>NC_071090.1:38044273-40471773 GCF_027358695.1 Spea bombifrons
TGATGTAGATGAGGCAGACTGGTGCAGGAAGTGGAGGTCACGTCTGCCGCATCTACATCAACGTTGCAAAACTAAAATGTAGGGAAGGAGGGAGCCTCCTACCATATATTTAAATGTAAAAATATATATACCGTATTGGCTCGAATATAGGCCGCCCTTTTTTCCCCCACTTTCAGTTTTTAAAGTGGGGGTGCGGCCTATATTCGGGCTCTAGCGCCCGACGCCCGGGACATGCAGTCCCGGGCGCCGGGCAGGCAGCGGGGTTAAGATACAGATCCCCCGCAGCGGTGCAGGGGACCTGCATCCTTCTCCCCGATACGCTCAGACAGCCTCCCCTGCCAGCACTTCCCACGGGGGGGGGGGCGGGGTGCCGGCACGGGAGGTTATCTAAGCGTTTTACCTCTGCCCACCCCCGACTTACCGGAGCAGACTCCCGGGTGTCTTGCGGGGCCGGCGGGAGACATTTACGCAATACGCGCATGCAACTTCCGGTACCGGAAGTTGCATACGCGTATTGCGTAGATGTCCCTCGCCGGCCCCGCAAGACACCCGGGAGTCTGCTCCGGTAAGTCGAGGAGGGGGGGCAGAGGAGGACAGCGGCAGCGTATCGCGGGGAGGGAGGACAGCGGCAGCGTATCGCGGGGAGGGAGGACAGCGGCAGCGTATCGCGGGGAGGGAGGACAGCGGCAGCGTATCGCGGGGAGGGAGGACAGCGGCAGCGTATCGCGGGGAGGGAGGACAGCGGCAGCGTATCGCGGGGAGGGAGGACAGCGGCAGCGTATCTCGGGGGGGGGGACAGAGTGGCAGCATGTTTTTTTTGGTGCTTTTTTAAAGAAAAAAAACTTTTTCTTTAAAAAAGCACCAAACTTTTAGGGTGCGGCCTATATACGGGGGCGGCCTATATCCGAGCCAATACGGTATATATATATTTAAATGTGTGTGTGTATATATATATATATATATATAATTTTCCTTTTTAAATAGCACCAAACTATAAGGGTGCAGCCTATACCTTTACCTTTAATCTTGTTTTTGTAAAAATGTTATTGTATCTTCTAAAATTGGACAGAACTGGAAAGATATAAGAAAATGCAAGAACCTCCTGTGTCTACCAGGCCGTTTACAGTTGATGTGGACAGGAAGATTATAGAGGGACAGAAGGTAAGCTACATTACTAAAAAAGTGTGTGTTTAAGGGGTTAAGTGGCTTTCATTAAGGACAATGAATTGTGAGGCCGTACATGTACGGACTTTGTAGTGAAGGGGTTTAAGGGTGGTTGATAAGGTAACTGTCAATATAATTTCAATTTCACATCAGTGAGAAGCCAACACAAAGCTATGCAAAGGGCATCATTTCTGAAATGAAGCTAAAAACCTGTCAGCCATCTGTTTTGCTCTGAGGCTCGGGGGGCTCTTATTGAAGTAATCTAATTGTCCTTTTAAATCCCATGTCATTTTGGAATGTATTTAAAGGCAGAGAGTGTGGGGGATTCTCTGAGTTGTTTTCAGCTTAACTATATGTAAAGAGTCAACCCTACTGAGCTTCTGCTGCAGATGGAGCTTGGTTGTACAATGTAAAGGCAAATCAGAGGTATCTTTACCCACTGAATTATATCTTTTAGGAACCTGCCATTGTTGGTCTTTCATAATTCACCTTTCCTGCAAGTCCTGTCCCTAGCGAATAGACCCCTTTTATCTTATTCTTGTAACTCCTTGGTTGGAGTCGCCTTTTAACTGAACCGTAAGATATAGGAAAGTGCGTATTGAATAGCTTGTTTAATCTGAAAGTAGACAGGTTCTTCTTTTTGAGTCTGTAAATATTTCCTGTATTTTACTTTTCAGTGTAATGTTGTGCGCTCATCTCACACGTGCACAGAATATCAGCACACAAGAGCTCTTTGGGTAACCACCACATTGGCTGAACCTCACCTCCAGATTCTGGGGAGCTGCTTTGATTCCATTGCTTTAGAGAATAGCTTTCGTAGCTGTCTGTCCTATTGTCAGGTTTCTATGCGGCCTGTGACTAATACCGCACTG
Organism: Spea bombifrons; assembly: GCF_027358695.1. Lineage (NCBI taxonomy): Eukaryota > Metazoa > Chordata > Amphibia > Anura > Pelobatidae > Spea > Spea bombifrons. Next base: position 38,046,310 of record NC_071090.1, read on the forward strand.
TATTTCGCTAGCTGCCTTTTGACGTGTCTGCACTGATGGCTAAATTACGGAAAGTGAGACGTCAGAGCTTTGCTTACAAAGTCTCAAGTTCCTACGTTTACATGATAGTGATGCTTTAAAACATCCCCAAGTTAAATTTCCATAGAAAATGGAGTGACTACACACATTTGAGAGCCCTCCATGACTTTAGCACACTTACAGATGTATGTTGTGGGATTCAGCAGAATTTTACATGCAGTTTATGGGATTTATAAAAACCGCAACGAAAAATGATGCAGTATAAGTGGAATTGCAAGCAAATGTATAGATCAACAAAAACACGCTTCTAAAATTGGTGACCATGGCCTGTATACATTGGCTAGATGGAGAATGCTTGGAATAGCATATTAAATAGTTCACAGCAGATTTTTTTTTCTTTGCATGCTATGTATACACTTGCTTGTATTTCCACTAGGTTTTTTTTATTTTCTTTTTTCCGTTGCCACAGACTTTTGATTAGGCAAAGGACTGTTTAGACGGTAATATAGATTGGGTCCCGAAGCCTGTCATTCTATATAAAAATGCATGTATAGCAAACACTCTGACCTCTTAGTTTCCTTGTTTATGGTAAAAATGATTTATTTTTTTGGCTGATGTGCTCCTCTGAATCTGGGGAAGCACTCCTGTGGTATGCACAGAAACCTGATTTCTTCCTTTATGGAATGGTGACAGTCTTAGGCTTGGTGGCGGGTGGAAAGTGCTGGTTAGAAGTGAGGTTACTACGCCCTGATCTTGAGTTGCATCTTCTTCCACAGAATGTGAGGCTGTTGCGAGGGGAGCTGCAGAAGTTCGGCGATTCTCTGCAGCAGGTAGACCGGGCGTGCTGCCACACAACCGGATCCGAGAAACTCCGGCACGCTCTGAATACCTGCGATGAAATTCTCTCCAAGCAGGTAGGCTGAACACTTCCACGCAAAGTCTTTTATATACGTTGATCCTTTATCAAGCAACAAACTGATATTAAAATAGGTAATTCTGGCTGCTCAGATATACCATAACAAGAAGTAGTGTTTTACGGCAAAGGGTCGGAGGCAAAAAATCTAGTGACCTTTCATATAAATCAAATTTATTGTGTAGGGTATCGGTCTTTTTTTTTATTTATTTATGGAGCATGTGACACTCTTTGGAAAGGCTGAGGGTCATATAGAATAACTTTCTTCTGATGTGATACATGCATAAGAATACCGGCTGGGTTTCTGCTGTGGCCGAAATACGCTGTATGCTATAGCGTGCATAATGCTGATTTTAAGGACCGGTCTTACTGAGCGTAGCATCTTCTTGGATTTTATCTAGAGAACTTTTCATTCTTTTCTGCAATATTAAAATTCTCTGTATTTAGATCTGCCTTTTTTCCCCCCGTGTAGGAAAAGGCTCTGGCTGAACTGCAGAACAATATGGTTCTTGTAAAAATGGACCTGCGAAAAAAGACAGCCTGCCTTGCAGAGCAATATCACACAGTCCAGAAACTACAAGGAACACCCTCCAGTGTTAAACGCGTCTGCAATAATGAGAATATCCAGCCCAACCAAAGCACAGAGAAGAGGCCTTTCCTTCGCCACTTTATGGGCAGGACCCCAGCTCAAAAGGGACTAGCGGAGAACGGCCCTTATAGCCGGGTCCTGCGTGCACGCAGATCTCCTACGCTAAAGACTATTGCGTTTGGCACCAAGTTTTAAGTATCCAAAACCACTGATCGCTTGGGTTTTTACCTCCTTTGATCTATCGCTGCACTGCGATGTTGACAGTATCTGCAATTGTCTTTTATATTCTGCTTATGGTTTTTATACACGTTGGTCTGCTCCGGCAAACACTTGTGTACAGCTGCACGGTTTGTAAGACACTATGTGAACACAATCTATAGTAGTGAAATTTAAGTATTGTATACAAAAGCTCTATATAATAGCAGAACCACTACGGCCTGTCCAAAGTAAAGGGGTTGCTTGGCTTTGCTTCGGTGGTTTAAACCACAAACACCTAATTCAAAGAAAGTGTTTAGTGTGTTTAATCTTAAAATACCTCTAAAAACTACGAATGCTCACTGGCTGTTGTTTTGGCATTCCAAGTATTCTTGCAGTTTTGTAAATACTTTTTTCTTTTTTTAATCTGTTGCCTACATTTACATGACTATGCATATATTTTTTCTTCATCCGGCTTCTAAAAGGGAACGTGTAAAGACAGCTCCTTTTTTCTCTTTTAACATTTTAAAGATTGAGAGATTTTGGAAGCGGTTCTATGGTTATTTACTCGTGTGCAATATTCCTTGTGTATGGTTATAAGCGTTTGTAATAAATCTTGTACAGTTCTCTGGTTACAATTATACATAAAAATCATCATGTGACCAACTGGACAGTCTTAGGGGTTTTCTTTAGATGGGGATAAGCACTGTTTTTTTGTTCATTTTTCAACACAGACCAGTTCTTTTCCATTTTTTTTCTCCCTCCTGTTAAGGTGTTTCGTGGGGATTTGATGGCACATACTGAAAGGCTTTAAGGTTGGAGATCCATTCTAAAGAATTTAGCTCTAACAAGGACAATACCCCTTCCCCACCTCCATTCAGGTGTTTATATTCCACCCCATACCCTTTTGGTCTTTAAGTACAATTCAGGGATAAAGCACATTCCTTAATATCAGGGGGGGGGGTGTTGTGTTACTGAAGGTTTTCAGTCCTTAGAACAGAGGTGTCCAAGTTTTTTCTGCAGTGGGCCACTTCATCAGAATTGTGAGGGCCGCACTCGTTTTTCACTGAGATAAAATATGGCCTTTAATAAGATGTGCAGATTAAAATAAATGACACAAAACCTTTACTTTTCCTCTCACTGACTTCTTGGATTTCTGGGCCTACAAATTCAGGATTCTGGATAAGTATACCCAGGCAACCAGTAAATGCTGGAACCTAGGCATGATGGGACTGTGATTGCTGTTAGCAGATTGCTGCTAGCAATCACACTCCTATCATGCCAAGTCAGCCAGTACATGCTGGTACAGGGTGGCTGTAAGTGCAGACTCCTTACTACTGGCAGCATCAATACACAAGGGGGGCAGCTAGCCAGGTTTCAGCTTGTACTGGCTGACTTGGCATGAAAGGAGTGTGATTGCTAACAGCAAACATTCTTTTTATACCCAGGCAACCAGTAAATGCTGGAACCTAGGCATGATGGGACCGTGATTGCTGTTAGCAATCACACTCCTATCATCCCAAGTCAGCCAATACGTGCTGGTACAGGGTGACTAAGTGCTGGCAGCATCAATACACAAGGGGGGCAGCTAGCCAGGTTTCAGCACGTACTGGCTGACTTGGCATGATAGGAGTGCGATTGCCAACAGCAATCACAGTCCCATCATGCCTAGGTTCCAGCACTTACACATCCATGCTATCCCACACACAAATTCATTCATTCACAGATTCATTCCCTCAATCAGACATTCTCATTCACACAACCTCTCCCACCCCCTTACCTTCACTACAGCGCTCACAGACTTTAGCAGGGGGCGGGGCCTCCCTCGTTCTCCCCACAGAGGAAGCGGGACTGGAGCAGAGAATAGACCCTCCCACAAGCAAGCAGCAGGGCTCTCATGATCCTGGCTGCCGATCTCACGCGGGCCGCACCTCGAGGTTTCGCGGGCCGCATGTTGGACGCCCCTGCCTTAGAAGTTGCTCAACTCAGAATAAACTGTCTAGACTGCGCCTTTATTTTTATGGATTGTGTACAGAGGGATACCTCAGTCTCATGTGTCAAGATTCAGGACTAAAGCACCACAGAGAGGGAGGTTATTGAAGGTGGAAAACTGAGGGAGTAATGTGAGAAAAGTCTTTAGATAAAGGGGAGCAGAAACATTGAACAGACCTAATGAGTAAATGGATTAAAGTACTCTAAGTGCTAAAGCTATCCTAAAGAGCGAAATACAAATGGGAGAATAGATGGGTTAATTGCTCGTGTGTAGATGTCCTCTAAGGTAATAGCTGGAGCAGGCTTGGAAGAAACTCCATATATCACTGTTTGTGCATATGTAGGCACAGTTCCTGGTTCAGGCTATGCACCAGTCCTACACCAACATGACGTATTCCTTTGTATATGGAACAATTTTTTTTTCTGCTTGTTAAAATCCACAAGGAAGGCCCTTAAGCACTGCTTTGGAAGATATTTCTTACAAGGTGATTAGGCACCAGTGAGAGACAGGCCACAGTATAAAAAGTTTATTAACAAATCCAAGAATAAACCAGATAGGTCTTATTAAATCTGCTCTATTCATTGGGACCAGAGCTTTGACTTTGCCGGCAGAAACCTCACCAGCCATGGAACTTCTCTGCTTTGAGTCTTCTCCACACAAGCTCTTATAAGAAGTTTCGAACTTCCATAGAAGTTGTATTTAAACAGTTCATATTGCTCTCCTGATATCAAACACCCGTACTGAGGATGGCTGCAGGGTCCCTGCTACGGCGTGACGGAGGAAAGGTTAAGCGGAGACACTCTCCGCGTGGGAGTGTTGCTGGCTGAAACAGACTGCGGCAGGAAGAAGGGAGCAGTTGTGGGGAGATCACTCGATGGACTTTCATTCTGGTTGCGTAGTTGCAGAATCTGACGTAAAAGGGCTTTACCCTCTTCTCTGGTCTGAAAAAGTGAATGCATCGATAAGTCAAATATTGCTAGGGTAGATGAGGTCAAGAAACTCTATCTATGAGGTATTCTAAATTGCTACTTTAAAAACTTCTCCTAAATGGTCACCATACCTTGGCATCTGGAGAAACAATTCCTAAAATAAATGCGATAGTATATAATACTTACATCATTAAAATTAAAGCATTTCTGAGCACAAGCAGAGGCTTCATCCCAGAGTTTGCACTTGAAGTAATACTGGGCCAGGTAACGGAACGCTGTGCTCACCTCCTGATGTTCCACTATCTCCTAGAGAATAGAGCGAGGGGGGTCAGACAATGGACACAGGGTGGACTGTCTCAATGAAAGCCGGAGGTACAAACACTTTCATACATTTAACGAACAGGTAGGAATGAAACAAAAAGAAAAACTGCAATGTGAGAGGGCAAATCATCTTCTAGCGCTACCTCACCACCATCCCACAACAGTGGAACAGAACAGCCAGGTTGGGCGGGTGGAAGCACCTTGGGCTTCAAGCCACCTTAAGGCCAGAGGATCATGCTTTTCTCCTCTCACAGGCTGTAAAGTAACCTTAGCCAAAATACTTACCCCACATGAATAAATATCCTGGATATATTTGATGTAGCACTGAGCAGCCTGTTCAGATTCATTCAATTGCTCATGGAGCCTAACACAATAAAACGTGTAGAGGACAGTTAATATTTTTCATTCTAATGGCAAGGAAATAGGAGATTTAACAGTACAAAATGGATGAACACAATAACTTCAACAGTGATATATTTAAGAACATTATTAATAAATTATAGAAATATTCCCCTTCAACCAGTGTATGTGCTCATCCTGCCACCTCCCCTCATACTCTCTCCGTCCAAAATGTCATTCTGTCCATTCTACCCCATACCTGCCTCTCAGGGATCAATCACATTGAAGCTAAATCACTACCGCCAGCCATGCTTTAAAGGGGTAATCAGAAATAGACATGGAGGGGATCCTGCGTTAATTACAGCTGGGTGTTTTCTTCTTTTAGGGGGTTCAACATTTTTGTCTTTAATACACAAACAAGGAAAAGCACTCACTTGGCCAATTTAACCAAAGCCATTTTCTCGACATCCCCAACCGCATATGCTCTCCCATAACACTGCGTGAAAAAGAGAGGAAGATCGACAAACTCCTAAAAAACACACAGTACGTTCCCAACTATACTGAGAAAGCTACACATTACACATGGATTTCCCAACCCATATAAATGTTACATATTTCCATGTTTTTGAATCTTTGGATGAAAACATCCACACTACTGACATTAAGAGTAAAATAAATAATTCAAGACAAATTATATTAGCTATCTCCTAAATACTTTACAGGGGAACCGGTTCAAAATCACAGACAGCAGGATGAACAGAACAAAGAACAACCCCACGTACTTTCTTAGCCTCCACAAGCTGACTGAGCTTCTCATAACATTCACCCAAAGCGACAAGCATTCGAGAGTCGTTAGGTCTGGAGAGAGAAAAAATAAATTAGGAACGCTTTTTGTCTGATCAAGCATTAAACGGCCCTGGCCGGCATATACGTGTGACGTTTCACTACCTTAGCTGGTGGGCACGCCTGTAGTAATAGAGGCAGTAAAACGGCATCTTTAGGATTTCATAAGTTTGGCCCAAACCATACCAAGCTCGATAATCTCTTTTGTTAACTTCAATGGCATGCCTAGAGACACAAAAAAGGATTATATATGTATATATATTTTCCACATAATAAAAATGTAGATAATATAGACTTTTTTGTTAAAAACTATTGCAGTCTAAATAAACAGGGTTTCTCTGATACAGTTAAAGAGTTACGAAGAAATTTTTTTTAAAAAAGGAGTAATTTACTAACCAGTATATGCTATAAGAAGTGAAACATACAGCCCCTATACCTGTAAGCCTGTATGGCAGCAGAAGTATTCTTCATTTCCATGTATTCATGGCCCATTAGTGTCCAAGCACCAAGATAACGTGGATTGAGTTTTAATGCTCGTTGGAAATATAACGCAGCCTTTTCGTGCTGGGAACGGAGGCTGTAGTAATTCCCTGAGATAAACCATACAGATGTTTAGATAATCTATGCAATTTGCTTTTCCCACCAACTACAGTGCGTCCAGGAATAGCCAGCCTTCACTTACCAATCACACAACATGTTTCCACACGATATTTGTCAATATCACACAGGTTGTGGGCTAAAAAGCTCAGCTCAGGCTTTAGACCCTAAGGGAATAGAGCAAAACGATGCCGAAATGCCACTAATTCTAAACTTCAATCATTGCACATTTGTATCTACGGAGATCACCTAAGCTGTTAATTGTTCAGATATAACAACTATAGTAACACAACATAAAATACTACAATGTATTAGACCTCCTCTGTCAGAACTTCCCCTCCAATAATGGTGCAAACTGGGAAAAACAAAATAAGTATATAACTCACCCTCACATACAGCAGATTGGAAAACGTATCCATGTTTTCTATTCTGTAAGGATCCTGCTTCCGCAACTCATTGAAGATAGAGAGCGCCTTGTCAATATCTGTAAGAAACACAAATGACAAAGATGCCAGGATGCCCCCCCACAAACAATTATCTTGTAAAGTTGACATCTGCCTTTACCTCTGATGTTATGATAAGCAACAGCAATCTGAGATATAATGTAGGTACTCTTGGAAAACCCAGCATCGATGAGGCTCTGGTACTTCTGTAGTGCCTCTTCTATCAGTTGCAGCTCTGTATAGATGTGCGCCAGGAAAAATTCCTTAATCCAGGAGTCAGGCAGGGACAAGAACTTCAACTAGTAAAACACAATTTAATGCAGTTAGGAAACAAAGTGATACGCCAAGCAACATGCACACAAAAAATGCTGACAACACCGTGCATAACAGACCACATAAAGGACATCATTTGAAGACTACCCTTTAGTCTGCATTTTCCACTGTAATAGAGTTAGAATTTTTTTTTTTTTAACCACAGCAGGACCTCATTTTGTGTGACAAATAGACAAGACACATAGAAAATCTAAAGCAAAAGTACAGGCAACATCCCTTTAAAGACATAATATTACACCCACATTTCTAGAAGGGTGTTGGACATTCAACAATACCAGGAATGATGTTTGGAATTCACAATTTTTACTGTTAAATTCAGAAGAATTGGTGGAAGAGCACCCTTAATTAACTGCTTAAACAAGCACAGCTTCAATGAACATTACACTTTACCATTTCTTTATCTGTAATCAAGTTACACAACTCCAGCCAGGTTCCCCAGTGCAATGGCAAAACATGCGTAGATTCCACAAACACATCCACAGCTTCTTTGACCAGGTCCAACTTCCGCAAAACTACACCATACCTAAAGACAGAACGTGTTCTGAGCCTTTAAAAGGAAACATGCACAGAATAGAGACAGATGAAGCAGTAATCCCGAGACTTACAGGTAAAGGCCGAATCCATCAAGCTCCCTGGCTTTGTGCTTCTTGCTCAGCTCCACACGCAGCTCCCTCAGAGCCTCGTTCTTCACCTGCCCTTTCTCAAGAGGACCTGAAGGTTAAATGTGATACATGACTTTAAAAAGGATATATCAGCAGGTGTTTAGCCGAGGTTTTAAGATCTTTCAGAAAGTGTAAATGTGTATTTTCTCCAATAAAATATATATATATTTTTTTGATTAGCTTAGGGCAATAACCCAACAACGTCTTTGTTGACAGCACATTTCAAACACGTCATGTGTGCACGTCAAGTACAACAGACAACAAAATGATTGCCAGAAGGCCCTACACATAAAGATAAAGATCGTTTTTAAAAATGTATATGAAGTTTAAATAGTTAAACCCAATCCTTGTGTTTGCACACTTTAGCACAGCATGCTCATTTTAGTATACCTCTCTAAAATCCTTTTTGTACATAATATTTTAAAGATTTACATCAAAAATGGTAGTAGCTATGACAAACACATTAAGGTCATCTTCTGTTAGTTAAATGATTAGTATGAAATAAGTGCTGCACCCTAACAGAAATACACCTTAGCCAGTTGGGATTCAAATCTCATTATCGTTCATTCATACACTTACCCAAGCTATCCACAGTCTCATCATCTTTCTTCTTTTCACCAGACTAAAGGTTTGCACAAAAAAAAGTTTAATTACTCCAAGTACAAGCAAAGCCAATAACAAAACAACAGACTAGACACAGCATTCAATAAAATGCACAGTACGAAAGGTTAGGCTTGTTAATATAAACACCACCGATGACCGGCTGACATTCCGCCCAAGAACACAATTATAGGGTTTTAAAGAACCAATTGAAAAGTCCTAGTTTTTGAACGCTGGCCACTATAACGCACTCAAGAATGCCAAATTACAGCTATCACAATAAAAAGCAGTCCGACTATGGATGAACACCGCATCTATTTCAGTAGGCATACAGTGCCTTTGGATATGAAACACAAGCTTTTTGTGAATACTGTTCTTACCAAGTACCTGGAGTACATATACAAGAAGTAGGCCTTCTGGCTTTTACATCCACGCAAAAAATACGCTGCTCTGTCATACTCCTTTAAGTCAAAGTAAGACTTCGCCAATGTGTAGGCATCGAGATCCTGAGCATCTTCCTGTATATTTATAAAAAAAAATAAGCAAGAAAGAAACATGAAATCATCCTCTGTGCCAAACTCGCAAAAGAAAATAAACATTTTTAGAATTAGCCATAATGAAGCATTCTCTGGACATACCTCTGTTAGTTCTTGGGTAGGAGGCAGCTCGTTTATAGGGATTGGTTCCAATGCAAAAGCCAATTCAGATGCCCTGATGAGGATGAAAGTGAAAATGACTATTGTTTTATGTAGCGCCATCATATTCCATAGCGCTGTTAATACTCATCAGGCATTTACAGAAGACATCTTCCTAGACAGGTACATATTTAAGCCACTTCCTGTATATCCTTAGAGGAAAGTGCTATTCTTTTAGGAATTCTACAGATTGCCCTCATTAAGCAACACAAAACATTAAATGTAATAGAATTTGGAAAGCAGAAACCAAGTAAAGAGTACTATTCACCAAGCACCATCCGAATCCACAGAATTGTTGACACGGGTGACGTGTAGAAACAGACCTGCTCTCTGGACGTATATGTTAACTTATTATCATGACAGGCCGCATTTATAAATCCTTGCAAACACTGTTCCGCATTAACGTCATTATAATGCATCGTATAATCTCACAGTAAGTACCCCAGGGATCTAGGATAACGAGCGGTTGTGTGCACATCCATAGGCACGATCACCGGACTACGCTTTAATGTCATCTGGTTTTAATTACACGGCCAAATCCCGCTCACCATTTCACGCTGTGCATCAGCCCCCTGTCCCTGCACAGCCAGCTCACACATAAGAGCTGCTTCTTGATTTCTCGCAAGTCCGAAAACAGACCACTTGGAGCCGCCATCTTTCCGAACAGAATTCCGGCGTCCCGTGCGCTCTATGACATTAGCCAATCAGGGGGAAGGTTACTCTTTCCGTATTGACGCAACTCGCAGATGAGTGTGGTAGGACCCGGGGCGAGCTGTTGCAAAGAGAACGCTGATTGGCTGAATCAGATGAGGGTGAAGGCGCGAGATACTGATGACTCCCGACGCTGGGGACTGCTTTGGGTGCAGATGGCTTCTTTGTACTTAAACTCATGAGTACTTTATTTTACATCTTTAAGTTTGCTTCAGTTGCATTTGAATCGTTGGGAGTGTTAAATGAACATGCTGCTGAATGCCTCATTGGACCTTCTGGAAATCTACTGGGGGTATGGGAGGCCCTGACCGCTCCCGCATTGTGTGAGAAAAATAGTATCCTAAGGTAGCCCTTCTTGTCCTGAAAAAAACGACAATATATAACTTGTGTGTGTGTATATATATATATATATATATATATATATATATATATATATATATATATATATATTGCATACACTATATATATATATATATTACTAAATGGGATAGTAGAATATTACAGCTAAACACGAGCACCACAAAAGTGTTAAAACAGCCTTGGTCACAAAGGATACAAAAAATAAAAAACAGCCTGGTTCTTAATGGGTTAATAATGTGCTTGTGTGTTCTTAGCAGGTCGATGCTGTTGAACCTTTGTTTTTTTTTAAGTACTATTTTAAAGCTGGTCCTGTTGGTACTAAAGACACCCGCTATCGTATATAACGCAGTTCTGATGCAATTGCGGCATCAAAGGGATTGATTCAATTTTCCCTTTAAATGGGGGTGTTTTCCCACTGCTGTCGGTAGGAACACCCCCGACGTCAGCAGGACCTCCCACTGACGTCAGTGGGGACTCAAACCAACGTCACAGGGCCGCCCGCTGACGTCAGTGTGCAGTCCTGGCCGCATCCCGCAAGGAAAGGTTCCAGGTAGCCGGAGCCCAGAAGTTCCCAGGTATACTGATCAGTATCATGGAGCGATCATACAGTACAGGGACTTAAGGGATGGTGCCCATCATTTATATGAGAACCAAAGAAAGCCAGGATTTCATCCGTACAGATTCTTTGGGCAGCTGGGACCTGATTACTGGTAGGTCGGCTGCGCAAGGGAAGTCTTCCCTCCACACAGCAGTGTTGCTTGGGAGGGCAAAAAGTGCATCTGTGTACACTAATAGCTGCCGCTCTAGTTGCTGATGCTTATGACGACCCATTCCTTCATTATTTTTTGTATCATTCAAATGCATGGAGGGATTCCGCTGAATCCTCTGCTTGCATTTTGCTTGTTTTTTCCTCCCCAGCTGCTGCCCCTTGCAGGAGATGCATTTGGTCAAACAAACTGCCTGCTCCAGTTCCTGCTTAATTTTCACAATGACAACACCTACACTGAAAGAAATGGCTCTGTTGGTATGTAAAGTAAAGAAAGGATTTCACCAGGTAAAACCCTAAACTAAATAACTCAGTGAAAAATACTTAACTTTTATTTATAGTGTACTAAAAACCTATATTTTTAATCAAAATATCTGAAACAGTCCCTAACTACCTCTCTCACAGGAATCATAGGGTGTAAGAAACCGTAGAGAAAAAAATGTCTGCCTTCCAGTTAGATTGGTGGGTGCAGTGGGCCACCTAGAAATGTAAGTGGGGTGTCGTGGCTTCCAGGGAATATTTTGTTTATGGGGTTATTTTGGTGTTCAATGGTAGCTACCCCCAAAATCATTAGATGTACATTTTTGGTTCACGTCTAGGAATTTCTCAGCTTGAACCCACTTTGCGCACTTATGACTTGGAGGCCTCTCATTGATGTGTAATGCTAACATACCACACATATGTGCAAGCTTTATGTTCAAAAGGCCTAGGAGATTAATCTTCCGTGTTTATTTTTTGTTCTAGGTAAGTAAGGATGTAACATCTATCCTCAAATATTCCTTGAAATTTAAAGCATTGAGGGAAAATAAGAAACATATTGTAAGCTCTTTGAGCAGGACCCTCCTTACCTGTTGTCTCTGTTAGTCAGTTTGTTATATTACATGCTACTTATGTCCTGTCTACACATCGTACAGCGCTACGGAATTTAATGGCGCTATATAAAACAACAAATAATAATAATAATAAAAAAAATACTCTGAATGCACAACACTTGGAGCCTTGAAGCAGATGGGCTACAGCAGCAGAAGACCACACATCGGGTGCCACTCCTGTCACCTGAGAACAGGAAACCAAGGCTACAATTCACACAGGCTCACCAAAATTGGACGAGGGAAGACTGGAAGAACGTTGCCTGGTCTGATGAGTCTCAATTCCAGCTGCGATATTCAGATGGCAGGGTCAGGCTTTGGCGTAAACAACATGAAAGCATGGATCCATCTTGCCTTGTATCAACAGTTCAGGTGGTGGTGGTGTAATGGTGTGAGGGACATTTTCTTTGGGCCCCTTAGTACCAATTGAACATTGTTTAAAAGTGACAGTATTGTTGGTGACCATGTCCATCCCTTTATTACCACAGTGTACCCATCTTCTGATGGCTACTTCCAGCAGGATAATGCACCATGTCACAAAGCTCATATCATCTCAAACTGGTGTCTTGAACATGACAATGAGTTCACTGAACTCCAATGGCGTCTACACTCACCAGATCTCAATCCAATAGAGCACCTTTGGGATGTGGTTAAACGGGAGATTTGCATCATGGATGTGCAGCCGAACAAATCTGCAGCAACTGCATGACACCATCATGTATATATGGACCAAAATCCCTGAGGAATGTTTGCAGCACCTTGTAGAAATTATGCTACGAAGAATGAAGGCAGTTCTAAATGCAAGCAGTCCCCACGCAGCCTGTCTGTGGTTTCCCTGTGCCAATTTTGTCCTTGGCTTACCTTGCTGGTGGTTACTGATTTTGTGGCAAGGTACAGCCTTGGTTGTGTAACCTGTGGCACTTGTTAAGTACTTATTTATATATATATATATATATATGTGTTTGCATACATTTTTTAGCGTTTTAGTGTGTAATGGAAACGCAGGGATTTTTTTCCTGTACTTCACCCTTCAAGTGCTTTGCATGGAGTCACCCTCAACAACCCTGTCCCTATCTGGTTTTCCATGTTATGAGGATATAAAGCCTCTCAGAGCCAGATTTTTTGTTCTTCTCTTCTGAATTTAATGATTATACCTTGTTATATACTTTGTCTTATCCTCAAAGACAGGATCATTTGGGGGTTATCATTATTTGCAAAAGGCCCTTTTGGATGTGTATTCTGACGGTTACTACCACCCTCTCTTGCAGCAGTTTTTATTTATCTTTTTGTATATTTTCAATATATCACTAAATTGTCTGTGACTTACTGTCTGGATTATGAGTAGGGACTGTTGCTAATTATTTCCAAATGTCTATATTTTGTTATGTTATATTTTTTCTTTCTGTGTTTCTGTTGTTTTTCTACACCCATTCGTTAATTTATTATGTTAAAATTGGGTCTCGCTTCAGGGCACGGTGGCTGGGGGGGGTCTGCCCTGCCATAGGGCAGCGCCAAAGATATACACGCCACCTCATGTGAACTCATCATTGTGATTTGAACCAAAAACTTTGAACAAAATGGCTTCCTAACATCTGTAGCATTTAAAGCAGATGTGGAAGTTTTTTCTGTTGGAATAAAAGTAAAGAATAATAGATAAGCTGTAATCGATTGGAGGGCATTTCAACCTTTCGTGTTATCTGGTTGAAAGATTTTGCGACCAGATCCAATCCATTAGTGTATCTGCTGTAATCTTTTTCCTATCTAACAGATGATTTATTCTCTACAACACATTTGTGCATCTCGCAAAGATTTTGTTTTAAATTGTATTTGCTCCTTCCAAATAAAGGTTGTCTGGTATCTGCTATATTTCGTATAACGCAGTATTATTTCAAGCTATATATGAACGTTTTCACTTCCAAACTAGATAGTGCCAGTTTTTGTGCTACACAATTGTTGATTCCTCAAATAAGTGACAATTTAACTGCTGCAAATGTTTTCATTTTCAAATGTATTCGACTGTTTTATACTGTCGAACATACCTCTTTCCTTCACTTATCTATCCCATTTACTCTTTAAAACAAAAGTAGTCCAATATTTAAAACATGTTAGCCTACTGCTTGCTCTGTTTTACATTGTATACTTATGAATTACTTCTTGATTTATAGCCTCCACAACTAAATGACATATTGTAAGGATTGTCTTACTGTAAATGTTCTGTCCAGTTCTAATTTTATTTCTCCGTTGGTGTATATGCCATTCCCATATGTATGGAGATCCTTTAACATGGAAATCTTTCTCCATTACATGCTCAGTTCATTAGGAAGCATAAAGAAACAGTGTGTGTTTCTCATTAGCACTTATCAGCACTTACGATGAGAAACCGGGAGAATTATTTATGTATGAACTGCCTGATAATTCTAATCTAAAGAAACGGATTTAGTAAAAGTCATTAAGGTCCGTCCTATTTAATGTGTCTCAATCTATAAAAACGCCATCATACCAATAGTGTAACTAGATTTACACATCCGCTTTCCCATTAATACAGAGAGTGGAAAACATTCGAAAGGAATAAAATGTGAAACCTTCAGCCACTTGTGTAAAGTCATTGATATTTTTTTTAACAATAATTTAAAGGCCAAAGAGGGAAACGTGTTTTAGGGGTTTGTGGGTGCACAATTTGTGTAAAGCCAGGCTGACAAATCAATACCCATCTTAATTTTTTTTTTAGGACAAAGAAGCACACCAATTGAGATTAATAATAAATGTCAAGCAGTCCTGATGTTTTTTCTGCCCTGCGTTATACCAGCAATATTCATCGTATCCATAGAAATATGCCAGCAGTACACATACAACTAACCAAGGACAATGAATGTCCCTCATTTACTTCCTTCTCAAATTGAGCATCTTTAGTCGTAATGAAGCGTAAATACATTATTGTAATTGAATGCTATAAAACACAAACAAAACTAAAGATAAAATAATAAATATAATAAAAATAAGATATACAATGTATAACAAGAGAAGATTTTTGTTTTTACACAATGGTTTTCTGAAGTTACCAGCAGGGGGCACTATGTCAATCCCAGATTGCCTTAACAAAAGGAGGCTGGTTCGATGTGTAATTTAGTTTCTTGGCTCTGGCTTCATTGTAAGAATCCATTATTCATTCTGCCGCTGTACTGCGTGATAAATGCATGTTCACTGAGACATAGAGTGCTAATGTTTGAGGGTTGGAGCTAATTAAAAACTCTTTGCATGTGGATAACAAAGTCATTGCTGGCAACGGGCTGTGCTGCAAGCCGCTCTTCGTCATAGCTCAGAACGATTCTGTGATACAAAGAGCTATATGTATGTTTGTGTGTGTCAAAAGCCATGGTTTTCAGAGGTCTGTCCTTCCTTTTTGTTTTGTACCCTTTAGTCCTAACAATATGGGGATAATTCACAAAAAAATTGGCAGAAGAACGGCATACTCTCAATGCACTACTCTTCAATCAGCTGGTTGCATTTACACTATGGCACAGCCTTCATAGACGACCATTAAAAGTCACAGAGCATAGGGATATGATGTGATATCATCCCTCTCTGCGTTGGATGGTGAGGGAGTGGCTGGGCCCAGACACAAAGTAATTATGCCTCTGATTATGCAAGGGTATCGTGGCCCATGTTATTGGAGACACTCAATGAGGTTGGCTGTTCACACTTCACAAATTAATTGAGTGGAAGCCTCCACTCTTCTGCCAACTCTCTTGCCAATCCCCAATGTGGTTTATTAACTAAAGCAGGGGGTCTGCAGGGAATTTGGCTTACAGTTCACACTGCATCATGAATGCATTGATTGAATTGAAACATCTTTTGGGGAATAGGCATATGGCTGTCCTAAGACCAAGAAGTGATTAAGATTTAAGTCTTTACAGCAGGAAGAACTGGCAAACTAATAGGCTGCAATGGTTCTTATGTGTCGTCAAACCCTTAATGTCGCTATAAAGGGACAGCAACAATCAGCTCCTCCTGAAAATAATAACTTGGTGTCAGGGGAGGACTGGCTCCTTCTGTCCTCGCAGTCAGGTACAGCTGAGTGGCGTCCCCGCCTCCTGCTCCTCCAGTAACTAGCGCACATACTCACTATAACCGATACTCACTCTAAAACACATTTACACTAAACCACCCACTCCATCAGGCCTCACATCCCCCATACTTTTACCTTTCCTTGGCTGGAGACTGTAAGCTCTCCTTACCTGTTGTCTCTGTAAGTCAAACTGTTATGTTACATACTACTTGTTGTGTCCTGTCAGCCCATTGTACAGCGCTATGGAATTTGATAAATAAAACAATAAAAGCTGCTCACACACTATGTGAGCAGCCGCTCAATCGCTGAAGATTCATGACTGAGCTGCATTCCCCCTTTCTGTGAGTGGCCTGGTCATGTTTGACGAAGATCAGCTGATCAATATGATGTAGAAGCCAATGGTAGAATATGATAGAGGATAGTGATAGAGGCTAATACAGTGAGTGAATTTAAACTTGCATGAGACGGGCATACAGTACAGCTTTCCTGAATCTAAGACGAGGCCAAGGACTGATTAAGGTCTGAGACTTTACACCTAGAAAAATGGCCAGACTAGATGGTCAGATTGGATGGTCTGAACTGTTTCTTGACAATGCTTTAAGAGTTAATCTTCAACCATGTATGCAAAATGAAAAGGAGACTAAGTGCTGATTGCATGTATATATACAAATAAAGTATGAAGAAAATAGGTGGACTCGTGCCTTATATAGAGAAGCATTTCCATGCTCCTAGTTGAATGGTGTTGATATAAATCCATTGCCAAATAGTATTGGTGTTCAGGCAGGTTTAATGAAGAAGGTACGGAGAGGGGGGATGGTTAAAAATATAACTTAATATATAAAAACAAAAAAACATGGTAACCATCTCCACTTACATAAATATATTGTCTTGCAGTCTTCTGAGTAAGTCTGTGTTACCATATGGGGAAAATGGGGGCAGTCTGTTTGCGATGATGGAAACTGTTGGCTTCCGGGGCCTCCCACTTCTCTATTCACGTTTCAATACTGCACACTACGCATTTCGCCACTGATGGGCTTCTTGGTGCTGTAATGTCTATAATGTCTTTATATTTGAATAAAGGGAGAGTGTTTATACGAGGGGAGGAGAAGGGGACTTACAGCACCTTGAGGAAGCCTATCAGTGGTGAAATGCATTGTGGGCAAGTATGGAATATTGAGATGTGTATAGAGAAGTGGGAGAACACTTAGCACTCAGAGTTTTAAACTGAATTTTTCATTTTAACTATTAGGGAAATTATTTCTATTGGTTACAAAAAGATTTTTCTTGAAAATATTGCATGTTCAGGCTTTAATTCATACATTGCATTCAAGTTCTCTTGTAGGTTGGCCTACCAACAAGGGATAGTTTCATGCTGGCTTTGCATGTTAAAATAATTTGCAGTTACCGCAGAAGGTGATCTCCTCGGTGACTCAATATTTCTTGCCACTGATTGGCTGCTTGAAGGCTGGAAAGCGCTCTCATCTAAATCCCTGGGAGTGCTTGCAGCCCTCAACAAACACCAACATTGAACTCAATAGGAGTGCTTGCTGCGGATTTGCACAGGCCCCTGAACAAACCCCTGTCCGCAACATTTGTTGAGCCAGCGCTGGGGGGTAACTAAAGTGTATCACATGCACAGCGGAACACAAAATACCCGAACCGGGGGAAGGATCAAATGCAAATAGAGGGGGTTCTGAAGAATCTCCTCATTCATTTGCAAAGCAACACCACAAAAAGGGGCAGAGTAGCTATCATCTGCATTAAAGTGCATATAACGGCTGGACTGACCCTTTAATTGTATTATTATAATTGAAGGTTTATCCTGGAGAACTGCTCATGTTTCTTCTGCAAGTGCTTTGCTGTATTTAATATGTTTTACTCATGTATAAGAAACAAATTAGGAAGAAAGGATGTTTCTTGTGAGCTTCTTAATAAGAATATAGTGGAGTTTGCTATAAGAGTGTCTCACTCCATTATTCCAGTCTGTTAACATGAGTAATGGACAGTATTGTCTATTTGTTACATTTGCATCTGATGCATTGCTATCCTGGCCCCAGTCCCTTGAGTATTGTATGGAATAGATTCACTTTGAAGAAACATGGATAGCTTCTCTCAAATAAAACCTCTTAATAAGCTTCATTAGGATGACTTAAAGGCATTTACTTCCCAGCATCTGGCACAATTTACCTTCACCGTGGAGAATCTTGCTTGTTTTATATCACGTTTCCTAGACCCATACTGTAATTGATGCTTTTAAATTGTTTACATGTAAAGAATTTAAAATACATTCTACATCAAATGTTACACCTGCATTTAAAGGGGCAGTGTACACTTTGGTTCCCATATGAATGTTACGCATTCGGAAGGGGGGGCGATTAGTCCTTTGTGAACAATTTTGGACTGGCACAGGGAGGCAGGAACGCAACTCGGTCACATATCGCAAAGCTACATGATCCTGCAGATAAGCGAATAACCAGAGAAAAAGCTGCCAGTGAGGTTAGCGGGTATGTACTGTATATATGTATGTCAGAATGGAAATGTATGTGTAAGTGTGTATTAACATATGTGTGTAAACATGAATTTGTATTTGTAAGTGGTGTGAGTGTGTGTTGGTCATTGTGACTAAGTGTATGTTAGTGTAAGTATACGTAACCATGTGCATGTATGTTAGCGTGTGTGTAAGTTTGTGTTATTGTGTGTACATGTGCGTGTATTGGGGCAAGGGGTCGATAGGGCCCACCTGGCTTTATTTGACCCTAGGCCATTTGGAGGAGAAATCATCCACACAAACACACTGTATGAAATCTTCTAAAAATAAACACCTTTCTTACCATATAACTAAAAAAGGTTAGCGTTTGGACCCAATCTTGTTTTTTTTCCCTTATCATCCATAATCCAATAAATCATAACATCCTCACTGCAAATTGTAGCCTGTCTTATTACAGAGTTACATAACCTAATGGGCTTGTTTCAATCTGCCGCATTCAATTGTAACTCTCTAAAGCCCGAATTAGATTGGTTCTTCAAAGTTTCTTATTATTCATTTTGAATTATTTTTAGAATATCAGTATGTGAGGAATATGGATGCCTTTCTTTAGATCATCCCCAAGCAGATCTCAACAAAGTCTCTAAGAAGAAGATCTACACTGATTCCACATACAACCTTGCTAATTACCAATCATCAGCAAATCCATGTGTTTTGGCACTCTAATAGTGGGGGGGGGGGTGCACACAGAGAAATCTGTGGTTCTAATGGGGCATACATTGTTTCATCTGATTTCATATGGGAATTCTTTACAATAGAGAGTGCCGGAATTATTAATGTGATTCTAACTACGACTGTAGTTAAAAATGTGAGATGCAGCAGATTAGCTGCAAAGCGCTAATGTTTTCATCAAAATTCCATACTGTATGGCTGCAAAATTTTGAGTAACTGAGAAACCCATTTGTGTCCACTAGGCAAATTTGCGTTTTCATAATTTACAGAAATCTGATGACTGAGTATCCACTGGGAACAGGAGATTAGTTCTGGATTTATTGCTGGATGGAAAATGTAGCACTGCCTGCACTCAAATCCCCATTTTCCAAAACTGATACATGACACTTAACAGTAACTTACCACAATGTGGTTTTACACAATGCACATCAGATGCTGTTACAGGTTTACAATCTGCAACTGATTTGTATGGCTGATACAATATATATATATGCAATATGGTAATACATATGTTAGTAAATATCTTAAATGCTATTTATGCATATACACAGAGGCACATCCTTACTTAGGTCTCACATCAGGGTCATACATAAGCCTGAGTTGTGGTAGCTGCAGGCAAGGGGAGGTAGTGCCTTTTAATGGTGGAAAATCAAGGGGATATCTCTCGTAGGCCAAAGGCACAGCTGCAGGAGATGTTGATTGAGATTGCACTTTGTGTATCTCTGACCCCCACCCCTAAAAAGGCACATAGCAAGCCACATAGATTTCCTATTTTAGAAAATAACATGTTTATTTCCTCAAATGTCTGCCCCTCAATTTTGCAGTCCAGCCATTGAAGTAGAGTGCAAACTGCTAAAGAAATGTCTTGGGCAGTAGTTGACAACAGATATGTGAATGGCTACGTGAATGTCGTAGCTCACTGGGTACCACCATTGTTTGCAAAAATCAGAAAGATGATGATGCTGCTGAGATAACGTGCCAGTTAAGGCATGCAGAGCTTTGATGATGTCTCACACAAGGGAGGTGATGTTTGGGACTGTAGCAGGTGAGAGAACATTGGCTTGTTTCGCTGTCCATAAAAGCTGAACAGATAATAGCTCTTAAGACATTCCAGCTTTGCAATGTGTCATTTGGATTATGTGTTGTTATTTTTATTTATTGTTTTATATAGCGCCATTAAATTCCATGGTGCTGTAGACAGGACATTACAAGTAGTATATAACATAAGTTTGACTTACAGAAACAACAGGTGAAGTTAGTTTCAGGTTCAAGCATTTTGTGTCTCTTGTTCTGTTTGCCCTTAAACTACATAATAGGGTGCATTTGTTGTAGAATAGAACATTTCGCACTTTCAACTTATGTATGTGACCCCCTCACTATAGGTAGGAGAAGAAACCTGCTGTACCTTAAAGAGGAAAAAAATGTTTAAATAAGGTACTTTTAACAGTGTACTACAAAGCACTATGTTGCAGCTTGAAGCTCCAGATGAAAGTGCTATCGGCTTCAGCTACCTGTACTGAGATCGCTACACATATTGAGTGTGTCTATAAACCATGAGGATGAAACGCGACCATGGCACTAACATGAGTCTTCCCTCATCTCTCAACGCCATACCATCAACAGAGAGGATATTGGGAGGAAAGTTACTTTGGTGCCCCTTCTAGAGAACTCCATAAGATAAAGTAATCATTTCTTTGTTATTTTGTTGCCATTTATCTTCCAAGTATAGGATATTGTGTGCATCGTTCTGCATACTATGAAGATGTATTGCATATGTGTGACTATAGTGACACCTCTTTTTAAGTAGCTTTAAGTTGACTGAGTTATAGCTGCCATAAAATTAGTGGACATTTTATTTCTGGTTCTAGGTAATTCAATTACCTAGAATTTTGACCCTCTTTGATACTGGTGTTTTGAAATTAGTCCTTCATGAAATAGACCTAAAGCCAGTAAATACCAGTTTTATTTCATGCATGACCGAGTTGATGTAACAGCTAGAGGTTTGTTAGGACTTTCCTAGTAGGTCACAAAGTGGCAGCCTGTGAAAGGTTTGCTACTGGTGTAAGGTGTATGGAAGGCCTCAGCGCAGTCCTGAGTTTGAGTAGGGGAAGAGTGTTTCTTCAATGTATTTGTGAGTGTAAGGTAGCTTTTGTAAGCCCTAGTGAAATCTTTTGTGTACAATGTAAATATAACTAATGATATTGTAGCTAGTTGTTTTAACCACAATGCACTTATGATTTATAAAAGATGGATGAAAGATTTAGGAAATAGCAATAAAGGAAATAGGCTGTGGTTAACGAATGGTTTTATTTACACATTCTTAACGTTTCATATTAAGTGTGATATCGGCATACTTATAAAGGCAGTGGAAAAGGTGAAATGGAGGTGATTAGATACAGGGAAATCAGAGGCCAAAACGTCTTCTGATGAAAATGGCAATTACAAGGAGTAATTTCTGTGTACCATTTCTGTGTATGCGGGAAACATTTCATCTCCCGTATTCATTACTCGTTATAAAAGCCCAAGAGCAGTTAGCTTCTCTTGGAACAATGGCTATTAGGCTGGCAGTATCACATTGTTTGGTTAATATCTAAGTTACATCTGAATTACATCTGCCTTTTTCTTCGGTCTATTGTCTCTTAATTTTGAAACAGCTTATAGGTCTTAAGTGTTCTGAGGTATTTGCCGTTTTTACCCCTTGATTATTAAACATATTAATCGAAGTTCATATTACTCTTGCTTCTGACATCGTTCTAAAGGATACATTCTCTTTTCCGTTTATATATATTGCTCTGACAGCACTGCTTAGCTTGTAGTTGGATGCACACCTATCTGTCTAGAGGAACTTAGGGCAGTGAGTGGAAGGACTTCTGAAGTGAAAGCATTTGGGCTTCTAGCCTAGTCAACTGTATTTAAGAGACTAGAGCCCTGGCCTTACAGCATTACGCTTGGCTGGAGCAGTCACACCACTTTGTAGGCTGGGAAGCTTTCTTAATCTTAGATGCTTCAATACCTTGGAGCTTAATATGTGACCTCTTTTGTGATGTCTAAATCTGAAGGAGTACAGTGCAGTTGAATATCATAGTACATTTTACACATTTGTATTATCTAAGCCTGGGACTAGCTTAGCGCACCAACATTTTTCTTTTCTCTGCTTGCGAATATAGCAAATAAGCATGACATTTTTATTGCCATCACAAATATGAATGCAATTTTTATTTAATAACAACTTGCGCAGCTAAGTCTTTATCTCTTTTCAGTAAAGCCACATATACTCATGCTGACCACAGGGTAAGATATGAGTGCTACTAATATTTATCACAATCCCTTCAGTTTCACTTTGCATATGTTTTAGATATTAAACTGTCGCTTTAAACGTATAATTACTAAGTATCATGAGTGGTATACTCTATAAGTAATATGTATTCTTCCAATGTTAAAAAAATAAAACAAAAATAACTTGAGCTAGAAGTTGCAGCCCTGCTCATGTAGCTGTTGTTCTCCATGGTTTGACAATTCTTGCCACTGATTGGCTGCTTGAGTGATCTAATCATCACCAGCTCACTCCTTATAGGGTCCACAGCAGTTTGAAGTGCTTCCATAGGAGCACAGCATTGATTCACAAGCCATGATCACATCACAGAAGCTGCAAAATGCAGCTTTGCCGCAATCATGGCACTGAATGGGTTAATTGATGCACAATCATTCTAAAGAGTGATTGTGCAGCAGACAGACACACGAGAGCTGCCCAGCAATACAAGAGATATGTGGTTGGCTCCTGGGGTCCATTTTTCCAATCGTTTATCACTGCCATTCCGGGGTAAATGTGCATGATGTAGGCATAAGGCTATCCTGAATTTAAGACAAGGACCAAATAAGTCCTAAATGGTTCTTATTTGCCTGTAAAAATACCACAAAATATTATTATGCCTTACATTAAAATGTTGTATTAAATAACCCTTCTAAAAAACAAAAGTGTCTGTTTTCGCTATGTTCAGAATTGTTTGCCTTGGAATATACTATATAAAAGTAGATTGGAAGATAGAAAACTAGAATGATGGTGATTGGTAGAACAAGATTTGTTAATTTCATCCACTAAAGCCTCATTTATACATGCTTTTTATGCTAATTTACCTTTAAATAACGAACCTTCTAATTTATCTGCCTTGGAACAATCCATATTCTGGCCTGACGCTTTGTTAGCTAAAAGATGTAAAACTCAGGGATACAACCAATTAATAAGCAAACATCAACAGCAAATTAATCCTGACAGTATTATCTCAATGCCTGGCAGAAGGACTCACTCAAGTCAACACAGTCAGGTAATAAATGGGAGTAAGCACTTCTAGTACGTCAGTAGGATGTAAATGCAAGATTTATATGTGTCACATTTAATTAAAGTTTGAGGTAATGGAAAAGTCAAAGCAGGGGCCAGTCGCTTAACATTACACGGGCAGGTTCGGCACTATACAACTTATCGCTTCACACTGCTTGTGTTTTTCGAGTCCGGTAAATAAATGTGTAATTAGTTACTGCCAAAATAGTATCACAGTATCTCATCAATTGATCAATAACAAAGCCATTTGCGTTGATAACATGGTAATAACAATTATCCTGGAACGTACCCAAGAGGAACCAACTGTCTTCTTGACCAAGCCTTCAGAAGGCCATGTTTTTTGCACAAATTCTTTCCTCTGCTATTTTCTTCTATATTCCTATTTATTTTAGATAAATTTAATTGAACAGATTAAACGATTGACTACCAACCTTTTACTTCTCTGGCCAATAATTAATATTACTGCAGTAATACATACATTGATAATATACATATTTGTGCGAAACACTTACAAAAAAGTGTCTAGAACAGGAGTGCTTGGCTGACTTGCAGAAACTTTCGATGATTTTGTAAGAAAATCACCAGGATCTGAGGTAGCCACGGAACCCTTGCAATTTTCCCACGAAAAGGGTCATCCAAAAAAGTATGCCAATGTTCCAATGCTCAACCAGGCTGCAAAGGGGACAATCTACTTGGAGCAAGTGAAAGGCTGCCTAGCTAGCAATGAGAGAAGCACTGGGAGACGGGGACACAGATTGCTTCAGCTTGTTCATTATGGCCCCTTTAAATACATTAAATCAAATTTAAACTTGCAGAGTGCTGCTGAGGAGTTGTCTATGAAACTGGAGCCTGGTGTTTTTTATTTTTAGTTGCTGAACCCTATGCTTTTCCATACTTAATGGTTCTCCTTCAATAAAAATATATGATTATGTTATTCCTCGTATACGGGTTCATCTAAACGAAGGAGCAGCTGGGGTTTAATTAAGCAATAACTTCCTGCCTGCCAAGCCATAAAAAGCTTTGTGCGTAAATGTCAGTTGGTGACTTGGCTACCTTGAGATATATTTCTACAGCGTCAGCCCGGTCAGTGTCTTAAAAACAACCGAAACACAATCGTTTTTGTATTTGCGCATATCTTTAATTTGTAATGGACCATTGCACTTGACATTTCACTTGGCTTCCATCAATGTAAACAACATTATTAAGAATTACCTTGTTTGGATGTTGAGAACTAAACAAGCTACTTAAAGTCTATATATATATATATATATATATATATATATATATATATATATATATATATATATATATACATATATATATATATATATATACATATATATATAGCACATAAACATAAAGAGTAGACATGATATACTGTATTATAAATGGTCTCAATATCAGTGTAAATTGATTTAAAAAATGCAATGCATGTATAGCAATTCTATTTGGATTCATATCACTTCCAATATTCATCACTATATGAACTAACAATGGTATTCAACTCTCTTTGTTATTACCAGTACTTTTTATATGATTTTGTTTTTATGTGTATACTGAAATGTATTACATCTTTAAGATATATATATATCAAGAGAGAGAGAGAGATACAGAAACTGATATACAGAAATACATTACAGAAACCTTGCTATGATGTGGTGATGGATCTCACAGTGAGAAACACAGAGCAGAACTGCAAGCCTAATGGCTGCAACGTATATAAGGTATGACTGCTGGTGTTTTGCTGGCCACAAGTAGTTGTCACCATGTAGCCACATGGACTGCACAGGCTGTGCTTTAGCCACTATGGAGTTAATATTTATTATGCAAAATGCTTGTATTAATTAAGGTTGGGGATATTAACTACATTCTCTCAATAAAAAAAGCTTTTTTTCCACGGCCAATAAATCTAGGGTAGGAGGACAACCCTTTGCATGCCCTCATATGACATTGAAAGCAGACCATGGAATACAAGCATTACCATAAACAATTTAAAGACCCTGTGGGAGTACACGTCCATACGTATGGGATCGATTTTGCAATATTACAATATTTTATTGTGCATCTAAATGAAAGTGTAGATGCAAAGTTCATTAAGGATTAAAATGTCCTGATTGGAAAGTTACTGATTGTTAATATTTCTAATATTTTGGTGGTGCCAGATGTCAACTAAAATAGAATATTTTACAGTAGTTACGGACATTTCGATGTGGAATACTGAAGTACAGATTTTATGAAACCAAATCACAATCACCAGAACATACAGAAACAGGGCTGGTCCTTTTTCATAATTGCTATGGCATTTTATGTGTAGGGTGTTAGCAGATTTCATAGCCCTTTACCATGAGGGTAGGTTTACAAAATTAGCCACGTGAGCAAACATAACACATTCTAGTACAAAAGGAAAAGAGGGCCCTGCTTTGACAATCTTACAATCTATTAGGACGTTAAGAGTGGCTGAGATTACTATTATGATTAATATTCATTAATTAAGCACTAACATATTCTGCAGCCAGTGAAGGGCTGGCACCCTCAGGCCAGGTAAAGTTGAGTGCTCCCATAATATATGCACTAACACACACACACACACACATGCACACTTACACATAAAAATGCAGTCTCCCGCTAACACACATACACACATACACACACATGCTCCTCTAAGCACACTTACAGATACACACTCTGTCATCACTCTGTCATCACTTACCCTTGCTTGCCCGCAGCCTTTTTTCTAGTTGCTTGTAGATACCGTGCCAGCAGCCACACAATTACCTCTGGATGATTGTTCCTGCCTCACCTTGTTTTTAAGAATTTTGGATCAGCTTGGAGTGCAATTGCTCCCCCAGCCCCTAGGCCTGCACACTCCTGCCCACAATGCTGTAGAATTTCAATATGAAGTTGTGAACATTTACACATACAACAGGAGTTGAGGACCCTGTCTGTGAGCTTGTCATCTTGCCTTATGGTACTTTCATACAAAGTTCTTAGCAAGCGGTTTGTGATCTTACAATCTAAAAGAGATAGAACATGACTGACTACTTGGGCAAGGAAAATTTGATTGTAGAGATGGTCAGGTACAGAAGTAGGGTAACAGATGTAATAGGTAGGGAGATTTTGACCAAAATGTAGGAGACTCAAGAGAGTAGGCACAGAACAGTTGGAGACGTGTGGCATAGGTGGGAAGAGAGTGAAGGCATTCTGTGCAGAGTATTGAGAGAATAGAACAGAGGTATGGGGGGCAGTGTTGTTATGAGCTTGGGAGTTATTTTTCCTCTGCCCCTAACTCTGAGGCATGCCAGATTTCTATCTACATTCTGTGTTTGTATTGTAATCTACACAAGACTGTGAAGCATTCTTTACCTCATCAGCTACAATGAAATAGTTAAAAGAACCTTGGCAGGCATGTCAAGCATGGATATTGACAGTAAAGGTCATAGTGGATGATTAGCCATTTAATCAACTTGACTGTTTCCTTCACTGAATGCGCTGTAAGTACTGCCCTGATTAAAAGGGTGCTGAGATGTTACTGCTGCCCTTGTGCTCTCCCTGATTAGCTCAGCCAGAGTATGGATTGTATCCTCATGAATATACACAACGAGCTATCTTTGAAGTGCCACAGAAGCGTCAGAAGTGGCAGTGTATCAGGGTGAAGAGCAGAACAACATCCTTGCTGCTAATGTCTACAGAGTTTGTCATCAACTATTGATTTAAAATACATGGAAATTAAAAATGTGTGTTTTTGTACTTGACATTTATTTTTATTTCCATCAGTCTGAAATGAATAATTAGAAATTACCGGACTTCAGTGATATGTTATTGTAATTGTAAAACCAAGCAATGGTAAAAAAAAAAAATCTAATTATTTAAAGACCTTGTCATTGGTTAAAGGGTCAAATGATCTCATTCATCTTTTTGGCTGGGCCGTATGAGCATTTCCTAGATCAGTATGTCTTGCATTGCATTCTTTTTCCTGTGAACATTTCTCTTTTAAGCATCTTTTGCACATATTATAATATACCTTGTAACTTTATATTTTACTCACATGGACAATTGTGAAAAATGTCTGTACATCCTTATGGAAAGTCCTGTGACTTTGAGGCAGGGTATAAGGATGTGCCAAGTGGACCCAATCTTCTTTGCTTAATACACAAATACGTTTTTACTACTTTGCCTATTGTCAGTTTAATGAACATTAAAAAAAATATCCATAAAATCACATTTTATACTGTGACACAGTGTAAAAGCATTATTAGTACAAACTATTCATACAAACACAACATATAAGTGCTGCGACATAGTCTAATCCCATGCAAGATCTTTACAATGCCCTTTTCAGACCAAGTGTATAAATATGGTCTGACAGATCAAGGACAGACCTGAGGAAATGTGCTGATGGTGTGACAGGCATGGGTGTAGGGTGCGGGCTTGGGGTGAGGTGAGGTAAATGAGGGGATAAAATGTAATTAGGCCAGGAGGGCAGTGGGACTAGTCCTTCCTCTTTGCTAAAAGATAATTCTATCAGCCTTGAGGCAGTCTTAAGGAGCCCTCCTTTACTGCCCTTTCAACTTTTGCTGTACCCCTTTTTTGCCTGTGCCATGTATCCCCTACCTCTCCATCTTCTGATATCAACCTTACCTTTTCCAGTCTCCGTGCCTCTGGAAGTATTTAAAGTTTTACTGTTTCTGTCAAAGTTATTATTATTAGAATGATCAGCAATGATCAGGTAGGCGTGCACCACTTGGCATGTGACTGCTCTACCTAATGAGAAATCTGCCCAAAGGGCATAGTTCAGACAGTTTAATGGCAAAATGCTTTGCAGAATGTACTAGGGATGCTGTTAGTGCCAAGTGTCACAGGAAGAGGCCTGGAGTGTCTGAGTAAAGGGGAGCTAAATGGCTGCATGACAAGTGCTTCATTTCAAGGGTCATCAGTCCAGCTCTGGACCCCCAGTCTTGTTCTTCCTCTTCTCTCTTTGATCTTCTTTTTTCAATCGCATCTCCGCAGACATAACCTGGTGCGGCGCTTCTGGTGATGTCCTCCCCCATGATCTTCCGAAAGTCACCGGAAGCACCATCAACCAGGGTTTTATAGTGATCAATTAGCCTTTTAAATGTAAACTTGGCTTACACAATGTATGAATGGAGCAGAGGAGTGATGGTTGTTGATAAAGGACCTATGAAGACATTCCCTTAAAAATCAGCTGTTTCCAACTACAAGTCATTTACAACATTAACAACCTCTGCACTGCATTTCTGATTAATTTGATGTTATTTTAATGGACAAAATGTGCTTTTCTTTCAAAAACAAGGACATTTCTAAGTGACCCCAAACGGTTGAAGGATAGTGTATATTAGATACATACATTACATTTACATTACATTTATTTGTAAAGCGCCGGCCGATTCCACAACGCTGTACATACAAAAAGAGTGATGATTTACTATTATATAATTTTCTACAGTCTGTGGGTTGTTTCTGCGTATAGTTTATTAAAGTCTGTATTTGTTATGTTGCCAAGACTATTTAGAAATGAGTATTTTAATCTATCCACACGTTTCGTTTAGCAGCAGTTCTGCAGGGCCCAATTAAAGGAATTTGTACCAAGACTTACTAACACAAGTCAATGTTGATTGCCCACTAATGTCTATTGGATTTTAGCTCTGGTGTTTTTTTTCTACAGCAATGAGCTCTCACTTCAAAGACTCTTAATACATTTTCCATTGATTTTGTTGCTAATAACATAACCTTCTATCATAATTAACTGCCAGAAGAATTCAAAGCAACGTGATCGGCTTCCACTTTACGGGCATTTTTTAAAAAATTCTTACAAAATGGGCTATTATATTAATCTTTTTTTTAACATCTTTAATCTATAGTATTTAAAAATAATTTTAATGTTTAACTGTTTACAAATGTTTTAACGAATAACTCCCTCCTTACTAGTATCACTAAACACATATAAAAAAATATAGTGTGTTTTATATTTCGTTTTTGAAAGATTTGTAACAGCTGTATAGTGTTTTTTGTTCTTAAGTTGGTTATCTTGGCCCCATCTACTTGATAAACACTTTAAGTTCTTATCATACTGTCTTATGGGAACCAATAGAATGGCTCAGTGGAAATCACCCAGAGGGATCCTACAACCCTAGAAAGTCTTTCTTTGTATTAGCTTTGCCATAACAGTTGGTTAATTGTGGTGCTTGAGTTTGGAATGTAACCAAAATATCACCTGACTGCCTAGAAAGGCAAGCTACACATCTGTGACTTTTGTTTTTAAACCTGATGGTTTGAGGCCTGTATTTTCTATTTAACACCAAGGTACTTCTTCAATGCACATTTCTCTCTTAGCTATTATTAGAATCTTTTATTGCCAATGAACCAAACATTTGTTAAGACTATATTGGACTTGGTCTGTTTCAGCTCTTTCAATGTTCTGCAGCCAGAAGAATCTAGGGGTTTGGTAGGCAGTTGGTATTACCATTAAACAATTCAGAATATTGGGGTTTATTCATTAAGAAAAGACAGCATGACAGGTTGCAGGAGAGCCGTCGTTTTAACTCTCTAACATTTTGCTATTCATTATGCAGGACCAAAACTGGCAAGTTCTCCATTGTGAAGGACTGAGTTGGCCAGTAGAATGCAATTCAATGTGGAAGGAGACTTAGATGTTATACAGGGCCAACCAAGCTTAGGAAACATGAAACTATCCTGCAAACTATCCTATCAACTCTTCCTTTAGTGAATAAACCCCACTGAAACCAGCAACCAGCACTGTCCATGCATGCTTTTGCCTATGTTGCAGCTGTTATGTGCAGCTCAGTTTGTCTCTCCTGGTTGTGTGATTTATTCCATTGCTGTTTTCACTTCATGCCACAATCTGAGGTCCTCCAGCCGTTGAAGGAGGTGAATTGTTGATTTGTACCTGATTTTCTAAACTATGTATTGGGAAACTTGACTTCAAACATAGCCTTCCCGGCTGCAAATAGATTTAGGTTCCTATCCATTCTAGATAACATTCATCCTTCTATGACATGAGCTACATTTTAAATACATTTTATAAACGTTTAAATGTGGAAAAACACAAATAGTTTAATTTTCAAGAACAGTGGCTGCAGGTGAGGTAAGCAGGTTAGAGAGTGTGAGGGAGTTAGTGAGAGGCTGAGAAGGTAAGGGAGTGAGTATGTATGTATGTTTGTTAGAGTGAGACTTTATGTATACGTGTATTTTGCATCATGAATGTGTATGTGTAAGTGTGTGTCAGCATAGATGTGTATGTATTTTGTGTGTTAGCTTGTGTGCTGCATCAAGAATGTGTAAGTGTGTTTTGCATCATGAATTTGTATGTGTAAGTGTGTGTATGAGAATGAATATGTAAATATTTGTTGAATCAAGAAAGTGTAAGTGTATGTGAGCATGAATGTGTTAATGCGTAAATATGTATGCCAGTGCATATGGGGCCACTTGGAGTTTTCTGCCGTGCCAGGACAGAAGGTTTCAGCCTTCCCTTGTATACTGCATGACCGGACTACTGCTTCTCCTATTAGGTTCATTAACATTTGTGTTGTATGGCTTTAACAGGACATCTGGTGTTGCTTTTCTGTACCAACCCTGCATCTAGTGAAAGGCACACCACAAAAGCAAGAGTCAGCAACACTATGAGTCTGATGCTAAATGATTCCAACATGTTTTTGTTGTTCAGACTGTTGATAAATGCCATATTATCTCAATTGTAGGTTAAGCTCTAAAAATATTGACAGAAAATATCTGTAATTGAATCCACCAGTATACGTGTAATGTAGCAAATGAGAAAATGAGAGATCAGCATCACATATGAATCAGGTTAGAAACAGCAGCCAACCTACTAGGGCTTGTGCCTGGAAGAGAAGCTAGGGCCAATACCATCAAAGTCCTTAACCTCATTCACCCTGCTAGACTGTCACAGAACCTGGAGATGCTTCTGCTGTTAGCCGATGCAGAAAAGGCATTTAACAGTGTTGACTGGTCCTTTATGTTGCCGTTAAGTAAACCCATGTTGTTTTTGATCTTGTGTCCCATGTGACTTTAGTTGTCCATCAATCCTATCCTTTAACAGTTTACATTAATTTCCCAACTACAAATGCAAGGCTTTCTGGCCTGTAGTTCCACAACTCCTCCATACTAAGTGAAGCTTGTAATATTGATTGTAAAAGGCACTGTAAGCTTAAATTTGGTTTTAAGTAAACCAGAGGCGTATATGGGGTATGGCAACCATGGCACGTGCCATGGGCGCCATCTCAAGGGGGGGCGCCGGTGAGCGCTCGGCGCCCCTCATTCTCCTCCACGAGCCCTCTACCCCCGTCCCGCATATTGCGGCGCTCTGCATGAAACGCCGGCACCAGCAAGCGGCTTTTAAACACTGATGCGGAGGAGAGAGAGGGGCGCCTAGCAACCGCTCGGCGCCCCTCGTTCTCCCCCGCATCAAAAAAAAAGCATTTAAAAGCCGCTCGCTGGTGCCCGCTGCTTCACTGCTGGGCGCCGAAATATGACGTCATATTACGGCGCTCAGCAGTGAAGCAGCGGGCACCAGCGAGCGGTGCAGGAAGACAGAAGTCGCTGGACTTCAAGGTGAGAGGGAGAGAGAGGTGTTAGAAAGTGATGAGGGAGGGGGTTAGAAAGTGATGAGGGAGGGGGTTAGAAAGTGATGAGGGAGGGGGGGTTAGAAAGTGATGAGGGAGGGGGGGTTAGAAAGTGATGAGGGAGGGGGGTTAGAAAGTGATGAGGGAGGGGGGTTAGAAAGTGATGAGGGAGGGGGGTTAGAAAGTGATGAGGGAGGGGGGTTAGAAAGTGATGAGGGAGGGGGTTAGAAAGTGATGAGGGAGGGCGAGGGGGGATATATAGTGGGTAGGGGGAGGGAGAGGGGTTAAAAAGTGATAAGGGAGGGGGTTAAAAAGTGATAGGGGAGGGAGAGGGGGTAGATATAAGTAAAGAGTGTGCATTAATGTGTGGATGCATTGAGTGAATGAGAGAGAGCATGAGTTAATATGTGAATGTATTGTCTGAATGAGGGAGAGCATGAGTTAATGTGTGGATGAGTTGTCTGAATGAGGGAGAGCATGAGTTAATGTGTTGATGCATTGAGTGAATGAGGGAGAGCATGAGTTAATGTGTGGATGAATTGTCTGAATGAGGGAGAGCATGAGTTAATGTGTGGATGCATTGAGTGAATGAGGGAGAGCATGAGTTAATGTGTGGATGAGTTGTCTGAATTAAAGTGTGAATTAGTGAGTGACTGTAAAAGTGTTTGTGTATTATAGATGTATAATTGTGGAAGGGCAAAGATGGCACTAGCAGGAGGTTTGAGCCTTGGGGACCAAGATGGCACAGGCAGGGTGTATATGGGACAAAGATGGCACTGGCCGGACTGTTTGGGGACAAAGTTGACTTGTGCTGGGCTATTTGGGGACAAAGATTGCAAATCTTATGTGTGTTATCTGGGTGCTGGCCAGGTTCTATGTGGGCAGTGTGGACGGCAGGGCTGGCTTTCGGGTGTGCAACCTGTGATCTATGCCTGTAATTTAGGGGGTTTTAAATATACCTTTAATGCTGTGTTTTTATGTGAATTCCAATTGATCTTTACCTGCAAAGCTGGGTTTCTGTGTTATTCTGTAGATCCATATCTGCTATGCTATGTTTCCATACATTATTTATGTGTACCTGCAAATACAGGGTTAATATGTCTTATTCAGTTGATCTATACCTGCAATGCTACGTTTCATATATTATTATTGTATACCTGCAAATACAGGACTTGTATGTCTGATTCTGTTTATTTGATGTATACTTTCAGTGCTGAGATCACAAGTGAATTTCAATTGATTTGGGTTTGTGTGTTGATCTATACCCGCTATCGGCAGCAGGGACTAATATTTATATATATAATATATATATATATATATATATATATATATATCCTGATGAAAGTCTGTAATAAACAAGACTGAAACGTTGACTTGAAAACCGAAGTTGTTTGTGTGGTTATTTGGAAAGTCCCTGGAGTGCCGGTAACTATTTTTGGACTTTATATTATTTACTGCTACAGCTATTTGGCACCGGGCATAAACTTGGCATTTGGAGTGCAATTGTTAATTTTGGACTTATATATATATATGGACAGCAGGGGCTAGTAAATGGGTTTTAGATATTTGGACAGGGGCGCAATTTCAGTGCTTGCCATAGGCGCTATTTTCAGTAGATACGCCTCTGAAGTAAACCGAGAAATGCTCTCTTTGACTGTATACAGAACTTTATTTTGATGATTGATTGTAAACACACTGCCTAATATACTGCATGTTTTTTCTCTTCCCACCTCTACTCTTCCTTACTTATTCTTCTACGCCTTTGGAATTGGAATGATTGTACACTTTGTACTTGAAAACACCAATAAACCTTTTTTGAAAACAGCATCCCGCAGGCAGCACCTGACAGACCTTTCCCTATTTTAGTGGCCTGTGTGCTGGCTGCTGCGGGGCTCCAGGTTATGATGTCATTTCCTGTGCCCTGCTCTATGTTTAAGGCAGTCCTGGCTACCTTTGAGCCTAATACCAAGCCCTTAATTAATTCAGTTTTTTTTTTTAAGTCAGTTATTTTAAAATATTACGTTAAGCTTTTAAAATCATACATTGGTACTCAATGAGCAACATTTTTCCTACCTTATGCTTTTAATATTTATTCTTCTAGTGCTTTCCTGATTGCTATTTAGTTCAAATAATTGATCTGCACTAAGCTTTTAATGCTTTTCACTCTTTCCAGCATTTAAAATATTGTGACCTTGATAATAAGCAGCATGGCTAGCTCTATGAATCTGATTGGTATGGATTAATTAAATGAGCTCATACAGGCGGTCTATAAGAAAAGTAAATGTGGATGTCATCTGAAAATGAGGTAATCCAGGAATCTCTAGGTGAATTATAAAGATTCTTTATGTATCCCGACATCAGTGTCGCAAGAACCAGGCTGAGTTCAATCTTTGCGAAAGCTTACTAATTGATGAGACCCGAGGTCAATAACCTTTTTCACTGAAGAAAAGCATTGCTCAAATAAAAGGACCAGTAATATTGTGTGATCTGACCTATTAGCATGTAAAATGTGGGATTTTGTGTGCTTGGAGATACAAGTGTATCATACAAGTGGGCATAAACTAAAATAAATAATTAAAAACACTTTTGTTAAATGCAAAGTTGCTTATGGTGTTATGGCTTAGCTGGAAAACACTCCTTTGTCGGGCTATGGCTTATTTGGTAACAGGAGATCCTGAGTTGAAATCTCAACAGTGCCTTGTCTGTTCTTCCACAATGGAATCTGCTGACATTCTATAACAAAAAACCAGGGATATGCAAAAGGTCTGTACTAGTAAATGAGCAATGTCAGTGCCTACCCTTAACCCCTCGATGACAATTGAGGGTCCAGGCATGTCATGCAAAAACAGTCAGTTAATGACAATTGACTGGCCAGGACCGTCATGACTTTAACGGGTGTAGAAAGCGATCTACGGTGGCTTTCTTCACCCAAACAGTGTTGCTGTAATGCCTCGATGTCAAGGCATTCAGCAACACCGAGATCGGCATCAGGGGCCGTGTCTGGCCCCTGACCGAGGCGCCAACGTCTGCCATACACTGGGCGCCCGCTTTAGAAGAGCTTTGATCGCCTCCTAAGCTTCAATGGTGTTGCTGAATTGCCTCGATATCAAGACATTCACCGAAACACCCATCCCAGAACGCACTGTGACCGCTCCGGAAAGCGGTCACAACCGCCACTGCAAGTGATTTTGCCACCACCAAAGACTGCTGCTAGAATACTAGCATTTGAAATACCCTGGGTGTCTTGTCTTAAAAAAATATATGGTTTCATGAGGTAAGTTCCATTGGCCAGCTTCAAAGAAGTTCCAAATAGCACATGGGAGCAGAATTACCAGATTTGGAAAAATGTTTTTGAAATAGCAAAACTCTACTTGTAATTTTTGCCCTATAACGTGCAGAAAAAAAAGCAAAAAAACATAAAACATTATGGGTGTTTCTAAACTCAGGACAAATATAATCTATTTAGCAGGTTTTTCCATTAGTTTTTATAGACGAGTAAAAGAATTTCAAGTAAAAGTCCTTTTTTCTCAATGTTGCACCAGTATCCTTATTGTAGCCAATAAAATGTCCTTATTTCCCTTGGTATTCTAAATTACTGTGATAATTACAGGTTTTAACCCCAACCACAATATTGCCCCAGCTGTTCTGATGTGCATGAATGCTATGCAAGACAAGGTGGAATAACCTCATTCTTAGTAGGATTTCTTAAGCCACTAATTCACCTCCCTGTACTGTAAGATAACTGAAGAATAACATTACACAAACCTTTATGTTTCAGATGATGCCCAGATAAACGATCTCCTTGTAAGAAGAACAATACAATGTTAAATGAAGCATTTATATGTAACGTGACACTTGCTGGTTTATGGTTGTGATTTGGTATATTGGTCATGGTGTTCAAGGACTGGAGGTTTGGATTATTCCAGCAATAATATGCATCATATTAAAAGTGTTTTTTCATAAAGGATAAAAAAAATAATTTCTGAAATTCTCAAACTTCATGTGCAATGTCATGTACGGTAGGAGCATTGTCAGTATAATGTTTGTGTGTGTGTTTCTCTGTGTGTTTGCTACTAGAAAACTCCAAAGATATACACTAGATGTGTATAATCCAAAGTTATTTAAACGTCCCACATGTATTTTCTACATCGGAACATGCGTATTCCTTTGGGTACATACATGTATATCACTTACAAGGATGAGTCCCATAAACGTCTGACAGAACAGCTGCTTAGTTGGATTATCAATTTAAAAATATTCTACAGTCTGTGGTTAAATGGAAATGTGATTATATGTTCATAACATGGCACTTAAAATATCCCTATCAAACGTGTACAAGAGAATTATTGATGACTTTCAAAGCATAATTCAGTTATAATAACTGGCCATAGTGTATTATAGTGCATATTTTACACAAATTGATATGGCGAGTAGAATACTGGTGATGCAGCGGATATTTAGTGTTTATCACAATAGAAATTGTCTGTCTTTTAAAACAATAATCTAAAACCCCGGTGACAGTAATAACAATGCATATAGAGCAAACACAGGCTTAAAGCGCACAGTATAAAACACGTTACTCTTATTCTTACTCCATGGCCCAGAGTAGTCATAATAATATTAGTAATAATACACTGTGGTACGGAAAGGTAGGGGCTTAGCTTATTCAGTACCATGGTCAGAGGGGCAAAAATCTACAATGGGCCTGCAATGTTTTATTTTTATGATATGCATCTGCCAGTAACAATTTTGAATGGAGGCAATGTTGTACATCCCAACACAACTTGGAACACAATTGTTTAAGTATCACGTGATGAAGCTTTAGCCTTTTATATATTTCTATATATTTATATATATATATAATTTTCTATATATTTTACTTTCTAGCTTATTGCTACTATAATTCAGTAGGATGTGACAATCACTACTGTGGGAGAGTTAGGCTAGGATTTTGTTAGTAAGACTTCCCCGCTGGCTTCACAAGTGTTAAATATATTAGCCTAACCATGTTTAACCTATTGAAGAAGTACTTTCCACCTCTCGTAGCTCAGAATTGAAGTAACTATTCTAGTTCATATGTTTGTACATAAAACCCATTAAAAGCTCTCCCTGACTGAAAGCACTCGAACACATCAACCATTAGAGAATTTCTGAGATTTGATTGTAACATCATCATTATTCCTTACATTACCAGACCTTCCACACGCCATAACACTTACTGTTTATTTCTGTCTCATACTATCCATGAAGAAGGGTTTACTGACATACTGCATTGTCACTTAGTTTTGGGCAATGTATTAAGATAAAGGGGTAGATATGCTAAACCCTGAGCTTTACTACCTAACTACTTCTTTTTTTTAAGTGTGCATGAGCGGAGCAACTGTGTAAGCTTTAGTAAATCAACCCCAAAATGTGGCATAAGTAATGAAGGCATTCTTCTTTCAACATTCTCACATTCTCTTTTATACTTGTGATAAAGTTGTGAAATGCCAAATTCTCTGTATCTAGAGAACTGTGTTAGGGGATGCTGCATTTTATTCTTCCTACCAAACTACTCATTCTGCTTCGGGAACTACTACAAAGTCTATTGGATGATCAAAGATTGACCGGGAAAATTTGCAAGATGAGATCCTAAGACTCTGGCCCTATATGTCCTGTTATGGTTCCCTATTGCCTAGGGTCAACAGGCAACCCCTTTATATGGATATATCCTTTACCTGGATATTACAGGGTTTCATTAAAATCTTATCTGCCCAGCACTATTATATTTTTTCAAAGTATACCTTTTAAAATGGCTACCTGGCCAATCTAATTCTTGCCTATTTTCTTCAAGATGTCAGATGATGCCACTGAGCTGAGGGGTCTACCACCCAAGGTAAATTGAAGACAATCAGCCATAAATATAGAATATTCTGTATATAAAAATATCTTACTTAATATTACATAATGCCTCTAGTAAGCCTCCTGTCTCCTGCTTAATGTATTCTGCTGTAGACTGTGTTATAGAATTGATAAATCTGTCTTGTGAAAACCTGAAACCATATTTCAAGATCTAAAAATATTATTAATGATATCTCTCTTTGAGCAATTTGCAGAATGTCATGAAATGCTCTCTGAACCTTAATTAGCAGGTAATGATATTATGTTATTTCCCAGATCGTTATTCGCTACTTTACTTTTCTGTCTATTAGAGAAAAGTAGTGAAGCTCTGGAGGCAATTTAATTAGTGATGAGATAGAAAGCAAAAAGCTAACATTGGGTATGTAATTAAAGTTTTCTAATGTTTACCACTCAAAAGTGGTGGAATTAGAAAAAAAAAAGAATGGATTCATGACATGTACAGTAAATAGATAAGGTCGTGGCCCTTTTCCCATACACATTATGTCATAAAGCTGTTCCCTGGATTAAAAGGTCAGCTTCATTTAAATGTAGCTTGAGTGAAAAAAGGGAGAACAGGGACAGTGCTAGACCAAAGGGCACCTCAGGCAAAAACATTCTCTGGCGCCTACCTACTCAATGTGCATCAAAACTGAGTTAAATTTGCCATGCATGTTTCTTAGTGTACTTGATGTTCATAGTAATATAATATATCACTAAAATCTATGGAAATATGGGAAAATCCATGGGAAATAACAAGATGATGCTACTACAATTTCTAACTATCCAGAAATACATGTGCACATTACTCAATACCTAAAATACCTTAAAAAGACACAAATTATATACTGAAATCATGGTTGTTAGAGGCACCAAACAAAATATGTAAATCTTATAAAACATGTATCTAGAAATATCTATTAAAATAAAAATATATATGGTTATGGTGGTATACAACACACACATAAAAAGATGAGCAAAACATTATGGTGAGGTTATCACTAAACAAACCCCCAAAAGTGACCATTAACAAACTGAATTACTATATAACACACTTGACTCTCTCTGATGCCAGCATCAGAGAATATTCCTTCTCATATAATGTCAGTAGTGGTGTAGGTTCACATAACATTGCATTATGTGACTGCAGAATACCTGTCTCATAGCCCTTTGTTTTCCTGTAACTAGATCGTTAGGATTGTGCTGATAAACCCTGGTTGGGAGATGTCACGGTAACCCCCTGAGGTTGACACATTGGGGTATGCTTGAGTTTAGGAGAGGGACACTGGTGGATTCCTGGGCAGACTCCTTACCTGTCTTCCCAGTCCCCTCTTTTGTCTAAGTAACCCTATGCTCATTGGGGGGCACAGGGTGAACGTGGAACCCAGTCTGGTCTGCCCTAACCAGACTCCCATGAATTAGCCAGCTATGGGGGTTCTACAAGCCAGAAAATGCTTGATGTGTCTGATCCGCAAACTCATGGAACTGTATGGCACCTAGGAACGGCAGCGATGCCCACCGAGAATTGAAGCTGCGTCATTACAGACACCCTTTGTAGGTTATATTAAACTTGTGGTGGGCAACACTCGGTGGTGGTTACAGAGAGGGAGCTCATTTTGGAACCCTGGTTTTCTTACAAATCTTTATGTTTGGGGTTTACCCAGCCTCGGCTATGGAACTCTGGTCCAGCTACCATGTGTACTATTCCCAGGAAAGTTTCCGGCTCTGTCACTAAGGGTCCCGATGTCAGATCACGTTGCTTTTTGGACCATAACATCTTAGGACCATGAGTTCCCCATTGGTACCCCTTGGGATCACGCCGAAATAGTAACTCTTTGTCAGGTGGGCATTGTTTTCATCCTGTATGGTGGCGCCGGTCTGTCTGGTGGTTGATGAGATTATACCCCTAACCCTATCATGTGTTGTGTATAAATATCTGTGCTGTCTTCAATAAACTGAGTCTTGGCTAGTACTTGGGGGAATATGAAGGGTTAATACCTTGAGCAATTGAACATTCAGGACAAGGAGAACCGGGGTGCGGTTCTAGTGGAGTGCAGCACGTGGTGCGGCACATTTCCTAACTACCATTCAGGGACAAATACTTCTATCATTATATAGAAAGCCAGACGCATATGGTGGTACAGCATGACTGTTAACATTATATAGTGAGCCAAAATAAAGAAGCAGATGCTCAGCACTCAAATGGTAAGGTGAGTTTATTTCTGAGCCTCTGCTTCTTTATTTTGGATTTATTGAAGGACTTGACGGTACCTTGGCTCGTGCACCATCTCACAACTGAGTGCTGTATTCCAACCTTTGTTTCTGTGTATATAGTGAGCCAGACACAGACAGTAGTACAGCATGACCCAGGGCCGGCCGAAGACTTAACGCTGCCTGGGGCGAAGTTTAAAACGACGCCCCCCCCCCGCCGACGCCCCCCCCGCCGACTTACCTTTAAACAGTCACTATATAATGAGCCAGACATTAGGATTGCCTGTAGGTAGCGCTGGCCCTGCCTCCGATCCCGAGACCAGAAGTTTCTGAGTATTGCAGGTGTAAGGCTTCTGGCAGCTATTTTTGAAGTATCGGTAGGATCTGAAAAGATCTGACATATTCTGGCAGGCCTACAAACCTCAGGTTATTTTGACTGATGCGATTCTCAAGATCGTCGCTTTTGTCCAGTAGGGCCTGGATAATAGTGGCCTGTGTTTCAGATAACCCCTAGAGCCTTTCCACTTCATCCTCCAAGTCACTGTGTCTGCTTTCCAATGTGCTAATTTTAGTTCTTTGCTTGATAGCATTGTCTACAGATGATTTGAGTCTGGTGATCTTAGCAAATGGGCTCGTAGGCATGATAAGCAAGAAATGGGTCTAAGAATCATCTGGCTGTTGCAATCTTTTTTGGTTTAAGTTGTTTAGGGGCCATGCGTTGAGAAATCCTCCTTTGGGGCATACCCAGTTATGGCAGGCAGAGGCAATCCAATCAGAATCTAACTCAGGTTAAGGAAGATAAAGTTTAAATGCCAGTAAGTTATGACTGCTGATGTTTTTGGGTCTTAGGACTAGTCTTTGCCAGGGCCTAATTAGCAAGATGTCACTGGTGTGCAGAGCAGGTAGTCATCTGGCTGACCAAAGGGATGAGCAGGCCCAGCACGGGGATTCTCCTCTCGCACCTCTTGCTTCTAGTTCAGTGCTGCAGGGCACTGCAGGCCCCTCACATCGCCAAGGTGACACGTGCCGTCCTGGAAACTGATAGAAATGCAGCCGGAAGTCAATCTCAGTGGTGGCGGGAACCAGGTATTTCTCCTCTCGACACTATTCTAGCAAGTGAAGGGTGGTAGTTAGTGTCTGGGGGTTGTAAGCCCTGAATACAAGATTCGGCCCTGATCACTCTGATGAACGGAACTCTGGGTCGCTCGTTGGTGCGGCTGGTGGGCGATGGTCAGCCCCTACACCATGTTTGATCCCCGATGGGCATGCAACATTATATTCGCCTATCCAGTGTGTTTTCATCCCTGGTGAAAGGTGATTAGATGTGGCCGGAGGTGATTGATTGACAATCAAGTACTGGTAAGGGGTGGATTTTGAAGCTTCAGCTTTATTCATCGATAAATTCAGCTGATAAGAATTCTAATCCTGCTATAAATATTTCACTAATGAAAACAACAAACACAAATAAAAATATCTAATTTACCATCAGGGATTGTTATGTAAATGTAGAATCAGTTATGAAAACACTTATTACCATTTTCAATGAATAATTTAAAAAAAATTAGATCATAAGCTCTGCGTAGTCTTATTTACGATATTTATTTCTTCTTGGTCTGTGGCACAGCATTTGAAGGTGTTTATTGGAAAAATTCTGCTAATTGGAAGTGTTGCTTGATGCAGAAGGGTGTGTAGTTTTCATAATATCTTTTTTTCATTTAATTTGCCAAATACTTCTTGACATTTTGAGGTATAGTACAAGACATTATGGTGAATTTTTATTTGTATCATAACATATAAATTTAAAATGCGTATTGACCCTTAAGTGTTTAATACTCAGCCCTCATCAGCGTATAAGATCTTTAAAGCTTTAGGGTGTCAAAATAGAGGAATCACCCCATCTGCACATTCTGTAGACCTACTGGGTATCCAAACATAATTAGACTCATATTCAAAATTCATTACATAAGCAATTTATAGTACAGTATGAGGGCAGTGTGGTGAGTGGCCACATCTTTTGCTTGAACGCTCCGATGTTGGACATGTACTGGACGGTAAGAAGTGGCTGCATATCATTAGTTTGGCTTTACTACAACCATATATATATATATATATATATATATATATATATATATATATACAAATATATATATATACTGTAGACAGACAAAAACTTTGCTAAAGTCTGTTACAAGTCAAAGATCTTTTCAGTGAATCATAGCATATAGGTAATGAGGTTTCGTTCCTTCAGATCCTTTCTTGCCTTCGAGTGATTCTAACATGTGGTACAATAACTTTAGCGTGTGAAAAAAAAAAAAAGAAAATATTTTTCTTAATATGTAAGAAAAAAAGGATTTTTAATGGAAAAAAGAAAACAAATATAAAAATCTGTGCTGAATCTTGAATAAGGTAAAGAAAGGATCCAGAAAATATACATCACTGCGTAGACTGCGGATGTGACTGCCACTGTCAAATCTCCATTTAACTTCAATGGGATTTACCCAAGGAACTTGGAATTTTTGCATTGGATCCCGATATATTCTGACATCTTAACAGTGACGCATTTGGACAGAAGCTAAAACCACTAAGAAATGTCATAAAAGACACATCTGAAAGCATGCTCCATGCAGACTCCACTGTGCACCTTTTACCTTATTCCACATTCTGAACATATTTTTGCTTCTTCTTTTTCTGGTTTTGTGTGTTCTTTTGATCTTTAATACAAATATCAGTTTTCTATACCTTTAGGCCTTTTTGCTGCTATGATAAGTATTTTGCAGTGACTTCTTTCATATGAATG
Organism: Spea bombifrons; assembly: GCF_027358695.1. Taxonomy (NCBI): domain Eukaryota; kingdom Metazoa; phylum Chordata; class Amphibia; order Anura; family Pelobatidae; genus Spea; species Spea bombifrons. The sequence continues at coordinate 38,089,608 of NC_071090.1, forward strand.
ACTCGAATGTCATTTTATATGTAACACCACTACTGAATTGTTTTCATTCCAGTTAGGCTTACAAAACCCTAATTCACCAAAACAGTCATCCAATTAATGAGAAAATACACTCAATCCTCGCTATTCTCAGGGGTTAGGTTGCTTGAAAACCCTGTGAAGGGCTAACACACGTGCGCTGCACTTGAATCCCTTTATTCTATCTGTGACGCTATCTGCAACATGGCACGATCGGCTTCTCACTGCGCATGGCTTACCTGTGCGATGCATGTGAATAACAAAACAATGGGTCTTGATCTTGCGTATATAGCAAGGCTTTACTAAGTTTAAGAAAATTCCTCATGTTTGCTTAAATTGTGTGAATTAGTATGTCTACCAATACAAAATATCTTACTGTCTGTTTCCTGCTCATCAAGCTTAGGCATCTAAGGAGCCAAGCCATGATTCCACATTTTTTCATGTAATTAGTTTTCATGTCTAATGCAGCACCCATAATGCAAATAAATTATATTAGTTCTCCATGTGGTCCAGCATTAGATGTTTAAACTTGCACAAAAAGAGCCTCCATATTTAATGGCGGGGAACATACAATAAAAATGTCTATTGTGTTTGCATTACTTGAATAATGTTGAATATATATATATATATACGGTATATAATATTTTCCTTATATTTTAGTTTTTCAGTATCAAATAAAATGTTATTCTAAAAAAGGCTAAGGCATGTGTGATAAAGACAGAATCATTTTTAATAGGGGAAGAGTCCATCAGCTGTAAGTTGCATTATGCATAAGGTTTCAGTTGAGTGTGCTCTGGAGGATTCCTCTAGTGTGCATTAAAAGCCCCCTAGAGATGAACAGAAAACACTTGCTGTTTTGACTGATGAGTGTTAACAATTGAGTGCACACTGAATTTAGTTTCAACTAGGACTTTGAGTCCTGGGTGATGTTGACAAATTATCTTTCAGAAATATGTCAACTCAAATTACTAGTCAACTATTCATACTGCTAATATTTCACCGACGTCTTTTTGACATTTGACACATAAGTGAATCTGTTTGTGTAATTTAAGTACAGTACACATGCTGGGGGTTATTTATAAAAGGCGATTCTGGTGCAGAAGGGTGTTCTTGTCATAGCAACTAATGGTATGTCCCTGTTGATTGCACTATTCCACTGATTGGATGGTGATAAATAAATACCTTTTGTACATTACCCAAATTGTTTATTGCCACTATATTGATCAGGGTCATTTGAAAGGAAGCTAATTGATATAGTCCCACCAAAAGGATAATCCTTCATTCTGTATAAATACGCATCCATTAGCATACTAAACCTGGCAAACTGCAAATCTACAGGTTGGGAGGTAGGTTCTACTCTGCATTTATTATATAAAAGATAAGATTTTGAACAAGATTTAAAACTGATAAGATTTGTAAATATCTAAAATATCTGTTCCTCTAAGCCTCTGCTCTTGCTTGCATGATCATACTTCAGCTTGGATGACTGCAACTTTTGGCTTTTGTTTAGTTTGCGTTCAGCTCCTGTGTTATCACAGGGCACATTGTACAGAATGACTGCTATATTCAGGTTTCTGATATAATAGGTTCTGATGAACCTTAAGCTCCAGGTCCATCAGCAGGCAGTTAAAAAATTGGATGCATTTCACCAAGGTTCCATTAGGTGGCAGGCAACTGAACAAAAAAAGTTAAGAAGTCATCCAGCACACAAGCGCAAGAGCATGGGAGTTATGTAGGTCTTTGCAAGAAAAAGGCTCAGCACAGATCCTACCTGGGAGCTTCCCAGGGTAGGCTGCCTGGAGCTCTCCCTCTGATAGGCGGTTGGGGTGACACGTGCACAAGGGGGGTAGAGCTCAATGTGCAAGGGGCATAATCAACTATATGATGGGTGAGGTTAGTCTCTGACAAGAGTGGGGCCAAGCCAGCCCAGATAACATTAAATGTGCTAGGACTGGGAAGGGAATTGGACAGTAAGTTAGTGATAAATTTACTGTCACGTGTTTTCACCTCCTTTTATCTGACTATGTTAATAATACAGTTTCTTATATATATATTTGGGTTCTACTGTCATACCCTTAAACAGCTGGTTGCATATTAACATCTAGTTTGGTCGCATGTTCTGGCCCGGTGGAGCAACCATGTCTAAAATGGACTGGCACCCTCGCAGAGGCAGGATCACAGCAGAGTCATTTATTGTGATGTTTCTGCCCTGTATCCACCTATATATATTAAAGATTGTTTTATTGCAGCTTTATACAGCCGCTCTACTTTGGGGTACGACATCAATCTAAAATATGACACAGCATCAAGGTGGCTCCAGTGGTTAGCTATTGCCATAGGATCCTTGTGAAGGAATGTCAAAAGGTTAAAATGTATATGAATTTATAATCGCATATATTTATTTTTATAGCACCCAGAACTTTGAATGTTGGTGGTCTGGGATGTCAGTTGAATGAATAAATCTCTAAGGGCTCGTATTTAGTAGTGTGTCCCTTACACACACCAGCATCCGTACCAATGGAATGACTTATTATTACCATCGAAATGGAGACATTTTAATGTTGCTGTGAATTACCACCTGGTTTCACATGGGTTAAAAGAGGTCACTTAATGTAAACCAGACTTTTATTCAATTTTGCATCCATCACACTTGACTTCTCCAAGAGACAGAGTCTGTAATACACTGTCACCTTATGTTAATGGCAGGAGAGAGCTAATAATAGGTAATAATGGAATATTCCATTATGCAGTAAAGAGCTGGTCATGCAATTGAATTGTACCCTGAGTGCCACAAATGAAGACTGAGCAGACAGACACAAGCCACAGGTGATGCCATTCCGGCTTCAAGCTACACATCCAGTCTCAATCTAATCAATGGACAAGACATCCAGTTTCCGTCTGATCTGTTACAATGCCCAGCATGCCCCAGTTTAAATTCTAGAATATTTATGATTTTAAAGAAAAAATATAGCTTTTCTTTGACATATCTGTTTCTAATTGCAGGGCTGGCATTGGGTTCAACTTTTTCAGCACCCCAAGCCCCCAAATGTCCCAAACTTGTGTACTCCCCTACCTTGAATATTGATGCAGGAAGGGACTTGTTACATGGGGGGAGCTGGGATGGGGCTGTACTTCTTCCATATGGTGGACTTTATATATGGCACCATGAGAAATGAAAGGAACAGTCATGTACACCAACAATGGATGCATCTTAAAGTACTTTGCAACTATTTGCACCCTTCTGTGTGTTCGGGACCTAGGTTCATAGTAGGGCCAACAATTTCTGGTGGTTGCCCTGCTATTAGGCTTCCAATATTCTACCCAATAATGTAAACAAAAAAACTATTATCAAAACAATGTATACTCTACTGTATGTTTCTTAGCCCACATTACTTAAACCCAAGCAACATAAGTTGTATTTTAGTCAAATCAAGAAATGTTTTGCCTCTGGTAAATTCTGGTGAACTCTAACACAAATTTTGATGGAAATTGTGCAAATATATATTTGTTGTCATTTGGATTGACTTCAGACCTTCCTACAGGAAAACCGTTGATGTGTTGTGATAAAAAGCTAAGTGAAGGTCAGGACTGTGATTGATTGAACTGAGCCTTCACTAAAGGAATGCATGCTTTTAGAGTACACCCAGAGGACCTATTGATGGCCACGATGCCCTATTGATTAGTATACTTTCAAATTCTGATGATTATTTCTGGTGTTAATATCATGCATATGGCGAGCCAAAGAGCTTTGGGTGAAGGAAATGCTGTCTACCTCGCAGAATATGGAGCTGGAACAAGTACTTGGAACTTGAAAGGGAGATTGAGATTAAAGAGAAGCATATTCTATACTAAACCTATTCTCAAAGGTGTTGAAAGGGAGCTGTTCAATTAATCCTCTTATGACCTTAGGTGTAAATAAGCTGTATTTTTCTCCATTATGCAAATATATTTGGTTAGTAGGAAATGGTTAGTTACAAAAAAGAACCGATGTTATTCCTTACAAATTATTGTAAAGCCTCAGCATTTGCTAACTGCAGTTATAAGATGTCCTTCTTAGTAAAAGGTGTCCCCACACTCCACCCAAAATACCGTTTACACCCACAAAAGGGAGTTTAATGCATCAATGAAGTGGGCTGTTTTTCCTAGCTCTTATGTCCTACCAGACTCTTGGCATTATCAGTTTAATGAATAAAGTCGATCCGAAGAGGAGCATATTAGTATCAACATAATATTTCTCATATTAAACATTCAATTATTAGGCACACGAAAGACATGGGTGATTATTTCAAATACCTTATAAATATACATTTTTTTTTTTTTTCGATATTACATGTTTCATGCACAAGGCTGATATAATTGCCTACACTCATATTAAATAGCTTTTTTTTAAACAAACAAACAGCACATGTTTTTGCCTTTTTTTTACAGTATCATAAGCACATATTTAGAAAAGTGACAGTGTTGAAACATTTCACTGGTTAACTCTCAGATTTTCCTTCCTCTGTCCAATGGAAAGATGGGGCAGGTGTTCGGAATTGTAAATGTGGAAATCAGTCCAGTATAAACGCAGTGCGCAGCAGTAATTGCTTAGTTCTATTTAATCAGCTGCTGTGTACATATGGAGAAGTAATGTGTGTTCAGAGACCATTTCTTAACCCTTTTGTTCCAAAATAATATTGCGATCTATTATCTTGCTGTTCGTCGCACATAATGCAGTTATGTCATAGTCCAAGTTTACGGAAAGGAACTCTGAATAAACCCTCTGAAATGCATGTTTTCTTCATGACCTGACATAATCACAACAAGTTGCTCTTTTATTAGCACAGATATATGTACGTATATTACATGTCTCATGTATGTGCAGGCTGATTTATATTTCAAAGGTATCTATTAGATTATGCTGTTTTTTGACATTCTTGACAGTCTGACAGCCTGGTCTGCCTTCTGACAGCGGCGGTCAACATTTTGGTCCTGAGATGTCAAGCTGAATGTAATGATGCTCCAGCTGAGCCATATTACATTCAGAGGGGATACTCTTGATCTGGCAGGGACTCACATGGTCTTTAGAGACCCTGATCCAAGTGACACAGCTCCACATGAGGTATGTGTATGTATGTGTAGTGTTAGAGTCATTGTGTGTTATTGTATGGTGCACAAATTTGTGTTTTAGTTACAGTGTGCAAAAAACTACTGCATCCAAGCACCACTAACCCTAGGCTCAGTCTTGCTCCTGCCATAATGCCTCGCTGACGCAACAATCAGTCATTGTGTTTGTCTGTATGCTGCAGCCCCAAATGACAGACCTGTAATGGGGCTGCATACAGCAATCAGAGGGCTCCCCATAGGATCTCCATAATTGCTGTACAGGGAAACCCTACTGGGATACCCCCGATTGCTAAAGAGGCGTCATCACATCCCCATGTGCCAATTGAGAGCCCTGGGTTCATAGAATACCCAAATAGTGTCCCTCTTTCACATTTTGAAATGTTGGGAGGTATGAACATCTACTTCCAGCCTCAATGTACATATTTTATACAATGAGAGATTAGTCTGAAAATGGACATATTAGGAGTGGCCAGGAAATCAGATGCTAATGTAATGACAATGGCTCTCCTTATGAGTAAGGTAAATAAATATCCTCTACCGTGAACCACAAAGGGGTCCTCTAACATTTAAGCCTTAGACTGTTTGGTATCCTAATCAAAATCTTTCTTTGTATTTTGACAAGTGCTCCGCTTCCTTTCTAGGGCAATACAAAGACTTAGAATAATAGTTAGTGGTTGCAGAGAGTAAACACTCCTCCAAAACGTCTATATATGAACTGTCTACATTAACACTAAACTTTATGCCTCTGGTAATCTGATGCCCATGGGGTAATGAATGTTAGGTAGAGAGCTATTGCAGTCAAGTGGCAAGCATTGGTTTAAATATTTGGCATGAAATATGAAATATAAGTCAAATGCATGAATATTGTATTGGAAATTGAGGTTTTGCATTCAAAATGATCCCATAAGCTTACTTTTTTCCTGTTTAAGGACAGAATAGAATGCATATATGTTTACATGGCCAGTCTGGTAACTATGGGCTTTGGGGCAGAAATAATGTTCACCAGAAGTCACCAACACATGCTGTATACCCTTTTGCAAAATTAATAACTGATTCAACAAATAGTTTTATATATCTCTTAAACATTGAATTCATTAAAAACTAGATACACAGTGATGCTAATAAATCATTATTTACCATAAATTTATTAAAAATTAGGATTTTTTTTTATTTTTTTTTTCTCGTTCCTGCTGAATAAATCAAAGTATTGTTTACACATACATTTATTGAAGGGGTAAATGGTGATACTATTTGTTATCAAGCAATTCCTTATATCTAGAGGCAAAGTTGCATCATATAGACCAGGTTTTTAGTGAGGCACAATTTGCTTTTCCTTCCTTAAATTAGTCTTCAAGCAATTCCAGAACATGTCAGTGGTGCTCATCTAAGCCAAATGGCACATTCTTCAAGACAAAGTAGTGTTCTATACCATTTTCATATTAAAAATATTAGTAACTGAAACAAAGATATAGATGGGATGATATGGAGCTTGAAGCTAGGTCTAAAATTCCAGTGACAGTGTGACAGATACACAGCAGGAGAATGTCCTTAGGCCCCTTCAAAAATGGTGAATAAGTGTAGTAGTCTCAAAGGGGCAGAATGTTATGTAGAAAATCAGGTAATCTGTAGACATTCAAACCCCATTGTACCTAATTATGGAACCTGTATAGCTCCCTAGATAGCTTTCATTTTGCACACAGAGGCATTGACAAATCGTACCTGTGTGGTCTAAGTAACAGATGTCAAGGTCATGGCAGAAGAAGCCTATTCTCCAGAAATGGGGTATCAATTGGTGACTGTAGGCTTGAGCATGTGCCAGCTAGATCCTTTTAGTGCAATCACAGAATCGTTGTGGTGATCTAGCCCAAACAAAAGCCACTAAAGGTGCGTCATAAGCCATGCGTTAAGGAAGTTATTTGATAAAAGCAGAGTTTTTAGAAGGTGCTAGTTTGCAGAGCCAAGTAAAAAGTTTTATTTCAGCAAACCATTTATCAAATGTAGAAGTAACTTGTACAGCAGTTGAACACTTAAGGTGCGGTTTTGCAGTGAAGATTGTAGAGAAACAGAAATTATTCTCATGTTGTGCACAGGTCTACAATAAGCAGTACTTTATCATAAAAAATGAGTTTACTCTTTGGGCTCGGCACAGCAAAATGAAGGTACCAAATTTAAAATGGTCGGTTCTCGGTGTACAAACCAGTACATTTGTTTTTAGTTTAATGCCATATTCCTAAGGAGCAGTTGCAGCAGGTCATCATGTTCCGCCCTCTTGAGAGTTGTAAGCTTTTCTTTGTAGTAATATACATGGAAATGTATGTCATTGTTAAATTATGCAAATACACATACAAAGAAAACGTCTTCAGTATTAGAGAAACAACAACCAAAATAGATCACATCCATTCTATTACAATGTTACATTAGTGTTCTCTTCTGTTACTTTGATAGGGCATGGTTTAGTTTTTGCAATTATTTGCACTTGTTTAAAACCTATAAACTTCACAACATCTGTTTGTTTTAAGCCAGGCCAAGTCAAGGATTTTTCATAAATCATAGCTAGATCAATAAGAGTTCGAGAAATCTCAGGGTTTTAGTATGTATAATGTTCAGCCATTCTCTCATGTTTAAATAGAAAACATTTCATTGGGAAGCTGGTTTGGAGTCATGTCAGGAAGACGTATGGTTTCATTTTACCAGCTGAACAGGGCCGTTGCCAAAACCACATTGAAGAAACTAGCAATGGTCATGGTGTCTTCTGTTTTCTATATATGTTGCTTCAACATAAGACAATAGGAATCCATTGGCAATGCGACTGCCAGAGATACAGCCGAGAAAAGACAATTGTTCTGGTCTTTTCACCTTTAATTATCAAATATGTCATTAATTTAAAGTGGACTCTCATCTTCTCATTATCTAGCGCACGCTTTAATGTCATTAAGATCTTTCAAAGGACACAATTTCTCTAAGAGCCTTATCTCTGCATCGCTAATGGAAAGGTTTTTGGCTTTGTTCCATGTGAGTGAAAAGCAAGGAGTTGTTTACCAGGAATTCAGGAGCACATTACAAAGGGAATTATCTCCAAGCTGTTAGTCTGATTAATGCACTTAACTATTCCTGACCATTCCCTTCATTGGCAGTGGTAGATAATGCATGGGGATCAGCTGCAAATGGAGAGGATGTGGGGTCATACTGTGGAGGCAAGAAATGGAGAAAGTGCTGGAAAGACTGACCTATATTGACATTGGGGTTTTGTACGAAAACAACATGAGACTCAGAAATCATTTCCTGGACACGAGCTAATATTGTCAATTAAGACAATTTCCATTAGGAATCTTAAACTTGCTGAGTTTCAGACATCATTTTCTTTTAGAACGAAAAACAAAAAAACCACAAACAGTGAATAGTGCTTCCAACGTGGGTCTAATTAGCTGGAAAGCAAAAGAAGTATGTTTAGCGTGTTGGAAAGAACTGCAAGAGGAGGGAGATGTTAATGTATAATGGTCATCGAAATATATTTACGGAAATATACACAAAATGTAAGGTTTTTCACAGTTGGGCAAATCCTTAAATAATGCCCTTGAGTTCCCATTGGCTGCAGTCACTTTAATGCTGCCACAGCCAATAGAAGCTACAGAGATTCCCGGGTCATGTGAAGTGGGATGGCACAATGTTGGTCACATATAAAAACGCTGGGAAATGAGCGTTTTCATTGTTAATGTTTCTTTCAAGGTGAACTCCCACCATTCTTTTGTAATTTTGTTATAATTTTAAGGGTTATAATAACGTTATCAATTATTTAGGTTCCACGCAAGGACTTGGCTTGCTATGATCCTCTGTTATTTGTGTAGCTAGTTTGTGGGACCTGGAGGACACTTAAAGACTGGAACGTGGTACCCATTGTGTCACTCCTGTAGCAGCGTCCATGTCACTGTGTATATATTTATGATTCAAGTTACATCAAACACCCTTAAGATGTATTGTCTCAATAATAGCATAATGTAATAATGCATTATTATTTACAATAATACTCTGGCCTCACTACGGCTCTTATGATGGAAGCTCACCCTTTAGGGCCTGAAGTCCGGCTACGAAAGGCAACACAGCGAAGACACTGCAGGTTAATCACACTGGAAAAACCCAAACTATATTATGTTGGTATTTTGTAGATGATTGAAGAATGGCTATAAATTAGGGAAGAGTGTTGCAAACACAACACTATGTATCATGCACAGATTTGATCTTTACAGTGAAGTATTATTAAATGCATATAACAAGTTTATTATCAGTAACAGGAGATGATGTATAGTGTATTTCTGGAAGATTACAACTAAGGATGCATCATTTTTGCAGGTTGGTCTCCGGAGACAGGCCAGATAAGTGTTTAAACAAATGTATAGCATGAACACAAGCCTTGGGACTCATGCAAAAAAAAAAGCTGTTGCAGGTATACATGAATCATTTCCCATAACATGCATGCAATGCAGGTATGCATGTACATCTTTACATCAACTAGCCTGGCATATGGCTGTTAGGTGATGGAGTTACATTTTTACAATACCAGCCTTGGGCTGGGTCATGAAGTACGTTTGTTCACAGGTTCACTATTTTTTATTATTTTGCATATGTTTATGATGTGTTATTTTGTACTGAAATTGCCACAGTGGAGTCTGGGTCCCTGATGTGACCTAAAAGGTCTGACCCACCTTGTAGCTTAAGCAATGGAGTGAAGGAATGGCCCACATATCCCCAGGGAGTAGTGTGCTCCTAGAAGCAGAAGATTGGGGACCCAAGTCCATTGTAGCCAATATGGACAAGAACCATTAGTACCTTTATAAATAGAAAACAGAACTGTAAGCTTAACCAGAGAAGAAACTATATTAATTGATAAATTGGGTGCCAATTGGACTGCTAATAAGCTGTCTCCTGCGCAGCCAATAAAACATTTATAGAATACTTAAAAGGAAGCAGGGCCACGCACCAAATAAATAGTTTAAATATATTGATTTAAGTATCAAAAATATTTTTTATAATGAATTTATGTGGAACAACCCAACATGTGTGTATATCGAATGTAGCAATATTTAGCAAAATAATAGAAAAATAAAAAATGAAAAAAAAACCACAACGACAAAAATGGGATCCCACAAAAAATGCATAATGGTGATATATAATCATGTCTTCTCCTTTACAAAGATGTCTTCACGTGTAGAAAAATCATTCCAATATTAATCTGCTGTGTGCAAAATCTTCAGTGTCAGTACAAAATGCCTCTAGGGTTAAATGCAATGGAAGTATCTCACCAATTTAAGCATATGGTATTCCATGTTGAAGACAACCTGTGTCTGTCTGTGTTGGATTAGTGTTCAAAATATAGTGATGTATTTTTGTCAGGACTCCCCACTAAGAGCCATGGCTGAGGGAGCACTACATAGTACACATGTGTAGCCATCATTGTTCTTCCACAAAGTCCTCTGCAGCTACGAAACACTTGTTGACCGCCAGTAGTGGAAAGTCCTGCAGAAAAAAACATGACTTTGCTATATTTTGAAAAACAGACCCAGACCATTATCCTTTTATCACAAACGCTTACTATGTAATTTAGGTATGTAGTGTTCTCCTGGCATCTGTCCATCAGACTTCTAGAATCATCACTTCAGAGAACATGTTTCCATTGTTCAAAAGGCGGTGTGCTTACCACCACTCCAGCCCCACACTTGGTATTGCGCATACTGATCCTAAGCTTGTGTGCAGCTGCTCAGTCATGGAAATCCATCTCATGAAGCTTCTGACGCACACAGTGCTTGTGCTGATGTTGCTTTCAGAGGCAGTTTGGAACTCCGTAATGAGTGATGCTACAGAGAACTACGTGCATCTGCACTCAGCAGCTCCTCTCTGTGAGTGTGCGTGCGATCTAATGTCCGTGGGTTAGTTGTTGTTACTCCTACAGTAGATTCTTCTACTTCCCAATACTAGCCCTTACAGCGGACCGGGGCAGATCTAGCAGGGCGGAAATGTCATGAACTGATTTATGGCAAAGGCCGCATCCTATCACAGTGCCTTTGGAGTTGGCTGCCTATGGGCTTGATTTTATATACCTGTTACCAGCGGGTATGGCTGAAACACCTAAGCACAATAATTATGGGGGAAGGCAAATAGACATTTAGAAAAAGACAAAAGAAACAACAAACAAATGTGCGCAATACGAAAATCTTTGTTCATTTGTTTGTTGCCGTGGCTGCCAGTTTAACAATACTAAGAGAGAGAATCTCACCATTTTAATTTAACTTCTACGCCTTTATTTCTTGTTTCCATGGCAACTGGGCATACAAACGGGATTTCCATAAACCAAAATGTTGGACGAATTTTGTCAGAACAGAAAAATATTTTTTTCCGCCACGATCTTTTCCGTTGTCCTTGACTAGATTCATTTATTTTAGCATTCTAGAGAAAAAGTGATTTTTGCCAGATCAATTTAAATGAAGCACCAACACCTTTTCAAAAATAACCCGTATTGCAACCACAGTAGCCAGGAAAACAATTAGTCAGTGATGGATGTAACATCACCAACAAAATGTTAAATTATGTTTTTAATAAATATATTTTGTGATTTCTTTTTCCAGAATTGCTTGTTAACCTATAAAGATGAAGTATCATCTATGAAGAAACCCACCTTGAGGTGATCAGCTTAATGAAAACAATTTCCACGTGCTCAATAAAATAACTTGACTTTTGACTTATTGTCTTTATCTTTTATTATTATAGCTCTGACTGATTTAAGGTCATATTAATGACGTATTTAAGGGGTGGGCTGCTCCAATCTATAGGGGATTTCGTAGTTAGAAGCCGTTTTCTTGTTGCAACTTAGACATCTTTTAAACTGAAAGAGGAAATGTTTAACACTTGTACTTTTTCAAGCAGTAGAAAAGCTGGCAGAAAGCTGGAAAAGCTCCACAGACCACATATGGACAGTAGTATGGGTGGCAGGAAACACAAAGCTCAAACAAACAAGAACAAAAAACAAATCACACAAATATAAACACCTAATCACAGCTGCATAAAGAGTTGACAGTTTTATAGCCGTTCCTAAAGGGAATGTTTCTCACATGAGGTAGTCTCATCAAAATGAAACAACAAAATTTTTGTAATCTGGTAATTCTCAAATGTCTCTGAGACAACCTCATGAGACTGACCTGTGGGACACAACACAGGAGCACTCATGTTTTTGCACTTATTTAAACAACTATAGACAAAAAGTGTCTATTACCACAACAGACTGATACCTACCAAAGAAGCAGTCCATCGAACATTACGGCAACATCCCTCTACACCAAGAAGTGCTGTAAGAGTCTCCTTCCAGGCCTTGCAAATGGCTTTTGGTTCATCTCTTGGGCATTTTATTCAATAAATAGTTGATGTACAGAATTAGGCAATAGAGTAGGAACTCAAAAATCTTGTGCTTACACCGTATATTTCTTCATGCTTCACTACTTTGGACGGATCTCCAATTTTTATAATCACGAAATAAGGTACGGCCTATTACATGTTTCTCAGCTGCAGCCTAGCAGTGTATGCCGTCACAAGAGAGAATGTTAAATAAACAAGAAACAAGACAATGCAATGGTGAAATAAATGTTGCTTTACTTTAGAATTGTCCAGTTTAACACTAACTGTTACACAAACTGAAAAAGCTCAACTATCCACTGTTATATATATATATACACATACACACATCTGTACATATCATTGCATGGCTGACATTAAAAGTAATCCGGTCACCTAATATTTACTTTGGTCACTAGAGGATCTCAGTCTGTGCATGTATATATATTTTGGAAAAGAGAGAAAATGAGAAGGGGACGTTGAGGGGTAGCCATGAAGAGAGATGTGGCTCATTAGCTTTTGTTTTATCTTGAATAAAAGTTTAAATTCCATTTTCCAGCACATAACTCCCCTCATTTCAAATGCCCAGAGAGGTCTTTCTGCCGTGCGCTTACCTGTCAGCTTAGGAGGGGGGCTTACACCTGGTGGTCTAATGGTGGTGTGTACATTAGGTGGCACAGATCTGCATACTCTCTTACGCTGTGCTCAACCACAGAGAGCTGCATACAAGGATGTCGTATACCCCGAAGCTCACTCTCAAAGGGCAGAAAGAAGCGCAAGACCGCGCACTTCTCCCTCTGCTGCTTTGTCAGGTAGCCAGTTAGATATCTCTGATCTTCCCAACCACACCTGTATCATTTGTTGTAATGAAACTTGGGGACCATAGTGCAGGAAGGGCATAAGAATTTAGGTCCTAAACAGGGGTAATTATTATTATTTATTATTTTATATAGCGCCATCAAATTCCATAGAGCTGTACAATGGGTAGACAGGACATAACAAGTAATTGTAAGGGATACCAGTATACACAGGGGTATAAGCTGGCCCCTGCAGTGCATAGTGCTCCCAAATGCTTTGTGGTGCACATATGGATCTTTTGATACTGACACTGATGGCATGTACTACTAATACATTCTGTAATCTTTTTTTATTTTTTATTTTATTTTTTTTACTAGGCATGTGCAAGGTGTCTGTTATTTGTAGTTGTTATATTACTGGCTTATTTGTTAGACCCATTATATAACTATGTAATTGAACCACAGGCATTCCGATCCAAAATCCACATTTTAGTCTGTATTGAAAAATGTAAATATGCTGTTAGGTGACATGTCCACTTTAAATGAATGATGAGAGGCTAGCCATATGCAGAGTTGAATAGCAGAAGTAACTGGATATACATAATCACAAGAAAAATGTTTTACGTAATGACAAACACTTTGGAATTTGACACTGATATTTGTACACTTATTACCTGACGGTTTACAGTGTTCCACGAACAGACATACATCTAAAGTATAAGAAGCTCCAAAGAGTTGTAGTTTGTCTTTTGATATTCTTCTTTAATATCATTCCCAGTTGGCCGGGATGAACAAATTACAGTCCTACAGCACATGGTTGCTACCAACAACCCTTGATGGGTTTTTACAATATTAAAAAAAAACATTATCTAGGTTTTCCTTAAAGGAAATAGATTTATATTATTTTTATTCTTTGGAATTTTAAATCGATACAACCATAACTACTCAATCTGTATTGTGGGAGTAGCAATAATTCATCTTAATGATAAAAATATCTGTTTGTATTGTAAGATACATAAACTTCACTTTTGAGCTTGGTCCCACCACAGGGATTTCTTTAAGTCAATGTATGTGTAACCTCACATACTGGGAAAGCTTAGGAAATAACACATCAAGGCAAAGCTGGAAGTAGGGATCTTGGAGTCTGAGGCAAGGTCCGAGGCCGCACCCTGTGCCAATGTCACATCAGCTTCTGGAAGTGGAGGGAAGCACATGGGTATTGGCGGTGGGAAACTCAAGTGCACTCCTCACCTTGGGGGCCTGCAGCACATGTCCTGTCGAAGTTATGGCCCTGTGACAAAAACTTTGCGATGTCACCACCCGACTTTTCTGAAAATCCATGCACATAAGTCTACGCGGGGCCCGAGAACACAGCCCACATATTAATCCAGCAGTAGGGTGGCTTTTAAAGCAGAATATACTTGTTTAGAGGCCAATTTCATATAAGCCAGATGAATGATAATAAGTAGGTACTTCTGAGAATCTCATGGTTGCTTTTTGAACAGGGCCTTTATAGCTCTTCCTTTCACGCAAAGCGCACAGATTTTAGAAGCCAAAGCAACAGTGCAGGGCTTAAAAGAGTCAGTGCCATGGATGGAGAAGAAACCCTAGATGCTGGATTATGGACTTTTGCAATTTTGTTTTGCTTTGCTGATTTAACAGGCAAGTTGTCTGTCTCCTGTAAAAAATAAAGAATTAAAAATATACCATAGCAACTCAGTGTACACTTCTTCACAAATTCTTTTTTTTTTTTTTTTTTTACTGCTTCCCTATATTAAAGTATATAATGCTCCACATGTTTTACTATACCCTGCCCCTTTTTTGCCACCTTCCGGACCAATTTGCTGCCTATGGAGTTCCTGAGATCGAGGGGCAGACAGGGAGTCTGGATACTAAATCTGGCTTTGATTGTCATACAGGACCGACTGGTCTTATGCCCAATAGCACCCAGGGCAGATTGTGTCTTTGTAAAGGTTTTTAGAATGCCAATATACACATATATTTCTTGGGCTCACTTTCTTGGGTATCACTTTTAAGCTAAAAAGGCAGCACCTTCCTCCCTGGTCCAGGCACCCAAGGCAGTTCCCCGAGTCGCCTGGGGCTAAGGCCAGGTGCACCCAACTTTGTTATTATTTGTATTTACAGAAATTATGTTCAAGCTTACCAGGTTGGTTCCAGGGATGACTGATAAATTTGTGTCCTCTTTCTGCATATCCATAGGGACTGTCTGTACAGAATCTGTCTCAATTGGTTCACCAAGCTCTGATTTAATTGCATTTTCTGTTGGCATAAACATGTTATTAGTTTTTAATCCTGTTCATAATGCCAGGTTGGTATAATAATATTGAAAAAGAAGCCTATTACATAATATATAAATATCACTGGGTTCATTATTACAATGCATGGGCATACATAGACTTAATTCATTCACTCCAACTATAAACTAGGGTAACGTCCTGTTCTTACTGTTCTGTAGGACCTCTTGCTATAAAAGCAGGAGCACCTTGTGAGAACAAACAGGTAAAAAAATAAAATCCATATTTACCACAGTGGGATAAATATGGGTAGGCGAGGGCATCAACAGCTCATAGTTGGTACCATTTAAGTTTGGATCGCGTGGAGCAAGGTTATTGAGAATTTGATGAATTTCAATGTAGTCCACACTGATATAGGACTGTTTTCTGTCTGACTAGCACAACATATAGTTGGAATTATAATCTGCGCTAATGGGACTAATGGGACAATCTTGTAAATTGTAACAAAAGAGCGTTCTGATAAGGAAATAGTTTTTCTAAAAATGTGTCATTTTCACTATTAAAACCAATTATTGATTCAAAAAGTAACATATTTGCTTAATTATACGTTGACAGCATGACGAAGCCCCAGTCTCAGTGGACATTCAGGATAAACCAGTTCATTTTTGGAACACAAATCCCTAGAAGCTTTTCTGCCTTTTGTGTGTTTACTCAGACATGCACCGTTCACAACACATACCCTGCATTCCCTATTTTACCCTAAATAATAACTTCTTTTACCATCTGTGAGTACACAGGGTTACAGAGACACAACAAAGGTGCAGTTAGAGCATAGATATATAAGCAGTGTCATAACAAAGATACCCGTTTCTGAATCACGTGTGTAACACCACGCACTTCTACGGAAGAGCCAGCATTTCAACATTTATGTATTTCTTAGTATGGTCTTATAGGAAGCTTTTATAGTCATGAAATATTCAACGTTTAATAAATTCTACTATGGAGATGGGGTTGAGTGCGTTATAATGGACCGTATTTTAATATACATTTCAATGTAAGCCCTTGACATGGATTTAATGGATTCTAAAAGCAGGTGTGCATGGCCTGTTTATTATATTCTCTAACTCCAGTGGACTGTTTAACATGCGAGATAAAATAATGTAGGGCACACGTTCATAACACAGTTTAAGTTGCTAGAATAAAGTGTTATTGATTCTCTCTCTCATGGAACCCATTACCACTGGTGCTGCTGGTAGCTAGATGACTGCAAAGCCATCCTACGAATGGTAGCTAGCCCATCATGCTCAGCCAGCGTTAAGTAACAAATCTATGTCTTGGGTGGTATAAGATAGAGATTCTACATGCACCCTATTACCCCCTGCATACGCCACAAGTATAAATTGATGTTGATACAAGATATTGAATTATTTGTACTAACGCAGCCTCTGGCCTGGGCTATACATCATCAATGTCTATAGGGCATGTAGCATAGCATCACATGTGTGTTATTCTTATCTATGCCATGTAAGCGTGTAGATAGATAGATAAGAAACTTACCAAGGCATGTGTTCCCCATAAACATTCCCAGGATGGTACTGCAGTCATCTTGCCGATTACCACTGCCTTCACATGTGCACCAAAGTGACACACTTATACTATTGTTGCTGATGAAATTTGGAGTCATTATAGTACCTATAAAAGAAAAGTCACAAAACTGTAAAATAGTACCAAGAATATGTTGTAAATAGATTGTGTACAGATCAGCTGTGAAGTCTTCTGCTTATTAACTTAACCCTGAACTGTGCTGACTTCCGCATAATAATCACCTTATCAAAATATACTAATCATATATTTACAGTAACATTTTATATTCATAAATACATCTAAACTTCGTTGGTACTCACTCCAACCTGGGGAATGGTGAGGAAGCCGAGTGTGAGGTAAGGGGCTGAGGATAGATATGTATGAGTGAGAGTACATGTGTAAGTGTGTGTTAGCATGAGTGTGTGTGTACTCTGTGTAATCTGACAAAGTAAAATAACAGACATATCTTACCAATCATCCTCATATAAGTCTGTATACATAGATCGTACTGCTCCTTGGGACAATATTTTGTCCTTTTGTTAAAAGAGTAACAGTGTTTTTGGAAATCTGCAAAACGGGATCTGAAATAAAAATAATAGGATTTAAAAAGGATAGTCTGTATTAACAATGAAAATACTGTTTAATGCGTTTTGTTGTGTGCATAAAGTACTGCTTCCAAACGTCTCCACCACTGAGCCCTCAATGACTGGTGCTTGCACAAATAGGATCACTGCAGCTTTTACAAAGCCAAATTGTGGCAGAATTATAGATATTTTTTAAATCCATATATGTTCTAGGCATCTGAAATAGTTCTGAAAGAGGGTAACTCAACAAACTTCCGTTGTAGCTCAGGTGAGATCTGCTGGATCAAAGAAAGTCATAATGATTAATTAAGTCTGTCATCAGATGAACTGGGTTCAGAAGTATATACCACCAAGGGCATAATGACCGGTGGATGGGCGCTATCATCTTATGTGTCTGTAGCATCTTATATCCTTGTGCCCCTGCTGGTTTACTCTGTATGGGAGAATTAGTTAACCTTATTGGGTGTAAGTTATTGACGGTTGTACTCCAGAACTTACTTGCACAGGTTATCATTCATGCATGAATGATATAGATGCAGACAGTTTGGCTTGGACTCTTCCTCAAAGGAACATTCAGGTACTATCGTTTTTCGCCTGCGTTCTGCACAGTAGCTTTCCTGGCATGGGCAAAAAAGCAATCGTTTGGAGAACTCCTGAGGGACTTTCTTGAAAAAGCGACGCAGTGACTGGTGACACCTTTGCCGATCACATTGGCCATTTTCGTGTTTTTTGCTGCAGTTGTCGGCGTAGGCATTCCTGTCCCAGCTGCACTTTTCAGTCAAGCTGCAAATAATAGCCTGCTTGAAGCAAGCGTTAGAGTTGACAGGGATTTCAGTATCTGAAAGAAACAGTTCAGTATAATGAAATCTCTCAAGCACTCTCAGAGAAGGTTAGCTTTATAGCGGTCATTGAAATACAACTATAGTTACATGGTCATAGGAGTTGTAGTTTCAAAAAAAAAAAAAAAAAAAACCTACACTATTACCAACATCATGAAATCATAGAAACGAGTGGCCCCAGTAAATAACTACACTGATAATGGGAAAGGGAGTGAGTGAGTGTGTGAGTGTATGGTTGTGGACTGGGTCTTACTCTACAGTGTTAGTATGTGTGAGCATATAGTGTTAGCATGTGTGAGTATATGCCATTATCATATCATATCATCTTATCATATGTGTGTGTGGTGTTTGAGAGTGTGTTAGTATATTGTGTGAGCATGTGTCAGAATATGGTGTAAGTGTGTGTGTATGTTAGTGAATGGAGTTTGCATGAATGTGTGTGTTTAGTATTTGGTGTTGGCGTGTGAGTGTTGGTGGGTAGATCAGCATATGGTATTAGTATGTGTGTTTGCTTTAGTTCATCCAGCGACATGTTTCAAACCATAAAGCAACAAAAAGTCTTTGTGATCATTCCGTGAACACCATAATATTCATTTACTGCTTTGTGGTTTGCATTTGATGTCTTTGGTTTTTTTTTTTTATCAGTTGCCCAAATGTTCCATATGGTGAGTAAAACACCCAGTACTTAACCTCCCTGCTTATATTTCTAATCAATCGAGTATCTTACAGCAAACTTACTGTATGTTTATGTATTACATGTTATAGGTACTACATGTTTTAATCAGATTTTGCTCTATTCCTTTTGATTTTACCTTATGTTATAATCTAAGGATTTCATTTTTGGTATACATTGTAATATATAGCCATGTGCTAAAACAACAAAGCTTTATTTCATCTTTATAATGTGACGAAAGAGTGCAATCTATCTAAAAAGTGTCATTATTAATAGCAGGCTTTCGGCATTACAGATTGCTTGATTAAAATGTATATTAGTCAACTGCTTCCCCCACAAAGAGTCTCTGTGACAAATCTATTTGTATTACAACATGTTTCTGAAAATTACTCAGCGCCTAAATCAATACTGAAGCATTAACTGCGTGTAGACTTGTGCTTGGTCCCTGGTGATGTATAGTCATTATCGGGATCTGGATGAGGAAGAAGGATTTGGCTCGGAGGTTGAAGTGTCTGTGTGAAATCATGTTAAATCTAAGTGTATTTTACAACTAGCAGAGGTTCAGGTCAGAAAGCTGTCATTGCGAGGTTCTGCGTACTACAGACCAATATCCACCTACTGCATACAGCCTAAAAAGCTAAAGCTCATCCAAAAACAGGTTTCTTGTTCATTTTCCAGCAACAAACTGTCTAAAGTGTTGTGTCATTAGCTGTCTAGCGGAAGGCAAGATGATATGACGTACTAACCCCTGCGGCAAATGCACTACATACAAAAACTTTAGGTAAGAATTTGTAGTAATGCTTTGAATTGTAGTTTTATTTTTCATAATTAACAAGTGATGAAAAGGCTGTAACCTGAACAGAACACATTCATTATCTTTAAGGCTTCATAAAATAATATTGGAGTTTTCCCTTCCTCCCCCTTGAAGAAGGTGCGCTGCTGGTAGTGGTATATGGCCACCTAGGCATAGGGCTGAGGATCGGGCTGGGGTATGGGGGGTGTGCATACAATGGAATACTTACCAGATGCCATGCCAACCACACGACTATACTCATCAGTCTTCACAATGTCATGGTCATCGTCTTCATATGGAGAACTTTCAAAGATATGATAACCTGTGAAAAAGATTAACAATAAGAAGAGCAAGGGAATTACTGAAATGTAACTTCCAAACAATAACGTATTAAATTGACATTAAAACAAACTGTTTAATAAACATGTATATGGTAAATGGAGGACATTTCTGTGGGTTTTTTTTTTGTAAACGGCTATAAATGTGTTCAATCAGTTGCGTTACAACTAGCACAATTGTGGGCATGACAGTTATGATGCACTACTTGTTGTCCTGTTCACATAACGGGCTATATTATTATAATGTTAATCAGGATAGTAAAAATTCGGCTCGATGTAGTGTTATGTATATTTTTTATTATTAGTTATTTATTTTAAGCTGTTTTTTTTCTTTTCTTTAATGGAAGACATTACAATGAGATGAAAAAGCAAATTAAAACTTGGTAGGGGAACTCACCCTGTACATTAAGAGGATGGAGATTCCAGTAAACATTCAAGCAGTGCTCCTCTTTATTCATGCGACGCCTACACTTGCAGTCCATGAGACCATGGTTCTTCAGAGCCAATTCTGCCTGCTGACATCTAGTTTTATTCACGGGTTCCGTGGCGATTCCATGCGTGCAGTGCATGAACTCATGGTGGCTGGCATTGCACACCGAGTCTTTGAGACACAGCTTCTTTGCCTGTGAACAGTCACTTGGTAGAAGAAACTCAGCAGACAACAACTTAGCTGCAAGAAAGCATAAGACAAAACGAGGTCATCACTTTTATGCGCATAGCAATCATATGGTTTCAAGTGGACATACGCAACTCTGGTGACTAGTGAGTCAAGCCTATAAATATATATATATATATATATCTAACACACATTATATATATATATATATCTCAATGATCCAAAGAATTCAAAGCAGTAGTTAAGTTGAATTATTGCTTTACAGCTCAGTGTCAGAATAGTATACAACTTTACAGATCCAGTCCAGGTAAACATTAGCTTTTCCATTAATGCTAAACTCGGCAAGATCAATTTATCAAATCAATGTACAAAGTAAATTATGTCAAAATATATATATATATATATATATATATATCCCAGTACAATTTATCTTCACCAGTAAAAACAATACACTTTGTTGCTTCTAGGCTACTGCAATGTATACATTGTATGCAGCCATGACAGTTCAAACATAACTATTCAGAACTGAGCCAGACAATGGACTTGTTGGTGGTTATTTTTCCCAGCAGGATTGCTGTAGATACTGAGCATAGATGGACCTGCAAATCACGGCCACTATGTTCCAACAAGCCCTTTTAGACAGACCAAACCGGCCATTTATCAAACATCCACATGTTACATGGCACAGTGTTGACATGCACCTGCTTTCATCTGTAATTTAGTCCTTTGCTAGTGGTCCATTCTGTAAGATGTCCATCACCCACCCACTCCGTGTACACAAGACCAGATGGAAAGATCATTCATCACATCACTCCAGATGGAGAAGCCTTTGTTTACATTATCACGAATCAGCTGTTATGTCGGAATATATTGGCTAAACTGCTCTTATCCGGAAAACAATAGGGTTAATTTATAACCCGTGATCTGTTTGTTGTGCATATTTATCCTGTACTTTGAGGAAAGTGATCTTTGCTGATATCGTACTATGTGCACCAGCTTATTAGTTCATCTACTCTGCAAACTCCAACCTTCTGCCCAAGCTGTCTGGATACATGTAAGGCTGCGATCAGGAGCTGCGCCCTCAACAAAAACTCTTTTGTATGCAATTTGATTACAGCTGCAATACATATGAATAAAGGTTTGGCTGCACTAACCTCTCAATACTCAAAAAGTTAATTTGCACAATCTAGAACAATAAGGCGGAATATTTTTTTTAAACATATCTTATATTAAATAAATTAGGGGGGGAAATGTAAACTTCTAGTAGTTTGACTACCACAATGTAAAGTACAGAGAATAAATGCTAATGTATAGCCAAGAGTATAAACGAGATACTTGAAATAATAATTAGATGTTGCATGAAAATATTCTGTGTGTAAAGAAGAGGCACCATCCCCACATATATTTACTACTGTTATACCTCCTGTCTTTATATTATTTTCAAAAATGTTATTTTTTGTTGGAAATATAGTGACATAATTATTGTATGGCAGGAAATATAAGATGATTCACTGTTTGTGGAGTTTATTTACCGGGATAAACCGTATCCAATAAACACTGGGGTCTCTCCTTTTAGGTCAATGCACAGGTTACTGCTGCTGTGGTGACCACATCAATAGACACATATTGCTCTTTGTACACTTCCACTGGAATCGATAACATGTGCACCTGGTCATATCAATGGGTTCAATATTTGGACACGGACCCACCAACCTGGGAAAAATGACATTGGATACTACACTATATGTTGACCAGAATGGTAGGCTGAAATACAGCTGGAACTCGTCTATATTCCCATTTCTTCAAAATTAACAAAGAAATACAGAATTTGACGGTGGATAAGAACCATTTTCCTAAAGTGCATAGACTCAGACCTTAACGAGCCCTGGCTCTCTTCTTAAATTCAGTATAGCTTTATGCCTATCCCATGCAAGCTTAAAGACTATCATTGTATTAGCACCTATAACTTCTGCTGGAAGGATATTTTACTTACCTAGGAATGGAAAAACACATTTCAGGTACACAGGCTGATAGTATACACCCTGTACTGAGGTTCCTGTGGACTGTATCATCAAAGGATTGGATGGTATACTCATCACTATGTAACTATCGAAGATGGCTGTCAGCCCAGATTTTGCTGGTATTACCCTTATATTGTTTAATAAAGGTTAAATATTTTAACATTTTTAAAGGTTACATCCCCCTTCATTTTCCTTTTCTTTTTTTCTCTTTTTTCTCTTTTGTAGTTATACCCTCAGGGATGTTCATACCGTGAGAAATGTTCTTTGGAATATGTAAGCCTTTCTGCCAAACTGGAGCTTTAATGCAGTCTGGAAACCGTACAATATGTCAATGGGTGCATTGTGTGTACCATAGAAGCAACGCGACCCCATACACAAAAAACTGTGATGCACTGTGTGTTCTGACAACTTTCTATCAGAACCAGCATTAACTTCTTCAGCAATTTGAGCTGTCCCCGGTTCACCTCTTTTCCTTCCTTGGACCACTGCAGACCGGGAACACCCCACAAGACCTGCAATTTCGGAGATGCTCTGACCCAGTCGACTAGTCATCACAGTTTGGGCCTTTAAAGTCGCTTGCCCATTTTCCCTGCCTCTAAACACATCAACTTTGAGGACAAAATGCTCACTTGCTGCCTTATTTATTCCACCCACTGACAGGTGTCATGATTATCAGTGTTATTCACTTCACTTGTCAGTGGTCATAATCATACCTGGGTACTCCCAGGTTTGACCCAGTCAACACCTGAATCCAAATCGAGGGAGCGTGCTCTTAACACCCCCCACTCCCTGCCTTTTTCCCCTTTAAATGGGGGATTTTCCCGCAATGTTAGCTGGAACACCCACCAACGGCAGCGGGACCACCCACCAACGGCAGCGGGCAGTCCTGGCCGCGTCCTGCAAAGGGAAGCCTTCGGGTAGCTGGAGCTCAGAAGTTCCCAGGTATGGTCGTAATGTTATGGCGGATCGGTGTATGCATTGTAATAAGTGCTGTGTAAATTGTTGGTGCTATATAGAAGCTAATAATAATGGTAATTATATGTACTATCCCCTCTCTCTCTTTAGGCGCATGCCAAGTTCTGAATAACAAACTACTGACAGGGCTTTCAATAGTTGTCTAATTAATACGCAGTTAATCAGGCTGCCTACTTCACATTACCACTTGATTTATTTCTCCTTAATGTATGTGTTGCGTCGGACCTGTTGATCACTTTCTTGAGAAATAATTATTTTTGACCAATTTCAGAATAATGCTTCAGCACCAGAGAATACAGAATGACACAGTGTGCATCTTTAGTAAAGAAGTAAAAGATGTCTTTAGTAAAGATGTCTTTCTTCTATTTGAAGAAAGACATTTTCACCTCAGTATTCGCGCCTGTATAACTGTAATAGGACCTTATTTGTCTAAATGTTAATTTGCGAGGGAAAAAAGACTAAATAGTGGTTTTCAGCACAGCCACATGGCTGCCTACGCAATAATTGAAAAGAAAAACCCAAAAACATTAGTTTAGATTAATATGTAAGGTTTCCTGTAGCAAACAACCAAGTGCATTGTTATAGCTGTATCATTAAGTAAGGATAAGAAGTGCAGTGGCTGTATGAAAAGTCTGAATGTGTATAGTGAGGACACGTAAGGTTCAGTGCCAACATATTATATACATGATCAAGCATGTCATTTATGCCGAGGGCATAAAAATCCCTGTGAGAGTCTAAAAGGCCTTTTACTCGGACTACTAATCCATGGCCCTCGAGTTAAGATTTATATGGGCTGGATGTAGTTTCTATTGTAAATAAGTATGGCAAAATAAATACATTATAGTCCACACTTGGCATAATTCACTATGAAGAGTGCACACAATTAACAAAGATCGATTGCACAGGGTTTTCATATTAAAATCCACAGAAGGGATCAGTCTGAGCGCAGAGTTTTGAATTCCTATTTCTCTGGACTCAATCACGTCATTTTAGACCCAGTAGATGTCCCCATCTGCCAAGTAAAGAAACCAATTCTAAAACTGATCCACCTGTGTTTTGGGGATTTATCTGTGATGCAAAACTTACCAATTTACTATATCCATGTGCATCTGTAGAACTTCTTCATTATGCTTCATTTAACAGTCTCCCATTCATACAGAATGTGTACAAAGTGCCTGGTCTGTGACTATTATCTAATATTAACACTACATTTAGAATATTAAATTAAAAAGAAGAAGTCATAAGGTTTTTACTCAATTCTCAGAGTCAAAAGATGATAGATAGATGGAGAACACTAGGTAGCTTTATGTTATGAGTCATGGCCTGGACTCTCTCATATATATATATATATATATATATATATATATATATATATATATATATATATATATATATATATATATATATATATATATATATATATATATATATATATATATATAATCATTAGCAAACAGTCTCAGCAGCAGCTATTTATTTATTTTTTTTTGCATTTATGGTTTTTAAAATTGCCACTTTATAGTTAATGAGTGAAAAGTGAGAGAACTGAACATCCAAATTGCATGAAGCAGTTATATAAAAAAGCTTAGAGATTCTATATTTATATGCCTATCACACATCTCCACCTTGTAAATAATGGATGGGCTGAGAGGATTTCCAATGGCATCTATTATATTGTGTGCCATACCATTTAGATCATGCGCATAAGGTCATTATATATTCTGCTGGATATACCAAAAAGTGTTCCCCTGTAACTACCAGAAACCTGGGAAGTGAGCAGGCGGCATAACAAATGTATAATTATGCTTCTTTCTTTACACATTCTGAATTGGTGTCACCTTGAACACAGGATACAAAATTTGGTCATAAATTATTGAGAACAGATGCAATATAACCAGAAAACGTGAAAGAACAAAAATGCCCATAAATGCCAGGCTCTTAGAAGTCATCTATAACTGGGAGCTTACATACTAAACATGGATGACATGCATACACGAGAAGTCTCATCCGTGATGTGTTTTACAATACTCTACTCAAAGGTTGAGTAAGAGCAATACTGTCATAATTCCAACAACAATCCTTGAAAAATACAGTACTATGGAATAAGGGGAACCGGCGATTCATACACCAATTGCATGTGTCCCTGCAGCTTCTTTGGGAATTACTGCATTGTAAGGATATTGCAACCTAAAGCCTACAGTCTTGACCTACACCTTCTATGCTCTACAATACGGTAATACTCTCATCACACAAAAGCGGTTTTCCATGCTACCGTATCTTTGGCAATGTCCTTGACTTAGTAGAGGACATTGTATTAACACTAGTATGCTAATATGTAAAGATAAATGGAAAGTTATCATGTAATATCGTCATATTGGCCACTGTCACAGAGTCATCTTCTATACAAATGAATCCAGGTCTAGTGTAATAACCAAGACAGGATAACTATTTTTATAGATTCTGCCAAGGGAGACCGGCAATTTAGAGTGTAAAAGCAAATATTTTTCAAATATAATTATTAGGCATTTTCAATGAACGTTACCTGTTACAACAACAACAAAAAAAACAAAAGAAGCAAAACGCAATTGAATTTGTCAGACCTCTTTTGTTTCACTTTTTAATTTGATCAATTTAGCAGTCTGCCACAAGGGGGCGCACATGCTTGATAATGTAATAAACCATAATAAAATAAAATATTAATAGCCACTAGACATTTATTGCTGTCTGTGAGACTGCCACTCCCACACCCCTTGTCCATGCATCATCTCCATTTTAACCACCATCTCCGCCAAGGTCTTCTTCTATTTCTCTGGGGGTGAGAGGTTATAAGGTGTTGTTGCTTTGCAAGCCTTATCTTGACAGAGCTGTACATTATAGAGCTGTACATTATATAAATGCTTACCACTCTAGTTGACACAACCTATAATGTCAGTAGATTAAAAATAATTTCCTAGTGTGACCGGTCCGCTTATATTAAATTAAACATTTCATATAAGGTGGTTTTTATGGCTCACCATATTAAAAGCTGGAGAACATTAGCTTATAATAAAACAGAATGGCCCATGTGTTAATATCTTTACACACAGGATAGTTACTGTTCCTTGCTTGTCTACGCTGCACTCAAGGGGTTAAATATCCAGGATTTATTTGATCCCTTCTATGTTTGGCTGGCTTGAACCCAACCTTTGTAACTGCTTGTGCTGTCACTGTGATGTATCCACAGATTGTATAGAAAGTCTGATAAAGATTTGGCATTTGCATTAAGATGATTGGAGTTGCTTCCCATTCACTTGTCAAAGATCCTATAGAACTTCTCAGACCCCCACAGTGTGCAAAGAAATTAATTGGCCTGATGAAGACCACTTGTAGCCAGAGGTCATTAGGTTACCACCTTGCACAGTCATCACAGCATCCATGAAACCTTGGAACTTGGTTATTGTGAAAGAGTAATGCTGAATTTCCTTGTTCCCGCATATATTTGGAGACATCCAAGTATCAAAGATAGTTTTGGGGGATTTGTTTGCGCCCATGGACACAATAGCGGTTTATACAGATCATCAAAGATCTTATATGGCAACATGCAACAGTCATTAGGTAGGAGACCAACCTTAAGGAAATCCAGTCTAATTCAAGCTGTGATTGACAGGGAGGCACAAGGATCCCTAAATCATGGCAGAGTGTGAAGGGTGCAGTTCATGACCCTGAGACCCTGATCGTTCACAATGGTACTCGGATTTTATAATAGCTACATTTCAAAATGTCAAAGCTTACAGGCATGGAGTTTACACCTTGAGGATCTAAAACAAAATCCCCCAAACTTTATGATGGCAGATAAGAACAATTTGGCCCATCTAGTCTGCCAATTTCCCCTGATGTAAAGACTCAGTCCCTGGTCTCGTGATATGCCTATCCCATGCATGCTTACATTCCCTTACAGCATTAACCTCTACCATTTCTACAGGGAGGCTATTCCACTTATCCACCACCCTCTCAGTAAAGTAAATATCAGGTACCAAATTCGTATTATGGCTAGTGCCCTATTGTTAACCTGATGCTTATTATACCGGTTAGTTATTGTGTGTGATTTTAAGTTATTCCACTGATTGTGCCAGCACTACGGAATCTGCTGGCGATATATAAACAAATATATATAATGTAATGATGTTAATCACATGTATGTTTATTACACAGCCTTAGTGGACTAATACAGAAACGGTTGAGTAGCATCTTCCATTGGCTAATAATAGGGATCGCAAATTGCTCCTCTCCCACTTTGCATCTGGGTGTGATCACCCACCCCCTTTAATAAAACACATTGTATTAAAATCGCTTAGTGGAAACTATATGTTGCATAGCAGGTGACACAATGACATCGCCCCTTACACACAAACCCATCAGAAAAGGTACAAACAATGGATACTTTAGTACCTTCTCAAAAAAGGTGCTTTGTATATCTAGTGGCCAACAGTTTACTGAGAGACCAACAAATATGTCTAAGTGGCTCATTCATTTCCAATCTGTAGGTTTAGCCCAATCCCACCTGGCATCAAGTTAATTCAAATCTTAACCCGGACCAGTGTTTTGGGGGGGACACTGAGATCATTGTCAATGTGAAATGCTACAAATGCAATCATATTTCATAAATGTGAAATATTTAATATCCCACGTGGTAGCCTCATTAGATCATACGAATTTAATGAATAGCGAACCCTCTGGCACACAGATTTCTAACACAATGGGAAAAGTTTCAAAAAAGAAACACACACACAAACAAACGACAATTCTGAGTGCTAAAGTTTAACCAGTGTTGCAGTTATATACACGATCCAGTGAATATAGAGGATTAATATGAGTTTTATTGTATGGACACATATTCCATATGTCTATTTATAACCTGTTCAGGTATCGGTGAATCATACAATTAAATAATCAGCGGTGCTTCAGTCCATTATATAGTTCCCCTGGGGGTCACAAATAATAAAAGCTCTTTTTGGGGTATTTGGATCTTCTATTTATCTATTGAATGCAGTCTGTTTATTACCGATCAGTGTTAATCTATATGCCTGGTCTCCTGCTTAATGATTTCAATGACACACTTACCAGCCCCTGCGACAAGCAGGAAGATCCAAGGGGACATCATGTTGCCAAATGACCAACAAGTCTTCTACAGCAGCCTCCTAGATCCAAGCATCCTTATCCCCAGCTTCAGGTTGATGGCAGGCTGCTCTGTATCTCAGCGCAACAGTTTACTGGGTAAAGAATAAGTGAGGAGACTGGGTCCCAGCAGTTGGAGGTGGCCAGGTGATCAGTAGCCTTGGGATGGATTAGTCCATGCACTCCTCAGGTAGTCCCGTTCACAGTGGAGGTGGAGGCGAGCAGGGTCCTAGTGGACTAAGTCTTTCTCCAGGTTGAGTCTCCGCTGTGTCTGTGTGGGGAGCTGTCAGTATGATTAAGCGGAGCAGTCCGTGGAGGTGACTCCTCCCCCTCCTGTGCCCCGCCCCCCACAGCATGGTCACTGCTGGTCTCAGAGGGCTCGTGGCTTTGTTACACGCAGTGTGCAGGTGAGGTGGGAGAGAACACTCTTCGGAGGAGGGGGGGGATTCACTCTGTCCCTGTGGTTTTAAGACTAGAGGACGGAATTCCACAAATAGCGACCTATTGTTCTTAGTAAACAATGGACGTGACTGCAACCCTCATTGTCCCAGAATTGTCTCCAGATTGATTATAAAAGTTGCTTTTATGTTCTTAGTAAATTTAATATACATATATGGATACATTTCGCATTTCAAAAGATATGTAGATAGATATATATAGATATATAAAGTACAGTTTTACTGAAAACTGCATATATAAATTGTTTTAGGCAAAGTAAGAATGCTGTCAAACATGGAAATGTTAATAGATTGCATTTTGCTAAATTATAAAAGTAAACAGAAGAAAAATCTACATCAAATCAATGTTTGTTGTGACTATATTATTTGGTGTGACTATATTGTGCTCTCAAAACAGCATAAATTCTTATTGGTACACCATACCAGCTTTTGCTCCAGGTGTACCAGGACTTAAAGGGGGTGGAGCCTAAATAGGCAGAGTTATGGGTGCTGTGTGACTCGGTATACTTTAGGCTCCACCCCCTGTCCCCCTGTTGCCTGGAGCTCTTTTAGCTGCATTTAGGCTGTGTGTCTCTCTCAAACATACACAACTTAAACACAATGCTGCCTGGGCAGAGTGTAATGTATTGTGCATAGGCAGCGATATACCAGGACAGACCCAAATTTGATTTGGGACTGTTGGCAGGTATGGTACACCGGCGCACAGTTTTTAAGGAACCTTTCACGTGGTTCCAACCATTTTAGAGAACTAACCATGGTTTTTCTGTGGATTAAGCCAGCCTTAGTTGCTTCTCTCTCTTCATGTAATCCCAGACAGACTCGATGATGTTGAGATCAGGGCTCAGCAGGGGCCACACCATCACTTCCAGGACTCCTTGTTTTTCCTAATGCTGAAGATTGCTCTTAATGACTTACATGATGGATAAGTATCTGCCTGAACTTCTCAGCATTGATTCTAACCAAAGCCCCAACACCATTTGCAGAAATGCAATCCAAAATTTGGAAGGAATCTCTACCATGCTTCACTGTTGGTGGCAAACAATCCTTCTTGTACCTCTCTCCAGCCCCACGGTGAACAAACGCCTTCTACTTCAAATTTTGACTCATCAGTGTAGAGCACTTGCTGCCATTTTCCTGCAGTCCAGTTCCTGTGAGTTTGTGAATAGATGTATCGCTTGGCCATGTTTCCACATAATAAGTATGTCTTTTTGTCCCC
Organism: Spea bombifrons; assembly: GCF_027358695.1. Lineage (NCBI taxonomy): Eukaryota > Metazoa > Chordata > Amphibia > Anura > Pelobatidae > Spea > Spea bombifrons. The sequence continues at coordinate 38,120,409 of NC_071090.1, forward strand.
AAGTACTCCGTGAAGGCCACTTCTGACCAGACTTCTCCGGACAGTAGCTGGGTGTTCAAGCGTCCCACTGTTTTCTATGAATGCTGAGCATATGGCGCTGCTGGACATCTAACCGAGAAGGGAAATATGCCTGACTGTGTGCAAGTATATGTAGAAAAAAAGGCTCAATTTTGCTTAATGATACAAATAAACATGTTTATTTTTGAAAGCTTTTATGCTTTACATAGTTTTTTTTTCTAAAACTGTTGCACAGTATGTGTGTATATATATATATATATATATATATATATATATATATATAATACAATTTATAAAATATACGAATTGCCTTATTGTTCAGGGCTTGCTGCCATGTTCACAGTTGGTTTTGGCATGTGTTCCAATGCACTCTCCCTATCAGCCGGGATCAGGATTGAATCCTGTCAGGATAACAGGCTAACATGTTTGAAATGGAAGGAGCATTCTGTATGACAAGTGGAAGGGGTTTTTGTTATTTAATGAGGCAGACCTGTCATTTTTTATGATTGTTATTTTATGTTAAAACAGCCTTTTGTGTAATTTCATCTGTAGTACCTGCGGGAAAAGGAAATACTTGGTCATAAGACTGAGGATGCAACAAGCCCTAGGTCCTTCAGTGATACAGGTCTGATCTGGGTCTCATGGCTGTACTGGTTAGGGGTTCACCATACACTTTTGGTAGGCTGCATTTGGACACTCTAGGCACCTGTGAATCATTCTTGTGTGTTTTTTTCCCCCACCATAACTGGCCTTTTGGATAACTGTTGGAGTTTTGAGATTCACAATACCAGCCAACGGCACTTTTTTAAAAAAAAGAACACAAAAAAATGGATTTTGCTTTGATAATTTTCATTTTTGTCACAGTAGAGCCTGGCCCATGAAGACTCAGCTTTTAGTGGTAGGGACACAGGGCTGTCTTTAATGAGGAGCAAAATGGGGAAGCTGCTCAGGCCAGGACATTCCAATGTGTGCAACCAACCTCTCTTGTACCGCCCAGGGAAAGCAGGAACGCAGCTGGGTCACGTTACATTACGCTGTGTTCCTACCTCACCTGGGTAGTAAAAGAGAAGTTTCTCTCACAGTGTACAAGCGCCAAAGAAAACACTACAGCAGGGGTGTCCAAGTTTTTTCTGCAGTGGGCCACTTCATCAGAATTGTATACGTGCGCGGGCCGCACTCATTTTTCACTGTGACAAAAAATATGGCCTTTAATAAAATATGCAGATTAAAATAAAGTAAAATGACACAAAACCTTTACTCTTCCTCTCACTGATTTCTGGGCCTAGAAAGTTTTGCGACTACAAATTCAGGATTCCCTAGATTTATTCTAGGGATGAACTAAAATGAAAATTCTGGACCAAAACATTCAGGGTTCACTTAGCCAAAACCGAAAATGGCCCCCACCTTTAAAAATAATAATAAAAACTCACATTTTTAATAAAAGTAGGTAACATACAACTGGACAAAATTAGCAATATGACTTGGCAACCAGTAAATGCTGGCAACCCAGGCAACCAGTAAATGCTGGTACCTAGGCATGATGGGACTGTGCTCGCTGTGATTGCTGTTAGCAATCACACTCCTATCATGCCAAGTCAGCCAATACACGCTGGTACAGGGTGGCTGTAAGTGATGTGCAGACCCCATACTGCTGGCAGCATCAATACACAAGGGGGGCAGCTAGCCAGGTTTCAGCATGTACTGGCTGACTTGGCATGATAGGAGTGTGATTGCTAACAGCAATCACAGTCCCATCATGCCTAGGTTCCAGCACTTACACATCCATCCAGTAAATGCTGGAACCTAGGCATTATGGGAGTGTGATTGCTGTTAGCAATCACACTCCTATCATGCCAAGTCAGCCAGTACATGCTGGTACATGGTGGCTGTAAGTGCAGACCCCATACTGCTGGCAGCATCAATACACAAGGGGGGCAGCTGGCCAGGTTTTTAGCATGTACTGGCTGACTTGGCATGATAGGAGTGTGATTGCTAACAGCAATCACAGTCCCATCATGCCTAGGTTCCAGCACTTACACATCCATGCTATCACACACACACTCATTTATTCATATAATCATTCATTCACAGATTCATTCCCTCAATCACACACACTCATTCAAACACCCTCCCCACCCCCTTACCTGCACTGCAGCTCCTGGATGCCGCTTACAGACTTCAGCAGGGGGCGCGGCCTCCCTCTGCCTTCTCTGCTAAAGCACAGAGGAAGTAGGATGTCACGTGAACTCCGCTTCCTCTGTGCAGTCCAGAAGACCCTCCCACAAGTAAGTAGCAGGGCTTGAGGTGCGGCTCGCATAAGATCGGTTGCCCTGGCTGCCGATCTTACGCGGGCCGCACCTCGAGGTCTCGCGGGCCGCATTTGGCCCGCGGGCCGCATGTTGGACGCCCCTGCACTACAGGATAAACAGGCGGTGCGGGAGGGAGTATGATGAGCATGCATGAATGTGTATCTATGTATGTATAAGTGTGAGTAATTGTGCATAAACATAAATGTATAAGTATTAGGGGGCAAAGATGGCACCGACAGGCTCTTTGGGGGCACTGACAAGCTGTTTGGAGGTAAAGATAGCACTGGCATTGCTCTACATGTATGGATCCAAGTAAAGTAGAAACCAGCAACAATAAGAATGATTTTCGGATCCAAAATGTTATGTGAGAAAGCATAGATGTACAGGCGGAACTCAAGTTTTATATACCTCCACCCATGTATCGACTATGTAGAGATCAGTCATTTTTTTCATGGATAACATTCTTTCCTAAAAATGTCCCACGCAAAAAAAAATATCCCCATAGAATACCATTTCATTAAAATGAACAACAGATGGAATTCTCAGTTATAAATATAGATGCGTGTTTTGGGGGAAGGGAGCAGAGAGATCCCACCAAATGAATGTGAGAACCAAGAGAGTAAATAAAATGCTACCATTAAGAACTTTCTCTCTTGTTCCCAGCTTATGCAGGTTGTTTTTCTTTCCATATTTCTAATTAAAAGTGGGGCCGGACTGGGTATTACTAAGTGGCCCTGGCACTTTAAGGCCAACTGCCGACTACTGACATAATTGCAGCCGCCAGCTGGATATGCGCAGCTGCTTGTTACAAAACGTGCGGCTGGACATATCAACCATTGGTGCATCCAATGGCTGATAAGTCCAACCGCACATCATGTGCCGCCCACCAGGCCTTTTGTCCAGTGTGCCAGAGTTCAAACCTTGTAGCCCAAATATTGTGAAAAAAATTATTGCTTGAAAATAAAAAGTACACCTTATAATAATACCTGTGAACTTCCAGCTCCCCAGAGCCCTCCTTCTTTGTGTAGCCCAAGGAGGTCGGTGGGCAGGGCAGACATCATCATTGGGCAGGGTAGACACTGTCAGTGGGTGTGGCCATGAAACTTATGGGTGGAGCAAGCTTCCAGCAGCTTTATATTTGGATGAAGGTAGGAAGAAGGCCATAGCCAGGCAGTTTGCTCTTTAGCATTTAAGTTGTGTATCTTCATTATAATGAACAGGTTGCATAGATTAGCGTAGGTACTTTTTGTTGTATTTTCTTCCTTAGAGAGTAGAAAACCTCACATTCTTATTGTTTCCAGATGTATATTATATGCACGATAATGCAATAATATTTAATAAGGTTCAAACTGAAGTCTGAAGCACCCACGAGCTCAGCTGGACCTCCTAACCTCATCTCGCAAGGCGGAGGCTACGGGTAGCTGGAGCCAGAAAGTTCCCAGGTATGGACAACACTAGCAAGTTTCTCCAACAGGACATGTAAAACGCATAATTCAGTGGAGGTCTGGATGAAATCTTGTTGATTTATCAATACATTACACAGGGCCAGCAAAACTCTTCCTCCAGGAGAAGCTCACTGTGATTGGCTGGTCAAAATGAATGGTGAACTAAAGGAGTTGGAACCACATTTAGTGAATAGACCCCAGTGTGGTTTCTGTGAGATGCCTTTGGCTAGGATGGATTCCTGCAGAGCTTTCTTTGTGTCACTAAAATGACTTCCGGATGTTTGACCTCAAAACCATGCTGTCCCAAATGGTAATATCCTCTATATCACAACAAACCGATCTCTATGCCAAATATGAGCCTAAAAGTAAATCTTAAAAGTGTCGTATTTATTTTACTACATATGAATGGGATTAATGAATTTCTTTGTTGGGGTGAATTGTTTCAAATGTTATATCCCATGATTTATATGACCATCTGGAAGCAGTTGGTGGAACAAAGATGCAGCATTATGTTTTTCTAATGTTTGATTCTCAATATGCTACAGTATGTTAAGAGTATCTGGGATATGTAAAAAAACAAAAGAAAAAAAAAAAAAGACCCGAGCACTTAATATAAATACTTTAAAGATTAAATAAACATAACATCAGATCCTTACAGATGCAAAGGTAAACCTGTATAAATTGTAACACAGAGCAATTATAAACTTCAAAAACAAGAATGCTCCACACAGGACATAGTGTTTATTTGTCAATAATGTATAAGTCTTTGTTGGTAGAAAATTAATATTGCAGTTGCTTTTTATGTTGTCTTTTGTTAGTTACTATCTATTAGGTACTATCTATTAGAATTATGCCATTCTTTTGTGTTCAAACCATTGTGATTCTATGTTGCTGTGGCCTTAAATTACAACATAGAGTGGATATTACAAAATATTTAATTTATCAGTGTTTTAAGATCTACTAAACAAAATTTAATGGCAGTTAAGAACCATTCGGCTCACCTGGCATTGGTCTCCTCTTATATTCAGGATAGGTTTATGGATATATTTCAGCCTCGGAAGGTTGGCAAGCAGCTTGCTGGTATCCCATAGGAAGCCTCATTTTGCTGATGGTACAAAAATAACCATTACGCTCACTTGAACCAGTGATATCAAATAGTGCTGGTTTATTTTGGAGTTATGAAAAAAGGTAGACAAAATAATCCCAACAATGATTTTACCATCCAATTATTATGGTAGCTTATTTTTAGTTTAGTGCTCCAGAATACTGTTGCCTACATGCTTGGCGCCACTCTCTAGGATTTTTAGGTTGTTACATTACTAATTTAAACCTGTCTGGATTCCAGACTTCCAAATATTTTGTTAGGGATTTAGGTTACAGGTATGAGTTAAGATATTGACAGCTGCTCATTATTATAGTGTCAGGGACATCTGTTGTCCATCTTCTCATAAACTTGTCATGTCCTCGTGTAAACTGGCATAAGTAAAGTACAGTAAACTGCTGCTTAGCAAGTTGGACTGGTTGTTCAATGCAAATTGTTTAAACAAAAGTATTTGCTGGATTATGTTTAAGTCTATATTGAATAAACTGAGAAACTAGCTTTATCAAAAGAGGTAAATCTTAAAGACTCAATATATGGAAAATTATCAATCAAGAGTGTTGTAAACGTTAATACTGAAGCATTGAGACTGATACTGACCTAAGGGAGGTCCAGCAGAGACAAAACATGGAATGCTGGTGTCTCTGTATATATGTATCCTGTTGAGTGTCTTTAAGTCATTGTTAATTTGTGGAATTGGTTCTTGTGTATCCTTATACACCTCGCGCATGCCTAATAATAAATAATTATAGACACCATCAGCAGCAGATGACATTAGCCTTTGGGTTCCATATGGCAGACCTGTGTACAACTCTTTGCAGTTCACATCTGACATGTGAACCACATTTTGTTTGTAGGAGAAATCGACAACCTCGGACATGTATTTCATTTTCATAGGCCTAATCAGTGAGATATAATTGACCTCTTTTTTGGTCTACTTATTTTTTACTCATTGAGAGATCCATAGGAGTGAAAATATCAGTGTATCCGTCAGTGAGCAGTTCCAGATATGAAATACAAGAAACAACCTCACACATACGCATCGTGTTTAATGTTCTTTCTTACTGCTGGGCATCAAGGGAAGCTGGAGTCCATTAACATGGCAGATCAGGATATATGTAAGATACAATGCACACAGTGTTCAGCCATGTCCAACATACATTCACACAAAAATGCTTCTGAAATGCTGAAATTAGGGCAGCCCTGGGGCAATTGCCCCCTGCTGCCTTAGCCAGGCCTCTATTGAACATATGGTGGTATGCTGGAAACATATTCTCACACATACAACATCATACAACAGAAACGTTGTTCTCTTCTTTTTGATACATTTCAGACAACAGCTGGGAGACTTCATGTTTCACCACTAGCAGTGTTACACTGTTGCATCTAACAACAATAGTTATAAGACCGGAATCAAATCCAAGAGTGTGTCTTTCCTTTGGGTGAAACATTCAGTCTAGCTATTTGTGGTGCTGTCTTTGGAGAAATGCCATGTTATTTTAGAAATTTCACAAAATCTACCTATTTATAATATGGCCTTTTGCCACTTACAATTACACGAGATATGCTAAAAGCGGTGAATAGTTGTAGTGGCACTACAAAGTACCATAACCCCCGGACAGTGTGTATCAATAACAACCATGTACATCATTCTATTGCTAGTCCCATGTAATATGTATTTTGCCACCAGATACAAATGCATTCAAATAATATCTGTGTGGCCTCTGTATAACAGTCGAAATATATGTATATATATATATTATACCCCCTACATCAAACAATGGTTGAACGTATTCTAGGCTACAGCATAAATAAAATAATACATGTTCCTCTATGTTCGATGGCCAGCCTTGACATATACATTTAAGTACCTGTTTCAGAATATGAACACTTGCAGTCTCATTTCGAGGTCAGGGTATGGAATTCCAATCATGGCATCATATTTGCAAAGTGTAGCTAAATACAATACAATAAACATGATCTTGTATTCCCATTTCTATGACAACCATGGCTTCTGTATTTCATATAATAATTGTACTCTCCCAAGATTAACGTGTATCATTTCTGTGCCGATGGGGTGTGTTTTTATGATATCTATTGTGTGAAAAAAGAACCAAAAACTGCCCATATAGTATATAGAAACCATTGCACTCAACCACTCATAGCTGCCAGTTATCATCACTTGTAGATTATTCTTTTCAAAAACAACAGAGCAAAATTCCCTTAAGTAACATCTGCACATGCATATCCTCTAACCGATTCACTCGACATGTTACCTTACTGGGCAACATAGTGGAACGAAAACACATGGACATGTGGGTATATAATATTTTCTTTTTTTCTTTTTTTTTCTTCGGGTTAGACGACTTAATACCGGCAAAGCCCGAGTGACTTCATGGCAAATTAAGCCAAAGGCGGCCATAATCCCGTTATGCATTTTACCCAGTTACATTTGTAGGAGAATGAGGCAGATATAGCAGTATATAATATTTTACACTGTGTATATGTATAGATATATATATATATATATATATATATCTACATATATATATATATATATATATATATATATATATATCTACATATACACTAATATATATATATATATATATATATACACTAAGACCGTATCTCACAAACCCTGAACTGGTATAAAAGTGTTTACCAACTCACTATATAATGAACATGTTCAACAGAACAGCAATTGTAAAATAGTTGAGATAACGTAAGAAGTTGTTGACCTGTAATGCATTCTATTGTGTTTGACAGATTGAAAATATAATAAGAGGCATAGGATGGTGTTCATTAGGCATTTCTAAGCTCTGAATAAATAATAATTGCTTCCCTTTTCATGGAAGGTTATTTTGGAGAATTTGGGTTTCCGGTAAAAGCTTTGAACCACTTTGTATGATCAGAGGGAGGTAAGATGAACTGCATGTGCAGTATATAGAGACATGGAAAGCAAACCATTAACATAAGGTTATCATTACTTGGAGCTTAGAATTAATCCAAAGTAAACATTAGACCAGCAACCAGCTGCATTCACCATCACCTACTACCGTTGCATTTTGTTCTTCTCAGTGGGATAGTAAAGCTGAGTAATATGGTAGAAACGGTGAAAATCATAAACATAAAAAAATATCTTAGATATTTAAGTGAGTGCTATATACGTACAAAAGACTGAAAGTACATGGAGAAATGGCGGGTTATATTGATGAAGCCTAACACTAACTACTGGTAATACACTAACAGCGCCATGAAGTACATTAAAAGAATAATTAACAAGAGGAACATGCAGGCAAAACCCTCCTAGTTCCAAATGTATCCAACTTTGCTCATATTAAGTATGGATTTATAGTTGATTTTGAATGCTGCTTGTTCAAAGATGGTTTGTTGGTTGCATGCAGTCGCCTGTGCTAATTAAGTGTGGTGTTGTGGCACTTCTTTTGATAACCAACCTGGACGGAGAATACCATTGCGAAGAGGTCACTGTTAAATAAATAAGGATGTCCATATCTGGTACTTAATAGGTGAGTAATGGGCATCCCGCCAGAGCATGTGGTTGTAAGGGACGCAGTGAATACAACAAATACATTTTGAAATAAAACACAAATACACATGTTTTTAGAATAAACAGATCGTGGTCTTTTATGTAGCTTTAAAAACAAAAACGAATCTGAAACCTGATAGCCTATAGCCAACAATCTTATCACCCCTTACTTAGAGGATAACTTTAACTCCAATAAAAGCCACGGCAAATGGATCCATTCATATATAAATCTTATTTCTATATACTTGGGTTTATATTTGTATATGTCTGCTCAATAGCTCCTCCATCGAGCCCGCAGCTCTCCTGATCAGCTACTGTTCACCGGACTCAAGAGGTCGGTACAGACAGCCAGCAGTTCGTCTTGTGGCATGAAGAACTCCATTTTCCCGCCCTTTGCGCAGCGTGAGCCGCCCACAAGACGCAAGCAGAATATTCTGATTACATAATAAAGCATTTTTTTTTTCAAAAGAACCTTAAACTTGAACTTGTGAACTCTAATTGCTGCCTATCACTGACCATTATCTGAACCCTTATACCATCCCCACAACCTCATGCAGCCCTGTACACCTGGTAGCAGGGTATTCCAGTGATGTGGCACTTGCCACTCCCTGTTAAAAAGAGCGTGTGTTCTTCGACATTGACGGGGCCGACTACTGACATTACTAGGGCCACCCACCAATGTCACGGGACCTCCTGCGTGCATCCTGCAAGGGGAGCTCCGGTAGCCGGAGTCAGGGAGTACCCAGGTATGGTAACCGACCTCCCTGGCAGCCTTTCCTGGCGAGGGTTTGGGGGTGCTGTATGTCTTATACCTCATTTATATTATGCATACCCACAACGTTTCAAGTGTCTAAATCATACTCCTTTGTTAGGTGATGTGCCAGGAGCCCGGGAGGGCCCTGGACAAAACGCAGGGAGGAGTGGGGCTACCCAACAGCTCATGATCCCACTGCCCACAAAGGCAGGACAGTGCCTGAAAAACACTAGGGAGATATGGAGGTGAATGGATCCAACATATTACCGGGCTACACATAAGAAAGGCCTGTGAGGTATAGGTGTCGGTTTTATATGGCCCTTGTAATCTTTGTGGTGGTTCTGAGTATGAACCCTCTACATTGGGTAGGATGTAAAGCTGTTACATCACTGGCCCCTATGCTTTCTCTTCTGGATAGGTTGCCTGCTGGGTTTCTGACCAGCAGCCTTTCCCGTTAGTCCTCCCCTTTCCACTTGCTGTGGGGTAGAAGAGCATGTTTTGATGGAGCTCACAGATAGTCTGACGCCTGCAGGAACAGCAGCTGCTAAAAGGTTTGTTGTGGTACATTGCACTTAGTAATAAGATTGGAACCACATTGCAGAAAACAAGATTTCTCTGCCTTTTTCACAAATTAAAATATTGATTTTTTGGATCCCTCTACTTAGCAGCTTATTTTTTTGTACAAAGCCAAATGGAAAAAAATAGGTATTCCTTGGAATAGAGGATTAGTTTCAGGTTACTGAGTATTTACTTTAACAAAATGAATGCTTCCATTACTTTTTGTTCATGGGGTTCAAATTGCACTCATGCCTCAAGCTATCAAAAAAATGCCAATTTATCAAATGTGTTTTAAGTTTTATAAAATAAATCCTGAATTGGATACCGTGAACCTGCTTATACTAGCCTGTCCTAAAAGACTTAAAAATGTAACAAAAATGCAGACATGTTATTAAAATAACCTAAAACTGTCTCACCCAGTAAAAAAAAACCCAAATAAAATAGACAGGGTTTTTATGCTCTGTTGCTTAATGTAAATATGTTTTATGTGACCAAGCGGTAAGCTGCAGAGCATGACCTGGAACTTCCATAATTATTAACAACATACTTAGCCCCAAATAAAATACTAGCTCGGTGAACCAAACTGGCAACAAGATTTAGTTTACATAACCTACAGAAAGTTTTTTTTTCTTTTAGAACATTCCATCCCATTTTACATTGTCCTTTTATAATCTTTTCATGCATATCCTTATTACTTGCAGAAAAGAGGTGAGCATGTACCTAAAAAAGGCAGAGTTAGAAGAGGATAGTGGGTAGGATAGGTTAAACATAGAAGATAGAGGGAGAAACTAACACTACGGCTAAAAGTACTGTCCCAATCGTCCAGCAATTAACTCAGCAATATATTCTGGCCTACAGCTGAAAGTCTAGAGGGGTGGCAGGCATACCTAGGAACTTCTCAGGGTAGACTACCCAGAGCTCTCCCTCTTCTGGGGAAATAATTTTGTGAAGGAGTAGGGTTAGCAGTATGGGTTTGGTGCAGGGTTGGGGATATCTGCGTGTAGGAGCTTGGCTAGCCACAGGTAGCCAGGGATGAGTTGGTGGGGAGAAGACATGATCAAAGGTCGTTCCCCTGCTTGGAGGAAGAAGTAATTCAACAGGGTGACCAGAGACCAGATGAAGCTGGGCTTCACCCAAACACTTCATGTCAAACCTGGAGGTATAGTGGCAGCCCATGTGCCACATTATGAAGTCCTCTTCTGTTGTGCCTCTAGGACAATAGTCCCAATAAATACAGTACTGTTCCCTAACTAGTGATGACACTTTTTAACAAACCAGCCAACCATGCCATAGTATTCCACGGTAAAATGTTACAGAGAATAGAGTTTATCATCCTACACAACAGAGAACACAGTGTCATACTGTGGAGCCACCTGTGAATATGTCCATGCTTATCTTTCCATGTAGAAAACGAACTTCACATTACAAGCACCTGTGCCCAGAGGATTACAGCTAACTTAATTAACAAGGGCAACCTTTCAATTTCTTCCCAATTTAATTAGGTAAATAAGAACGAGACAGAGGCAAACAGTGATTGGAGATAGCACATGGTGTGGTCTGCACACAGCCTCATATTTCACCGGCCTTATCAGCAGCATATAGATCAGCTGTATCTATAGACAGCGCTCTGTATATACAGGCACCTTCCCCACCTGCCACTGTTTTTACACATAGCACTCTGTAGACTCTCCTGCTGGGAAATCAGTGCTCCTAATTAGTATAGGCAGAGCGGTACTGAGTACATGATGGTGTTTTGGGCCTTAAAATAATGTAGTGTAACCAGATGGCTCCTTTAACAAGCGATGCTTGAATGAAAAGTGAATCGTGCATGAAAAATGAATCAAGCAGGGCATTAGTGATTCTAATGCAGCCAATGAATGTATTTGTATGTGTGTATATATGTATGTTTATACAGTATATATATATATATATATATATATATAAAATCATATATATATATATATAAAATCATATATATATATATATATATAATCATATATATATATATATATATAATCATATATATATATACTAGTTTTTATCACCGTTGCGTTACTTTTAAGAGTGACGCGCTATTCTGATTGCGATAGTAGCACTTATGAATAAAATATGATAGTAATCACGAAGCAGTGCGATAAATTAGATGCTTTTTTTGTTTAGCAAATCTGTTTTGGATTGATGTTGTGTCCCTTGAGACACAGCTAAAACAGAATATATTTGGCTGGTAGCCGTCCAAACAGCCAGAAAATTGTTCTTGAGGCTTGTAAGGAGGAAAAGAAAAATATAATATATGTGCTTAATGTGAAACTGTCACATCTTGTAGCATAACTAATTTATTAAAACTACATATAGCTTACCATTTTTGTTTGTCAATCTGTGCATTTGTTTTGGAGGAAGAGAGAGGAAGATTTTATGGGGAGGAATAATCATGCAGATCCAAGGTTGTTCCTACAGAATACACAGTGATGTATTTATTTAGCTCAAGCCTAAGGGAGCAACTATACTGCCCCTTTCACTAGACCAACATTTTGGAGTGTCCCATTACTCGTGTTTCCCATATGATTTTAGCAGGGTGCCAAAATGTGACATCATAATAAGGTGATTGACGAATCAAACAGAAATAATGACTATGCGCCAATTATTTCTGTTGATTGATTGCGGTCACCTAAACAAAACTTTTACACGTATATAAATTACATGAAACACATTCATCAATCCTATGTAATAGCCCAACCTAGGCCATTGTTAATCAGTTACTGGATGAAAGATGATGGATTGGTCAAGTTTGAAGTAAACTCCCAGTCCCTTTTGACTTGCAGTTTGTATACCTTAAGTGTTAGGGGGTTACACAGCAGTTCAGCACTTAGGTGCAAGTTAATGATTTCCTAGCCAAAGAGGTCAGATATACCCAACACAACCCAGCTAAGATACAGCTTAAAACACCATGTTTAATGTGGATGTTAGAAATATGGACCATGACTGTTAAATAGGTAATTACCCTCACTAAAGAAAAACGCATGTTAAAATAAGCTGAGCTCATTAATGTACATTCTTCAACAACAAAAAAGGGTCTAACCTGTGGTAGAACCCACTGCTGCCCTTCTCCTCTGTGGTCCAATGATTCTTGCCGCTGATTGGCAGCTTTAAGCAAACCTCCACCAAAGATCAGGGAAGAGGACATCACCAAAAGCATCAAGTGAGGGCACTATGGCAGCGATTGCAGTGGCGTCCTCTCCCTGATCTTCTAATCCAACATGCGGAAGCAGTCAGCAGAGAAGTTAGGGAAACTGAGAACAGAGAGAATGAACAAGAATGACAGTGTTAAAAAGAGTGAATGTGGACCCATGAATCTCGGTCAAACATTCTTAGCTTTTTGCGGTTTTCGTCCAATTTGTAGAGGGACTGGCCTCGTTTGAGGGCTTTGCACGGATCACCACATTTATCAAAATGTGGTTAATTTGCAACTTGTATGAATCCGAATGCACAAGTCTGATATATTATATATCCGCTTTAACTGCTTGTTTGGACTGGCCTCTCCTTGCCTTTTGTTTCTATTAGTTCTACATGGCCATGTAACGTATTACCTGTTATTTGCTATTAGAGTTTTGCACAGTGCTGTGGACCATGGCGGTGTTGCATAAATAATAACGGTGTAGTTCACTCGGCGGCCTGGGGAATTAATTCAGGTTTGTATGACAACACTGCCACCTAGTGGTTGATGGGCCTACTGATCATTTAAATGGCTATATTATAATGCTCCAAGCACAGACAGTTTAAGCTGGTCTTTTTATTATATTCAGATAAATCCTAATGTTCACATTGTTTAATTTAGGCCATTGTTCATTTACCAAGACACAAGGCTAGAAAAATACTATGAAAAAGTCATGTAAATACCCTATGTCTGCTTCCTTTGAGGTTAAATGCCAATACACTGGAGAACACTACATGTGTTCAATGTATCTCCAACATTACCTTAGTTAGTTACTTTAGCTCTTATAAAGAGAACAGGTTGGAGAAAGCCAAAATATCAACCTGGCTTCTTCTTGGAATGCTATCTATCTTATTATATACTTCTGTATTAATATGATAATATATATATATATATATATATATATATATATATATATATATATATATATATATATATATATATATATATGTACATATATAGTAGTCTTTATAGTAAGGTCTATGATCCATACTGCATGCAACACAACAACAGTCTCTGTATCTCACAGTAAATGACAGTAGGCAGAATACTTCAAAACGTAATTCATTTAATTCAGTTATTGATGCCAGTTTGATAGCTCTGAAACCAAGAGGACACACTATTTTTTTGTTAAGCTCCTTCATGTTTGGCATAAGGAAGGAAAAAGAAAACTAAACAAATAGGACTGCCAGTCAAAATGTTTACTTACATATATAAAAGGACTGCGCATACATTTGATATTATACCACAAAGATAGCACCACCTAGTGGATACATTTGTACATTAATTTATACAAGCCAAACAAATCTAAAAAGTCACTCGGAAAATGTTCTGAATGCCCAGTTTAATTGAATTGTGACTATTTTCAATTTGATTTTAAAAGCACTTCTGTGGTCGTCTTGAGAGTCGTCCATATTAGTGTGTTTTCTTCCAGGTACATAGAGCTCTTAAGGGGCATTTATCCCCTAAAGGCCAAGTTGGCCTAAGATTAGCCAAATGTGACAATTACAGAGAACTGGATTATTCTCCAAAAACCTTTTAAAGTCCAGCTTGTCCTTGCTTTGATGGGAAAGCCATCCGAGTTACCATCTAAGGGCGCTGAGAATTTGCTCTGGCTGATTTAACACAGGTTAAAACCGAGAAGACTACATTGTTTAAACACAGCAGGCAGTGTTTATCGGAAGATTACCTTAATAGTCCTATATAAAAAAGGATACATTGATGCACATCCTTTCACACTTTTTAGATTGTAGTACAATTACTAAAATTCACAGTTACAATGGCACAGGTGACGTAAAAAAAATCCACTATTATGTATAGATATATAGAAATGCCCAATATTTTCTTAAGACACTTTTAATATGTTTACATGGGTAACATCCATCTTTCCCATTGCACATGTACATTGCTTTATCTCAGAAAGTGAGAAACACTCGCACTAAAGCTTCATCAAACGTGCAATCTGGTCCTTCCTCCTGCGATCTCCAGCCCACGACTTGCTCTTTGTGCGAAACTTTAGCAGCTCCTCGCGATAATCCTCATGATGCATTGGGCAGTAACTCTGCGGCTCACACAGCTCCTGTAGATGAGTCAAACAGACTGAGTAATGCCCATCACAACAAAAAACATGCAAATATTGGCACAATCTAGGATAGGATTTTTCACAATTTTTATTATTCACTGCACTGTAATCAATTCTTTGCTTAAGCAATTCCTTTCAATGTAGATATAAGCACGCTCCTCTCAACTAGTCTGTATGTAGTCTCAATTTTGTATGTGTTGTAAAAACTGAAAGCCTTACGTTCAGGGTGGCATTATGTCAGTGATATATTGAAGTTGGGTAATGCCCAGCTTTTTCAGAGATCAGAGGTCTTCCTTGTAACCAGTCCAAACTAAAATTCTGATACACTCTTGCCATAAGTTTCTTGATTGTACGGCATGGTTCATCTTCTGTATATACGCATGCACACATGTACAGCAAGCACATACATGCAACAAGGAAGGGCGAGTTGAATATGGGAGAAAGGAAAACACACAAATGCTACTAGCATTTGAAGCATATCCAAACTAACTTATGATGTCATTGATTACAAATATTGATGGATCAGTGGTGAGCAGTTGTTTGGTCCATAAGCACTTCTTGTATCAAGGTGCATCACAGAAATGTGGAACATAGCTTCTAGGTGCCATTCTGGAGTGCTTTGACCTTTAATATGTAAGACTGTAGCAACAGTATCCCTTTATTTCCATAGTTTTGGTTTTATTTAAACATTAG
Organism: Spea bombifrons; assembly: GCF_027358695.1. NCBI lineage: Eukaryota > Metazoa > Chordata > Amphibia > Anura > Pelobatidae > Spea > Spea bombifrons. The sequence continues at coordinate 38,136,126 of NC_071090.1, forward strand.
GTTCAATTTTGTAAAGTGAAAATACCGTGTACTCCGGAAAAAAGTCTTTGTATCCTCCTTTGAGTAGGTAAAGCTCTGGGTAATGGAGACACGGGTACTCGTTCCTAGCTCGATCTTCTTCTCTTAATAATCGACACCTATTATAAGAGTTAAAGTAATATAATGAAGCCAGATTCCCCCCTAGAGAATGCATAAAACAATTAGAAGGGCCTAACATATGGCTTCTAGAAGAGAACTGAAAAATAAAAACCTTTGCCTCAAAAAGTTATCGCCCCACATCGAATACCCTTGCCTTGCGTTAAAGGAAAGACCGTGTTGATGCACGCTTAGGCTTATTAGAGATCATTGGACATCCATGACAGATTTTAGGTCAGCTCAAATATGCTAAGCTGTGGGCAAGCAGTCAGACCCTGCCATATTACACCAGTTAATATTAAATAAAAGCCACAGCAACACATAGAAAGTATACATTGTGTACATGTGCACGATAAAAAACTACTTTGATCAGCATGAACACCTCCACTAAGAATGCAGCCATTCCCTATACCTATGTACACTATAGACCAGGGGTGAACAACTAAACTCCTCGATGGCAGCAAACAGGCCAGGAATTGTGAAAACAAGTCATTTAGGGAATTATTGAGATGCCTCAGACTTGGATATCTAAAAGCGTTGGCCTGCTCACAGCCCTTCATTACTGGACTGTACCCATGCTCCCCATTGGTTTCTCTGTCACAGGCAACGGGGCTGCTCATTAATCACTGAACCCAGCCCATGCGTACATGCCGTCACAGCCGATGCATGCAGATACCTGACATGCTTGACATCAGGTGGCAGCTATGGGTTACAAAGTGGTTGTTAGCAAGCATGTAATATTTATACACGCTCTTAAGCACAATGAGTATACTGTATGCCAAACAAAGTCTGGCATTAGATTACATGGTACTTTCCACGAGGCATTTTTTTCCATAAGCCTGCTTGTTCATACTTACATTTTTGGACCCCTTTCAGAAGAGAATTCACAGTGAAACACTATTATAATGCGTTTCTGCACAATGGTTGGCACCAGAGGCTGCTTTAGGAAGAAATCCACCATTTCCTCCTGTCGGTGCAGGTTTAAGGCACCCTATAAAACAAAGTGGAAAAGGTTGAAGAGCTACAGGCAACTTAATAGGATTATACGCAAAATGAAGTGTCTACAAGCTATAAGGTTAGGAGGTATAGGGTATAAAATAATAATAATAATAATAATAATATATATATATATATATATATATATATATATATATATATATATATATATATATATATATATATATATATATATATATATATATATATCCTCACCGTGATGTGTCCGCCTTCATATTCATAAGGATAACGACAGTCAATGATAAAAAACTTCTCCACAAGACTGCTGAACTCTCCATGAATTAAAGCCACCAACTAGACATGAAACGAAAGATGTTAGACTGTGTTAGATGTTAAGCATCGACTTGGTCAGACATACACTTTTGTAATAAAGGTGCTACTCACAGTCTCCGCCGTGATGTATCTGAGGTCCTGGTGCCTTCCAGTTACTGTAGGCAAAGCGTATACCTGCGGATCACAGCACAAGTGTTTCATTCTTTCAATCAAGCAAAACCACCCAAAACAAACACGGGAACCTGCCCAGTACTGGCAGCTTATTTAATAATAACAAAAAAAATCACCTTTGAAAAATCTCCTATCAATTGCCTGTGGCTATAATCCTCATCTAAAACTTTACTAATATCCACATCACAGAGAGAAAGCGTTTTCTTCAGAGATGGACCCTGCAAAAGAGGACAGTTAATTAGCATAGATTAATCAAGTAGCAAAGACAAATGCCCCCCCCCCAAATATAGCTTTTTAATCATTATTAAACGGTCACTAAACATGAACTTTTGTGATACGTGTGCAACACAAATCAATGTTTGATCTATAACTTTCATTATTCTCAATGAATCCTGGGCTGAAGAACTATGCTCGATGATCTCTTCTCACCCGTCTCCTCGATCGGCTGTCCTCTTCTTCCTCTTCCTGTACCGTGCCGTTTGCGCTACGTCTTCTTTTTATCCTAACAGGGGTTTCGTTATCCAGCGGTCTCACTGTCCGCTTTAGCATGGGCCGGTCTAGTTTCTCCGGCATAGACGGTGAGCGGTAAAGCCGGCTTCTGTTCATAGAAACCTAAAAAAAAAAAAGGAAAAGTTGGTGTTAAGATAAATGACCGCTCTGCAACAAATTGATACAAAATGAAAAGTAACATTTAAAAATAACTAATTTCATGTGAAACTCAGGTAAAGGTAAGATTTTATGTTTTAATCACTTGCACACATTTAATAATTCAATTACAAAATGTAAAAAATCAACTATGGCTATTTTTGCATTCACTTCATATCACAGAACACAATGATGTTCACAGTTTTGGGTTCTTTCATATATTTTTAGAAACTAAAAACTTTTAAACAGGGTTCTAAGATCGGAACTCTTCTACATGGAGAACCTTGTCCCGGTCATAATCTTGAATCTGTTCGTACGCTGGACCCATTATCAATCAAAATATTACACTACACAAGGCTGTAGTTAACAGTTAATGTGATTAGCTAGCTTGGGCTAGCTGTTATTTTACGATGATGTATAAGTGTAAGAAATGATTATGTGCATGCCCAACACGTCAAACACTGAAGATCACTAAATTCCCTTACATTACTGATTTCCACATCCTGATTCAAGAAAGGTCCAGACAGGAGGGCAGCCATGCTGGAGGATAAGTTGCCAGCTGCCGTCGAGGGATTCTGTAGCAAAAAAAAAAAAAGCCAACATTAGTAGAACTGTACAAGGAAAGCCATGGTCTTCCAGTTCAAATTATATATACACACACACACACACACTATTTATAATTACTTGGGACCGAGACAATCGTTGCCACACTGGGGCAGATCCAATGATTTTTAATGACAAGCATATCTGCTAGTATTTAATATTTACTAAACATCCCTCGCAGGAGAAATAGTGGCAGCATATAAAAAAAGAATAAGATGGATAAAATTACAAGCACTCAGACCCAAACCTGCAATTCATGCTTTTGATGATCACAAGGCTTTAGTACTATAATTTGGCCAAAGCAAGTACATCTCTGTCATGTCAAGGCACTTGTCATTGGTGTCAACGTTGGCTACTTTTCATGTTGCTGCTGCCTGAAAATAGCAACTGAGAGTAGACATTGTGTACTTTTTATGAAGACTCGGAGGCTGGAGGAGAAAACGCACCGCCTCTTCTTTTCCTCTGTGCTCCATATTAAGGGTTAAATGGGTATCTAAAACCTGCCCTCTTCCTTACTAGGGGTATTTGACACTTTATAGTATGACACCTCTCATGGGGTATCTGCTTTGGCCAAAACACAGAACTAAAACCTGCATTTGTAGGCTTAGATTTGAGCACCGACAATTTGTCCTTCTTTGTTGTTGTTTTTTTTTTGTTTGTTTGTTTGTTTTTTTTTATTAGGAATAAGGAAAGACACAAATATGTAATTTTTTTTCTCCAAACTTTACAAAGTTTTAAACATTAGGAAACCTTTATGGGCAAAGCAGTTAGCATGCCAGGGTTGGCACATCACTAACACAGAGCAAACGAGTTAGGTTTGGCACAATTGAAACCTCCTCACCTCCATCTCATCTTCATCCACACAGAAAAATTCAGAGAAGCCATCAAGGTTTTGGGCTTTGTTTTCTGGTACCTCACCCACACATGTTGGAACAGCGCTTATAGGAGAACCGAGCACGTCTATCTCACAGTCCTCCTCTAAAGATACGTCACTCTGCAGAGATACACGAGTCAGATCTGCTTCCGATACCCATTGTTAAATATAATATAACAGAACTAACCGTTTAGGATATTCAACGTAGTTTTCGTTCAGTAACAGATATGTATTATTAAATATTACTCGATTGTCTAAGCATTAAAGTAAGAAATATACATTTATTATCGCTGGGTTTGGAAAAGGTCAGATCCACTACAAAAACACTGATAAGAAGCAAGAAGATCACAACTACATGTGATCAGACTGGTAAGAATAGATGGTCATATGTGTGATTTATGCAGTTGATGTCAAAAGAACAGTGAAATCAACAGAAGATTAAAGCCACAGGTATCCTCAAATATATATAGAATACAAATGAGAACTGATCTTCATCAGGCCTCACTAAGTAAGGCTGTACCCACCTTCGCCCCAAATGTTGGGGATAGCTGTGTATTGGGGGGTTTCCTCTCAATGGACCTGGCACTACCTGGATTTTTAAACGGTTCACACTCCTATAGACATCATAAGACAAAAGAGAAATGATTATTCAGGTATCACGGATGATGGACAACCTGTTCCCAGGGTGATTTCCTTAACTCACATTTTCCTTATTACAACCATCTCTGTGTCCACCAGAACTCTTCTTGAAACTTGGGGTGCTGCAAAGTAGTCGGGGCTGAAAAAAATGGAAGGCCGGAATTGTTTAGCAGGTAAACAAATATAGAACCATTGTGTATGAAATGCATGCAAAAAAAAGAACAGTCTGGCAAGGCATTCTCTTACCAGTGCAATGTTTAGGTTTCCTCTAGGATACTTTCTGCAAAACAAGAAAATAAACTGTTTAACAACAACTTAGAATCAATTAATTAACAAATGTAGCTACTCCTGGCACAGAAACGGTGCGATGGGTGAGTAAGCGATGTGCCTCTAGCCAATTAAAATGTTCTATACCAAGAATAGCATCCTCTGCCTCGGAGCTGCGTGGGATGGGGTAGATCTGGAATAAGTAGAAGCACAGTAGGGAACACACATATACCAGAAACCATCTATAAGAAGCCATTGTGGATTTTCTTCAATAAATACAACAAATACCACAAAGATTACTAAATTATAATGCCATTATAGTTTACAAAAAAATCCTAGAAAAACAAGGTAAAATAAAGTACTGAATGAGATCCTGAGAATATTTGTGATATCCATGGTCAAATGATACATAATTATCCTACTCCAAGGGCAAAACTATTGGGACACTTGACCATTGGACTTTTATGACATTGCATTCCGAATACATAGATGTTAATAAATAGTTGGTTCCCCCTATTGCAGCTGTAACAGCTTCCACTCTTCTGGGAAGGCTTTCCAGAAGACCTTGGAGGGTTTCCGTGGGAATTTTTATCCAGTCATCCAGTAGTGTGTTCGTCAGGTCAGGCACGGACGCTGGATGAGGAGGTTCGCACTCTCCGTTCCAGTTCATCCCCATCCCAAAGGTGTTTGATGGGGTTGAGGTCAGAGCTCTGTGAGGGCCACTCAAGTTCTTCCACACTAAACTCATCCAACCATGTCTTTATGGACCTTGCATTAGGCACTGGAGAACAGTCCTGCTGAAATAGAAAAAAGGCCTTCCCTAAACTGTTCCCACAAAGTTGGAAGCATAGCATTGTCCAAAATGTCTTGGTATGCTGAAGCATTAAGATTTCCCTTCCCTGGAAGTAAGGGGCCTAGCCCAAACCCTGAAAAACAGCCCCATACCTCCACCAAAGTTTGCAGTAGGCACAGTGCATTCCATTAGGTAGCGTTCTCCTGGAATCCACCAAACCCAGATTTGTCCATCGGACTTCCAGATGGTGAAGCTTGATTGATCACTCCAAGGTACTCATTTTCACTGCTCCTGAGTCCAGCGGTGGTGTGCTTAACACCACTTCAGACGACGCTTGGTATTATGTATAGTGATCTTCGGATTGTGTGGAGCAGCTCAGCCATGGAAACCCATTTCATGAAGCTCCTGACACACACAGTACTTGTGCTGATGTTACTTCCAGAGACAGTTTGGAACTCTGTAGTGAGAGGTGCTACAGAGGACAGATCATTATTACGCACTACACACTTAAGCACTCGGCAGCCCTGCTCTGTAAGTGTGCGTGGTTTACCACTTTGTGGCTGAGCTGTTCCACTTCACAATAATAGCACGGTGGGCGGTGGCAGATCTTCCAGGGCAGAAATTGTCACGAAATTACTTGTGGCAAAGGGGTCATCCTATGACACTGACATGTTCAAAGTCACTTGGCACAGGAGCATCTGCTAGGTAGGCACCTTCCCTATTGGTCACTACAGCCACACCCATGGATATCCATATATGGTAGGGAGGGTAGCTCCCCTTTTGATTGGTCCCTAAGTTAAAGGGACGTGGGCTGCCCTGACCACACCCCCTGCACTGTGATTGGTTGCTCCCTGTTCTAGCCCTCTCCTGATTGGTGCCAATTGAAGTGTTTAAGCTAATGTATTTATGTATTGTTCACCCTGGTCTCATGTATAAAGTTGGTGTTTGGTGTACAATAAAGCAGATTCTTACTTGTTCAAGCCTAAGACTGTGTCTGTGTCTGATTTGGGGACAAGGGACACTTCATCGTGGAGTGTAACTACTTGGTTACTGGAAGTCTGGAGTATACCGAGGGGACCATAGGAGATCGCTGGAAGTGTGTATGTGTGTGTGTGTGTGTTTTTGTTCTCAGGTATTCACTTATCTTGTTTTTTTTTATCAATAATTAAAAGCACATGCTTTTATTCCATAATTTGTGAAGGTATAATTTAAGCTACAGATAGTTTTATTGTTATAGCTGCTGTTTTATAATTCACATTTAGACATACGGTGCAGCTCTTGGGGATAACAAACATCAAAAGGTCAGACACAGTAAATACTGCCAAAGATGCATTGAGGCTATTGATTTCTGTCACTACAAAGTAGAAAATCCAGTAACATGGGTTTAAAGGTTTCTTCACGTTAACATCCGCCACCTTTTACATAATCCTGTCTGGCAGACTGCATGTCATTCATAAAAATATTCCTATCTGAATATAACGGAGGGCTGTACAGAGTATAGTTAATAGGAAAAGCTTATTTGCGGTCTGAATTCACGTGGGAGATTCCTCGACCAGAAAAGACGTCTGGCAGAAGAATACCAATGTTTCCCCATTGACTGCAAAAATTAAAATGAGATGCCACCAGTGATAAAGGCTAAAACAGGGAGAGAGTCTGGTCCCTTCAAGAGATTTAAATTATTTTCTAAAGAAGCGTGGTTTTATCACTGGTCTGGATCACTGATACACACCACCTGGCTAAGCATGATGGGATTTCTTTCCCACTGTCAGATTAAAAAAAAAAAAAAAGAAAAAGAAAAAATGAACACTACACACTAGGGAATAATGCTTAAAAACTTTTTAACACAAGAATTGGAAATTCATTGTAAGAGAACACAAACTGTCATATTTAGGTTTTTTGATCAAGGAAATGGTTACATTTGACTTACTTGGGTTTCTTTACAGGTTCTGGAGTAAACCTGTCAAACAGAAGACATGTTAAACAAGCAAGATCATGGCTACATTTGAAAATTCTTAATGAACCTCGGGAACCACATACACTTCTTAAACATGGAAAAGCCTCTTAAACTCCCAATAGTCCAATATCCCTAAATGTTTGCGAAGTGGACTGCTAATCTTACAGACTTTGGCAACTTATAGTTCCCCAGCTGTCTCTCTGATGGAGACAGTGAAGTCACACGTGAAGAATGCCTTGGGATAATGTATACATAAGTCCCCACCTCCCCAAGTATTATGTTCTCCTGTTATAAAATTACCTGTAATTCTATAAACCGATGTATACGTTGCACTAGTTGGTGGCCACTTTATCAGGAGCAGATCACAAAAGGTGAGATAGAGGATAGGAACAGCAGAGTTGCATTTGTAGTGGTACATCAGCATTCTTGGCTTAGGCGTTAATGTATTTTTTTGTAGCTTAAATAATCATTAATAACCAACACTATCTATTCATAATTAATCCCTTCACTACAGGATTTTTTTAGTACCCTACATAGTGTATGTTTTTGACATTTTTACCATATGTTGGATTAATCAAGGTCCCCCTTTTCCATGTTTTCTGTATCCACACACATTATACATCCTTTTCTTCAGGAACAAAACATGGCTTTCATTCGAAACCACGAAAACATGCAAAAATGAATAAGTGTTTGTATGTAAATACCTAGAAGTTTTTTTGCAAAAAAAAAAAAACATCCCCTGATTACAGACATACCCCACATACATTTTTTTTGTTCTAGAGAGCCACATTTAGGGTAGTACTTCTGAATTAAGGAGTTTGGGGGTAGTGAGGGTCGGGGGAGTTATGTTTTTTACATGTAGTGCTAGGAAATGTCAGGGCTTTTTGAATATGTATTTAGTTTTTATTTTTTCCACTGTTGTCAGTGGATAGAGAGGTTTTAGGCATCTTTTGCATGCCAGTTTTTCCCTCTGTTCTCTCCAATGTCCCCTAAACCCATCACACCGTGATCAACAAGCAAGGCTTCATAGACATGCTTGCGATTGGCCAGCAAGGGGAGCAGTCACAGATCCCAGCAGTGTGTAGACAGACCCTGCTGTGTCTCTGTTGTCCTCCAGTGACCTTCTGGTGGGTGTCAGGAATGATGCTCCCTGAAGGGAATGGCCGATTGGCGGGGGAAGTCCAGTCCCAATCTCCTGTGTAGTGGCAGGGAGGTGTCCTTGCTGCTGCAACAAAGTCAGTATGTACTGTCTAGGTACAGCTTTTATAGGATGTACCAGTATGTCCATATAGTCTTGGGGGGTTAACTCTTACAGGGCCAGGGAATTGCCAGTATGAGTTATATTTAATGTCCTTGAGGTCCCTACTCGGGTGGAGGGTGCTGCCCTCCCCCATGGTCGGACTATTCGTTCCAGTGTTTGACTTGCAATCAGTGGCAGAATAGTGCTCCATCTGAAATCAATGGGAGAATTTTCAACACATGCGCAGGGGATCTGAACAGACCCCCGCAGAGTTCCAAGCCAGCTCTGGAGCAGAGTATATCACGTGCACCGAGATCTGTTCAACTGAACACATCTCCAGAACAAAATTTGGCAAATGCTTATGGGGTGGATTCTGCAGAATGTCCCTTTAATTCCTCTTCCAACCTTATCTCCCCAAAATATCACAGCGTAATAAAGTGGTCTAACTACTTACAAGTTATCAATGGGGATACAGCGGGACCTTGGAGAATCCACCTTTTCTGTAGACAAAGAAAACCCAAGATTAATATTAAATATTGCTCACTGATTAAAAAAACAAAAAGCCCACAAAATTATAAAATAGTTCTAAAGAAAATATAGCCTCTTCTGTTTGTATTGTACTAAGGTAACTCTCCGAAGAGTAGCCTTCTCTACATCAGCAGTTATGCACTTTTTAGTAAACAAGTTTTGTATGAAAAGGTAGAAAAGTTCCCAATATAGTAGAATATTTTTGTTGACATATTCCTCTTATCAGAGTATTAGCGGAAGGGCTATGAGGGCATGAAACAGCCTCACCTGGCCAAATTATTTGAATAAACTGGCTTCCACCTCCTACATTTTAGGGCCGTTAACACTTTCAATACGAAGTAGATTGTCTTTAGACTTTAACCGTAGTAGATACCAGGAACATGTTTTATTGTTTATTATTAGCCTTGTAATTGACTTATTCAACAACCAGCATAGAAACGTGCACATGACTGGTTGGGTAATTCCATACCGACTAAGGGTTTAGATACAAAATACTTCAAAACTAATAATGAAATACCCAAAAGAATAAGTTAATTAAAGAAAAACAAGGCCCATAGTGAATTTGGGACAATTAAAAGCTCAGAGGTCTATCTTGCCTGTTGCCAGCCTATCAGGAGAATCCAAAGCCTGAAGGCCGAGGTCATCACAGCTCAGATTAGACAGGTCCAGACAGCGTTTGGGGGTTTCACTGCAAAGAAATATCGGGACAAAGGAAGAGCGAGAAAACACAATCAAAAACCCTATACATAGCCTGGTGTCCGGATTATTAAGGAATTGCCCTTAATTTATTAATACCTATTACGCCAAACAGCGCGGAGTGATTCACTAAGGACTGTTTAAAGCTTGGCGAAATTCAGCGAAACAACACACTCTTACACTAATTTCTTCTTAGAAACATAGAATTTGTCGGCAGACAAACATTTAGCTCATCCAGTCTGCCCATTAAGGCACTGTGCATAATTTAATAATTGTAAATATTTGTACAAGACTTGGTTAAATTGCTGCCCAATCCGCTCTATTTGGGACTGCATTGTAGAAACAGGTTTTGAGTCAACAAATTCCAAAACATAATTCCTCTTGATCTATACAATGTTTTGTACTGTATTGACACTAAACTAATAGCCGATATCACTTATATCACTAATTATTGACAATCGGTGTCCTCAATTTTCATTCATATGTGATAGTTACCCAGTAAACGTGGTCAGGTTACTGAAGCCAGTGGCAAGGTCAGTAATCGGTGTCAACGGCTGCTCTGGAGAGAAAATAACAGACGAGTCCTTTTCTCTTAGCAAGTTTAGTATCATGCGACAGTTTGTGCGTAAATTAAGACTCGTAGAGGTCCCATCCGATAAGGAGTGTGACTCTGCCATGGCTTCAACCTCTTGGAAGCGTCAGCATAACCTAGAAAACAGATCATCAAAATGAACTCACCCTACCGCTGAATCAGTGAAAAGTTACACAAAATAATATAGGGCAAGGAAAAAAGATAACATGCCGCAAAAAAGGTAAAATTACACATTATTATCTTACCATGGTAATGTATTCATTACCCCGAGAAGGAAACCACAATGGAGTTTGACCATAGCGGCTTTACAATACCCAGTAATGCCAAACAGAAGCCCCTTCCAGCACAGACCGACAGCACGTAAAGCTTGTGTATAACACATCCAAAGAAAATATTTAGGCGGATTATGGTATTTCTTACGGGGAACTATGCAATAAACTGTTTATTTAATGGCCCCTGGTTCTCAGAGGTCAGAGCAGTTTTTCCGTCACAGAAGTCTGCTTTCTTTCCTAAATTTGTTTAATGGAAGAGCCGGTCTCTTCAAGCCTCACTCGTACTGGAAGCAAGTGTTTGCTTTCATTTAAAGGACACTCCGGGAATCTTTGTTTTTCCTTAATTAGGGACTTTAGCTTAAGTTAGGTTAGTCCATCACAACGTTAACAATAAGCTTTTTTAATCCTACTGCAAATATAGATGAAATAGTTTCTTCTCCAGGAACCACAAAAGACAAGTGTTTTCAGGCATTGATGATGCATCAGACTATCGAATGCTATGATGTCTTCCATGCCTATAATGTGGGACAGTTTGTGCACATCATTATTAAACACTTTTACACAATTAAAGATGGCTATTTTAAAAGGGACAATCAGGGCCGGCCCAAGGATGAAATGCTGCCTCCACTCCACCCCAAATCCATCACATCATGATTAATAAAACTTGTCATTAAGTCACATGCACACATACAATTGTATACACAGACATACGCACAGGCACACACACTAACATACCCAGACACTCATGCTAACACAACCAGACACGTTAACACACATGCTGACGCCAACACATACTCGGCACGCTCAGACACTTAAACACACACGCAGGCTGAGAAAGGTCCACCAATTCAAGATCATCTTCTACAGTTATTATTTCCCTAAACAATATTAATCTAGTGAGATCTCAAGACTTTCATCCAATGCAGGAACTCTCAAAGCGGACAATCATTTGAAGAAGAAAAAAGTCTAACTAATTCTGCGTTTAATAGAAAGTAGTTTAGACGCTTGTGATAGAGTCATTTTTATGTTGTTCAGGCTGGAGTGCAAGATAAGGGAATTGAACTACTCTAGTCTGAAGTGCAATCCAGTCTCCACAAATACTGTTACATAGACCGTCGAATGTATCTGATCCTCCACTATAGGAGAATGCATATTAAAGAACTCTTGTAAGCTGACAGGGTGTGCGCTGTAGCTGACGGAAGGCAGGTATATCATTTGGAAAAGGGGCAAAACTAAAATTTAAAAGGGACCATGTAGCTGGAGTGTCCCTTTATAGACAGGCATAATCTTAACGGTGCCATACATAAACCTCTTGTTATTTTAGATATCTGACAGATCGCTGCATATAAAAACTCCAAGCTTTTAAAGTTGGAGACCAGACTCAGAAGCTCTCTAGCTTTGGGTGTATTTTTTACAGGATCGGTCCAAAGAATAAAATATGCATCCCTTTCCTGGCATTCTTCTTCAAACGAGATCTCAGATGGCAAATGTAGTCCTAATAACATGATTTTGGACAACACAACCATGGCTACTGGAGCTACCTATAGATTATAGAGGATGTTTGCCCCTTCCTTCCTTCCCTTTTAACAAATACAGCAGGGAATAAATGTGTACTAACACAACCAAGAAATTTAAAAGAGAGAAATCAGCTGAATCACTAGTTAGCTGTAAGCTAAAGGCACCCAGTTTTTATATCCGCCAAGCTTTAAAGTATTGTAATAGGAGCCTTACGTCTTGTAATACAACTGGAGACCTTCCTAGCATTTTCTTAAATATTATCCCTCTCTTTCTTAACCAGACCCTAATGTTCAAAGATATAATCCTTCTTTCATTGATGCTTCATGACCTTTGTCCAATCATCTCATCTTTTTCTAGCATGGAGATACACCATATTGCTGCTGAAGATGTGTTCATCAAGAAGGTCTACGTTGATAAGTTCATTATATCCCCCTTGATTCACACATTTCTTAGTGTTTTCTTTGTAGGTGTATTTAAAGAAAGGGGGGCTTTATTCTTATATGGACTAAACCAAAGTTCTACTCTGAAAATATCAAGTTAACTTAAAGGTGAAGAAGTACAAAGCATAATACTTGCCACCAAGTCTAATACAATTATGACTTCCCATCAAAACGTGGCATCAACTATTTGAGCCATCACACGGATAGCGACACTACAGGGGGCCCCAAGTGTTGCATCTGATCCAACATATGGGCCCCATCGAATATCCATGTGCATTCCAGAACAAGCGAAAAGAACCATACCCGGTTCTCATTTGTATTGTTAGAAGAGATGGGTAGCATTTCTAGTAGTATTTCTTATTGCATAATGATAGGATTCATTCATGGATGGAGAAAAAAAAAAAAAAAACTAGTTGTGCAGAAATTGTGTGTTCTATTAAGAAAAAAAAACGGAGACAGGTGGATATTCAATGCGCGTACCTCTGTCCCCACGATGAATGGACATGTTAGGACATGTGTCAAGCCTACACCGCAACATGTGATGTTCATCCGTCTAAACCAGGACTTACTACCTAAGGCTATTAATGAGCTGCAAGTGTTATTGTTCATTATCACCACCTCATGTTTATTGTGAAGTGTCACCTTCATTGCTTTAGTGTTATTAGTTAATGGATTCGTCTATATGGGAGGCAGGTCCAATTATTTTAGTTTTGAAATCTATAGGTAACAACCTTAAACATTACTTAGATTTTCTATATTTAAAAAATACTATATATTTTTTCAGTATAGGTTAAACTAGTATATATATATATTCATCTATCACATAATATAACCGCACAAAAGAAAAAAGAATCCTCTAACTGGTTTTCTCAGTACATGCCAAATAATCAAAATAATTCCAACAAAATAGAACTCGAAACCCCTTTTAGTAAATGTATTAAATATATGCGTGCTTGAAGCAGCCAATCAGTGGCAGAAAAGGTGTTCCCATTGAAAGCAGTGGGACTGCCGCATGCAGCATGGGGGGGGTAAGTATATCACGTGCATGGAAAATAACTGGGAGGACCACCACCAAAAACTAAATGGACCACCCAGGTATCAAATGCATTAACTGATGGCTGGAGTTTTCCTATAGGAAGAAAAGGTTAGGGGACAATAAGAATACAATACACTTTTGAATCACCTTTGTCTCAATTTCTGCATATTGTATCCTGATTTTACATTATGATCTTACAACGTGTGCCTCTGAATATGTATAGCGTGTACATTAATATTTACCAAGCTGTGTTGCATGGGAAGAAAATAACTGAACATACACTTCTGTTTATATGCAACCCTACATACCAAAAAAAGAAAGGTATCCACATGTCGGATTTCACAAACATCTACCAAAATAATTCTTCATTACTGTCACGATAGAGAAATGACAAAACTAGCCTGTTCTGGAAGAGTTGGGTGAGCGGCTCTGCTAGCGTTAATATATATATATATATATATATATATATACATATATATATACACACATATATATAGAATCTGTTTGCAAATAAAAATCCAGATCCTAAAGACTATGCATATTGTAAAAACTATTCAGTGTGTGACGATGATAAACATTAACCCATTAACTCCTGGAATCAGGCTACGATAATACTGCTGTATAAACATAATAGTTTATTACAACCGATTGTAAGATCCCTCTTCTCCTTTTGTACCGGTTTGTTATTGCGTGTGATTTTAAATTACTATTATATCTGCTGAGGCTATGTAAATAAATGTAATGTTTTACAGCATTCCCAAGAATTTCCCTATTCTTGTCAATGTGATCCAACTAGCAGCTGAGTAGGAATGAAGATAAATGCAGTATTTTAGAGTCATTTAATATGTTCAGTCATTCACTTTGGACCAGCTGTAATTAGTAAATGTAAAATGTAATCATTTCTCACATGTGAGCTCTGTCCTCTTCTCGCCCCCGGACCTAACACTTCTTTCCCGTAGGGGGTAGGACTTGGGCAGGCTTCGATCAACATATATTGGCGCCACTTCCGTCCTCTCTCGCTCAGTTCGGAAGCTTCCTTAAAATTGAATGAAAATAGAACAAGCGGAGGAGGACTCACGGGCATTGAAATCTTCCGCCCTTGTCCAAAGCCAATCATAAAACAGTATCCGGGTCAGAAACGAAAAAGCACCAATAAAACGAAAGCCCGAGGAAGCGGCCGCTCGCGATAGGCTATAGCGTTGCCGTTTTAAAAACGACAATCTTAATGATTGGCTGTTTCCTTACTATTAATCAAAGGCAGCACCAATGATAGGCTCTTGGATGCACGGCGTTGCCTACGAGCAAGTTACGTTAAAACGCGTACGGCTAGAAATGTATCCCTCGCACGTTGTTTCACTGATTATAAATTTAGGCCACGCCCAGCGTGCTCTGGCGGCCAATTTAAAGGGCGAGAGTTTAAAAACATGTCTCTGCTCAGCTGTCAGTACAAGCATGCAGCGGTAATAGGATGGGTTAAATGGCCTCGGGGGCTCGTATGGCGGTGATACCCGGGGGTTATTGAAGGGTTTGGTAGACGGATTCCTTGGATAAAATAGCGTCTCAGCGTTATGCCTTGTTACGGTTTCCGTTAACGTTGCTAAGGCTTGGTAATAGTAACGTTTCCGTTGAACGCTCAATTTTCTTGCGCATTTACATTTGTGATATACGGCAGAATCAGAAACTAATATACTGCTCCTACGATCTTACTGGCAATAT
Organism: Spea bombifrons; assembly: GCF_027358695.1. Lineage (NCBI taxonomy): Eukaryota > Metazoa > Chordata > Amphibia > Anura > Pelobatidae > Spea > Spea bombifrons. The sequence goes on from NC_071090.1 coordinate 38,151,535, forward strand.
TGCTATAAATATATATCTATATATATATATATATATATCTTAGTTGGATTTACATGGGGTGGATTATATATCATAGGTGTAAGTATAATAATTGGTGATATGAAATTATACATGGAGAAACAAATATATATTATATACACGTGCCTGTGCATATATATATATATATATATATATATATATATATATATATATATATATGTGTGTGTGCTACAAGTATATTCCACATAGCAAGTTATATAGTTTATATATAGTCCACTCCATGTAAATCAATTAAGCTTATATATATATATATATACACAATATTGCTGTTGGAGCAGTATATTAGCTTCTTATTCTGCTAGAAGGATATTTCCCATCATGCATTCTAGTTCTTTATTGCCTGTTCTCTTATAGAACTAGCCTCTTAACCTTCATTCTGGTGTAACCAACCTGTTAGGAATGTGTTGCACTAATCATTTCCTTTAAAGCATAGGTTTGCTGCTTTACCCAAGGTTTGGGGGTCAGTGTAAAACATTACAGATAAATGTGTGAATGCAGCATTACTTAATCATAGGAAAGTGGTCCGATGGTGTCTTTACATGTGATTCGGGGTAACTGCTTATTCTTGGATGTAACCCTGAAATAGACTTAGTCCAAACACGCCCCTGGCATGGTTTAAGCATGTAATTGATGTATGTGTTGTATTCTCTATCGTCACAATTCTTTCTGTGTGGCTTTAGTTTAAATGTGTACTTTCACATAATCTGATTGCTGCTACTGGCAGTGTTTGTGGTTCCATTGTGTAATTAACCTTTTGGTGCACTTGCATGCGTAGAACTATCTCTCCCTAAAGGCCCTTGCGTGAAAAGTGACACTTTTAACCACTTCTAGTACAACAGTAGTTATCTCTTAACAGATTAACGCGAACGTTTGAAATACTAGATGTATAAATAACCTAAGTCAGCAATATGAAAACTGTATAGTTCAGCCAATATCTATGAAATCTCATGACACTTTTGATTGGCTTTCTATTATGTTACAAAATTGATTTTCAGCTCATATTGATAGTGAGCTAACTTTTTAATTTTTTTATTTTCTTCTTCTGTAGCCTACCTTCTCAGCTGGAATGTTGTATGTCGCCCATTACCAATCCTCAAGCACAGTTCTATGGACCTCCAGAGCCTTGGATGCTAATAGACTCCAGTGCTGCCATGGAGGATTTAATTGGGTAACTACAGTTGCGTTAATACAAGAACGTGCAAACTTTAAAAGCATCACCCATACACCTGTAAACCTGTCTGCAACCACCTGTTGAAGCTCGAGGTACTTGTGCTTCCTCTTCTGTCCGGCACTCTCCACAGGAGATCTATTGCCCCTTTCCCCCCTTCCTGGTCAAAGCCAACTAAGTGCCGGAATTTCTAGGGCCCCTGGCAAAGAGAGACGCGCTGACGTTCTTTATGGAAGGGTGGCAGCCAGAAGGCACAACATACGTCTCTCACCAAAGAGCAGAGCTGCTGGGACCAGGCTCCACTGTGGCAGTTTCAGTGTAAAACTATATACATCACACACACACACACACACACACACAAAAAAGGATAACGTATGGATAGGTAATGTATTTGGTGTATGGTAAAAAGAAAAAAAATGATGGCCAACCCTGATAAACCATTTATTGTGCTGGACCCAATTATTACAAGCATGGATGTGGAATACGCATAAGTCTGTTCTGAACATGACAAACCCATGCACCCCGAAAGGGGGGGGGACTACCCCCCCAAAAAAATAGCTCACTTGCCTACTAATCAATGTATTGAAATCAATTTTTCCCAACTCCAATATAAAGAGGACGTAAAGATTCTTCTGAATCAGGTGGGCTACTTGAATATGGTGCTCTAGTGTGGGCCACTGAAAACATACTTTAGCTGCCGGCTTCAGCATTAGTCTGATTTTATTATTTGAGAAACATAAAACGCCTGAAGGGAAAATAGACTCCCGTGCAATTTACACGAGGGCGACTACAGTGTTTCTAAAATGGTTATTGGCACACCTAACTTAAAACTGAATTGTCGCAGCCTTGTAGGTCACACATGGGGACATCTTGCATAGGCTTGTCTAGAGCTACTAACTGGTACTGGGTCACGGTTTCAAAGTAGCTGCTGACTGAGGGGGAGGCACATGGGTACGCAAATAGTTTTATATATTGTCTCAAAACATATATATATTTTGTCCTCTCCAGTGTATCTCCAAGATCTCGCTTTTTTAGTGAACCTGGGTTACTGGCTGAGGAAGACTGTTATCCAGAGTTGATGTTACCAGAATGGTATGTCAGCTGGTAGGGCTCCGCTGACTTATGGAAGGTGCCACGTGAAAGCTGTGTTTGGTACTATATGTATACGTTTTGGTCTTTACAGGTCCACCTTTCCTGAATCATTGTATTCCTGCGCAGAACATGACTGTAGCATGGACACAGCAAGTGTAGGTGTTGATACTGAATTGGATCTTTTGGAATTGGACAAATCGGATACCAGGTTTGTAACAATTCAGCATGTCTAATTATCTGTAGCACCTGTAATCCTTTATATAATATGACGTACCCACAGCTAGGTATAGCAAGATGTGGTTTTTATAATTAACCTGACAGTGGCGTTTGTCTCCCCAATAAATGCACTTACCATCCACACTCCTCTTAGCCTCATAGAAAATGTAAATATTTGTGTCTATTCCTTTGAGATTAGGAAGTTAGGAGTTTTTATTAAATGGATTGATTTGGCGGGGCAGTATGCCTCCTGTTGACTGATGAGATGTACAGACTGGTCAGAGCCAGGGGGACGCTGTAGACATGCATCCAGCAAAATGTACAATAGAAATGGGAACAAAACTTAAATTAAACAAAATGTTACTTGTCTCAGACTACAGCCTTAAGCATTCAAACATGGTGGCAGTGCGTGCTGTCATTTACCAGATAATTATTAACTTTCAATGACATCGCATAATGCCTCCCTGCGCGTTACATGGTTAGAGTAGTACACTTTGCTTACATATCGTATTTGCTCGATTATAAGACGAGGTTTTTTTTTTTCTTCAGAGCAAATGGTCTGAAAAATACCCCTCATCTTATAATTGGACCTCAAATAGATGTCTGACTACAAGACTAAGATCCAGATCCCCTGCAGCGCTCCAGGGGACCTGGATCCTCCTGTCTGGTATCTTGTGCAAGGCCAGTGTTCAGGATTTAAGTTCCATTGTTGGCACTCAGGGGCTGTTGGTTTCCCAATCTAACCCTTGCGCTGTATGTGTGATATCATCAAAGATAAGCAGGGTATTTCTGTGCCATGCCATGTTTCTGTGGGCATAGATCTCTGTAATACCTCTGTGTTTTACCCATTTTCAATGCAGCTTCAATTCCTCTCGGCAACGAAACTCTGTAAGGTATGAGACGGATGAGGCCATTCTACAGAGGCGGCAGAAGCAAATAGACTATGGCAAAAACACGCTTGGCTATCAACGTTACACACAGCAAGTCCCAAAGTAAGTATTGCACAATACTTATTTCCAGAGGGGGAGGACGGGAGGGCTGCACATCCACTGTTTGTGGCTTAGTTTACGGCAGATGTTTTATTAAGCTAATCTTTTCTCTGGCACAGTATATTTACAATACTACTGTAGCCCTAGTTTCCAATTCAAGGTCATGTATATGGCTACTTTGCAAACTGAAACGACGCTCACACCAAACGCAACCGCTGTATGCTTTCACCGTCTGTGCACAGCAGCAGAAACTTTAATCCCCGTGTAATTTCATTTTTTTAATCCACCAAATTTGGAACTGGAAAGGAAGATCGGACATTGGCAAATCTTGTACTCCAGTGCCTTTTATTCCAAATTTTACAAACCTGTTAAAGGGGTTATTGGACTAATGTTTTTAAGGCATTTCTTCTGTGATCAGATGCAAGATGCCATTTACTCAGAATTATGTGACTGCTGTGGAAATGTGAGGGTTGTATACAGAAAACGTGCATGCATTGATAACCACGCAGGCATCAGCGGGAACCAGGAATTCACCCTCGCAGCCCCAATAAGCGCAAGAAATATAGCCGCCGCTCCTGGGACATGCAGATCAAGCTTTGGAGACGTGCTCTCCATGCTTGGGATCCCCCTGTGGAGTTCTTGTATCCGTAAGTATGCAAAAGTAGATTTACCTAAATATGATTCCTGTTTGTAGTTAATGCTTTAATGAATGGTGCTGCTGCCAGTTAAAAAGCATGAACAGTTATATATGTTAAAGCGATGTTCCAGACTATCTTCTGTAGGCTGGGTGGGGAGAATGGAAACTGGCCCATTTACGATATGGCTCCTATTCCTCATAACGTGATGTATCCGCACTCAGCAGAGAGGATAACGGTGATGTCAGATGTCCTTACTGCCTTTACATTGAGAGAGTTGAGCAAAATATATTTTGACTTACGTATATGTGCTGCATTTAGTACAGGTGGGGCTAGATGGAAAAAAATAATCTTGCTGCCTTAAGTATTCAATATATGAAGGATCACATTGGCTTTATTTTGGTGTGAAACTTGCTAAAATGCCTCAGTGGGACCTGATGCAAATCTTGGCAAGCATCATTGATGATCAAGAGCCTTTATGCGTTTCTTAATGGAGTAAACTTGTAGCTAGGCCAGTGGTGGCCCTTATTGCCTAGTTAATGCAATGAGTTTACATATTCTCCTAGTCACAATAACTTATTACCTAGTGCTAGAAACCGTAACTGTAAATGTTCATCTGATCAAAATTGACTTTCCCTTAGGCCTTGACCAAGGGCACTGTCCCCTTTTCAATCACAATCCTTGGCTGCTTAGTGCCGGGATATGACTTAACCCAAGTCTCTTAAAGGTGCATGGCACAAAATACTGCATATTATGGAGTTTGTCTTGGCACGGCACAGTCCTCCGTGGTGAATAAACCCCACTGTGTATAGTTTTGGCCAACCATGTGAACACAAAACTACCCAGTATCTGTGTGGTCTCTGCTGATGCAGGTGGAATCCTCCTTTCTTGGAGCACCTTCACCTTCCTACGTGCTCTCTGACCGTCCTAAATGTTATTGGGAAGGGATTTGGTCACTAAAGAAGATGTCAGCAGTTGATGTCAAAGTTGCAGTTTCAATTTCATGACCACCATGCATTATGCAAGGCAAACCCCCAGCGCGCTTCTACAACATTTGTTTAGCCCTGTATAATGCATTCTTTGAGACATTTCTTCAAAGTTAACTCGCCAATTAAACAAAATATTATGCAGGACAACCTTGGCCCTTTGTGCATCAGGAATTTGACAGGGTTGGTACTTCATAATAAAGTGCATGAGTTGAAACTCTCAGGCTTCAGTGACAACCCGAAAGAGAAACTTTTGGAGACCTCAATTGGCTGTCTATTCAACAGGAAAGACTGGACATGTAATCCATCACAAAGCCTGCTTGAATCCTGGTTTGGAATTGAAGAACCTCTGGAAACACTGGAGTCCGAAGTAATTAACCAACAGGTATTAAAGTGGTCACTGTAAATAATCCACTCTGGGTGCTGATAGTGGCTGTATTTATAACGGGCATTATTCTCCTTAATGAATGATGCAGGCGTTTGTAAACTGTTAAAATTGCTGGAAGAACATTTCTGGTTTTCTAAGAAATGGAAATATTGGCAGGAATGGGACGTAACTGGGCCAGAGGGCAATGTTTGCATCAAACGGCTCTGTGGAAAAAGACTAAACGTTTTGCCAAAAGCTTAGTTGCTGTGAAAGTGAGCTTTTCTTTGAAAACCTTCGTCCTCTAGCTCTTGTTTATGGTGCTTTATAAAGGCAAAAAATGCTGAACTGACCAGAAATACTAAATTGATTTTTTTTTCTTTTCTTCTTCGTATTCCCTACAGTTCTCATGCCTTCCTGATCTGAGTTATACCTCCCAAAACATGGGAGCCATGCCTTTCGCTTGCATGCCTTTTCCAGCCTATGCAGGTGATTGGGGTTATTCACACTGGTTAGGGATACAATAATGTCTCGTCAAGACTTTTACTCAATCTTATTTATGTTTAAAAATGGCCAGTCTTAAAGACTTGCAAATTCTTTTTTTTTTGTGTGTGTAACTGCCTCTTTGTCTAAACTTCTGTGTTTCACTTGTTTTCAAAATTAATGAAATGAAGGTCTCCACTTTATACGCAGTAATTTTTTGTGCCTTTTACACTAATCTCGCATTACATCTCATTGTATTACACATCACTCTAGTGCCTCCACAAGGACTTTATCTTGTGTTACTTTCAGCTGCCAGAAAGAGCTGGCGCTGTTTAATATATGGCAAGGGTGCAGACAGAAGGTGATACGTTCACTTGCGCAAATCTCCTGCGAGCCAAGTAGTTGTTGATGATGGTGGGGGGGGGGTTCCACAGAATCCATCCATGTGGTTTTTGGAAGGGGTGAGCACTTTGCAGAGCGAGTGGGGAATTCAGACTATTAAAGGGACACTCCAGCCATCATATGCACTTTAATATAATGTTCCCATGCACCGATGGCTTCCTGATGTGACAGTTGGACCATGGAGGACGCACTATGCTGCAGCTTCCTCAATGGTCCAGCGGTCACATCGTGAAGCTATCAATGAGTGCAAATGACTGTATTTACAAAGTAACTTAACATGTATTCCTTTAGGAACCTGGCCCTCTAAACAGGGCACCTATGAAGATTTAGTACTATTAAAAATGTAATACTCCAACAAAAGCCTGTGATAAATCCTAGTAACTGGGTAAATATACTGCTTGGTCTAGTTTTAGTAAAGATGCCGGTTTGCGTAACTCTTTGAGTCGTGGTCTGCAGTAGAAAGGCTGGAAAATACTGCATTTATGGTGCCATACAGTAGAAGCTGCAAAGGGAACGGTGCATGAAAACCTCTGAAGAATGTGTTGAGCTCACATGCAAATATCTGCATTACAGGACGCTTGTAATGTTTGCCCACCAGGGGCAAAGTGCTGCCCTGCAGTATGCGGGATTTATAAAAGTAGTGTTCCCTTTCATGTTTTATAGATTGCACATACTGCAGGGCTGCAATGTGTGAAAACCGTGTCCTGGAAAATGCACTCACTCTAGTGTAAATATAGCTTACAAAATATGTGTACTTGGCCCTCTTCTCCCAAGAAGCCAGCAGGGCGCCTTCTTTCTTCTCCCCTGAACACCTGCTTACTATCCTAAATATGTAAGACCAAGTTTATGGAACCGTTTGGTAAACGGTAACATTTTATACTACCTGAGGTATAGAATCCTTTTCAGTTAATTGATTAGGCCAGCAAGATGAGGGGGGTCCTTTCGATCTATTGAAGAATTTGATCAGCTTTCCTTTATTTAGAGAGGACGCTGTGATTCTTCTTCACAGCCTTTATTAGATTGTGTGTGTGGCTCTGTAAGTCTAGCCTCAGGCCTGTGGCCTTTTTATTACAAAGTACCTGGTTAACTGCCACCTTCAAGAACGGGAAGCAGCTTCATGCCAGACCTTGTCCATACTGACTGTATAGACTAGGCCACACAGTGCGAGCTATCTGCTTGAGTGGCTGATTGAGTATGGAGCGCTGTAAGCCAGAAGCCCATAGGGCAGTAGCCCAGTGTACCAGATGGCCAGTGTGCTTCTGTATGTACACCTTTTGGTAAATGACAGGATCAAAGGGTATGCTGGAGCCACCATTGGACACTGACCATCCAGCCATTTCCCCAATAGCTAGTCTTGTCCTGGTTACTGGACTTTGACATGGCTACAGCAACTTTTTAGGACCAGGGCCTGTTTTGGCTCTGGTCTGTCTTGATAGGGCGCTAAGTGTACAGACTGGATAGAATATTGGCAGATATCATTTATTCGCTGTTGAAACCTACAAAAGAGAATGAGGTCCAGGTGATATCCTAATTTAGTGGTTACTTTTAAAATACACCCTCCCTCATTGGGTTTAGCAACTTTAGTCACGATGATTTAAATGCTGAGTGTGTTTTTACTTCTCACTCTGTATAGCAACACTGAGCAGTGCTTCTGTTTAGTTTTTCGTTCTTTTACCTGGCCAGTGCCACCTGCTTGACTCTGTCACTCCTGGCAGGTCTCAATGGCTTCTCCTCTTCTCCCCTAGTGGCTAGGCTCGCTGGCTGGCATTGGCAAAATGGGCAGTACATGAGCGTACCAGCAGAATGCACATGGTGGCCAGCCGTATACTAGGTTTTCTGCTTAATTGATTTTAAGTACTGTTGTCTAACAAAAGAACAAACATGATTACTTTTACATATTGCGATTAAAGGTTCCATCATAATGGAATTGATTGCACCCAGGCCTGGCTGCAAAATGTTATACAGAACGTTCTGAGCTACGTTTAGAGGTAAAGGCAAGTGCCTACAGATTGATTCTGTACTCTGCCTAAAGGGCAACTAGCCGCACAGGCCTTGAAACGATCTAGGAGAGGAGATGACTTGTTTGACCTGAAATACTCCGCTGCTCTCATAAAATTATGCAATAAAGCTTCCCCAAGTCCCATTGGCCATGGCAATCGGTTGTTAAGGGTACAGCGTGTGTGTGTGAGTGTATGTATAACACATACACTTTACCGCCCCGACAAAGCTGTGTTATTGCCTTTCAAGGGGTTAATAACCCTTTCATCTTCACATATTCCCAGGCTATTTACAAAGGCCTAAACTGAACTGCACCCTCAGACATAAGTCTTTTCTGTGTGTGTTGCTGTCACATGTCTTCACAGCCATAATTCTTCTTCATAGGTTAAATAAAAAAGAAAATCCTGCTGTAAATTAAAGATACAAAGTGATTTTTTTTTTCTCTTTAAATATATTTATATATGAAACGTGTATGTATACTTGTTATCAAATAATGCTCATTATGGGGGAAATGTTTAAACATTTCTTTTTTTAACTATTGATAGTCTGAGGCCTGTGCCTTAACACTTGGCTGCCTGGTTGTGGCATAGACGAAGTCACTGCCCCTATAAACTGTTGGGTATACAGTCACCAAAATTATAATAAAAAGTTGTTAAACTCTTATGGATCTTTTGTGTCTTGGCATTCTACAATAATACTAAACTTATTTTTTATTTGTGCGATTAACACGATACCTGCCCTCTTCTCACATCGCCTCTGGTATATGAGAACTAATGGAAGTTCTTAAAGTAGGTGCCCCCTGTTCTTCTACATGGTGTGTAGCCTGGTACTGACAAGCGTCTCTGGGAATGTGTCCAACTCTCCACACCCCGTAACATAACAAATTCCTTAGAAACAATATGGTTTTGTCTCTCCACCTGCCGTTCCACCTTTACTAAACTGTACTTTTCAGCTTGAGAGTTGTATGAATAGGTACTCAATAAAACTTCTACTCTTCTAAAATGCTTTTAAATAGTTCAGATCCCCTCTTTGCAAAACCATGGACTCAGAAAGAAGTGTTGAAATCAGTTAAACTCTGTTGTAATAAGTATAGGATGGGTCCTTCTCCATCGAGCACATCAAAGTGTATTAACACTGAATGGACCGTAAGCTCCATGGGCAAGAACCTGCTTTCCTAATGTATCCATACCTACCGTACAAGGTTTTTTTATGATTATAATGCCTCTGCCCTTTATAATACTATAAACTGCTATGTAAATGCATTAACGCTCAATTCATAAAGATATCCATGCTTTGTTTCACCTTCCACACTAGGCAGAACGCAAGGAGTGTTTGTTTATTATGTTAGTTGTTTACAAAGAAACAAACACGAAAGAGATCTAGCACCTAATAGGTTAATAGTGGTGTTGGAATACCTATTGTTGACTTCTCTGATGGGAGAGCAAGTTCTGTTAGTGTGAGGCCCTACCCTGCTCTTGGAGCAAAGCTGAGTTCACAATGATTTGCTGGCTTCTGCTCCAGAAATCACATTTATCAGGAAATACAACCCCCACCCCCAGAAATGCCCCCAGATCTGCATTCTGCAGCCTATCCAGCATTTATTTGCCCCCATGGGGCTCTGAAGTGAATTTGCTGGCTGCAACTGCTATAGCGTTTTAAGAAAGTATCCATGCGGTGTTCCCTGCCTTAGCCCGATAACAAGAAGCAGGGGGCTACTGCTCGCTCATTTTTATTACTGCATCATGGCCAAGTTGGTCAATTGTTTTGGGGTTAAGGCCTATATCATCATCACCCGGACAGAAAGCACACCCGCAACTTACTAAACTAAAGATACAGTAGCATCACCCTTGCAAACTACATTTCCCACTAACCGTTGCGGTACCCAGGACCAACATGGGCAATGGGGGAATGAATGTGGCCTATGCTGTGATCGGCTGTGTTCAGCTTCTTCAGCTGCCAGAGGCTGGGAAGTATCCACATAAAAACCCGTTTCTAGTGTACCTTGAAGTCATTGATGCATGCACTGCGCTTTCGGATCGTCAAGCAGACGAGCCGAGCCCAGCCGACTGCCCCGTCTATGGTGCAACATGGTTTGTTCCTCAATAGGGACCAGCACAGTCCAATGAGCTAACGGGGGAAATCGCTCAGTCAAGGCTTGACTTGACACCATTAGGTTAACCTAATCGCTTTCCTACCTGCAGCCAGCAAGGACATCTGTTCGTACTCGTTGTTCTAAAGCTGAGAGAGGTATCTTCGATATTCGCGCGACCTGCCTCGGTATTCCGCGTAACAGAAGACGACCCTGCGCGTGTGGCTCGGTCCTGGCGATATTTAAGGGCTCTGCAGGGCCGCTGGTGGCTCAGAGCTGCTCTGGGTCGCTGGGAGGGTCGTTGTTGGGGCAGGTAACGGCAAAGCAGGTGGGGGCGGCGGATGGAATGGTAAGGGGAGGGGGCCGAGTGGGTTGATGTAAGAGGTTACGGTAAACAGAATGGCTTATAATACGGCAGGGGAGGGGGGGGGAGATGGCGCCGGTCAGGCCATCTCTTGAGGAGGGAGATAAACAAGTCTTTAACTCTTCATCATCCACAGCAAGGTCTGCAGTCACCGGGGGGGCCTGCTTATGCTGTCCTCAGCATAGCATCCTATTCTTGCACAGGGGAAGATGTCACCGGGTAGGGAGGCCCGCTCTGCATTGGTTTAGAGGGGATGGAGGATGCTCAATCCCCTGGCCCTTCTAAACACAATATCCCCATGTCAGGATGCTAGAGCATCAATCTCTGGCTCTCCTGTCTGCAGTGGCGATGAATGAAACGTTTACAAGGTGCACGATGACCGGTGATGTGCCGGTGATGTTTACAGAGCATAATTAATAAGCTAGGCTGAGATTTTCATTCAGCCATTGCTGAGTTGGGCTGGTTAGGGGCCTAAGGCTTGTCAGTCTAAGATTCATGTATAAGGTCAGTGGGTAGCAGTTTGCCTGCAATGGGGGGGGGGTGTAGGGTTTGGCTGGGTGTCCTGTTGCATGTGTTTTGGTAAAGTGCATTATGCACAGTGAAAAAGATGTCAGTAGTGAATGTGTCAGCAGTAAGAACGTAAGGCTAGTGGTGGGATGAATGGGGCATTAACCTTCCAACTCAGTGCCATCTTGATGGGTGGCTGAATTGGTTTCTTGGGTCAAACTGGCTTGACAGCCTTGCCCCCCTGTCTTTCCTTGTGCAGGCTTTGGGATGCAAAGACTAAGTTGTTGCTGGTTGTGTATTTTGTATCAGGTTCTGGTTGCTGGAGGTCCATATGCATTCATCATCTTAACAGGATTTTGCTATTTACTTTAGTGCTCTCTGACACCTTGTACGTTTGATTAATACAGAATGGAATGATGGGGTCCAACTGAGCTTCCACCTGGGTTAGGCCCAGTACAGGCTGGCACGGAAGGGGCCATCATGTCCTATACTTGTTCCTGAGAAGACAAACGAGAAGCCAGACCTGACCATCATGATCTCCATGATTACAGAACAATTGCAAAAACAAAGTCTGGAGGATCTAAAATGCAAATCATTCAGTATAAGCCTGGTAAGGCAAGATGTATATATTGTTTGCCCCATCGGTGTGTTATTATACAAAAGCTAACTGCTAGAGCCAGTATAAATTGCAAGATGAGTCTGTGTCTAAATACCCCCGAGAGCAGTACGCCAAATGTTTTTGCATAACAGTGACCTGGTGTTGTGCTTAGATTTTTCAGGGTATTTTGTCGCTTCAATGGGAACTGCTATTGTCCGAAATTTAAGTGCCACACAACTGAATTCATTTTAAGCTGCTCAACGGTTCCTCTTTGTGTTTGAGTCCTTTTGGAGATATTTGGTTGAGATCTGTGTCAAAAAGTGTCAGAACTAGCATTAGATCAGGGTTTCTTTTCTTTAAATTCTCTTCCCTTCTCCCATCTTTGCAAAGACTGTCTAATCCGTTGAGCACTTTAACAACAGAGGGGGAATAATGGTGCAGGTTTTCAACTCTAAGGGATATGCACATAAAATGTGTTTCTAATATATAGCTGATTTTTTTAACATCTGTACAAAACGTTATGTGGGTTTTTTCTCCGCTGTTCTGAAAAGTAACCGATCACTTTACTACTGGAATCTGTCAAGCTCTATTCCAATAGGTTTCAGATATCTTGTAGAAGTTGAATAATGAAATCGGTGAGATTACTTTGGAGGAAATCCTCCCCGTATTAACTTTGCATTGTACAGGGCAAGCTTGGCTTTTATTGTATAGGAGAAGCTCACTGGATGGGCCTTTCATAATGTACTCACAAACTTTGTGAAATCTTGCAAATCCGTTCTATATGGAGCAGTCCAATTTTATTGTAAAGCCAAGCATTTGGGGAAAATGTGTTGTTGCGCACATGTGTGCAGAAGACCCAGCCTTAGCTTTTTGGCTGCCACCTGGCAAAAAAAATGAGCATGTGTGAGTTTTTCAAATCAAAAAAACTCTTGCTTTACTGGTTGTTAGCAAAAAGCGTCATAACCGTCCATTTCAAGGTTTGTGAGATTTTATTTTTTGAGCCAGGCATATACATTTATGAAGATCAATGTACAATAACACATTTAGGATCCATGGCTATCTGCAAACCTAAAAGGCTTAAATGACGTTTATAAAACCAAAGAATGAATAAACCATTCTCGTTATAATGTTGTTGATCAAACAACTTAATGACGTGTATGAAGTTCTAAGGAATTGCATAACAAGATGCATACACTTAATTCATTCTAACAATTAGCTCAATAATCAAGCAAAACCTGCAGCCGGATCCATGCCATGCAATAAAAGGGATCCAGTTATGGTATATACTGGGCAAGTCAGATGTAAATGTATTAATGGGCTGTAAATATGGTTATAACAGAAATGTTATGTCTTTGCCTCTGCTGGAGGGTCTGAAGAAATAAGGGCTGCAAACTCCTACAAATGGAGTCCCATATTCCAAAAGCTAGATGTAATTGTTGACCGTAGAGATCTTTGTTGAGGAGGACAATCCATGTTTATTGTAGACTACGTTAAAATACTAAGAATGTCATTGCGACGGATTAAATGAAAGGTTTTTTCCATTGAACAGTCGTGTGTCCTGCAAATGGAACCTTTCGTGGCACAACCTTGGAAAGTTGTAGTTATTGGCAGTGGAATGCTGTTGCATGTATTGGTAAATCTGCTTTTCAGTACTTTTTGTATGTCTATAACATGCAGACATATTAACATTTTAAGAAGGAATTCTACAGCAGAGTTCTACAGGTAGTAGAGTCACCATGGATCCACCAGATCTTCCTGCTCATTATCCCTCTGTTAGCACTATTTCTAAAACATTCCGCATTAAATACAGTCTAATGCTACATCTGTGTGCAAGCACTCTAAACGATGGTTTCCCATAGAATTTGGGATGTCTTCAACATTCAGTTACAAGAAATTCCCTTTAAGGGAGCACCAATTCCTTTTTCCCCTGATGTTAGTAACTCCATGTTTGGTTACCTGATGCCTTCTCTTCAGCCAAAAAGTGGAGTTTCTCTTAGAAACTCCCTTAATGTACCGGCAGCTACTTAACATCTTCCGCAGTTAGAACGAGTTGACGCCTCTGCACACTCATGGGATATGTTGGCCATATCCATACCTGAGTTCTGATTCTCGCAATTCTCTTGCATATAATATAGTAGAATAGATTTGCAGGCCTTGTGCAGGTAGCACCACCAGGTCTTCTTTACATGAACTGAAAGTGTGTGTGTGTATACCTTGTGCATTCTCTAGTAGCATGGTTCAGGATAGGATCTTGATGGCACCTATCTATGCCAATGGCATTAGCCTGCTGAACAGACTAATGTTCCTTAAAGAGCTGGAGCAGTGCATTTCAGTTTCACATAAACATGTTTCAGATCTTTGCTAGGCTACCAAATATGATCATTTACAGAGGTACTTCTCCACCCTTATAAAACCTCCCAGAATGTTATTCAAATAGTATTGCTGGAAAGGTGGGTATGTCCACTCTTTTTAGACTGATCATCTAGAAAGAACGTCCTGAGTATTTCCTTGGAATGTCTTGATGGCAAAACTAAGCAAGTCTATTACTTGCAATGATATCAAATGTTTGTTCATTTACTTGTGTAGTTCTGTAGCAAGCTAACTGTGGTGGTAAATTCCCTCTAAGTGTGCTTGGTGTGGCTCACAATGGACCAACAGAATTTGGCAAGTTTCAGCAGTTAATGATTTAATAGTTGATTTGGTATCCTCACTTCCACTCCCTATCTATCGCATGACCTGGAGGGAGGAAGTATATTGCACCTATAAAGATAGACTCCACAATGCTTTCACTATTTCATGTTCTGCCCTTTAGCCAAGAGTTTGACACTCTGTGGGGTTCCTAATCTGTTTGAATATTTTTTGTTGAAGTTAACAGTCGTTCTCTAGCAAATGATCCTCAACAGAGGTTACAGGTGCCTTTGCCTATATTATCCTAAAAGCTGCTTAAAACTTATAGTTAAAAGATTGAAAGAAACACCATGTTTCTGATCACCTGGGAAAACCAAATGTGAACGCCATGCATTAGCTAAATAGATCATGATTATTGCAGGGCAAATTGTGAGGCTTTGGAATTCCGGATAGATCCACATGAGTGAATGTTAAATAGTGCAAAATGTCTCACTCTAGCACATGCCTCTTTCGCGTGGGATTAAAGAAGTTTGCCCAACGTAAATCAATTGATATCCCCTTAAAATAAAATGCTTTGTTCTGAGCAGGGATAGGCATGGACCTGGTTCATGGCAGACATTTTTAACTTTATTGGACTCGGTAAAGGACACTTTAAAAATAAATGAAGTGTGCTAAATGGTTCCCCTAGGTTAAAATGTGCTATGTTATTTGCAAAGGCCCAAAACAGAAATAGTGATGGAAAAACTTCCAAGATACGCATACTTACAACCTTTCCTTCACACAAACACACACATTCTCACGCTCTCTCCCCATTCCCCCTGCTTTGTCTTCTCTTTCTCCTACCGTGACAGCATATCATGTTACTGCACATCAATTGCTAGCGCACAGAAACAGACTTGCTCTCCCTTTTGCTTTGGGACGGTTAGAAGGAGATCGGTGATCTCCCCAACCGAACCTGCTCCTCCACCGATGGACAATTCCGTCCACCCCTGGAAGGTACCACCACCCCTGGCTCTGAGAAGACTATGATTGAGAGACTTATTTGATTGGGACACTTTCCTGTGGTTCCCAGATTAAATAAAATAAAACCAAAGTTATCTTCAAAGGCTTTCATTTTTCTTTTAAGCATTTTCTTTCTAAAGGTTTGGGATGTGGAGTTAGAGAGTGTGGTAAGTTCACTATGTGTATCCCACAATAAAAAATTACTATAATGCTTTGAAAAACCAGTCAAACCACATTATCTCCAAGTAATGTTTATTGGCCTATCAACCCTGCCTTTTCTTCTTCCTCTTCCTTGGGAACTTGCGCTTTTATTATAATTTATAAGTTTTGAACTATATTGAACATTTTTTTTGTGTGTTTTTAAATAGTTCTACTTTTTGCATAGTATGTTTTTGGGCAGCTCCATATTGGACATTTCTACTCCTTCAAACCTGACTCCTTACTGTACTGTCTTGTGTTAAACAGTAGGACGCTTTAGTCTTAATCGCCCATCCAGACTCTATGGTAATGAAGTACATCTTCATACATAGAGTCGGCTCAGTTTGGTGATTGAGAAGGGAAGAATCCCAATATATCACATGGCTGACAAGAATGGCAGCCTCCAGGTCGGCAGATAAAGGACATTTTATGGGAACAAAATGAGAACTGTTTTTTCCCCATGGGATCTCCCCTTTCAAGGCATATTGGTCACTTTAGCAGATGATGGTGCTGAATGGGTTCCACCAGGGTTCAGGCTTGACCGAAGACCTGGTGGTGCCACCTGCCAGGAGTTCAACAGCAATAAACTAAGTATGACAGGAAGTGGTGTGCACAGAAAAATTGGTCTCCCCATCTCACTAGGGAGAAACAGCAATGTATAGAAGAAGTCATATAGGCACCACTTGCATTTTTAGGCACCATCTATTTTGGCAGAAAATACGGTTTTATGGTAGAAATTTTAACTATTTCTTTCCCCCCCCCTTTTTCTTAACTTATTTTCTTTCCCAGCCATTGCCCGATCATCCAGATGCCGAGGGATGCAGCAGCCCTTACCATTTTGTGACAGGTAGGTTGTATAAATGTTAAATTTACAATTCTGCCACCCTTTATAACAAACTTTAAATGATTGAGATATGGCGCACACCTCCAATTCCTTTTTGGAATGTGTTTGTGCGCTTTTTTTTTTTTTTTTTTTTAATTTCACATTTTCACCTTGAAAATGTTGAGCTAAATGCTTGATGCTCTTATTTGATACAAACCTAGGGATGTATTCACAAAGCAGAGAGTTTGCACATTTAAATATTTATAGTGAAGGGACGGCCTTGGTTTGTTTCTGTTGCAAAAAAAGGACCAAGCAGGCCCTTCATAAAGCATATTGGAAAATGATCGTTCATTTGAATGCAACTCAGACATTTCACAAAAAAACATTGCTGGTTGCGTGGAACATGAATTCAGCTTTTATTTTAAAGAAAGTGCAGACATTTTGTTCACTGCATTCATTAGTAAATATGAATGTGTCTACTCAATATATATTATATAAAATAATGTGCTTCAGAACATGATGAAAGTTTGGTGTGTTTTGAAAATATATTTTTCATGGTGTCAAGGTGCTTTTCCTTTTGAAACAGGTGATCCTGCGATTTAGATATTTCAGGGGGTTCATCCCAACCTTATCGTTGTGCGTTTAAAAAATAAAACATCTTTGCTCTAATTCAGCATTGCGCATCCCAAAAAAACATCCCTCTCTGCCCCGTCCTGCAGCTTTCTGGATAATCTTGTTGTACGTTCTTGCTGTGCATGTTGGTAAATGTGTAATTGAAGGTGTTGTTGGCTGCAGCTTGAAAAGGTGAGGAAATGTTATTTATATTGTGATGCCTTCTGTTTATTTTCAACATGGCTGATACAAAACTGTGCTACCTCTAGGCCCATCATTAAAAAGTACGCTGGTTCTGTGTATTCCTCTGTGAAACACTAAAATGGATGCTTTTTTGTATTACAGAACATTTGCTCGTTGTTTACATTGATAAATTCTTGCTTTACAGAAGACCGCTCTTGGGGACTCCTTAGTCATTGTCCAAGGATTGAACTTGAAGATGGGATCCGACTTGGTTGCCATCACCACTCCAGCCTGAGCCTTCACTTTCCTGTTTTCAGCAGGGAGAACTCACCCCACCGTAGGAGCCCTTCCAACGCACCTGAGGCAGGGAATTCTGCTGCTCCTCCAGCACCCCCTACCAAGAGGCACTGCCGCTCCCTTTCAGTACCAGAGGACTTATCACGCTGGCGGCCTGTTTGGCGGCCTAGTGGCTCAAAAGTGTGGACTCCGGTTAAGAGGAGGTGTAACAGTGGTGGGGTTGGGGCAGTGCTGGGAGTGCAGACTCAAAGTCCATCCCAGGGGGTCTCCAGTCTCAGGTTTCAAAATGACCCCGGTGCCTCTATACGCTGCATCCAAGCCAACAGCCCTCCCTTCTTCAGTCTGGCCTTGTGCCGGGAGTCACCAGGCCCATATACCCTTTCCCCAACCAGTGTATTTTGGGACAACACAGAAGGGCAAAGCTGCTTTCCATTGCAGCGCCGTTTTTCACTGTCGCCTGTGCTCATAAAGGATGCTGGACGGTTCCTCCCTTCATCCAGCGGCTCCCCACCTTCCACACCAGAACTGCTCCGGCGGCAACAATGTCTGACTCGCAGCCAATCACAGCCCTGTGATTTGGATACCCGGAAGTGTGGAATCAAGCGGAGGCATCAAGAGGAGGACACAAGGTGGCATCGTCCGTCTTTGGACTTCTACAAAATGAACCAGGTGAAGTTAACAGAGTTAAGAAGGTAGTACTGGCATATGTAAGTATGTTGGGGTTTTGTTTTTTGCTAAAATGTTTGTTTCTTGCAGAATGCTGGTGCTATGTGTTTCTTGGACAACTCTGACGAAGGCAGCTCCTCTCCTTTTATGGCTTGTCATAGAGAGTCTCCTTGCACCACTGGAAGTCCTGTCACCATCTGCACACTGGCACTTAGGGAAGAAGACATAGGCAGGAGAGATCATGCTTCCTGCCCCCAGGCTATGCTCTTCCAGCGAGACTTCGCAGACCTGGATTTAAATCTAATTGAAGAGAATTAGCACTCAGGAAACATCACTCTTCAAAATGGACTATGTTAGTAAGGGGACATCTGATAGTGTCTGGGTGCCTGCTGCAGGCCACCACCCTGAGACCTGCACCAAGAGCATTCCACTAACCTTCTGACCTTCATGACAGATAGAAATTGTGTGGGGAGGAGGGGAAAGGGAACAAGCCAAATGTTACATTATTTTTTTCTTAAGGGGAAACGGAGGCCGGGTTATCTGGACCCTGACTACACTTCTCCTTTCTGAGCATTGCAGCTGGAGTTGGGATCTCCCCTTACTGAATTGTAAAACTTTACACAAAGGGTGCTGTGGGATCGCTTTATTTTTGTATTGATGGCGTTTGGAAGGATGTTCTGAGCTGCCCTGGGGAGGGTGGGTGGTTGGGTGGAAAACACATGCAAATATTTGCAGATGATAAATTCTTACTACAGGTAATGTGATTATTGATGTAAACCAACTAGGTGGCTAATCTAGTTGTGCACAAAGGCTGAAGCCTTCTTTTAAAGCGAATGCCCCGTGACACAAGTTCAGAGTTACACACGGAAAGGAACCTGTACCCATGTGTCCTGTAGCAACCATGATTTCCGTCTTCTGATTCACTCTGCGAAAGGCTGATTTAGTAGTAGGTGCGTTTTAGGTTCACCTTCTTTATTTTTCTCTCCTAAAATGAATATCTGCCTGTGGCAAATATTCTGGAGGCAGCTGTTCCATTGTTCCAAATAACTGGCCAGTTAAAAAGGTTTGTCCTTAAAGTTTGTTTGCACTGCCACTGGAATCTTGCATAAAGTGACCTCCTCAATGCTATTTATTCTTTAGTCCTTCATATACCAAAATCTTTTTTGTTTTTTTCTTTTCAGTCCCATGCTTCCTCTAAAAGGAGTCCGCGGTTTTACGTTTAGTAAATAGAGGCTGTGGTGCTACAAAAGGCGTTGCAGAATCATAAAAGATGGAATATTTTATTTAACATGAGCCTCTGAATGTTCTACTTGTATAGAAGTTTTGGAAGTGTTTAGTGTACAGTAAGCGGTTCACAACATCTTCTTTCATGATATGATGCTGATGAGCCCTGTTGAATCTCTAGTTAGATGAAATGTCCGACATGTATCCATTACACCTTTTTTACGTTTTCTCTTTTTTTGTATTATTCTTAAACTAGACCACTTGCATATTTTGTTTTTATTATGAATGAGAAGTTGTCTGTTGATCCTGGAAAAAGCGGGTGTCTTAGCCCAACGAACAAGACCAGATAAATCCGTAGATAATTTTTTTTTTTTTTTTTATTATAAATTGAATCCAAATTTGTATTAATCCTAGATAATGTTGTTATGCCATTTATTTGGAAATGGCAGTCCTATGGTAAATAACGAAATTCCCTAGTTATTCGTAAATCCCTTTTGAGTGCCTGAGATCAGGCAATGCATTTCACACACCTCTGCAACTTGAAGGATTGTTTTCCCTCCAAAATGGGGATAGTTGTTCATGAGAAACCTGCCAGTACTAATTGTTGGCATTTAATCGGCTTTGTGTTCACTGGGAATGCAAATCGCATTGCTCGCTCCTAGTACTCAGGTTTTGAAATTAAAAACGAGGAGACCACTTCTATGACTGGCCATTGATCCTTGTTCCGTGTGTTTCACCAGACAACGGTGTCCCCCACCGTGTAAAAATTCAACATGCTTCTGGGTTTTAGACTAATGGTGTCTGGATGGAAACCGTTTTTGAGGGAATCATTGTTGCTGTAACCGCTTGTGTTCATATGCTGGTTGGTGATTATACCATGGCCTCCATATTGCCCCTCCTCAACTAAAGTTATAACTGTCGCTGGATCCATTGAACACGTCGGCCATTGTTGTATTCAGTCACACGATAAACATGAATAACAAACTACATGCTACTGTGTTGTGTAATGCATATTAAATCAGAAGATTGCCAAGCCATTTTGGCAAAATTATGAATGACTAAATCTGCCATAAACTTTTTGAGGCTAAAGTTTAAATGAGTGAAAAATTCATATTCTCTTGAGTACTAGAGGAAGCAGCACGGATGTCTGATACACGTATGAACTTAGAGGGAAGTTTCATGATAGACCCTTTAATTCCTTTTAAATCTGCGTTTGAGCACCTTTTTATATCGGAAAGCTAACCCCGGTAGTTGAAATCGGTCTATTGTATGTATTTTTGTATTATTTTGCCACACTTTATTTTCTGAATATAATATATTCTGAATATAATATTTCTGACTGCGACAGCATTTCAGCTCCAGGAATCTGCTTTTTCTTGGAAGAGACTAGCGCGTTGTTACTTATGCATCTAAATATATACACTCCGTTCAAAATATCCGTTCCCAAGCTTCGCAACACCTTAAAAACATGACTTTGCACATAACAAATGATCTGTATTATTTCTCCAAGCTAAATTGTAACAAAATGGGTAGTCCAAGAGGTGGGTAGAGGCTTCTGTGGCACTGCACACATATTAAGGCATGGTGGCTGTGGGTTCTCCTGCATATGGTGTTTTGAGCTGAGCCAAAACGTATATAAATCTTTGTCTTTATGTTTTTAGATAATTACGTAAAGATATGATCCTTCTCATGGCTGACAAGTGTAATGGAGATAATTGACTTTTGCTGTCCCTCCGCAGATCGTGGACACTCTACTCCTTATGCCAGATACAGGGGCCCATTCTATACGAGTATCAACATTGTAATGATTCTTTTGGCTTTTGAATTACTCTTTACACTTTTTTTTCTTTTCTGAAAGGTTAAAAAAAACCAACCTGACACCATGGTCTTAATTTAGTCACCCATATTCATTTCTGCTCCCTATAATTCTCCTTTTCTTTTTAGTCATATCACAAAGATGCCAATATCTCATCCCATGCTTTCTCTGAGATTTGGGTATTCTATATGTAATAACGAGACTTGTTTGTTTGTTTGTTCCTTTCTGGATGTATGTCCTGTTGGAAAGGTGTATGTGCAAATGCGTTTGAGTGTTTCTCTGAAGCTGGTGGTGCCTATATCAACAAATAACTTATAATGAAAAGTCCCCCTGAAGCCCGGTTTTTATTTTAACTGCATGCTGGAGTCCGTTTTGCATTGGCTTGTATGTGTTTTACTGCGTGAATATCGGTGCATTATTTATTTTCTTTTTTTATTATTAAATGTGACATTAAACTCCTCCCCCTGCTGCCTCTACCGAAACCAGGAAGCAAATTCACATAGTGTTTACCAATAGAAAGAATGCTGTCTGAACACTGTGTAAGTAGTATACACGTGATTGGCTACTTATTGATTCCGGTAGGAGTGCTACAGAGTGCGTGCAAAAAGTATACTTCCGCTTCCAGGTTTCTCTAGAGGCAGTCTGCAGAAGAGAGGAATGAGGGGGACCCTGTATTAATTAAAGAATGGCTGCGCGGATCTGCTTGAAGTAAATGGGAAATAGACTCCAGTTTGCATGGTTGGCACGTCCTAAAGATGAGGCATCATCTCCTGACTGCCAGGTTTATTCGGTGTACTTTATTCACTGTGTTTTAAGCAAATTTTAGTCATTTTTCACAATTCTTTTTAATATGGTGCAAAATGTTCAGTGGGGAAACCGAAAGTGACCATGCTTAAAGAACCTCTTAAGTTAGCCATTTGTTACAGCAGTCCATGTGACGGTGTTTCACTTGGGATGTCGTTAGTAGCCTTTAAATTCTTTCTTGTGTGATGAGGATTCATTCAGTCTTGTAAATGACGATAGTAGTCAGACTGAACGCTCCACACCATTTTTTTTTTTCCCGTTTTTTTTTTTTTTAAATAGAAACATAAATCCACTCTTTTGTGAGTAATGAATTCTAGCTGAAGAGTGAAGATTAATTTTATTTGTTTGGGGTGGGGCAGTTGATTTTTCTCCCACTGCAAGTTGTACCAATCATAGAACAAGGTGATCTAAAATGCCACAGAAATGTAGTCTTTCCTTTCTTGGTGTTTAGTCAAAGTTTTTATTATATATTATTCTGCTCCTACAAGCTTTCTTCAGAACAAGGAACCTCTGAGGTTCTAAAGGCTTTGACTAAAGATGCAATTTGGGCTACATGTTATGCCTTTATTCATTTGCCTTTTTTCTGTCTCTATACATGGGCAAGGATGTGAGAGAAGTTTTTAGTACTGTGATGCTAGGGTCCATCCTAGGTGCTTTTTTCTGTTCAAATAAATGAATTCTGGATCTTTTTCACCCCCCCATAATAAGTTATTTAAATCTTAATCAATGCCCCCCACAGTATTGAGACAATAGTGATTTACGATGTATTATCAAAACACATAATCTGTGCTTTGGAACGTACTGTTTTATTCTATAACTGTGTTGCAGAATGTCTCTAATGTTATCAAACGGTGTGAGATCACTATTCCCTGCCAATACTAACTGCTTGGAGCGGCGTTACTATACCACTGGAAAACCCTTACACATATAAGTGAAGCAGCCCATTGGTTCATTCACTGGGACATATATAAAAAGTTTTAAAATGGGAAAACATGGATGAAATCCCTAAATTTTACAGTTACTGTGTTACCATGACAGTGTTGTAAATGTTGTTGTAAATTCTTATTTTTATATTTCAAATGTATTGTTCGAGGGTTTATTTTTGTTCATTTGCTTCCCATCAGCACACTACAACGTTGTTTCCCTTCTGGTTAGTGAAAAGGATAACACTGGCCTAGATAAGATAATAGAATAAAACCAAGACGAAGATGAATTCAAATAAAAAATGTAAAGTCTTGTTGCATTCTCAAAGTTCATTGTAAAAATAGGGCAACTTGCTTCTTCCGACAGTTGTATGGAAATAAATTTGTGAGTATCTTTTCTGCCACTAAAAGTATTCGTTTTTGTTTTTCTTTTGTTTTGTTTGTTTGTTCCCCAAATATTTGCAACGCTTAACCAAAAGTATACAAAAGAATCCCTGGCTTTTGACATTTGCTACACAAATGGATTGGAGGGGTTGACTAAGAAAAAAAGTTAGTCTTTGCAAACTATTATTTATTTTATTTTTTTAATAAGTTTTATTCAGAATTCAAAGGTTCAGAAACAGGCCATTTCTTTTATGTTCCATAATATAAAGCATAAAAACATACAGTATAGTAAGCATAGCACACAGTTGTACTCCTTAGTCTCCTCTTAGGGAGAGACTAAGGTATTCTGTCGGGGCAGATTAACTATCTGCTGTTATTCTATTACTTTATTGTTTAGTGATAACGCATATTTTATAACTGTATATAGCAAATTTGTCAATGTTTACTAAATGGAGCTAAATATTTTTGCGCTGGTTCTTACAAGTATCCATGCTTCTGGAGAGTTTGTAGAACAGCTTCTTCTCGCTGGCTTCTATTTACATTATGAAGGGCCAACTGTTGGATGACCCTGCCTAATGCATATTTACATGTGTGTTTTTAAGAGTCTTTCACTGATTGAACTGTGTTATTCAGGGTCATCTCATAGTTGCAGGTAAATTTGCTGATCTATAAATGGCATAGAGAATCCAGAGTTTCATTAACAATAGAAGATCCATTTGGCTACGGAGAGGACCAAAGCATTTCCTGCGTGTTGTCCGACCCGTGCTCAACTGAGATTACACTGAAATCTTAAATTGAGTAGATATCATACAGAAAGTAGATTTACCTGTCTGAGAAATGCTGTCATCTCTGCACTTCATTCTTAAAAGAATTACACATATAGAATATAGATATATTAGAATATAGATATATATTATATAGAAAACAATTTCCACCCCTTCACAACAAAGCCCATACAAGTATGGGCTCACAATGCCTTGTCCTTAAGGGGTTAAAAAAGGCCACCTTCCCCAAAATATTTTCTTGAAGTCTTAGGAAACCGTTCTATGTTTTTTGGATAGGTTCTTTTTTTGTGTTGGTCTGTGAGACCCCCACGCTTGCATGCAGAAATGACTCCGATTGATTTCAACTGGAGCTCTTTTCGACAACTGATTAACTGCATTGCTGCCATGAAGCAAGTAAGTGCTATATGTGTTAGAGTACATGCACTCCTTTTACACAGCGTGCCAAGTTAGCCCTGGGCCACACCAAAATATTTCACACAAACAGGAGTTTGGATCACACTATATGTGTAGGGATAGCACTTGGTTCATGGTTAACCCCTTAACAACAACTGACGTACATGCATGGCGTTCATTATCAAAGCTTTCAGCAACACCAAAAAAAAGGCCGCCGTTTGATGACACTCCAGAGCGATCACAGGAGCCGTGATGAAAGGCATTGTGCCTCTCACAAGACGGCAGCACCCTTTGATTGGCCGAAAACAGAGTAAAAAAAATATTAAATATTTTAAAAAAAGTAAAAAACATGTGGTGTCACCATGACATAAGGGAACCACCCAGTTCCAAGAAAATGTAAAAAATAAAAAATGAAGTGCCCAATGTGCCCCACCCCTACTTTTAATATAATGCATTATTGTATTACCAAAATAATGTTATATAAAGAAGGCCCTTTTCCTGAAAAAACCTTTAAAAAAAAAAACATAAGGCGTTGGTACATTAAATTAGAAAATTACAGCTAAACGCCACAGAACTGTTAATACAGCCACTGTCACTAAGGGGCTAAAATACACTGCTGCAGAAGGAGAAGAGGACCCTGGGCTTGTGAGCTTATAGTCTATTATGTTACATGTGATAATATTGTTTAACAGGTTCTTATCCTATAGAGTGGTCAACAACATAAGAAATGTATGTTTTGGAAAACATGGCTGACTCTAATCAGTGCTTTATATATATATATATAATATATATATGTTTTATTATTTTATTTTTGTACTGATGCACATGTTCCTTATTTCATTTTGTAAACTATGGTTTACACACATATTAATGAATATGCATTACAGCTATCGCCCGTATGCCTTCGGGTAAAAGGGCTGTGCTGACACGGGAAGTCTTACTTGTTGTGGGCGTATCTTGCTCTTCTGCTTCCGGTGATATTAAACGCGAGCGCTATCCTGTTGCCTGATATCACGGTGGTCTGGGAGACGCCGTGGACAAAAGGTTATTAGCTGATTGGCCGCTAGGTGGCACCATGAGAAAGAAACGCGCGATGCTTTCACGCTTTAATCCTGTAGCGCGCTCCTCACGTTCGGCGGACCGACTGCAGGGGGCGTTCTAGTGAGAGGGAAAAAAGCCGAGGATTCTTTCCCGCCGCTTACAGTCTCGCTGACGCTCTCGGCCATCACTTCCTGTTTCCTGTACGAGCTTCGGCTGAGAGCGCGACGGGACCGGAGGGGAGGAGAAGGTGAGAGTACGTGAAAAGCAAAATAGAAGAGAGTACGGCGAATGTAGAGCTAATCAATTGGGGGAATCGAGAGCACATAACGCGGCTACAGTATGGAAAGAGGAAGGAGAGTTCCTGTTCGCCAATCCATGCATTATACTCGTAATTAGCCTCTCCGGATCTATTAAGCGTGGGGCAGATATTTCTGTCCTGTTCACATGGAGTTCTCGTTCTATAGGACAGATTGTGTGTGTTCTGTGGTTATAAACTCATGTGCTATTATGTGTAACGTGTGTATGTTTATTGTATGTATGTGTTTGCTTTTGTCCTATGCTATGCTATGCTGTGCTACTATACAAAGCCAGAGAAGTCGTTACCATGATTTATACGTACTGACGATTGAATGCCTTTAAGGCTTGAGATCCTGTAGGCTCCCACAAGGACCCTTTGTGTGTAAATTTTAGGCAGACATGGAACAATTCCAGATCCCCCGAATAACTAGAACCTTTCCCGGGATTCATACGTATCCAAGGTTTCCAAAATAGTTTTTTGATGGATGTTCCATTTGTTGAGTGAACTTAGTTGTTAGTACATACAAGTTAAAGGTGTGCTGTAGTGTCCCATGTTGTGATGCGGTGATAGAGAATAGCCCTCATGTGCCTGGAATGCATGTTTTATTTGGGTAGCAATAAAACGGGGATCCAGAACATATATTCAATGAACAAACCCAGGATTTACACGCATTATGTATGTTTATAGTTTATTAGCATTGTTTCTGTCTGTCTTTCTTAGTCCAAAAACGGATATGTTGCGAAATGTAATGAGTGTTTATTCCCCGGTAGGCTACAGAGTTCAGAAGCATGGATAAACACAAAGTGAAGCGGCAGCGTTTGGACAGGATCTGTGAAGGTGAGCTGGATTCCTAAGATTATAGTAATAAAGCCCCGGCATGTTCTTTGGGTAGATCCATTACAGTAGATGGCGACATGACAAGTTTAGTAATACTAGAACCAAATGCAAGGGGCACTGCGCTAAATATGCCTGTCCCATTATATATTAGCTTGCTTTTGTGTTATCATATGAGATAGCTGTATATATCTGTCTTCCATCGTGTTCCAACACTCCTTTTCCCCCATGATCCGCTCATAGTTCCGAGCTATGTTTCCCCTTTCTTTCCTTTCCTGTTTTTACTTTTGACTTGAGTGTTTTTTAAAGTTCTCCTGATTCCTTTGCCTCTTGTCTTTGATGCTGAAACTTGCTATAGGTAAACTCTATGGGAAGTGCTTTATTGTTGAACATGGCGTTGCTTCATAGGTAAAACGTAAGCGTAAAAACCAAAAGTCCTCGTGTGTTTCATGCATACGCACAAAAATACTGCGTCATGGCTTTGAGACGCAACCTAACAATATTTCATCTTATAAAAGATCTGCTCGTGCTGGTTATAACAAAACACTTTGACTTACAGCTGTCAAGTTAACTTTTTTCCCTCTATTATTATTGTTGTGGTTTCTGTAGGAATCAGACCCCCTATCTTGAATGGCCCAATGCCTGTTCGTCCTTTGGTAGCTCTCTTAGACGGCAGGGATTGCACAGTTGAGATGCCCATCTTGAAAGATGTTGCTACGGTAGCATTCTGTGATGCTCAATCCACCCAGGAAATTCATGAGAAGGTGAGGACCGTTTTCTGAATTACATCCGTTCCTGTTTGTTATAGACTAAAGGGATTTTCTACAAAATGCCGTCAAAAGGGTAGTTGGCTGACGTTCAGAATGCTTGCTGTGACCGAACAGACTTGTGTACATGTGTAATTTGTGTTTGCGTGTATGTGTCTATATATAATATATATCCGAGATCATGTAGCCTTTAAGGGCTATAAAGATTAATGATAGCGCTCAATCATGAAAACTTTCATCTTTATGTAGCTTCAGAATGTTCGTACTAATCGTGCTTTCAAAACTTAAGAGCGGAGTAATAAAAAGCCTTTGCATCTCACTGTGTCCTCTCTCGCTATAGGTGTTAAGTGAAGCAGTGGGAGCCCTAATGTATCACACTATCTCCCTGTCCCGGGAAGACCTGGAAAAGTTCAAAGCTCTTCGTATTATTATAAGGATTGGCAGTGGATACGATAATATTGACATTAAGTCTGCAGCTGAACTAGGTAAGATTTTTTTATTATTAGAGCTATTTTTACATTCTGTGTGTTGGGAGGAAGTGGCACGTTCTGTCATGACCAACATTTTCCTTTGGTTATTATTAATCCAGAGAGATTTTTTTTTTACTTAAATATTCTTCAAGAGCCATAGGAACACTACTTTATCTCTAAATTGCAAGTGCAAATTGTTTGCAAAACATAACTCCCTTGTTGTTGGGCTTCTGTTTAATGTTTCTGTGAAAATCCCGCTTTCATTCACAGGGGTTACCAAGTCTCATCTACTGGTTTAAATGTTGGGTTGCCTTCTAAGTTATATTTGTCAACACCAGAATACGACTAAATGCACTGGGAACTTAACCACACATTCACATGGCTTTGTTTTTCCAGTTGGTAAGAAGCCGCCATGGGGTTTTCTCTCAGGCATGATACGGGTGGCCCAGTGCCAAATTCCTCTTTGGCTTATCTAGGTAGTCAGCGGATTGCTGAGTTTCTACATTTCTACTTAACAGGCTCTGCCGTTCTCAACGTAAACTGTTGAAAAGTAATTGGGTAAATTTGTTGCATGATTTTGGCGCTGTAAATTATTCAGTCTTCAGCAAAAGCCAGATTTTAGATAAAAGAAAACCCGAGACCGTTCTTCATGTAATGGATAAGTAATCACACCCTTAAAGTTAAGATCTGTGCCAACTTTTAGCAGCAATCAAACACTTCCCGTTGTTAATCAGATTTTCACAGCACTATGTTGGAATTTTGGACAATTTCTCTCTGCTTAATACTGAAATCTATGTGTTTTCAAGCATTGTTTTTCACGTACCGCCACTGTATATGAACAGGTTTGCACTTAGATTAGGCTGTTCCAAAATGCACAGTTTCTTGTTTCCTACCTATTCTGGCACAGCCTTGCTTTTTTGCTTCGGGTCGTTATGTATGACCCTGTTCTGTAAAAGTCTGATATAAAGATGCATTTGTGGTTCCCCAAACCATGACCTGCCACCACCACCATGCTTGACCATTGGTGCAAGGTTCTTAATGTGGATTGCATATTAGCATTTCCCCTGGCATAACATAGCACATGGGACAAAGGTCAACTTTTCTTTCCATAGGACGTTGTTCCCATTCATGCTTCTTTTGGTTCCAATTGAAGCCCGTTTGTTTACCAAGGTCTTCAAACACAATACCTTGCGTTCACAGGGGCACAATACCCATACTACTCTAATACTACCTCTGTGTAGTACTACAAGCCACAAAATATTCAAACAAATCAATTTGAAAAATAGGCAACAATGCAGAACACGAGACAAGGAGCAAATGTATCTTCATACAATTATCTCCCACCGTACCAGCTTCCATAAAACATTGCTCTCTTACAGTGCTTCTCCTTTAAAACCTTGCTGATTTCAGACACTGTTTCTCTTATTAGACCTTTAATGTATTTACTAGACCAATGTGCAGGTTATATCATCAACACTGGTGTTCTTCATAACATTAGTTTTTATGTTGCGTGTATGTAATTAGGGAACTGACTTCATCAAAATGCATCATTTTTCCCAAGGTTTAATCCATAACTTTTAAAATGTGAATTGGAGAAAGTGAGCAGGATTGGCTAACCTCTTGTCCAGTTTGCGGTGTGTCGGTTTACTCTTCCCTTTATCTAATTATAGAGAATGTCCTTGTAGTGTACCGCTTACCAGGGACTTTAGCCATATATATATATATATGCCTAGACAGAAGGTAGATTTTCTTTGACTCCTGCTTAAGTTTTTACATGGAGGTTTAGTAAATATTGTCCCTTCACATCCATTGTGAAATTTACGGACTTTTTTAAGCTTGCGCAGTTCTGCCTTGTATATATCACTGTCTGTCCTGTAATAATGTAACTGAAGATACATCGACACCAAAATGTGGCAGACTGATGTACTTTCTGTACTTTATGCCTCTGAAGAATACATGTAACTTTATTTGCCAGGGATTGCTGTGTGCAACGTTCCCTCATCTTCAGTGGAGGAAACGGCCGATTCAACGCTCTGCCACATCTTGAACCTGTACCGGCGTGTTACATGGCTGCATCAAGCTATGCGAGAGGGGAACAGAGCATCCAGCGTGGAGCAAATCCGAGAAGTTGCAGGGGGCGCTGCCAGGATCAGAGGGGAGACACTGGGCATCATCGGACTTGGTAAAGCGGCTTCTGATTATGTTGCCATTCTAGCGTATCCCCTTTAACAACTGCAATGAAAGGTCTGTCTTTGCCTCCCTTGTTTTCAGGTCGGGTAGGCCAGGCAGTTGCTCTGCGTGCGAAGACTTTTGGCTTCACGGTCATCTTTTATGACCCTTACTTACCGGATGGGGTTGAACGCTCACTGGGTTTGCAGAGGATTGGAACTCTTCAGGAGCTTCTGATGCACAGCGATTGTATCACGTTGCACTGCAGTCTAAACGAGCACAACCATCATCTCATCAATGACTTCACTATAAAACAGGTGAGCATCACCCACACGTTAGTTGCTACAAGCCATAACAGTAAAAGGATGTCTTGGTAATAATTTTAGACCATTTAATGCTGCATAATGAAAGCATTCACAAATGCAATTCCTTGTTTGGTGTTTTCCTTGTTTAGAATTTTTTTTTAAAGGCTTAGAGACAGTCACAAGTATTAGACTTATATATTCAATAACATAATATTGTCTGCTGTTTACCTCCTTTATTAAATGGATCAAAATTGGTGGTAATTATAAGAACTAAAATATAGTTTTCATTAGCCACAGGATAGTGTTTTTCTTGAGCACTGCTTGTCTGGCTACTAGAAAACAAAATAGTCCCACTCTTAATAAATTAAGCATTATGGGGTCTCTACACTAACGGCCAGGTTGGCCCAAAAATAGTCCCTCAAACACAATGGGACAATGTTTATGTGTTTTGACCAAATGTTGCCTAAGTCAGGTCTGTGCAACTTTTGCCTTTTGGTGTGTTTAGGTTATTTGGTGTGATGAAGCCCTGCTAACTTTTGATGGGCCATAGCCTTTCCAGCTCTGGTTAAATGTTTTTGGTTTTCAGCTTGTTCAGTCAATTTTCTGATTATATGCTTCAATTCCAGATGCGTCAGGGATGCTTCTTGGTAAACACTGCTCGCGGAGGCCTTGTGGATGAGAAGGCACTGGCTCAGGCTTTAAAAGATGGCAGAATTCGCGGTGCTGCTTTAGATGTTCATGAATCCGAACCTTTTAGGTATTCAGTCTCCCCGTATATCAATTAGCCCACAATATGGGATTTTGCTTAACATACCATGTTTGTATTTTGTTGATATGTTTGTTTCTCGTCCCTATCAGTTTTTCTCAGGGACCTTTAAAAGATGCTCCCAACCTGATCTGCACCCCACACACTGCTTGGTACAGTGAACATGCTTCAATTGAGGCAAGAGAAGAGGCAGCTAAAGAAATTCGTAGAGCCATTGCAGGTAAAATAATGAGTACTAATGGTGTGTGTATGGAATCAAAAATTTAGGACAGTCCCACATCACAGAATTATTTTTCTGTCTCCACAGGCCCAATCCCTGATGCGTTGCGGAACTGTGTAAATAAGGAATATTTGTTAGCAGCTGCACAGTGGTCAGGAATTGAGCCAGCTGCTGTCCATCCAGAACTCAATGGGGCACCAGGATATAGGTAGTTAAATATTTTATCTTTCTTTTTTCCCCCTGACAAACCAAAGAAACGGGCATTAATCCAAGAGTTTTGACACTAAAAAAATCCAAACATGAAGGCAAATACCGGAAGGCACTATAGGTTTATTAGCTTAAACTGTTCAAAACAGGCAAATAGTATACATTTCTAAAACGCAGACAACTCCGGCTATTTTACAAATGTCATTGTATTGCTTTCCATGCCACCTGTTTCCCCAGCTATTTTTTGATCAGTGGGTGGTTGAATAACAGCAATAATGTTCAGGGGGAGCATTGCAGGTTGCAAGTCCCTATGCACTTTAAAACATTAACCATTTAAAGATGTGCTGTGCCAAGCCATCATGATGACATTGATCCCTACTTAGTGAGATAAAGGGGTTAAAGTTTGTTATCCACAAATGTGAATGTTTAGAGTTAAAAAAATAATATATAATTGGTCTGCCCACCAAAATGTGATGGTACACAGGAACTGAACTTTCTATATGAATTCTGTAATGGCCCTTACAACTTTTCACTAAATCCTTGCCCCATATTGCCCAGGTACCAGGCTCGCACATGATCCAAATACCAAATGTTTTTTCTTTGGTCCAGTGAGGCATGTGTAACTGATTCTTTAGCGAACAACTACAATGGACAGCATTGGTTAGTTTTTTCCAGTTGTAGCATCTGAAGTTATATAAAACTATAGTGTACTAAATTCTGCCTTTCACTGCTTTCACCGTGATGTCCTCAGAGGTGACATCTTCAAAGTGTGTGTCAGCTTCCTGTGGTATAAGCTACGCCGTCCCAATGGTGTTATTTGCACCCTGCAACACAATGCCAATAATAGGTGTCATTTAATCTTAACCGTTGCATGTACTTGATATCCACTGTGTTTCAGGTTTCCCCCTGGAGTTGTTGGAGTAGCTGCCCCAGGACATCCATCTGCAGTGGAAGGGCTGGTGGCCTCGTCGCATCCCTTAATCCCCACCGTGTCTCACACGCCATCCCCTGGACAGACCAGTAAACCAGACCCAGACAGAGAGATTCCTACTGACCAGTAGCAACATGGTGTCCTATTTTGCCTTCCTATATATATATATATATATATTTTTTGTTTCGTTTTGATTTCCTTTTTATTTTAACCACCACAATATTTGTTATTTATCTCCCCCCTCTTCACGTTGGTTGTGGGGGGGGGGAGAGAAGCAGGAATCTCCAGGTCTTTCAGCAGCTAAACCCACGTGAAGAATGATACGAGGCTGCAAACCCTGAGGTGTATCATCTCTCCTCACAACAGAAAGGATGATCATATTATTGTCTGGAAACATTTAAATATTGCCTTTCAGCAGATATATTTTTTAATCAATTTTTAGTTTTACGTGTAATACAATACGGGTGGGTTATCCTTCTGTGTGCTGGGCAGGCTCATCTCTCCTGTTTTCGCTAGCGCGTCACGTGCCCAGTTGTCTCAGGGAGCGGAGGCATCACCAAACCTTAGCAGTAGCGTCTGATGGATTGTGTACTTTAACCCCTGGCCTTCCTGGTAGAGGAGCGAAACAAAAACAATAGATTATTTTGAAGTCCACTATATAAAAAGTTATAGGTGGTCTAGAAAGCGAATAAAGCGAGTGAGTCGAAATTGTCTTTGGGATCGTTTTATTGGTTAAAAAGAGAACCAAACTAAATCCTTGTTTTCTGAATAGAGTTTGGACATGAGATCAAGCAGTCCAAAGCAGATTTCCTTCCTCGGGTTTTGCTACAATAAGAATCTGTGTTCTGTTTTAGGGAGTACGCTTTTGTACCCTGGATGTACTTAAGGCTGTTGTCCAAGGCAATAAATGCTTAGTTGGGCATTGATAGCCTATTGATTTATCAGAGTTCATGGCTGTGTATATTTTTCCTCACGCTAATCCCTCCAGGCATTTCTTTTTCTAAATGTGTTATGTTTACACTGCCGTTTTTAACTTTTTATGGAATGGGATTCCATGATGTCTCCCAAACTAATTTCATGGGCATAATACAGGAGTATCAATGCTGTATTAAAGTAGTGTTAAAGGCTCACCAATCAGCTGGATTTATTATTATATGGGCCTCATTCACCAAGCTCTACCTTTTTTAGTGTATTAATATGCATGTAGGTTGATCAAAGGTCGTGCATTTTCCTTTTATCCTATAATTCAACAGAGAATTAGAGCTTGACACGGCACAGTCTTGGTAAAAAAAGAAATACTCTAAAATGAAAAAATATTAGATGAGCAACATACCTTTCAATAAAACAGTCAATCTAATAAGATTCTAAAGTAAACCTCAGTCTTATTTTGGTAGTTTTAGTAATGTGGTTTCCCTAACACTCCGGGCTAAATGCTTTGGGGTGGGTAGCAACTCATTAATAATAATAATAAAAAAATGGAAGCGCTCTTGTATTATGCCAGCATTCCTAGCACCCCTTTGCAAAATTTACAATTGGGGATCACGTAAAAGGCTATATATATATATATATATATATATATATATATATATATATATATATATATATCAACCGAAAGGTTTACAACGCCCCGTGATCTAGGCTATCGCCCTCTATCCACTTCTGATGTTTTCCGAACCATTGCAAATAGTATATTAATCGAAGAAGCTTTGGATTTTAAATAAATGAATTGATAGGGAAAGGCCGCCAGTCAGACAAGATAAATCATGGAATATGTAATAAAATGAAAGGCGTTAACTAGTTTGTGCCTTCATCTAGGCTGTCATCATACTGAATTAAAAAAACGGTGCCCATCTATTTATCTCAGCATTGGTTTGAAATGGAAAACTTAAATCTGTGACATGTAATATTTGCCTGCGGTATCTGGCTTACTGCTAAAATAATATAACGTGTGTTTATCTTGACAACTTTTGCTCCGTGACAAGTGCAGACTTAGTTGACATTGTACTACTTGAAAGCAGCCCATCTGTGTGACCAACATGACCAGCAACCAAGTGTACCTTGATGTACATGTTAACATACTTGGCCAGCTGTCATGGGTGGTTGAGTACAGCCGCTAAATAGCTACGGCGAACCCTGCATTGGAACGTATTCTGGATAACTGATATTTAGTCAGGAATATTTATGTGGTGCGTATCATTAACAAAAATATGTTTATAAAGGGGGGGCACAAAAACATATATGCATTGCGCAAGAGAGTTGCAAGCAACTTAATGGGTAAAATGGGTATTAGGGTTGTTTCATCAGCCCCTCCTGTGTCATTAATCATCATTTTATGTATGTGCTATACAATGCATATGTGTGTTTATGCTGTATCTACCTTGGTAGCCCCATTAGAGAGCGCTCCTTGCCACCCCTGGCTTATATTATGTTACTCTTTTGATGTGCACTTCCCAAAAAAAAATCTGTAGTTCAAATACAGCATATGAATATGACTGGCAATTCCAACTAAAGCTATGATTTCTAGATGAATTTGTGAAACAAACTGTATACATTAACTTTTTTGGTATAAAGGGCAACGTTGTGTGTACCTACTGTTTTTCCTGACATTTCTTGCTGCTACAAGTTAGAAAATGTGCTGCTCGTTCTTATACCGTGAAGAGCTGGAGTCTTTCTAGTCCCAACGGGCTGGCCAAGTTCTTGACAAAAGATAAGAGGTCTCTTCGCTGACCCAGCCAGTTCATTTCTGTGTTGGAAAGCAGGACCTCTGGCTCTACTGGATGCAAGAAAAGGCAGCACTGGATAGGTTTTCTAAAGTACTGTAGCGAGAACTATCCTAAATGGTATGTGCACATAACGTGGGCAGTTATAGAAGTAAATATTGTTACCTTTTTAAGGGAAGTAGCGTCTTCAATTATGGCCACTCTTGCATATCTTCATTCCAGCAATCCACGTTGCTGCCTGGAACAATGCAACTTATTACTGATTGGTTACTGATGCCCATTTATGTTTGTTCGGTCGGTGTGATGCAAAAAGATGCATATAAAATACTAAAAACAGGAATTCATATTTTTGTTAAAGAAAATGGACTTCATTTTTGTGGCTGACCCTGGACTGTGAAAGCAATGTTATGCAGTGATTCATTCTGTTCCTAGTGCTTCATTGTTTATTTCTTGTTTAGCATCCATTCTTTTTTTTATTCTTTCCAATTTTGTAATCTTAGAATCCGCTTAAAGAGTATTAATTTATATAATTCAAATGTATCCTTTTTAGCACCTAGTGATTTTTCTACAATTAAATGATTGCAAAATGACTGTGATTCCGGGTGCTGTCATTTAAGAGATTTTTCTTGACTGTGGATGATTATAAAGAAATATTTTTGTCTTGGATTCCACTTGACGGTTATTCCTTGTCCAGTTTTCTGTGGTATATTTAGAACTCTGATTTAGCTTCTACTATGAGTCCTCCATTTTTATGTGTTCTGCGTAACCAGTGTACAGATCGTATATGGCTTGCATTTTTTAACTCTTTAGGTGCTGTATGTTTATTTTGCATATTTCCAGGACTCCTTTGCCTTAAAGTTAGGGCTAGCCAGCTTTTCCATTTTGTTATTGCAGAGCAGCAGCTCCCATAATCCTCAGGCAGCCCCAGTTATTTGTATAGTATGAAACCCATGTTCACTTTAATTTGCTTTTTTTTTTTTTTTACTGATAAACCGCACTGATCTCTTTCCTAAGAGGTTGGATTATCCTAAGGGGTAAAACATGACATAAAACATTACCCCCCCATGTCCCTTACAACCTCCCCAAATATATATGTCAGATTGGGAGGGAGAGCGAACATGTACCGGGAGCCACTCGGTATCAATGTGCACTGAAGCAAGCCGCTCGTTTAAATGCATGACGTTCCGTTCTGTCGTGATGGAATGAATGTACGGCAAAAATCATGATGGCGGAGAATGTCTCTATGGATGTTGAGGGGTTAAACAATGAGAAACTAAACTAGGCGGCTCTGTTTGATTGCGAGTGGTCTTTCTTTGGCCAGTGACGCATGACCCAGCACCCCTCCTTGGAAACTGTAGTCCATGTAACTATAGTGCAAGCAGTTGGGCAAGTGGTTTACTTTTTTATGTAGCGTATGACACATAAAACTGTTTGCCAAATTGGCAGATTTGGGGTGTGTTTTTCCTTCATTTTTTATTTACTAATTTTTTTTTATTAAGGAAGAGTGTAATTATGGGCCAATCATTTGGGTTTTTAATTTTTTTTTGAAATGTGTCCAAAATAAAATGTTCAAGATTGCGGATATTTTCTCATTTCTGGAGGTTTATCGGGCAGTTTCTAAGCTATTCTAGCGCCGCGGAGGGTTCGGGGTCCTATGAAAGCCAACAGGTTAGCGTAGCTTGGCATGTAGTGACCTCTTACTGGGATGTCTTGGGAGGCAAAACACCAAAAGTCTTAATGGTTTTTGAATAAACAGCAACCCAGCACACAGAACAAAATCTCCACATCTGGTGAAATGACATTTTATCTGCTCTCCTTTAAAAGGAGCCTTATTTTATACTGTTTAAAATTGAATAAAAAAAAATGCTTCATAAATAAGCTTCAACGCGAGACTTCTCCGCACCTCGAGATGATGCACGCATAGCGGGTTTTCTTTGTTTTTGTTTTGTTTTGTTGGTTTATTATTTCAGAAACCATTTCAGCAGGTGACTGGCATTTGGGAATTCTGTTGATTGCAAATTAATTTCAGCAGTGGTGGGGGAGACTCGTGATTTATTAATATGGTCTGTAACAAATGTCTGGGGAAGTCAGAAGGCTCCCAGTTCATGCGGGATTCCGTTGCCTGTAGAATCTCTGCGTTATTTCCATTCTGCACCTCTTCCGCGTTGCACTGGATATCTGGGGTGTTTTCAATATTCCTAAAGCAGGCGTCTCCCAGTGGCTGGGGTCGTATCTGGTGTATTTTTTTTTTTACCGTCATCGGCCGTGTCCCCAATGTGCATGGAGAGGGTAGTAGAGAGTATATTTCCCTGTACAGTGACCCCACATCTGCAACGGGTGATCTTGTATTAACCCTGCATGGACTGAGCTGACCCTGTGTCTTAAAGGTGCAGTGTTGTGTGGTCGATCTTGTGTTGGTTTGTTACAGGTTATATGCACAGCTGACCAGCTTTTTATAAATTACTCGGGAGTGTCAGAAATATATTTTTGTAGACAATGAACAATATGCCTTTTTCAGCTGGATAGCTAAAACTGTGAAACATTGAAAAGCTGTCTGTTAACAAGTGTTCTGTTTTTAGTTTTTTTTTTTTTTTTTTCCTTTTTGTCTAACTGCAAAAACTTTAATTTTTTTTCACTTGTAGTACTTAGAAAATGATTTTGTTAGAGGATAGTTTTGTCTCCTAATCATTTCTCTAATATTTTAATAAAGTCCTACAACCAATGTTCTGCATTTTGTCTGTCCTCATTAAAGGGATGGTTTCTCCCCTGTCGGCGAAAGCGTTTGCATCCTCGGTACCCATCTTTAGGTAAATGAGCAGGTTCTCTGTGCTTGTTAACCTTTTAACAGCTGTTAACTAGTCTTGTGGTAGGTGTCACCTGGCAGCATGGTCATCGGCTGTTAACCAGCCATGCTAATTGAACACTAGCCTGCTAGACACACTAATCTTCAATTAGGTTGAAAAAGATGGAGCCAAGTAATATTTCATCCACTTCACAAAGTAAATATAACGAGTTAAATGCAGGCAGATAACTTCTTATAATATTTTAAGAAGCCTCTTTGTTGGGCTGGTAATACTTAAAACGTAGGGTAGAGATCTAGCACAGAGTCGCAGAGTGTCTGTCAAGCTGTGCCAGGGTTAACAATTTGTCCTCACTGTTTTGAGCACTACACAATAGTATGTAACACTGTAAGCGCTTTTTAACCCCTTAAGGACAATGGGCGGTTGCTAAACCCATTGAAAAAAATGCATTTTGAGCCCGTACATGTACGGGCTTTGTCATTAAGGGGTTAAAGAATTTGAGTTAAGGAAATAACACTTCTCTGATAACTGGCTTCCAAAGGATTTTTATATGCCGCTATATCGCTGGGCCGTTTGGACCAAACGCTACATGCCCTCCACTGTAAACCTGAAAGGGGCTAGGAGTGTGATGTTATAAAACTTGGTCACCGCAAAAAAAAAAAAAAATAAAGCTTGAAGAGCACTGACCTAAAGGATGCTGATCTTTTCATATCGAGCTCATAGGGCCTGTCGGCTATATTGACCGGCACAAAAAAACCCTCAGGCAGTCTTAAAGGTAGTGGAATTAAGCATTGCATTCGTCTCAACCCCTCCGCCCCACTTACCGGTACTTCAGAGTCCCCGGTGTGCAGCTGGGGCAGCGTGTAGATGTCTACACGATTCGCGTAGACAACTTCCGCTGCAGCCGGAAGGAGGTGTGGCTAGCAGCGGGGTTGTCTGCGTGCATCGCGCAGACCTTCCCCGGCTGTCAGAGTTCGCTGCGGCGCTGGGGCCGGGAACTCTGATCTCTGACAGCCGGGGAATGTCTGCGCGATGCACACAGACAACCCCCGCTGCTAGCCACGCCTCCTTCGGGCTGCAGCGGAAGTTGTCTACGCGAATCGCGTAGACATCTACACGCTGCCCCAGCTACATGACAGGAGACTCAAGTACCGGTAACTGGGGCGGGGGGAGTGTTAAATGGGGGACATAAGGCATTTCTGGAGGCAGGGTGCTCTGTGAAATGCCTTTTAACCCTCTAAGTGCCAGAGTGGCATATAGGGTTAAAAGGCATATCATGGGGCACAGTGGCATATAGGGGGTATAAGGCATTTCTGGGGCAGGTTGGAAAATAGAAGGAAATAAAACCAAAATATTTTTCTCAATCATAGCTTTTATTAAAAAAATAGTTTAAATGAATTAACATTTACTGGTAAAACTTTTTTCCTATAGGGTTGTCTTATATTCTGGCTTTTTCTTTTTTTCCTAAATTAATATTAAGATTTGGGGGGTCGTCTTATAATCGAGCAAATACGGTATTTAGTACAATACGAGTACATTTGATCTGGCCAATGCAGTTAGCATTGTCAGATTATGGTGGATGTGTGATACCTTGGATGTGAATGCCTGTGTAATTCTTGACACCAGAATTACTTGGCCATTAGGATTTGTAAAGCTTCGTTTTGATAAATAAGGCACTTTGTCCAGCTAAACCCTCTTACTAAACGATTCAAGGTTTAAATCATTCGTTAATGTCAATATTTAAAATAGTCTTGTAGGGTGTGTAAGAGAATATGATTGGTAGGTGTGGTGTAGCCAAGAATTTTCATTGGCTATTAAATAACAAAGGGCTCGATGTTCCAGGAAGCATGCGTCTAGAGTGGTGTAAAGAAAAGTCCTGGAGCCTTGCATTTCATAATCTCATATAATTATGATGTAAGATACCATAGAATAGTTACACCTTATGTAAAGTATGAGACAAGAACTATTTCCACTTCTTCGTAAAGTAAAAGTGAGGCAAAACCATGCCTTTGATTCTCCCAAAGTTCAACATATTAACTTTGGAAACACAACCAACAGCAATATTGTTTGACTCATAAAGAAACATAGCTATTTCAGCCTATATTGGTTCATTCTAAAGAAGGAATTTCCATGGGGTTGTAAGATAAACCCCAAATTGTCATGTGTAGCATATAATAATTTCTGTTAAATGTTGGTGTTTGGTATGCGTCATTATTTGTCTTTCTACTCCTTTCCAACCAAGTGTCCCAATTAAAGGTTTGTCAACAAATCTTAGAGGAACAGTCAACATCACAATATCTTTCACATAATTACATTTGTTAAAACTAACTAGCTTGTGGCAAATCTACCATTTCCAGTAGTCCTGTCTCTTCCCCACACCTTCAAAGGGTCCTCCCAACCAGATTCCCCCAGAGAGGTGGGGGTTTAAAAGAGAAAAAACAACGAATAATCTGGAAATCCTGTGAACATGATGTTAAACAGATATACATGAGAACTTTCACCATCAGAGATCTCGACATAGAGAAATGTGTGCTAAAAGTATTTCTTGTTTTGGAGTTAGTGTAAAGTAGCCAAACTAACGCATAATCTAATTTCCCGTCCTAACGTCCTCCATGCCACCAATACAACGGCCGCCTGAGTTAATCTAAAGCAATTAGCAAATTGCTAATTCTTTTCTTTTCTCCAGACCACAAGTACTGCCTTGCATTTGGGGGATGAATACACTCACAAAAGGGAACAGGGTAATACGTTATAAATTGCACATATTGCAGGGCAGCATGTTCAGGGCCGGTCTTGAGCCCCATTCATTCAGGGGTAGGTTAGCACAGCCAACTCGCAGAGCTGGGAATGCAGCAATGTTACGTGACCTCACAGTGAAAATATGACTGCTCAAAGACAATGTATGTAACATCAAGTGAATGTGTGTGTATCATGAGTTGTTTGCACATACTATTGCACCATGTGGTCAACATGTGGTGCGATATGTTGTGATAAGGGGTGAAATGACAATGGTGATTAAGGATAGGAATGAAGTATGATGTGGGTGGGTATGATGATGATACTTATACATGTATTAATACATACACACGCACCCACTCTTACCCATACATACACACACACAACCCCACTCTAACACCATACAGTTACATGTCCATACACACAACCTCACTTATCCATGCAGCTCACATACTTCCCCCTCCTTTTTTTAGGAGCGGTACAGGTTTATTTGCATTGTTTATTAGCTGCTGTAAAAGAAATCTCTGTATTTAAAAGAACTCTTTTTTTTAAAGTAATTTTTTGACAAAATGTTTACATTTGTATTTTTTCTCATTATTAGAACTGTAACAGTGCTCTCCCGGATGGCCCCTGCCCATAGCATGATGTCATGTGCCCCAGTGATAATATGAACTATTTATTTTCATATGTATCATTTATGACTAATGTGTTCTCCAATTCTAGTTTAGAAATGAACAAAAAATATTGTGCTGGGTGCCCAATAACGGCACCACGAAATATGGGGCTGGTAATTATTTAAAGGGCTGGTTTTTATTCCAAGTCCGCCCCTGAGCATCTTACATGAGTTAGTAAGGAACTTGTTAAATATCAGTGTGTCCTGGAAAAATGGCAGATCTGTACAAGATGTAGAAAAACATGTTTTATCACCTAGCCTGCTAACGGGAACCCAGTTTTCACAAAGTATATTGTCTCCAAGAACAATATCTAGAATGGAAAACTGTGACATTGGGGCCCTTATTCCAAGTGTATGAATCCTCTGTTGGAAATCTGTGAGGCATGGTGGTTTATGCACAGAAGAGTTGTAGTTTCACCTTTACTATACATTATGAAGGTCCGTTATTGGGTCTAGTTGCAGGTATGTAACTTTTTCATATAAATTTCCCAACAAGAAAGGGAAAATGTGCCCGGAAGGAATAATGGAAAGGAACGTCTATATAGAAAGATGACACTTCCTTGTGTGATTACGTAGTAACATAGTAAATAAGGCTGAAAAGACCTAATTACATCAAGTTCAACTTTTCTACCTATCCTCCCTGCTTTTGCTCTAAAAGTAGGCCAAAATACCTAATTAGAATATTTTTCAGGTTTTGCCACTTAGGGGTAAAAAACCTCTTTCTTGACTCCAAAAGGCAACCAGATTTCTCCTTACAAAATGCATTGTTTTCAATGGGTTTAGGGACCGCCCATTGTCCTTAAGGGGTTAATGTTTATTGAATAATTTATAGTGGTATGCTCTGCTTTTCTAAGAAAATATCCAGGCACTTTTTGAAGGCACCCATTATATTTGATAGCACCACTTCTCTTGGCAGTGAATTCCATACCTTTATTGCACTTACTGTAAATAATCCATCCTTTGTCAGCTATGAAATACTTATTCTTCCAGTCTGAGGATGACCTCTGGTTCTTTGTACGTTTTTGTTAATGAACACGTCACTGGAGACGTCTTTCTAATGGCCCTGAACATATTTATACAATGTTGTAGTATCTCTGTAAGATGCCATTCGTCTAGCGCATACATTATAGATGCAACTTTTTTTTAGTCTCTCTTCATAACTCCAGAATTCCCTGGATCACAAAACCAGGATCTAAATGACAAACTATGGTAGAAGTGTCAGAGGAGGACTGTCGTAGAAACGGTTCAAGCGGACAAAAAGTAATCTGGATGTTTCATTAAATGGAGAGGACAATACCGACTACAAACCTTTTTATGGATATCATAGATTTGACTTCTTTTTCCGGAAGTGCACCTGCCTAACACGTACCTACAGCAGAACTAATGTCCGGACTGATCCCACCAGTGTCATATGTCTGCATATTCCTAATATGAATAACAACATTACATGTATGGGACTCATTTGTGAGATCTAGACAGGGAATTGTTAGAATGAGTGGATCAGTAGAGTTGGGTATTAAAATTGACTTTTTATAGTATTTATGGAAATCAAAATTGGTCCTACTAGTTGAAGTAAAAGACACTTCATGAACCTTTTAGTGCAGGTATCAGTACTAGACCCAGTTCCTTGAATGTATTAATATAATTATTTTTGGCCATTTTTTGTCCCCCAACCAGCAGTTTCAGAAGCTCCAAACCATTAATGATTAATGATATATTGGTAAACAAGATCCCACCAACTTCACCAGACAATTTGAAACAATCCCACCTCTTCCTCTAGAAACCAGAGACAATGCACCCCATTGGACTAGTGCTCATTGTCTTATTATAGTCCCACCCCCTGTGCCGCGTACTCCACACCGCTAGGGGCGCTGTAACAGATGAAAGTTGCTCTACTTCGCACCGCGCGGGGCGCTGTAGCACATAGCCTCTAGTCCCTCCAACCGGAAAGGGGGCCTCGAAACCAACGGAATGTGCGATTCACTCCACAACGCGCGGGGCACTGTGGATCCACTGTCCTGTCATTCTCCTCCTGACCGAACGGGGCGCTGTCGGCTCTTCGCGCTGAGCTCCCGGCCGCACGGCGGCGTTGTGTAACGCGTTGTCCCCGCGGGTGCTGCAGAGGTTTCCCTGTCGCTCTCTGTACGGCCGCCCATTACGCGCCCTCACAGTCGGCTCGGAGTTCCGGGCATCCCGCAGCACTTTTTACATGGCGGCCACCGTGTCTCCGGTGGGGAAGCGGCTGCGTCTCCTTTTTGATGAGACGGCCTCCGGGCGGGAGGAATCTACCGACCCATCAACACCGCTGGGGAAGCGGGCCTGGCAGGGCGGAACCGTGCGGGGCCTAAAGGGAGCCGTGCCCGAGGAACTGGCGGTAAGTTACTGGATATGAAACGGAGGGCCGAGGCATCCAGCGTTCTGTCCCACCGTCGTAGAGCCGACTTCCTTTATACTCGAGCCCGGCCGAGCTGCCCCAGCCGGGCCTAGCGGGTGTGTGTTTATACCCTCATGCGCCCCTGGGCCTTGTTTACCTGCGTGAGGGAGACTCCCCATTTACAGCAGCGGCGGCGCTGCACACCCCCTCTCACCGTGCACTAACTCGTCAATGTAAACACGTATTATACTGCAGCCCGATGAGTAACAAACCGTGCTGCCCTCCGCTTGGTACGCTTCGCGTCTCTGCTCACAACAGGCACTGCTTTACCGCTACATTTTAGGAAACAAAATGGAGCTGTGCGCTTGCAGCAGTCCGGGCCTGGCGCTTTATTCACACACACACACACGCCTATATATATATATATGCATGTTTTCCGTTAATCGCCAGCGAGATCGGAGCGTATTATTG
This sequence comes from Spea bombifrons, assembly GCF_027358695.1. NCBI lineage: Eukaryota > Metazoa > Chordata > Amphibia > Anura > Pelobatidae > Spea > Spea bombifrons. Next base: position 38,195,986 of record NC_071090.1, read on the forward strand.
CGCTTGCAGCTGCTGCATGGGCTGTGTTTCTGGCTGTCAGGGAGACACTTAGACACGTGAGCTCGCTCGCTATAGGAGTGATCGTCTTCTGTGTAAATAAACATACAGCACTTCGCCGGGATCGCGTGGAGGCTTCGGGTTCTCTTCTCTGCCGATCGGTGGAAGCCGGGATCCGGTATTTCCCGTAAACTTTTTGTTATTGTCAGTGATACCCTCTCCGTTCCTAAATGATCGAAGCTCGATTAAAAAATATATTATATATTATATATATATATATATATATATATATATATATAAATATTCCTGATTGTGGGATATCTAATTCTATGTTTATTCTGAAATATAACTGATCATTTAGCATTGAGAATTAAAGTAGTTATGTGGATTTTTTTCCTCTGCAGCCATTTTTAGCATTTATTTCAAAACAGCGAGTGCTGGGTTCGTGTTTTTTTTTTTTTTGCATCTCAAATGTATAACGTTAACTAATCTCGTATGTCAGTATAGTGACCGTCTTGTCAAATCTCTCACGTTTTACCTTTTTTTTTTGTTTTTATTTTGTTTCTTGTCTAAGTTAGATGGTGCAGGTTTTATGCAAGTATAAAAGCTCATTGTCTGTATGCGAAGTTTTCAGGTTTTAAATTAAAAATCTATATTATACCTGAGATTGTAGCGTTCTATCACAATAGAGAGAATACAAAATAACCCATAACATTAAAATTGACAATTAATTTTATTCGTTGGTGGAGCAGGAGTCTGATGCCTCCATGCATATGCACTGGAAATACATTACATACATGCATATGATGGCTGGGCTGTATCCTTTGAGTTTAACTTTTACTTTTAACCACTTTCCGGGGACTTTTTGTGTTGTATATGATAAATACCTATGTAAGTGAAAAGTGCACAATCCTGTTAGTCAGTTCCTTTTTTTTTGACAAAAACCTGACTGATATTTATACAAAACAAGCAACTGAAGTGCCGGTATAACATCCGCAACGGATGTATATTTAAGGGGCTGATAATTACATTTATGGTACAAACGAAATGTTACTTATTGCTGTCCCTTGGTATATATTAGGACCATTTTATGTTGTCTGCTTGAACTATGAGTGGCTTTTTGTTAGTATTTCATTAATGCATTGCCATAAAAAAAGCTCCACGGGCAGATTATTTAAGGTTACGCTGGAGCAACGTGACTTTGCCAGATATTTGCTCCTAGGGGGCGGGCTACTTGTCTGCCATAACTATAATAGTGATGCAAAACTCCTTTGTCACACTTTTATGTGATTTTATTTAAAGAGTTAATGAATTATCTGATGCATTAACCAGGGTTCTTAACATTACCTGAGGAGATCATAAAGCAGGTGGAAATAGTGATTGCAATGGAACAGTTTATGGATGGCAGCAACTAGGTGACAAAGCAGGCTTTAGACGTATTCTAGGGGGCATGCCATGGTTGCTGGTAAGGGGCAAATAATGGATAAAGCATATTCTCTATTGGTCTCGTAATAAACTCTGTATTCACCTCCAAGTCCTCGCGAAACCATGCAATCTTTTCTAGTTTTGAATGTCCTACATAGAGCTCAGTCAGGTATAATTCATTGCTATGGCAGTTGCTGTCCATCTAGTGGGGTGATGAAATGGAGCTGCGTACACGCTGTAGCGGCTGTTTAACACTTTCATAAGATGTAAAAAAATATCCAATTTATAATCTTTGAGAAATAGAAAAACTTCAACCGGGTTAATTTGCTGACAGGTGGTTTGATAGCGGTATTTGTGGGAGTTTCAGCTCCTTAACGTCACTATTCTTTAAGAACACAGGCAGCTTTCTCGAGTTAGAAGGGCTGAGCTGACCTGCATTACTTAATAGCGGAGACGGCTGACCAACTCTCATCTCACATTGTTATGAAGAGCCAACTTGAGTGACCTTTTGCTTCAGGAAGAGCTTGGCTGTATAATAATATAGTTAGTCTCCTTACGCATTGTATCATGCCTTATACAGGGCCTGCTCAGCCCCTCACACTGGAGAAACTTGGCCCTTCATAATCAATAGTGAAATGAGGGCGGTAAAACCGCAGCTCTCACTTTAGTGTAACCCCGCTTACTCCTACCTAAAGTACTGGCTTTCCTTGTCGCTTCCACACGTGTGAATCTCCTTGGCAATGGTTTTCGCAGAAATTCTGAAATGCTTTATTCCGTTCATTCAGGTGTATGTGGAGTTTGATGAAAAAAGCTATAGACCGCACTCATGGGTGCAGGTTCATGGAGAAGATGTCTTGGTGATCCTACTGGAAGGGCCATTAGTTTGGTCACCGAGAAAAGATCCAATCCTAATCCAGGGGGGTGCTGTTTGCCCCACCCACTGGCCGGCTTTAGTAAGTAGCTTTCAGAATACCAAGTTTGTTTAGTTAACATGAATCATGGAGCTAAAAACAACTTTGTGAACTCAATTTACATAAAAGTATTAATGAAATGACATACAAGACAGACATGTGTTATCTAAAGTAGTTTTTATTTTTATTGCAATGTTCTGTATAGCATTTTACTGTACCATGAAAGCAGTCTGTCTTAATAGGTACCAGTATTCTTCGTACATCTTCCTTCTCCTTAAGTAAATACTGTGAATGTTTTTCAATGTGTCACATGTATGCCACTATTATCCTCAGTTACTATAGACTATGAAACTTATTAAATGTTATAAAAACTGCTGAACCCTTTAAACAGAACTTTTTTATCAGTTGAGTATTTTATAGCTATTCGGTAGTAGATAACATTAGGATATAAATGTACTTTTGCCAGTGCAGAGATAAACCTGGGCACCTGTTCATAGGACCAGCAGTTAACCCCTTAGTCACTGGGATAAAATGCTCATTGCAATCTCCTGCTTACATAGAAGCCATCTTTCACCGTGTCACAATATATATGTTTGAGGTTTAAACATTGGTAACCATACACAACATTTGAATCTGTGATGTGATTGAGATATCCTGATAACCTGTCTCTTTACAGACCTTCACACCTCTGGTGGATAAACTAGGCTTAGGATCCCTGGTTCCCATAGAGTTTCTTTTGGAAGGAGCGATGCATTTCCTGCCAGATGCCAGCAGCTTGCGTCTTTATCAGGTTTGGAAGCTGTATGAATTGGCAGGAGAACACGATGGTAGTTTTGTTGCGATTCTAGCTTTAGTCCCTTGCCTACTTAGCAATATAATTCATGTTGTTTTCCCTTTCAGCAAATGGGAGTAGATAGTCATAAACTGGTTTTGAAGGAACAGCCGTTATTGAAGGATGCGGTGACTACTGTCATCAACTCAAGAAAAATCCAGGACATCATCCTGAGAGGTACATCTGCAGTGTAACTAAATCAAGCCTGTTTACCAAGATTCAGATTCCATATGATGGTTACTTTCCTGGGCATGTACCAAAATCGCATCTGGAGGCAAACTGTACCCAATAGGGACAAAATTTAGTTTTGGAGTGTAGCAATTTTAGGAATAAATAGATTGAAACGATACATTGTCAGGTATTAAAACCATATAGGGCATCTAACTTTATATACGTCTTATATAGTTACTACCAATGTTTGCCGTTTCTACTAAAATAGATAAAGTTTACACTTTTTATGCTGTCAGCAGGCATTGGGTGTGTAAGAAGTGATTCTGGATCAAAGATAGCACCATAGCAGCTAATACATTAGTGAAAGCAGCAGGGGTATTCCATTGGTGGCTATAAGACAATGTAAAAAACATCACACCAGGGTCATTTATTTATTTTTTTTACTATACATATGCATTAAAAGCATTTATGTATAATGTGTGTGGCTCAGTATATTCGAGTCCTTTGTTTGTAGTCATCCCGCCTCTCTTTGCGGAGTAAATGTTAATTGGTGAAATTATTTGAAATATACTAAAATGCCAGGGGAGAATTGCGAGTCTTTACAAGCAGGCTGCTTATGCGTTGTGTAGAGGTCAATCACTTGGAATTTGTTCGTGTTTTGATTTTTAGAAACCTGGTCCAAAATATTTTTTCTCTATTTCTCTTTTATGGTTTGTAACGCAGTAACGAAGATGAAAATGTTTGGACGCCCTATAGTACCCAAACACTAACTACATGAGCTCTGTTGAAATATTAAAAAAATGTATAATTATTCTATGTGATGATTTTAGTGTTTGCCAAATATCTTATGGAAGTGCTTTCTCTTTAGGACGAGAGATACAAATATGCTAAGTTAAGTTTTATTCGTAGATTTTGCAGCATAGAACTATCTAACTACATTGTGTGATTGTTGTAATCATTCTTGTAGGGATTTGTAGCATTCAAGGTCAAGAGGTTAAGGTTTTCACACCAGAATCAGAAGAATCCTGGTTTTGTGGCGTTGTGACCCATCAAGATCCCATCAGTCGTATTATTAATGTGACTACAAGTGAGGTATGTGTCTTTGAGAGAGCAGCCACGTGTATTATTACTCAGTGGCACAAATTTCTCATAATCGTTGTGTATGATGTAAGGTCAGGTCATTTCCTAAATATGTCTGATGTTATACACATACATTGAAACTCAGACAGCAACTATTTATGTACCTTCCTGTAATCGATTGTTTTCTAGAGATTTGTGTTTTTCTCCAATATACACCACCGGGTAAGTTATTGTTGGTTATTTACTAACTAAAGCTTTCCATCTGTTGGTTCCATTCCCAAACTTGGGCTCCTGGACTTTACCACAACTTGATACAAATAGGAATTGTTTGTTGTGTGGTTGATTGTGAATGTAAAATACATTCAAGGGTCATAAGTTTATTTCTACTGTTATTTTAGGGCAGTGAGCCAAAGGCGATTGATCCTAGATTGGTACATGTGGTGCTGACTGATGATGCTGCTTTACAGCCCGAGGTAATAATTTCTTCTATGTTATTGATGTAGGTTTGTTTTTTTGTTAGTCTTTGTAACTATATTTTGTAAACAACATTAAATACCGAAAACCCCTCATATTGTGGCTGCTTCGGGGAGATCATCTGTGCACATGCCCAAGAATAACATTTCTTCATCCCCTTAGCTTAAGCTATTTATTAAGTGCTCTGTCCCACCCATGAGGATGTCCCACCCATGAGGATCCCCCCCATCAATCGTCTGTCGTTCGGCCCTGACCGCCATGAGCAGCAATTCCCAATCACAAGCTTCTATTTAGATAGCTGGATAGATAAATATATAGATATATGAAAGAGATAGATGAGAACCTTGTTCTGTAGTATGTTTTTCACTGATAATTGTTCTAGCACATTGTGTAGGTACACAGACATTAATTTACAACTATAGTTGGACTGTTTATCCAGTATCGCTTTTAAGGTGTGACAGTTCACAAACCTTTACTGAAACTTTTCAGGAAACTATAGTGAAGGTCAGTAAGACAACAAAAAAGAAGAAAAAAGAAAATACAGATGGAAGGGATAGTCGCAGGAGAAAAATCACTGCAGATGCGGAGTGTGACTCGGCCGCAAAAAAGCAAAAAGCAGAAAAGAAGGACGTTGACAGTAACGGAAATGATGGCAGCGAAGTGAATCGGAAATCAAGTGGCACTGGAGAACATGCCGTGGATGCTCGGGCCAAACAGGTGCTACACTTCGTCCCTCAGATTAATCGCAATATACGCTTTGCGACCTACACCAAAGAAAACGGGCGCACATTGGTTGTCCAAGACCAGCCTGTCAGTGATGGAGCATCTCTAGCTTTTCCGTCTTTCTCTGCAATGGCCAGCAAGCCCACCGCGGTTCCTGAAGATGCTGAACCGGGAAGCAAAAATGTTGCGTTGGGTGAAAACCCTGTTGAGAACAAGATGTCGAGCGGAGCCGCTGCGGCAATGGTGAGAATCTCTGACACAAGCCTATCCGCTGCAGCAGGAGAGCAGAAGTTCGCTTGGTCTGTTGGAGAGGTGCGAAGTGCACTTATTGAGTTTCCCATGTAACTTCAATATCAGAAATGTATTTTGTATACTGCTGTCGGTTACAGTTAGTGACACATATTTGTATACTGCTGTCGGTTAGTTAATTATTAAGTGAATAAACCCCTTTTGTTGCAGAGGCAGTTGCTTAACAGTGTATTTTACAAAAAGAATAACCAATTATTTGAAAGCATTAGTGCAACATTTAGGGAGTTTTTAAGACTTATTGAAATATCATGTGCTGAGAGACATTATTTATTGAAGAAGCAACTATAAAAGCATCATTGTTAGCTGCCTCTTGTATAGTTTAATTAGGAAATGGGCTCTCAGTTCAGATTTACAAGACATTTTTATTTACATGATTCATTTTAAATTAGCATTTGGCATTTATTTGTGTTTAAATATTGCTATTCTTTGTTAGTTTTTTTTTAGTTTCCCTTTGAATGAAACCTAAAATAATAGTGCATTTTCTGACGATTGTTACGTAGGGGTTATATTCTTTGCTTAAGTGTTTGTAATATCAGTCTTGTTAACGTGTATTTAAATCTGTTTCAGAGTCCAAGAAAACCTCTTCTGTCCCAGAGTGGGTTTGGCATGTCTCTTTCACAATCAACTTTTGGAGAAGATCGCAGCCAGTCCAATGGCTTACTTCCAGAAAACAAATCAGTTGGGTTTCCATTTGGTGCAAGCAGCATCCAGGAGAAACCAAAAGAGACAGATGTTTCCAAAAACCTGTTTTTCCAATGTATGTCACAGAACGTTCCCCCTAGTAACTACTTCAGTGCTATTTCAGAGAGCATTACAGAAGGGTCATCGAACAGAGACGTGTTGATGCAAAGCAAGGAGGCTCCTTCTTCCAGCCTATGTAAACCTAATGCAATGCTTCCTGCAGATAAGGCAAATACAAAGCTATCTTTCTCTGAGTCAATGCCGAAACTTACACCTGCGTTCCCTGGAAAGGTTTTAACTGCCAGGCCCCCTGAAACTCACGAAAATCTGTTTTTGCAGCCCCCAAAGCTTTCCCGCGAGGAACCTTCAAATCCTTTCTTGGCTTTTTCAGACAAGAAAGACAGTTCACTGTTTGGTTTTTCATCCCATTCGGTTCAAAGTTCCTTAACCAGTACTCTCCCATTATCCTCTTGGCAAGAACACAATAAAGCTGAGGGTACTGGTTCTTTGGCTAAAAACAAGCCTTTGTTTATTCCGGTGGAATCTCCAAAAAGGCTACCAATCAGTTCCGGTACATCCATCGGTGATGCTATTCAGACTTCTGCCTTTTTGGGAAATGGACGCTCTAGTTCGCCTGCAAGTAACCTAAATCAGCCTATCGAAATGCCAACATTATCATCAAGTCCAACAGAGGATAAACCAGCCATTGGATCTAACCAATCAGACAATCCCTTGTTAAGAACCTTTACTGCCCTGTCAAGTAGACTACAGCCTGGAGTCCCCAGCTCCTCAGAATACACCAATGACAATAAAGCCGCTTTTGAGTCTGTCAATCGCTTTACTCTGGATGAGCGAAGTAGAACGTCTAAGCAGGATTCTGATTCCAGTACGAACAGTGATTTAAGTGATCTGAGTGATTCTGAGGAGCAGCTGAACTCTAAAACTGGCTACCGAGGAATCCCAGAACATCTAGTGGGAAGACTGGGGCATAATGGAGAACGTGGTGTAGACTTGTTGTTGGGGAAAGGGAGAGGAAAGCAGGCGACAAAAGGCAGACCGCGGACAGCCCCGTTAAAAGGTAAGCCACAGGCTTTTTCTTATTTAACACAACCGCTTATGTTTTAGAAAGCTCCATATATATAGTTGTATGATCATTAATGCCTTATACTATATATTTGAGCTGTGGAATGGCTGAAAGAAAATGAACTTGCCCTCTAAAACATGCTTTGGGTGTGTGATTTAATTCTTTCATCTTGTGTTGTCAGTTTTCAAGTAAGTCCTTTGCTTTAAAACGTATATGCCATATTTTACATCCTTTTTGTATTAATGGTGCTTAAAATGAGCAATATATGGTCCAGAAACCCATCGTGTGTATGTGGTAGAGCTGTTAATGTCTTGTTTATAGAATTGGCCTGACTATTGCCAGTGAGTTGCTCCCCCTTAGTTCTTCTGTTTCATTACCTGCTGCTGAGCTCTAAAGATTTAGTAATTCTATTTAATAGTGCGCCTAAGGGTTTTAAAAATAAATTATATATGTATATTTTTTCATGTCTCGGCTGCTATAATATAAGCTAACCCAGAGTTCTCAGAGGTACTCTTTCACTTATCCTTTTTCTCTCATCCAGTTGGGCAGTCTATCCTTAAGGACATGAGTAAAGTAAGAAAGCTGAAGCAGTCAGGCGAACCATTCCTTCAAGATGGATCGTGTATCAACGTTGCCCCACATTTACACAAATGTCGAGAGTGCCGGCTGGAACGATACCGCAAATTCAAAGAGCAAGAACAGGATGATTCCACTGTGGCGTGTCGCTTCTTTCACTTCCGCAGGTACTTAAGCAGTTTTTCACGCCTTGCTATTATTTCCTATTCTGTCAGTATTGTTCTTTTTAACCCTACTTTGTCTTTTGTAGGCTGGTGTTCACCAGAAAAGGTGTTCTGCGCGTTGAAGGCTTCCTGAGTCCCCAGCAAAGTGATCCGGAAGCCATGCGTCTCTGGGTTCCATCCTCTGTCCCTGCTGAAGGCATTGACTTGGAGACTTCAAAGTACATTCTCGCTAACGTTGGAGATCAGTTTTGTCAGTTGGTTATGTCTGAGAAGGAAGCCATGATGATGGTAGAGCCACAACGTAAGCTTCTCTTCAAGTTTATTTTTACATTGCATAGTTCGTGTGGTGGGGAATTGATACATTTTAAATAAAAACCATAAGAATGTGTGGTAGCTAATAAAGCAGGGCAAGTTGACGAGTGTCCATTTTTAAGGCCCTACTTGTCCCAAAAAATCTAATTTATACAGGTACACTAAATGATAAGAGGGGGATAAAGGGATATAGAAAGACATGGTAATTGCTTGTATGGGATATGACGGGATGTGTGTTTATAATCTGGATTGTTTGAGGGTATGTTTAGGCGTCTAATAGTTTTCATTTTGTTTTACAGAAAAGGTTGCTTGGAAGAGAGCAGTTAGAGGCGTTAGGGAGATGTGCGACGTGTGTGAAACGACACTCTTTAACATTCACTGGGTTTGCCGCAAGTGTGGGTTTGGTGTCTGTCTTGATTGTTATCGACTGCGAAAGAGCCGCCCTCGGAGAGGTAAGAACGTCGGAAGTTTGCTGATCTTACTGATTATTTTTTTTCCTTTAAAGGAACTGTAGCTACAGAAATAGCTTTATATTAAACTGACCCCAAATAAACTTACAAATAAATACGTAATCGGATAAATTGATTGCTCTGGTTTATTTTTCAGAGGATGATTCTTGTGATGATGAAGTTTTTGCGTGGCTAAAATGTGCAAAAGGGCAGCCTCATGAACCGGAGAATCTTATGCCAACGCAGATTATCCCTGGCACTGGTAAACTCTTTGATTTAACAGCGCAAATTAGTGTTGGTGTATCAACTACATTATGTTTATGCGATTCAAATGTCTTTTACAGCTCTTTACAATATTGGTGACATGGTGCATGCAGCAAGGGGAAAATGGGGAATCAAGGCAAACTGTCCGTGTATCAGCAGACACAACAAAGCTGTTTTGCGGCCAGCAGTTACTAATGGAATTTCCCAGGTATGAACATATATAATCCTGCACCAAGAAAAAAATTATACACAAGTAACTGTCCTGTGATTGTTTTTGAATCGTTCATTAGCGTGACTTACATTTCTCCTTAGCTCCCAAGTGTAAATACCCCTGCGTCTACTGCTGAACAGAATATTCCGCTTTCTGGCGAAGTCAATGAAATGGAGTCTAAACCCGAAGAGACTATAAAAGCAGAGATTGTGGAAAATTTAGCAGACGAGTCTAGAAAACACGAAGCAAATACCCTGCTCTCTAGCAGCACAGACAGTAAAAGCGCTAAACAGCAGTGCCCAGAATCCTCTCCTTCGTCTGCCCTACACTGGCTGGCAGACTTGGCTGCTCAAAAGGCAAAAGAAGAAACAAAAGGTAACCACGTCTGTCTGCTGCTTCCTGACACTGAATGTTTGTGCTTCTAATTTACATTGTGTATTCAAAATTCAAGGTAAACTGAATTTTTATCTGTTGGTGGCTCTGGAGGATTGGAGCTGTCTAGCCCATAACATTTTCTTATAGCAGCATGGGTTTCTATGCATGTGGTATCACACAGATCAGCCATAACATTAGGACCACTGATAGTTGAAGTGAAAAACGCTGATAATCTTATCATGGCACCTGTTTTAGGCAGCAAGTGAGCATTTTGTCCTCAAAGTTGATGTTAGAAGCAGGCAAAAATAGATAGTGTACGGATTTGAGCGACTTTGACAAAATGTGATGGCTAGACAAAACGGTGAACCGGCAACGGCATCATAGGCTGCCAAGGCTCATTGATGCACGTGGAGGGTGTGAGGTTAAATCCACCATACACGCTACTGTAGCTCCAATTGCTGAAGAAGTTAATGCTGGTTTTGATAGAAATGTGTTACAAGAAAAAGTGCATCACAGTTTGTTGCTTATGGGGCTGCGTAGCCACAGAGCAGTCAGAGTGCCCATGCTGACCCCTTTCCACTGCCAAAAGCGCCTATAATGGGCACGTGAGCATAAAAACTGGACCATGGAGCAATGGAAGAAGGTGGCTGGGTCTGATGAATCACATTTTTACATCACGTGGATGGGTGGCTTACCTGGAGAACACATGGCACCACTCCTCACAACTTACAGGACTTAAAGTATCTGCGGCTAACGCCTTTTTGCCAGATACCACAGCCCACCTTCAGAGGTCTAGTGGAGTCCATGCCTCAACGGGTCAGGGCTGTTTAGGCAGCAAAACGGGGACCTACACAATATTAGGCAGGTGCTCATAATGTTATGGATGATCTGTGTATAGTCAATTCATATGAAAGTAGGTTAGTGGAACTTAAATACCCCCTTGTGGATGCATTTGGAACTGGAGCAGAGTTTGTATAACATCTCAATGTGTGAAGTAAGGCATAGTGACTAATTTTTAGCAGGGAAAACAAAACTACTGGCTCATATATAGGATTATAACTGGCCAAAGTTTGCATTTTCATTTTTCAATATGGTTTGTATTTTAGATGGTGGCTCTCTGAGGTCGGCTCTTAACAAAGAATCAAATTCTTCTATTGGCATTGACTCGTTTAATTCGAGCACAAAGGCAGCACAGTCACCCAAACTTTTCAATAGCCTTCTGCTGGGCCCAGCAGCTTCAAGCACCAAGACAGAGGGTTCTAGTCTCCGAGATCTCCTTCACTCTGGCCCAGGAAAACTTCCCCAGGGAAACATGGAAGCAGGGATCCCATTTCCTCCGGTCTTCACCAACTCTACAGTAAGTAAAATATTTCTTATACGTACATCTCCATTACTTGGGGGAAATAGTGATTGTCTTTTGGAGAATTATATGGCTAATTTTATGTTAAAAGTGTGTTTCTTTCAAGAACAAAGAAACAGCTTTGTTTCTTTGTGCACAAAACTGCATCCATGTATATGCCCCCCACCCCCGGCAGAAAGGGATTTGTTCTGTCTTAGTTATTTTATTGTACTTTGTCCTGTATGCACATATGATTTGTGAGGTCATGTTGAGGACATGTATTTGGTAACTTAACAACCTTATTCCAATGTTTTCATTTTTGAATGAACTTTCTAAAAGTTAATGATTGGTTTCTTCTAATGTCTCCAGGCGAAGGGAAAATCCAGTTTGCCGCATTTCCTGGACCACATTATTGCTTCTGTTGTGGAAAATAAAAAGACTTCAGATGCTGCTAAAAGAGCTAGCACTTCATCAGAAGCCCTGAGAGAGGGGAAGGAAATGGTAATGGGTTTAAATGTCCTCGACCAACACACCTCACATTCCTGGCTCTGTGATGGAAGATTGCTTTGTCTCCATGATCCTAGCAACAAAAATAACTGGAAGATATTTAGAGAGTGTTGGAAGCAAGGCCAGGTAAGATGTGGTGTTTGCGCTTTCCAAGTGTGAACCTTTGATTAGTTTCCTGTGTTAATGTAAATGTTTAAAGGGACACCCCAGCTATCATTTTTTTTTTTCTTTTATGTTTTTCCTTAGCCGGTGCTGGTTTCCGGAGTGCAAAAAAAGTTAAAGGCTGAGCTGTGGAAACCTGAAGCGTTTAGCTTAGAGTTTGGAGACCAGGATGTGGATCTGGTTAATTGTCGGAACTGCGCAATCATTTCAGATGTGAAAGTTCGTGATTTCTGGGATGGATTTGAAGTAATTGAAAGTAAGCAAACTGTTTGTATGTGCTCATGTTCAGCATGATCATAGGTGTCATAATGCAATTACTAATATATACTTCACTCGAGCCACGATTGAATCATTTTATCCCTTGTGTGTTTAGTATAGTTATTAAGTAATATGACGTTATCTTTTGAAATGTGTGTGTAAATATAAAGCAATGTATTTTCTATGCTGTCTGCTAAAAAAAAATCTTTTCCTCCCACAGAGCGATTGAGCGCAGAAGATGGTTCTCCAATGGTACTTAAATTAAAGGATTGGCCTCCAGGGGAAGATTTTAGGGACATGATGCCTACACGGTAAAACTGCTACCATTGCTACCAAGTCTCTTCTGTACATTTATTCTTGTACTGATATATTGTCTTTGTATTAGTAATGTTTTTTGAAGCTTCAGTTTTGTGAGCCATCTGTAATGTTTAATGTATTGAAGTGAGTTAGACAAATTATTAGCTAGATGGAGAAAAAGAATTTAATACTTCAGGTTTTTTTTTTGTTCTCCTAAGAATTGTCAGATGTGAGTCTGTGGAAAAAGTAAAAACGTTCTATTTTGTTTTTAGGTTTGAGGACTTGATGGAGAATCTCCCCCTCCCAGAGTATACAAAGAGAGATGGAAGGCTCAATTTGGCTTCTAGATTGCCTAGCTATTTTGTGCGGCCAGATCTTGGGCCCAAAATGTATAATGCTTATGGTATGTTGCACCAAATGTATAGTGCAGGTTGAGTACCCCTTATTAAAAAATCACTTATCCAAGATACATCACGACTGAGGGTAGGGGGCAGGAAAGAGGTGTCTGACCTCTCCTGTTATCAGTAGATCCTTTCCCCACCTCCTTTTCGGATTCTCCTTGCTGTTCACTCCATTGTTTAGGCATCCCCCTTGCCGTTCCAGAGCGCTTCTGGTCTGTTGTTTAGGCTTCTCCCCTCAGTCCCAGAGTGCTTTCTGGTCCGTTGTTCAGGCTTCTCCCCTCGTCCCAGAATGCTTTCTGGTCTGTTGTTTAGGCTTCTCCCCGCCGTCCCAGAGTGCTTTCTGGTCCGTTGTTCAGAGTACTTTCCCTCCCTCTTCCTTACCTGAAGTGCTCTGGGGAAGCCTGAACAACGGACAGGAAGCTCAGGGTCCGCAGGAAGAAGGCTTAACAAAGGAGCAGACACAGGAGAGAAAAACAGAACCATTATCTGAAATTATGCTTTACCCAAAATACTTCTCATCCTAGGCATTTCGGATAAGTGATACTCAACCTATATACTACCCGGTTATTAGTCTACCACAACGTACCTAATACGTTTATTTCTTTTCTCCAACTTTTAGGTTTAATAACTGCCGAAGATAGACGAGTTGGCACCACAAACCTCCATCTAGATGTGTCTGATGCTGTTAACGTTATGGTGTATGTAGGGATTCCAGTGGGAGAAAATGCATATGATGAAGGCAAGTGATTAACAGATTATTTTTGTATTGCTGTATTTCGCTTTCTGCTTACGGATTTCAGTATGATTTTTGTCTTTTGTTTTTTCTTTTTTTCCTTAGAGGTCTTAAAGACAATTGAGGAGGGAGATGCAGATGAAGTAACCAAAAAACGTATTCATGAGGGAAAAGAAAAGCCCGGTGCCTTGTGGCATATATATGCTGCAAAGGATGCAGAGAAGATCCGTGAGCTGCTCCGAAAGGTTTTATTGCGTTTTAGAATGTATTAATGACTGAATGGTGTCTATTAAATCTGGTCTAACATTGTTTTATGTTCAATAGGTCGGAGATGAACAAGGCCAGGAAAATCCACCAGATCATGATCCAATTCATGATCAGAGTTGGTATTTAGACCAAACGCTGCGAAAACGTCTATATGATGAATATGGGGTTCAAGGGTGGGCAATTGTACAGTTTCTAGGCGATGCAGTATTTATTCCAGCTGGAGCTCCCCATCAGGTATGTAAATACCGGTAAAATTGCATGCACGTTTCAAAAGCCGCCATTTAAATGTTGAAAAGAAAATTTGAAGATACTGCAGAATAATTTTGTTTTCAAAATTTTCTGTAATGTATATTTAATGTCCCTGCAATCAGAGCATTATGTTCTTTGAATTTGTAACGCCGAGTGCACAGGTTCAATGTGAGATCTATACCTGTCCTGAAACCTAACCTTGTACGGTGTTCATGTCGATGTTTGAGCTATTAGCCAACTACCTAATGTGTGATGCATTTTGTTGTAGGTTCACAATTTGCACAGTTGTATAAAAGTAGCCGAGGATTTTGTGTCACCAGAACACGTGAAACACTGCTTCCGCTTAACACAGGAGTTCAGGCATCTCTCAAACACGCACACAAACCATGAGGACAAACTACAGGTAAACATTTCCGCTTGCTCTACAAGTTGCTTAGGACCCAATAAGCTGGATTATTATATTGGAAATGTAGCTTTGTTGCATGAGCGCTATCAAGTTTATCTCAGTTTCCAAAAATCATGTGCTGTAGTCCCTCACTACACCAAACATGGTTTAAAAATGTTAACTAAGTATATAAAATGTTTTTACTGCTTTCAAAATTGTCTAATATAATGTGTATAAATAACTATAACAAAACCATTGTGCAAGGAACATGGACAAGGCAGCACACTCTACATATGTTGGGTGGAATTTAGCCCAACAGGTCTATGCAAAAAGGGCACAAGATGTTTATTAGCCTTTATGTCCATTTTACAAAAGTTATATTATCACCACTGAACTAAAAGACTTGTTTTCATGTTTCAAATAATTTTTGTAGGTGAAGAATATTATTTACCATGCAGTTAAAGATGCTGTTGGAACCCTGAAAGCTCATGAATCTAAATTGGCAAGGTCCTAGTAATCATGGGCTTTATTTGCTGCAAACAAAGGGTTAACACACAAGCCTTTTTCATGAATTGGACTTGTACTAGAAGCAAACCTCCTGAGTGACCACGTGAGACCCTTCAAGCCACGGTTTTCTATACAGCTTCATACCAGAAGTACTATGAAGATTTTCCACTTATGCATTTGAACAAAAGGCACTTTTTCCCCCCCGTGGCCTTTTTGACATCTGACCGCGCAAGCACTGGGCAAGTGTACTTCATGTATGAATCAGGACTAGAAATGTAGAAGACCATGTCTGTTTTGCTTTTTCTGTACTTAGTTTTCCGAAGACTTCTGAGAAATGAGTTGGAGATGGACTAACATAATGTGTTAGGGGTGGAAAAGGTTGTAGTGCACCCAAACATCTAATATACAGGGAAAGATTATTTGCAACACAGATCAGTTTAAGTTTCCAAAACTGTAATGACAACAGCATAGTTCAATATGCTCCTTTTAAATGGCATGGAGGTTGCAAGAAGTGGCAAGGGACATTGATTTTTTCCTTTGGGGTGCAGATAGTGTATGAAATTGTGTATTTATTAAAAAAAAATAGGTTTGTAGTAAAACAGTTACTCTTTCATGGAATTAGACATTTTTAGTACTTTTGGAATATCACAGCTGTTTTTTTCCTGCATTATAAGAAAGGCACAGTGCATTTAGTCTTCCTTCCAAATCAAATATCACTAGATTCAGCCCTAAAACAAGTATGAGTTAAGTCCCAAAACAGAACAACTGTTTGCTGACAGCCATTATTTGGCATCTTATTTGGAACACATATTAAATTGTACATACACAGTTGCTTCAGCATCACCTTGGGAAAATGTATGTCTGGCACAAGTTTTCCATATTTTTTTTATGGTTTAACCGAAAGGGGGATATTTTAACTAAGTTAAAAATCCATTAGATTAATGTTATCTAAAGCCAATTGAGTCCCTTATCATATTTTAAAATGTTGAATGCTTTCCAGAATGTAATATGGAGAGTTGCCATTCCCCTGTCTGTACTACTGTGCCACTTGCAGGTCTGTTTATATGTTCAGTTACTCAAGTTTTATAAGTCATTTACTGTAGAATATGTTTAATTTACTTCCTGTACTTTAATTTTGTGAAGGGCTGACTATGGTTTCCATGTTCTTATTACAGTTCAATAAATCTGTGTTTTCAATTTATTCTGGAGGCTTTTTTTTCCCCCCATACCCCACATCAATGTACACAATGGAGCCCAAAGCGTGTATGTAAAACGAAAGTGCACTTAAATTGGAAGAGCTGCCTTTTTCACTAATTTATGAATGTACCACACTGAAATTGTCAGGTCACTTCCACAATCAAACAAAACTCTCCGAAAGATGCTTGAGAGACAAACTGTTATCCGTACTTACTAGCGAAGCAAGAGTATGTAAACTGTTATAGCAAAACCATTCTCCTGTGTCCTTACTTGCATATGTTCTTAAAGCAGGATATTGCCTGCATTGTATATTGATGGTAAGTTTTGAATTATACTTCCAACACTCGACTGTCACTCTGAAAATCAAATATAATCTGATCATTGTGATCTCTGATGGGATTCAATATCCCATAGTCCCCAAACGTTTTTAATGCATGTTGGAACCAGTTTTTCATGGAGTCCAATGCTTTTTACCACATTGAAGTTGAAGCATATATTGTATATATTTATTGGACAAAATAGGACTACTTTCTCATTTATCTCCTCCACCTGCAGCCCCTGCTAAAACAAGGTAGCATTCGTATGTATACATTTTTGTGACAATCACATTGTAGTTAACGAAGCAGCAGCAAAATGAAATATATGCTTACAAATTATGTGTGTTATAAAAAAAAAAACATGCATGGGATTTGATGCTATTTTAGCTCTGCTTATGACTAGAATGCTTATTGCCTTTAGTAGGGGGTCTGGGGGGGGAGTGAAATGAAAAGCCAAATATCCTAACTCCAATAACTAAAGAAGCATACCCCATTTTGCATGCAGTAAGGTACTCCAACATGTGCTTATCCTGAAAATAGGACGAGTGATAAATGTGCAACATTCAGCTTAATTGCTTAGTCTTTAAGGTGTAAAGTATAGGTTTATTGCAAGAAAAAAAGATTTCTGCATCATTTCGCAGGATCCTTATACAGTCGTGGGAAAAAAACTTCTTGAATTCTATGGTTTTATATATCAGGACTTAATAGAAATCATCTGTTCCTTAGCAGGTCTAAAAATTAGGTAAATACAACCTCAGACAAACATCACGGCATATTACACAGTGCCATGATTTATTCAACAAAAATAAAGACAAAATGAAGAAGCAGTGTGTGAAAAACAAACTACAACCTTACTGCTTCCATAGGAATGCTAAGTAGAAGACAACTGCTGCTAATCAATTGATCATCAGCAAGTTTGACCACCTCAATAAAAGCTTTGAGCAGTTTGCTGGTCTGGAGCATTCAGGTGTGTGTCAAAACAATGCCAAGGTGGAAAGACATCAGCAATATTCTTAGAGAATTGTTGCTGCCCATCAATCTCGGGGGGTATTATAAATCTATTTCCTAATAAATTAAAGTCGGTTATTCTACAATGAAAAAGATTATTCAAAGATGGAAAACATTCCCGGGAGTGGACATCCCAGCAAATTCACCCCAACGCTCAGATAAATTGCAAAAAAAAACCAAGAGTCACATCTCAGACTCTACAGTCCTCACTTAGCATGTTAAATGTTAATGTTCATGACGGTACATGAGGGTTGCCAGGAGAAAACCTCTTCTCTCTAAAATGTTTGAGACAGCACAGTTGCAAAGGTTTGCAAAGCTCTATCTGAACAAACAGCAAGATGTCTGAAATAATGTCCTTTGGACAGACGAGACCAAAGTGGAGATGTATAGCCATAATGCCCAGCTCCGCTTTCTGCAAAAACCAAACACAGCATATCGGTACAAGCACCTCATACTAACTGTCGAGCACGTTGGTGGAGGGGTCGTGATCTGGGCTTGTTTTGCAGCCACAGGACTTGGAAGCCTTGCAGTCATTGAATCGACCATGAACTCTGTATACCAAAGTATTCTAGAGTCAAATGTGATGCCTTCTGTACGACAGCTAAAGCTTGGCCAAAATTAGGTAATGCAACAGGACAATGATCCCAAGAATACCAGCAACTCCACAACACAATGGCTGAAAAAGACAAGAATCAAGGTGTTGCAAAGTCCAGACCTCAACCTGGTTGAAATGCTGTGGCAGGTCCTTAAGAGAGCTGTTCATCAACAAATGTCCACAAACCTCAATGAACTGAAGCAACGTTGTAAAGAAAGGTGGACCACAGCTCCTCCACAACGATGTGAGAAACGGTTAGTCATACAGAAAATGATTAATTTAAGTTATTGCTGCTAAAGATGATTCTACAAGCTATTGCATAATAAGATGTGCTTAGTTTTTCACACATGGATTCTCCATTTTGGCTTTATTTATTTTTTTAATAAATCATGACACGGTGTAATATGTCATGTCATTTTCCTGCTTAAAGAGGCCAATGGCATCAGGGAATACCGAGGCCATGAAAAGGTGTACATGGTTTGCAGCAATGCTTAGGTAGGTGGGACATGTCAAATAAACATCCACATGAATGACAGGACCCAAGGTTTTCCAGCAGAACATTGCCCAAAGCATCACACCTTACTACATTTTGTCCAATCTCAGTGTTGGAGAATGAAAAGAACCTTCGTACATTGGATGTTAGAAGATGTCTCCTGCTTTATCCTCAGTTCACAGCACTATGGATGATAGACTGGTGACTTTAAAAGGGAAAAGGTGTCAAGGCCTACTGTTGCTCACTGGAGTGATCCAGACTAATGAAGAGGTCTAACAGGCAATGGCAAGATATCCCTTTAAAGATTGAGAGCCCATTATACTAGCGGCAACATCTTAGGAAGAGAGAGAAAATGCTTCACTGGATCTTATTTGCAAGGTGGAAGAACTTGCATACCTTTACCTAGCGTTAAGGGAAAAAATTAGAAAATTCTCCATCTTTTGGCAGCATTTATTTCCACCCAAAAAAATCCTTTTTTTCAACACATTTGATCAAGAAAAACAAATTATCTACAATCTAGAATTCATAACTGCCCCGTGGTGCCGTTAGAACATCCTATTGCATTTGCGTCTAGCGACGTTGACATATGAGTCGCTACAGATGTTATGAGTCAGTGTTCCCATTCCTGTTAATGCAGGGTTGTAACTTCTGTCTATTGAATGGGATTAATCCCATGCTGTATTGTTTCATTCTGTAGTCATTTGCAATGTGTTTGTATCCATAAATAACTGTACACAAAATACCATGCTACTAATTTGCACATTTCTAATTTTCAGTGAAAACCAAAAATTAAGCCATCACACTGAATTCTTTGCACGCGTCTATTTTTTAATTCTCTGTAGCTTGAATTGAATTAGATGAAGAATTCGTGAAGAGGTCTGCTGGGTTGAGGGATCTTGGCCTGGGACCCATTATGCTGAAAGGTAGCCCTTTTTTATGTATTGACACTATTTACAAGACTGTCACCTAAATTTAAGTATAGCAAACCTACACCGAAACATAGGATTGGATAAGAAGGATAAGAACCATTCTGCCAAATTTTCCTGATATAAAGGCTTAGACCTTAATCAGTCGTTTTTATAATAAATTATAATTTTATTCATCTGTCTATTTCTGACATTTACCACCCTGAACCTACTGTTTTCTGGGGCATTTGTGTCACTATAATCATGTGATGTCAGTGGTGCGCTACCCCAGGGGGAAGTGGGACAATTACCCGTTCAGGGCTGTTCCATAATCACTGGCGTAAGTGGCAGCTTGGCCATGTAACACAATGTAAAGATTCTTGTCTTGCCTCTTCTTGGTCTTCTTTCTTGGTCTGCTCCTTCCCACATACCCACTCCATTAACCTGGCCTCCTGGAGCACTTTCACAACAGGGTGGACCCTTGGCGCACACCACGGGGACAACATCACCCCTGATTGGAGGAACGAGGAAAAGGTGGTCCACTTGTTGTGCGCCAAGACTCTGCCCTTTTGTGGAGGTACCCCAAGAGGTCAGAATAATGCAGACAGATTTACAGAGAAAGAGAGGTGCAGAAACGCTTCTCTTTCTCCACAGATGTGTTTGCGTTATTTTGGCCACTTGTAGTACTTATACAAAAGAGCGGAGCCTCTCCCCTATACCTCCAATTGGAAGAGAGGGTATATGCGAAACCTTTGCCCTGTTGCAGAACCACTCTGAGATGACTGGATATTGCAACGGATGGTGGGGAAACCCGGGCAAAAAAAAGAAGATAGAAGAACAAGAAGTTGACAGGGACATGGAAGCGGTTGAGGGAGAAGGTTGGGAGACATTGAGAGAGTGAGAGACAGCAAATTTTGTTTCTGAATGGAAAAAAACCCCCCTAATTCTGTCCGAACAAAAAATCACACCACAGCACTCTTAAATATTAAATATATAAATAAGGCAGATTGAGAGACATTAGTGGTCCCACCAAATGCACTTACAAGTTGTCAACACTCTAGGATACTGAACAGATCACAGTGCTGCCAGAAGACCACCAAGGATCAAAGGTCCTGCCTTAATACAGTTGAGATTTATTATATGCAGGGACATCTCTATAAAAAATATAGTTATACAAAAACTGTGGAACCCAAAACTTGTGGCCATAAATATTTTAAGAAAAATACATGTAGATATAACTTTATAAAGAATTAGTGTCAAGCTTCTATGGATAACACCCTTCATCCTCTAACATTTGGAGAATGATCACTGGAACAAGTTTCACATAATATTTCCACAGCAGCAGATGGCTTTACTGCGAGGGATTATCTGATATGTTTTATGACATATTATATGAAGCATATTGTACAATTCACTTGATCCCACTGTACTGCAGCACTGCTCCAATCCAATGTCAGACACAGAGGTGCATGTGAGCTCATCATCCCCCACAATGCTTTGCGCTGCACTGATACCCCAGTCCCTCGCCCTGAACCTGCTGCTGGATGTTGGCAGCATCCTCGCTTTTTTTGCCCTCCGATAAAAAGTAGCTCATTGCAGGGTAGGCTTTAAATCGCAGCCACGCCTCCCGGATTGCTGCAGAGACGTTGCCTTTAAGGACCGGGTCCGGGATTTTAACAGCACCGTCTTTCTTCTCGTTAAAGGGCATCTGGTTCTGATTCACCGGCCGTCGCAAGGCGCTCACGTTCTGCATTGCATCGGCTTACCGGAGCTGTCAATCTCCCCAAGCCTTAGGGCAATACAGGTGGGGCATCTTGGACAGTCAGGATGGTGTCCTGGATCATCTCCCGGCTGGTGGTGTAAGTATGGCTTAGAAAAGTATGTAGCTGCGCCTGGTGGGGCAGATATTGCATGATTTTCACATGATGATTAGGACAGTCCATGGAATGATGCTTATGGAACATGCACTCCTTATATCTGTCATTATTGGATGGGTGCATGCAGTGCTGCAGGCTGTAGGCAGGTATATGTACATATGGGCCAGGTCTGTGCACACCATGCTCTTACTGATGATGTGGACTAGTGTTTGCTGCTCTGACTCCAATGGTGGTAACCATTTTTTTTCATGTAATGTGAGCAGTCAGTGATATCTTGCATTTGGATCCAACATGCACCAGAAAGCCCTGGGCCATCATCACATGTACCTGCAAGGGCTCAGGGCTTTAGATCTTGATATCTGGCAATTTAGCAGCTTGGTGCACACAGACTCTGTAAACAGACATTCTTTTATCAGTTTAATGATGATGAGATGCTAGGCTGTACTTATTTTGTATTGTTAATGTGCTAGCTAATATGCTGTTTGTTTGGTCATTACCCTTCTCCATAGAAGTGGGGAAAAAATATAAAGATTCTTCACCAGAATGACAGTATTTATAAAATATAAGACTGGGCCGAATAAATAGGTTGATTGGCAGTTCTACTAACCCCTTAAGTGCTGGAAAATCTGTGCAATCATTTTTAATGATGTCAAGTTTGTTAAACTTTTTGTAAATGCGGTGGCTTTAGCTGTGGGACACACATTCAGTGTTTGTATATCATAGAAGGCTAAACTGACTGCTCTGACTTGCTTGTTTTCCCCGTAGCCAGTTTTAGTCTAGTTAGCACAATCCTCTGCTAGATCAGTAAAGCTAATCTGTGTATTATTAGAACAACAGTAGAAAGATTAATGCAAACATCTCCTTCTCCTGCATTCACATTCTTTATATATTTGTGATCACGAATTAACAGCCAATATACATTTGTAGAAATATATATTGCAATTTAGCTGGTCAATTTTTTTCCTGTTATTTTTACATTTTACTTTAATTATATTAATTATTTTTTAGGCATTGCAATTAATAAAAATATATTTTTTTATTTTATTGATATTCCTTTTTTTTGCTGCCCTGCAGGTTGGTATTTGGCACGTTGTATCCAGCGTACTCATCATACAAAGCAGTAAAGACTAAAAATGTCAAAGAATATGTAAGTTTTCAAATATATGGACATGGGGTTAAAGTTTAAGTTATATTTTGTCTTGCATATACAGTTTTGTTACTATAAACACAAAATTATCAAGGAGCAAATCTAAGCAGAAGTCCTAATACTAATTTGTAGAAACATTCAATTTCTTTAATTATTGCTCCATATTGATGCACTTAGCTGTGGAATTGTTCCAGTTTTTCCTTGAATAACATGGCCCTGAATCTGTGATGCGGTTTATCTCAGTTTCTATAACTGTAGAAACATAAGAACCAATTCAGTATTTACAAATGTATCATAGGTTGCATTTAATGCTGCTACGTTTCTTGTTAAATTACTGACAATTATATACTTGTATTTTAACGTCGACAGGCTATATTCTCATTTTATTAGTAGGGGAAATCAATTTTCAGCAGATCAGTGATTCTCAGAGCATTTTCTTTCCTGTGGCCACAAATACATTCATGTAAACATATATTCTCATGGAAAGAGACTACATGGACATTTGGCCTGTGTGGCCATCTAGGATGGTGGCCGTACCAAAGAAACATGATAGGTAGATAGATGCGGATATGTTATTTACAGATCAATACAATTAAATATTTCCCTTTGCTGTGAACCTATAAGCAATATCAACTTGGAAACATATTGAGCTCATTCATAACAGGGTGAGTTAATTGCCCTCGTTGACCTGCCTCCATGGGTACAAACAAAAGGACATCCCATAAAGTAGGCCACCTATCTAGTGCTTACTCGAGCCAGGAAGTGCCGGTGGAACCAACCATTTGAGACCAGCAGAGGTGGAATCTAATCAGTTTTACATCACCTCCCCAGGTATTCATGCTCTCACACACAGTCATCACCCAGATTATAAAAGGCAATCTGTTTTTGAAACACAATCAGTAAAGGGGCATCTTGCAGATAGTAACATAGTAAGGTTACAAAAAAGAGTCAGTCAAGTTCTACCCTTCTACATTTCCTTCCTGCTTTCCCCTGATCTGTTCTTTTAAGACATATTAAGCAGTGAGAAAGCATTGCAAATTTTCTGAAGTATTCTAAAAATATACAATTATCATGCCTGTATATACATTGTATACAATGCTGCATCATAGATTCTTTTGTGCAGTGCTGTGACAAGCAACGGAGTGTCTGAAACTTGGCTCTTGTAAATAATATGTAAAGCAAAAAGATTAGGGACAAAAACAGTCTCCTGGAAAGTAGCTGTCTTGACAACTGTTGCTATGGCAATATCCACTGTGCAATTGAGTTTCCTAAACCTGTTCCTAAATATATTATTTTTTGTTAAAGAAAAACATGTAATGGTTTCACTTTTTTAAATTTATATTTTTTGGTTGATGTTACAATTCCAGAAGCAATCACCTGGTAAGTAGCTGTCTTGACAACTGTTGCTATGGTGATATCCACTGTGCAGTGGAGTTTCTTAAAACTGTTCCTAAACATATTTGTTTTTTTTTGTTCTAAAAAAAAAATGTTATGATTTCACTTTTTTACATATATGCTTTTTTGTCAATACTACAAACACAAACTAAAGGAGATCATGTGTTTTTAAATACCAGGTGTTCATTTTTGATATAGGAAAATATTACTTATTTAAGTGCAAATATCATGTAAACTATTTTTGGATTTGTTTCTCTCGGTAACGTTTGCTCAAGGCAGCTACTGCTGGAAAAAATGCTTATTTTTTTCTTTTATGCTAGCAACAGAAACAGCCAAAACTGCTTTAAATTCCATTGAATTCCGCATCTTAGAGTAAGAAAATAATTCAGCCTGTAATATAATTACAGTAAATAAATCTCCTGGTTTTATATTTATATATATTATCACGCTCAAAAGTTTCTCTGTGACTGGCTCATGATGAATAAAGTTTAATATTCTATAGCAAAGATGAATCTATTGTCATATAACAGTTTCATGGAACTTGAAACTGAAGTGATTGCATTCAAGTACCAAGTTTACTTTCAGCAAATCCTGACACATTATCCCAACCTTTGTCTGGCTCATTAGCCATGGAATGCATGGTATTAACCTCTTTGCTTGGAGATGCACATACTTTATGTTGCTTTGCATTTTTGGGGATCTTCATGAATTAACTGAAGAAGATTGAGAATGAAATAATGAAATGTCAGTTCTCTTGTCTTTTTGTACAGGGTGCCGTTTGTTCCATTGGATAGGTAGCGATACAGGGATTCTAGTTCTCATGGTTTCCAGCGGTCGGTAACTTCTTAGTTCCGATTGGCTGCAGTGTGTTCCTGACCTCACAACAGCCAATAGGAAACTGACCCTTCCTCGCTGAATATTTCAATATATTCTTATTGGAGCCTCTCACCTTGTTGGGAGCATCAGTATTCTGTAGGACACGCCTAACACCATGAAACGATTGAATAATATTGTTAAATGTTCTTAATTATTCTTATAACGTTCTTAGTAACATATTATTAATTATGTTGCAACTGGAAGCTGGATTCATTTCAGATTTCTTTTAGGTAAAATGGATGATGTATTGGATTGTCTTTGCCTTTTTCACTACTGCTGAAACGCTCACAGATATTATCCTCTCTTGGTAAGTAGCATAGTGTTTGCACGGATAAGTTATCAATTTTTATGGATTGCCACTTTGTTTATGAGTTGAATATTCTGGTTATATTAATGCTTGGCTGTCAATTAAAGTTATCTTGGTAGTTCAGTTAACTTGTTAGATGGGCAAGGTGACTTATACCTGATTTGCAAATAAAAGTAACAATATTCCCTAAAACAGCCAAGTGTCCTTCATCTGGAGGGTCAGTCTCAATTCGGGACCCAAATTCCAATCTTTCTTATATACAGAGGAAAGTATGGAGGAAATGGTGTGGGGCTGAGCACAGTCATTTCAGAGCCATATCATGTCCAGAAAGAAGAGAATTGTTGAATGTCTGGGCATTATTACAGATAACATGACTTTTAGGATTTCAATGATGGGAAGAAAAAGGCTGGCAAGGGGGTTGGGGGCTGTAGGGCTGCAGTTTACCCCTGGACTACTCAGGATTAAAGATCTGGGATTATTTGTCTGTTCCTATGCATGGAACACTTTATTGCTGGGCCATGTGGTTTGTCAGCCCTGCCCTGAATTGGCCAAGACGTTGGTGGCTATTTATAAAGAACAATTCTGATGCAAAGTGTTCTTATCACCATAGCAACCAATGGAATGGTCCTATCAATGGAAATATTCTTTTGGTTGCTATGGTGGTAAAATTGCTTGTAAAACTTTATGCCCGAAAGCCTTGTGCAAGTTGAAATAAGAGAGCTGTGTACTGAATGTGGAAAGAGAAAAGACACATAAATCTTATCTGCATAGCATTCATAATCTACATGTGCGACCCAGGAATCTGACACTGGAATACATAAATCTAGGTCTAGAATCTAGAAATGAAAGTTGAAACATACCGGCTCTCAGAATGTATGTCTACGTGTTAAACACGGCCTGACTGCAGACTGCAGCTCTGCTAGAACACATTTTGTTGAGAAACAAGGTCACTTTTTCTCTGACAATCCAAATATAGCTGTTTCTTCAGCATTAATCTCTAGGCAAGCGTGAACTCACATTTCGGGACAAAAGGTGATAACAGCCTTCCTACGCCTGTGATAGATGTTACTGTAAATAAAACACAGGCGTTCAGGTGCAGCTCTTGCTAATAACTGTTAATAATATATATCTATATATATATGGTTTTAACTGTATAAATGCCAGTCTTCTCTCCATGCCACTACTGTGAAAGATTAAAAGTTACACTAATTGTTTTATTCATTTTGATGTAAAATGTTCAAATTGCACACTATTTTTCTGTATGTATCTTTATCAGCAATGCAAAGGTAGGTTTCAAAGAGCACAGAAAAAACATAGTGCTGTAATGGCAGTCATGGAGATTAGGGCAACTTATTTTAGGAGAGGCTAGTGCAGCTCTAGGGTTTTAGGGTCTCTAAGAATAAATCTTTTACTGGCGTCTGAAACACAGGTGAGCATTTAATAACACGCAAAATAATGGAGTAATCATGGGTAGCTTTTGTTCAAGTTTCTGGAGGGGGATACAGAAAGAAGGAAGGAAGCCCAAAAGGAGAGTAAGAAAAGAAGAAGAGAGAAACCTAAAAGTCATTTACATCCCTCTAGACAAGAAGCGGATCTCGTCCAGCTGCTCCCCAGCCCCATTCGTAAGCGATCTGTGGAATCAGATATCTCACAGTGTCATTAGGAGAAGTTGGGTGGGGGGGGCATGAGCGAAAATCCATGGTTGCCAAATGGCTAGTTAAGTTTGCGTAGTTTTGTGTTTTTAAGCAGCCAGCTTTTCCATAGCTAGAATTTGCCAAATCATTATGTCAATGTATGAGGTTGGGGGTGATTCTGTTTTCTGTGCTGAACTAATTGTTAGTTTTGGTATCTAGGTTAATTAATCGATAGTAGCTGGGCCCCATTTTTTAAATGTTTGAAGGGGCCCCATGCTTGTTATTAGTAGGTAATAGGTGGCAGGGAGATCTGTGTATCAATCAATGTGTTATGACATCAAATACAGCTCCATGCTTTAATGGAGTCATCAGAGATGTCATTAGTAGCAAAGAGCCCAGGTCTTAATGCTCCTATGGTAAACTACAGGTAAATAGGCTGATATGGATACAAAGGCCCTTTAAATCAAATGTGCATTAATAGTAAGGAGTAGAGTTTTTATTTTTCCTATAAAACCCATTCAATTTTACTTGCACAGCACCATGATTGCTGTAACCTCTTATATCGATGAGTGTAAAATAGTACATTCTCTCGGGATAAAGAAATGCTATTAGCTTTATGTAACAAGCTTTTACTGCTGCTTTGGATTTATTTCTGGAAACTGATTTTATTGTTGTGCTGTAACATTATTGCAAACAAACATTGTCTGTGCCCTTCACTCGTTTTTTTTTTTTGTAATTTTCCTATTAGGTTTCCTTTTTATTTTGAGTTAAAAATTGCTTTTGTGATTTGGCTGCTGTCTCCGTACACTAAAGGGTCTAGTGTACTCTACAGAAAATTTGTCCACCCAACGCTCTCCAGTAAGGAAAAGGTGTGTGTTTTTGGTACACTGTATACAAAATCTATGTCTTTTAAGGGTCTCACACCCAGCCCCTTTAAATTCTGTTGAGGGCTAGCAATGCTAAAGTATGACTATCCCCTATCCCCGGGGTGCCTGAATTAGTGGGTACCATATAATGGTGTGTTCTTCCCAGGGAGATTGCCTGTTGTGGTGGGAGCTTCTTGATCACTTTTCTGGTGGCAGGTTGTCCTATTGGATCCCAAATACACGTGACCCTATTTCCTTCCCTGATGTCTTTCTTTTCTAGGAGCTCAGTATGCTTATAAGAAATTCAGCTAAAATGAAGTTGCTTATCAACAAGCTAAGATTGCTTTTATCAGCACCACACGGTTAACGTGTCAATTAGTGTTATGATACAAGTCAGTTGGGTAATATATAAAATTATCTGCAGCAACACTGTGTTACTGTATAATAATTAGTATGGTGTAGTTTTGTTTATTGTTGCTAAGCATATAATCACTAACACTTCATGTATCATGGGACCAGCCAAGAGGCAGTAAGGCGCTTGTGGGTAAGCCTTCGTATTCTGCAGGTCCCATAAGTGATTATATAATTAGCATCCATTGATCTTTTTCTTTTTTTCTTGTATTGAAAAGTGACAGATAGCAGGAATTAAATAGCATGGTTTAGGTCTTGCATGTCATTTTAGATCAAGGCCACCCTACCCTATAAAAACCTGTCATGTTTAAATTTGACATATATACAGCATACTGTTTTACTGTGTTTTAGACTCTAGTACAGGGGTGTCCAACCTGTGACCCTCCAGCTGCTGCAAGACTACATCTCCCATAACCCTCAGCCAGCTCATTAGCTGAAAGAGCATTATGGGAGATGTAGTCCTGCAGCAGCTGTAGGGCCGCAGGTTGGACACCCCTGCTCTAGTATGTTCTGGTGAACAGCAACCTGTTCTGACCTGGAGCGGCAGTCCATCTGCTGCAAAATAGGAGGGCAAATGGTCTGGTTAGAAAGGAGAATTCTGATCTCTCCAGCCAGCCCATTTGCACACTGGCAGAACAGTACAGAGCAGGCATAGTCTCCATAACATATAGTAAAAGGTAATACACAGAGAACTGGGATATAATGTCCTGGCGTTCCGCAGTGAGGACAAAGGCAGCAGCTAGGGGGCGCTGTTCTGGGTCAGGTCTAGGGCAGAAGGTAAACACATTGCTGCTGGTGATTGTTCACGAAAAAGAGGCCTGGCAAAACCCAGGAATGTTGGTGTCTTGGGAAGATACCAAGCTTCTGATTGCACGCCTGCACCTCCAGCCCAGTTTTATCCAAGCCCTGACCATTCTGCTGTCCCTCTAGTTAACCATCATCAGAAGGAGTTCTAATGATTGGTGACCTATCTAGATTTCCGAAACGTTGATCTATTTTATAATATGGGGCTATATTTCAGTGCCCTACATTGTCGCAGAAGTACAATGTCATTTATTTATGCGATGATTCTTTTAATCATTTAGGGCCTTTTTGACTTGATTTACTTTGTGGAAAAGGTAGATCTAACAATAGCATTATTGCTTTCCTGCTTACTGAACATATGTTTTTTGCACAAATATTGTGTCTTTGTAACTGGTCTTTCAGGAAATTGATGAGTATATAGCTCAGGCGCGGGACAAGAGCTATGAGACAATGATGCGTGTTGGTAAAAGAGGTTTGAACCTTGCTGCAAATGCTGCCGTAACAGCTGCTACTAAGGTACTGTATATTTAACACCATTTATTCTCCCACATATACAGATCTATTTCACAAAGAAAGCAAAGTAATCATTACTGTAAAAAGTTAATGCCCTCGGTGATGTCCTCTAAGATGCTTTGTTCAACTGCCCTCATCGTCAAGGTTTTTGTTTAAATGTTTTTTTATTGGCGTTGAGTACATAGAAGAGGTTCATGCATTATCGCCATTAATTGATGTCTACAAAGTCTTATAAGCTTTTGGGATATCAGAGGTCTTTTCTTAAGAGATTACATCTGAAAAGGAGACCTTGGAGGCCCTGAAAGCCTAAGTGACTTCTTTTTTATTGAACACTTTAGTTTTCTAACATTCATTTTTTTAAATATAATTTTCTTTTCTTAAGGGACAAGGTGTGTTATCAGAAAAGTTGCGTAGCTTCAGCATGCAGGACTTGACCTTGATTCAAGATGATGATGCTGTCCACTTACAGAGTCCAGAGCCACGGATACGCAGTGCTTCCAGTGGGCATGTGGAAACCGTTGTGGATTCAGGTACATTATTCCTACGGCTGACCCAAGTACAAAGATTGTAGACTTGCTTGGGCATACAGTACGTTAAGCTTAGGTGAAAAAAAATGTAGTGAGATTACTGGAAAGACCTGAAGTACTGGAAATTGGGGCAAAGGTCAATGAGAATGGACTAGATCATCGATGGAAAGCTCTTATTGAAAACACACCAAGTGGCTAGGTTATTGATTTGGAAATTTCAAATAGACACTGTTAAAAATGGAAAATGTTTTTTTGTAACGGAACCGATAATTATAAAAATTGACCAGATTTAATAGTGAATGAGATGTGACTGCTGCAGGATTGTGGTAAGAACAGCTCTAACCATTCTCTATGTACAGGTTATCTGTCTTAGTACATCTGACGAACAGTAGGCAGCCTGGCAATTTTAACTACCACAGAACAGGCACATAACCAGAGACAGAAATGCAGAAAGGAGCCCTTGAGCTATAGGCATAATTGAGTATATAGGCCTATAGTCAGCTGTATGCATATGTAGGCCTTGTAACACAGGGAGGAGCAGTAGGCCACCTGCCCCCTGACACAAAAAGCATTGTTTGCTTCTTCATGTGGCTATGCTGTCGTAAAGGGACACTTTAAGACATCTCCTGACATGTGATATGATATACTTACTCACTGCCAGTCAGCTCTGGCTTGGCAAACGTTCTGGCCGGGTCTAATGAGACAACGTCCTCCTATTTATATCAGTGGGAGTGCTTTCTTCAAGCAGCTGATCAATGGAGCAAAACATCCGACCACACAGGAGGGGTAGAGGTGCAGCTTTTGCATATGCTAATTTATGTACTTATTTTTTTACTTTAGTAAATACTTGAAAAGTACTTTAATATGCATTGCTTGGTGAGATTCATGTCTGTGACGCTGGAATGCCCTATTAACCTGCACTGTACATCAACACGAGGGACAAAGTCTAGCACTTTCCCAGACAGCCAAAGATGACTGCTTCCACCACTAGCCCACCATGAAGAGGTTGGGTGGTTCAGACAATGGCACAGTGTGGAAGTGGTATACTTGTGGGGGTTGGGACTCCATTGACTCTGGGCTAAAGGGATAAATCTACATCTTTGACTCCTTGGGAAAATTCCACTAAGAATTGTTAACTGCTCTCTGTAATGTATGATGTACATATGTGCACAAATAACATAAAACTGTTTCTTTATTCCCTTTGCTGCATTTGGTGGATCCCGTGTAAGTTCACCAAAATGACCTGACTTGCCACTATTCATTGTTACACATTTCAGAGAATGACTATATTATAGGAAATGATTGGGTTTCTGAGCAGATAAATAAATGTAGTGAGATTTTCCAAGCGCATCCTGTACATCTGCCCCAGATTAGAATTAGTACCAGGGATAGATTGATCATACCTAAGAATCACACCTGAAGGGAGGTTACCTGAAGCTCTCCCTCTTCTGAGTGAGTGACTTCTCAAAGGGGTTGGTCTAGCCCCAGAGAGCCTTTAGTGGGTGGGGAGTGGAAGTGAAGTGGGAGGGTAGTAGGTGTGAGTGGGCGTGGCCAAACAGACACAGGGACCTGGGGAAGAAGTGCTTTCCCATAATTAGTAGTCATGATTAAGATTTTATAGACAAAAAAACATGTTTGTGAAAAAAGTGAATTCATATAACTTAAGCTTTTTGAGTGCCGGTCAGATATGTATTTCTTTAACATAAGGTTGTCGTGGCTAGTCGTCTATACCATATAAAATAATGGTTTGCTTTTTAATATTATTATTTAATTAAGTTGCGGTTCCATTTAGACAAAACATTAATTGAACTCTCTAGTATGTTCAGCAAATAACTGCTCAGCAGAATCAGGAATCTGCACACACACCACAGGAACTCAGGTGCTTAGCTGTGCCAGGAAGGGCCAGCTCCCCAGTAAATCAAAATAGAAAAACGCTCCAGGCACTCAAGGGTTCCACTCATGCAGGTTTATTGAAGGAGAAGGACAACAACGTTTTGACCTCATTGTGAGGTCGAAACGTTGTTGTTCTTCTTCAATAAACCTGCCTGAGTGGAACCCTTGAGTGCCTGGAGCCTTTTTCTACATCAAATAACTGCTGTCATTTAATCGTTTCATCTGAAAGTGTAATCATGCAAACACATCTCAGAAAAGAAGAGGCTTTTCAGGTTCTATGTCAACAACCTATCAGTGCTTGCATTTGTGTCACATGGCAATTAAGCGCTCCCAGCAGAAATTATGAAATTATTTTACTTGAGGAAGGACTTATTTTAGGGTTTGGTGTTCAACAGTATGAGGAATGATGTTTCTAATGCTGCACTTACTTGCTATGTTAGTTAGTTTGATTTCCAACAGCAAGGGAGGGCTGGCAGCCTAAGGCCTGGGGGGCAAGTCAAGTGAAGTGGCTCCGCCCCCTCACGTTCACCTTTCACCCCTCACGCTGCTCCCATCACTATGCGGCCATCAGACTGCTGGAAAATCTAAACGCCCACTGGGTGCTGATGCCACCGGCCGGAGCTACTTTAATCCTTTTTTTTTATTTATTTAATATGCCGGATCGGCTTACCATATTAAAAATAAATAAATAAAGTATTAAAGTAGCTCTGGCCGGCAGCATCAGCACCCAGCGGCCGTTTAGATTCGATTTCCAACAATCAGCGTGAGGGGTGAAAGGTGAGTGCGAAGGGGCGGAGCTTTCACCCCTCACGCTGCTCCCATCACTTGGCGGCCATCGCATACGGCCGCTGGGTGCTGATGCTGCCGGCCGGCGCTGCTTTAATACTATTTTTTTTTTTCATTTAATAGCCGATCCGGCTTGCCATATTAAATTAAAAAAAAAGTATTAAAGTAGTGCCGGCCGGCGGCATCAGCACCCAGCGGCCGTTTAGATTAGATTTCGGGCGGCCTGGGGGCAATTGCCCCCCTGCCCCCCGGCCCAGCCTGCCCCTGTCCAACAGGATATGTCCAAATCTCTAAAATTATAAAAGCAGCCATTATTAACCATTATGAAGAATCATTCTTCGAGAAAAGTCTTGCGTTGTGTCACATCAATCTCCAGTGTCTTCTGTGCTGCTCACCTCAGTCCTTTTCCCCACAGTACCATCTATATGTGTAGCTCCCGAGGATCAGCGGCAGAGTGTGAAATCTGACGGAGAGCTGTCTGACACAAAGACTGAACAATCAGATGAAGATGCCATAGAGAAAGTGCCCAAACGCACAGCTAGTGTTAAAAGTGTCAAAAAAGTAACAAAAGCAGAGGTAAGGTATACCTTATGTAGCAGGTATTTCATACTTAAAAATATCTGCCACTTCTGTAATTATTATTTTTTTTAGTATTATGTATATTTTATCATGCAAGTTCCTGCGGTGAACACATACTCTTCGAAGTCTGAATGTATAAACGAAGAAACAGCCAAGAGATCATTATAGGTCATTAAAACTGTTAGCTATGCGCGTAAATATTCACAATGTGTTTGTATTTGCTCCAGCCACAGGCCAAGAACCTAAAAATGCGCCCTAAGAAGAAAGCCACAGCATCCAGTGTGTCTGGAGAGTCTGCGTGAAGATGGCTAACCATGTCTGTCTGCATTTAATATTCACTCTTCTCTTTTAAACCGTTTGAGGACTTTGTGCCTCAGAAGCAACGGCAAGTACTTAGGATCCTACATGCAATGGGTCGGTATCTGCAAGAAAAATGTTTATTAACAAACTAGAAATAGTTTACAAAGCCACATTTGAGATGTGCTATACACCTTATATTATGCTGTGCTGGAATCCACTTCAGAGAAGCTGACTTTGTTATATACACAATTTACCGTTATTAATGGACTTAAATATTCACAAATTGTTATAAGCGCTAAAATAGTTAGAATTCACGAACCAGAGGAGCAGAGCTTCCTTATACGACTGTACCAATGATTTTAAAAAGGCAGAGGAGCCAGAAACCCACTGCGTTTGGTTATGTATCTTAAATCGGACACTTAGGAAAAAAATCACAACAGAAATTCTTCTATTTTACAGTTTTTACTTACCTGAATATATACCAGGATCCTTCGAGAAATTTGGCATCAGGCGCTCCTCATGCTTGGGGTGAAAACCAAAAAAGCCGGTTAAGAAGCAACATTAAAAAAAATATACGTTACGAGAGATATTGGCACTTTAAGATAGTATGTACAGGTGTTCTTGATATCAATATATATATATATATATATATATTGCAATTAACATGTTATTTTGATGCAAGTCAGCCAGTATAGGGTAATTATGTTCTTTTCTTGCTGTCTTGCGAAGTATTTATTTCAAATCTCTATTTTTCTGTTAAACAATCTGAAGCTCTAGAATTCATGGTGTATTTAGGTGGAACGTTACCCTAGGCCTGACCCAGAGAAGCACCAGTGACCACCCCTCAGTATCTGTCTGCCATCTTTGTCATGTTGTCTCTTGGGCTAGACACCAGGACATAACATCGTATGCAGGTCCACTGCCTCAGAAGGCCTTGCAGATCCAGGTATGAGATACTACAGAGGCTATGCAAAGACCTTCTCAACTGGGCCACTAAGCAGCGGCATTCCAGGGAACTGATTGCCCTATAGTATATTTTCCCCAGTAATGTGGCTAATAAGCTGCCGCCTCCAGACTTGCAACCTAAGGTCTAGAATCATTATTCTAGATACGTCTGTTTTCAAGTGAACATCTAAAGCATTAAGTTACATTTGAGAAATGTAGGGTATGAGGGTTTTCTCTATGGTTGATCTGCTTGAAAAGTGCTACTGGTGGACAGTGACACAAATATATAATTGACATATTATCCATAGGTTCATATTCATGTTCACCCACGGTATGCAGTACTGCACAGAACTATGGGAATGGGAACCTTGACATGTAATCTCTGAAAGGAGTGTCATTTCCGTGTGAGCATCAGACAGCTGCCTGCATAAAGGAACTGACATTGTGTTTACCAGGTCTTTGTGAACTCCCTACTTGTGCAAGTTAAACGTCTACTAGACCATTCACTCTTCACTTGCTTTCTGTAGTCTGTTTGGCAAGTTGTTTGTTAAGCAAATTGCAAGTCATGCTTGATAAATGAAATTTTCCTTCCCATGAAAAACATGTCAATAACAGTTCTGTGTTATGGCATTCCCGCCGAATTAGAATGACGTGCCGTTAGGATAGCACCAGGAACTCTTGTTTGTAAAGTGAATGAAAGGAAACATTTATCTTAAAAGTAAACGTGAGTTTCTTGTCTGTAATTCACTCACATTAGTATTCATTGTATTCATAAGATACGATCAGTGAATATTAGTATTGGCAAAAAACACAAACCTGTGAAATGATAATTGGAACAAGTACGTGAAAATTGGAAGAGATGTTCAGAATGTGGCCACACACTACAAGTGCTCTTGGCTATGAGTTTCTATACAAGTCCCACTGTTACCTCTACCAAATTCAGCATACCCACATACCCATACAGCTGCCGCTTTAAGTTACAGTTGACCTGTCACCTGGCTCTTATTGAATGTATTTATTTAAACTGCACATAGCAGAGTTTAGTGCAATGGTTTGTAGAGCAGAAACTGCTTAATTAATGGCTTCATCCCTGTCTCAGTTCTTCTCATGACTTGGAAACTCTGCAGAAACTAAATGGTTTCCACCAAATGCGATACAAATATTGTATATTACATGACATGCCTGTTCTAAATGATATAAAGCTAAAAGTGCACTGTATCCCTATTTTCATGCATATTTGAGTTTATTTTACATTGACGCCTATGCATTTTACTGTATGTAGGTCGGTGCAAGCGTTTCTTTAGTTAATGGAATTAGAAAATGAGACTTCTGTGTCATTTAACTCGTTATCCAGTTGACTCTATTGAAAACATGGAGCATTTGTGTGTACACATCTGGAACAGGCCCAGTAGCACTCTCATTCACGTCAATTGGAACTGAGTAGCATCAACCAATCAAATGTATACTATCTAAAAAGACTGTTTTGCTAGCATAAATGCGATTGGCTGCTGTTACAAACACTGTGTTCTGCTTCCATTGACTCCAATGTGAATGCTACTGACAAATGGAGCCCAACACACATTAACAAATTAATTTAAAGTGGATTTCAAATAAATTTATATTGGTGGTTATACTATTTTAGACACTATTACCTGAGTTTATTACGTATACTGAACTGTAAGGTGTAGGATTTGGGAAAGTTTCAGATTATGAAGGGAAGAGGATGTGATGTGCTGTGCCTACCCTGGAAGCTTTGGTTGAATTTTTGTTTTTAAACAAAACCAAATTCTGGGTACAATGTATAACAAGGATTATACAAATTGTTACATTAATATTGTTGATATGGTCTGTATATGTATGAAAATATCTTGAATTACAGACTTTGCTGTAGGACAATAAATGTTTTTACCATGGGGTGTGGCTGCATGTTAGGATCCATCTTTAATAACAGCCTTAATATACTGTACTTATTATACCTAGAGGATACTGTATACAGAGCTGCCTTTAATACTTCTGGTTTTCATGTCATATAGTTTACAACCATCCAACGATGAATTTCCAGGTTCTTTGCAAGTAAATCTCCAGGATTCTTTTTTTGTTCTTTATATTTGGTTTTGCAATGCTTCTTGACTAAATGAAGCCACTGTTGATGTGGTGGAGATTAAGGAAAAATGTAGTCCCTAGAATGTAGCCAGGCTCAAGGAAGCTGCTCCTTGTAACTCAGTAAAAAAGGCAACCCTGGGCTTATACTTGCATCTACTAAAAAAGGGGTAAATTAACCAAATCCAAGGAACAATCTCTAAACTGGTGATAATGTGTCATATAATACACTAAACTGGTGATAATGTGTCATATAATTTGTACTGTTAACACAACTGGATATTGTAAAAAAAAAAAAAAGAATGACTTCAGTGACATGGAGATAAAACAATATGCACAATCATTGTTTTATTTGATTTTTATGTATTATTTAAAGGACATGCAGCAATGGCTTTCCAAAAAAATTAGAAAGCATTTTTATGATGTGCACCAGGTTTCTCTGTGCCAAACATACAGATCGCTTGTGAACAACAAGTGGCTGGACTGCAAACTCCATAATCTAAGAACTGATTGCAGATGCTGGGAGATGCAGTCCATTCACCTGTTAAAAATGACGTACCAGCAATGTATTCTCTCCTTTGGGAACCTGGTATCGGCTGCACTTGTGTTTTGGAATTAAAGGGAAGTTTTACATTCAGGTTTAATTAATTTGCAAGTTTAGTAAATCCCTGACAGATTACAGTAGGGATACAGGACATGTCGCTGATGATTTCAAATAACATTTGCACTTCTTTTGATTGTATTGAATTATTTAAAAATGTATTTATTTGAATCAGTTTTTTTTTTAATTAATATGTTGTTTTCATTTAACAGGGGCTGTGAATCAT
Source organism: Spea bombifrons (assembly GCF_027358695.1). NCBI lineage: Eukaryota > Metazoa > Chordata > Amphibia > Anura > Pelobatidae > Spea > Spea bombifrons. The sequence continues at coordinate 38,233,431 of NC_071090.1, forward strand.
AGGGTTAGATTACCAAGATATATATATATATATATATATTCAGATTTAATTCTCACCATATGTGAATTAAGCATTTTGGCTAGAATCTCTCTCTGCATTTGAACAATCTTTGTAACATTTCAGTTATGTTACAATTTAGTTCTTTTTTGAGTCGAGAAATAACTATTTAATATTAAATAATGTTGGTACGACTCACCAAAGCCGGTGCATGTCTTCTTTTTTCTAATTAGTTAAATAATTTTCTTCTGCTTCATTGCAGAGCTCTCTCTTCCATAAAATTAAGTTTATTGCATAGGTATTTTAAATGAGATAATCACTAGTGTTTGCCATGGGATTTCATATAGTATTGATATATGGCATTATACGCTCAGGAGAGATAAAATAGTTTTAAAAAATTACGCTTTTTCAAATCTTCCTGGTCATGGTTCTAACACAATTTAATTTCCAGAGAATAGCGCTATTAGGAGTGTCTAAGCTCTGTCAATGCACTGATGTTGCTGTGAAAATGATAATTATATTGCGATTCCAATATATCCTATACAATAGATACCTTAAGGAAAGTATACATACTGAATGCAACATGAACAATGATAAAGAGAATAATGAAGAATGTAAACAATAAAATGTTGAAATATTGACTTTCTGTGTGAATAATTATTTCACATTTACCACCAAAAAAATTAAATTAAAGTAGTTAGTTTTTAATACAAAAACCACTTAATTTCTTAAGATGATCTCTTTTTCCGATATCTTCTCAAAATGCACATTTTACAAGACGAATGTTAGAAAAAGAACCATGGCTTTGTATCTTTATGGTTCTATGTGCGTGTTCCAGTTGGGACCTGCGTCTCTCGATTTGTTCCTAAGGTTATTTTGATGTTTCCACAACCAATAGAAAGCTTCCCTCTAACAAAGAGCAGTTTGGTTCACACAAACACTACATTGCATGGAAGTTGCCTATAGCAGCGCTAAAAAAAGGTCACATTTATTTAAAATATATTTTTCCTTTTTTTAAAGATTAAATAATTTAATTATAAAAACCTTTTCTATGTTTACTTCCAGATCCATAAATACATCAGATAATGTTGGGTGTATCTTTGTCTTGATAGGCAAGTTTCAACAGCACTATATTACAATTACTATGCACAAAAGTTAGCAGAATCACAAAGTGACAAACACATGCTTATACAGAGGTTGGCAAACGGCATAATCTTAAAGGTGCTGATGGCGCTGCTCTTGCAAGCCTTCACTGTAAGTGAGACGATGATCTCCTTAAAGATCCCAAGCTCTAACACCAGTCTTCTTTGCAATGGTGACTTCTCTGGAGATTAGGCATATGCCTTTTGCTACATAGGTAGTTTCCGATGTGAATTGACATTGACATTATATTCATAATTCTGGTGAAATTCTATATAGACAGCTTTCCTGTACCATCGTCACAAGCAGCCTGCTTGTTCATTTTATTTATCCATTTTCTTTTGCATGCTGAAACTATTTATCCCTAATTAATGCTACAAGAGAGCTACTACTCACAAGTGGGGCCTTCGTAAACCCACCATTCCTGCCAGGAACTTTGTATAAAGTACCATAAGGCTAGATGGCAAGCTTACGTGCAGGGTCCTCAACTTCTGATGTGTCTGTATGTATTAACGTATATTTGTTATGTGTGTTAACTGCCCCATTTAATATGTACAGTGCTGTGTAATCTGGCGCCTAATAAATACAAAATAACAATAAATTCACTAAGGTTTGTCAGTTAAACCACAGAGGTAACTCAAATGACTTCACTCGACTACTGTGAAGATGCGCTCAACACGTCAAGTTCAGCTTGACTGCGGTGAACTCGATCAAATCTGTCAGTCTAATTGGTCTTATGAGATAGTGGCCGAGTATGTCACACAAGTCTTTAGGCAAGTTTGTCTGTGAAACCCTGCTCAATTGGCCACAATATAGTGGCCAGAAGATACTATTAAATGTTTCAGCGTATTCGCACATTATATTAGAGAAGCAGGGTGGGGAAATGGTATAGGAAATATTTTTCAACATGTTGCGAACTGCAGGCTGAAACAAAGGTTAAAATGTCTCAAAGATGGCCTAGTTCAATGCTCTAGGGACAAGCCTGATCTGAGAATACTTCAACAACTTCTTTAAATGACTTCTTAAATGTTTGTTAGCTGCAGTGTTAGCTTGCAGTTGAAATAGGAACGTTAAATTTACTCTGGAGAAACGTGGAAATGAGGTAATTACCAGCAGAGAGTTATAATGTTTAGAAAGAATAGTTAGCAGCTAACATAAGAAGAAATAATTACTCAAATACATGGCCTGTATAAATTAAAATGTTCTGCTGTTGTGCAGTGAACATTTTCAGTTATTTTCTAGAAAAGTATATGTACTCAAGCAGCAATGTCACTTTGTGGTATTATGGACAGGCACATATTTTTTTCATAATGAAGAAAACCATAATTGGTAACTATTGGTGGTTTATATATCACACACTTAAAATACGTAGATTTGTATGATAAAGGTTGCCTTGGTGCCATATTGGTGGAACAATGCAGTAGAGTTCTCCTTGGCCTAAAACCAACATTTCTGGGAGAAACTGCAAGATGTAGCAAGACAGATACAGCACAGAAGAGTGAATTGTGGGGGCCATTGGAGTTCAGTGAACTCACTGTCATGTTCAAGAAACCAGTTTGAGATCACGTGAGCTTTGTAACATTGTGCATTATCCTGCTGGAAGAAACCATCAGAAGATGGGTACACTGTGGTCATAAAGGGGTGGACATGGTCAGCAACAATACTCAGGCTGTTGTGTTTAAATGATGCTCAAAAGTGTGCCAACAAAATGTCCCAGATACCATTACACCACCACCACCAGCCTGAACAGTTGATACAAGGCAGGATGGATCCTGCTTTCATGTTGTTTACACCAAAGTCCGACCCTGCCCTCTTAATGTCGCGGCTGGAATAGAGACTCATCAAATCAGGCAACGTTTTTCCAGTCTTCCATTGTCCAATTTTGGTGAGCCGTTGCAAATTGTAGCCTCAATTTCCTGTTCTTAGCTGACAGGAGTGGCACCCGATGTGGTCTTCTGCTGCTGTAGCCCATCTGCTTCAAGGCTCAACATGTTGTGCGTTCAGAGATGGTATTCTTTGGTTGTAATGAGTTACTGTTGCCTATCTGTCATCTTACCTGTCTGCTCATTCTCCTCTGACCTCTGACATCAACAAAGCATTTTTGTCCACACAATTGCCGCTCACTGGATATTTTCTTTTTCGGACCATTCTCTGTAAACCCTAGAGATGGTTGTGCGTGAAAATCCCAGTAGATCAACAGTTTCTGAAATTCTCAGACCAGCCCGTCTGGCACCAACATTCATGCCACATTCAAAGTCACTTAAATCCCCTTTGTTCCCCATTCTGATGCTTGGTTTGAACTTCAGCAAGTTGTCTTGACCACGTCTACTTGCCTAAATGCATTGAGTTGCTGCCATGTGATTGGCTGATTTGTGTTAACAAGCAATTGAACAGGTGTACCTGCAATACACTCCTCCATCTTCCCAACAACAACTGAAGCCCAAGCAAACTTGCAAACCTTTGCTAAAAGGTATACAGAGTGGACCAGGAGATCTCCATAATTATCTTTTATTGTTTTCTGTGCCAGAATTGCCTATTACTCTACCTGTGTTTGATAGCCTAGGAATACCCATACTGGGATATGTAGCATTTTTCCACTAACCCCTTATCTCCTATATCTGCCCTCTTACTGCCCCCGTCCACTTTAACCGTATTTAACGCTCTCTACTACAGCCCTCGAAGCCTGCAATACACTCCTCCATCTTCCCAACAACAACTGAATTATTTTCTCCATCTCTCCCTTCCCACTGTCTGACCACCGCCTTCTAACCTTTTCTCCAGTGCTAGCCCTTAACCTCACTTACCTTCCATTTTAACCCTTTCCTGCCCAGATGCAGCAGCCTCTTTTTATAACAATGCACTTGCCTCATCTCTAGACAGCATAGCTCCAATTACTAAATGTTACCCCCGACAATTGAAACGCCAACCGTGGCATACCCAAATCACAAGGTTTCTTAAGAAATGCTGCCGCATGGCTGAACGCTACTTCAGAAAATCCAAATCCAGCGAAGGCTTTACTCACTATAAGATGACCCCAACCCTCCATAACACTGCTCCTCCATACATTTCTGCCCTCATAAGAAAATACTCTCAATTCTTACGTTCTTCCCATGGGCTAAGGCTCTCCTCCTCACTTATCACCTCTTCCTTTTCCCGTCTACAAGATTTCACTCGGGCTGTCCCATATCTCTGGAATCTACTCCCAACGAACCTTCAGCATTCACCCTCCCGACATTCAAGAAACATCTAAAAACCCACTTCTTCAGAGAAGCCACACCATCTTAGCTGCTAGAACTTCCCTGTTATTGAACTACCTCTCACCTTTCTCCGTGCCTTATGTTTGTCACCCCATTCCCTCAAGATTGTAAGCTTGCGAGCCGGGCTCTCTCCACCTAATGTATCGGTCTGTCTTGACTTAGTCTGTCAATTCTCGTCTTGTCATACGCCTTGAATATATGTATTGTAAGGAGTGCTGCGTAAATTGTTGTCGCTATATAAAAAAAAGATAATGGCCAATGAGCGTACATCCTATGGATGTTTTACAACTGTACAATGAATGTGCTATATCAGTTCAGTCCACTAGATGGCAAAAGTAACACGCATAGTAAACTGTTGATACATATTTATTATTACTGATTCACTTACTGCAGTTAAATTACCATTACTTTTCACTGAGCTTGTGACAAGTGTTCTTGTAAACAACGTTGCAAAGGTTATGTATACATTATATATATATATATATATATATATATATATATATATATATATATATACATACACATAGCTTGTAAACAACTTTACAAGGGAATATAATAATAATGCAAGTAATAATAATCACATACAACAGTTTACTATGCGTGTGTACTATGCAACCTTACAAGGATATATCTATCTATGTAGATATGTTTTTGTTTGCCTCATTTTAAATTGTTGCCCCATTAGATGTTTTTTAAAAAAAACAACAATTTCTGGGAAATTTATAAGAAAGTGACCCTGTACAAAATTAACTTTTTGGCAACAGATGACGAAGATCATTTAAGATTACAGGTAATATTTTAGTGTTCGCAATTGCTTTGATAATCTGTTGCAGACAAATTATGGATGTTTTGGCTGCAATTTTCTCCACTTCATTTTGTAGATTTAATACATTAAGGCATGAAGGGCATCCTATGAAGTAACTATTATGTTGAAGAAGCCAAGATGATGATTCAGTGCAACTTGAGTATAATTATAGGCAGTTCTGAGTCTGTGCCTCATTGGGGGTCCTTAGGAAAGATACTAATTTAAAAAGCTGTTAATCATGTGGTCATCTCAGCAAGGAGTAAGGCAGATGGGAAGAATGCATTATCTTTTGGGGCTAGTCTTGCTATAACCAGTGAAAGGTTAACTTGTAACAATGGGCATTTTGTCACTAAGCTGTTTTGGATTCACACTCATGCACCCACCATATCAATACAAGAATTAAAAGTTAGTATAAAAGCTATATAAAGCCTGCAATAGTCTATTAATTCCAATCATATTTCTGATTTTGGTATTGTGAAGACAAGTCTCCTCACTGGGAGCGCTATACAGCACTGTTTGTCATTCAAGCTTTCAGCTCCTCATCATCAAGCTATTTGCTTTTTCTCTAAGATTATATTGTTTTAAAAATAGGGATTTGTCTTTCACAATTTTCCACGTCTATTCCTCAAATTAATGTTTCTCCTTGAAGGACTCCTCATTTCACGTTTTTAAATTCTGTACATTTTTTCCATAAAAAACATTCTTCTGTTGTTTTACTTTATTTTTAAAGGGTCGTTTTTGTTAATCTTGGTTAGTTTTCTCAAAGGTATAATCACAGCTCTCAAAAGCGCCACGTAGAAGGTTTCATCAGTATACCATTAATGTACTTCTTAGACTGTTCTATACTCAGGTACACTCTGGTGTAAACTGCTTCAGCGCCTGCCAACTCAGGTAGATCTATGCACAGACAGCCCTGCTCCGGATCTTGGCCACATTCTCATGATCGGGGGGGAATATGGCAGCCATTCCTGGGAAGGTTGCAGATATGCTCTTGCCCCGCTCTTGGTCCTCTTTGTAACATTCACCGGCTTTTCACAAGAATGATTATATATTGATTTTTTGACACCTTGTGTCATACTGGTTGATACTGTTGTCAGGTTGTACACAAAATTTGTTGTGATATTTATTTTCAGTCTTTTTTATCCTTTGGCTTTTCTTTTTCTTACTATTTTATTGTTGTCTTAGACCTAATCTGGACAGATCTTTTTGGATGTAAGAAGATGCTGTTTACCTATTCTGCTGAATTGAGCGAATCTGTTAAAAATAAGCTCAGTATTATAAAAAAAAACATTCTTCATACTGTAAAATGATTGCCAGGAACTTTCCATTGTCATGTGACACAAATCAGCTACAGGTGATAGGTAGTTGCCATTGTTTTGTTTTAATGTAATTAAAACTTTGGAGGAAAGCATTAGATCTGCTTGAGGACCACTCTGCTGTTCGTCAACATTTGGTTGCAAAGGGTTTTTGTCCCATTGAACCAGAAAGTGCACAAATCAGTCGTTTGACTAAATGACAAATGAATGCCAGCCGAGGGAAACTGAAATCACACATTAAATTTGACTGCAGCAAGTTGTTTAAAAAAAATTGTAAATTGCAAAATGGAACAGGTATTCCAACGTGCAAATTTCACTTTTCCTTCTCATAAGTGTATCCAATGGGATGCACCCAAAGTTATTAAAAGAACTTCAGAGTGTTCTGGCAAATCCGCTAGCAGAATTCTTAACCAGTCACTGTTGACAGGAGCAGCTGATAAATGTAAAATAATGTACCTGGGACATAAAAGCCCCAAAGCAAAATACAGCAGCTGGGCAGTGTTCTGTCAGCGACAGAGAGGGACTTGGGAGTAATTATTTCTGACGACTTAAAGGTAAGAAGGTAATGCAATAAAATGTCAGAAAAGGCAGGCAAGGTGCTGGGTTAGTGCTAGAGGCATAAGTAGCAAGAAGAACGGGGTGATTATTCCACTTTACAGATCTCCGATCAGACCTCATTTAGAGTATGTGTACAGGCTCATAAGGATATCGACGCATGGAGGAATGGTCAGAGCAGGACTGCTAACATGGGCAGTGGTGTGCAGGATACAAATGATCAAGAAAGACTAAAGGATCTCAAAATGTATGGCTTGACAAAAAAAGATGGGAGATATGATATAGAGGGATTTAATAAAGATCAGGGTGGAGGTTTGTTTAGAAGGAGGAGAAAAGATTTGAGGTCATAATCTAAAACTAGAGGGTCTGAATCTTAGATGTAATGGAAGGAAGGTTTACTTTACTAAAAGGTGGTAGATAAGTGAAAGGGCCTCCCAGTTGAAGTGGTAGAGGCTAAAGACCGAGAGAATAGGCATAAAGCTATCCTGAATCTAAGATAAGACAATGACTGTATATGGTCTGAGTCTTTACATCTGAACAAATGGGCAGTTGAATAGTTCTTGACTGCCAACCAATTCTGTTTCTCACCTGCGCTTTATTGGTTGATGGCAGACGAGCCCCCTGCTGGCGACCAATAGAGTCGTACGGACCTTTAAAATCCTGGAGCAAAGCTGCTGCGTAGTGCGGGATTGACCACATATGGGAGTGGAACACACACATTGCGGGAGCGGGCGGTAATGGTCACAAAATCAGCGTACAGGAGCGGGATTAAAAAAACAGTCCCGCGCATCATAATCATAAATCATAATGCCGTATTTCACTGAATGTAATGGAAGTAGGTGTCAGGTGTCGCCCGGTGGAGTCTGCACCCACTGCAACCCCTAATGATGCCACTGACTGTACCAGTTATCCCTGCACAACTGCGCTTTATACATAAACCTGAGTGCACGCTGTATTATTCTCCAAAATGTCTGCCCCTGTTAAACACTCTCTGTTATAAATAGAGACCTGGCTGCACTCTTACAGCAATAAAACCAGACGCCTGATATATATTGAAGGAAGGGCATCCACTACACGGCATAACATCTGAGTACCATCCACCTATTTGCTTAGGCTACTGATAATATAACCCTATAAGGCTGCTCTTATTGAAGGCAATTGTCATCTCTAATTCTTAACACACGTGTGAACTGCAACAGCTGTCTCGGCTGTGTACACACAAGGAACCGGAGCTCATCCACACCCCTGTCTGCACATCTGCAGGAAACAGATGTCAAATCTTGGAAATACCACAGTGGCGGAGTGTGGTCTCGCAAACCATTAGCCAAGCTCTACAGTAGAAATGAAAGAGTCAACGAGTGTGCTCTGGATACCCTGTGCAGAGACCAGAACTAATGATTTCCTCATTTTGCCAGAGCCATTGACAGACACATGGAAATTACTCAGGCTAATATCCTATCTTTCTTTTTTTTCCCCTCTCTGAATTTCGATTGGGCTGGAATCCCTTGGCTTTGAAATGCAGCCGGCTTTCTTTTTTAGCGTGGGTTTCCCTTGGGATGTCTTGCGTAGGTGGAAGTCTACCTCTCTGGCTGCCCAGAGGAGATGTTATTAATGTCAGAGCTGTGCCATCCCTGCGCCCACACAAATATCTCGCGAAAGAGGCGGAATCACCACTGCAGAGGCAAAGCAAGGATCCCCATCAGTATTGGTGATGTAGTAGGAGGACTCCCATCATTGTGTGTGTATGTGTGTGTGCGTGTGTGTGTGCGTGTGTGCATCCGTGGGAACACAGCAATTCACACCCATCTTTCTCCAGGGGGGCAGCAACAATACATTCCAATACACAAAATAAGTGAAATGTGCTGCATGCAGCAACTGGATTTGATAGGGTTAACTGCATAATTGGTACGTATATGTACATATATGGGCACATTTCACATTATTTTTAGAGATTGTCTGCATTTTAATTAGATTTGTGGGAGGAAGGATGAGTCAGAAAAGATAAGGAGGAAGACATTTAAATGAAAAATAGAAAACTAGAAGAAAAAAAAACACACCAAGCAATCCAAAACAGTATATCAAGGTTGTTTTACCAGAAGCTGATACGGGAATCCACGTCGTTCCAAAGGACAAATGTAATTATCAGCCATTGTGTAGGGTAAATCCAATATTTATTGTAATGTGATAATCTTTATCATGGGAAACAACAATGATAAAAAAAAAAGAATTTTAGATATTCTGACTCAAAACAAGGGTCTTGCAATAAACTATTTTTAATTATTGTTCTAGGTTTTAGATAACTTTATCTCACTAGGAAACTACAATAAATGCCTTATGTAATGCAAAATTAAAGATATCGCTCTTCGGGATTCGCCCGGCAACACAAAATGTTGGCTATTTATTCCTGCTTCAGTCATTATTTTTATTAAACAAGTGAACAATTATATTGTTATATATATATATATTGTGTATATATATATATATATATATATATATATATATACACACATTATATAATCATGTTATATGTATTTTAATTTTAAAGAAACAGCTGATGTTACAATGCATGTCTGTTGATATTTCATGATTTCTAAAGATATTAAACATTTGAGGGTATTCTGGTGCAAAGTTCGGAAATTGTCGTTTCACCACAGCAACCAAGGGAACATTCCTGCCTGTTTGGACTCTTTCATGGGTTGCTATGGTGATAAGGCTATATTTAAAACTTTGTACCAAAATTGCTCATTTTTCTTATGAGTTTTTATTTATATATCGCCAACAATTTATGTAACACTTCTTACCATACATATATTCAAGGTGTACGATAAAACTAGAATTGACTAAGACAAACTGATACATTAGGTGGAGAGAGCCCTGCTTGCAAGTTTACAATCCAGGGGGAATGGGGTGAGGAAAACATAAGGTATGGGGAAAGAGGAGAGGTATTGATCATTCTTTAGGCTGAAAATATATTTTATACAGGATATATTATTATTAGTAGTATTATTATCATTAATTAAAAAACATGCATTTACACTTATATTTTTAACCCCTTCACTACTGTTTTTTTAGTACTCCTTTAGCACTGTATGTTTTTACCATTCCCCTTTTGTTTGAGGTACTCAAGCAATTCATATATCCATTTTTCCAGAAAAAATAGAGCTTTCATTTGAAACCATAGAAACATGCAAAAAATAATAATTGTGTGTGCTAGTATGTAAACAAATAACTATTCTTCATCTACACAGTAGGTACCATTGATGAACAATGACCCAATTTATGTTCAGCAACATTGCATTGTTATCAGTGCAAAATGGATAGACATCCCTTTAGGACCATTTATGCCATTGTGACATCACTGAGCTTACTGTATTGTTCATTTTTTATTTTATTTTTCAATGTTATTATATTTCATAAAAATATATTTTTACATTTGTTTCTTTGTGGGCAGAGGGAAAAACGTTGTTTCTCACTCTCTTCCTTCTTATCTCCCCTGCACTGATCAATAGCCTTGCATTGCTGTTCACTATGTGTGTGATCAGCCAGCAGGGGGAGCAATGAGAGATTCAAGTCTAGACAGACCCAGTTGAATCTCCCCTGTCCTGTGTCAGCAGTGACGCCTAATGGAAGGGAATGCCTGATCCTTGTATAATGGCGTACTAGGACTTGCGCCCAGCACTTTTACAGGCAATTGGTCTGCTGAAGGGAGGAGTCCAGGCTGTCAATAGACTGCCTGATCTCCCATGTAGTGGTAGGGAGATGTTCTTGCAACAACAACAAAGTCTGTACGTACTGGTACGTCCCAATGGGCATTTCGGCACAGCTTTTAAGGAGGTACAGGTGCTTCCATATGGTCGTGAAGGGATTAAACAAATCTCTTCAGGTAACCAGTAGCTGTAAATGTTATGTGCCCTTTTCTCTCCAATATGTTTTTATGCCATTACTATGCACAAATTACAATGGTAGTACAGTTAGAATCCCTATATAATAGTTGGTAATTTTGTTCAAAGAAAATGCATACCTCCTCCTCCATTGTTGCTTATGGCAGTGACAGTCCAGAACCCCCCGTTCCACTTTTCCAGTAGTTAAAAACATTTGCTGGGTGTCACAAAAACTACATACCGTCATAGCACAGAATTGTTTGTCAGTATTTACAGCATTAATGTGTTTTTTCCAGGGTTTGTCAATGAAATAAAGTAACAAGGCTTAATATCTGACACATTACTATATAAAAAGCACCTGGGCGGCTGCAGACCTTTATCTGCCCTTCCTTTCTTTGGTATCAGCATTGATCACTAAATCTCATAATCAAGATACCATCATGTGACAAAGGGGTCTATGCAGGAAGAGCTAGTTATCCCATACTTTAGCATAAGCTAAATACTGGAGTTAATCAAATTAAAAGGACAGCTTACAGTCATTGACACCCACACTAAAGAAGAATCCTTATTAATCAACTCAACGAGTACTTTAATATGCATTCTTCAAAAAAAGGTAGGTTGGATATTGCATAAGTACTTTACTTATACCGTATTTGCTCGATTATAAGACGAGGTTTTTTTCAGAGCAAATGCTCTGAAAAATACCCCTCGTCTTATAATCGGGGTCGTCTTCTAATCAGACCTCAAATAGAGGTCTGATTATGAGACTAAGATCCAGATCCCCCGCACCGCTGCAGGGGACCTGGATCCTCCTGTCGTCGCCCCCCCCCCCAATTTAACGCCCCCCCCCACACACACACTTACCGGTGCTTCCGGAGGTGAAGTTGGCAGCGGGGGTTTGTATGCGTCCGTCGCAAATACCTTCCCCGACTGTCAGAGATCAGAGTTCCCCGCACCGGTGCGGGGAACTCTGATCTCTGACAGCCGGGGAAGGTATTTGCGACGGACGCATACACACCCCCGCTGCCAACTCCACCTCCTTCCGGCTGCCGCGGAATGAGACGTCAACCCGCTGCCCCGGCAATACAGCAGGAAATTGGAAGCACCGGTAAGTAAGTGTGTGTGTGTGTGTGTGTGTGTGTGTGTGTGTAGGGCATTTCTGGAATGCCTTATACCCCTATATGCCACTCTGGCACTTAGGGGGTTAAAAGGCATATTATGGGGCAGAGTGGCATATAGGGAGGTATAAGGCATTTCAGGTGGCGTTAAGGGGGCATTTAATAGTGCACTCTGCCTCCTGAAATGCCTTATACCTCCCTATATGCCACTCTGCCCCATAATATGCCTTTTAACCCCCTAAATGCCAGAGTGGCATATAGGGGTATAAGGCATTTCTGGAGGCAGAGTGCTCTATACAATGGCTTTTAACTCCCTTAATGCCACTCTGCCTCCTGGAATGCCTTATACCTCCCTATATGCCACTCTGCCCCATAATATGCATTTTAACCCCCTAAATGCCAGAATGGGATATAGGGGTATAAGGCATTTCTGGAGGCAGAGTGGCACATAGGGGGTCAAAAGGCATACCATGGGGCACAGTGGCATATAGAGGGTTAAAAGGCATATCATGGGCCACAGTGCCATATTGGTGTGGCAAGTCTGGGGGCAGATGTGCGTAACTGGGGGACAGGTTGGAAAATACAAGAAATAAAAACAAAAAAAAAAATATTTTTCTCAATCATAGCTTTTATTAAAAAAAATAGTTTACATGAATTAACATTTACTGGTAAAACTTTTTTCCTTTAGGGTCGTCTTATATTCAGGCTTTTTCTTTTTTTCCTAAGTTAATATTCAGATTTTGGGGGGTCGTCTTATAATCGGGGTCGTCTTATAATCGAGCAAATACGGTATTTATTGAAACATTGCAAATATGTAAAATAATTAAAGAGAAAAAAAAACAGTAGAATGTTTAAATGTAGTTACTGATACTGTAATAAGATATATGTGGATATCTATTATGTATCTAAGGCTGGCAGATGTAGCAGTTTTTTCATACAACAGAATTCTTTAATGAATTATTGCAAATGATATATTTTTGCAAGCCATTCCAATTAACGGTGCCGACAGGTAAGTGGACCAGATTAAGGGCAATACAATTAACAAACAATGACCAACCTCAACTTGTTTAAACACCCATGATATCATCTACAGTGATGCATAGTGCATGGATCACAACAAAGGAGTACAAAATTCATGCGCAACACCTCATTTGTGATTGATGCACCTCTTTGATATATGATTATGTTTTGGCAGCTTGAGAAGGAAGACTGATAACAAGGCAGGTAGGTTAAATCAATCAGCATTTAAGAGGCAATAGAAGGCACAGGCAAGTGGAGTTCTTCAGAGGCAAAATACACCTCAGTTGAACATAATACATTTAATATCTCCAACATATCTCCAATAAAAATACAAAGCCTATATGAATCGATACATTCATTTCACAAGGCAATAATCTCATATGTGATAATATTAATACATATAACATAATACAATTTCTTCTAGACTGTAGTTACTACAGCTGAACATTTTTTAGCACTGTTCCCAGTGCAGAATGGATCAAGATCCCTTTGAGATCTTTATAATATATAGTGTCACAGTGACATCACTAGGCTCTCAGAGCTGTCTGTGCTGACCACACATGCGATCAGCCTCCAGGACAAGGGCCCCAAACAACTTGTGAGTGCCTTTGCCCCAAGCAGCTTATTAGTGCCATTCTAACCCTCAAACAGCCTATTTGTGTCATCAGTGCCCCCAAACGGCTTATCTGAGCCATCTTTGCCCTATAGCTTGTCTGTGCCATCATTGCCCCAAACAACTTGTCTGTGCCTTCTTTGCCCATGGCCGCCCTTCCAACATACAATCTGGTCACATGATCGGGCATTCCTTGTATTATAGTATACTAGTGTTACGCACGATTGCTCGGCAGGAAGCCAGCAATGGTGGCTTCAGCCAGTAGGGGTGAGTCTAGACTGTCAATAACAACGTCAGGATGTACCTAAGGGGCGTCTTGGCAAAGTCTTTAAGGAAGTACCAGTACATCCCAAGGTGCACGAACAGGTTAAGCTCTCTTAATTGTTTTATTTAACTTATCTTAATATTTCGCATGCATACTCACCTACCCGTGATTAACAGATACTCACCAATTCTGACCTTGTGACCTGTAAACCTACAGAACATTAGAACACTGCAGCAACTTAATCGTGTGTATACTAATGCTGCAAATGGTGTCCAATGTCCAATACAGAATCTGTGTATCAGCAAAAAAGGCTGCAAAATATGGTTTTATTTATGGCAATATGTGGCTTCACGCATTGGGTGTCTGACGCTGGCTGAGGATAGTGTCCCCCACTTTAGTCCGAAGTCTGGTTGGGAGAAACATGGAACTAAGGGCACCCGCTCCAAACTTCAGGCCCCCAGCTTTACCTAACACATACCTAGAAATTAGAGCCCCGTGCGGGACTGTTTTTTTAATCCCGCTCCCGCATATTTTTTGTCCAATCCTGCCCTCTCCCGCAATGTGGGTGTTCCACTCCCGCCCGCTCCCACAACATGTGTGCCCAATCCCGCCAGCTCCCCCCACAAATGTGGCCAATCATGCCCACCTCCTTACCTGAACTGCAGATTTCCTACGCAGTCCCGCAAGGCTGCCCTCGAGTTGCTACTCACAGCGTCTCTTCTCTTGCTCCGCCCAGGAACACAGCCGAGTCACGGGAAGTGATGTCACATCACGTGATTCTGCTTTGTTCATGGGCGGAGCAAGAGATGAGACACTGTATGGGAGCAGCGCAAAGGCAGCCTTGCGGGACTGCACGGGATTACCGGGACCCACAGGTACAATGTCTGACCACCCGCTCCCGCCCGCAGCACCAGCAAGGCTGCCCGCGCCCGCAAGTTTTTTGGTGGGTCCCGCCTCCCAATGCAGTCCTCTACTAGAAATCAAACATTAATAAGTACCCTACTGACTATATAACTATACCACTAACAGAAAAAAATAATGAGAGTTCTGGTTTGTGTTTTTTACAGTAGCACAAAAAACAGTGATAACATTTTCATAAAACCTGTGGTAAACATTTTCGGTGATAGTTGGAATTTCTATTTTAAATACACAAAAATTGGGACATCTAAATTGATGTATTCTGTTAATTAATTTACACAATCTTGTCTTTACTTGTCATGGCAACACATTAGCTAAAAACACTTTGTGTTTTAGGATTTCCACACAAGTTCCACACAATCTATTTTGTCCTTTGATCTTTGAATGAAAACAGTATAGTTTGCACAAGACATTATTAGTGTATCAACTCAGTACCCATTTTTCTCCACATATTTTTTGTGACCTTTTAAACACTGCTATTGTTCTTTCTTTTATAAATACCCTCTCCATAGTATTCAGGTACAATAGAGCGCTAATAAAAGGTAATTATTAGTGTTCAATTGAAGGTTTCTTCAGAAATCTTTCTATCAAAGCGGGGGTTGAATATTTAACAGCCGAACACTGTGCTAATGAAAGCCGGACATTCCTGTGCAAATGATTTCAAATAGTTATAGTTTCAATTTCTAATCAATGTTACAAGCAACTATAACACTGCTTCCGCCATGCGTTCAGGATATGTGCTGTTGCTATGGAGTTGTTTCCATCATATATAACCTGATAATCAGAGGCAATAGCAAAGAGATGGGGCATCACCATTTAATATAACACTGATCTTGCAATGTAAAGGGTTTCCATGGCTTAGTCAGTGAAAATAGTGTACTACAGGGGATAGCGTATCTTATTTTGCACCCCCATATTTAAGTGTGAGTGCAAGGTGCAAGCATTAATCCATTTACTGTTATATAAATCAAACCAGAAGGTCACAAGGAATTCTTCATTTAGGAATTTTCTTTTTTTTTTGTCATGAACAAGTATATACCATATGAAATGTCATATCACACGCACTTTTTTTAACTAAAATATGAGTTATACGCCGATAAATCCTAGAGCTGCACAATCTTCCCCTGCACAGCTCTCTCGCGCGCCCTCTCTGATGCCAGGTGATGACGTCACTTCAGCCCCGGCATCAGCACAAAAAGTTGTCATAATAACTGTCCTAACATATAGCTTCATTTGAACATAAGCAATCATTTTTACGTTCAATATCAGACCTGTTCCTAATGACCTCACAATAGAGGAAATCAGGGAGAGAGATTGCGGCGTTACAACGGCTGCATATGACATCACTATGGCTTCTTTCAATAAGCCATGCTTCAAAATATTGTTTGCTGCTAAAAAAAAAATCCCCTCTTGCCGCAAACCTGAAATTACAAACAAAACGCAACTTTACTCTGTATTATTCATGAATACCTCTATTCAACATTAAAAAGCTTTATTTCATAATCTCTTTATTGTGAAAGTTAATATTTTCTCCAGGAGTTCTACCTTTTGTGTACGCTGCCGTAGGGGGCAGTTTGAGAATATGGCAGGTTAAAAGGAGCGAGCTCTGTTTTCCTGTGGTTGACAAGGGCAGTTAAGCATCTAACGTCAGGTAAAGGACCTTTTAATCAGCACCGGCAAACATTAAGAAGCAGCAGCATATCACAGCAATGATGGTTGAACAGCTCCCTGCAGCCTCCAACTTTCCTGTTGGTTGCCATGACTACCGAGCCTCAAGAACTCAGTGTCAAATGGGGAGCAGAGGGGTTTATGGGACAATAGTCTTCCTGCTGTTGGAATTCAAAGCTCAAAATAACTACATTGTTTTATCTCAAGTAATAATTTCTATTCTGCCCTTAGTTCCAAAACACTTTAAAATGATCACTCTGCCTTTACAAATGAATGCATTTATTGCACACCGGATGTTACTGTAATTCCTGTGCTCGGTATCATAGTAGTTATAATTTCGGTTATTTTGCGCATGAATTGTATGTAGTTGTCATGGTTATTTTCCATTACATGGCTGAATCGAGGTTTCAGCTCTATTTTTGTTCTGTATTATTTAACCTCTCCCGTGCCAACATTGCTCTAGCACATGCTACGAAGATGTTATCCGGGAAGAGAGTTGATGGCACACTTTAATATAACGTAATGGGGCTCATGGCACATCACGTGGGATGCTTCATTCTTACATCAGCAAATGTAAATGAATTAAATTGAAATATTTCTAATGTGAAGAAATGGGTCTCATGGTATATGCCAGCTTTTCTATACATACGAACATAACTGCACACCTGTGCTGAAATAATTGGAGGATCTGAGGACAAACATACGGCAAACTACACACAGGATGCTTCGTTTTTATATCAAAAAATGTAAATGATGTAAGTTTACATTAAATTATATCACAAGATAGCACATAGAGTTGTATTCACTAAAGGCTATGTATTTTTTTTTATCTCAGGGTTCTCAGTATAATGTTTTCAAAGTTGGACTTACTAATGTGAGAAACTGGCCTGGGACCCTCACTATCTACGACCCCAGCAATCACTATGGAAGCATTCTGATTTCTTTCTGCACAACAGGTGCCATGTATTCTTTTTCTGAGTAAAGACATTTAATTGGATCTCTTTATTGGAAGACGACTAGATGTACTCTTCCTCGAGCCACTTGTGATTTTTCACAAGTTAATGGTGATTTATGCTCAGGGTTCACTTGCCTGAAAGAAAAAGTCCGGAAGATGCTATAAAGGGAGCATTTTCCATTACAATGGAATCTAGTCATAAGAAGGCTCAACTGTTCTTTATTAACCACACTGCTTATTTTTCATTATTTATTACAGTGGCCCCATTATAGATCATCAAAGACCAGTTGCATTAATATTATTTAAAGACGGTGCAGTTTATTTCATTAAGATATAGCATATGTTCAGCCTGGTCTGTTGTTCCACAAGTCCCTTTGGTCTTTGGGTAGTTTTTGTTACCTCTGCTGGTATCCCAATATGCTGTTTTTTTGCACTTGGTTTTACTTACCACTGCTTGTTTACTAATATATATATGGTGTAATAAAATCTGTTTTGTGTTTTTCCACGTAGCATGGTTTTCATCTATGACTGACCAGGCCTAATTTCTGGTAATTTACTGTAATACACCAAAGTATATTTTGTTGCAAAGGGCATGCATAGAAGGATAATCTTTACCAGGATCAAGGTAGGCAAACCTGAATCTTCCCATGTAAGTTAGGAAAAGCAGTACAGGTGGTGTGGGAACTATGATGGTGGAAGTAGTAAGAGATGGGGTGGGATAAATTATGAATAGTACATCTAACCATCATTTTTTCCACTGATTAAAGGAAAATACAAATAAAATTGAATGGACTGCTCTGGGCCATGTTTTGCAAAAGTCGGTAGCGCATTAGCTTTCAATAGTGTGCTAAAACAATAATATAACTAGTTCATGAGTGGCGTCTAAGGCATTTATAAAAAGGCTATTTGAAGCCTTCCCCAAGATGCTTTCTATTCTCTGATTGTTTCTTGGACGGAACACTTTGGCTTCACCTGTAACAAAGACAATTGTGTTCTTGTAATTGAAACATAAATATATTATAACCCTGTGTTAAAAGTGCCAATAAATATTTCACAAAGGGATTAGATCAACAAGAAAGAAGCATATTATTTATTTAAGGGCTCAGCTGGTTACAACAAAAGTAAAGGTGTAATTATTTTGCAGCCTGGTTATTTCTCTGTTTGGCCTTTTGAGTGACAGCAGGTTTCTTACATGGAACAGACATGAAACTCCGTATTGCAAATTAAATACTTGTGTCATAGTCATGGTTACCAAATCCTTCCCATGTTCTACAGATACCGCAGATGCTCAAAGTAAATAACACATTGTCTTCTGGGCTTCTGACCCAATCAAAGAGACACAAGCTGTTTATTTAAGAATTAAATGATCTGAACTAACTTTTTTTCTACTTTTATCAACGTGTTTATTCTAGATTGGAAGATGTTTTCAACCAATAGTAACATAGAATAGTTAACTTTCAGGTATGGGTGCAAGAACTGCATTTGCCCTATGGGACTTGGTGGCAAGGAGGTCCCAGTTGCTGCAGTGTGTAAGAAATCCATTCCTTGTTCTCTATTATTTTCACACTACGCCTGAGGGAAACATGAGCGCTAGGAACATTTGTTTATGATCATGTGAGATAACTGTTAAAGGGTCTTCTTTGGAATGCTATTATGTTGCATGACTGGTCCAATAGGACCCAAAGTAGTCAAATATTGCCCATACATGGTAGAACCTATAAACTAAATGATAATGTAAAGCAGTATAAAAGGTATTTTTTCTCCTCTATCTTTGCAAGAACATACCCACTGTACAGCGCTATGGAATATTATGGCACTTTATAAAACAATAAATAGTAACAATAATAGAGCCTATAGCTCCACTTATTACAATCTGTTGTGCAATCAATACGCACTGTATGTATACTGATTTGGTCTAAGAAATAAAATACATAGAAGCTGTGATTTCATCTTAACTTTCATCACAGAGACATTTTGATATTTAGTCAAAGCAAATACCCAACACTGTGTTTGCTGTGCTGGGTGATGTAGGATGCCAATTGGTGGTGTTGCTCACCTGTGGGGTATTTGTAGAGACACATACTCTCCTAGAGTAGGCTTAGTGAAGACAGGGAGCTTTCCTATCTGGATGAGCCAGCGAGTAGCTTATTTTGCAGTCCCATGCTACAGCAGGGCCAGAATGGGAAGAACGAGGCAACGTTGGCACTAATAACAGGCTGGACGTTATGTTTTTATGCTCATGTTGCATGTGGCCAGGCATGTTCAGCTGGTGGTCACACACTACAGAACCCGATCAGCTGCCTGTATAGAGGGCGATGTCTAGCATTATAGAAGATGGCCAGTTTGGGCCTGTGTTATAGTAAGAGTGGAATATGCATGGCCCTCAGCTTGTAAGAAAAAGGCAAGAATCAGAGCCGCTGTGTGCGGATTCTGTGAAGCGAGCATCTTGTAGTCACAGGAGCAGAGAGCAGGTATAAGCTTGGATCACTGTACATAGAAGTCAATTTGTAAGCATGTATGCGGGGATGTCTCTGCGTGAATGCATGTAGCTGTGTCTCTTCTCTGTTTTGTGTGTGTGCACGCATATGCATACATCTACCTATGTAATTGTCTGATGGACTATGAATTATGTTGTGACACAGCAAAAAATGTAGAAAAGGTAGATATCTTGTTAAGCACCAGCTATGTGTTTGTGTGTACATAAGGATATATGTGTTTGAATTGTCACCGGATCCAACCTGATCTTGAAGGTTGACCTAAATGCAGAGCCCTGTTACCCTGTATATATATACACAGAATGTAGTATGGCAATAATCCATGCAACTCCTGATTCAATGCACTCCTGATTCAGTGTAGGAGTAGCGTTGCAGCTTTTTTAAAATTTATGGTCTACATGTTAAAGAGATAATTATAACTGGCATACTGTGCTTATGCTTCTCTGTAGAAGCGACCATTTTTTATGGTTTATAATTTACAAATAAAAATATAGCACACTTTAGAATAATTAATTTACTGAGCAATTTTTTACCTACAACATGAAACGTTTTGTATCTTAATAGAAAGTTATTTTGTGGAACCATATATGTAATGATCCACCCATTATATGTAATGATCCACCCATTATTCCCTATATCCATACCTAGATCTCTAACAATTGGAAAGCCCATAAAACAGATATCTAGCAATTAGAAAGCCCATAAAACAGTTCTCAATAGACACATAGTTGAAAAGAATGAAAGGAATTCTTGGTCAATGAGAAACCATTGGGGTTTTTATAATATTTTGTACTTTTTATAAGGAGCTTTTCAGTTGCTCCAAAGTTGTCAAGATTCTTTCTATTAGTAAAAATGGCAGGAGTCATTAGCGCTCTATATCTCTGTCATTGCTCACATTGGTGTCAACCCATTTCGGGTACCTGGAAATATATAAATATAGCAGTAATGCACAACAATGCACAACAGGACTTTTTCCCGCATCATGCTTTTAACTGCTCTATAAGAATTATAAAGAAAGGTTGTCAAGCAGCTAACTGTGGGTGTTTGAGATCAGCCTGTAATGTATTTGTTAATCAATTAAGATGATAAAAATAGTTTTACATAATAGTACATACTGTATATTGTATATGTATAGCTGTAGATATGCTAGCTACTTTTCTTTTTATAAGATTTAAGTTCACAGGTCAATTTTTATGAGGACAACTTTTAGTTTAATGCATACAATCATTGTTTAAGTTATATGTAAAATATTTATATAAACATCTTATCTACAACATATACTTAGCCTCTGTAAGGCTCAATACAGCTCTGATACCTCTACTTTCTTTATGTCAGGACGTAGATCTGCCCAGTAGGAACAGTAAGATCCTTGGTTTTAAACGATACAGGAAGCAGAAGGAAAAGTTCTCTCTCATACACAATGTAAGCAGGAATGGGCAGGCACACCAGGCCTTGCTAGGTGAATTGTTTTAGTCTGCAACTGAGTTTAAGGGTCAGAAGATGTCAAGTTAAAACCCACAGGTTTCTTGGTTTGTTCATAGTATTTGACACTGTCCTGGAATTGGAGATTTAAGCTCTCACAGGGGTGAGAGAGAGAGACAGTGGTGGGACCAGATCATGGGAGTGACACCATGGGCTACCACACTGGGTGACAATAACCCTAGTGATGCCACTTAGTTTAAATTTTGTATGCAGTGCTGACTTATGGCTGGTTGACGAACACTGTGTAGGGGAGTGATGGCAACTTCTAGCCTGAGGGGCAAGACTGGTAGAGAACACACACAATGTACAATGTCCATGCCTGTCCAATTGCATAGTAAGAAGCAATGAAAAACTCTTCAAAAAACTAGTTAGGATATGAATTTACTGGATACACCCTAGTGGCTATGTAGGGAATTGCTAAAGTATTTAAAAACTGTCCAAAATCTTAGAGATCCAGGTAATAACTACCCCCCTCGCCAACCTTCTCCCACCATGAACATTCATAGTGTATGTGTGACATTGTATAACACCCTACCTGGGAGCACCAATTTTACAGGCATCGCTAAGATTTTTTCTATTTATTATTGCAATTGTAATAATAACTGTGATTTAGATCACACAACAGGTTAATAAAAATAAATGGTCAGATGCTGATCATTACTTGAACTAGAGGAGTTGAAAATGACAAAGTGCACTATTGTTTTAGACACAATGAAACTCTATTGTTTGTTATATGAATAGTCAGGTTAGCAGCAGTGTGGAACATGCCCTATGCGAAGCCCCTTTGGTTACCTTTCAGAATCTGTGTCTGTCACTGATTGTACACATAGCCCCTCACCTGTACCCGCTGTCCTCTCTCCATCACACCGTTCACCAGATGCATTTGCCTCGTTTATTCATGCGGA
Organism: Spea bombifrons; assembly: GCF_027358695.1. Lineage (NCBI taxonomy): Eukaryota > Metazoa > Chordata > Amphibia > Anura > Pelobatidae > Spea > Spea bombifrons. The sequence goes on from NC_071090.1 coordinate 38,255,821, forward strand.
AAAACAGCCATTCAATGCGCCTGCTCCTGAAGACACTGCAGTGATGGATGTGTTAGGATTCCCTTTGACGTCACATACTGGAAATCCCATTTTAATCAGGTTTGTCTGGCTTATGTGTCCCTACAGGCTAGTTAGAAACCAGAGAACAAGTAAGGAGAACAGCAAACACATTATGGAAATGAAAGGATCATGTAGTCTTCAGTGCAATAAAAATAAATACAAAGCAACATGTTCCCATTAGTGGTGCTATTCACAATGCTTAATTAACAATATGACTGCTTTGTTGATGTAACCTTTTTTTCAGCTTTCACTTAATTATGTACAATAAAAAGCAAATTTTTTAACTTCTCTAAGCTCCAATGATGCATGTTTTTTTTTCAAAAACATATAAATTATTTTGGTGTATTATTTTAAGGGTATGTTTTTCTTTGCTATTTGTTAATTAAATCACATTTGAACTGGTTTGTGTACCTGATTGAAGTCAATATACATAAAATGATGGGAACCAGGCACAATGCTGCATTCAACATATTTATATACCTCAGTTACATATTATGTGATTTTTTAAAACAAAATTATTTAGGATGATATGATTCTAATAGATTAACACGAGAAGACAATGCGCTGCAGGAAAATGAGAACATTTTATTTTAACCAGCCCAGTAATAGTTAAAATTTGAATATCTAAGGCTAACAAGTTTCCATAAAGCAGTACCTTAACTAGGAGAGGTATTTGTAGTATTTTATGATATGATGGGTAGTACAGACATCAAATCAGTTTTCAATATTTTTTTGTTCAGTTTGAGTACTGGGAAATAATTGCCTTAATAAAGGTGCCTGAGGCTGTCCAGCAATGGATAGAAGTCAGGTTAATAGTAACCAATAATGGCTGTTTGAAATATTTGGATACAGGATATATTTCAGAAGTATTTTTTAATTATGTACTTTTAGATTAATTAGAAATCTACACCTGTGGCGCACCTGTAGTAAATAAAACAGCTGTTATCACGCTCAGCCAGCCTCAGGCTAATGGGAGTTGCAGTCTATGAGAAGCTCGAGGTCTAGAAGTTACCCATCTATGGAATAAAGGAATTGCTGGTCAGGTTGCTTCCCTGCAGGTAAATCCTCACCCATAATAAATTGCTATGTTTTCCATGTAAACAGATGTCCTTTCCATTGCACAAGCCCATTAGGAGTCACTGAGGTACGAAGAAATCACATTTTCTACTCTGTGAAGCATAACATCTCTAGCCTCTTTCTCACAGCGCTCCTAAAGGGCATCTTAATCAAAGTTTAAAGCGTCGGGAAGATCCGTATGGTTATTATTGGGAAAGGACAAAATGCCGGGTGAAGCGAATGATCATTGGGGTTTTGCTATTAACCCCTTATGATAAAAATCCTCTAACATTGTGTACGGATTTTCTGACCATATAACACAGTGTTAAGTCCCAATTTATCTATGTGTCACTGTTTGAGGCAATGCTTGTTCTCTACCAAAGTCTGTGTATATATAATTTCAAACTTGAGAATACAAATATATAGAAATATAAAAATATATATAATAGCATTGATATAAGCCTGTGTAATGGTGATTACAGATTAAAATAAGCAATCTAATATGCATCAAACATATATATATATATATATATATATATATATATATATATATATATATATATGTAACGTGAACTTCAGTTCCTAACACACAATATAAAAAGTTTTAGTAAATTAGTTTAGTTCTAATTAAAGCTGTAAAGTTCCCTTAAAAGCAATTTGTCATATTTCAGATTATCACCTATCCCCATCCCTATAAATACTATATCAATCAACTTTTTTCTTCTGAAATACTATATCAATCAACTTTTTGTATTAAGAAAAATAATATTGCTTTATGTAAGGGTTACTCCTTTCCCCACTGTCTTTCAATGCCTCGGCAGAACTCTGTGTGTTAGCCTGTGATAATAGGCAACAGAACTGAAACAAATAGGTAAAGCTGAGAGGAAAATATTTACCTCCCCCTGCGACAAGTGGTATGTTCCACGGACATTTCCTGTCTGAGTATGAATACTTTCTGTGCCCATAATCCCTCTATTCTAGGAGATCAGGATGTTTGATAACATGAGTCTGTCGTGAAGTTCTACAGCTGTAAAAGTCGCAGTCATGTGATTAAAAACATATATCCATACCTGGGAACTCTCCGGGTTTGCCCAGAGGTTGCCGGGTGAAGCACTGCTTCTCCGGTTCTCCAGGTCAAGACCCGAATCCTCTGGGTCGCGGGGTCTTGCCACGCCCCGCTTCCCGCCCATTTCCCTTCAAATGCCGATGGCAGCGGGAACGTCCCCAGACATCAGAGGGCAGTTCTGGCCACGTCCCGCAAGGGAAGGCTCGCAGAAGCCGGAGTCCAGAAGTTCCCAGCTATGCATATATACTGTGCATACACATTCCTTAAATATAATAATATATTTATACATCTATGTCTGTTTCTCTTTAACATCAACATATATTGATATTTATAGATAAATCACAAAAGCAGGGCAGAGGAAGAGCTCGGTGGGATAGTGGGATACAGTGGCGAAATCGTGACTGCCTTGTGCAAAGGTGTGCAACTTAGGTAATGCCAACAGCGAGACTCATGTTCTGACTATTGACACTGTCAGCAGGCCATCATATGTTGTTAACAAATCCAGTAATGCATGTGCAAAAAGAGGCAAAAAATGTATTTTGGATAGAATGCTTTGTGATTTGTCAGCATTGTGCCCTTGGGTATCCTGAAAGTTTATAAGTATGCCGTAATATGTGTTTTCCTTTACAGTCCGCATGTGGACCCCTTGCTGAATGTGGCTAGCCAATGGCGTTACAAGACCCACGAGAATCCTAAAGTTCTTTGTGTCGTTGATGGATTTTACAATGAGAGAAAATACCCTCCCTTTTGGAGTCCAGGCTTTATAGATGGGTTTGTTAAAATTTGCCAGTGGAGTTTTTTTCTCCCTACAATTATAAAAATACTTTTGGACAATCCGGTGGAGACTGATTATAGGGCACATTATCATAAATGGGAACAAACCAGGGTTGTCCTCCCGGAGCTGCCCATATCAGAGGCTAGCGTGTATAGCGGTGCGGCTAGCCCCAGTCAGTCTATAAAGGGGTGGAAATTGGACGAAGAGGCGGGAGTGGGAATAAAAAAATGCTGCACACCTGCCTGGTGATCTAAAATAGTAACTGAGAGCCTCGGGGTAAAACCTAGGAAGCTCCCAGGTATACACGTTATTAAACCTTTGTCCTTTTAATGCTGAACTTGCTCACCACAGAGCAACACTAAAGTTCCACTGTATGAAAACACTGAATTAAATACACGGTCTTTCAGCTACCCAACCTCAGAGTACTGCCATTGATATTAGATGTCACAGTCCTGCTATGCAATCGCAGTGAAGGTCCACGTGCTCAGTGATGGCCTCCCTCATAGCGTGACATATCATGCTGTCTTACCGCTTCTGCACTGAAAAGTGTAACAAATACCCCTCAGCACTCCGGGCTCCGGTTACTGATCCCTCAGAGGGGAGTTTCAAGTACTTTGTGGGGAAGTGCTAAAAGATTTGTGGCTTGAACGGATTGCTTCAGTCCTGCACCTTGCCTTCTAGCAAATAGAAAACACATTTTTTTGCATTGATTGTTTTAATAAATCTTTTATTTATGTAATGATAAAAAAATAAAGCCACATTTATATATGAGTTTTGTATGATAATTGTCACTAAAGTAGTTGAGTTTGGAAATGCAAGGATTTCAATATATGTGTAGCAAACATTAGAATGCATACATTGCTTTTTCAACAGTGAAATACCCCAGGCAACCTGGGGGCATTTAGGCTCCTGACATGCAGCTTATTTGGCCACCATTCTTTGCCAAATTTGGCCATTATTATTATTTTTTTTACTTCTTTTTTAAAAACATTTTTTTCGCATTGGTTAGCATTTGAGGTCATGTGCAAGCGCACAAAAAATCAGCAAAAAGTATTCAGCTGTCCCTCCAGATTGTATAAATATTAAATACCCCACATGGATAGGGCATCAGCCCATGTAGGACGGGCATCAGCCCATTTCTATTTTTTTTCCTTATTATTTGTGTTTGGTTTTATTTGATTTTCCAGTGTGGCCATTTATGTTATTGAGAAAAAGAATAACTTTCTGCGTTTCCATACACATTTTTGTATCTTGTAGGGATTTAGGACACTTGGGTACATTTATACCCACCAAAAATAGAAGATGATAGCAAAGAGGGACATCACGGGAGGAAAGAGGGACAGGACGATTTAGAGACTGTCCCTCCTTAGGAGGGAAGTTTGCTACTATGTAGAAGAAATCCTAAGTAAAATTGCAAAAAATAGTTTCTTTCTATTTTAGTATAATTTTTTTACATATATATTATGTTTGTTTCTGTGGTTTCAAAAGAAAGCCCCACATTATTCTGTTTATTAACATGCTTGTGACTTTTAGGGCTGTAGAACACTGTGATAAACTCATGCACAGCAAACATTGTGAGTTCCCAGAAAAGAAGGACGTCAATGGAGGAAAAAGGGACAGAGGCATTGGGTCCAAATAAGTTACATTTGGGAGGTATACAGGTATCGACTTCCTTGCGTGTTAAAGCACTGAATTTTGCTGAGATGGCGCAACCAAATGGTGTAACAAATAAAGGAGCTGCCATCACACCTGTTGAAGTTTCACAAGTTATAGAAGAGCTTTGATGTATGACTGTTTAACACCTTCTTAATGGGGAAATAATGATTCGCTTATCTAGGTGGGTTTTTATAGAACACATACAGCCTTCCCAGGTATCTCTAAGAAGCCCCATTATTTTAACCTTTTATGAGGCCGGTTAATTCCCGAAAGCTATCCAAGCCTCAGAGAACCAGATTAATAACTCTCAGTACAGAAAAAGTATTCCAAGGATCTTGCATGATCTGTACCCTTAAGCCCCTCATTCTTGAATTAGTCACAGTCATTCAGCCAACATCTAAAGGAACACTGGTTGCTTAGATCCAGTTACTTTACTTTAGTTTTGTCATTACTTGGTCACCAGAAAGTAACTTACTGTTACTTACAGGCAGTGTTTACCCAACTCTGAATTTAACAATTTTGTTAATAAATCCAGCGTTAGAAGTAGCGTTCCTTGAAATATTGAATGCCCTCATATTTATTTATTTTTTGATAGGTGTAATAATAAAATGACAGATTAGCTATGGTATATTTGCTCACCATACTAAAGACTGCCGCTCCCACCATCCTCAGCCCTAAGGATTTAATGCAATCGAGCAGCAGCGAGTGTGGCGCAGGTTGTATACCCCTAGCCCAGTCCTGTAAATAGAATCATCTTTCACGTGCGTGTTTTAATCCGAAGAGCTGAAAGCTGCGGTGCTATATTTATAGGGTGTGAAACCTCCATGCTGCAAGATATGATATTATAACTGTCTGGGGCTCAAGCGTTTAATATATATACGAAGGCAATATATATATATATATATATATATATATATATACCATATTGGTACTTTACCCCTTTTAGCAAATCTATTAACACTAGAAGGCCAAACGCGTGATTTTCTCCATGTGCCAGATACATACCCATCTGCTTTATTTTGCTGCATAAATTATTTTTTCTCCTCGTTTTTGCAATTTATGATGATAACAGGGCTGGGTGCTCTCATCCAGAAAACATGACTTCTCCAAAGCTCGTTTAGGGCATGCGCAGAACGTGAGACCCTCCAAGTTCATGGATCGTCCCGTGCACCGCTGCAGTTTCTCTTCTTGAAATGCTCCCTCAAATTTATTTCACTGTTTACCGCAATTGCAGTTAAATCACCCAATAAATAAAAACAGTCAATAAAGTACAATGGAATTTATACACACGTATATTAAACATCATTTGCCGGCTGATAAAAACTGCTCAGCCCATGTATTTATCCCATTTTTATACCTGCAGTAATTCATCAATGTCTCATGTTCACGATAGCCCTTATGGTTCTAGCATGCATGGTAAATTCCTTCGCTGCGTTAACCTCTACCACTTCTGCTGAGAGGCTATTCCACGTATTTACCGGATACCAGAGACTTTAGTAATCAGGCTTTCATGCCGCTGCCGCTCGATAAGCCATATAATTCCTCAAATCTGAAATTTCATTGTCCTCCCAATACAGACGTTTCTTTGTAGAGGAAACAATTTGCATGTATATTGTGCCAAGAATTCTAGGTACTGATATTATTCAAGGTGATATTTTTAGCTTCATAGAGTTTTGTATAGGGGCCATTGTAAGTGCAATGAATCAATGGGGCGGAAAATCCAGTGTGTATGGTTGCAAACACACAAGAATTGGCAACGCCGTGGCAAAGCAACAGAAACTGTCTTTGTATCTCGTCTACATATCTTTTCAATGCAAATAAAAAAAGGGAATTGCCTAACAATAAGATTAAAATCAACAGCTTTCACCCCAGATAAAGTTACTGACAGGAAAGCGCTAGATCTGTTGGATTTCAAAGATGTAGAACTGCATGACATCAACAGTGAGTAATTAAAACTGTTACCATTCAACACATTTTTCCTTCCCAGCTGCTAGAAAATGGCACCTTTTCACTAGTGCCTGACATTTGCAGTTCTTTCCATGTCATTCTTTGCTATTTTTAGTTTCTTTTTGCGGAGGAGTCAAGGATAATTAGTGAGTGTGTGCAAAGACGTACATATATTAAACACTTTAGGGAGGAAAAAAAACTCCGAAAACACGTGAAAGTATAACATTAAAATGATGCCGTTTGGAATTGTAAATCTTTACATAACATTGCATGCTTGTACATACAGTATATACGTATGTACGGTGCATGGAGGAGGAAGCGCCAGCCAATAAAAATATTCTTTTGGGTAATTCTTTAAAAAAAAAAAAAAAAGAGGCCGTCGACATGGCATTGAAATGTCTTGGATGGTGACGCCAGGCTAGCAATGTTCCAGAGCAAATCCACGCTGCATTCTAGTTCTCCACTCCGACCGGCTAGGACCGTTTTGTTTTAGAGGTTAGAGACATGGCTAGGCATGGAGGCTTCAGTCAAGTCTCTTTATGTGACTTTGTGACCTATTGATTGGGTTTTAGGTGACTGAAAAGTCCCTTTTGTTTATATACACATGACTTAAAGCACTCTAGAACACTGTGATACAACATTCAGAGCTCCTAGACATCGAGGAACATCGCGGTAGAAAAGAGTGAATGAGGAATTCCCTTCTAAAGAGGCATCGTTGGGAGGTATTCTAACATCTCCTCCGAAACCCTCTTGGGTCTGATGGCAAAGAAGTGCTGCATAAATAAATAAAAAATATAAAATAAAAGATTATAATAAATAAAATGATAATGCGATCCCAAAATACATATATAAGGTGCCTTTTACTGTGATATATATAAGTAATGACTAAATAATATTGTCGTCACAATATTAATGTATAAGTAAATGAATTATTGTTTAATATTTAATGTAAATAGAAAAGCTAATGGCAGGAGAAATGAGATGCCTCTACTGCCAAAATGGCTGGGACCCTATAGCACTTATAGCTACGTCTTACTTTCTTGCCAATGTGCCTTGCCAATCGAACAAGGCTATGAATACAGGGAGGTATGTGGAAAAGCCCAAAATTCCGCCCGTTTTAATGCTTGGATTGTGACAGCTGCTGGCCAGGAGGAATAAAATTAGGTGAAACATAAAACAAACAGTAGAACAAAATCCCCATGCCTAAACACACACCTCGTCCACACACCCAGCCCATTTGTTCGAGTGCTCTCGGAGCTGCGGTTATAAACATCTGGGTGCGTGTAAGGGAATGAATAATGAGTCACTATTGGCATTTTGCTCTGTACTTCACTTGTAGTGAGTGGGAGGTAAAGTTACCCCCCCTACGTGAATGTGTTGTACAGTAGAATGACATTACATATTTCTATACATACTTAGCTGTCAATTTTCTTCTCTAAAAACACAGCAGTTCACACAGGTGCCACAAAGCATTTAGAAAGTAGGGGTCAACTCGATTTCACTTTTATTATAATGGATTGGGTACTGTGGACACTTGGGGGTTTCATCTGATTCATGGCCACCAGTTAGACAACAGTGGTACAAAATGAATGTTATATACAATTGGAAGCTTTTGTATGCATCTGCATGAATCTCCGTCCAACTTGATGGATGTCTGCTTGGACTTCTCCACTGGACGTTCTACGTGCTATACCTTTTTCCTTGTCATGTACACTCATGCCAGCATTAGTAGTACCAAGGAGACTTGGATGATTTGACAAAACAGTTGTGAAAATGTACTTCCGTTGATAAAATAATCCACTTTTGGATGAACAGTCATTAATTAAATGTTGAGAGAGTCAAGCAGCCAGATATTAAGCTCCAGGGACAGACTCTCCTCTTTTTTTGTCTAACAAACTCATTTTTAAAGAACTGTCCCACTGCTGACCTTCAGCCAAAAGGCTTGGTTTGAGGTCCCAGTAGACACATATTACATGCTTGATGGGGAGGTTCTTTAAATCACAGAACATATGGGTATTTGAAGACAATGCAGGGGAACTTTTGCAGTGCATTTTGGTTAGGCGTAGCCATCTGTTGTGGAAAGAGTTGTATCACTCAGATGCTCACAAAGCCATAGACTCTATTCTTTTGGAAGACTTGCTAAGATTTTGCCTGACTTTAGATAATCTTTTGAAATGTTTTCTATCCAGCACCTGGTTATTGCTCATCATGGCACATGCTTAGTGCTCATCATGGTAAAGAGTCACCTCTTAGAGCAAAGGTACTTTGCCATTGGGATACCAAGAATCATCACTTTGAAGCTTACTTATGAGTTGGAGATCCTAATTCTGAGGATCTATGCAAATAAACAAAATGAGAGCAATCACATAAACATGATTGTTCATTTGCTGTTGCATCTTGTGTCCCCTCCAATAAACACCATATGTGTTCTTGTTGAGATTTATATATAAAACATTGTATTTATTATTTAAGGATAATCATGTTATTTATGTTAATCCGCACTGTGCATTCATGGAATGAGATAACCCATCCCCAGTATTCACAGTGAAGAACTGCCAACTTCTTGGTGATGCAACCACCACCTCCACTGCTATCTACAAAGATGCATGACTAAAACCTTAAAAATGCAGAAAACATGGCAGATCTGCACCAAGTCAACTGACGTTAAAGCTGAGACCTGTGGTTACATGTGGCACAAATATCATTACTTTTCCTCTCCTGAAATTCTCTTCCCTTTTCCCCCACCATTGTAAAGGCTGAGTGAACCAATGAATGAGAACCAACAATTTAACAATATGGTGCATGGGGAGGAATAGCCATCCAGATCTGAAGAAGTTAAGATTACTCATCTTCATCACCGTCACACATGTTTGTTTAGTGCAGTGTGCTTGCTTTTCTCATGTTTATGTCAAACAAACTCCAGCATTGGGCATAAAAGGCACAATCCAGGTATTCACAAAGGTCAACTTATTGACAACTCAGGGAAGGCTTCTACAAGCTAGCATAACACTCAGGCAGTTGAAAGCTGAGCTCAAACGAGGTGAAAATAGAGCAACTCAGGACTTTGAAGATATCCGAGCTGCTGCTGAGTACTACACCAGTGATGAAACTGCATTTCAGCTCGGGTATTTTAATTTAATACCTCCACTCAGCTACTATATTACCCCAGCCTTTCACATAGAGGGTGGACAAAGGAGAGGGGGAGAGGCCTCCCCCAACTTGTGCTCTGATTCCCCCAAATAGCCAAGTTGCACCCTGAGCTAAGTAGGCCAAGTTAGATCAAGTAATTGCAACACTGAATCAACTACAGTACATAATATACTACTCTTTTATCATTATTGTGTCTTAAACTGAGAATGTATGGATGCTCGTGAAGACTAAAATAGTAAATAATAAGAGGCCCTGCTTGGCTTCAAGCCAATGACAGCTCACCCAAGCTAGAGGAGGAGGATTTGGCTGGGCGATGATCTCACTGGGGAGCACCCTAATGTATCAGAAGATTAAATACAAAAAAGAGAGACTTTCCACTAAAATTATTTCATAGGCCAAAATCTAGAGTTTTTAGCAGCTGCAGTTTTTATGGCATAACAAGAGCGAGTAGTTCTGGATTCTCCTTTCTAGACCAAAAGGTCATTATACGCCTTATACGCACAATAAAATAGCTGCTTTAAGCAATGACATCTTAGTTATACTTAATGCTTAATAGAAATAAAAGTGTTAAAGGATTTATGCTATAATTAGATTTGGGTGATAAATACAGGTGCTATGACTTTTTTCAATATTACCTTTTATTGAAAGGATACATGTATGTTATTGGATCTATATGAGCTATATAAATTATCACCCAGTCAGGACAAAAAAAAAATTCATTTCTTCACTTCAATTTGTTTAAGAAATATATTTGCAATAAATAACCAAATAAATAATAATCAAATAGTGTGGCAACAGGAGTACTCTCCTGCCACTGATTGCCAACCAGGCAATCAATCGTCAAACCACAGAGGAGGAGGGCAGCTGTAAGGTGTTTTACTATCATTTTGTTTGTTTCTTTGAAGAAGGCATATTAAAGTACTCCCGTATACATCCTTCTTATGTGGGGATGTTAGGGACATTAAATTGAGGCTGAAATGCAAATCGTGCAAAATGTTTGTAGTTAACATCTTCAATGCTGGAGTGGAAAACTTGCATATACCCGTATTTGCAGTTCAGCTCTTTAATAAGTGAGCTCTGAAGTGCAAAATTTCTGCGCGTGTTTTTAACCTCTTCATTGGTGACTTGCAAAACTTGAAAATGTTTGTAGTTAACCTCTTCAGTGCCAAAGTGCAACTTTTATATTTGTGTGCGATTCCTTTTTTTTGTGCTGGAGTGCACAATTTATATGTTTTTTTAATCTCTTCACTGCTGTAATACAGAACTTGAGAGATGGCATAATGTGAACAATGGGTGAGTGCGGACAAAATGCTTGCGATGCAGGGCGCTTGGGTGCTGTTACTAATATTCTGTTTTGAGGACAATTTGTTTTGAATCTGGCGACACTCATTTTATGTAAAAGTAGAGGGCACTTTGCATTAACCACTTATGAGCTGCCAAGGTTTACAGTCTCAACAGCAATCTATTTCATGACAGAGCTCTAAAGTATTGATTATTAGGGGAGAGTCTGTAGATTCTACCCATAACCTTAATTATTTCATATGTAACATGTCTATAAAGTCCCACATACATTTCATTCCGAAAATAGCTATACACCACCAAGGTTAGCAGAGAAATTAGTTTGAATAAGGGTCTACACTTAAAATTGGATATTTTGTATAATATACTACAAATTCATTTTCTCTGGCAAGTATATAAGTAACATATCAAATCTAAGTGTCAAATGCTTCAAACTGGTGCTTATTTATAAGGCCCTTGGGTATTATGTTGGAATATTTAACAGAATGCAAACAGGAGTTAGAAATGGGAGAGTGAAGACTTCATTATCTTGTGTCCTATTTTCATTGTGTGTTCCAGCCAATTATAACCGTACCTTAAGGAACCTACCTAAAGCTAGCTACAGGGTCTGCATGCTTACACATCTAGATGGCTTCCTATATACACCAAAGTACAGATTCTTTTTTTTTTTTTTTTTTCTTATTCTTTATTATTGGTGCTCTATAAAATCTTAAATTGTAATTTCAACGTTAATATCAAATTAACACTTCAACAGTCCAGCATTTAAAAAAAACAAAGCCGCTGTTATTTTTTGTTCATAAAAATCAATAAAGTCATACAAATGTCACCAGCGCTGCCATTTCTCAAATAAAAACAGCTAATTTTTGAAAATATAGCCAGAACCAGAATAGTGTTAGTCTTGATAGGACTAATCAAAAGAATGCAGGTTACTGTCCTCTGGTATGATCTTGTAACCAGGTAATTAATAAGGCTGAATGGTGCATTGGAGCATCCTTATTCAAACATATAATCTTCCTATCTCTCTTTATTAACTTGATTTAACTTCTGCATGATGGCAAACCCTCTGGTTGCTCACATCATTTGGCACGAAGCTAAACAGCACATGGGTAGTACAAGAGCTGATCAGCAATCTCAATTTCCCTTCAAGCTAACATTGTTTATAATATTTTTTGTGAAAAAATGTTTAATTGGGTGCTAGATTTCTATAAACTGTAGAAATGTCATTTTTCTTAATAGACTAAGCTGCATCTCCAAACAGGGGATTTGTGACTGCGGGACATAAGTATACATGACACAATTAACTCATACGCTTGCTGTAAATGTTATATATTATAATAAAATCTTGCTATGTAATAACGTAAACTGATTGAGGAATAACTTGCGTCAGTAAACCAGTTCAGATGCCAAAATAACAAGCACCAAAACACACTCTTAAAGCACAGAAATAGTTTATTGCATCAAAGACAACAAAAGAGCATGTACTTAGTTTTGAGCAAGGAGAAAGATCAGAAAGAACAAAAAAGCAAGGAGAAAGACGAGCTGCATCACTACTAAGGTGCGATATAAAACCAACTCCCATCACATAGGGCAGATTAAAATGAAATGCAATCCATTTTGCTTAAAACATGGGATTTCATTAGACAGGCCCATGCTAATTGAGTTGATATCCAATAGTTCCTCCTGTGCTACTGGTGAGACTTTTCTAATCTCTTTAACCCCTTGACGACAATTGACATGACTGGCACATCATGGGGTTAAGGAACAGGCCTTGGTTTGGAGGGTTTCAGTGTTACCAAAGCATCGGGAGAGGAGGATAAAAACTATTCCTTCCTTGGACGTCCTTTTCTAACTGTATCCCTGTTCATAGTCTGACAGCTCATTTCATGGGCGAAGAATTAGACAAGTATTTATAATGTATGAGAATGAAAACTGAAGAGAGATCAGATTAGACTGACACAACTCCTGGAATATACCGCAGTGTAAAAAAAGAAAGAGGAGTTGTATCCTCGCAGAAATTCAGGGATGCCTCTGTGTCACATCATTGGTACCTCCTTGGATTACTGTCTACTTTCGACCTATACCTACGCTTTCCTTTGCCATCTCTTCTACCATTTCACCTATTTTCTTTTGTGTAACTTTTCAAACCATTTGTATTAATACACAATCCTAGTTATTGTGATAATCATTATGTCAATATGTCACATGACAATTAAATATTCCCTGAAAAAATATGAATAAGGCAAAGAGTGATTTCTGGAAAGGGTTTGGGCAAGTAGATAAGCATCTTTAAAACTTGGACAGAAGACTTTAACATTGAAATGCTATAAATGGTATCCACACACAATGACTGATACACTATTCACTATTTATTTGGGACCTGTACATTGTTGGGATAGACACAGCCATCTGAGGTATTATGACAGCTTTGACATGTTGGTTTCTACACTAGTCAATACTGAACTAGAAAATTAATGTTATGTCTATTTTTATTTAATTCATATTGTAGCCATCCAGTGAAGTCCTCTGCATGTGACAAAAATTACCCTGATTAATGAATATATAAAGGAAATAGTAAACGCGTTAGTTCTATCTATTATTAAGATGCAGCGGATATAAATATGTTGCCCTTTAGTTATTCTGTTACATTTCACTTGAGATATAAATGTGATCTAGAATTGTCCATTGCCATGGTTACAAGTATTGAGCAATGTAGCATATGGCACATAAGAAAATCAAGTAATATTGAATCCTAGGTAAACCTGATAATCAGAATCAAATAAAATAGTTACATTTAGGCTGGGGAATTATATACCATAAACAGAACCCCATTATTTTACTAGTTTTTGGTTACACTATATGCATGCATATAAATCTGTTCAGTCTAAACTTGTGAAGAGATCCTACCCTCAAAGGCATATGAAGAATATAAATAATTTTTAAGACTCCAGAGGGATTCATTTAATATCCATTTGTGTCTTAATTAAGATAACTTAATATAATCAGTGTTATGCATTTCACTCATCTGAACACTCCCTTCATTAAACGAGGGGTTCTAAATTGTTGTTGGTAGAACAATGACACCCACCCCATGACAGTCAGGGGATTAAGAGAGTTGTAGTAATTACCAGATTATATTCCGTAGATTAATAATTGTTGACATCATTGTGTTTTCCATTTCCCATTCTCATTAAGTATGTTTAATCAAGATTTTTTATATGCCTTGGCATTCAATGCAATGCCAAAGTAGACTATTCACATAAATTCTAGTTACGTCCCAAGTTTTATATCTGACATATATGCGCTACAAAGTTTAGTGAAGCTTCAACTTGAGCCTTACTTGGATGTTCACATTCATATTGGTACATAGCACCAGATGCACTCAAGTTGAAAAAAACTATTTCTATATTATTTCAAGTGAGATTCATAATTCACTTAAGAAAGACGAACCTTTGCATCACACCAGGCCATGGAATCTGGTATATTAATACTCCATACACATGATGTTGGTGAAAAAAGATTAGGGACACCTCAGATTACTTAATTCCGCACAAGGAAAAGGAGCTGCTCCTATTGGCTCTCCATAATAAATAAGGACTCCCGTGACCCCCATACTTTTCACTTGAACTTGGCTTGCAAGTGCATGTTGATTTGCTGCAACTCAAGCACAACTCAGGTTTTAGTGAACATTCAGGTATTTGTAAAGTTATGACAAGTTATATCAAGTTACTGGTCTAACTCTCCCCTTGAACTCATTTGCTAGTTTACCAATTTCAGTATGTGGAGATTATTATTATTAATTATTTTTATTATATAGTATTATTATTATTAATATTTACATTGATGACCTGATTTGGTTCAAATGAACATTTTTAAAATCCCGCGGGTGCAGATGATCAATAACATGTTTCATTTGAACATTATACTCTCAGTCCATCTTTTCCTTTTTTACATTGGGTTCCCATCAATAAGCGACTTGAAGAAGGGGTTGGTCGTGCATATTGATGGCTAAAAATTTAAAAAGAATAGGTTCAATTAGTTAGGCAGGAAATTATTAATCAAATAGAAGCACAATATAATCTAGAATTTGGATTGTATCTTGAAAAAAAAAACATATTAAATTATAATAAAATTAGGGAACCATTGGCTACATATATTAACAACATAAATAAGACAAACCCAGCACAGTTTTACACAGGGGATCTCACCATAAAAACTAGAAGGACTAGGAAAAAAAGCAAGAGAAAAAAAAAAAGGTTAACAATGAACATCCCTTACGGCAACTACTAACAAATCGTAATAATAGGATGAGAATGAATGAACGAATGAATGTTGAATGTTAAATGTTTAAAGATATATGAATTCATAAAATGTATTTATGAACTGCACTTAAATTATACACAAAATAATATGAATGTACTTAAATTATACCTGAAAGAACATGCAATGTTATTTATTATAAAAATTATTTTTTTTTAAATCCAGTGGGTGCAGTGATCCAGTGTATATTTGTATATCTGTCTGATACAAATGTCCTTGGCTGTAAGATATACAATATCCTGCAATAATGAACAGAACTAATAGTAGCCTCTCTGCTGTCAGAGAAGAACAGATTTAACAGTCACCTGTATGTGTAAAACTCCCGTGACAAATGACACAGATGAGTGCAAAGCTGCATGATATACTGCTTTGTGTATATAAGGAGATGGCAGAAATGTCATAAGGAGATGGCAGCAACATACTCGTTAACCCCGATCCTTCCTTAATAGAAAGGAGCTGACCTGTCAGCACCGAATCCAAAGTACTCTGTAATTTGTCCAAATTAGCATAAAATCACTTGAAGTTGGTAGAAACAACATGGGTTTGGGGGCAAAAAACATGCTTGTGCAAACTCATATTCATTCATTATTTATGCTGATCTTGATCACATTCCCTGCACTCGATAGATCATCTGGGGGACCTGCTATTTTTTATAAAATAATTAATGAAAAAATGTATCTTTAAATTGCTTCTTAAATATTATGTTTTTTATTATTTTATTTATGTTCTTATAGAAAAAGTAACACAAAATCAACAGACAACATGTAAGCAATTAAGCTTGTGGTTAACATTGTTTTAACTAATTTAAAAAAACGTCGACTTCAACACTGTTAGTAACACTGCTATTAAATACTTATTAACTATTAAATACGCAGAAATCATTTCTAAGTTGATGACTTGGCTGCCATCTTGTTTGTTAATAAAATCCAGTTAATGTCGCTTGAGCAGCGTTACTGCAAGTTACAAGCAATTCAATTATTCTTTATTGATTGACACTTCTTGTAAACTGGGAACTAAGTGATATCAATGATATGAATGATCTCCCAGTTTACAGATCACTTTATGTGCAACATTATCACAACAGCTGTTTTGTAAGCAAAATGCCAGAAATACGAGACAGTGTAGATGTTTACCTATTAGTATAGTGTTTACCTACATACAGTAAACATGTTGCCATAAGTTCTTGGTCACAAAACAAGGTGCATTGCATGGGCACAATAGACATTTTCTCCACCGCAGCATATCAAACCAAAAAAGGTGTACTGTGGAACACTCACAGTAACACTTATAGTGGCACGTGCCAAGATCATGGATGCCTTAAGGTCATAAAACATGTATATGCTACATAATGAGGTTTTATTCACTAAAGAGGGTGTTAGCAGGTGAGTTTCCAAGAGAGTTATAGCTTACCATAAAGACTCCTTTATACATATTTGAAGCACCAGTCTGTATGAGCCCTATAAGAATGGCCAAGTTGTCGGGATAACTCAGCGTTCATGTAGCGCCACCTTGCCTTCCTCAGGCATCATTCGGTGGGGTTGGCCCTTTGCAATGCATAATATGGGGACTACAGACTGCCTCTTTAATTATAACATCTTCCTGTCCAAAGACCAAGGCCTTGTTTGGATAAGCATAAAGATACCACATTCCCCTTTGAGAAGCAAAGACAAGGATAAAGTACTCAAACTATTTTAAGGATATTTCCTTCATGCGGTGAAAATTCTGCATTAATAATAAAAAAAATCTATATATTTAAAATAGTGTAAAGATACATCAGAGTCTTGAGGGGGAGAGGTTGCAAATGAGTCTGTAGGTAGGGCTGCCTTTATTGTTTATGAGGTAATTTTTTGTGCCCCCCAACAGGTTTTAATGCCACCACACCTCCAATTAAATTCCCCGTAATCCACCTCAACACAAGTAACCTGTACTTATTCTTCTTTACTTTTTTCCCCAGGGAATCTCTTTTTCTTTAGATAAGTAAACGCAAATCCATACAAACCATTTAATACCGGTAACCCAGTGTGGGACTCCGAATAATGCCGAATAATCTAAGGATAGTCCGTCTCTGCATAAATTGGAGCTTTATAAACTAGCTGACCTTCAGACAATTAGTCCCAGGTCCTTAGATTGGCGTAAAACCCATTAGACACAGGTATAATGATGTGCACATAGTGTTTGCTTGGTTGATTATGTTTGTGACGCATGCATGTTTCACCTTTAAAAGAAACAAAATACCAAATAATTGCTTCCATAGTGTTACTATCGGCCACTGGCTTTTTTTCTTTACTGGACTCCCATTAAAGAATCAGTTGGGTGGTAACTCCGCTGGTGAATTTTAAAGGCCGAATGTGTAACTTAATAAAAGGTTTCCCTAACTCTAGAGTTTGCTGCGTTTTTGTAACTGCTGAGATCAACTTTCTTCTATTAATAGCAGGAACGGAAAACTGTGCAAAGTGCCCTATTTCAGCAACAGGCTCACTATTTGCAAGTCAATAATTTTGTCAGTACTTAATTATGTAACGCCTTACAGAATGTTTCGACAAAAATAGTAACCATCATTTCAAACAACTTTGCATGTTCTACAGTACCATGCAGAGCAATATACTAAAAAGCAGCCAAATTGTGGACTATAAATATCTGAGATGAAATTACCCGAACTAGTACTTATTATTGCCCCGATGTTATAGATGAGGGTGACAAACTCTGTCCCCAAGGGTGGTAGCCCTCCGTAACTTTTAGGATTTCTCTAGTATGTAATCAAAAATGCGAAATAATACAGATTACATAACAATGAAGAATATAACAGTTGCTATTCTGAAATCTAATGAACACTTGAGATTTAAACTCTTGGTATAGATTCATATTGTACTCCTTTCCAAGATGAAACTTTATTATCTGTAAACTAATTTGTATAAATTAGGATAGGTCGCCACTTGTTTTAGAACTACAAATCGTATAGTACCAGTCTGGTGACATCATAGGAGAGTTCAATTCCTACAGACAGTAGAGGGAACGGACCTAGGTCACTTATAAAATAAGTGCGAGACCTGTGAAATATGTAGATATATATATATATATATATATATATATATATATATATATATATATATATATATATAAATATAAAGTAGCTCCAGAGTATTGTAGTACAACTTCACAAAAAGGTAGCAGGGGAGACTCTGCTAGCTACAAGCCTTGCATCAGCAGTAGGGAAATGAATAAATATATGAATGTAAATGACTTGCAATATAAGAAACAGCATGCGTTTAATGAAGGAGCTATTGTCAAAGTAACCTAATTGATTTTTTTCAACTGGGTAACTAAAATAATAGACCAAGGGAAGCAGTACACATTGCCTATTTAGAATTCAGTAAGGGTTTTGGCACTGAACCAAAGTGTAGTGTTGGATTTTGATGTTAAAATTGTTGAATGGCAATGGCCGTGTGACAGGAGAGGTTGTAGTTAACTACTATTTAGGGCTTAAAGGGATGCACTGATTCACTCTAACACACATTTAACCCAGGGGCACTATTTAGTATTGTTTTAAATAAAAAAAAGTCCAGCAATTGTGAAAATGTCCGACATGAACCATGTCCATGCCTATGCTTGATTAAAATGAGTGTGTGGTGCCTCCTTTACCTGTAAAATATTTTTGTGCCTATAGGGTTAGAATAAGTATGCATGGAGGGTGACAGCGTACAGTGCGTGTGTCAGTGCACAGTTTTTTAGTGTGTGTTTTTTGGGGGCTGTTTGTGTAGAGTGTAAGACTGTGTTGGGTGTAAAGTGTATGGTGTTAGAGTAAGTGAGTGGGGTATCAGTGGACAGTGAGTGTGTGTTAGTGTAGTGTGTGGTGTGTCAGTGTACGGTGTCAGATTAAGTGTGTACGGTGTTAGAATGTGTGATAGCATTTGGTGTTAGAGTAAGTGTGTGTGTTTGCAGTGTATGACAGGAAAAAATGAAACCACGTGCCAAAAGATATAAAATAAGTAGACAGTAAAACGGAAAGATAAATACTTCCCTTAAAATCCCTTTGATCGGATTTTACAGCAGCAACCCTATAAACATCCTCCACGGAATGTTGAAAATATGGAACAAACAAAACTTCTATCTAGGGGCGCTTGTAACTCGCGATCTCAATTGCTCAAACAAAACAGCAGATACAGAAAAAATATAGTGTAATAGAGTAAAAACACTTAGGAACTTCAGGACAAAACTTCAATGGTTACACTCACAATGTGTATGAACCTTTTGAGCCTCCAAAAGCAACTCCTTGATGTGTGTGTCAATCCATCAATCTCATGGACATAAGAAAAAAGAAATATACCATAGAATGATATCTTTCTAAATCAGTGTACACGCAATAATAGGATGCACTCACATTTAGGTAGATGTACCGCGCTTATCAGATGTAAATCTTGGAGTTGTGGTGGTATTTGATGAAGTTCTGGACCTGGTCAGGTGATTCTTCTGTGTTCCAATGGCAGTGTTTGTAAGATGTTTTTAAAGTGCAGGTGCTCAGGAGAATCAAATGGTAATTAATTATAAAGTTTGTGTTGTTAAAAAATGCAATTCATGATTTTTTGTCCAAAATTCATCAGAAGATAATTATGTGTGCCATGATCAAATCAAAGGAGTAAATCAATAAAAAAAATAATTTATTCCGGGACTCGGCCCTTAAAAAGTAAATATGGAGTTGTATCTAATCAGTACAAGAAACTGGGAATGTACTAAAAAAGATAAATAGATATAAATAATCAGATAAAAATAGTTAAAAGCTGGTTAAAAATCAAAGAGGACTTTTTGCTTACAGCATATTTGATTTTTAACCAGCTTTTAACTATTTTTGCAGTGTATGAGCCAGGAAGGTGGTACTCAGAGTGACATGCAGGGGGCAGAGCAATGAGCAGCGAATACGCAGTACAGAGTATGGGGCAGAGCATTTATTTTCTATGCTGGGCTGTGAGGCACCATGTGTACCTGGTTCAGCTGCACCTACATAAGAAATAATTGCTCTGCACCTTTCTCTGTACAGCTTCTCCAATGATTGACCCTTCTAGGCTTTAAAAATATTCCCATCTATGTAAGACAATGGAGGGGGGCACAATAAAATATTCTTGCCTGAGGTGCCACTTGGTCTTCCACCGGTCCAGGGTTCAATGAAGGGCTACTGAAATGGTGAATGATTTGCAGGATAAAAAGTATCAGGAAAGACTAAATGATCTCAATACCTATAGCTAGGAGGAGAGAAGAGAGAGGGAATAAAATAGAACATAACCTTAATATCCCCATACATTTAAAAACATTATGGGATTCATCAAAGTACAGGATGGAAAATACTGTATATATCAAATGAGGAGAAAAGAAGGAGAGGGTAGTAGATAAATAGAACAGTCTTCCAGCAGTGGTAGAGTCTGATACAGTGAGGGAATGTGAACATTCATGGGATAGGCATATGACCATATGGCCTGAACATAAGACAAGATAAAGGAGTGAATAACATTCTTTAAACCTGGAAAAATGGGCAATCAAGATACGCCAAATGGTTATTATCTTCCTCCAAGTTATGTTTGTACGTTTCTGGATTCTTTAGTAACAGTTACTAGTTTGCTACCTTTGTAACAAGCGCAGTATGCCTGCATTAATCATGTGCTATTTTGTTAATGAAAAGATTTTTTGATCTGTTTGATCAGTACATATTGTTGTTACTATGCTAATGGTTTAAGCAAAGCTTAGCTTTTATTAGCTATTTCTGTATTTTGTGTTTTAATTTACATTTCTAATTAAGTGCTTTGGCTTTGAATGCGCTGTGCCTGCTTCATACATTCCTCAGACTAGTGTCCTATTTTCTAGTGGACACTAAAAAACAACGGTAAATAGATTCAAATGGCATATTCATTTTTTTTTCATGTTTTTGAACGGTGGATACTGTATTTAACTATTTATCTATAATTATACACGGGTACAATTTCACTGTTAATAAAATTGAACAAAGTAAAATAAAAGTGCTACCTAAGTATGTATATTTTCATCTATAGTATAATATTATTGTTTCTACCATAATGAGAATTATTTGAGATGAAGGTCAGTATTTTGCTGCTTTCCAAGGAAGATGTGCCTCGCTATACCTCCCATATGTGTGATTTCTTCTCAAAGATGATGTCCGTCGAAGCTCGATTCTACAATCTAGTCTATTTTGTAGTTGCTGGATTTGCTTCAGCCTCAGTTGTTTTTAAAGTTGCCAAAGAAGGAAATCATCTCAAACTGAATCAAATGGAAGATACTACTACCTGTCAACTGCAAGCAAATGAATAGAATAATACAATTTATGATAATGCTGAAGGCCCATTATTATACAATTAATGTACCATGCATTTTATTGTAATGTTTTCACCTAAACATAAAAATGCAAGCCTGATGATAAATAAAGCACTAACCAGATACTAAAGCCATATAGCTTTATAGGTTCAATTTGATTTTCAGATTGTAAAAAGGCTAAGCTGCATGTAATGCATGTTTGCTCCAAGTTGCCAACAGGTCCACATAAACCATCTCAGGTATGAAGGCTTGTTATCATAAGAAGCCCATGAAACATGGTGACACCTACTTATTCTAATAGTTAAACACTTAGCCTTCTATTCAATGTAGGCAGAGATAAATTCGCCTTCAGATCCATTATATTATTGATTTATCATTCAGCAAATAAAGTAAATGGAACATTGGCCTCTAAACTGGACATCCCACTTCAACCCTTCTGGCGTAACTGGTACACTCAATGTGAACCAAACTAGTGGTGGCTATATTTGAACATTTCTTTTTTTCAATGGCTTTATTTTAGTGTACCTAAAAAGCCTAACGATCACGGTACAAAACTAATGTTCATTTCTTATTCTGCCACCTATAGATGTGTTTTTCGCCACTAGTATGGGGAGACGGTGGTCATTCTCTTTTGCTCCAAGATACTATTCCAAATTTTTCCATTGAGTGCTGCCGGCTTCATGGTAGCTAAGCCTGTGTGAAAAATACTTTTTTTTTTTAATTGTATCCTTGTATCTACCGTATTTTGAATGTGATTGATGGAAGAAAGTTGTCAAAACTGTTGTAGAAAATGCTGCAGGCATTTTTCTCCCCCTCGTCTATTACAAACATGTCATGAATCTATATGTAAGAAATGAAGGGTATGATGAGATGCAGGTTTAATTGTTTCCATTCTAGATCTGCCCTAAAAATGCTTATCCTATAACTATTCTCGATTAAATCATTTTTTTCCCTTAATGTCGGCGTGTCACCTAAAAAACCTTTATACTAATAAGTGCAGCAATTTTCAAGATATTTCAACTGATTTCTTGCTGCCGAGCTAGAAATCATTATTCTTGAAGCATCTATGACATGTACCAAATTAACCCCTGCTCTTTAAAAGAGCCTCTTCTCTAACAAGCAGAGGAAGAATGAGGTTCATGCTGGAACATTCAATGATTGAAAAGAGTTTTAAGCATGAGAAGAAGGAAGGGAAAACAATGGAAAGGTGTCCTTATGTTAGCAAATGGTGAACCCCTTTGATCAGAGTGCAGGCACTTGACTGAACCTGATAAATGTCCATAGCCTGAACACCACCTTGAACTTTTCTAGGTATGGAAGATCTCTACCGATGCAAAATGGGTCACCTGCTCTCACAGGCTCAAGGCTTCATAACCAGAGAGGGGGGAGAGATGATATTCCTATAAATATGTCAAAGCATCAACACTATTTACCAGTGTAAATTTCTCGCAGATCGCTTGTAATGTAACTTTTTTCTTTGTCTTGAATTTTCCCTTCCGCTTACATATGTTATGATCCATTGACGAACATACAGACTGATGCAGGCGTGAACAAAGGGTTAGCGGTGCCTGGTTACAGTACTTCTTCAGCTCACCTTGTAAAAACACACACACATATTAACATGCAAATGATCTGTAACACCCACTCACGCTACCAAAATACACTTGCACATATATACACACACTCTCTCCTCACACCACTAACCCTAGACTCACAACCGACGCTCTCAGATTGTATGCTGACACACATACTCATGCTAACACCATAGGCTAACACACACATGCCGACACCAAATATTAACACACACTCTTACTAATACCATAAACTAACATACACACAGTAACACATACATGCTACCCACATACACTTGCACTTGCTAACACAATACACTCACAAAAACATGCTACCACCATAAACACTAACACATACACACTCTAATGTCATATAGTAACACATGCAATTCCACATTTACATCCCAAGCATGATGCCTATTAGCTCCTCTGATTTCAGTTAAGGCTTCTATCTATCTGTTGATTATTTTTAGTGGACTATATGTCCCTCACCTCATGTTAGAGACGGTAGTCTGGCTGGGAGTGATAATGTATAGAGTCTAAGAGTCTAGTCTGGAGGTTAACAAGGTTGTTGACTAACAACAACTGGAGGACCATACTGTACCATTAAGTCATAACCAGTGCTTCTATTTACTACAGACATATTGATGTGTGTTGTGCTGCCAGGTGTCCGATTAGTAGCTAAACAGTCCTGTGTCTCAGCACTCTGTCCAAACTATAATAATGACTCACTCAGTAACAGAACAGCTGGGATTTATTTTCGGGTTTATGAATAAGCACCGCAGAATAACATCTCTAACATCCCTCTGGATGAATCTATCCATATTGACTGACCATATGACATTTTGACAGCTGTCATGGTTACAACTCAGGCAGCGTAAGATAGGAGTTGGAGTCCACAGCTTGTCCCTGGCCTGTATGCCGGTAAAGCATACCACACCTCTTTGATGGTCTTTGATACTGTCTTCATACATTAACCACAGTGTGAACTTTTATTATTTTCATTCCAAACATTTCTTCAAGCATATAGGTATTTTTGGCATTCTTCTTCGAAAATTGCTTATCCATGAATCATGTAAGTGCAGGAATCCGATGTATATTTTTACATCACAATGCAGGTGTATACTGACAACTTGCTACTATGAGAGTCCACTCTGCATTTTTATTGCTATTTTATGCTTCTGTTGACTGTACAACTCATTGTTTATTTATAGAGCACTAACAGTCCATGGCATTGTGTAAATTAGGTTCTAAACAATGGTTATGTGCATATAGTGAATATAGTCACTTATATACAATACATTAAAGGTCTTTATGTCAATGAAATATAGAACTAGCTGATCAGCTAGATGTGAATGGTCAATAATTTTAAACAATTGTCTTTGCTATAAAAGCACAGAAATTCTAATGGCTCAAGAACTATGATTTAAAGAATATTCTTGTATGCATATGTTAAAAGCTGAAAAAGTAATGTATTGTAAATTATAGGCTTGCCGACCATCGTGGCACGGCACAAGCAATTATGTAGTGACCCAATCAATCTCATAATGAAACCTCTTTTTACAAAGCAGCATTTAAAAACAAGCGACTAAATCAGTGTTCTCAGTTTTCTTGAATAAGGGAAAATCTTTAGACCCCTTTTCTGTTCCGTTTCTTAATGAGCACATGAATATTACTTATTGCAGAAGGAATATAATTTTCTAAGGGACAACGTTCTTTCAAATTTGATGTCTGCTCTGAAAGGGTTAAAAGGAGATTTCTTGTGATAAACAGTAACTGACTGCATAGAAGATTTACCATTCCTGTTCAGCATACCTAGTAATCTTTCCAGAGCACAATGGGCAGGGCTAGCTGTGTAAGGGGTGTGGTTAGCTGCAGCGGGTCCTTGGAAAAGAAGTGGGCGGGGAGTGGGAGTGGCTAGACTGGAGGACGATAGTGTGCTGGAGGCAAGGGACATCAGTGCTTCACCCGGAGACTCCTAGTCAAACTCAGAGAGTTCCCAGGTATACTGTTGAACTGCATGGTGTGTATCTGTAATCTAATTTAAGGCATGGGGGTATTCAAAGGGATGGTTTACAATGCCAGGCAGTCCCACCAAAGAATACATATTGGAGTACAATACCTGTACAGGAAATAGCTGGGGAATGGCAAAGGGGCAAATTCATATAGGGGCATATTTGGAAAGGGGACACAACATTTGCAATGGGCTAAGGGCCCCCTTTAAGGAATCCAGTTCAAAGTCATATTCATATGTGTTTTAGTGTCAATCCAGGGGTTATATATAAACAGTCATTCTGGGGCAAGGTTATACATGTATAACAGTCACCATAGCAACTGATGGAATGCCCCTAGCAATGTCCCCAGCATTTAGTGCTTAGCAGTAGAATGATATTTACACATAATACCCAGAGTAGTAAATCCTCTAAAACACAGTTCATTTAACTTTACATAGCCTTAATATGGCATGCAGCAACCCCATTCCAGAGCATGCTACGGTACTGTAATAAAATGCCATGCGCATGAAAAACTTATAATAAAACAAAGCATCACAAATCAAGTTAAATATAATAAAACATACAATAAAAATGTTAAAGTTTACAGATATATTTTACAACAAAATACCAAAAACAATGCTAAATCCTCCTAACATGATGCCCAATCGGAGTGTTAAAATAAATAAAAAAATAAATGTCCCCAATGCTACATCTACCTACTGAAGGGAACTCAATTACTACATTGCCAAACATCACAAACATAAGAAATGTATTTATTCTGTCGAAGTGAGTAATATTCTGGTAATCTCTGTAATTTTTCACAATATTTTTCATCTTTCTCCTATTTAGACTACTTTATGCTCATGGAAACTTTGATATAAGAGAAACAAAACACTTCCTTTGTCGCTGCTAACCGCAGCCTCGACAAATACCACAGAACTGTTTTTTCTCTTTTTTTTTTAAATGACACAGCTTTGTGGAAACAGATCTGTCATGGAAAATGTTTGTTTTAAGCTTCTCTAAAAAAAAAAAAAGATAAAAATTATTTAAAGAAAAGGGAAACGGAAATACTCACAACTTTCCATTGATTGTGTACCTTAATTTGAAAAAATGATCCAAATTTAGAACATGTAAATTTCTGATATACTATTAATAGTTTGCAGAAAAAAACCCACAATGATAAACAGAACTTCAGACGCATGTGAAATAAATACAATCACACGCCTCTCAAGAGTTTTATTTAAGATTTTACAAAGAAAAAAAATCTATAAAAATCAGCACTTCATGCAGCACTGGGAAAATATATTTAGATATACTGTCCAGTAATCTGGGTGGTTATACAAATAAGGCAATAAAATCACATTGCGCACATCCAGATGTCAATTGAAGATCTAATCAGATCTAATATTAATCAAGCACTAATATGCCATAAAGGCGTACTTTTTTTTTAACAATTTACACATTTTTATAATAAATTTGTTATATCTCAATTTTCAACTAAATAATATTTAGGCTTTATGTGGCATGGGCAGCTACTTGAATAATCCAATCATTAGGTAGGATACATTGGTTGTTATAGCGATAAGAGAACTTTTATGAAGTTGCTCATGAATCACCTTTTATGCATTTGGTGAAAAAAGACAGTGATAGGAAACCTATGTATACAGGTAAATACAACGTAATTGGGTATTATCCCTATAAATAGGAGATATGAAATGAAAAGGAAAAGCGAAAAGAGAAGTAGACTTACAATTCATATGCTTACCCATATAAGTATATATATTTTTTTACATTTCTTCACATTTTTCTTTTCAAGTGTTTGTGTTGTGAATATGTGGCCATCCATAACAAATGTTTACTTAGACAAAACATTAATAGCATTCTCTAGTACATGCAGATAGTGAACCTTAACATACCTGTTTTCTTATTTCCGATCAGGGTTTAATCACATAAAACAACAAAGACATACTTAAGAAGCATTTCCAGTTCCTACGGCAACAACCTATCAGTGTCTGCATTTGTGTCACTTGACAATCCCTGAAAGAATATTAATAGGGCAATATTTTACACAATAAAAAAAAATACTTCTGGGAAATGGGGGATTCAGTACTACTAGGAATGCTGTACCTTATGTCGCATTTAGTTATAAAAGTGTTAAATTCAGCAGAGTAAGGTGAATCGCAAAATGCTCATACACCATGTGCGGAATAAAGCTCTATTATTTAATCAAATACCTGTCAGTAACAAGTGCTTCTGGTGCTGACTGCATCTATGAATTAGCAGCACTAATACCCCAGCAGTATAATTGTCCCGATTATATCATAGTATTCATAGCACTTTGCGGTAAATCTGAACTCATGTAATTGCTTAAATCAATTGATGCGAGGAGTTCAATTACAGTGTCCTGATCTTTTAGTAATCGGGGTGGGGTTGAGATCAATTTCCCTCTTTCGATGGCCTGTCTAAACTTGAAGCTTCCTATTAAGTCTTGCTGAGGCTTATTTTAAAGGCACTATTGAAAATGTTCCATACATTTTTATCATAAGCCAAGTATTATATACAGAATAGCACCCAGACCCTTGTGGTATACAGGGTGAGAATATGTTACCCCTGGCTCAATAAACCAAGGTTAGATTATAAAGCTTAAAACATGTAATAAATGGAACACTCCACACCAGCATGCACTTATTGGGTTGGTCCGCACTGACATTCACTGAATGGGATGCTCCACACCAGCATGCACTTAATGGGATATTCCACATTGACATTCACTGAATGGGATGCTCCACACCAGCATGCACTTAATGGGATATTCCACATTGACATTCACTGAATGGGATGCTCCACACCAGCATGCACTTAATGGGATATTCCACATTGACATTCACTGAATGGGATGCTCCACACCAGCATGCACTTAATGGGATATTCCACATTGACATTCACTGAATGGGATGCTCCACACCAGCATGCACTTATTGAGTTGGTCCGCACTGACTTTCACTGAATGGGATGCTTCACACCAGCATGCACTTAATGGGATATTCCACAGTGACATTCACTGAATGGGATGCTCCACACCAGCATGCACTAAATGGGATATTCCACATTGACATTCACTGAATGGGATGCTTCACACCAGCATGTATAGAATTTGGATATAAAACGTAATACAGCACTGTGGTTTATTAACTAAACTATGAGATGCATATAAAGGACAATCCACCCACTAAAGTACATGGATCACAAGTATATTAAATATTGATGGTATAGTCACATTCAGTTACTTAGGGATCAGTGAGGCCAGCCTTTTGCTTAATTGCCTTTTCTTTTTGCTAACCAAGCGGCTTTTCACTTTGGGGTACATGTGTCATTTGCTACATATGTATGCACAGGCTTTTTTTAAGTATTTGTTCACAAGCTCCCATTGCATTTGCTTCTCTCTTCTAATGCACCCCAGCAGTGCTTGTCAGGAAGACTTGGGTGCCAAGATCAGCAAAAGGGAAGCTCTGCAAACTGTTTCATATAGAAATGTTTTGCAGCTATAGGAATGTCGTAATATTTTTTAAAAAATTAAATTAAAAAAAAATGTTTGACTGTTCCTTTAAAACTTCCGGTAAATTACAGTGTACTCAATTTAAGTGTACGGTTACAAAACTATTTGCAAAAGGGTTAGAAGAATAACCTGTCTTATTGTGATATATTAGTAAACACAGTTTTCCCCATCTGTAGGTGTGGTAAACTGCAATTATCTGTAGCTGACAAGCATACCCTGAAGATTATTATGTGATCTTAACTCAATGTAGACATGTAGCTTGGACCGGAGCCAGGTCTTTACCAAAATTAGAGAGCACTTCCTGATGAGGAAACTGGTGTGTAAAACGAGAAGCTGTGTGCAGGGCAGGCGTTCACGCTAGAGCCGGGGAGATGAGTGGCAGGCTTCCGAGTATGAAATTAGAAAACACTCTGACGTGCACTTTAGTGTGAAAGTCTAAAATAAACAGAACTCTTTCCACTTTGATTGAGAAACAGCCCTGGCCTCTAAGCAGAGACAACTAGAATAGCGATAGCTTTAAAACTGATTAAAGCTGTAAGTTAAAATGATATCTTTAAAGTTTTTCATTCTATCTCTATATCGTTGTAACACAAAAAGCCATGTGCAGTGAATTTTAGAATGGAAAGGGAAGCATTTGGGGTAAATGTGCAGACAAAAACACCCTTTTCTACCTAGTGAAATCAATGTATAGAAAGAAAATGTGTTGCCTACATGAAGAGCACCATGTTACCAATATTATTCAGATAGCTTTTAATCGCTTTCTTTTTACTTGTATAGTGGCTATATGTTGTAGGCTTTTGTTGTGTTATAGACGGTTGCTTTTTTTGAATTAAACAAAAAACAGACTTTCTATGTGCTCGACCCCGATCTGCTATTGGGGGTCAATAAATTATTTTTGGTATTATGCTGCGTCCATTTCTCGTATGAGTTTATCTACACCACAACCATACCTCAAGATCAGAGCATTTTTTCCCCTTCAAAGTACCTAATGCCTATCAGTGATATATTTGGGGGGCACTGCCACAAACTTGGCCCAGGGCAGCTCCCTCAGCCCCCTCTCAGGTCCTACCTCAAGCCAGCCTTCATGGTGCAAATGGGATCGTTAAATGCATCAGCAAGCCTGTCTCCCCCACCTGGACCCGGGCCACATTATACCACTGGCCAAAATAAGCAGCCAAGCAAAAATAGGGGGGGGGGTGAATTCTGTGGCTTCTAGATCTGGGGTGCAAAGTATACACAAGTACTCTGTGGTAATCAGTACATTGTGCATTAGGTTTGAAAAAAGAATATTCACCCATACAGCTGAAAGTATATTGCTTTCAACTTTTCTAAGTCTGCTGTGGTTATGAAATGAAGTAGATTCCTAGGGAGGACTGTGACACAGAATCCAATATTTACGCAGGCCTGCCAAAAATCTTTTATCATTATATGTATAAAATGAAAGCTTATCTATAGTACTATTATACATCACAAATGATGCATTAACCATTAAGGCTGTTTACGGCAACCTAGATGTATATATTATGATCATAACATATGTCACTGGCTTGTGCATTGCCACACACTGTGTATAACAGGATGTTTGGGCAGTGAAGGTTATAAATAAAATGGATGTTTTATCTATATTCTATAAGAACAGCACAGAATATACAAACACAAAGCGTATTAGTCTTAAGATTCTACTTCCGCAACAATACTAATGGGAAAAAATGCTCATATTACTCTGCTACTAGTTTTTAATGTTTTGTTAGTGTGAGGGGGCACTTGGTGTTACTTGGGCTGCCACCCACAGAATGCCCTTCCATCCTGGAAACTTTGACTCAAGTTGATAGGCCAAGCTAAGTGGCTTAATAAAACAGTAGCAAAAACGAAATCTGACCAGTGATGTGCAGTGGCAATGTCAATGGAGCCAAGGGACAATTGTTCTAGGCCACAAAGGTAAGCACCTCATGATCTAGCCATGGTATAAATGCTACCTAAACACCTTGTAACTCTAGATGCAACCTGGCGGCTGTGTGTGGAGTAGCAAGTAAAGCACATTAAGTGGCCTAAAAGCTTCAAATAGGAGCAGCCTAGACTTGGCCAACATGGCAGACCATTCTTGAGCTTTGATCATAACATTACCAAAATGCACTGGACCTTGTTTTCCTGGTTGGCTGATTGCATTTATTTCCCAGTCTTTGCAACGGAGGTGGAAGAAGAGGGCTTGCTACTCGAAACGTGTTAATATTAAAATATTGCAAGCACCAATGAATAGTGTAACAAAAACATGCTGTGTTGATAAATGATGAAATGTAGTGACATGTTCACTTTAATATGACATAAAACTGATTACCATTGAAAGTGCTAGGGTTAAAGAAACATCTTTCATTTACAAACTGTCTATTTACAATTTGTACTTGCTACGACCTCACTACAATGGAAATTTTCGCTCCACTATAAGTTTCCTGTTTAGTCATGTCACGAGGAGGCAATAGAAAAACAAGTTACATGTTCTTACGATCAGCTTCCTCTTTTTTGAAGTTTATTTAGAATTGCACGTTTCCATTTTTCCTGGCCATACTAAAAGAGTTTACTTAAATTGTTATATATGAAACACCGCAAGGTTTATTTTTTAGCACATATTTTGCATAATATTGAATTTAAACATCTGGATTTCTGTGATGGTCTTTGGGTAACCTGATCTTCCCTTTCTAGAGAATCAGAAATAGCTTCACCACATTTCCCCTTGAAACGAGGTACAATTAATTTTTTTTTTGTAATACAGAGTCACCTTTGCCTAATCAACTCCTATAGGTGAGCAGTTACTAAAGAAAAAGGCCAAGACTGTACCAAGACTGTTAGACCTCCTGTTTATTCCGCTTGGATTCCCAACCTTGAAACTCCAACTTTTTTATCCTAGCAACAGTATGTGATACTGCACAGACATGGAGCATCCATCGTTATGTACGCAGCAGTTGAAGCTAGTGCAAAAATGTGAAATTGTTTCTTTACAAGCCAAGTGCTTTTGTGGTGTTGTTTTCTACCATTCTACAAACTATATATTTTTCTCTCTGGTCAATGTTAGAGAATGTAGAAGCCACACGCCGAGGATCTGGAAGATGTAAAAGCGAAAAGAAAGGTATATCCTTTACTTTTTTGCTGCATGCGGAAAATAAAAGGCACAGAATTTCATTATTCATTTTTTCAAGGTTTTTATGAATGGAAAATGTGATTTGCAATAAAATAAGATACAATAAACAGATGATGATAGACAGCAAAGTAATAAGGCTGGGTAGTGGGTGGGTTGACTACCTAGTTCTATGGAACAGATGTCCTAGGGTACACAGTTGCACCAAAAAGGGTAAAAATGCACTGGAGAGAAAAACATGAAGCTGGGCACTGGGTCAACAATTTGACTCATGCCAACATTTAACATAAGCACAGTGTGACTCATTCCTACAAATCAATGATGTCATATCTTCTTTCATTAATAAACAATTGCAATACACATACAGAAAAACACCCTGGATACTAAGAGATTGGAAGGCCAGGTGAAACACGGCATGAGATGAGATGGTGAGACCATCACTTATAGATCTGATGCATGGGCTTGCATAATTTGCTATATGTTGATAGGGCTCCAGAAGGATGGAGAAGATTCATTTTGAACTGGTTCCTCCCTGTCACACCTTGTCCCTTATTCCTGCCTTCTATTTTAAAGCACCCAAACCTACAACGTTTATTTAAAAGAACACAAGTGGTACATTATCCCTCCGCAACCTAAGGTAATTGTAATGGAGGAGTTAAAATAGATTACATAACTAAACAAATAGCAAAAATGATTATATCTGATGACAGAAAGCAAATAATCACAGTAGAACTCTCCTTTTCCAATTAATTTATCACTTTGTAGATATATCCGATGAGTAGTTTAAAAGACTTTGTGTCAGCTGTTCACAATCTTGAATTACTGTATAAGCCTCACCCATAATGATTGGATGCTATTCCATGCATCTATACCCATTCAGTAAAGTAACACTTTCTTACACTTCAGATTAATCCCATTTCAATTCTATTCTGAAATAAATAGTTTTCTGGACTGGGTTTGATTGCCCCACAACAAGAATCAGCTTAGTTTGATATTGTTAATTGTACTTCAAAATTGTTCAGAAAGGGCCCTTCCGACCTGGACCGCGGATGCAGAGGGGTCATGTAACGCACTCGGCTGCAAGTACTTTCTTGTTCACACGATATATATATATCCAGAGTGATCCCAATGGTTTGCATTGCTTGATTATATACTTCTGCTCCCTCTTACTTGTATTTTATTATTATATAATATTGTGTGCCCTGTTTGACTAGCTTGACCTTTTTCTGTTGATAATTAGTGGCAATTCACACTAAGGTGCATATGCTTCACTATATACCCCTGGGCATGGCTTTTAATTGTACCCTTAAACAGACTGAAAATAAATACAGGTTTATTATTAACAACATAGAAACAAAACTGGGGTATGAAGTCCTCCAAACTAATGGGGCATTCCCTCTTCACGAGGACACCTGCCAAGTCACCGTGCACTCATTGTCTAGTCAATGCCCAAATCATTCTGCATCTGGCGCGGCGCATGGGTCAGAGGGGCAGGCTAGGAGCTCAACTTGCCATCCACCCCTCCCAAGGAAACAGATAGTGAACTAAGCCATCCCACCTAGCTGCTATAGTCAAGGCATTATCAAAACGGTCCTCCCCATCCACACCTTGGTGTGCCTCTGGCAAACATCCAATTCAGCCCTAAAAAACAAGCCTGACCACAAAATCAGTGCTTGCCATTGACCGATACCATCACCGGAGGGATATGCCTGTACCCAGCTATATGCCTTTGCCAGGCCCAACCACAAAGTCAGTGCCCTGTTCTGGCCCAAACCGAACTGTAGAGAGTGTTTGCTGGCAACCTTGGAAGGAGGGGAGGCCGCATTACCGCTGACAAGTGATTCCTACTGTGGAGCATTAGGTGAGATTTTTTTCTGGTTGGGTATGTTTCTCAGGATGGGTAAGTAATAATGAGTAATAACAGACCTGGCCCAAAGGGCCTTCTTAAATAGCCATCTAATCTACCTAATTCTTTTTCTCCCTGACCCAAATTGTCGCAACTTTGCAGCTGGCCCTGCCTGCCTTCCTTTGTTTTCTGTAGAGAAAATTGCATGCTGGGCGAGCCTGGATTCCATTTTAGGTGTACCTAGGGGCAAAGCACCTTTATGGTGTTCGCTCCTAGGTAGTCACTCACTAGTTTAAATGGCGGGGCAAAATATAGTACACCCATGTTGTAGTATTTTAAGCTATTTCCATTGCATGGAATGTTCTGTTTATCTAGAAGTATTGCACAGTGAGTTTATTATATGGGATAAAGCATTTATCTAAAGAAATCCCACATTTTCTTATATGCTCATACTCACTTTGGGCGGCACTTCTTACCTGTTTCCTTTTTATAAAACATATTTTATATCTTTTTTTTTAAAAGCTTTGTTAAATATATAAAATAAAAAAAAAACAGAAAAATATTCACAATTCACATATTTGTTTCTTTTTCTTACATTTTTCTGATTCACTGATGAACAATAATACAAATCAAAAAGTGTAGTGAGAATTACAGCATGCCTTCAAATGTATTAAATGAAGTTAGAACTACATATTATTCATTGGGTCATGTTTTCCTTCAAATTAGTACAAGTCACACTGCCAGTTCAGTTAGTAATAAAAATGGTGATGAAATACAATATAGTGACAACTGTACTGAAAATACAATCGCATATGACCACAATATTTTACACAAATTAAGAATACACCACCCATTGTTTACATCCTATTAACGAGGTCTCGTGTTGACCTAGCATTAGCCTAAATACATGGCGAGAAGGGCGCTTGATAGAGAGAAAATGACTCAAAAAAGTCAGGATTGTCCATAATTACACCTCTTTAATCATGTCTGCTGTCACTCTCTGAGGTCCTTCATCATATTTTGCTGCCGGGTACTTTCCTATGTTTTAATGATTCAAGAGAACTTTGGGAAGCTTTAATCTATCATTTATGAAGCAGAATATCTACAGACATTAAATAAATTATTTAATAGGAACTTCCAGGTGATAGGCCATTATTTTGGACTAAAACATAACTTGATACAAATATTATACTTAAACACATAGTGTTATTCCTTTAAGATGTGAATGTGTGGCATGAAATAATCAATGGAGTATTTAATACATTAAAGGTTGGAGTAAGTTTATCTGCAATCTCGACCATGCCTTACTCATGTTAAAGTGGTAATAAACATTTTTTGATTTCTATGCTAGACTCTTTAACGCATTATTTTTGTTCATAATGACATAACAATAGAGGTGTTAAATAATTTCTAAATCACATAACAGCCGAGAAGCTCTTTACATCTTCGATCAGCCAACCTTATTTTAAGAATTTGGACCAGCCTAGGGGGTAATTTTCCCCAAAGTCAGGGTCAATACATCACAGAGTTACATAAAAAGGCTTAGTAAAATCCTGCTCCTAACCACACTTCCAAGGCAACTGTGTCCCTCGTTGGTCATTGCCACTGCTGGATGTCATGCAGCCTCTCTAGATACAAGGATACAAAATGGTAGTTGAAGTAAATAGTACCAGGAACTCCACAGATGTGAATTTCTTTACTTTTTATGGCAAATGCCAAGAGCATAAATGGTTGGAAGCACATCATTTTTTCCATCTGATGACCATCATGGTTTTTATCTTTAACACATTTAACACAAACCCTATCAGCCCGATGAGTAAAATACCGGCTTTAGAAATTAGCGGCTTAGATGTGATTCTATGGTGACCTGACCTTGGTGTGAACTTTTCTGAAACAGCTGTAGCATAGGAACTGCTGAATCACCAAAAATAGAAACTGAATTGTGGTGGTGTGAAAAAAAAGGAGTTGTCATGTTTGTTTGCTTCTGGTGGCTCGCCTCCCTTACAGGAGCACAAACGTTAGCATTGCCCGGCACATAGACAGATCAAGATACCTAGAAAACCAATTGGCAAGTTTTGTATTAAAGGCAAACTGCTGCCTTTAACAGCTTTTACATAAGTGAATTAAGTTAAGGAAAATGTAGTGTGCTGCTTCTAATATGCTTCAGCCCGCTGCATCTAAATCACAGGCGGCCACCAGCCTTAAAGTGCCAGGGCCACCTCGCCATCCCCAGTCCAGTCCTGATCAACAACTTAACAATAGAGTAGAGTGGGGGGGGGGATCAGGCAGATCATAAGAACACCAATATATTATGATTGCTCCAATCGTATAAACGATATGATGATTATTTATTTAAAATGGTTTATTTTAGCGTATAGATCTGTAAAATGTAGGATTTGGGAAACGTGACAGATCTGCTTTAAAAAGCACACATAATGTATCTAGGGGTGCACATTTGAAGATACACAGTAAGCTGATCAAATTTTACCTCACCAATTTAACTATGGAATATGAAGAGGCGGCCCTGCTGGCAAGTTTCTGCTGTATTATAGGCCCTTCATAATGCCTGGTTGATACCGTAAGATTTTGCAACTAATCAATAAAATACTGTTAAGTTTAAAAACATCAGCTCACCCTTGTCTTAATATTTAATGAATTAAGTCCAATGTTGATACTAGGTAGAAAACCATGCAAGAATGTCCTAAACTGATGCAGCCAGGTACCTAAGAGGGGGCAGGGGTGGTCCGCACTGGGTGCCACTTATCAGGGGGTGCCCGGTGGCCTGGTGGCTGCCTAATGCGGGACCGCAGCTTACCGATGCCACGCTTAGCTCAAAATGCATAAAAAAACAACCCAAAAAGTAAGCTCCAGCTTTCAATAGCATCCAATACTCTCATTTATATCCAAAAGCTTTCAGAACAATTCATAAAAACGGATTATTGATATGCCATCAGTTTAGTAAAAAGTCCCCTCTTTATTATTTTATACATACATTTTATTCAATTTTTGTTCAAGACGCAAAGGGCTTACTTCAGAAACCATATTTGTACGTTTGAACCGTCATGTAGTATGAAAAATGCATTCACTGACTTAATACTAATTCCCACAAAAATACAAAAGCTAATGTTCATGCTCAGGCACCGGTCACTGTCACAAAGCTTATGGAAGCTATAGGTGTATATTGGGGATATAATCCAACGTCTATCATGAGGCCTAAAATTGCCTATCCCACCTGGAGATAATATGTTTGAATCAAATGACACCCTGGATTTCTCTTATAAAGGGACAGAAGGATGCATATTAAAGTAGCTGGGAAGCAGCACATGCATATGGGGGATTTTGCACTTATTTTTGTACAAATAATTTAGGTAACCCATGTCAATACGGATATACTCAATGTGGCGATTTTAATCCTATTTTCTTTTTTAAAAAATGTTGTCTTCATAGCAGATCATATTGTAATCCCAGTGATGATGGTTTACTTTAAAATTAATATTAATCTACTCCAAATGTTATATCAGGCTATATACCTTTGTGACAAGTCCTAATAAGGAATTGAAGGAGCTGTGTCATTAATCCTCATCCTTCAAAAAGGAATAAAAAAAAAAAATCAGTCTATAAGAGACTGGTGCTTCTTATTCAAAACCAACAAATGTAAGTATTTGAAGTATTTTCGTCAGTGTTAAAATGTTTCCATGGTAACTAAATGTTCTGGAAGATTTTATGATCTTTACCTAATCTGTTTGTGTTTCAACCCCTTCTATCTGCAGGCAGTTTGTTAATCCATGTTCCCTTTTCCTTTTTTGTTTGCAAAATATTGCCAATGGTGTTTGCATCCGGATCTTAAAATGCAATTCCATGTGATGGCTTTTATGCTGATTCCTAATAATCATAATAATAATAATAATAATGAATACACATTATTTATGTATTTGTTTTCTATTTATTTCATGGCCACAGGCACATTTAGCAGCCTACAAAACTGCAAAAATGTTTTTAAAAATGTTTTAATCCTATTTAATCCCCCCCGTATCATTTTAGCTTCCTCAAATGTATATGTCACTGCGAATGTATGAATTTAACACACCCATAGGCCTAGTAACCATGCAACATAATAGTCTATGGCACCAGACTGATGATAATAATACCAATACGTTGCTCATGATTAACAGCCTTATTTAATGGTAACATTAACGGCATAAATGCTCCTGTTGTGACCCAAAACGCCTGGAGGCTCCCTTGCACCAGAAACACCTTACATGCTTGTTAAGTGTTCTACTGCACTTATTCACAAACAAACGTAGGTGATTGGGAATATGTCAGTCGCTAAAGAATAGTAATCCTTGCATACATGAGGTGCTGTCTTAAATCTAACCAGCCCGTCTAGCTACAAGTTAATGAGAAACAATATTCATTGTGCGTAATTTACTCTGGCTGGTTAGGATGCCAATGGCACCTCTGTCATCAATCATAAACTGAGCCACAAGGATCTAGTATCGCTGACCAGTACCTGCAAAGATCCTAGTGTTCTTCAGTGATTCCTTAAAAAAGAAATACCGTATGTTTGGAACTAATATGCTTAGGACGGTTTTAGGAATATAGGGGTCAAATAGTCAAATATTTAATCATATGCCTCAAAGCATCAGTGACAAGATGTTTAAACTTTTTTTTCATTAGTTTTTGTCCACAATCAATAGCGGCCGTGCCATCAAAACATGATTGATATACCATCTCACATTTACATCAACAGTGCCAACAATTTACATCAACAATGCCGCGGGATCCATGCACCATAAGACCGCGAATATTAGTTGGTGTCATCTTTCTGAGTCTTTATAGGCCATAGTAAAATTCATAAGCGTCAAATATTTCCAGTAGGAGGTTGGTTAGTCCACAATTGATTATCAGTGACAAGATAAAACACATTAATACGGAGATCATTCCTCTCCAGTGTAAAATGTTGAAACCAACATGACTGGAACATTTCACCTTTTCTATACAAATACAGCACCCCGTGTTAGGGATTCTAAATGATGACTTTCCACGGATGGGAATGGTAGCTCTGTGTTGAAGAAGTCATTCAAACAACAGCATTAAATACAGAGGGTTTTGTGCATAACGAGCAATTATGGAGCAAAATGAAAGGGAAGCAATCAGAATGAACATTATATTGTTTTACACCAGCTTTAACACTGTGCAAACTAATCGTTGTTTAAACATAAATCCCTTTATTTCACGAGACATACAGCTGATGTACATGCGTAGAATTTCAATTAAAGGATTTGAAGCAATGAAAAAAGTTTTCGAAAGCATTCTTCATACACTGTGGGTACAAACATGCATCGGTTTTTTTAACGTCATTCCGATGTGTATACATATTCAGCAAGGCACCCATACAGCTGTTCTTAGTTCTGTAACGAAATATTTGGCAGGCATTCCAACGGAGACAATGAGACTCTGTTCTTAATATTTTGTGCCAACCAACTACAACTAAATAAAAACTACAGTAAATCTATACCGGCCCCGTTTATAATATATAGCAGTGCTGCCAAATTTTTAATGGTGTAAGACCTGCATAATTTAGGATCACAGGCTAAAGGGCAGATCGTGTAAAATCGATGATGTCACAAAGTAAGAACCTATGGATTTTTAGGGAGGTTTGTGGCCATGTAAAAACTCTTTGTGGGTCATCAATTATTTTATCTGCAAGTTATCTTGCTTATTTTATTTACAGTTTGGGGTAGATTTCATTTACATTACAATGTGAATGCATGAATGTTTGAATTGCTTTTCAACTGATACATTAGTGCAGTTATAACATAGCAAAAGAAGACTACTTAGGTGTCGATTATGCATTTTTATTATTACACTATTTTTTATTACTAGTCACACATAAAAAAAAAATTCCTGAAATATTGTGCTTTTCTTTTCTAATACGGTTCTACTTTAACATAATACATTGGGTTAAGGCAGCTGCATATTGGTCATTTGTGTTTTTAGCTCTGTTACCTTTCCCTAATCTGGTAGACAACCAGCTTGACTCACGCTGATCTTGTTAAACGGTAGAAAGGCTCGGTCACTGAGTAATCAGCGTCTTGAGGGGACAGACTTCATTAGCATTGCCAAAAAGAATCAGCTCAGTGTGGTGTTTGAGCAGGGAAAGTCACCTAAAACATTACATGCCCGGCAACAATGGCTGCCTCCAGGTTTGCAGAATAGAACTGTTTTTGCTAGCGCTAAACTGCATTACTATACATAGAAATGAATTTTATCCTACAGAAATACTATATACAAATATACAAATTAAGGATGATAATCTACCAAGAAAAAGTCCTAACCTAGATATAAATTAAAGCTGATTTTTTAATATGTATCTTACTTGATTTGAAAACCTAAATAATAAAAGGAATAACAAATCTCGCTCGCAGGGTTTGCCAACCCATCGCTGGCGGTGATTCGAGGAGAGCATATTACGCGCAGGGAGACGTGTTCAGCTGAACACATAGAAAATAACTACGGGATGGGAAAAGGGGCAAATGTATATGGGCAGTGCTAACTATGACATCATATCACGCACCCCTCTTTTAGAGGAAGTGTGGGTTAGAATGAAATCATGGAGGACTATGCGGAGTCCATAGTGTGAATGAGCCAATTGGGGAGATCAATGATCTTCCTTTTTACCTGGACCAGTCAGTATTGGCGTTGCTGGGAGCGTGCCGCTCCCTTGTACTTGCCGCCCAAGGTCAGAATACATCACTGCATATGGGGGACTTTTTAACCCCTTAAGGACAATGGGCGGTCCCTAAATGGCTTTGTCATTAAGGGGTTAATTACTTCTACATTGTGTATAAAGCACTGACACTGTATACCAATGTAATCAATACTATGATTATCAAGTATACTTTACTTCAAACATGCAGCCTGTTTATGTAGTTCTAAATATTACCCCTTTACGTGCATTGACAATGTCTTCATCTAAAACTCTTGTTAACTTTACATTAAAAAAAAGAGCTGCGCCATGTCTGTATGTGTCCGGCGGCTATTATAAGCTTGGATTGGGAAGCCCTTGCAGTTTTCTATTTAGATCAAAAGTGACGGGAAGAAGGAGTTTCGGGCAGACCACGCTGCTTGAATTATGTAACGAGAGCAGCAATTCTCTCCAGACTGCGGGGGAATCACACACAGACAACGAGCAGGGAGAGGGAGCGAGCGAGAGCAGGGCGCATGCGCACTGCCATCTCAATGCGTCTTCTGCTTAGTCTGGCTGAAGGCCAAGTGCAGCCCTGATCAAACTCCGCTCTGCACCCTTTCCGTGCCATATTGCTCTGCAGTGCATGCTGTCTTACTATAAAGCACTCTGACTCTGTATACCGTCTTCAGTACTACGATTATCAAGTATACTTTACTGTAAACTCCCAAAATGTAAAAAAACCTGTTTGTCTTGCCAAGAAGCTGTCATTGTGCTTTAACACTTTGATGTACGACTGCATACCATACAAACACTTACGACATGGGGTATAATGCAATGCAAGGGAAGTAGTGGGTTAGCCCATGCTGCAGGCATTTTATTTCTGCTAGTGGTTAAGGAGAAATCGCCGGAGATTTACACCCACCCAGCCACCCAGCTCCACATTAAAGACACCCCTCTTTCCCGAGAAGGTGGTTGGGTCGGTTGCTGTCAGTGGCTGGAAGAGTCCCTGGATTCAGATCAGAGAGGGAGGGGGCAGCAGAGAGCTGACGGATTCCAAGCTTCTTGTATCATCAGGAATTTCCCTTTCAAAGCACAATGCAGTCATTTAGACTCCTACAATGAATGAGATAAAAGCAAACACAGCTCACAAAATGCAAACAGTGCCAACACTGCCCTGACCGTGATGATATTATTATTATTATTATTATTATTGTTTAGTGAGCCTTCACAATTCTGTCTTCTGGTACAACAAAGGAGCTGGTGTTATAAATGTGTAACAAAAAGTGGAAGAGCTTGTTATTTTTCTATTAGGTGAGGCCGACGAGTTGTGTAATAGGTCCATGTTATTCTGCTTGTAGAAGACCTGAAACCACAATAAAAGTGGATATCAAAGAGACCTGGGATGGGAGATGTGTATGCTTTCAAGTGCCGAACAGTCAGATCCTTGCCTAAAAATGTTTAGAAACATTATTGTCTGGCTGTGATTGGAATGACCTGATGGAACTATAAAAATGTATCTCGGGTGATTTTGTCACCTTAAACCTCATAATGCAAACTAAAACTTTTTTGTTACTAAATTCTCTTTGAAACAAGCGGGACAGACTTTTCCACAGGGCTTCCACATTCTTTTAATGTGCAGAGGCTGTACAAGATCCAGGTGTCTCCACCTGACTACCTGATTTGTAGCATGACTACATTGTTTGCTCCGGCGGCAAATCAAGTAAGGGTCCTGAAATAAACCTTTTAAAACTAACCCTACCAAATCTGCAGGCAAAGAACATAAGCAGTCAGGAATGTCTATACATAGCTGAAATCGTAAGTAGGATTTGAAATATAAGATACCTTAATTTGAAATCTCAGACAATTGATCAGATGGTAATCCAGCTATTATAATGGAGCTGAGAAGAAATTATTTAGTCAAAATTAGCTTTCAAAGTATTTTATTTGCTTTTATCCGCTCTAAGGAGGACTCTTTAAAGTAACAGAAATATGTAAAAATTAAATGGCTTCCTAGGGTTGGAATGTGTTGGTCAATTTTGTTTTGTTCAGAACAATGCTGTGTAGTTAGCTTCTGGAGTATGCAAAACAAAATCCTCTCTACACCGTGCTGGCCAAATGGCAAGCATGTGCATAGATCATCTATTATTCTTCTTGGATTCCATCCTGCCACAAGGTATGATCGTGGTGTGGAGTAAAAATGCGGCAACCAGAGACATCACCTTCAATCTTACTACAAAATA
This sequence comes from Spea bombifrons, assembly GCF_027358695.1. NCBI lineage: Eukaryota > Metazoa > Chordata > Amphibia > Anura > Pelobatidae > Spea > Spea bombifrons. Next base: position 38,298,490 of record NC_071090.1, read on the forward strand.
ACAAAGAAACAGTAAACACCAAGGTCAGACTGGCAATGAAGGTGTAGTGCTAGCACCATGGCCATGGCCGCCTGATGACAGAAGCGTAGCCGATGGCCGGATATGAGTGGTTGCGCACTAGTTTTTTCTGTTCACATGGTGTTTGGCTGGGCTTATTCTGCCACTGGCCACATGCCACAAAATCCATGGCCTGGCTAAGTAAACACACAAGCTATACATTTCCTAGATATAAGGCTAGTGTTATATATAAGTGAAAATGAATAGATAAGTCACCAGTATTTAGAGGTGACAGAGCTGGCCATCATGGGGCAGGAGCAGAACAGCACCAAATCCAACACATTAGGCAAGCTGGACTTGTCCTAAAAAAGTAGACTCATTGTGAACATCCTTTTATGAGAGTGCGCAGCAACAGAAGGAGAGTAGGCATTTTTAGCTGACTTGGCTCACGCTCTTCCCCTTTCCAAAGAGCCAGGCCAAGCTGAACATTAGGCTTAATACTGAGACTCTCTCAGCTCTAGGCGTTTTATATGACCGGGTTCCTTTAAATAGCTATTCAAAATACTTCATGATTGATATTCATTAATGGCTGATATCAGCTTCCTTAGTAAATTTTGTGAATCTCGGCCATTGTGTGGGGAATTCAGCTCCATATAAAAATGTTAAAGCCCCTTTACCGCTATAATATAATAATTGACAAAAAAAACCCTTTAAAATCATGTTAAGATGTATATTTTAAATAACTTAATTCCAGCAAAAATGACAAAGTATCTAATATAGAGTGTGTTTATTAGATATTGGTGACTATTGATTCAGTGCAGCTTTCCGCAGGCACTGGAAAGTGATTTATATTTTAGAGAGCAGATAACTATAGCAGTAAACTATCAATGAAACAACTATATTTTTCTTATTGGCAGAACTTTGTGTACTCCCTTAGCCGGTGGTAAAGAACTCTCATTACCCTCAGCCAAAGTTGATGACAATTGCACGTCTACTAACAACTGAAAGGACATATGTTTCGTAACACTGCACATGTACATAATGTGAAGTATCTTGGACGAATACACCACATAAAGCGCCAGATGTGCCATATCTGATAAGTAAATAAACAAGAGGCCTTTTCTGCATAGATAATATTCACTCAAAGGACTCAAGGTCCAGTTGGCAGTCAGACGCTTCCGCTGATATTTACCAGGCTGCCTCGCAAAGCACTGACATGAAGCACAATGGATTTAAAGCGGAGCTGCTTCCAACAGACAACAAAAATAATACTTCATGTATGGTTTGGTGCATACTATATGGCTGGTTTCTAATAGCAACAGGAAGAAATCTACAGGGGCCTTTTGGAAATGCATTTCCAATCAATAGTCAATTCCTGGGTTTCCACAATCCCAGTTTAGCCATTATAAAGCGTGTTTATCAACATTGAAGGGCTGCATTAGATGCCGATATAGAAAAAATAGAGAGCAGCCAAACACCCAACGTTAAAGGTTTAAAGCTTTTAAAAACACACATCACCGTGTATTACTGTTCATTTATTGGTACAAAGAAAACAACATTTATATATCACCTCTTATAGTAAATAATGTTTATGTTTTAATGAGAATATCTGCGTTAAAGAAATTATCATCTGTATTTTAACACCTGTCATATGGAGGAATAGATTACAGCTATTGATCTAAATCATAACCTAATACCAGACAATTCTCTAACTAGGTAGATATTTTGGCTTGAAATACTTATTTTTAAACCCCGAGCCTCACTTAGCAACCACTTGGCAACATAAAATCAGAACAACAATACATTTTAATCTTGCATTATCCCAAGCACCCAGTGACTAATAATATGGCCTTCAATTTTCCTTTGGATTACAATTTTCATGATCTTCAGCTAGATACATTTTCTATAGAATCCTGTTTTCATTTAATACAAATATATTACAGGTTAAGTATCTTTTATCCAAAATTCTTGGGACCTGAAGTATTTCGTATAAGGGATAATTTCGGATAACAGATCTGTTCATCTATACAGGGCCGGCCCTGCCATGGAGAGAGCGGCACTTTGCAGCCCCAAGCGCCATTTTTTTTTTTTTTAGCGGAGGAAACAGGGGAGAGAGGGGCGCAGGGTGGTTTTCACTTATCAAGTTTTCAGTACCCGCTCGGCGGCCCTCCCTCTCCTCTGTGAGCCCTCTAACTCGGTCTCGGTGCCGGCTTGTAATGCTGAGCGCCGGAATATGACATCATTTCCGGCGCAACGCGGCAGAGCAGGGAGACTCGCTGCAGGACTGCTGGAAGGTAAGTAAAGTACAAAGGGGGGGAGGGTAGATAATGAGAACGTAGGGAGAGGAAGGATAGATAATGAGCAGTGGCATCCGTGGGGGCGGCATTTCAAACTTAGCCCCAGGCGGCACTATGTCTTGGCCCGGCCTTGCATCTATATGTATTCGTTGGTCGCCCTCATCGACGGAAACATGGTGTGCCAGTGGCGGAGTATGGTGGGCAGGGATATATCCCAACTCTCTGTCCAGTGTTGGGTCACGCCCCCAAATCTCTCCTTGCCTATCAGGCAGAAAAGCTGAAAAGGGAGGCGGAGACTACGGACTACAGGAGAGGTCAGACATCAGCCACAGGAGCCCCCCCAGGTGTGAGTATCCCTTATCTGAAAAAATAAATTCAGGTTTGATATACTTTCTGGATCAGATAAGGAATACTATTATTGGCTATTATCTGTTATAAAGCAGAGAAAATAAAGTATTCAATATACTCTTTATTTTCTTCAAAACAGTATTTCACCAATAACCTAAACAATGGCTTTTCAACCTCCAACTTATTTTATCTGTAAAACGTCGACCTTCAACCTCCCCCAAATGGATAAGCCAAACAGATGTATTGTGTGCAACTACATTAGCTTACATACTTAGGAACTCTTCTGATGCCTTCCAATCAGTTTTCTTATTAGCGCCTATTATAACTCCCACACCGTTTGAGATTGGATAGCCTCCATTCTTTTTCTAAACCTATTTCCTCTCTTATGGCACTGGACGTCACCTCATCTAGCTGCGTCTTGTGTATTATTGCATATGGCGGCAGGTAAGAACCATTCGGCCCATATAGTTTGCCCTAATGTGGAGACATTGTATTAGCCTCTACCAGTTCTGGTGGGAGTCTGTGCATTTACCTACTACCTTCTTGACGCTCTAGTTTTAGATTATGACCTCGTGTTCTCCTTATTTCTCCTTATTTCAAATAGCGGTTTGTGTATTTGTCTATAACATTTTTAAGAGACCCCATAATTAAATTTCTCTTTGAATTCTACTCACATACAATTGAAAATAAATAAATAATGTTTACACTGTGTGTGTCATAAATACATGAGCCTGACAATTAAGTTGCAAATGGGGGGGTATATATAGTAACATCCCTGGTGGAATTATGCTGCCTCTAAGAATATGATGGAAAATGGGCGGGGGGTTATTCACTAAACATTTAGTTGCAGAAGAGTTGAAATGAAACCTTTTGATCTCATCATCTTTGCTATGCAGTTTGAAAGCCCTTCTCATACTTCTACTGCAATAGGGGCCAAACTGGCCCTTTGGAGCAGATTGCCACATTGGTGTGAATGCAGAGGGTTTATACATACTCAGCTTATTTCTTTCACATGAGTTCCGCATATATTTATGAGTATCTGAAAAAAGAAACACTTGGCCCACTTAAAAGCTAATGTATCAAAATGTCTTGTGACAGCAAAACTATTATCCCAAGCAGTCTATTCAGTGTGTATACTCTAGAGGGGTTCTGTGCAGCTTCTTAATTGGGTGAAGGAGACCCCGGTGAAGTAACACAGACCTGCACCATGTAAAACACCCACAGGTACTACTTTGGAAATAGGATGCCATAGGCTCTATCCCACACTACACACTTATTGAAGAGCTGGACACAAGTGCTGGTGTTCTAAACCATATGTAGTTCTCACAATCACATGGATCTAGGGTTGTCAGTGGGTACCCAACCATCAAGGTGAAGCCCCTGCAGTGGCCACCTACCCCAACTATGCCTCTTTCACTTCTTCCACAGACATGCCAAGGTGAACTGGAATAAACAGGCACGGGGTACTTACCCAGTGGCAAACAAAAATGTCAAGTACCAAGGATCTGAGAACACTTCTTCTCTGGGGCAACAGATGAGAAGTGCTATTATGTGTGATGGGATCAGGGAGGACATATTATGTAGCATCTGCATGAATGCATTGACACGTTGTATATCCATTCACATGTTTAGGTAACGCCATAATGTCACCATATTGTTGTATGAACATTATCAGCGTGTGTGTATCAGACCAAAAAAAAACATGCATTGCAACTTTCTATTTGCCCATCGGAATCCATTCCAATAAAGCATTGGCAGCATAGGACTGCAGTAATATACGGACGGGAGCCTAATAATTGTCATTGAGTGTTACAGACCCACATTTATTAGCATCCGGTTCACAGACTGACACTAAATAAGCAAACATATACTCACAATACATATAAGTAAATAAAATGGCTACTGTGTAACATAGTGTGAACTGTCTCTAGTTCTGATGCATTATTTATAAACAATGGGTGATGATAACCGGATTGGTTGGGATGATAATCGCATAATCACAATTTGGCATTTGATGCGCAAAAAAAGCCATGAACAGCAGCAATGAAGTGCGCGCGTCCGTTCGGACAGTGTGACAGATAGCTGGCTGCAGCGATCACCCCAATCTGTCACTCTGGCAGCCGCGATCATTGCTCCCAGCAGTGGATGTTGCTGTTACTGGGATGCCCCTGTAGTTGCAGTGCTCTCTGCAGCCTGATGGCTCCCCGGCTGCTGTTTCTATGCTCCAGCACCTCATCAGCACTTTTTTCCCCATCTGAAACAGAAAGGGAGAGGGAGCAGAGCCGGAAAGTCCTTAAAAGGAGCAGGAAGGAACCCCGCCGGAAGCCTGCCATACATGGGCATCTCCATACATGGACTGACCGGCCGGGGTTTCCGGAAGGTGGCGGGGGAGGCGGGGAGAAGGTGGTACCCGGTGCCATGGATGTGCGGGCCCGTTTCGGGAATCCCAACCCGGCTTCTCCCTTTGAGAAACGGGTACTATGTGCCGAAAACCCGCCAGACCGAAGCTGCCGTTTCATGTCCCCGGTTCCACGGGTTTCCACGGAGTTCCACGGCCAGTCTTCCCCCCATCCGAAGCGACGTCACGGGTCCTCCAGCTCCCTCCAAATAAGGGCTTCCTGCACTCCATATATGGCCATGTACGTCACGAAACATGGGCGGGCATATAGTGCTACGAACCCTTTAAATATGAGCGGATCCCTAGGAGCCGCGAGAGATTCCAGCGGGCAGGACTGGGGCAGCCGTGCGGGGGCAGCGACTGCAGAACCGGCGACCACCCCAGCAGCAGCCGCCAGCACCTCTAACAGCAAAACAAGCACTTGTCATTATAACAACACATAGTGTCCCCTTTGCCACATCCCCAGTAAAGGGAGAAGAGAGCTGTCGTCCCCGTGTGTGCATGCCACACAGCAGTGCAGATCCATTCTCCTATAGGGAAACCCGAGGACCTCATGACAGCTGCCAAAACCGAAATGCTCATCTCACCTCTTCAGATCTCCGACCCGTTCGGCTCTTTCCCACATTCCCCAGCCATGGATAACTACCCCAAACTGGAAGAAATGATGCTGCTCAACTCGGGGGGATCCCAATTCCTGGGCTCAAGCGTCCCCGAGGGCAGCGGTTTCGGCTCTCCGGGGGAGGAAGCTGACCATTTCGATCACCTAGCTGCAGGTAAGCGTCTCATGCCTCTGTGTCTGTAATGAAGCCACCTGCCAGCCGAGGGAAATGTGGGGTGCATCCAGAACGCCTGCTTGTATTGAATGAATGGATTTGCATTGCGTTTTAGATTGCATGCTGATCAGAGTGAAACGATCGGTGTATTTAAATAATGTGGAAGAGGACGGTGTGATGCGATGTGCCGGTGAAGATGTTCTTGCATGGGCAGCAGAATGTGCAGGCTGAGTGTGAGTGGAATGCTAATGAGAGATATAACTGGGGATTCTCTGTTTGCGTCAGATCGAAGTGATAGTGGTGCAAATGGCCTTCTGTGAATAGTGTCGGCTTGAGCTGTTCTCCATGCACAGGAATGTCATCTTCCACTATAGGTCATGGGGGCAGCTGCTTTTATGTATGTGTTTACAGAGTGTAACCCGTGTTTTTGTTACGTTGTAGATGCCTTCTCTGAAATGTCCTTAAGCAGCGAGAAGACAGCTGTAGAGACCAGCTACCCCAACCAGACCAACAGACTGCCATCTCTGACATATACTGGTCGTTTCTCCCTTGAGCCTGCACCCAACAGCAGTAACACCTTGTGGCCAGAGCCTCTCTTCAGCCTTGTCAGTGGACTGATGGGGATGGCCAACACATCCACATCTTCAGCTCCTTCCTCTTCACCATCATCTTCCTCTTCTTCATCACAGAGCCCTCCACTGAGCTGCTCTGTGCAGTCTAATGAAAGCAGCCCCATCTACTCAGCGGCACCAACATTTCCCAATTCCAGCTCTGATCTCTTCTCAGAACAGTCATCTCAGAATTTTCAAAATGGTTCTGGTGCTTCAATGCAGTACCCACCTCCAGCTTACCCTGTCACAAAGACTAGCTTTCAGGTGCCAATGATCCCAGATTATCTGTTTCCACAGCAACAGGGAGATATCGGCCTGGTACCTCCAGATCAAAAGCCCTTCCAGGGAATGGAGACAAGAGCCCAACAGCCTTCCCTTACACCCCTGTCTACCATTAAGGCCTTTGCTACTCAGACTGTTTCACAAGACCTCAAGACTATCAACAGTAATTATCAATCTCAGCTTATTAAACCAAGCAGAATGAGGAAGTACCCCAACCGCCCCAGCAAGACCCCTCCTCATGAGAGACCTTATGCATGCCCTGTTGAGTCCTGTGATAGAAGATTTTCCAGATCTGATGAACTTACAAGACACATCAGGATCCACACAGGGCAAAAGCCTTTCCAGTGTCGTATATGCATGAGAAATTTCAGCAGAAGTGACCATTTAACCACCCACATCCGCACACACACTGGGGAAAAGCCATTTGCATGTGACATTTGTGGTAGGAAGTTTGCCAGAAGCGATGAGAGAAAAAGGCACACAAAAATCCATCTGAGGCAAAAGGACAAAAAATCCGACAAAGTGACACCAGTCTCGGTTGCGTCTCCCATGTCCTCTTATTCCCCATCAGCAACAACTTCCTACCCCTCTCCTGTGCCAACTTCATATTCATCCCCTGTGTCTTCATCTTACCCCTCTCCTGTTCACAGTTCCTTCCCATCTCCATCAACAGCAGTTACATACCCCTCTGTTACCAGCACCTTCCAGACACCAGGCATAACCAGCTTCCCATCTTCAGCGGTCACCAACTCCTTCAGCCCATCTGTCTCCTCGGCACTTTCTGACATGTCCGTAACATATTCCCCAAGGACAATTGAGATATGCTAAGACTCAGTTACAAGAGGTGCATTACAAAGCATAGGCACAATCTGAAGACTTCCAAAGTATGGTCTCAAGTGCGGTTTATTGATGACCAACAGACTTACGTTACAAAGCAAGGCCATTATAAACTGATAAGCTTCGAATGCCTAAGAAACTGCCATTTTAATTTTCCCATTATTTTCAAAAGACTTAATTTGCATGGATAACTGAAATTATTTCAAACATGATCAACTTTTATTTGCATAAAGGGATTTTTACTATATACATAATGTATATTGTACACGTGCAAGATTTTTTTTGTTTTAAGTTACTTTTTTGGTACTCTTGATGTGAATTTTTTTCCCCTTGCATATTCATATGGTATTATTTGAAATGAATAGGGACGCCATTTGTACATGGTATCTAGTGGTAATGCTACCATAAATTTTAAACTTATTTTAAGGACAAGCACTTATGTAGTCAAGCATGTGTAGGAGTAATTTCATGTTTACTTTAATCTTCTTCTTTTCTTTGTTTTTGTAAATATCATCAGATGGTACTCTCACATGTCCAAGAAGTTTTGTTTTTTGGTTTAGTAACTTGGTGCCTTTTTTGTGAAGCCTTGCTGATGTTTTGAAACATAAATTTGCGTAAATTGATGCATTGCATCTAGCCTTAAGGTGAAAGGGATTTCTTTAAAGAATGTATAAAAGACCTCAAAAGGTACAGAGAGCGAGAGAGAGAGAGTATTTCTGTCGAATGTAAGCAAAAACTCAAAGTATATTTTTGTAATTGAATTGTACATTTATAAATATATATTCAAGAGTTGGAATGTTGTAGTTACCTACTGAGTAGGCATGGATTTTGTATGTTCTGAACATGCGGTTCATTATTTTGTGGTCCTCATTTTTATTTTGTATTTGTGTTTGTTTAAACAAAGTGACTGTTTGGCTTAAAACACATTGGATGCGCTTTACTGCCAATAGGATATTTGGTGTACAACATATCCTGAAAAAATAAAATACCTAAAATATTTTAATTTAGTAGTCAACTTTCTTATTGTGTCTGTCACTAGGTCTGTTTATGTGGAAAGCCCTGGGTGAGAGAGTGTGTGTGTCTGTGTGTGTGTGGGGGGGGTTAACACAGTCTGTGCCAGAAAAGCCACCATCTGATCTGACTTGAATGTTGTATTAACCTCTTTATTGCCTGATCTGGGCATTACAGAGTCCAAGACAGGTGTCGGATCAGATGGAGTGTTTTCAACAATCTTCTTATGCTACTGTTGTCTTTAGTGTCCACTCACCTCCACGGTGAAATAATCTTGTCAGTCAATAATGCTTCCAAATCCTAGCCCTTGAACAGAGGTCGGCTGTAGTGCAAGTCACGCTGTTCAGGCTGGCTTCACATAGTGAAACTGTCAGTCGAATGCAAGAAAGCATGGTGGCTTACTTGTCTGCCTTCAAGGGGTTAAATGCAGTAGGGACATATATTTAGAAAGTCAGAGTAATTTGCACAAATTTTGGACCGTTACAAAAACATATTGATGGAATAAATCACACGTGGCTGTAAAGAATGACACATTTCTCCCTTACTCTAAAATACTTTAGTGCCAAGGCAGAAGTTTATACTGTATGGGGAAGACCATCCTGTAAAGTACTTCAAAGATCCTGGCTGCGGTAAAAGCCCCCCTCCCCTGAAGGCCTTGCTCCTTTCCTCTCTGAGCAGAAGATTTTCAGGCCGTAAGGTACGTTGTGTTTATATTCTACACAGTGTGGGTAAACAAAATTAACCACATCAAATCATTTCAGAGGAAATGCTCCAAATTCTAAATTTAACACCGATGGATTGAGGGGGGGGGGGAAGCGACACAGAATGAAATGGCGCCATAGAAGTCAATAAATAATAATGATAAAAAAAACGGTTTCACACAAGATTGACATTAGCCAATCAACGGTTAAATGTCAATTTAAAGTAGAATTTTCAGCTCAAGTTAACAAGTTAACTATTTCCACGAGGGGACAGTTTATGAAGGGGACACTTTACAGGGGTACAGAGATTATAAATAAAGCCACACAAACAGGCTTCACTCCTAAACAATTTGCTAGAAATTACTAATATTGAAATCTGAAGTAGGTAAACACAGTGAAAATGTTGGTCACGTATAATAATAATGCATCAGTAGGCCTGCTTAAACCTCTCTACTCCTATGTCAGAGATGTAAACACTAGTAGTGTCAACCTATACAGTTTACACACAAGGTACATTCATATGATTAATATCTATCTATCTTGCACTGGGCTATTCAAAATCCAATAGTATAATTGTACATTTTCTGACACTCTTTTTTATTAATGATAGCGATTTATATTCTAGAAAATACCAGATAGATAGATAGATAGATAGATAGATAGATAGATAGATAGATAAAGAATAGGCACATACTCTGGGCGTCAAATTCTGAAAATTCAATTTAAATATAATAGCAATCAAGACATTTACTTCTTGGTTTTAATTACATTTTGGAAACATTTAGAACAAGTAAAACAATCACACAGTGAATGTAAATGTATTGTTTTAAAGAGAAATCCTAAACAGCAATGTAAAGTATATTTATATCACCTAAAATAAATCCTATTTGAGCTGTACAATAACTCAAGGTCCTTGGCTTTGCTGTCGCAGCATTCCCGGTGACTTCTATTGATGAACATCTTAAAGGCAGAAAAGAGGAAACGTAATAAAAATTTGAAGATTTATGAAAATAGTCCGGTGATTTTTCCTCACAAACTGTGGATTTGCTCCTGAAATACAATATGTATATTTTATGTAGATGGTGGGGTAGCGTATTTTGAACAGAATTTAGCATAATGACTTTTTGTGTTTAAATATAATGGTATATATACTGTATATATATATATATATATATATATATATACATTCTTTAATATCTAATCTGTGAATACAGAATATTATAAATTATAAGATAAAGAAGATAAAGATAAAGAAAAAATGTGCAAATATGATGATAGATGCAGCAAAAGGATTGGAATCGGTTAAATGCGATAACATTTATCACTGTTGTATCTCATTTTTAACAACAGGTATTCATTTACCCGATCTCATATAATTCATTTTAGCTCATCAGCGAAAAAGTCTCCTTATATTATATGATGGTAAAAAACAACTACATTCACTCTTGATATGATCAAGCAAGGAAGTAGGAACTTCACCAGAATTTAAATTTAAAATACAAGTATTTCTTGTATTTTAAAATTAAAAATCTAAAAACTTACTTAAACTTATGATCTGTAAAACTGCATCTACAGTTTAAATGTGAAAATCCTTGGGACTATAGTTCGCGGCTGGTAGATCACACTTTGCCCATCAAAAAGGTAAATATCAGTGACACAGAAATCCAGGATCCATATGAGGCCCAAATGTCATCAATAGGTCATCAATATTAAATATAGAAATGTATTGCTTGTCTATAGTTATTGTAATGTATTTTAGTATATATATATATATATATATATATATATATATATAATCAACATAATCGGTAATCATAGCAAAGGTGACAGTAGGTGGTTTTTTTAGTGTGTATACACTTCTAGTGAAATTCCAGGTACAATTAGAAGACAAAATGATCTTAGTAATTATTTATACCATACAGGTGCGATATAGAGGCTCTTTGTCTCTTTATTTCAGTTTTAGCCTGTTAGAAAGCATGTTTGATTAGGAAAACCTCGCCCTCACACTCTGGGAGGTTCTTTTCCGCATCATTACCTGCGCAGATACGTATTAAGCTCCTGCAGCAGGTAACTGTAGGGGTGGGGGAGCCATAGTAATTAGCAGGCCATTCAATGTGGGCCGACTGGTGAGAATAGAACACCTAGCAGTTGTTGTTAAAAGCCTTGTAAGTAAGGAATGTTGCTCCGAGACCTACTTCTTATTCATACATTTGGAAGTCACTCATTTAAAATAAAAACAAAGAGCGTGATGCTTCATGATGCATGTTGCAGACACCTGTTATTTTTACAGTTCTTAAAAGGAAATATGAGGCTAAGTTACAGCACATAGAGTGGGTCCATGGCATAACATTCCAGCACAGGTGGTACATTTGGAAGCCATAAGAAAAAACTTTAAAGGCAAACTTTTTACTTAGATTTGTAAAAGGAAACAACATATATTTTACATACACACAGACATCCACGCACACACTTACGTACATGCACACACACTTTCATATATACTACTTACAAAACCAATCAAGTATAATTTAATAATACTGTATGGATAACATCAGCCCATACAATTAAGGCTGTCCATAACTAGAATTACATCACAGGCTAAGAGATTGTCTAGTATATTTACCATGTAAAATGTGATCGGCAATCCATAAGTATTATGTTTATTCATTAATTATAACGTTAAGTATACGTTTGACAACATGAATTTTTGGCTGGTCAGTGATGTTTGAGCATGTTTTCTGTACAGTTCTTTACCACTGTACAACAATTTACCAGATGGGGCCATCAAGGTGGGCAAAGAGGAATAGCCAAAAAATAATTGGAAGTCCTTTCCATGCTCCCTCTATGGGCCTTCTCTACAGACCTGATTGATGGATTTATTTAGACAAGGAGCAGACACAGATCACATAAAACAAAAAATAGAAAAAAGAATGGTAATATGAATAAAATAAAAATAATTTTGTTAATTATTATCTACTCCTTGACCAATCTCAATAGTCTTGTGCATTTCATGCAAAGTTCTACATGATTATTATTATTGTAATTTTTGGGGATCAGACCTAGTAGAAAATAGGATTCTGTTGTGTTTATATAATTGGGAAATATACACTTCTGGTTCAGGTAAAAGGAAATATTTGTCTGCCATATTCGGTTTGGGATTATGAATGAAACATTAAAACCGATAAATAGAACAATAAGCAATGGCAGGTGTGGTTAAAGGTTCTCAAACTACATACCTACTGGCAAAATTACTGTCAGACAGAGCTTAACTCCCCCATAGGAGAAGTATTCTCTATTGTGAGCAATTGTGGTATTTATTAATTTTTATGTATTATGTATTTCAATCTGAATTGCATATTTTTTTAGTTATATCCTGTTCAGATAAAAAAAATAAATGTATTTAAATAATGCCATTTTAATGCACAGCCAAAGTTGTAAAATTTGATTTTAAAATAAAAAACAAAAGGAGAGGCAGGTTCATATTCCATTTGTTTTGTGTAACTCTGCTGAGAGAACTGATAAACACAATTTATTTATTGGATATATTGGAAAGTGCTCCATTTAACTATGTTGCAACGACCCCTAACAATTTATTGTATTTAACTAAGTTTGCGCAGCCTACAAACTAGACAAGGGTGTATGACGTACGCGCGATCATGTCTGCCCATTCGTCCTCATGTAAATACTCAGACCTTAATCAGACCTTCATGAGCCCTCGTCTTAGATTCAGAATAGCCGATGCCTGTTTAAATTCATCCCTTGTGGCTGCCTACCCCCTCTTGTCACGTACGGACAGTTTTCGAATTACCAAAAGAGAAGACATGCCTGTTTCTTTGAAAGTGAAAGTCACTCTTCACTCCCAACCTTGTAAAAAATATACGGCATGTATATAACTAGATATATGCTGCATCGCTCAAATGTCTTCTCCAGGTGAGTGAAGAAACTAGTGCAAAATACAAGGCGTAACAGACTTTTCTTATTGCTTTCAAAGCGAGAGTTATGTACGATATATAATAGATTATGGCTGCTTTCCATTTTCTGTTTTTTTTTCCTGGCGGATTAAATAATAACGTATATATATATATATGTGTGTGTGTGTGTCTTTATAACATCCAGGCTCAGTTACTTTTTATGCACACTTAATCCCTGGGAATTCTTTAGAAAAACCTGGCGAAGTCAGCGCATGCTGTATGTGCTCCAGCCTGCCAGTGTAAAAATAATTACTGTCATCTGATCCAGCTCAGCCAGAGCCAAAACCAAGCGGAAATGTCACTCCTTCACTTCAGACAGGAACAGCCTTCTCCATATAAGGCGCTTCCTGACACTCCATAAAAGGAGTTTCCTTAGTCCATAAAAGGAACTGACTTCCCCTTACCCTGGCTGTCCGCCTGGCCACACAGTCCACAGGTTAGAAACAGCACATTTAACTCTGACACGTCTCCCTGTGCTAAACAATTCCGCAGCCAAGAATAAGTGTACAGTTTGGGAAACTGGCAAAGTTACATTATGAAATCATATCTGTCTAGTAGGAGACTTCCTTTCTCATTAGATTAGGCTCTTTTTCAGATCTTAAGTTTTGTTCCCTGATTTCTTTTTACGTGCATTTCATGTTATTTAAATGCATTATATTATGTGTATTACATGTAAATCAAAAACATTTTGTCATATTAGACTACAGTATCATACATGATACATGGTTATTAACAGATCTTTAGGATTTTATGAATCCATACATCCCGTAATTTCCAGTACCCATAGAACGACACAACATGTCACTTCACTGGTTGTAGTAATATGTGGTATTTTGGTTGAGTGGTCGAGGAAGCTTATGAATGCACACCTTGATTGTTACAAACAATGTAAAATGTACAACAAACTGTAAAGAGGAGTTACGGGAGATCGTTCTAAACGTGGAGTGATCACAATAAAATGAAAGTCCCTGCTAATTCCTTCACTCCTTGCTCCTTTTAACCTGTGCAGCATTCAATAAATATCAAACCTTCAAATCCCTAGCAAAAAAAGGGGGACACTTTGCAGGGAGCTAGCTGGGCTGATTTTCCAGGTCCCCCAGTTTTGGGTCATCACTCTCCATACTTTCCATACGCTTCATTGTTTTTTCCAATGCTGAGGAGCACACTTGAAAGTCTACATGGATTGCAGTGTAAGATATAAATGTGCTTTAATTACAACACTTGTCAGGTTTGCAGTAAAAGGACTCCAGTCATAAGTCTGGTGTGGCCCTGATGAAAATGTCCCTATGTATTTGAGATCAGATAATATACTGACATGACGGATAATGTTTTTTTTCGGTGCCAAACAAGGACTATCGTTCCAAACCACGTATACTGAGCACCCTGTTAATCAGTTAGATCAATGTTAATATAACTGCCACCAGTGAGGGGGTAGGCTGGATAATCTACTAGTGGCATTTGCAAAGGGCAGAGAAAATTATCAATTAAAAATAAGTCGAAGAATAGAAGATCCTGTATATGGGATCAATACGATTGATGGAATCAGAACACGCACTGCATACATAAGTATGTAAATGAAAGGGTGTGTTTGGTGTTGACATTTACTGTATTGATTGCATGTTTGTTGTGAAGTCCTTTAGATCTACCGAGATCTACTATCTGAAATGGGATATCTTGAAAATATTTTATATATTGCTTAGGCAAAAAAACAAAGATATCTATTCTGGGCAGAAGCATATACTGGCCTGGGCCAGGAGATGTAGGTCTGGGGGTGTGCACCACTACCACATAACTGGGGTCAGATTACCCTACTGGGAAATGTTAAATGCCTCCATAGAACACTGTTCCCAGGTGCCACACTTCCTGTACAGGTAATGCCCCGGGTTATGATGTAAAATCCAAGCATTCAGTAGCAAGGATGATGTCCACAGAGGGGGTGGCTGGGGGGTCAGGCAGTACAAACGATAAATACGATGCTGGTTCCGGACTTAATACCCAAAATGGCAATAAATCTGGCGCATCTGAAAATTAAGAAAAGCAGGCAAGATAGGCCTGTTAAGTGAGTAATGAGATATGCAGTCTATGAAGCATGCGGCTGGGAGATGCCCTGTTATCTAAATATCCTGTATAATCCTGAAGGCATTCTTAGAATGCAGCAAGCCACAATATAAGAGAACTTGGTGGAAATTTTCAAGCGCTTCCCACATTTTCTGTGAATATAGTGAATTGAATATGGAGAAAAATCTTCATTCCAGCATGCTAGAGAAAGCTCTCATCCAAGTTCACTGTTGCTTTCAGTGCATTTCTATTTAATTGAGTGAGGTCTCAAGTTCCTATAGTTTAGCAGCTGATAGGGGTGAGGTTGGCCCCACCCTATTTTTAGTAGGTTCTACAACTATTTTCCCCACAGGGATAATGCCCCATAGCGGGGAGCAACCTTGATGAATAGTCCTCTTTATCAGAAACTTCTAATCTCTGTGATGACATAACAGGTTTACTCAGGTGATATCACTCCTTAATTCTGCTTACAACAAGATCAAGTAATAAGCACCTATCTCATGTCTAACCTCGTCCACAACTTACCATCTTACCTACTGCATGAACTGCACGCTCACAGCTGCCATTACATGAATGTGTTTAAGTGCATCTTTTTAAATCGTGAAAATGGTTGGGACAGCAGTCCAGCATGTTTCAGATTGGGATTCTTATGTCTGAATAATATTTACAGCATTGAACATAAAATGAAATAGAAATATTGAATTCATGTATTTCTCATTTTCTAACCAAGGACGTCAAGCAATTGGCTAAGAGTGAGTGGGCAACACACTACATTATATGTTGAAAAATAGCATTTTCACTGCAGCCTGTGCCTAAATATATACATAATTTCAGTTATTACATGCTCACTATGACCTAAGCCAGTTTTTTTTTTCATTGAGCTGCTCAATAATGTTTTACTTCACTGATCCAGGCACAAAAACACTCTTTAGGTACTTAAGATTGTCACCTTTTGCGAAGCTATTTCCTAGACACTCAGAGGGCATTGTTTTACTGGTGACAGCTAAAATGTTTGGTTTAGTAGGGAGAAAGAAGAGGAGTGAGAAAGACAAAGAAGAATAGAGGAAGAGAAATAAGAGAAAAAGAAAGACAGGAACGATGATAGAAAGGAGAAGAGATTGAGGAAAGAAGAGAAAGGAGAAAAGAGAAGAGAGAGATAACACAGAAGAAGAAAGAAAAGGGACAAGAGAGAATAGGGAAGAACAAGATGAGAGTGTAAGCTAATAGGAGAGAAGAACATGAGTGAGAAGAAAGAAAACTGAGTAAAGAAGAGAATATGAAAGTAAGCAGAGAGTACAGAGAGAGAAGTAGAGAGGGGGTCCATGGATAAAGTGGATATAGAGGTACAAAGGTGATCATTGTGTGCCTTATTCACATATGATTTCCCAGAATCCCTTGCAGTGGTGGTAGCACCGCAATATTTCTGTGGGAAAAGCAGGTCTTCTGGCTTGCCTGGTGGATGTGAATGAGTGTTTCATGCCTCCGCTTCTCCTTCACATGCATTCCAGCACCCTGCAAACTGCAGCAATTAGTTATTTTCACTTGTGCAAAGGCTGCCCAAGTGACCCTACCTTGGAACTAACATGGCCATGCATTTTCCAGGACATTCAGAGTTAAATCCAGGAACCAGGACCTACCTCTTAATTCCAGGTAAAACCTTATAGGTTAAAGAGACAACTTCTGTTTAATAAAGCAACCTGACTCCAAAGACATGTTTTACATACACGTGGAAATCCAGTTGAAGTTCATGGCGAGGAATCCTGCATACCTTACAAATCAAAACTCAGCTCAAACCTCCAATCC
This sequence comes from Spea bombifrons, assembly GCF_027358695.1. Classification (NCBI taxonomy): domain Eukaryota; kingdom Metazoa; phylum Chordata; class Amphibia; order Anura; family Pelobatidae; genus Spea; species Spea bombifrons. Next base: position 38,315,577 of record NC_071090.1, read on the forward strand.
ATAGGTCACAGCCGTGGAAGTCTTACTAGACTCACTGGACATTTGATACAATAAAACGCTCTATTTAAGTGCTGTCATTAGAGCTGTCGGAAAAAATATATTATTGAATCAAGGCCTCATAGTTAGAAACAGTTGCATCTGCATTGTCTTACAATTTGTTCTCAGGGATTCCTGCTACCTAGCAACAGTAAGTGAGGGTTGGCAGGACACCCGGCGATTACACGGACTAACTCAGTTAGTGATACTTTACGTACAGTGTGCACATATACACTCGATTATATTTTTCAACAATGGAAAACAGTAAAAATTCTCCATTTATTGGCTCTGACCCAAACCGCCCGAGCACTGCTCCTTAGGACAGTGTCCAGTGATATATTTACCTGTGGGACCAATCCATGGGATCACCCACAGTCGCCTCTGCAGTCGGTGTCTCTGGCACAATAAAAGGCGCTGTACACTTTTAGGAACTGAAGCGCATGCATATATCCCAGCGCACCAAATCTTAAAGGCACGCAGGATCTTTTAATGAAGTCTAGCAGAAATAGGCCGGTATGGGGAGATCAAAGATGTTCTTCATGTGGAAGCTTTTTCTATTCCTGAGAAAGACTTTGTCTGGATATCAGTTTTAAGCAACACATCTTTAACTGGATGTGTTGGACCACATAGTTCTACAAGCTTGAAGACTCAGCCTTGATGTTAGATAATGCTGAGAGACAGGACAATCTGATTGATATTTTTCACAAGGATTCCTTATTAGCTTTTAAATTGGTCCTTATCAAAACTATTAGTTTGGATGCGCTTTTAATAAGCTAGACTTTTCATAAGTTTCTGAAGGTAGCAGGCTTATCACCTAAGTCCCAAATCAGGGTCTCACTGTTTTGTTACTGATTTCATTGCCAAGGTTAAGGCACATTACAAGACTATGTCTTGCTAGACTGAAGTCTAAGAAGTTGTTTTGTAGTAACGGTAAATCTTTACGACCTTATAGATCCTCCTGAAATACTGACCAAACCTTATGGTTGAGCAGTCCCACCTGCCACACAGGTCCCTTAATAATGGTGTCCAGAGAAGGAGTTAAAATGCATTGCAGTCCCACTGATTCAGCTCCTTGGTAAGCCATGAAAAACTAGATAGGACTCGACGTACTTGGGGTACTTTGATGTATGGGCTAAGCAATATATGGCCAATAATTATGCCGTAGAGAGATGTTATTTTGAATAATATTCACTGGGTATCCGCTGATTTATTTATCTGGTTTTCATCATCTTCTGCCAGAGGCATGACCAGCAAACATCCTTTTGGTAAGCATTCCTTCTATACTATACTATACTATACTATACTATACTATTGTTCTATGTTACACAGAATTGCAGAATATCACTTCATACCAATGGGCCCTATAGGAAATAAGACTCTTTTTAAGCTGCTTCAAAATATTCTTTTTCAGCTCACATTCTTTGGGCATAGCAGAATGTACTGGGGTTGCAGACCCCTTAAAAATCTATCATGATTTATAATTTCCCTGTTAGCAAATTGGATGGTTCTATTCATCCAGTATTAAATGTATAGGTCTTTCATCAGTCAAAGATTCACATGGAGGAGCTTCAACACCTTCCAAATGTGTTTAGCAATGGTTTTTGGATGGTCAAAACCTCAGGTATACCTTTTGTTCATTGATCTTTTTTAAGAGACTCAGTTTATAACATAAATGTGAGTTTTCACACCTTCCCTGTCTATTCTTTCCATTCGTCCGTAGCATTTACTTATTCCTGGATTCTTCTCTTATTCCATGCTTCACAAAGGCCTTCAGTTTTTCCTCAGGATATATCTTTCCTGAGGCATGTAGTGGGATTTCACTTCCAGTGAGCCTGAGTTTCTCATTAACATGTACCTTTCTTTAGGCATGGACATGTATAATGATCCGATCATTATGATCGGAGAACTGTTTGTTTTTGTTGGTTTTTTTAGTCTCTTCTCTATGATTCATTTGTAACTGAACCTAATACTTATTTCTTATCTCTAAATTGCTCTGACAGTCCTAGGAAAGGGAGGTTCAAGTGTACAGTCTGATGTTCTTCCTTGGTTATTTGTTACTACATTTTGCTAGCTTTTACATTTTTCCCTACTCTATAAGACAAAACAAAAATGGGGGAAGTAATGTAATAACGTGTAGATTTATCATGGTCGCCAGGTTGCCACATTTGGCAGAGCATACAGACACACTGCGAGAGGAACATCATCACTTGACAGGTACCCACTCTCATGACACAAACTTCATTTTTCTCAGGAGACCAAGACCGTTGCCTACTCCCACTATATGTTACTAGTTGGCAGTCATATTTCCTTAAAATAAATGAGGTAAGCAGATCATGGATCCCTACAAACTCTGTTCCTTATCAGTATTTGTACTGCTGTCATTGGTAAATGGTAATACATGTTATTGGTTGGCTACATTAATGATTACGGTTGCCTCTCAATCACCTGACCACAAGTAAAAGTGGAGAGTGCTGCCACCTAGTGTTCTGGTGTAGGAACTTCTATGTAGCCAATCATTGTGGTATATCGCGAAAGCAACCAGAAGCCTTGAATTTATTCTTATCAAGCCTTTAACACAGGACCAAATAAGCTGTGTTTTGTTACATATAACTGCCCCCTCAATATATGTGTTTTTATATATATATATATATATACAGATAACAGGCGCAGTAAATGACGTTGTATAAGAAGTACATTAAAATCCTAAGTTTATGATTGTTATATTCACGGAAGTACCCTTGACTGAGTTTCTTATTCTTATCTCCCCACCCCAGTCCAATACCTCTTTTATCGTCTTTACTTTACCTTCTTGTAAAACAATGGCAGACTGTGATAAACTCCAGTTACCTGTTTCCTGGTGCTGCATACAATAGGCTATAGTTCTTAAAATCTAAAAAGCAATCCTAGGGCAAAGTTCTAAACATGGTGGAATTGGCATGAACATTCCACTGGAATTTAAAAATTTGTCCCAAAATGTATCTTCATAAACATGGCTCAGTAATGTGTTGTCTTACTGCTCTCCGTGTCTGCACTTTACAGACAGCTTTAAAACATACCACAAATACTACAACAGAATAAAAACTATTGTACTTTGCTCTGTAACTGTTTTCTATGAACCATTGCCCTTAAATCTCTGGAGAATTACAGTTCTTCTGGAGCTCTTTTTTATGCCTGTCAGTTTGCCATTCCCACCACAGTTCCATTGAATTCCATGAATCTGCAGTGTTCTCCTTCTGCAATTTTTTCCAGGTGAAAAAGAGCGAACAAGGTTGAGTGAAAAAGAAACAGCCTGTACAATTACCAGCCCAGGGCTAAATATTTTCCCTGACCCGGAAAGTTTTCTGTAGAAAAATTGGGTTAACTGAGAAATAGAACATGACGGTGGCCATCAGAGGTAGTTCAAGAATTTAGATGTTCTAGGCAAAATGTAATTTCCACTACCCCATTTCCCCCCCATATTTAGGACAAGACGTTTGATATAAGACGTTACAACATTTATATAAAATGTTACATACATGTTACTTTTTTTTTTTTTTTTTAAACTATTAACATCATCATCCACCTTCTTTGGAAAAATTACAAGATGGGAATTTGGTACCAATATTTATAAATTGCTTTAAGTAGTTTAATAATCCTACCAGTAAAACATCAGCTGGTGATTATGAAAACTGAAGCAGTTCGGCTCATTTTAAGCAAAGCTGGTCCTGATTCATTTCATTCAGAATGTGCTTTCACTTTGTTTCGATTTCAAACCACCGCCTTGTAAGTTTGCTAAATATTGTTATTACCTGCTGTGAGCAAGTCCTGTTAACTGACTCGATATGTGGTGAAAAATACTCTTTTTTTAAAACTGTAGTAAATATCCACTCCAATTCCTTTACTGAAAAATTATTATTGTTATTTCTCAAACTGATCCATAGTCATTGTGGCCTTCACATTGATTTCTTTCTGTTTGTCTCCATGGTAACATCACTACATAAATCAGCACAAAAGTGGCAACCCCTGTCTTCGTGAAGCTTTATTGTCTGTGTGGAAATACATGTTCTACGCAGATTTCTATATGGTTGATGGCTCTTACAGCTCACCTAACCGCTAGAAACAAATCTCATAAGAAAAGCTTCTCAATCTGTGGCTACTTACAGACTGTGGAAGGAAACATTCAAGGTGATACATTGTTGAAACGGACAGTCAAAGCTGCATTTTCCACTAGGAAGTGGCTATGTTTACGAGTAACAGCAAGAAGGTGTATGATTGGTAGACATTATGGTTCAAAACCAACTACGTAGAACGTTCTGAACCATGAATGGCTCACTCTCCTGAATCTTGAAGGCAAAGTGGCCAATGTGGTGCTGTCTTCATGAAACAAGTGTAACATCCCTGCTGATTGTTTCCCAATTTGTAGCAAGATTGTTTTCTCTATGCACAACGCAAGTACACATTCAACATACTGGGGTGATGTTATGGCGGATGTCAGAAATAACCATTCAATAGAATATATGCCTTGGATCAGGGTGCACAACTTCATGGGGTGCAAAAAAGGCCAAGAATTCTGCATATTCCTTTTCAGTTATGTGTTTTAAGAAAAGGACAACCAATGAAGAATGGATATTAAAGTTCTTTGTAGGCATTGTTTGACCTGCAGAGGGAAAAGGTACTTATCATTAGGAGAAGTTGCAGTGCCCCTTCCATGGTCTTGTAAAATATGTTTGCTGAGACTCTGGGTGGGAACAGCATTTTCAGACATTTTTAGCATATGGATAAAAGTTTACTCCTTTACTCCCATTTCCAATCCAGCAGTTTCTTTGTGTTGTATTTAACTGTATTTAACGATAAACAAGATTTAAGTGGAAAAAAGCCACAAACATTTTGCCATTTAAGAAATGGAAATGTCATGGGTTTTTAAATCCTATTAAATCGCACCAGAATGCACTTTAATGCACTTGATGGGAAACCAACAGAAACAATCCAGTAGCAAAGGAAACTGTGCTTGTATGCCTGTATGTATACTATGCTACATGCGAAATGTAAAATAATACATTTCACTTAATATATTCTTCTTGGTCATGCCTTACTGTAAAATTATTTTACAATTTAGAAACAATTCCCAGTCGTGTTAACAACTGTTGATTACAAGCCCAGTAGACTGTCAAATTGAAAAATAATAGGACCATGGGAACATTGCTCAGTACCGACTGGTATTGCAGGTATAATTTTGTGCTGCAGACCACTCAATAAACCTGTGTAGTAGTGATTACGGTCTTGGGTTCCTACTTCTCCAAAACAATAACAGTGACTGGCAAACAAAAAGCAAAAGCTTTATATAGTAATATATATATTATATTACTATATATTACATATATTAATATATATCTTAATGGATGGAAAGTAAAGGTTGGAGAAGTGAATGTGAAAAGAGGGCAAAAGTAAAGAAAGGGATAAGGGAGCTTAATAAACCCTGGTTTAACCACTGACACAAATGTGAACATCGCTAGACTATGGCTCCATCAATGTTTTCTTACCCCACATAGCTTTTCATCTGTACATTTGATACCACAAGTGGACTGAGACTTCACAATGGCTGCTGCCAAGTTCTTACAGGCTGTATGACATGCATGGGATCGATTAGCTTTTGGGCAAAGAGCGTTGGTCCCAACGATAACATCATTTTCAGCTCCTCATAGGTTGAGGATGCACTGGCCCAGTTTTAAAATTCAGGATGCAAAGAACAATTGGATATTGCTTTTGTAACGTTTTTATTGATTCAAAATATTCACATTTTCTTGAATAAAAAAAAACAAAATATTGCATAGGTAAGGATTCACATTTGATTTGATTCAGGCTGGTCAAGCAAATATTTTTGCCTCTCGTACGAACGACTAACCTGCTTCTATGGAAACAGAGTATAATTGTATCAACAAAGGGCAAGCATAACGTCTTGTGCTTGCAAGGAAGATAATTCATGGCGTCGCTACTGAAAATTACACGGACAGTGACCTTCAATCTGTGCTTTGTGTTGTATTTAGTCAGTATAAAAGCATTTTACACATAGTATTAGCATAAAAGGATTCACTGCTTCCGGCGCAAAGCAATGGAAGGTGAACTCACAATTCATTCACAATACTGCCATCTGCCTAGAGATCTAGCACTGTATGGACAAATATTTATGGACTTTATTTACCAAATCAGGAGGTTCTGGTGAGTTTACATTTCAACTCACCAGCTTTACTATTATTAAGGGCCAAACCCAGTGAGCTTCTCTGACAACCAGAGCTTAGCTGGCCTACAGTTGTTTCTGGAGGAGGTCACGGTGGTCAGCCCTTCATAATCCTCTTCAGCAAACTCCTACCATCATGCCTAAATAATCCAAAAATGTTTTTATTATTTAGGCCTAGTACTGGGAATGTATGACGGTGTACTACCCAAAATGTTCGAGTCATAGTTTGCGATTTTGGAGATTGAAAATCTATGTGCTGGTGATTTCACATTTAATGTAGTGCTCTTGATCGTGATTACTGATTGTTCAAGACACAGGTAAATAGATTAAACCATTCTGCATTAAAAAATGGAAGTGCGGGCAGTTAAGTGAAAATTGACTTGCTATTTTTGAAATTTCAGCCAAATCAACATAAATTATTTATGAAAGCCTAAGTAGTTCATTTGAATGAAAATCAGATAGTGACTATTGCTCTGGGTTGCATGAATGCTAGTATGTGATGTGTATTGAGGGAATATTTTAGGATTGGATTCCATGTAATAATAACTAGATGAAAGTTCTTCCCGAATACGTTGACATAAAAAAGGTGGGCAAATGCTGTCTCACGTGACTAAACAAATATATCCGAATCTATATCTATCTATATATAGATAGATACACACACACGCATACATACACTACTAGTTTGGGGTCACTTAGCTGTTTTTAGTGAAAATAAGGACATTTCTAGCTGTGCTAACATAATTGCAAAAGGTTTTCTACTGATCAATTATCATTTCAAACTTAAACTTGGACTAGAGAAAACAACCTACCACTGGAACACAGGAGGGATGGTTGCTGATAAAGGGCCTCTGTATGCCTAAGAAAATATTTCATTCAAAATCTTCTGTTTTCAGCTAAAAAAGTCATTTATAATAGAAACAATGCCTGCACTCTATTTCTGATCCATTTAATGATATTTTAATGGAAAGATTGTGGATTTCTTTCAAAAACAAGGACATTTCTAGGTGACCCCACAGTTTTGAACAATAGTGTATATATATATGTGTGTGTGTGTGTGTGTGTGTGTGTGTGTGTGTGTGTGTGTGTGTGTGTGTGTGTGTGTGTGTGTGTGTGTGTGTGTGTGTGTGTGTGTGTGTGTGTGTGTGTGTGTGTGTGTGTGTGTGTGTAATGCTTTATCCCACACTTAAATTCTACCAACACTTTGAGATATTTAAGAACCCAGCTTTAACATACCATACGGTATCAGGATTCAGCAGTAGGTGAAGATTAAACTACTGGGTAATGTCAGCACTGTGAATTTTTGGGGTTGACTAGAAATTAAATATGTTTGGGATCAGAGGTGGCATGCCAGGGAATATTCTGTGGATATTATTCATTAACTAAACATTTTTTTCCTGCTGTAAAATTGTCTTCCACAGCCTTAAACTCATTCATTCATCAAATGTCCGCATCAAATTAGCAAAACCTGTTCAAGTCTCCTCACCCATTGAATTCTATATTACATGGCTTTACCCTTCCTTTAGTGGATAAACCCTTTTGTGGGAAACACAATTACAAAGTGATATGTTAGACTCGCTTGTATTACATTAATACCTTACCATACAAGTTCCAAAGTTTTGCAAAGAATATTTGGCTTTTTTGTAATCAGCGATGATAGCAGGCATGCTTCCCTAAAAAAGAAATATGGCTGCTCCCACAAATCTGATTTCAATATTGCAGTTGCCCAGATGAAGTGTTATTATCTGGAAACCAGCTTGTTGAACTATATATATTTTTTTTTTTACCATATACAAAACACGCGTCTGTATGACACATGCAAGTATTGGTACATAAGGACAGCACCAGGTATAAAAATGGCTGCTATTTATGTTACATGCATACATTGTGTTCCCTTTTATTGCACTGCTATTTAAGATGCTGTATTTGGATTTTTGATTAGGAGAGACGTTCAATCATACTCTGCTCCACCTACCACGAAGTAGCAATTAAAAAACCCAGCATGCCGTATTTAAGAGCTGCTCGAAACAAGATCTGAGCAAGATCCCTGTAGGTTTACACACAGTTTGCTTCCTGTCATACACAGTAGATTATGAAAGAACCTAATGGCATGACATATTTAATGCACACTGCGCGTCATTGTCACTCTACCAGCTGAAGCACATACAGAATTCCAAGATTGTCGATGGTTACAAAAGTTCTAAAAGTAGAACACAAATGTATTGACTTGAGATTTGTGCCATTTGTGTAGAACGTCTGTTTGCAGGCTCCGGTGTCTACATCCCACCACTGCAAAAGAAAATGGCATTAGCCATATATACATACATTATATACATGACATAAGCCAAACATCTAAAAGAAGAAAAACTTTTGCTATTTGTTGTTTGTCTGCTACTGCCTTGATAATGTAATTGCTCAACTGCTTTGAATAAACGCAAGGCCCCAGTACTGGATTTTGGCCAAAGCACATAAGCTCACCTATCACATCAAGGCACCACTAAGTGAGTCCTAACTCAAATACCTTTTAAAGGAACAGTCTAATGACCCTATCCTACCGCATAATACATATTAAATGACTCCCAAGTCATAAAATTAAAATTATGTACTTACCTGACGCAGAATATGCAGCCAATCCGTGGCAAGAACAAGCTCCCATTTAAATCAATGGGAAGACTATACACATGCGCACTGGGGTCTCAAACAGACCCCTGCATGTAGCGTCCAGCAGAGCCACTGCTGGAGCTGACTGGAATCGAGTGCGTTATATGCAGAGAGATGCATTCGCCTGAATGAATGTACTGCAGGGCATGTAGCTGGGGAAATCCCCATGCATTTGCAAATAGGCCACATGAAAATATAAGGGAACACACAGCTATCATATACATTAATGTGCATGTGTTGGCTAGAGTGTCCTTTTAATTAAAATTGCTGGGTTTCATCCATAGTGTCTATGAAAAGTATGTCTCACCAAGAGTATTAAAGCCTCATGTTTACTATGTATATATTTAGATGTCTATGTTTAAATGCTGATATAATAATACATGACACGCTGGTCACAAGCCAAAATTGTTACAGAGATTAAAAAAAAAACTATTTGTAAGTCGTCAAAGCTTTACTCATCTAGTCATTTAGTTTAATAGAGGCAGTTCATCTGTAGTAAGTTTAGGGAGGTGGAATGGATATGTGAAATGTAGTTATATTGTTATTTGGCAGATCAAGCTTTAAATAGACAGGCAAGAAGTTTGCCATGTGCTTCTAGGGTTTCACGTTTTGGGTGGTGAAGTCTACATTTGTTGACATGTGTGACAGCTACCATTCTAATACGGAAAGCTGTGGATCTAACCGGTGTCATTTGCATGGCTTATCTATAAATGGCCAAAAACAGTTCTATTCACCTTAAATCTCTGCTTCCCTGTACCACTAACCACTGAAGCAATTTTGCACGTTCCATAATCACACTTCTGTGTACTAGAGCAGCAGTGACTCCAAAATTACGTAAATTGCCCAACAGAACAAACACAAAGTTACCAGAATTTTTTGTTTACTTGGGAAGGGGAGAAGAGGGATGTAAGGGCGAATGACTGCTGGGAGAATAAGTTTCTGGAGAATAAGTAAATTTCCTTTTTGGGCAGTCCTTATAGAGCTTTCATACAATATATACAGAATTCTGTTGGCCATCCATGATGCCCCTGAGCAGGGTGTACAACCATTCAAATGAAACCCAGAGATTACTTACTTTGACGTATGCTCCAGTGGACACAATCAGTTTACAATCAGGAGAGAAGTGAATATCAGTCACCCATCCGTCATCATTTTGCATGGAGATTTCACAACACTGTCGGAGGAGCTCCCCACTTTGTACGCTCCAAATCTGCCAAAAAGACCAACGTGAGTACGTTACCATAGAAAGCAGTTCATTAAGGACATACTTGTTATTACTTGTTTCCACCAATGCAGTTTGTTGTGCTTAATAATATTTTCCACCAATATACTTTTGGTCTTCTACATCATTCATGAGACGTGTGTTGTTCACAGACAATACCAGTTCACTAGCCCCTCTCTAACTTACAGTCTATACACACACTGCAAAGATACATTTTAATAAAAGAGCTCAATAACATTGGCATGATCACTAAATGGTTTACTATCGATCTGTTGGTGATTACTAAAATGTATTACAGTTACCTACAATTTACAGAATATACTAAAATTGCTTTATTTTTCACAACTTATTGTGGCATAACGTCAGCCTACCCTCACAAGCACAGTCATATAGGAATATATATTCACATTACTTACACATTATATAGGAAACAGTTTGCCAGGTGATTGGAGATTGCCGGTTTATGGCATTGTCTCCCAATTGACTGGGAATATTTAATATATGGAAATCGTACATATTTTTGGAGTTTTTGTAAGATGTGTCAACAGATTACACATACAATCAGACACTCAAACATGTAATGTATCTAATGTAATTAGGACATGTTTATGGGGACCTTTAATTATTCCCTGCAAATTTGATTTAATGGAAAGTTGGTTGTAAAAATGTAAGTCTTTTGCTAAGGATAATATCTTTTATTCGACCAATGAACATGTAGAACCACGTAAGCTCAGGTACCATAAAATAGGTCTCTTCTGAAGGTTGAAGGAGAGGATCTGAAGAAGAGATCTTTAAGCTCTCAAAGAATTATGAGATGCTACATCTTCTGTGCTGCCCAAACAAAGGGTATCTGATGATGAATAGGGGGTATGTTATTTCTAATGGGTGCAGGTGGGGTCTCCCCTGTTTTTGAACTGCATGTTGTTTAGGTTACAAGACCCACAACATAAACATAAGCAAGAGGAAAATGATGCGATCATCTTATGGGACCTGGGTTCATGTATTTACTTATATACAGAGGGAGATGTGGGGGAGTTGAGTGACCGTTTATTAATTTTTACATATTGAGAATGCATGTGAAGCATTTTGTCCTCATACATAGTATTCATATGCGGACACATGGACAGATAGCAGCTATTAAAGTGAGCTCCCCGTTGTTCAATGAAGTTGACAATGCACTGTGCCTGCAGAAACAATGACCTTTTATAGCGCATATCTGCTATACCAGAGCCAGTGCTGTATATGGAGCAGGTAAATGACAACACTTATTTTGTAATTTCCTGTTTCTTAACACGTATTACCCACGTATATGAGTTTAAGAAGAAATCATACCATAATTTCACCATGATCATCCCCAGTGGCTAAATATTTGTTATCCGGTGAGAAACTGCAGCATCTTACACAGGTTTTGTGTCCGTTCAGTACATGGAGAGGAGATGATTCGGTAAAACTCCATATCTAAAGAGACATGTATGATTACGGTTCTTTGTGTGCATATACTGGCTAAAGAATACCTATAAGGTTAGCGTTAGATTGAGATTTACTTCAATATAGCCATCTTTATTATCCTTAACTTTAAACTATTGTTGTTCGGTTTCTACTAATGTACTTTTATCAAAAGGTATCAATTCTACTGCCAGTCTTAACTTCCTCTGGAGCGCAGACATTTCTGTATTTATTTCATTAAATATATATGAGACAGGTTTATTATCACTTGCAATTGTAATACAGTAATAAAGTCTAGAGCTCTGTAAGCACGGGTACCAAATGAACTGAATAGGTTTTCAAAACCATGGTCCTTGTGTTGGCTAGCATTCTGTCTGCTCACTAGATATACCGTATTTATCGGCGCATACCACGCACCGGGGTATAACACGCACCCCTGTCCGGACCGGAAGTGAGGGAGACGCGGCTGCAAATCATGCAGCTGTAGGATTTATTGGCGTATAACACGCAGGTAGGGTTTCCTCTTCTTATTTTAGTTATAAAAGTGCGTGTTATACGCCGATAAATACGGTATGTTAAGCATTCTGAAACATAGACTTTATTTTTCGCCCGGTGTGTGATAAATCCCTAAACAAGTTCTACATGTTGTACCTTTGCATCGCTGTTGACAGATGTAGATGAAAACTTGGTATTGTCTGGAGAAATATCACAAGAGAGAATTGTCCCGGTGTGGCAATGAAAATCTTGCTCCTTGTGCCCAGTAGCCAGATCCCATATCTGAAACAGTAACGTGTTTTTTTTTAGTATTTTAGTTACATAAAAAATCCAAGTACATCCATCACTGTATGTACCAACTTGCTATTCAAATATCGTGAAGATTTATAAACGCAGACGCTTCTGTCACTGTTATCTCTCCACTTTCAGGATTTTTTTACATTTTGTTTTTACTATTTCACACAGCAAAATAAATAAATAAAAAACAAACATGAAAATTGAGACTTATTACCAATGGACAATTAAATATCAGGTAACTCAGACAATTCTGAAAGTCTCTAAAAAGGTCTTGTTTACCTTCACTGTCCCATCAAAAGACCAGGAAAACAGCTTGGAATCCTTCAGAATTCTAAAACACTTCACAGCTTCTTTGTGTCCTTCTAAAAGAGCGCTGTGTCCCGACACCAGGTCCCAGACCTGCATCACAATAAAGTAATTTTATTAACGGAAACTGCAGGAGAGGATGACGTAAGCAATGCCATGAAAGTCGCACGGAAACTGTTTTCCATAGAGGGCTTTCTTCAATGCCTCAAGAGATAGCTGGTTGGTAACTGTAATCAAAGTTATTGACTTTATGAAAGCCATTTCATATGCCAAAAAACAAAGCTCAGTGAGCACCCTTGTATTTTCCAGAAAATCCTTGTAGGACGTTTTAAAAAGTGGTCTTATCACCATGGCAACCAAACGAGACACTCAAACCAGAGGCCAGAGTAGTTAAGGTCTAGAATCTGACAGAATTGGTGGTCAGGCATTTATTAAGTGAGGCTAGGGTCCTAATCCCCCTGCATTGGGGTAAGCCCTCGCCGCCTTCCTTTAGGGAATGGGTCGCGAGGGTGTAGAATGGACGGGTTCTTGAGGAGCCGGTGGCCAAAGCTACGGGTCAAGAGGCAAGACATGGGGGAACATGGTTCTATTGGTCCCGTTATGTGGCGGATCTCTCGACACGGTCCTTTTAGCTTAATGTCGTTAGTAATATGGGAATGCCATGGGAATGCTTCGTATTTATGTTTCACCATGCTGTCATTGTATGGGTTTTTTGATTTTTGTGTAATTTGTGTTGTCCTGCTGTGTCAGGGCTTTGATGTGTGCTGTTTTTTCTTATGTGTTCACTGTCACGGGCCCCCCCCTTTTTTGTGTGGTCCTTCATTTTCTTCCCTTCATTTATTTTGTTTTCAACAAAAACAATAACAAATTACAAAAAAAAAAAAGAATCTGACAGAATGTTCACACTGGGTCAAGCTGTTTAGTCAGTTCTTAACAGAAGCAATTTGATGCAACTGAATTTCAAAGGCCATGGTAACAAAAACTCCCTAATAAAAGGTACGCTAGGCAAGTCATTTTAAAGTGTCGTTCTCCAGAAGTAGACATACAAATAAAAAACTCTTGCTTTGCAATGTCACAAATCCATTAAAGAGAGAGGAAATTAAACAGTCACCCTGATAGTAGAATCATCTGAGCAAGAAACGAGGTGTCTTCCGTCTGCTGTGAACTGGCAGTGCTGTACGGTAAGACTATGACCCTCAAGGTGGTGAAGGACTTTGCCACCGGACAGTTCCAAAACCTACGGCAAGGAAGACATAAGAAAGACAATCCACTCAATGGCTTTAGTGCAGTATGTATAGAGTTCCCCATATACGGGACAACTGCTAGTTGAAGAGAAACGTTACAGGCTGTATTTGTTCATAGGGCATGTAGGGATACATAACCGAGCAAGAGAAACCACAGAATAAAAGGCACCTTTAACGTTATATAGCTACGTGTATAAAAGCTGACGGATCATGGACCTTAGCAGACTCGTGTATGTAAATGTAACAAGATAGTCCTGTTTGCATACATGATTATTATGACATTTAGCAAAGAAGTTTTAAATCAGCGGGATCAGAATAAGGTGGCTACTGGATTACCTCTAACTCTTGCTGGGCTACAGCTACCATTTTCTGCTGTGGAAACATATCTAGCAGGATAAGCATAATGGGAGTTGTAGTCCAGCAACTCCTGGAGTCCTGGTGGACACTCTATGCCCATTGCTTTTCTAGATTGTTTTTAAAATCACGTTATTTTCCCTTTCTGGACTTACAAACATAAGTAGACATTCACTGCTAAATTGAAATCATTTATGGCTACATATTTCTGGCAACGCAGGCAGGGATGGAGCAGTTACTAAGACTATTAAAACTATTAGAAAAGCAAAGATTATACAAACAGACCTTCAAAAATCCATTTTCAATCACTATGTAACATGTCATAGTCTTCAACCGTGTTTTTCTGTTTCCTAGAAATAGCTTAGCTACCTGCTCCGGTAAAATTATCCTTTAAATACACATTCTTTTATTCGAGCAGAATGAGCAAATTTGTTATTGAAAATGAAAGATTACGGCAGGGCAAATGGTCCCCTGCTGGATCATAAAACCAGAGCTTTAAATGGAATTAAAATCCATTGCAAGAAAGGAACACTTATTCGCAAGGCGGGTGGCTATTGTCCTGTCTCGAGTTTCCATTCCACTGACATTATTCAAATTTTACCAGATGTTCAGAAATAAAATGAAGCCCTGTGACACTTTGACACCTGCTTGTTTGAAAGGGATTAATCCAGCGGAGGTCTTCTAAGTCTTTTAACCGGGATGATCTTAGAATGTATAACAGCTCAGCAGCAAACAAACCCTTTCTCTTGGCATGGGTTTAAAGGAGTGTCGTAAAGAAGTCCTTTCTCTTACTGTTAGAAGAGAGCTACTGTGATTTACTAGCTGTCAGTTAATTAGGTTCACATATCAAGATTCTACGCTCAATATTTGTAGATACAGGCTGGAGAATTGGCAATTTAAAAATAATATAAAAACATGGAGCACTGCCCACGTTTACACGGCCTTGCGGACAAAAGAACAGATGTTCTCTAAACTAGGTACTACGGATCATGATCCTAAAGGAGTTTTAGGAGTCCTCTAACCGTTGGGCTGTATTCATTAGATATAAAATACTAGGTAATCTGCAGCAAGATGAAAGCTATGCATTCTGCCAACTTTTTATTAAGAGGGACAGTTGTTTCTGCAGGCATAAGGTAAATTTGAATTTTGGCAAATTTGAATTGTGTCCCCCCGACCTTTAAAAGGTTCAACTACACCAGCTAAATTACACTTTTTTTGCAACTAAATCCAGCATTACAAACATAATTCCTAGTACTGCTGGATGCCCAAGCCCTCTTTAATCAAATTAGATGTTATAGGGGGTCTTATCTGTCATATGATAGACAACAAACTAGGCAACAATGTGCAGTGTCAGTCAGCAGTTGCTAAGGCCAGTAAGATATTGTTGTGTATAAAAAGGGGCATCAAGTCGCGGGATAAAGATATAATCTTTATAAAGGTATAAAATCAATGGTAAGGCCGCACCTTGAATATGCTGTGCAATTTTGGGCACCTTTTCTAAAGAAGGATATAGCACTAGAAAGGGTGCAGAGGCGGGCTACAAAATTAATAAAAGGAATGGAGCACTATAGTTCCATTAACGGGGCATAAACACATGTATGTACCTTCACGGCTCTGTTAGTGTGATACAGATCTTCTGCTGTATTATAGTTAGCACATGTATGTACCTTCACGGCTCCATTAGTGTAATATAGATGTTCTCCTGTATTATAGTTAGCACATGTACCTTCACGGCTCCATTTTCCTCTCCAAAGGCTGCCAACTGCTGGTCACTACTGAGGCAGCAGCACGTCACACACACCTCCGGGGCACTGCTCTCAAACACAACGTCTCCATTCTTCCCATTTATTAGCTGAGAAAACAATACAATGAAGATATTACTGAATAACAGACATTACCAAAAACAAGTGCATGATAATTCATGGCAATGCTTAAACAGGAACATTATTCAAATGTTATCATTTTTGACAGAACAGAGGCAGCCAAAGGGTTGTCCTACGTGCATATGATTAAAAAAAAAACAGAGAGATGTCATCTAGTCAACAAAACGCATGTAGAGAAACGTATAGAAATTGGTTCACAGTGCACATACACAAGGATAATTAGACAAGCATACAAGAGTCATCTATAATCAATGTAAAAGGAAACACGGGCAGCTTATTGCCCTTCTACATTCAGTTTGCCAGAGAGCTACTCACAAGTAATCTCTGCTCTTTGTCAGGGGCAAGTACCAGGACATCCTGGCCAGTGAATGCCACATCGTATTCTTGCTGCAAGATTGTACTGGACGGCTTGCATACTTTATTTGTTTCCCAGAGCTGTTTACGATAAGATAAAGCAAAGAAACACAGTGACACTATTGAAAGGGAATGCTCGTAATATAGTTAGGCAACATGCTCACAAATCAAGAAAATGATAAAGAAGCCTTACTCGAAAGCGAAACTACATAGTACTGCAGAATTGCGCAATTCTCACAAGGCAAGAAAAACGAAGCTTGTGTACTTTTAGGTCTGAGAGGGCCTGTAAACTCCTGTAAAAAGTCAGCCCTGGTGTAATAAACATATCTTTATTGTTTTGCATAGTTTTTTTTAATGCAGTAATCACTTGGATTAATCATAATTGCTGCAGCACTTACCGTATTTGCTCGATTATAAGACGACCCTGATTATAAGACGACCCCCCAAAATCTGAATATTAACTTAGGAAAAAAAGAAAAAGCCTGAATATAAGACGACCCTAAAGGAAAAAAGTTTTACCAGTAAATGTTAATTCATGTAAACTATTTTTTTTTAATAAAAGCTATGATTGAGAAAAATATTTTTTTTTTGTTTTTATTTCTTGTATTTTCCAACCTGTCCCCCAGTTACGCACATCTGCCCCCAGGCTTGCCACACCAATATGGCACTGTGGCCCATGATATGCCTTTTGACCCCCTATGTGCCACTCTGCCTCCAGAAATGCCTTATACCCCTATATCCCATTCTGGCATTTAGGGGGTTAAAATGCATATTATGGGGCAGAGTGGCATATAGGGAGGTATAAGGCATTCCAGGAGGCAGAGTGGCATTAAGGGAGTTAAAAGGCATTATATAGAGCACTCTGCCTCCAGAAATGCCTTATACCCCTATATGCCACTCTGGCATTTAGGGGGTTAAAAGGCATATTATGGGGCAGAGTGGCATATAGGGAGGTATAAGGCATTTCAGGAGGCAGAGTGCTCTATTAAATGCCCCCTTAACGCCACTCTGCCTCCTGAAATGCCTTATACCTCCCTATATGCCACTCTGCCCCATAATATGCCTTTTAACCCCTTAAGTGCCAGAGTGGCATATAGGGGTGTAAGGCATTCCAGAAATGCCCTACACACACACACACACACACACACACACACACACACACTTACTTACCGGTGCTTCCAATTTCCTGCTGTATTGCCGGGGCAGCGGGTTGACGTCTCATTCCGCGGCAGCCGGAAGGAGGTGGAGTTGGCAGCGGGGGTTTGTATGCGTCCGTCGCAAATACCTTCCCCGGCTGTCAGAGATCAGGAACTCTGGAACTCTGATCTCTGACAGTCGGGGAAGGTATTTGCGACGGACGCATACAAACCCCCGCTGCCAACTTCACCTCCGGGAGCACCGGTAAGTGTGTGTGTGTGTGGGGGGGCGACGACAGGAGGATCCAGGTCCCCTGCAGCGGTGCGGGGGATCTGGATCTTAGTCTCCTAATCAGACCTCTATTTGAGGTCTGATTAGAAGACGACCCCGATTATAAGACGAGGGGTATTTTTCAGAGCATTTGCTCTGAAAAAAACCTCGTCTTATAATCGAGCAAATACGGTACACCCAATTACAAACGTTGTAACTCATTTCAAAGAAGTTTGCAAACCCCACTGTCAAGGGATAACTGCGATGGCTCCCTTCATTAAGTGTAAAGAGGATTTTTGTATGTATAAATGTTTCTTCCTTCCAAGTTGCATTGAGCTCTCTGCCCTTCTGCGTACAGGGACCCCCCCCCTTAAAATATGTGCCAAAGCAAAAGATTATCATTGTACTGTATATTTAAGGTATATAATACTGCTGGTTTCTATAGGAATTTAAATGTAAACGTATTTTACCTCCGTTGTACTCCTAAAAGGGATTTGACAACAAAAATCCTTGTATTTGTTGCTGTGTTTGGAGAACTATGGTCGCATAGCCTAAAGAGCTCCGACGTCAGCAAAAAAATGCCTAATTGCAGATTTCCATCCTGCCCTTTATGACTTACAGCCTACTTTTTACAGCTAGGTGGGTTTGCACACACTGGAGCATTACGTTGAATGCCGAATACCTTTCCACATGCCGAGTGATGGGAGTTGTAGACCACCTATAGCGGTGCTTTTGCAGAGAGGAATATTTAGTATGTCAGGTATTCTGAGCGACAATTTGGAATCTGACTACGGTGCATCGAGACCCAACATACTGCCGGCATTAAACCCCTTTGAAAAGCGGAGAACAAGCTGCTGGCAGGCAGTGTAGTGGTTAAAGAAAATGATGGGGAGATACCCTGTTAATGAACATCTCTCTCTTTGCTTACTCAGGCACTCCGGCACATCCAGTACTAAATATCTGCAGGCATTGTGGGCCAGCACCCCCACCTCCCGGCTCCTTCTGTTGCCTCTGCTCTTTAAAAGTGTTTAGTAATGCTAACGGGGCATTTACTAACGAGTAGTATTGTTATTCCCCTGATACCTATAACATGCACTTCTCTTTCACCCCCTCCTTCTTCCTACTTTTTCGTTTGCGGTCGGTTCATTTTCTTCTGTTCACTAAACTTTTTTTTTTTTTTTTTGCTTTTGCTTTTTTTTGTTTGACTTCCTGTTTTTTTATATAATATCAGAAATACCGTATTTGCTCGATTATAAGACGACCCTGATTATAAGACGACCCCCCAAAATCTAAATATTAATTTAGGAAAAAAACAAAAAGCCTGAATATAAGACGACCCTATAGGAAAAAAAGTTTTACTAGTAAATATTAATTCATGTAAACAATATTTTCATATTTAATAAAAGCTATGATTGAGAAAAATATATATTTTTTTATTTCCTTTTATTTGCCAACCTGCCCCCCCCAGTTATGCACATCTGCCCCCAGGGTTGCCACTCTGCCCCCAGAAATGCCTTATACCCCCTATTTGCCACTCTGCCCCATGATATGCCTTTTAATCCCCTATATGCCAGAGTGGCATATAGGGGGTTAAAAGGCATATCATGGGGCAGAGTGGCATATAGGGGGTTAAAAGGCATTTCTGGAGATATATATATAACTGCTAACAGCAATCACACCCCTATCAAGCCAAGGCAGCCAGTACATGCTGGAACCTAGGATGATAGGAGTGTGAGTACAGCCTCCCTATGCCATGCTACCACCACCACCCTTACACATCCATACTAACACACACTCATTCACAAACATTTAAATACTCATTCATTCCATTAATCACATATACACACACACACTCAAACCCCCCAGCCCCCCACCCCCTTACCTGAACTGCTGATCTCTCACTCAAGACTTCTGCAGGGGCCCGCTGTGCGTGCAACTTCTCTGGCCCCGCCCCCAGAGGAAGGAGGGGGGAGGCAGAGTTTTGTGACACGCTGCTAGCTTCTTGTTCTCCTGCTGCTCGCGACCAAAGCCCGGTAAGTAGCATGGCCCCACCGGACATTTTGAGGTCTGATTAGTAGACGACCTCGATTATAAGACGAGGGGTATTTTTCAGAGCATTTGCTCTGAAAAAAACCTCGTCTTATAATCGAGCAAATACGGTATTTAAAATGATTACGCATTACCCACTTGTCATTACTTGGAGAATAAACCAAACAGTATGCAAAAAAAAGGAAAGCTTGTATGTTATACTGTACCTTCACAATCTGGTCATCGGATGATGTCAGGAATGAGGATCCTTCTGGAGAAAAGGCCACACAATGCACCCAGCTGAAATGAGCATTGAAGTCAGCTAGTTTTGTATTGGAGTCTATATCCCATATCTAAGAAGAAACAATCAGGAATCACTACTCACACACATGTTTTTTCCCAGTAGCTGCAGAACCCACAGAACTCCAATGATGCACCGGAAAGCCTGACATTAATTATAAAATAGCCGGAGCTAATGTATAGTACATTTTCCCCTTGGTTCTCCTAATTCCAGCCCCCGTTCTTGCTAGTTCCCTCTCCCTTACTCCTTTTAGAGGATCAGATACCGTCCACTCGCTGGAACAAATCTTTCTGCTGGAGTACAACCTGCTGCCACTTGCTTTCAAACGGCTGGCATCCCTCCAAGCTAATATTCCCTAGAGTCTCACAACACTAGTTTACACGGCTCTGTGCCGTTGTTTCACATAGAGCTGACGGAACTTTAAAGTCATTTGCCTACTGCAAGCATGGAAGGATTCACCCCACATCTAGGAATGGATTTCACCAAACCTTCTGTGCCCCAGAGTGGTGAGCAATGCTTTGCAAACCAACACAATGCTCAAACTTTGGGTTCCCAAAGGGTTAAATTGTTGCTATTCTCATTCCTGGAATTAAAGAATACAAATATCTCCACATAGGCCCAATTGATATTTTGGCACTGTGCCAGCAGATAACACTAGGGACAATCGATAGCAGCCTTCCCATTTATTTCAGTTTATAATAGGGACTGTACAGGTAAAGTGCTAGTTTGTAAAAGGGTGATTTATTTCCTTGCCTTTGACTACCATCTGGTGGTTGTTTTTTGATGTTACTACAGTAACACTGTTCGCTTTTGGTTATTCATGTTATAGGACCTTCCATAGTGCTTCATATTGCACGAAAACACACATGAACATTTCCTTCTGTCTATAACCCAAGGGATAGATCAGCATATATTATATCCTTCAGGAGACCCATGCTTCTATTAAAAATAATCTTATTCCTAATTCTGGGAATGGTTGTACATTTCCAGCACTGCCATGAAACAGTCTCCATACAAAGCTAAAGCACACAATTTAGGTTTTCTTTTGACCAAACACATATACTGGGTGAGATAATTTGGATTGCAAAGCAAGAAGGTCTTACCTGGATGACATAGTGTGATAAAGCTATTGCTACATATGGCTCTGTTTTAGAAAAGTCACAGTACAGGATTATGTTTTGATGATATGTTTCCACTTTAGACAGAAGGTCACTTGTGTCCACATTAAATATCTAAGACAGATAAACAACAATGGAGCATGGTTACACTGTGAACTGCAAGAACATAATAACGTAATGACATAATACATGGCTGGATAAAAATCATTAACTCTTATTTGTTGTATGTGAATAGTTGATCTATGTACAATCAAACACAATTTGGAGGATAACTGAGCTGTTCTTTGAAATGACAAAATTCGTGATTGCTGCGTAATGAGCAACCTAAATTGTCTATTTAGAATTCCATCGCTGATTTCTCCTCAACTCCCCTCTCATTTCTCCCCACTTTATACCTGCCCCGCTTCCTTTATTCCTCCTCACTCGTGTCATTGTTCATTTCAGCCCTCCTCTGTCCTTAAACTCCACCAGCAACAACCCAAACTGTCCAATTGTTTTCACCATTGCAAAGGCTGCTGCAGGTGAAGTGTGGCTGTGGGCATAATCATAATCACTTCTCGCCACCCAGTGAGGGTGAATGATAATATATATATATATATATATATATATAAAAAAATATACATACATATATATATATACATATATCTACACATATATATACATACACACACACACTATATTATGCACACACAGTATTTGTATACATGTGTGTATATGTATGTGTGGGTTGGAGCAGACAAGATAGGAGAAAAAAGGAAAGAAGGTAGAACAAAGTGAGGAAAATATATCAGCAAGTGAGGTGCAAAAAAGAGATAGGACAAAAGGGAATTGCCAAAGAAAGGGAAAAATAGAACTGAAGGAGAAAAAAAAAAAAACGCAAGAGGCAGAGAAAAGACAAAGAAAATGGGGAAAAGAGCTTGCTAAAGGCATGAAATCCAGAGAATGGAGCCTTCCCGTTTAATTGCTGCAGGGCCCACAGCTCATTATTCTGCCATGATTAAGGTGCATATGATGGTTAGAGTGTCCCTGTAAGGACGTTTACGATGACCAAGAGAAGAAGGATTAGCTCACACTGTCCGATCTGAGCTGAACCAGCAGCGCCTGGACAGTTGTAATATTGCAATTATACAGTTTATCTGTTAGCGGTTACACTGAACGGTAAGTAAGAAGACGTCAAATGAATGACTAGCGTAAAGTAAATAACGCTGCACTCAACACAGGCCCTCTCAGGAGTACTGTAGTTAGGAAACAACCATAGACAAAACACAAACCTTTTTATGTCATTGGTAGGTAGGGTAAGTCTTAATAAATACATATTTTGTGTTTATTGTTTGAGTGCTCGCTTAAATCAATTACACTCCTGTATTAGATCTCCTTAACGCCAGGCACAAAGGCGACTTTAAAAAAGGTCTGCCATTTCCCCTGACGGCTCAATTGTTTAACATATAAAGTGGTTTGTGGAGTCATTACCGTTCATTCTGAAGATAGAAGAATCTGGCTGAGTTATTATTGGAATCGGCTCTAAAAGGAGCCTGCTGTGATTTCTGCCGTGTTAACCATTGTAATCTCAATTCTTTTCATATAATAGCTAATGTAAAAGCCGAACAGGAACCTTTGTCACAGCAGATGTATTCTAAGCCGCAGCTGTACATTTGCCTCTGAATATTGTATTTAAAAACAAAAAGAAAATCAATACTTACATACAAAAAATTTCGAACAGTCACCAAAACTTTCCTGCAATCATTCGACCAACAGCAACATTGGAGCAGCAACTGCGATTCATCATTAGTATGGTGATATGTTTTAACATCGATGGTCTGGTGCTCGTTAGCAGAGGTTACATCCCAAATCTGGGGAGGTATTCATAAAAAGTTAAAATTATGAGTAAAAAGTAAAAAGGTGTTTTCTGAAGTTTCACAAGAGATTTTTTTTGGCAGTATCAACAAACATCATTAAAAACCAGCAAATACCCACGCAAGTGGAAGAGGGATGAATGTAATTATAAACACAGACGATTCCAAAGAGCAGTCAAATGTCGGCAAAGCAGTTATCTGCTGTATTTTTAAAGCTCAAGCATAGTTTACATACAGAAATGAGGTGATGTATTTGAGGAACACAATAAAATATCGCCCATTTACCTTTAAGGTGCCATCCATTGAGCAACTGGCCAAAAACTGATCATCAGGGGAAAATCTGCAATGGTTGACGTAACCCGAATGACCAAAGAGTGTGTTCTGGCAATATATCTTATTAAAATCCCAAAGCTGCATTTCAAAATAGACACATTAAGGTTAGATTGGCAGATAAAACATCTAAGCTTCTACTTCCTATCATGGACTTTGAGCCTTTTTCGGCCCAGGTAGATGACTATATACTATAATAATATTAATAAATTATGAAAAAGGGCAATTTAAAAAACCCTTATCCATTAGTTTCAAAACACTCGATTAGAACAAGTCGTTTCAGGTTACATTGCTGACAGTATTTAGTGATAAAAACATCACATCCAACATCCTTGCCTAAGATACAAAAATGAGATTGCCTTGACTTGTATGTTTACATATATGTACATTACATAGTTAACAAGGTACCACAATAGACCTATGACACATACACATCCATGTCCTGAGGCAAAAAAGAATGAACTGTGCTTAACAACTAAGCTAGAGACTCGAGATTTGTGGTTGCGAGCAGAGGCAACAGAGACAAGGGTATGAATACCTTGACTAAACCATCATGAGAACAGGTGGCCAGGAGACACGGTGACATCCCGTTTGTGAACTGGCAACAGCTGACCCGTTCTGTATGTTCCTCATATTGCTGTATGAGTTGACCTGTCCGCGAGTTCCATATCTATATCAGCAATGACATAACATGAACAGCGAGTTCCTGGAAACAGCTTCCACAATTCTACCAACATGCCTCATAATTCCCACATTAACAGGCAACATTAACCGCCAGATGCAGTGCACAGGAATCCATAGTCACACCAAGCATCCATACGAACAGAATTACTGTTACGGCATCGATAATCTACGTAGGATAAGACGCAGAGCTCACCTTTACTTTCTTGTCTGCTGAGCAGGTGGCAATAAACATATCATTAGCAGAGAATGCACAGCACAGTACTTCATCATCATGGGCTTTAACTTGAAGAAGTTTCTCCCCTGTCTCTTTTTTAAAAACCTGGTGTGATCGGGAACAATAATATACTTGGATTAGCTATCCTGCCACCATGCCAGCTAGATCACAAGACATTTTGATCATACTTTTATCAATATTTTATCTATATAACTATTTGTGTCTCCTAAGTGGAGTCATCTAGGAGACAGAAATATTAGTAAATTTGAGCAGCATTGTATTTTCAGAATTATTATTCTATTTTATGCATAGGGAACATGTTTATATCATACTATTACAAAGGAGTCATAACAAGGGGCAGTCATTAATAGTAATTAATTAGTATATGAAAGTCTACTTGATATGCATATTTTGTAGTGCATTTACGTTCTACAATCCTACAGAATTTGGATTTGTTTGTAAAGTTACCTGTAATGTTTTGTCAGCTCCACAACAGGCTATTCTCTGTCCATCAGGGGAAAAGCATGCATGATAAACAGCTTCTGTATGTGGACGGACTGTCAAAGTAGGAAGATTGTTCATGCTTGCTTTGTTTCTAAAGAGAAAAATAAAACATAAATACGCAGGCATGGCTGTTAAATGTGCCTATGCATTAAACTGCCCATACTCATTCGCTCAATCTCACAACTCCCCAGAAAGGGATAAAATAAAAAGAATAAAAAGAGTACAGGAACAGAAGAAGTAGGAGCCCCACACACTTAGTAAGCTTCCAAGCCCCCACACAAGTTAGTTGTGAGTGCTGGCATAAGTGAGTAATGGCAGGGTAATGTCACATCCAAACCTAGGAAGGAATAGGTCCATTTTAGATGGGTTTTGCAGTACAGAAAGAGGTACAATCCACCACTGATTTTAATATGTGGGTTCCCCCTCTGCCCAATGGTATCAAAAAATCTAAATGTAGGTCATTAAATTTCTCCAAGAAATCTGTAGCATTCTGTTTTACATTAAAGGAGGAAGACCAAGAACTCTTACACCCAGTTGACATAGAAAGCTCCATATCTGAGATCCTCTTTGGCTTGCTGGAGTGACTGTCGGAAGACTTCAGAATCCTGCGGCTGACACAAACCCAACTGGACAACATTTACAGTTGGATTTTTTCCTAGGAGGTGGCCATTTGCAGACAGAAATTCATGGAAATGTTCACGCGCTTTGCTGTCCTGTTGATGGTAAATTTGAGAGAATTGTGAAATGCAGATGTAAACAGAAATTTCTTATACAGCGATCATGTGTGCATTTAAAATAAAACCAATTATTATTCGAATGAAGATCATTTCTGCTGCGTATAATATCTTCTTTTAAACAAGGAAAGAACTCTGAGGTCCTGGTAGCTTGTGAATCAATCTACATATGTTCTATGTAAGCTCAATAAAGGGTACCGCCTTTGACTGAAAACCCATCCTGTCTGGGGCCAATACAGCTAAAACTTTTTTCTTTACTTTCTGTAAATATATCAAATATGAGCTTGCAATCTGATCTATACAACATCCAACAACTCCTGATAAAATATATATATTCACTTCACTGGATACAATATGCAGTACTAATGTATTTTAATAAATTATAGTCATTATCTTTACCCATAGTTTTTATTTCTAAATTTAGGGCTTTAAGGGGCTACATTAAGTCATCAAAGATGCATTTTTCTCCACAACAATTAACGTAAAAATGTTGATTTTAAATATATGGTTTATACATGCTGCTAAAACGTGAACTACTGCACAGCCATTTAGAAGTCTATCCCTAGCAGTTTATCACCTAATCACCACCCACATATATTCTTTGTACATGAAGATCTAAGCTTTCCATATTTCACCAATACACCTACGCTTCCAGAACATATTGTGCATCACATTTTGTACCATTAGCAATGATCCGGCACCAGGTGTGGTTTCACATGCATAGCACATACCTGCGTGTCTAAAATGTCCCTGTAATTGACAAGCTCATGAATGAGATGAGCTGGGCCAAATAATGTCGTTTTGGCTTTCAACCAATTCAGAGAAAATAAGAGCGAAGCGAGATCCTGGAAAAGAAAAGCAAGTTTATTTACTTTTGTCGTATACATCTGTTAATTTAGTTTAAGCAGGTGTGACATGAAATGGCATCACATTATTGTAGTTATTATCACCTTAAGTATATTAACAAGTGCTATGAGAGTACATAGAGGGCAAGTCCTTTATCAATGTCTCCAAAAACAAATTTATCATGTTTTAAAAAAACAAAAACAATAAAATAAAAGAGGAAATGACCATGCCAAAATGTCTTGGAAAGTCTTCGCAAAAGAAATAGGAGGGTAATCAACAAAAGTATGTAGTTATGTACCTACCTGACGCATGTTAGCCTGTGCCATGTGAAAGGCCAGGTAGTGGTACCAATAGGCACAATCCTCTTGATCCAAAGAGGGCATAATATTTGGATAATGTTTCTTATACTGGCCAACAAGTTTCAAATGCAGTTCCTGGAAATAAATGGAGGAGGAGAACAATAATCATATACCATTACGGATAATAGCAGAAGATAGCTTCACTGGTAACGCGCAAGTGCAGCATAAGGCAGTACAAAAGGCTGTACTGAAAATAAGCACGATAAATAGTATAAGCAATGGGTTCCTACAGGAAGCTGGTCTCTGTTTCTTTCTGTAAGGAAATCCAACTGAAGGTCGTGTAAATAGTATAAGAAGGATTTTCCATTACGATCACAGTATAATAAGGACTTGTTGACAAACTCCTGTAGTATATCTTCTACATCTTCTCTCTCCATGTCCCACAGTATACACAGCACCTGAAAATAAGAAGAGCTCTGTCTAGTAGATATGTACAGACATGTAGGACAGAATAGAGAACAATTTATTGATGGAGTGCATTTCCTGCAATTGTCTGCCAAGTCAAGATCTGTAAAAATCACGTATGGAACGTCTCTATTAAAAATGTCTCTCTCCTTATATTTTTGTGGTTTGAAAGGTGCTGTCCCACCTATTCGGCTGAACTTAACTTTCATAAATAAATGCAGTCATTAGTGATGAATACTCAAACTTTTCCCAGAAAAAAAAATCTTTAGCCATGCAAAATATTGCTTCATTAATAATTTTTGCCAAGAACAATGAATTGTCATATGTTTTTATGTGATTAAATAATCAGCGTTAAGAATAAAAATGACAGATCCCATACGGTTTATTTTCTTAACACACTAAAAAGTGCAATCACCGTTTTGTCAAAAAAACAAACAAACCATACTATAAGAACTTGCACCGAGAACATGTGTTTAAGGTCTATATCTATCTAGCATCAGTCAGAGAGCTGAGCTCTGTAGTCAGAGTTGATTGTCTGCTTTACCTGAGTGGGCACTTTCACATCCTTTCCTATAATGGAGAAGTCTTTGTAGTAGTCTTTGAGGTTTTCTTTCAGCATGTCCACACTTATGGACATTGCCTCATCAAGAGCCTCGTAATCATACGAGGAGGATTTCCTGATTCTTTTAAATTGCTTTCGCTGGAGTTGTTTGAGGTAGAAGGCCCAGCGGTTAGGAAATTCTCTCAAAAGTGCTCCTATCAACGATACTACAAGAGGTGACCCTGTGAAAATAGAAATGAAACAATATCAAAGACATGGCACTGCACCATCTTAATCACAAGAAGATTAATGTCGTTATTTTGGTGTGAATTTGCCCGAACTGTATCAGTACCAGATTAGCAAGAAACCGAACAAAAATACAAGTGAAAATGGAAGGTGAAATTTTCTAATAATCCTTTTTTTTTTTTTTTTTTTTTTTTTTTTTTTTTTTTTTACACATGCAATGTAATCACTGGTAAAAACGCTGGTAATGACAGCGACCTGAAGACTAGTGGATATAGTCTAATGGATTGCCCATTTCCCCAGAAAATTACTGCCAAATCTAGTACTGAAATTCACAATTTAAGCATTTGCATGTTTTACACATCTCTACCATTACTTAGGCAGTAATGCCTATTAAATAAAAAACAATTCACTGACAATGAACAGCAAATTGTAAAGAGTAAACAAATGTGCATCATCTTTTATAAATCCATTTCAAAAAATCATTTTATGTATATCTGATATTATTTGGATGGCAATTACAAAATAGCTATGGTTAGTTTACACAGCTGCTTGGTGAAAGTAATCACCTTACAAGTGCATTTTATTTAAACGAGGTGCAATGCACCTCTTTAATGATGTTGCATGATACTCAGTAGCACTCATGAATATCGCAGGTAGAACTCCATATTGTCGTCCAACTGGATGCCCAATGGCAATGTCCCTGAAAAGTAATCTGATGGTCCACAGGTCTGTCTGTGTTATACAGGCCACACAATCACCTAATTGGTGTAAAAACATTCCTACCAATTAATGAGTCACCCTAAGAAAATATCAAGACCATCTAACGAAGCAGAAGACTACAGCTTTTACACGCAAGTAACAAAGGCTGTATGTGAATGTGAATCCACATTACTTCTAACCCACCTAAAGACTGGCCAAACATATAACCAGTCTTGCAAAACTCTTCATTGTTTCATTTGTTACCTTTGGACTCCTTAATAATACTATGGGCTTCTTGTGGGAGCATGTCCACAGGAGCATCTACAAACAGAGACAG
This sequence comes from Spea bombifrons, assembly GCF_027358695.1. Lineage (NCBI taxonomy): Eukaryota > Metazoa > Chordata > Amphibia > Anura > Pelobatidae > Spea > Spea bombifrons. The sequence continues at coordinate 38,344,695 of NC_071090.1, forward strand.
AATTTCCAGCCCTTTGGTGTTCTCCAGTTCACTGCTCACTGGTACAAAGTATTTGTTTCCTTAATGAAAAAAGACAGTTATACAGTCATTATAATACATTTGAGTACGTCACTGGAAACCTTGATAACGGTCTATGTACATTTAACTGGAAAGCCAGTTAGATATTTTAATCCAGGATAGCTCTATTCATAATTTACAGTTTTATAATCAGAGTTTAATGGAATAACATAAAATGGAATAGATACAGAAAAATACACTCAATATAAGCATTTGCCTAATATATAAAACTGTTAAAGCCCATAGTCTGAAAATATATCTATACAGTTCTAGTAAATGCTCTAATTCGCACATTTTAAACTCATTCATAGATTGTTCAATGTACTACTGACTCCTAAATAAAAGAAGAAAATTCTAAAAAGTATAGCACTTTTTTTAAAATGTATCACCCCATAAGGTTTAAGAATTACCAGAAACGGCCTCAGTCACACTGCGGTCTCTGCTTGTGATGAGAATTCGGCACTGAATATCAAATGCTTTGAGTACCCAGGAATCCCAAATATCATCGAGGATTAAAAGGCACCTAGAATAAAAGCACACACTCCACAGTTGTGATGCAGTCTATGTTACCGTTAAGAATCATTCCTGCTAATATGGTTTCTGGCTTTTATCATATATCCCACTGACAAAAGTAAACCTGATGATGCCCAATGCTCTTTCAGCTAAGGGGCTGGCTGAGGAGGATGGGAGATGTAGTCCTGCAGCAGTTGGAGGGCCACAGGTTGGACGCCCCTGATCTATAGTTTATTATCGTCAGTAAGAGAAAAAAACAAAGTAGTCTATCAGTCTTACTCTTAAAGAGAGGAGTATAGGAACATGGTTATGTTTTAACCTACTAGGTATTCCTGTACTCCTCTCTTTAAGGTGATGTATTATCATCAGTATTTTATTGCAGGACAGTAGTTGTTTCCAATAGCTAGGAAAGAAAGTCTGATATGAAGAATGCATCTAAAAAGCAAAGCAATGTAGGCTATGAGGCTACCTGGGATACATTTGCATAACTAGCACCCGAAGCCTGTCTCTGGCCTCCTCGATGTTTAGTGGGGGTCTCTGCAAATACTTCAAATCCTGATCCAGACGTGTGCATAGATTCTGAAGCTTCATCAGAAGTCCTGCTTTGTCTTGTTTACCAATAGCGATCCAGTGAACACCTCCAGGAAAACAGTCTAGGAAAGAAAACTGTCACAACCATATGCACATTTATATACATGACAGAAACCTAGCACCAAGAACTCCTCCTCTCCATGACACAAGTAAAAGGAGCCAAAAGTTAGATGGGTTAGGCTAAACTACAGTAGCAGAAAGGTTTAAGATCACATAAAATAATATGTGTTGATTTTAAGGCGAAAAATGGACACATTACTCAAAAACATCAATTGTCCAGCTGTACATCGATTAAAGATAGCGCTCAGCAAAGTGCACACTGTAATAAGCACAAGGCAGAAGAAGATTAAAGAAGATAAAACAGTTCTATTCCATGTTATCTGGGCCACTGTTACCTTTCAAGATCGAATGATCCCTGAGTGCTTCCGCTGCCAACACAGACTTTCCACAGCCGGCCATCCCAAAGACAGTCACCCAGCCAGGTTCATTCTTCACGTTGTACAAACTTCGCTGGATGTCATTAACCAGTTCCGGACGAGAGACAAACACAAGAGGTCTCTGAGGCACGCCACCTTCACAAAGCTTGGTTTTAACTACAACGATAATCACAACAATGCGTAACATAAACAATATCTGCAGTGATGCTCTTCCAATTCAGAAATACATGCAAGGAAGCTGCATAGTCTTTCCTTCATTGCTTGACCATTGTGTTACTTTCTTCCACCTTATTGTGACAGTTATCTATATGCTGTAATATTTTCCCTACCACGTCAGCATCATTTTTAGCTTTAGTTCGGTTTTACAAAAAAAAAATTTGGTCCCTCCTTCATCACTTCTCTGCAAAATGCCATTTCCCATCAAGCCTGGGTGCCTATTCCATTCATCTGCACCATATTCTTCTCTCAACTACCTCCTATCTTACCACTCCGGTGTCAATTTAAATGGATTCTATACCAATCTGTGTGGACTGGCTTATTTTGCTGGGGTTCCTATACTGTCCGAGATGTTGCTAATAGTGTGAAATAGGAGCAATTTAACAGATGTTATGTTGTTACAGAGCCAAAAATATGTGTGGAATTCCTACCAATTATGAACCTTTCAATTCAGTTTAGTTGTGCCTTCCTTTTGGTTACCCCAAGATGGTTCAAAAGCAAATACTGCTTTGATTTCTGGCCCATAACTTTTTACAAAAACATAGGTATTTTAGGGCATCTCACCATATGAAGTGATGCCATTAGAAGATTTCTTCCCATCGTCAGAACACTCAATGCTGGTGGCATCTTTCAGACGGGCGGCAAGGTCTCTGTATCCTTCATGAAGTAGGGCATTGAAAAATGAAACGTAGGCACGATTGTCTTTGTTAAGGATTAGATTAATAAGATGATTTGCACGATCCACTGCAGTGGCCTATCAAAAGAGAAGAAAAATATATGTGAGGCTACAGTACTTGTGCATAACCTGCTCCGTAGGGATAGATGGCCCGCATGGCTTAAGCAAGTGAATGAACATGGACAAAATGATAAATAGGAATTATTCACTTGAATAATACCATTTTTACCCCTCCTGTTTGATATGTCGCTCTGAACATAATCTTCCTGTATGAGCCCATCCAATGCGTCTGTCGATGAGCATGAGTTTAAATCAAACAACAATTGGGCTGTTTCATAATAATAAAAAAGCAATTCAGTGGTAAAGTGCTAAATGCGGAGAAGTTTGCATAGTAACCAGCAGAATGTTCCTGCAGATTTCCCCCCAATATCCTTTAGAAATCAATCCACTGTAGTTATCACAGCGACTTTATGATGTAACCAATACTTACCTGTGCCTTTACTTTGGCCTCCTCTTGCACAGTTAGGACACCATCGTTTATCATGTGGTCCATGATGTATGGTGTTCGTATGTCTTTTACCAGCGCTGCCCTATTTTGGAGCAGCAAACTCCGAGGCTTTTCATCCATTTTGAGATTTCTTTTCCATGCACCGTAAGACAACCTGGGGGGAAAAAACATTTCTACTCTGTTACTACTCTTCGAACGCCCAGTATACAAACCACTGACCAGTTAACATAGAAGACGATGACATTCTCCTCGACGGACATGTACTTTTTGTAGTTTTGCTTTGATGTGACCTAATGCCCCTTTCTTCTGAAGCAGTATTGGGAATACCGGGCATCATATGTTTGGCATTGATGGAAGACACAGAAGTGATGGACATTTTGGAATCTTGTAGAGGTGCTGAAGTTACACATGACTCCATTCCTAAGCTCAAATGATTCCTGGGAAACATCACTGACAGTAAATCATTCCAAATCACCACCTGAGATAAACAGTTAACTGTTGATCTATAAGTTTTAAGCGAAGTTATCCCTAAAATTGTTAACTAAAGTTGAAGATTTTTTTCTTTTTAATGAAGGATCACTTAAAATGACTTATTGCCAAAACTAACTCTACACGAGTACGGGTGGTCCTGTAGAGCTTTGCCGCTAATGGAACCAAGTGGGCTTGCTTGTCACCTCTCATATAGGCATCAACGCTCATGCCATTGCTGGAACCTAAAGGGGTAACTAAAAGTATGTTTCCAGGTGTTTGCATATTTAATATTATCGCTGATTTAAATGTATATAAGGCGCTGTTCATTTAGTGTAAAAAGAAAGGAAGCTTGCTTTGACATGGATATGTGGGCTCTTTAGCCGGGCCATGTTCATTATGTCTCATGCTTTAGTCATTTTTATTGCCTATTTCCAATATTTAGTGAAATCCTGCTGACAAACCTAAAACACGGAAAGCCATACTTTTTGATACAGACATATTGTAATGCTTTATGCAGACCCCACTCAGTACCAAAGGGGCTGAGGTGCAACCTACTGCCCTACTCTGGTACTCATAAAACTGATAACTATGTCAACATGAAAGACATTCTGACAGCTGTATCCTCTCCCAAAACACCCCATTATGATCAGTGAGTGAAGCCTCACCCAAACCAGCCCTCCTTACCTGCACACCTCCTCATACAAATACCCAGCACGGCTACGCCATCACAGACTACAAGTCCCGACACGCCCTGCGCGTAGTGACGTCGTCTTTCCTGTAACTCTCGCAGCGCCAGAGAGCCGGAAACGTCTGGTAAGGCGCTGTTCAGTGCCTAGCTAGCGCTTCGGATCTGAACGGGTTAACACGTCACTTCAACCAATACAGGTGACATTAAGTTAAGGCCAAGCAGGAAGCTGTGATCCTGTATGGCACATCGTTACAATGACTTAGTAACGGCAGATGTAAAGTATATAAGAGGGTAGCGACTTCCTGGGCGCTGACAGCCAACTCGGTCTCTTCCTTTCTGCGGTGAAGGGGTTAATGTTTTGTCATGTCAGTGATCATTACTGGTGATCATAAAACGGTTAATCCTGACACCGGTCTACTCACCTTTCTTAAACCCGTGTGGCGGTACGGGCAGCGCCCGGGAAGTGTGAGGGAAGGAGGAAGAGAAGTACAGTTACTTGCACATCCAGCATGAGGTCATAAGTCCTGGCTGGGTTCCAGCAGCATCCTATACAAACAACTAGGGCATGATCCTGCCCCCCCCAACACACAAACAAACAAACATCATGCTTAGCATGGGACTGTAATGATATCCCAGCCTTTTGGCACAGAGTGTGTATAATATATACATATATATACACAGTGTGAATACATAGAATGCCATGATCCGATCAGTATCCCACCCTGTATGTGTTTGTGTCTCCTTTAAACAAAAATGAATAAATAATCTTTATGAGCAGAGCCGCATAACCTTTTGTACAGTGCTGCAGACTATGGTGGAGCTATATACGTCCGTCAATAAATTGTATCCCTTTCAACAAGTGTCTCAGGTTTTGTTTACCGCTTTGTTGAGGTCTCATGTAGATATGTCCCAATCCAGACACTCACTCACCCCAGCTGACCTTAGCCGGTGGATAAACACAAGGCTTTGCTGTTTTCTTCTGGGACGTAGAATTATGAGATAACGAAATAGTATAATTTCTAGAGCATCTTGTCAGTTGCTCGTTCCACGTATATATATATGTGTAATATACACTGAGTACAGCAAGAAGCCAATTAGTTTATGCAAGTGTGCTTCACTATCAAGATGGACTGATCAACACAGCCCTGACCTCAACCCCATTGAACACTTTTGGGATGAACTGGAATGGAGATTCATCGGTGCCTGACCTCACAAATGCTCTACTGGATGAGTGAGCAAAAATTCCCACAAAACACTTGCGGAAAGCCTTCCCAGAGGAGCGGAAGCTGTTACAGCTGCAAAGGGGGCACCACCTACACATTAATGTCTATGTATTTAGAATGCAATGTCATAAAAGTCCCTGTTGGTATAATGGTCAGGTGTCCCAATACTTTCGTATATATGGTGTAGGTTAACTGACAGTTTTTAAAGGGCACACAGAATGGTTGCAGGACTTTGGAGCAGAGCCAGATGTAGCAACTGTTAGTCCCAGGGGCGGGGGCAACCCTCCCCCAGGCCCACTAAATCTAAACAAAACTGCAATACACAAGGGTGTGGGGGCATTAGGGTGACCACATCAGTCATGTTTTCCATATACATATACACATATAGCTTTTACATATTGCTGACCAGCCCAGATAAAATGCTGCCCTGCAATATGGGGGATGTATAGACTCGTGGAAGAAACCAACTAGTCAGATATACACCCTCCATACTGCAGGGCAGCATTTTATCTGGGCTGGAGGCATCAATACACAAGGGGGCAGCTGGGGCCATTACATAAATCAATACTAAAGGGAGAGGCAGACCGGGGGCATAAATACATATAGTGCTGGCTGGGGGGGAAACACAAAAGGGGGAGGGGTCAATGACAAAGAAGTGTGTAAATTACTTTTTTATTGTTGTAGCTTAGCCTGTCCGGGTGTCAGAGCCTGTCCTGGTGTGTGTGTTTGGCTGTCGGTGTGGCAGAGCCTGTCCTGGTGTGTGTGTTTGGGTGTCGGTGTGGCAGAGCCTTTCCTGTTGTGTGTTTGGGTGTCAGTGTGGCAGAACCTGTCCTGGTGTGTGTGTGTTTGGGTGTAGGTGTGGCAGATCCTGTCCTGGTGTGTATTTGGTCATTTGTTTCCTGGCACTCTACTTACTTACTGAATAAATAGAACTATTTAATTTTTACTTATCCAGAGATAAAAGGCCCTCCTGAATTTGTAGTCACTTCCGAGGACAAAACTTTCTAGGCCCAGAAAGAGGAAAAGTAAAGGTTTTGTGTTATTTACTCTATTTCAATCTCCATATGTTTTTAAAAAGGATTAGGGGCACTAAATTGTGACTTCAGGCGTCCTGTGTATGATATTTTTTTTTCTATTGTACTGATGTACTCCCAATCCCATCATATTACATCAACATGCGTTAGAAAACCAGGAAAGGATGGGCATGGATGGTGGGATGATTTGGTGGCACAATGGGGCACTTGACTAGACTCGCCCTGCAGGCCTTAGGCTGCCAGCCCTCCCCTGGTTAGTCCTTATATCTGCTATGCTCAGGCATCACTTAAAGGAGCAGTTTTGGCCTAATTTTGATGTTAAACACATATTGGAGTCCATTAGTAGTAGAATTAGTAGAATTGTATGTCGTAGTTGTATGTAGAATTGGGAATGTATATGAGAGGAAAGGGGCAGAGTAGCATGCATGGGCTTCATCTGGTACCAGTCATTTATATTAGAAAAAGCCTGTAAAACACTGCACAATGTTGATCATATTACTAATAATAAATACAATATTTAATGGTAATTAGTAGTCCATTCCCTGTGCAATTTGATACATTTGGGTATACTCATTATAAAGCAGCAATAATAACTTAAATAAGTTAACTGAGATATGACAGAATCGCCAGGCAACAAGGATACATTTTATTGATTTCTATTTTAATCAAAAATATAATTTTATATGTACAGGTTTAATCCTAATAAGGGAAATGTATATAACCATGTTATCTCAAGAGAAAAAGGAGTCTTTAGTTGAAGTTGATAGCTTTCATTGAGCCTATATGGAAAAAGATGTACAGTCATAAGTTTTTAGAAGAATAAGCCTTGAAAGCCTATGCGATTTTACATCTTAATTATAAAATTACATTTGCATTTATCCAGTTTGGCCCAATATGTCGAGACATCTGGTACATTCAGGAAGAGTATCACGATTAGGAGAAACAAGGTCTCGTTCACCATCTCACGTTCTTTGAAGTCCAGTATTTTGTAGGAAATACCAAATATCCAGCTGGTTTCTATAATTCTATATAACTTTCCTGAGAATTTAAGGTTACAATTACAAATATTTGTGTACAATAGATCCCCTTTATTCTTCTTAACTCAATGGTTCCAGTTTTAACATGGCATTTTCTTTTTTAAAATGTCTTTCCATTAAATCTTTACGACGATCCTGTTGCAGCCAGTAAAGCATTTCTACTTTGTCTCGTTGCATTTTTTCAGCATATGGTCGGCCCTTAAAAAAAATGATAAAAAGGTATCGGTTATTGAGCTTTTGATGTTCGGCTAAGAATACAGAAATAGCTAATGTGGACTTACTTCAAATGTGACAGTGTCATTAAATTTCTTCTTTATAACTTGTAACACTTTTGGTATTTCCTGCTCAATCTTTGTTAACTGTGTGTGAAACTTTCTTCTTATTGTAGACTCGTTTATTCTTGCAATTGATGTCCCATCATGACCTAGAACATATCAAAGTTCAAGAAAAAGCAAAATGTTGTTACTTGGTCTAGTGTGAGACAAGGTCAACCTTACTCCTGCTCTAAATTTCAGGCAATAACCAATGTGGGGACAAACTTGTGGATAATGGGGATCTGAGATAACCCCCAAACTGTAGAGCTTCCCTTTCAGAAACTTTGATAAGGAAAATGTTTTTTTTCTCAATTACATTGCTTATAGTGTTGATATAGATTTAAGTGCCAACATACTAATATTTGGCAACCCCCAACGTATGCCTTGGTGCTCAGTAATATAAACGTCACCACTCTCTGATAAATGTCACCACTCACAGCTCAGCCCTAGGCATCAAAACTTCAAAATTTGCCCTAAAATAACTATCATGTTTACAATAGACAAACAGCCCTCTGTTTGAAGTAGAGTAAATGTTGGTGGAATGATTTCATCCAATTCAAATGGTAGCAAATGGTAATGGTACCTAAGGGCACAGCTGAACAAATAATACACATATCTAGGTGCTGTCAGTGACATATTCTGTAATAGGCTGCTTGGTCTAGGGTGGCAGAACCTGGGGGCAGCAAGGATCAGAGAGATTCTTTGCAACCAGCCCTGTTGTACTTTATAAGTCTGTGCTGTAGCATAGGTTCCACATTATTTAAAGCTTCGATATGATGATCTGCACAAGAAGACGTCAGTGGAGAAGGAGGTCCTCCTTGGTAGTTTTGGGAGGTGGCCACAGGTCAGTCCTAGAGCAGCAACTCTCATAAATGTGCCACTGAATGCTCTGTTCATAATGCCATACGTTTAGCAATTTTATTGGAACCTAGCATTATCCATGTAATTTAATTAACATGCTGTGGTCGAGAGACTCACAGCACAGCTCACTGAATAAATCCCTCGGCTGACAACAGTCTGGTTGTCAGATCATTCTACTTCTAGCAGGCTTACCTCTTTGAAAGAATCTGTTTGGATCAGAAGCTGTTCTCTCAAACATCTCAAGTTTTGCTAAAATTTGTTCTCTCTTTTGGATATGTTTTACTGCTTGTTCCCACATTTCAATTGCCTAAAATAACAATAACACAGAGCAGTTTTAATTCATTTTGCAACTTAAAGATATTTCTTTTTATAAATGCACGATAATAAAATAACAGACAAAGCACAAAACTATCATGGGGGTTTCTATCTTAAAATAAAATGTGGAACTTATTTAATATACGTTCCAGACGAGTGCAGTCCAGAAGAGTTCCAAAAAGCACAAGGGAGGCTAATTCTACTCCATTTAAAGTGCATAGCTTACAATTTTGTTTATAAATATTTTTTGAGCGTGGGGGGGATCATGATAGTCATACCTGGTAACTTCTTACGACAAATCTGAGCCTTTAGTTATTTTCTTCTAACATTTAGCCCCCTTCAAACAAACTTCCCTCCTGTGCTTTGTTAAATCCCTTTAAGTATTTGTATGTTTCTATCATATCTCTTTTGCCTACTCCAAGCTACATATTCAGATACTGTAATATTTCTTGATAATTGTAGATCTGCAAACCATTTCAGAAGCCATTCTCTGAACTCTCTTTAATATCCTTCTACGGATGGAGTATTCAGAACTGTACATAATACTCTAGATGCGGCAGCTGGCAGGACAGGCTTACTGACAGTGGCGTAACTACAGGGGTGCGACCCCTGCGACACCTTGTTCCTGTCTCCTCATACCAGTTCAAAATTGCTTAGAAAGGGCCCTTCTGACCTGGAGCGCACAAGCACACAACGGAACTATTTTGAAATGGCGCGAGGAGTGAGCGAGCAGTCAGACAGCAAGCTGCAGGAGTGGTGAGGTAAGCGGGGGCAGGGGGTAAGTATATATGTTTGTATATATACATATTTATATATGCGAGTATGGATGTGTAATTGTGCGTGGCCATGGATGTGTAATTGTGTGTGTGTGAGCATGGATATTATTATTATATTTTATTTATATAGTGCCAACAATTTACACAGCACTTAATACAATACATGTAATTCTGTGTGTGTGAGCATAGATCTGTAAGTGTGTGAGCATGAATGTATGTGTGTGAGCATGGATGTGTAATTTTGTGTGTGAGCATGGATATTATTATCTTTTATTTATATAGCGCCAACAATTTACGCTGCACTTAATACAATACATGATATTCTGTGTGTGAGCATGGATCTGTAAGTGTGTGTGAGCATGAATGTATGTGTGTGAGCATGGATGTGTAATTTTGTGTGTGAACATAGATGTATATGTGTTTGTGTGTTAGAATGAATGTGTACGTGTGTGTTAGTGAGTATGAGTGTGTGTAATTTGTGTGTCTGCCAGAGTGTATGTGGGAAGGGGGCAAGGGGCAAATAAGGCACAGACAAGTTAGGGGCAATGATGGCACAGGCCAGCTGTTGAAGTCGGGGGTCCCACAATTTTTGCACTAGGGCCCTGTGGTTTCAAGTTACGCCCCTGCTTATCTTTTACCATATACTCATCCCCACAGCACAGATGTCTTATGTGCTTCAGTTATACCTCAGGCAGAAGATCTTGGTACTCAGTGGAACTGTATTTAATTGCCATGTCCAGTCTCATTCCTTCTGGAACATGAAGTGTATTCCACACAGCATTTATTCTTTTCTGCAGCAGCTCCTGACTCACGCTTGTTCTCTTCTATATAGAAAAAAAAACACACAACATAGATATGCAGGAAAAATGTAAATCTAAAGGTTAAAGGTCTAATACATGCTTTTATGTAGACTGTACAGTATTAGATTTCTTATATTATGCAGGGGTAACAGGAACAATCACATTTTAATTGCAGACAGGTGTATTCACGTATCTGCAAGTGTGTCAAACACGACTGTGTTATATAACTTTGCTTACATTTAAAATAAGATGATTATATATACCGTATTGGCTCGAATATAGGCCGCACTTTTTTCCCCCACTTTAAGTTTTTAAAGTGGGGGTGCGGCCTATATTCGAGCTCTAGCGCCCGACGCCCGGGACATGCAGTCCCGGGCGCCGGGCAGGCAGCGGGGTTAAGATACAGATCCCCCGCAGCGGTGCAGGGGACCTGCATCCTTCTCCCCGATACGCTCAGACAGCCTCCCCTGCCAGCACTTCCCACGGGGGGGGGTGCCGGCACGGGAGGTTATCTAAGCGTTTTACCTCTGCCCACACCCGACTTTTTTTCTTTAAAAAAGCACCAAACTTTTAGGGTGCGGCCTATATACGGGGGCGGCCTATATCCGAGCCAATACGGTATATATATATATATATCTATATTCCATTTGCAGCCATAAAGGTAAGATGCCTTTTTTATAACTACCATTTACAACAGAGTGAGCAAAATTTTGCTTCCTTTTGCCGTATGTCAGTTTACATATCTAGCAAAGTTTTGAAGTACCTGAAATTCCAATGTCTCTTGGATATCATGTTCAGTATCTGAAAAAGGTGGAGTAGCCGGGTTAGCCACGTAGAAGTACATACCAAAAGCGTTATATAGAACCCACAGGCAAATCAATCAGTAATATATTAACAAGTACAGAACTGTATGAACCGTTTATGAATACATGAACTACATGAGTGTTTTTTGTTTGTGGCATGGTTATAATCAGAATGTAAATGAGTAGTAATGAAATCAGTTAAATTCATATATATACATATTGACAAGACAGAAAGTATCTTGACCCATCATATATTTAACTGAATTATAACTATCTTTTGCAGCTGAAATGATAAATATTTTTTCTCGGAAAAAAACAATAATAACTATGCTATAAATTTCATCTAATTGACCTTATTACCAGTGATTTAATCACTATGAGCAGCGGGACGGAGCAAACACTGTTTTTTTTCCACAAATGTTTAACTTAAACATTATATAACCTTGTCCAAATGCCTGTTTCAATATGATAACTTAAAGTGGAATCAACCAAAAATAAAGTGTTCCTACACTTTCAAAATAACTTTGACATCTTTTAAAGAAACCAACATTATTTTTCATCTAGACACATCATTTATCGTGAGAAACCAAGTTGTTCTTTGAAAGTTCAAGGCTGCTTTCTTCGTCAGACTAACATTGTTTGTTGATACTGCGTGTTGGTGACACTTGCTGCTCCAGTAGTAAGACCAGATACAGCATGTAACGTGGGCAAAGATGCATTAGAAAAGACGCCAGACGCATGCACCCACATTCAAGGACTTCAGGAACGGACTAGGAAGTTAACGTGGCCAGACAGACACCACAGACGCGTCAAAGTGTGGCACATAACCTGATGCCACAGGTGGCCAGATGTAGAAGACCCAGAAACAGGATTTAAAGCCACGACAGATACAGACAGTTTCTGCCTCTTTCTAATCCTGGAAAATGTATTTTAGATCATAGGCATACTAGAACATCTCGTTCTTTTTTTGTAGAGACATGACAGAAAAAGAAAGTACCATTCCTAATCGTATCCAAACATTTGATATCTCTCAAAGCTCAAGCTATATTATATTTTTTGGATTTTATCAGGCACACGTATGTTTTGGATTACTTTGCCATCCATCTAGCTAGGGAGCACTGTAGCCTACAGAAACCTTGAGAGAATACATATATTGTCTAGAACTAAGATAACTGATTACCTGGTAAGTCAGGATCTATTCCGAGACCCCCAAGCATGACACTGTTAATATTCCACATGCCAGGTGTGTAATTTTGCTTTTCCGCTCTAAGCTCAGCAATCTTTTTGTCTCTTTCCCTGTTAAAGAAAAAAAAACTCCAAAAACTGATGATTTGCACACAATTATTTTACAGTGAAAAAATAAATATAGTCCCCTGCTGAACTGGGCTAATTTATCCAAGGAAGGAAATGCAGAACAGAAAGCAAAAAGGGCTACAATCTAAAAGTGCTCCTTAGTGCCATGGGGGGGGGGTAATTAGCAATTTACAGAATGTACAAATGTTCTTTACAGTTTCAATCCTGTGGATATATATAAGCACATACACACATGATCCAGTTTCTACTCTTAAAATGTTCCTATTTGATTAGTCAAGAAAGACTGGTATAAATAATATTGCTCTGAGTGGATAACTCAAGCAGCTTTTAAAGTCATCCATCAAAACCCGGAGAAGCCAACAATGACCCGAAAGAAAATCTGGATAAAGTGGGCTGAATGTACTGTTATCACAAACAGAAGGAAAAAAAAAAGATATATAGGAAAGGAAGCCATCATTAATAACGTATCGAATCACTTATTATGCTGAACATAAACTTTTATTTTATACTATTTATCTAAAGTGTCTCTGTGCTGTTGCCCCAAGTATCTGCAGCTATTGTTACGATAGGAAGAATAACCAGCCGGCATTTTATGAGCAATCAGTTTACTGTTGGCTAGCCATTGACTAATTGCTTGCAACATATTAGCTGAATCAGTCGAGTGCAGCGTGCTGATATGCCCAAAGCGGTGGCCATCATGAACCTAGACATGCTAGTCACTGAGATGTATGTCACAGAAAAAACACATTTATCAAAATAATCCAAACTACAAAAATGAGAGGGGCTGGTATAACAGCAGGGGGGATGTAAAAGTACAGAAAATGAAAAATAATGTGTGATTTGTTTTCTTTGTAATCTGTTTATGAATGTTACTGTTTAATAAATTTTAATAAAATAGTTAAAATGATTTTTTATTAGCATTTTCATACTAAAACCCTATACTCATATTTCTGTACACATAGGGCATTCCTAGCATTTTGTTCGGTGTGATAAACCAGACCTACTGAATTATAAAAAGCAAATAGATTAATTTACACAAACCTCAGAGAACGAATAAAATAATTTTTCGGGGTAGGGATTGATGTCAAATACAGACCTTTTCCTCTCTTCTTTCTTTTTCCTCAGAGCAGTGTTCATTGCCTCTTCGTCCTCGGAATCACTATTGTATAAGTGGTATATCACCTTCAGGAAGTCGAGGTCCTAGAAAGAGTCAGGTGGTATGACTTGACTGAACATGTCACCTCAAATACAATATTCTATAGAATAAAGATATTGGGTTGTCCAAATAGCTGTCGTTCATGCAACGTGGATACAATTCCACATTTTTATCTGTTATGTATGTTAGTAATTTCACTAAGCAGTTCCAAAGATAATCAAAATTGTAATTTATCTACAGGGGCTGTGATTCCAAAGAACTTCCAAGTGGTGCTTGCAAAAAAAAAGTCATTCTAATGTAATCAGAAAGATGATTCCACTCCATCCAAGATAATAGAATGAATAATGCTATTGAGTAGAAGAGTACATTTAGGTACACAAAACTAAAAATATCTTTAGCTTAGCTCCAGAGCATACCCTGGCCCTGAAGCGAATATAAAAATATATCTGCAAGTCTGACATGGAAAATGATGATGACATTAAATGAGTCCGGCGGACTATACATAGCCAAAAAAATCTCCTGCATCCATCCATTTGTCTCCAGGGAAGTTTGTTTAAATGAGAGCACTCTGTACTGTGCACTTTTGGTAAAATAAGGAGAGATGGTATAACTGAGAGCTTTGTGAACATTTCAAATATTAACCCTTTAACAGCTCAGCACAAATATTCAGTTGCAGTGGTTTGCTACATATCTGGGAAATCTCCGGGTGAAGCGCTGTTTCTCTAGGTCATTTCCCTGTTTATATGGACAGGGATCGATGTGTTCTCGATGTTCAGAGGATCCACATACTTTTGCACCTTTTGCAGGTCATTCAACAATCTTTAAAATACCTAGCTCGTTAAATAAATAAATAAGTAGGTATACAGGTTTGGACTACAAAATGAACCTTGTTACAAATGTATCTAAAGCAAACTGTAGAGACAGATAGCACTACTGTCTTAAAACTATTGCTACAGCCACAACGTCATACCTGCGTGGATAGGTAATTCATGTAGTCCTCTGAATTTGCTATGGATTTCCAGTGAAGCCAAGACTTGCAGATCCTGGAAGCTTCCTTATCAAAAGGCACTGGTTGTTCTCTACAACATTTGGAATAAAAAAGAGACCTAGTATAAATATTCAGTATAATTGTTTGACCTTTGCTTTCATCTGCTTTTATTTGTGCAGTACATTTTTAATATATGTGACATATACATGTAAAAAAGAAACACATTTTAAGAAATCATGTGATCATTTTTCAGCTGTAAACATATACAATCATAGTATAAAACAAAGATTACCAGGGCAAGATCAAGCTCATATTCTTCTTTAGATTAAACTGAACGGATAACTAGCGATACCAAAAAATATCAATGTTAGCAAAGCTGTAATTACGGTCTGCTAATTAAAGGTACATATAATTTCCCATACCACAATAAAAACAGCTATTGCTTAAAATGGTAAATAAAGAATAAAACAAGCATGTGAAAAGGCATATTCATATATAACGAATAAGTGTTTTCTTTGTTTAATAATAGGATGTGGATGTAAAGTATTCAGTACATAATAACTAAAACATTGCCCTGGGTTAGATTAATTCCACACTGATTACATCCATGTTACCTGCTGTCAAGCTCGTCACTTAATGCCAGTGAATCCAACTCCTTGTTGATAACACGCTGATTTTTTTTCCTGGTCAGTGTTGATGACGAAATACATTTAGAAAAATCAACTTTAGTAGCATAAGGTTCAATGACCGCATCCTAAAAAAAAATCAGAACGGGTTCATTTCAATTTAAGTGAAAAGCTATATGGTTTACATGTAATGTGGTTATAAGATCTTAAAGTTTCAGATATAAATTATATATATATATATATGAATTAATTCACAAGGACAATTACACTGTATAAAAAAATCTCATTCATTCATGAGGATTAGCTCGCAATGAATAATTTGATTAGGACATTATAGTGTTGGGAATAATATATATGCCTCCTACCTGGTCAAACTTAAGGTGATCACTTGGAATATTCCTCGTAAGCTCTTTATAAACCTCTTGGAGCTCCTGTCCGATGTACAGATTTGTATCCATTCTGAACACTGAAGCAGCTTCAACCTTAAAAGGAAACACATAGAAATTTGCCAACATAATTTGGCTATTTGCCTAATTGGCCTGCCTCTTTAATGACTTTGATTAAGTCCAATGGTCTAGTGTAAACTCTGCTTTGAGATGATACCTTTACCTCTTTCGCAAAACTTATATCCTAAGATTTAAGAACTTTAACTCCCAACTTTGTTCCACTAACCCTTTAAGGGTGGCATTTTTTTAATTGTTTGTTTCTAACCATTAAGTTTACTTTATTTGCAGTGCCTTCACAAACAAGTACTTTGCATAGTGTTAAATAATACTGGTACTGAGGTGTCCTACATGTTTAGCTCATTTAAGAACTGTGTTCCCGGTGTGGTGGATAAGTACTGAGCTGAATTCTCCAGAGATGCAGGCAGTACATTATCCCCAGGCTATTCCACTCATGGGATTTTTTCTGTAAGTAGAACAAATCAATCAGGTTACCAATGTATTTCACTAGTTGGTTTGTACTTTTTATATAAAGTGTTAATCCAGAAAATGTAAAGTGCTTTAGTGGGTATTCTTTGGCATTAACATGCGAGTCACACCACTAACTGTTACGTAATTACAGCATATAAACAAAAACAGTCAACAACTTATATTGTAGCTTGCGTTTTGCATATTCAATGGTTTCTTCATCAACATTGCCATCTACAGGACTTTTCAGAAACTATAGGGGATTTTCTTGTTAAGGTTGCATGGTATTATTCATTGGACACTTATAAATTAAAGTCAATGAGACTACTGCCATTTAGTTGACCAGATAAGGAGTCTAAATAATAAAACAAATTGTAGTTGACAAATCTGCTTTCACCCAATCGACTTCACATACCAATTCAATATACATAATAAAAGTTATGGTGGGGTTGTGATACTGGCTTAATACGTGAGGCATATGGGAAATATATAACAGTGAATATGTAAAGAAAATATTGACATGATAAGTTATTTTCATAATTTGGAGGTGATTACTACTAGTTGAAAATGATTTGATAATTAGAAGGATACTTTTTTACAGTAGCCATTACATGCAAAGATAACCCCCAGTCTGCAGTGTATATTTACTGTGAACATTAATGTGTTATATACGGCCCCACATCCACCTAAACTCCGGATTTTACCATCCCTTTCAATATTCAAGAACGACCTCAAAACATAGTTCTTCAGAGAAGCATATAGTCTTTGCAGCTAGAACTTATCTGCCACCAATACAACTCCTACATCCACCTATGGCAACTCTTCCCTTTCTCCATACCTTATGTTTCTCTACACCCCATTGCCTCTAGATTGTATCGGTTGTCTTAGTCTGTCAAATCTATTTTTGCCACACCTCGAGAATGTATGTATTGCAAGAAGCACTGTGTCATTTGTTGATGCTATAGAAATAAAAGATAATAATATCAGGCTCATCATATCTGCTGGTTACCTCATTTGAGAAGTCATTGTACACAGGGGGATAGATTGGCATTTCGGTGAAGTCTGTGTAAATCCTGTCGGAGGTCTGAACATCAGCTCTCCTCATTAACGGCTTCTTTGGGATTTTGACGTCCACAAAATCTGCCTGTGGGTGAAGATCTGCTTCTGTCTTTTGGGTTTGCACATGCTGCTCATTGGGATCTGGGTCCTGCAAATATAAACACTCACAGCTCAATACAACAGCCTCATTGGATATAAATATTGCTGGTTATGTATAAAATACACTGGTGCTAAGTTAGAAACTTGGTCTTCTCTGCTATAGAAAACAATGGAATGGTCCTTTGAAAAATAAGTTATGATGGCTATAAAAAGCTACTTGACCCATCCAGTCTACCATTATAGAAAAGACTGTTCATGCTTTACCTTTGTTGAAATTTAATAAAACATAAAACAAACAAGCAAACAAAAGAATACATTTAAAGTAATTATAAATATGTTGATGCTCAGCAGGTGAGCTTATGTACATTGGCCAAAATTAGACTTGTGCATTCGTTTTTAGGAGAACATGAAAACGAACACAAATACAGAATAAACTAATATGACGGATAAACGTACACAAAGAAAAATCTTTGTTTCTTCGTCTTCATAAATATCTCCTAGCTAATCTCCTTGGACTGGTCCCTTCCTCCCCATACAAGTCACTGCCTCTAGCCTATCTTAAGTCTTCGTAGCTGCCCTTCATTTGTTGATGCCAGAGGCCAGAGCCCCCTGCCGGCGACCAATAGAGTGGCTCTTACAGACCTTTGCAATTTAAATCCTGGCGTCAAAGCCATTGGTCTCCCCAGGCCAAGTTGCTCTGAGGTGTACCTTGCCCTGCTCTTTGCCAGGGGAATTGAAATCCCCATTCCTCCCAGCCCAAGTGGTTCAGAGAAGTTGTCTGAGTCTGAGAGGAGCCCCCTGCAGGCGACCAATAGAGTCGCTCTTACGGACCTTTAAAATCCTGGCGCCAAAGCTGCTGCTAAGTGTTACAGTGTTAACCCCGTATTAACCCCTGCTAGAAAACCAGAAAAAATAATGAATACCAAAAACATGGAATGGAAATGGGTTAATTATTTTGTAGAATACAAAGATTTTTTTTTCCACAAAGACGACCACAAAAACTTCTCCGGCACCCAAGTCTAGCCAAAATACATGACTTAAATCTCATTATACAATAATGCAGAATGTTTGCAGGCTTGGATTAAAGTGCAGCATATTTATCTTTAAATATGGATACATTTCATGTAAGTGCTTCCCATTAAGTTGGGATTTACCACAGACCCTATGCATTACATAGCTCTAAACTAGGAAAAATATGATAATATCATAGAAAGAAAAGAATAAAATCATACTAGACAGCTTTGCAATAACAAACATATGAATACCGGTTCATACCTGTAGTAAAGCTTCCATTGTGTGATGTCTGGACTTATCTGCTACCCCATGAGTTATGGCACTTATTAAAGGTGGAATCTCTTCTTCATAGCTATAGTCGGTTTCTTGGTATGATTTCTGCAAACTTGAATCTTTTACCAACCTTTAAAATATATGTTAAGATTGGTGTCGGATTCTTGGTTATGTTATACTAATAAACATGAATTAATGTAAAAAATAAAGTACAAATAACAGCAACTAAGATTAAAACAAATTTGACTAAAAAGGCGTTCACATGCATTTTGAAAGAATCTCGATATCTTTCCTTTAAACTTCAGTCAAATACTGTATCTAAAATATTTACAAATGATTGCATTTTTGCTAATTCAATGAACGCAGCATAAACGTGTTACTACAGATAATTACCTTCTGATCTCGCATCCTATTAACATATCTAGGAACCTCCTAGATAAGGCTACCCAGAGCTTTCCCCTCTTCTGGGGAGTGACTTTGAGAGGGCAGGCACTTGCCACACATGGGCAGGGCTGGCCCCCAGACAGCCTTAAGTGGACAGGGTGTGGGAAAGTTAGTGTGTGGCCAGTGGACATAGCCAAAAAAAATTGGGCTTCAGCCGGTGACTCTGGGGCAAACCCTGGGAGTTCCTATGTACAGTTAGTAACCGAGTGCAGTGATGATATAGAAAGTACAAGGGAAGGAGTCCAGAGCTTTAGGCTTTGAACCAAAAGCTAAGCACAGCCCAGCGTCTGCTATATTGGTATTACACTATTATTATACACTATTGTATTCAGATGTTCCCATAAGTAAGTAAAAACTACCATACCACACCATACCATACCTCTTTAGATCCTCTGATATAATATCTCCTTCACTTATATGTGTTTCCACTCTATGTTGTATCTCTGGACACTCGGAGGCATATATTTGGAAATTAATATGTAATTCATCAGCCAGGAGTTCACCAATTCGCAAATCAGGGCTTGATGCACTTTTCTGTTTTAAATGAAAGCCAATTAATAGATGTTTTTATTAGGTTACTACTGTGTTATACAAATCTAACAATAACTCTCTATTCTCATACAGCATTCAAAATATGAGTTAGCAAGAATTGGTAGTTGACCTAATGGCAAAAAAGACAAGTTTAGAATACTTTACTTGGAAGCTTTGTACACTAGAGTTCCTAGTAACCTCAGCAAACTAAGTTCCGTCTTGCAGGCAACTGTTCGCTAATGTAAGAGAGAACATCATGCCCCTTCACCACCAGGTCCACCACCTCAGCGTACGAGGCAATGCCCTGCTGATCTGCAATACTTATATATGACAACAGAAAATCACACGTAAAACAATCGCTACAAGTTTGAACAGTGCAGTGTAAATGTAGTCATTTAGAATGTTTACAATCGGCCGAGAATTACTTATTTCAATTCTTAGTTTGTGAATTGGAAAACAAACCTTCAAAACTATTTGTTTGTTACCAGCGCTTCTCTCCTCCGGTTTCTGGTCCTCTGTGGCACAACAAGTGGTAGTCACAGCTTCATCTGTAACTGAACAATATATATATAAATATAATATATATATTATACATATAATACATATAATATATATATTATATGTATTACTAAACAAAGTAAACAGAGCTCAGCTATACATTCTTATCATAACTGGGCATTTCTCTATAGAGAACTGTTAATTTGGTTACTTAATAAGAAACTGTCTTAGATTTCCTAGCAATTCTAATTTCATTTTGGAAAAAGGAACTATCATTTAGCTTTTTTGTCTCTGAAGAAGTATAATTGCTTGAAAGATTTTTCATTTAAAAGGGATTGTTTATATTTAACGTGAGCAATGATAATTGCATAAATCTATTGTTATTTTTGTTACATTTTTAAGATAAAATTGTAATTTATACAGACAGCAGAAGAGTGTTTCTATTTTTTATATGTGTTGTGCTGTTTAAAATTGATGTTTTACTGCATTTAAGCTTTTAAAAGAAGTAATTAAAACAAATATTTTAAATAATACTATATATTATCTGAATAGGGAAAATACTTATAGCCATATTAATGATCCAAGTGAAGTTGAAGTCTTTTGGGGCTATAATCTCTTCTTTACATCTAAAGATGAGTCGATAATGCTTTTGTGACCCCACATTTTTTTTTGACCAATAAAAGTTATCATCTTGGAATAAAGACCCAATATTTCATTAATTATTTATTATTCATAACAACCCTTGCTTGTTCGATTAATTGGTAAAAATGAAATAACTTTCTATTGTGAAATAAAAAGACCATAATACACTATTATCCCCATGCATTAAAAAGATTGAATTTCGATTCCCCGCAGAGAGAAAGACCACAGTGGACTGTGATATTGAGGCAAAAATAAACGAGTGGTACAAGTCTCCTGCAATGCTAATTGACCTTATTAAGTTTATTTTTCACACTTGTTTCCAACACCTACGTAAATGGAATGCGTCCGTGGCATTCAATTTGACATGGTATAATTTGTATTATTTTATGTTGTATCACTTATTCTTGTTACAGTGTTTTGGAATCTAATTTCAAGTAACAGGAATACATTTTTGTATACTCACAATGTATATTTTTTGTGATTTTGCTTTCAATTGCTTTTGTTGGCATCAGCATCTGTGCTTTATTTAAATCCAGTTGTTGTATGTTTCCAATCTAGAAATATTGTATAGTAGCAGTTTACTTAAACTTAAATTATTTTTTTTAGTACATACATAAGCTACATGTACACACACACATATATGTGTGTATATATATATATATATATATATATATATATATACACAGTATATATATACATATATATATATACAGTATATATATATATAAGAATCCGTTCCCTGTTCCAGAATAAAACCAGATCAGTTATTTAGAACAATAGCAAACTATGAACGAATGCTCTCTTTGATTACAATCTTCCCAGATTCAGACCTGTTCTGTTTAACAATCCCTTACCTTACATATCTACTGAGGGTTTTCTTCAGCCAAAACGTGCACGGTGTAAACCCTTAGAATGGAGTTAATTCCCTTATCCATGAGGTTACAGGTGAGTTAAAACATTTAAGCCAACTTACTTAACTATGCGTTATGAACAGCAAACCCTGGGAAGTTTCTCTTCAAGAAGGGCTGAGTTGCTTGTGTATAAGGCATGGCTAATATTCAATTCCGCAAGATGCAAGGCCTACTTATTCTTTCTCGCAGGAGAAACTCCACATGCACCCCCTTCATAACGCATAGTAAGGGTGGTAAGTTGAGATGCTTTAATTCACTGCAATACTCTGCTTTAATGAATAAACCTCCGAAAAAGGTACATATGTCCCATATTAACACTCTGGGTTATCACATACATCATATGGCAGTGTGATGTAATAACTAGGAGGGTCAGAGAATGTTAACTTATCTTATGACTGTATATAATATAGGTCAGTAGGTAACTTACAATTATTTGCCATGTCTGCCCAATATGTAAACTACATTGTGCTAAACATAAATCACAGCTAAAGACAAAAAACAGGATAGATCTTATTGCAATTAAACACTGAATCACCAACTACACTTACTGACTCGTACATAGTATTAACAATGTTAAATAGGTACTTAGGTGGTAACAAACATGCCTGTGGTTTCAGAAGGGTCCTGTACTCTAAAGCAACGGCTTAAATCAAAATAATACTGAACATTTTAATAGATTAGAAACATAACTTTAATGTCTGATCGATATTATATAGGGATATATATAGTGAATATATTTATTCATATGCATGCAGAGATGTAATTTGTATTGATACTGAAAAAAAGACAAACAAAGAAATGCATATTTACCTGTAGTAAGTCTATATCACGTTGACATTTAGGGATGGCAAGTTTGGGTCTACCAAGTTTTATAAAATATCCCATGGTAAAATGTGAACTTTGGCTCCCTGTAGAAGTGCTTTTCCTATATGCATGGCCAGGAATCTCGAAGGTCCTGTCCTCTAATATATCTTCACTTTCACTATGTGTCAGTTCTTTGCCTTTCATTCCTTTTATCTCCGCAATCAAGCAATGTCTGACTGAAAAGACATTGAAGCTGAAAGACAAAACAGTCCATTGCTACATAATAAAGACCACAGAGACGTTATAGCTTGTCCAGTTGCTGTTGGGTTGCAAGTTGTTGATGGGTTGCAAGTTAGAAAGCTAGTGTATGACGTTTTGCAGAACTACAGCCATCAACAGTTGTATTATCCTGAGTTAAGGTATGAAGGAAGCCTGAGAATATGGCCAGGTCAATTGTTCCTAAGATCAAAGGGGACTCTATGAGTCCAGCCCGTAGGTGAAGACACAGAGTAATGCAGGGCTCAGACTCCAATAAATCTAGAAGGCAATTTGAAGGTGCTG
Organism: Spea bombifrons; assembly: GCF_027358695.1. NCBI lineage: Eukaryota > Metazoa > Chordata > Amphibia > Anura > Pelobatidae > Spea > Spea bombifrons. Next base: position 38,367,846 of record NC_071090.1, read on the forward strand.
GTTTTTTCAGTGAGTTTGGTTTCCCCACATTGAGAAAAAATGAGAAAGATGCACAAGGAGAAAGAACCCATAAAACTTACAATCTTGAGCAATCAAGTAAGAGCTGTGCTTTGAAACGTGTTATATTGGCTTCTTCAGAGAAAACAGATTGTGCCTTATTCCGTTCTATTTTCTCCAAATAGAAGACTAAGAGCTGTTCTGAAACGATAAGAATGTGGCTGATCAAGCGACGGTGCAGCTGCTGTTTTTCAGACGGGTTTAACAGTGAGCTGGACAAAACTTGTGGGATGCTTTCACTGATAACTTTCACTTCACTAAGAATGATGTCCTCCTGTGGGTAGTCAAAAAGGCACAACATGTTACAATGCAGTGGATTTTAATTCCAAAAACAAAGAACTACACAAAAACGTTTTATTCCAGTTTACATTGTACAACGAAATTATAAAATGTGTCCATAAGACGAAGTCTGAGACACCTGGTTTCATTGCCTCCTTATAAATGCTCTGCTGTCACATGTTTCAACAACCCTTTGACGGAGAACTGCTTTTTAATAGTGTTTTATGCAGTGTGCGTTAAAGGGACAGAAGACAACAAGCACTGTGGGTTCTCTTCTGATGTCACAGGATAACTAAGTGAACCCAGTCAATCAGGAGACCCAAACTAAGAAGACTTTTCACTGTTGGCTGGGTTCAGCTGAGCCTTATATTCTTTTTAAACTTTTTTTCTAGGCCAGTGTTCGTGTTCACTGAAAAAGTCATGACATTACAATATAACAGAACTTAACAGAAAAGAGTGCTGGTACATACAAATATCTTCTGTACTGCAGTAGAACCAATATTCAATGCAGATCTTTTATCCAGCCTCTTCTTAACAAGCTCACATAGAGGAGTTGTTAACATTCCTGAAAAATCTTATATGAGTGATGAAAAAGAGCCAATGTTAGTTTCATCTGGAAAAACATAACAGGCATAGAATAAGTTACACTTTACACACGTTACTGCTTAACACCATAGGAAATCCTGTTGGGTGACCAAGAACCTGTTCTTCAACAGTTTATGGTAAGTAGGAAAGGATCCGATGAAAAGGAAGATTGTGTGATAGAACTGTAAGCCCTATCATAGCTTTTTTTTTCACTGCTAATCATTTTACTAAAAACCTCTTTCCATTGAACTGGTCAATTTTGACAAAGTGGGCTTGGGTATAAACCTTTGTGATTTGAGCCGGTCATCCAACTCCAAACAGAAGTTTCATAAAGTACTATTTATTATAAACACTTCTTTATAGTCATTGCCTGGGCAGTCACATTTACCTTATGAGGAAGAGATATTTGAGATTACGGATGCCCCGGTGCAATTAGTATACTATTTCACACAGACTACAATCAAAAAATTTGTATGGATCTAAGGATCAAAATTGGATTCCCTGCAATGCTAATGATGAATACGTTTTTAATCTTAATGATTTGGGAATTCAGAATCTGTACTTCAGTTTTCCTAGAGTGAGCTTTTCATGAACATAATCACAGCTTCTACAAACCCCAAAAAACTTGCAATAAGCCAATGGAACATTGATGAAAAAAGGTCAGAATCAATAAAGGGAAGCTCGACAAGAAGCCATGACCAGGGCAAGTTACTGAATGGTCGATGCTAGCTTACTTAAGTAGAAACCAAGTAGAACAGCCTGTTTGTAGGCATCATTCTAAATGTTAAACCATCACTTTAGTTTTACCTATGCATAACCCATGAATGTAACCTATGCATTTACCCTTATAAACGTCTTCCTTCGTGGCATGTATTTTTGGGGCAGGTGTTCTGGCATGATCTAGAAAAGGAAGGTTAAAAATGATGTTACATAATCTGCTGGCACTCTATATATGTAACACAGTCACACAACAAATATTTCCTGACTGGGAAGCGTAAAAAAATTAAACAGATAAAGACTGCCATATTTACAAATGAGAAATTAGGGAAATAACAGTTGGAGAGAAAAATAGCAAAAAACAATCTATTAAGAGAGGTAAAATGGACAATTTTACTCATATTTCTGTTTCTTCATTGTCTTGAAATACAAACCTTTCTTGTGATCTGCAGAATGAACTGTAGCGGGAAATAAAGTGAGAGGTTGGAGCATCTCATTGTACAGCTGGCTCAGCTTCTTGGTATCCATTCTGATATCTGGCATGAAATATCTATACTTTTTATTTGTCCACAGAGAACTAGTAATTTATATTGTTTTTATGATGTTCATATGAATATCAAGAATAAAAAGTGTACAGAAAAAATAACTTAATACAATTACTTTGGGCAATGAGGAGTAATAGGCTGTGGCACTAGGTGTACATTATATACAGATGAAGTGGATAACACTGATACTCTTGTTATAATGGCACCTGTCAGTGGATGGGATATATTGGGCAGCAAGTGAACATTTCACTAATTTCACAAAGTTGTGAAAAATGTGCAAGCGTACGGATCTGAGAGACTTTGACAAGGGCCAAATTGTGATGAGTCAGAACATCTCCAAATCTGCAGCTCTTGTGGCGTGTCCCTGGTCTGCAGTGGTCAGTACCTCTCAAAAGTGGTCCAAGAAAGGAAAACCGGTGAATTGATGACAGGGTTTCTGGTGGCCAAGGCTCATTGATGCATGCGGGAGGGGGAAGCTGGCCTGTAGCCCCAAATCCAACAGGTGAGCTACTGTAGCTCAAATTACTAAAAAAGTTCATGATGGTACTGATAAAAAGGTGTCAGAACACACAATGCATCGCAATTTGCTGCGTATGGTGTCCATGCTAACCCCTGTCCACTGCCGGGAGTGCCTACCATGGGCACGTGAGCATTAGAAGTGGACCATAAAGCAATGGAAGAAGGTGGCCTGATCTGATGAATCATGTTTTCTTTTACATCACGTGAATGGCCGGGTGCGTGTGCATCGCTTTTCTGGAGAACACATTGCACCAGGATGCACTAAGAGAATAAGACAATCCGGCGGGGGCAGTGTGATACTTTGGGCAATGTTCTGCTGGGAAACCTTGGGTCCTGCCATTCATGTGGATGTTACTTTGACATGTACCACCTACCCAAGCACTGCTGCACACCATGTACAACGTTTCATAGACACGGTATGATGGAATTGGCCTCTTTCAGCAGGAAAATGTGCCATGCCACAAAGCAAAAATGGTCCAGAAATGGTTTGAGGAACAACAAGATGTTGTTCAAGGTGTCCAAATTCCCCAGATTGCAATCTAATCAAGCATCTGTGGGATGTGCTGGAGAGACAAGTTTCCACCTTGCAACTAACAGGACCTAAAGGATCTGCTGCTAATATCTTGGTGCCAGATATCACAGCACACCTTCAGAGATCTAGTGGAGTCCATGCCTCGACAGGTCAGGGCTGTTTTGTGTAGGGGGACCTACACAATATTAGGTAGGTGGCCATAATGTTATGGCTGATTGGTGTATATATATTTATATATATTCCTGTGTATTAGTGCATTATTTTATTATAGTTAATTTACCAGATAATACTAGTATCACTATCGTGTACCAGTTTAAAAATTGTGCTACGAGATTCCTGAAAATGAGGTAAAGGAAATACATTCAGTTATATAGACTAGCATTATTACTGTTGTGTTTTCCTAGCAAAATGATTTTATTGCATGCAACAAGTCAACAAGTCACTCTACAGGTGCTGTGAAGCAACAACTACCATAATGCTCAGCTAGCTATAATGACCCCCACCATGCCCTTATTTTAGGGGGTTACCTATACCCAAAGCAAATATATTACATAAGGGTCTAGATAGTATTGGAGATAATAAAACGTAAAAAAAACAAGGATAAAATTGATCAGGTGTCATTTGACGTGGATTAACCTGTTACACTGCACAATAACTATTATAATACTCTGAAAACAGGACAGATAGCAGATAAGCTGGTAGCATTTTTGAATACTAATTAAAATAATAATAATAATAATAACCTTTATCTGGCAATAAACACTTCATATTGATTGATGGAACACAAACACTACAACAAAAATACAACTGCAGTTCCACTTGACATTCCACATGCAGGCAGTGAATTAATTAGATTAAAGCATAACTGATGGATAAACCAATAATATTGCTCAGTGGTAAATAAATCAGTAATACATTTGCTTTTCTATAATAACTTCGTTAGATGCATTGAAGCAATCGGAGCTGAAGCTGGATATTAACTATATCCGCGGATGGAGGGGGTGACAGATTGGGAGGAGAGGGGTTGACACACACCGGTGCTGTGGCTGTGATGTCCGACAAGGAAGATATAAAGTAATAGTTACGTTACCGGTAGCCGGTAGCCGGTGCGCCTGTTCGTCACCCGACTGTATCTACGGGCTGCGGCCCAGCCTCCCCAGCACACAGGCGAACTTCTGTCGCTAGGCAACGCCTAACAAATTGGGGAGGCTGGGCTCTCGGCGTAGAAGCATTAAAAGTTTCCAGACTTGGGGGGGGAAATGACTGAAGCTTATTGTGCACGAAAAAGTGAACATTTTATTAGAGCAACGGATGTGTTGTTTTCCTGTTTGTCGTGTAATTGAATCCTTGCTGACAAGAAACTTTCGTTTTGTTGTAAGAAATCAAGGGCTCACTACCGGAAAACGATTGGATAGTTGTACATGTCAGATTATTAATAGTTTTCAAACTCTTTTTTTTTTTTTAGTAAAGTTTCGTTTCCCTCTAAATCCGCAATAAGGAGTGATTGAAATTACACTACATACAATTACTGTATATATGATTTATATTTTATTATATATATAAAGTATAAATGTACTCCCTTGCTATTACAGAGCAGGGAGCAGCAATGTCATAAAGTGATCATACAGTCAGGGCCGGCCGTAGACTTAACGCCGCCTGGGGCGAAGTTTAAAATGCCCCCCGCCCCCTGAGTCTCCGGCACAGCTTCACCTACACCCTGAGATCTGATACCCATCTACACGGCATAAACATCCTCGGATACCTGGAAGTATCTGAGGATTTTGCTGTCGACTGATGATTCTGTAAAAGGTATAACGATTCTAAGGGCTAACTAAGGAGATTCTAATTAGTTAGAGCAGCAACTCATGTATCATTTGGTGGAGACTGGTGCCTCTGCCTCCGATATCAAGATCATTTTCATTGCTGCTGACGTTTAGAATCGGGGTTCTAGCTAAGGGGTTCTAACTAACTGGAGCAGCAATTTGTTGAGAACTTGTGCTTCTGCAAAAGGTATCAAGATGCTTTCCATTCCTATTTGTGTTGTGCAACTAAGTTCTTGCTGGATGTAGAGATCAAACACCAAACTTTCGTTTTCTCATAAGAAATCAAGGGCTCAGGGTTGCAAATGCAATACAAGTAATCCACTGCTCTCAGTACTTGCTCCTTCCCTGCGTTCTCCATTCCCCTGCTTTTGCCCACCTTTGACCTCCTCTGTTCTGTAAATAATCTTTTTTCTCCTCTACTATTCTGTTTCACTAGCTTTAATGGGGAGGAATGCCCATAGACTATAATGGGGAGGAATGCCCATAGACTATAATGGGGAGGAATGCCCATAGACTATAATGGGGAGGAATGCCCATAGACTATAATGGGGAGAAATGCCCATAGACTATAATGGGGAGGAATGCCCATAGACTATAATGGGGAGGAATGCCCATAGACTATAATGGGGAGGAATGCCCATAGACTATAATGGGGAGGAATGCCCATAGACTATAATGGGGAGGAATGCCCATAGACTATAATGGGGAGGAATGCCCATAGACTATAATGGGGAGAAATGCCCATTGACTATAATGGAAGGTAAAAAAATAATTGATTTTGAATTTAAAACATATCATTTAGATCTTTGGCACACATTCTCCCCTAGCACAGACACAGGATCTAAAACTCATATTATGTGGGATTATAGCTGTTTTCTATGGAATGACAGGTGAATGACAGTTTTGAGTGAATGCCCATAGGATATAATGGGAGAAAAATTAAACTTGTTTTTTAGAGAAAACCATCTTAAATATCATATAGATCTTTGTCATGTATACTCCCCTAGTAGAGTTATAGGTTCTAAACCTCATATTAAGTGGAATTATAGCTGTGTTCTATGGAATGACAGGTGAATGACAGTATTGATGGAATGCCCATAGGATAATGTTATCTCTATGTTTAATGCTGTGACGGAACCCTCCATCACTGGGACCACTGGAGAAGCCTGACTGCCACCCTCCTCCCTATTGACTATGGGCCCTGGGTTTGTAAAGACTTCTGTGGCTACCCCCAGCAGTATCATCTCATCACTTTCTGAGGGGATTATCTCCAGCAGACAGCCAGGATCTGCAACCAGGGAGTGACTGCCATTGTTTCAGTTTAATGTTGTATAAATCAGTCTCCCCCCCATTGTATTGTTAATCTCGTTACTGCCCCTGTTGTCTCTGGGAGGCAGATTAAGGGGGGCGGTTTGTGTCCCAATATCTTATTTTATGTAAATGTGTGTTTTGATGGACATATCCAGCCCTGTGTGTCCAAAATAAATCAGTCTTCGTTTGGTTTTACCCTACACTGAGTCTCGGCGAGTGACTGGGGAAAGTGTTGTCCCAGGCTAAGGGAGCACAAGACAGCGGAGGTAGTCGGTCGGACCAGCCAGCCCCGTGACATTGGTGGCAAGCGGCGGGATTGCTTCTTAGTCTGAGGGACACTTACTTTCTACCGGGATTAACCGACAGGACGACAGACTTCGGTCGCCTTGACGAACACATGGATGTGGTATCAGAATTCCAGGGGCTGCTGCGGGTCATCCTCTCCTGCTACACCACCACTCTGCCTACAGAACAATACCAGAATCTGAGGCAACTGGTTCGACGGTCACTGTGGCAGAGGGCTGTTATATGCCGGGGTCAGTGTCTTCCAAGCTCCGAACAAAATATTAGAGACCAGCGGGAACTACGGATGCCATTCCCTTAGTGCAGAGAATTACATCACATGCCGTTTCCAGTCTCTTAAATTCTATTAAGGTTTGGGGACCAGGGCATTTTTATTTTTGTAACGGTTATAAGTTGCACCTGCAACCTGTAGCTTTCCTATCAACTGCTCGCAAAAATATATTTCTTTCCCCAGGTAACTAGAGTTAATAAATAATAGTTCCTTTTTTACACTTGAAGTATAACATTGCATAGCCTATATTGGTGTTAATACAGGTATTTTATTTTTGTATCTCTCATGTGGTACATAGTTGGAATTAAAATTAATACTACTAAAATAGACTGTCCCAAACATGACATGTCGGAATGGAAATGTAGGTGTATTTTGGCTTTTATGAAATGTTTTGTGCATCTTGCTATAAACTTGTGCACCGAAAAATGCACCTGCCCCTTAAGCCCGCCGCAACCGCGACCGGGTCCGCCACTCAAAGGGGCCGGGAAGCCCCCGCCAGGGCCGGCCTTACAGGTGTGCGTCCGCACAGGGTTTAAATTAAAACATCGGGGGGGGGGTGTTTTTTTTTTACTTTATTTAAAATCCTTCATGTTAAATAAAGTTTTTTTCTTAAGAGGATGTTAAATAAAGTTAAAACAAAAAAAAACGGTGTTTTAATTTAAGTCCCGGGTCGCTCGTGAAGTTTTCAGCGACCGTTTGGCGCCCTTCACTCTCCGAGACTCCGTCGGGGTGCCGGCGTTTCATGCTGAGCGCTGGAATTATGCCACACCGCGGCAGAGTGGGAAGACGGCTCCCATCGCAGGACTCCGGCAACAAGGTAATTAAGGATAGGGAGAGGGGGCTAGATAGTGAAAAGGGGCAGAGGGGGGAAGGCAGTGAGAAGGGGCAGAGGTGGTAGATAGTGAGAAGGGGCAGAAGGGGGAGATTTTTTTCCTTTCTTTTTTTGGGGGATGGGGGGCGCCAGAGGAGTAGTCCGCACAGGGCGCCAGAACACTTAAGGCCGGCTCTGTCTCTGTGTGTAGTGCTATGTCCGTGTGTAATGTTATCTCCTTGCGTAATGCTGTGTCCATGTGCAATGCTATGCCCATGTGTAATGCTATGCCCATGCTTAATGCTATTTCCATTTTTAACGCTATCTCCATGTGTAATGCTATCTCCATGTTTAATGCTATGTCCATGATTAATGCTATCAACATGTTTAATGCTATCTGCTATACACAAAACAAAGCAAGAATTCAGCGCATACCCAGTAAATATCATTCAAAAAAACCTAAAGAATATATATTGGGGATTTCTTTATACTATATGGCTATATCTAAGGCTGGTTAGACAGACACGTCCAACTCGGGGTATTTTGATGTAGTGGCAACTGAGCGTTATATAGCCATATAGTGTGATGCAACCCCCAATACTTACTCCTCAGATCAGTGATTGATATTCGCTGAATATGCGCGGAATTCTTCTATTGTTTTATGTTAGTGTGTGTGCAGGCATGTTATGACTTTGTGTGCAGGCATGTTATTACTGTGTGTGTCTGGGTATGATATTGTCTATGTGTGTCTCTCTGGGTATGATAGCATGCATTTGTGCTAGTTTAAGTGTCTGTGCATGTGTGTTAATGTATGGGCCTTGTTGTGTTAGTGTGAGTGTCTGTGTGTGTATTAGTGCTGATTGTCTGGTTGTGTTAGTGTCAGGCTGTGTGTTAATGTATGGGTCTGATTGTGTTAGTGTGAGTGTCTGTGTGTGTATTAGTGCTGATTGTCTGGTTGTGTTAGTGTCCGGGTGTGTGTTAATGAATGGGTCTGGTTGTGTTAGTGTGAATGTCTGGGTGTGTGTATTAGTGCTGATTGTCTGGTTGTGTTAGTGTCTGGGTGTGTGTTAATGTATGGGTCTGGTTGTGTTAGTGTGAATGTCTGGGTGTGTGTTTTAGTGCTGATTGTCTGGTTGTGTTAGTGTCTGGGTGTGTGTTAATGTATAGGTCTGGTTGTGTTAGTCTGAATGTCTGGGTGTGTGTATTAGTGCTGATTGTCTGGTTGTGTTAGTGTCAGGGTGTGTGTTAATGTATGGGTCTGGTTGTGTTAGTGTGAGTGTCTGTGTGTGTATTAGTGCTGATTGGTTGTGTTAGTGTCAGGGTGTGTGTTAATGAATGGGTCTGGTTGTGTTAGTGTGAATGTCTGGGTGTGTGTATTAGTGCTGATTGTCTGGTTGTGTTAGTGTCTGGGTGTGTGTTAATGTATGGGTCTGGTTGTGTTAGTGTGAATGTCTGGGTGTGTGTGTATTAGTGGTGATTGTCTGGTTGTGTTAGTGTGAGTCCCTGGGTGTGTGTGCTTTAGTAAAAAGATTGTGAGGAGAACCGGTGTGCCCCAAAAATAGTGTGTGCTAAATAAGTAAATCTCTTAAAAATACTTCCCTTTTGTTTTCTCACAGCTGCCTCCTTAAAAACAACTCTCTCCAGGTGTTGTAAAGTATAGGTTCAATTTCAATAGGGGGCGCTCATGTAAGAAAAACAAACGAAACAACAATAGTGTAGACTGTTCAGACGATACGGTGTTAATTATATTACGTTAGTTGCACTCACAATAGTGCTGAAGATTTGTGTCTGTTTCTCATTCCCCTCTCATAGCAGCTTGTGAAAAAGGTAGTAAACCACTGTTTGACTGTTGCATGGTATGTGCCCTTGTGTATTGCTGGCTGAAATACATATGCTTATGGAGGATGGCCTTGATGTGTTTGTGTTGACTTATTGATGATCCGGACGTGAAGTTTCTTTTTGCTGGATAAAAGTATTGCATATTTGTGAAACCTGCAAAAGAAAACCTAGCTCCCAATTGGAGCCCTCTCTAACTGAACTATGCTGGTCCAGACTGACCAGCCTAATCACCCACTACCTCAACCTCCCAGCCAGACCCAGCTACGCCAGGCTCTGGAAAACCTCCCCCAGAAAACACACAAAACGTCCAGGCAGGTATTGCCTCACTTGGCTCAGGGATTGTCTTCTTCAGGGCCTCTCCTTGCCCTAGGAGCACAGGGAACTTCCTCTTCCCCCAACAGTCTCTCTGAGTATCAAGCTCCAGGGGCTTTTAATGTCCAGCACCTGTGCCTGATGCCGGCCACATAGGAATCCCGGACCGGATCCTGCAGATTTCTTGCCTCCTGGAAAACTCGGCATGGAATTTCCACAGCATGGGGAAACGGAGCATTGGCCCACCCTGCTCTCCAATTGCTCCACCCCAGGGACCCATATTTACGATCTGGATAGCACCTGTACCCAAATGCCACACTAAGCATCTCCCTGGGGTTTACACTGTCACAAATGCTATGTCCATGTTTAATGCTTTATCCATGTGTAAGGCAGTGTCAGTGTGCAATGCTATGTCCATGTTTAATGCTATGGCAGGAACCACTTTTTCGCTGCCTGAACCATGGCATTTTTATACAAGTGGTGTTTAAATCTGCTACCACTAGTGGCCGCCCTCTGGAGCACTCAGAACTCAGGTGTTCCTTGTTACCTGGGTTGAGCCCTAGCCAATACATCCAGCTGGCCCTTGTTACCTGTGATTACCCTGCCTTTATGAACCTGCCCTGCCCTTCAGTCAGGGCCTTTGTATTGAAGTCTATGGATCTTCCTGCTGTGGCTCGGCACCTGTACTGTTCCTGGTTCCCTGCTTTGTGTCCTGATCAAGCGGGTTCCCTGCTTTGTGTCCTGATCAAGCGGACTCCCTGCTTTGTGTCCTGATCAAGCGGACTCGCTGCTTTGCGTCCTGATCAAGCGGACTCGCTGCTTTGCGTCCTGATCAAGCGGACTCGCTGCTTTGCGTCCTGATCAAGCGGACTCGCTGCTTTGCGTCCTGATCAAGCGGACTCGCTGCTTTGCGTCCTGATCAAGCGGACTCGCTGCTTTGCGTCCTGATCAAGCGGACTCGCTGCTTTGCGTCCTGATCAAGCGGACTCGCTGCTTTGCGTCCTGATCAAGCGGACTCCCTGCTTTGCGTCCTTCCAAGCGGACTCCCTGCTTTGCGTCCTTCCGAGCGGACTCCCTGCTATGCGTCCTTCCGAGCGGACTCCCTGCTATGCGTCCTTCCGAGCGGACTCCCTGCTATGCGTCCTTCCGAGCGGACTCCCTGCTATGCGTCCTTCCAAACAGACTCCCTGCTATGCGTCCTTCCAAGCGGATTCCCTGCTTTGCGTCCTTCCAAGCGGACTCCCTGCTTTGCGTCCTTCCAAGCAGACTCCCTGCTATGCGTCCTTCCAAACGGACTCCCTGCTATGCGTCCTTCCAAACGGATTCCCTGCTATGCGTCCTTCCAAACGGACTCCCTGCTTTGCGTCCTTCCAAGCGGACTCCCTGCTTTGTGTCCTCATGAAGACCATTCACCTACATCTGTTACATCACCTGAGAAATCCAACAAGCCTGTTACCAGTATGAAAAAGGAATCTTCTAGGAAACGTGAACCCCTTACCACAACCGAATTGCAACAAAGGTGTGATGATGAGGCTTGCTTTTACTGTGGCAAAAAGGGACACTGGATCACCCAATGTCCTCTGAAACCTCCCAAACCCTCTGTACTGATTGAACAGTCTATGTCACAAGCACAGAGCTCTCCTAAAAGGGGAAGTAGCTTTATTCCCCAGGACAGTGAACGCATGGAGTATATACCACCCCTGGTGATTCCTAATGCTTCTCAAACTCCAGTGGATGTCCAGCTGAAGCCTGAAGCCTGATGACTGTTCTGTGATGGAATGCAGCTTCTGTGATTCTACAGTCTGTGGCAGTGTGGGTTGCTCCCATATGGATGAACTTCCAATTGCTTTCTGTTCAGCCATGATTGCAACTCCTATCACTCTTACCTCAGCAAAGTGTGATACACCAGAGACTACCATAGCCCCTAATATCTCCTCTGGACTGATAGCAAAGATACATGACCCTATTCCATCTCTGAGGAGGAAGGGACCTTCCATCAGTGCTTCCCATACCAAGTCTGCTTCTCCTGTTTTGAACCAGTGCAGTTCTGCTACTACCCCCCTGCCCCCAGTAGTGCCCTGGGTACAGGGCAGCTATGTGACCCCTGGTACATGGAAAGAGAAAGCACTGAATCATACCTTCTCATCAACTTCTTCAGCATCCAGTCCTAATTTGACCTATGATTGCACCACAGATAACCTTTCCTTTGATTGTGTTATTACCTCTAATGGCAATATAATCAGAAATGAAGACCTGGAGATCTGTGAACAAGCTGTGAAAAGAAGAAATCACGTTAAGTACACCCTTCTGCTCAGTTTATTAAAGGTGTACAGATTTTGTTCAGACTGTTCGCATTCAGTGACCGCTCCTTGGGGAGGGGGTACTGTCAGGAACCACTTTTTCGCTGCCTGAACCATGGCTTTTTTTTTATACCTGTGGTGTTTAAATCTGCTACCACTAGTGGCTGCCCTCCGCCCTCTGGAGCACTCAGAACTCAGGTGTGCCTTGTTACCTGGGTTGAGCCCTAGCCAATACATCCAGCTGGGCCTTGTTACCTGTGATTACCCTGCCTTTATGAACCTGCCCTGCCCTTCAGTCAAATGGGTGTTTTGATGGATATATCCAGCCCTGTGTGTCCAAAATAAATCAGTCTTCGTTTGGTTTTACCCTACACCGAGTCTCGGCTAGTGCCTGGGGAACCGGGGGAAGTGTGTTGTCCCAGGCTAAGGGAGCACAAGACAGCGGAGGTAGACGGTCGGACTAGCCAGCTCCGTGACATTGGTGGCAAGCAGTGGGATTGCTTCTTATTCTGAGGGACACTCACTTTCTACCGGGATTAACCAACAGGACGGCAGAGTTCGGTCGCCTTGACGAGGACATGGATGTGGTATCAGAATTCCAGGGGCTGCTGTGGGTCATCCTCTCTTGCTACACCACTACTCTGCCTACAGAACAATACCAGAATCTGAGGCAACTGGTTCGACAGTCACTATGGCAGAGGGCTGTTATATGCCGGGGTCAGTGTCTTCCAAGCTCCGATCAAAAGATTAGAGACCAGCGGGAACTACGCATGTCATTCCTGGGACAGCAACCCCAGGAGCAATGGGTATCCAAATCGGACAAGCTGGTCCAACAGGAGGTAGAGCTGGAAAATTACTATAGGGCTCTGCAGTGGTATACAGAGCAAGCATATTGGGGAACTGTGAAAGAATGTTCTCCAGAGGGCTATGACTTTGGTGGCCCAGGATTATTATGGGATAGTCTTCAGGAGGATCCGGACTTCGGAAGTATAGCGGAGTGGCGGATTCAGAAGATGCCGTAACCCCAGCTGAAGCGCTGGCAACAGGGCAGAGCATCGCTGGCCTCTGCCCAGCACATACCAAAGCTGCAGGAATTCAGGGAGATACAGCGGCCGACCCGCCTCAGCAGCAGAAGCAGGGAGGTGGAACAGCCGGTCCATCTCCCCAGCGGCAGAACCTAATTCCGGGACAGGAGGAACCTGACCTCCCTCCTCAACGGCAGCAGGAGCACCAGGGAGGGGATGCAGGAGACATCACTCCCCAGCGGTACCCGGAAGATGGCGCAGCCGGCCCATCTCCCCAGCAGCAGCAGGAGCAACAATTTTGGGAGGGCATTGATGGGCCAAATGAACTGACTGACTACGGAGTCAACCCGTTTGGGGTTTCCTCCTGTGTCAGTCCAATTTGGAGGGGGGAGAATTGTGACGGAACCCTCAATCACTGGGACCACTGGAGAGGCCTAACTGCTAGCCTCCTCCCTATTGACTATGGGCCCTGGGTTTGTAAAGACTTTTGTGGCTACCCCCAGCAGTACCATCTCATCACTGGCTGAGGGGATTATCTCCAGCATACAGCCAGGATCTGCAACCAGGGAGTGACTGCCATTGTTTCAGTTTAATGTTGTATAAATCAGCCCCCCCCCCCATTGTATTGTTAATCTAGTTACTGCCCCTGTTGTCTCTGGGAGGCAGATTAAGGAGGGGGGCAGTTTGTGTCTCAATATCTTATTTTATGTAAATGTGTGTTTTGATGGATATATCCAGCCCTGTGTGTCCAAAATAAATCAGTCTTCGTTTTACCCTACACTGAGTCTCGGCTAGTGACTGGGGAACCGGGGAAAGTGTGTTGTCCCAGGCTAAGGGAGCACAAGACAGCGGAGGTAGTCGGTCGGACTAGCCAGCTCCGTGACAAATGCTATGTCCATGTTTAATGCTATATCCATGTTTAATGCTATGTCATTGTGTAATGCAATGTCCATGTTTAATGTTAACTCTATGTGTAATGCTATGTCCATGTGTATCATTATCTTCATGTGTAATGCTATGTCCATGTTTAATGCTATGTCCATGTTTAATGCTATGTCTGTGAGTAGGTCTACATCCATGTTTAATGCTATCTCCATGTGTAATGCGATGTCTATTTTTAATGCGATGTCCGTTTATATTGAACTGATGATGTTAAGGCAGTCTATTAAAGGGAAAGAGCTTGCGGTGGAGGCATAATCATCCACAGAAGCTTTGTGCTTCCGTGTTGTCAATTACGTTTTGCCTTTTCTTTTCTACAGGTATAAATACACAGTTAACCTCTTAGTGTCCAGAGGGAAGGACAATCTTTCAAGCCATGGTTCCCCAGCCTTAGGGTGGTTTTTCCTCTCCTGCGTGCTGAAAGGTGACTCTTCGTGAGTCTCGAGGTAGCTGTCACCATGATCATTGCTTTCAGGCCTAATTAATTGGACTATTAATTTTGTAATTAATAATAAACAAATTAAATGACCATCAGTTTCTGTTGTGTTTTTTATACTATTGACTAAAAGTAGCTGTAACCATATGTAATAACAAAAATGAATGGAGTTTATCCAGACCAATGGTTCGGGCCCAACCAGTGTGTATGCTAAAGAGCTGCAGGGCTGGCTTCCTCAGGGCCCTTTGCCAGGTATTTCATGCTTTATTAAAAAACACCAATGCACAGGTGTACAAAAAGGACAATGTATGAATTTAAAAGGTTACAAATTTGCATCCGTGCGTCTCATGTTTAGACGTCACTTACATCTTCACACACATCATAGTTAAACATTTAGAATGAGTAATGTTATACAAAATACTAAAACCCCATATTTTTCATATATATCTAAACCAGGCATGTCCAAAGTCCGGCCCAAGGGCCAATTGCGGCCCGCGTTCCGGACTGATAAGGCCCCACGGATAAGTTGCCCGAATATAGATCAGTTTTTTTTATATTAAAGGCAGAGTGATTTAACACCTGTTTAGATTTGTCATCCAAGTCACAAAATGAAAAGTATTCCGTTTTCAATAAACTTTGCATAAAATAGTTAATTTGCATTTAATTTTAATGGTTCAAAGAATGTCAGGCGAAATGGTCGGCCCTCGCACATGTTCACTTCATCAAATCTGGCACTCTTCGAAAAAAGTCCGGACATGCCTGATCTAAACCCTCACTAAATCAGTTAAATTGACAGAACATACCCCCAACAACAATTCAGGTGTCCAGATTGTATATGCATTTCGAGCATTTTAATTGGGCTTATAAGGTGTATATTGCTGTTTTGGAACTGTTTTTTTTTACATTTAGTATGTTGGGTTTGTAACTGGAAAATTTAAACAAAGAAGCCATGAACACCACCCAATCTAGGATATGTCACTAGTGGTTTCAGGACACAGTCCAAGCAGACATTTGGCCACCAATCACTGCCGAAATTAGCTATAGAAATACTTTGTTGAATTTTTTTTCACCAACGCTTCTGTGTTTTTTAGAATTTTTTTGGCACAGGTTATGAGTTATGGCAGAGAAATCCAGTATGTGTTTTTTAGATTATGGAAATACCCTACATGCATAGGTTTTTTTACATTATTTTTTTTTTGATAGCTGCGTAGAGTTTTTATGTAGGTCATGTGCCATCAAAATACCCTACATTTTCATCTTGTTTTATTAAGTTGCAGCAATCCTACGGTTTTTTGTTTTTTTTATCTCAATTCAAATCTCCATTTATTCAAGGTATGCGTAAAGACAAGTTATAGTGTGTACATTAGAGGAATGAGAGACACCTCTTGTGTTTGCACAGTAAAACAACGGTCTGCTAAAACAAATCGGTAAGCATACCAGGGTCCGAAAGACTCTAGAATGAACAGTGAACAAGACCAGATACGGAGAGGAGATCAACATACTGTGATCGTGTCAGAAAATACAGTATTACAAAAATACAGCAGTATTAATAAAAAATAAACATAACTAAAACAGAATCAAAACACTCCAGGATGTCATTGCAATCCTACTGTTAAAGCAAAAGCAGAACGATATATATATATATATTATTGAAAACATTTCCAATTCCCTATTTTTGTATGATACAGAGACCTGGTAGAGAGGGACAGGAAGGGCAGTGGTACCTAAGGAGTCTGTCCTAATACCTTTTTTTATAGCAGACTTTTTGTGCGTTTGGTGGGGGGATTGTACAAAGAAAATGCCATTTTTGTCTTTGGATCAGAGGATGTTTCTCAAAATCTTTAGCTGGAACTGTAGAAAAGTGTAATTCTTTCCAGTTCCAAATTTATCTTAAAGTACCTATGTATTAAACACGGAAACTTGGGTCAGGTAGATCACAACTTTTGCATACCATGTTGTGGTTTTGCCTAACACTAGGTAGGGCTGTTGACTTTGATCAGAAAGGTATACCCCACCACGTTTTATTGTTATTGATAATGCACTGTGGTTTTGGGAACTGTGCATCACCCTTACCTCTGACATGTACCAGCACCAAACTTTCATTGTGTATGGAGGAGAGAACATGCTCTACATGTCTTCACAGAGCACTTTTGTTTTGGGTACACCAATTGGTGGATGGAAGCTTTTTAGGCTGGGGTGTCATATATATAAAAAAAAAAAAAAATTAACTCCAGGCTGGTATCGGAATTATCTACCTGGGTACCAAAGGTACATACATTTCTTGTTTCCTATTTTTCCTTCTTGCTACATAACCCTGCACCCACTGATCTTTATACTTTTTTAACCTGGTCCATGCACATAAGCTTTCTAGACCTCGTCACCATTTCTTCTGTAGGAGAGACCTCTGATGTCCAAACATACACCTTTCAATAGAAATCATACAACGTATGCAGATAAGTGTCCATTTTGCTTGTGGAGCTCAGTAAGAACAATACCAAGACTTTGCTACACTTTTAATTTTATTTCAAATATTTTAAATACACAATGGATACTTAACATAGACACAACTGTACAATGGAACTGACAACATGTTGATATTGTTTTAAAGATACAACACCTGGCTTCTTCAAAATATACATAAATAAAAATTCATTAATTCAATCTGAATCCCGTTATGAGCGATGTATTCCTGGTTTTCATCACATTGGTTACAGATCTTCAATTTTATCTGGCAAGTGGGTCCAATACAAACGCCCGACTAATGGAGATATTATTATATTGTGGAGCCTTGAACAAGTTTTCTAGTGTGAACTCTTAATTCAACTCTTTCTTATTCATTTATTGAATATCAATCCACTTATTTCACTTTTTCCATTGTTTTTTCTCTCTCTAATTAATGATATAATTCATTATGTTTAAACAGTTTGGTGGTTTCATGGGAACGTGAAAGTGGCCATACCAAGTCAGGACTCTTGGAATGATTCTTAGAATCATGTTGATGCATTGTCATCTTTAAAGAGTTTCTTCTGAATCAATGTCATCGGGAAGGTTCATACAGGTTATCAGAGAAATATAGAGAAGAGCATCTCTGGATAGCTTCACCTTACTGATGGGAATTTCCGAGCGTGGTTTCTCCTTCTCTGTAACATAAGTTACATGCAGCGGGCCTTTGAAGTCAGTTGTGGAGATGTTGCCATGTGTGTTCCGATTCATGTTGACACTTGAGACTCCTGTTTCTTCTGCGTACTCTTTGTAAGAGGAGTCACAGCCACCCCAACGCCTGTGCGAAGGACAAAGAACCATTTAGACAAGTGATATTCACAGAAAATGTTCCATCTGAAGGAGAGACCCGTGACTTTCTGAAAACCTTTGTAACTTTACATCGTTTTGTATCTTGGTCCAATAAAGTATCAACTTTGACGTAATATCCTACTATCACCCTTTCAACTGTTGAGCTGAGTAAAAACACATTAAGAACAATCTCGATGCTCGCTTGACAGCCTTATCACACCAACATCAGCACTCACTAAATAAGACTGCAAAGTAAAATCTAGATCTAGGCTTTCCTGTGTATTTGACATCACAGCAGGCACAGACCTCCCTAATACCCCTTTGGCCAACCTGTGTGACCTCTGGAGACGTTATTATGTGAAGTCATGTCCTGGTACTCCAAGATTACGCTCAGTACAAGGATGAGGAGGTAGGTTATGTGTCCCTCCCAACAGGGCTGGCCTAAGGGGTGTGCGGCCGCACAGGGCGCCATGGCAACAGGGGTGCCCAGGAACATCAGGGTTTTTTTTGTTTTGTTTTGTTTTAACTTTATTTAACATCCTCCATGTTAAATAAAGTTTTTTTTTTTTTACTTTATTTTACATGGAGGATGTTAAATAAAGTTAAAACAACAACAAAAAACCAATGGTTTAATTTAAGTCCCAGGCAGGGGCGCAGAGCAGTCGCTCGTGAAGTTTTCAGCAACCGCTCGGCGCCCCTCACTCTCCGTGGCGGTGCCGGTGTTTCATGCTGAGCACCGAAATATGATGTCATATTCCGGCGCTCAGCTGTGAAGCGTGCACCGCGGCAGAGCGGGAAGACGGACGCCTCCCGCTCTCACCGCAGGACTCAACAAGGCAAGTAAGGTTAATGAGAAGTAGGGAGAGGGGCGGGGGCGAAGGCAGTAAGATGGAGCAGAGTGGGGGAAGGCAGTGAGAAGGGGCAGAGGTGGTAGATAGTGAGAAGGGGCAGATGTGATAGATAGTGATAAAGGGGGAGAGGGGATAGATAGTGAGAAAGGGGAGTTTTGTGACAAGATTTTTTATCCTTTCTTTTTTTGGGATGGGGGGGCGCCAGAGGAGTAGTCCGCACAGGGCGCCAGAACACCTAAGGCTTGCTTTGCCTCCCAAATATGTATAAGACCAGGGCAAAACTAAAGACATAGCTACATTTAAGCATAAATACCGCTTGAGGGCATACATATAATTACAAGTAAATTACAAGTATATAATCCCCCATCCTTAAAATCACCCTTATCTGTCTGGGTCTTCTGCAGAATCTTTATCAATGCCACATGACGTACCTTTTTTATGATTGCCAGCAATAAGATAACGGCAAATACCAGCATTATACTTCCTGCAATAGACACCATGATGATCTCATAGGTCCTGTTTGTATAATCTGCTATAGAAAGGGCATAAAAATGTAGTCATTTTCCTCTTCCCGTACTGCCACTCAAGAGTAATAACATGACCTTTTAAAAAGAAAGAGAATATCGAAGTCCCTGCACGCCTGAGTTAAAAATCACACAGCAGGCCAAGCATAGTCAGAAACCATTAAAGTCCATTATTTTACACATTTATAGAAAGTGTTATTGTATGTGAATTAGCGCTCCTTTTAACTTTTCTCAGAACAGCTGAGCTCACGAACATTATTGAAACATACCCCTGCTTGAGTACGGGTGACTTAATTCAGAAGTGTTGTATTTGAGTGCCAAGCTAGTTCCCAAGTATATGTATAACTTAATATTAAAATTAATCAATCCTTGGTTAAGCCTCTACTACTTCATCTGGAAGGCTGTGCCATGCATCAACCACCCTCTCAGTAAAACTTTTGTTGTGTCATGTTTTGTAACAGCTTTCTAGAATGTTACCCAAATTGTGGTTCTCTCTCTCTCTTAAGCATTTCATATTTCAGCCCACAAAGAAAAAACTCCTTTTTCAGAGTTTGTGTCTGCAACCATCTCTCTTCCAGAGTTATCCAGAGCCATTCTGTAAAACAGCAACTAAAACATAATATAAAACATAGTAGAAAAGGTATATATATATATATATATATATGCCATAGTACATCACTGTGGAATATGATGGTGCCATATAAGATAATTATAATAATAAATATTATTATTATTAAAAATGAAATTCAATAATTGTATATTATCGATATATAATTACTTTCTTAAGATATTTATAAGACAAAATATTGTGCAAGGATAGTTTAGGGAGGATAGTTTAGCAAGGATGTAAGAAGGATAGTTTAGTCACCTTTACAATATTTTTTTTGCCGTAACCAAACAAAATAAGTGACATTATTTTATTAAACAATATTTCCTTAAAATATATAAAAAATAGCATTTTTATTTGTATTGCTAATTGAATTAGAGGCAAATGTGTGTTTGTTAAAAAAAATAAAAATAAGATAAGACGAGCGTTCTAGAATATCAACCTCAAAGCAATACCCATACCATGGGAATGGGTGGTGGATTAGAGAATATCCTAAAATAAAAACGTTACTCTAATAAGAAAGCTATGACCCCTATACTTTTTTTCCCCATGTATACGACTAAAATGGCAGGTCCTGAACAACATATGTGATTAGTAAATCTTGTATGTAATGAACGTAAATCACAGTTTATTAATGTGTTTGGGAGTGCACATTTTGCAGCATACATAAATGTTTAGGTTTAAAGATAAATGTCCCTTCTACTATGAATATTCAGTGTATCAGCATTAGCAAATGAGGGGGGTCATATGAGTTGCCTAAAAGCTCTCCCTGTTTCTCTTACCTGTAAACAGTTGGATGGGGGGTTATACAATCAACCAAATTATGAACCCCAAATATACCACCCAGTGCTGGAATGGGGAGTTAAAGTTTATAAAGATAGCCTCTGGGAGACATGGATCCCATTGCATTCCTTCCCTACACTCTAAAAAAATCACCTAAGCACTTAAAGGAAAAAAGTAGTCTGACTCAAAATTTTAAAACTATATACACCAGTCAGCCATACCATTATGACCACCTGCCTAATATTGTGTAGGTCCCTCTTTTGTTACCAAAACAACCTTGACCCGTCAAGGCATGGGTTCCACTAGACCTCTGAAGGTGTGCTGTGGTATCTGGCATCAAGATGTTAGCAGCACATCCTTTAAGTCCTGTCTCCTAGTAAGCAACGCACATGCACTGTGTGTTCTGTGTTCTGACACCTATCAGAACCAGCATTAACTTTTTCATCCATTTGAGCTACAGTAGCTCATCTGTTGGATTTCACCACATGGGCCAGCCTTCACGCCCACATGCATCAATGAGCCTTGGCTGCTCATGACCCTGCTGCCAGTTGACCACTTTCCTTCCATGGACCACTTTTGATAGGTACTGACAACTGCAGACCGGGAACACCCTGCAAGAAATGCAGTTTTGGGGATGCTCTGACTAGCCATCACAATTTTGCCCTTGTCAAAGTCGCTCAGATCCCTACGCTTGCCCATTTTTCCTGCTTCTATCACATCAACTTTGAGAACGAAATGTTCACTTCCTACCTACTATATCCCACCCACTGAGTTCACTTCCTACCTACTATATCCCACCCACTGACAGGTGCCATGATAACAAGATTATCAGTGTGATTCACTTCACCTGTCAGTGGTCATAATGTTATGGCTGATCGGTGTATACGCCCTTGTACCAGATGCCCTAAGAGATTGGAGAATGCATTGCATACACAAAGTGAAAGATTTCTTTCTGAAAAGATCGGAAGCATGCTTCTAGAAATGTTTTTTTTTCTGATTTGTTTGGGTTTTGGGTTATTATAAATTATAATATAATTATATTCCTATAGTGACACTTGAATCTCTTAATATCTTTATTAGTGATATTGCAGATGGTCTTGATGAAAAGGTATGTCTATTTGCTGACGACACAAACATTTGCAACAGGGTTGATGTTCCTGGAGGAAGAAGCCAAATGGCAAATGATTTAGGTAAACTGGAAAAATGGTCAGAGCTGTGGCAACTCGCATTCAATATGGATACTTGTGCGAGGACTCAATTCAACAAAATAACAGATTCTCTGCAGGAGACCTCGATTCTCTGTCAGCCGGTGGGGGTCTGCACGATGTGCACAGACAGCCTCTGTTACTGCCATTCACTTACGCTGAGGCTTCTGTGAAGCTGCAGTGAAAGTGCCTGTCAGCAACGGAGGTTCACAAAACACCAGAGAGTCGGTAGAGAGGCAGAGCGGTGTATGGGAGGGGAGAGGAGTCAGAGGGGTGTATGGAAGTGGAGGGGAGAGGCGGAAGTTGTCTGTGCGTATCGCACGGACACCCACCGTCCGACAGTGAGGGGAATCCAGGTCCCCTGCAGCGTTGCGGGGATCTGGATTCCGGTGTTATAATCCGATCTCTATTTGAGGTTGGATTATATAAGGAGAGGAGTTTTTCAGAGCATTTGCTCTGACTAAAACCTCTTTTTATAATCGATAAAAATCGACGATTTTCATTATCGATTATTATCGATTTTATCGATTAGTTGTTTCAGCCCTACTGTTAACATAGCACAACACAAAGAGTGCAAATGGAAAACGCAGAACAGGAAAAAATGGAGCAGTGGTTCATATAGTAAGAAGCACAAAGCACTTCTGAAAATGAACATGCATGTCGCTGTCTTTGAAAGACCATTGGTTACATATCTGTCATCTCTTCTTCAAAACGAGAGTAGCAGATGGTCCACATGTGCAGAGGATGCATGCCCAGGAACATTTTCTCCCTCTGATTGCATGGTTTTATGCTGCCTCTGTTGCCAATGGTATCATGCAGCATGCCTTTTACAAAGCACCTTAAAACTGCCAACATAATACAAGTGTCACCAGTGTTCAAAATGACAAAGATCTATATGATATGTCAGATGGTTTTATTGCAGAAAAAACTGTTTGATTTTTCTCCCATTATATCCTATGGGCATTCAGTCAATTCTGTCATTCACCTGCCATTCCCTAGAAAACCGCTATAATCTCACATAACCTGAGTTTTAGAACCTATAACTGTACTAGGGGAGTATACATGACAAAAATCTATCTATTTCTCTGAAAAACAGGTTTGTTTTTTCTCCCATTATATCCTATGGGCATTCCCTCAACACTGTCATTCAACTGTCATAATTCACAGCCATCATTCCACCTAATCTGACACTTGGATCATGTGTCTGTAACAGGGGAGTATGTGTTCCAAAGATCTACATCATATGTCTGATGGTTTTCTCTGCAAAACAAGTTACGTTTTTCTCCCATTCTATCCTACGGGCATTCACTGAATACTGTCATTCACCTGTCATTCCATAGAACACAGCTATAATCCCTCAAAATCTGAGTTTGGGATCCTGTGTGTGTACTAGAGGAGCATGTGTGCCAAAGATCTATACGATACGTCAGATGGTTTGCTCTAAAAAAACAAGTTTAATTTGTCTCCCATTATATCCTATGGGCATTCACTCAAAACTGTCATTCACCTGTCATTCCATAGACAACAGCTATAATCCCACATAGTATGAGTTCTAGATCCCATGTGTGTACTAGGGGAGTATATGTGCCAACGTTCTATATGATATTTCAGAGGGTTTTCTCAAAAAAACAAGTTTAATTTTTCTCCCATTATATCCTATGGGCATTCACTCAAAACTGTCATTCACCTGTCATTCCATAGAAAGTAGCTATAATCCCACATAATCTGAGTTTTAGATCCTGTGTCTGTGCTAGAGGAGAATGTGTGCCAAAGATCTAGATATGTCTTAAACTTTTATTTAAAAATCAATTATTCTTTTCCCCTCTATTATAGTCTATGGGCATTCCTCCCCATTATAGTCTATGGGCATTCCTCCCCATTATAGTCTATGGGCATTCCTCCCCATTATAGTCTATGGGCATTCCTCCCCATTATAGTCTATGGGCATTCCATTTTGTCATTCGTTTTAGTATGTCCCGTCCAAAACTCAGTTTATAGATGGGTCAGTTTGTTAATAGTTTTAAAAACTCTTTTTTACAGTTTAGCACAGTTATGATTTGCCTGATTTTGTTTCCCTTTCAATCCACAAGAAGGAAATTACATTTCATAAAAGTATAGTATATATGATTTACATTTTATTATTTATATATATAAAGTATAAAGATAAAATATAAATATACTCCCTTGCTACTACAGAACAGGGACCAGCAATGTCATAAAGTGATCATAACTGCTGCAACATTCTGTTTATCCCTAGATGCGCCTGAGTCTCCGGCAAAGCTTCACCTACACCTTGAGATTTGATACTCATCTACATGGTATGAAAACCCTTGGATACCGTGTAGTATTTGAGGAGTGCGTTGACTGGTGATTCCGTAAAAGGTGCAAAGATCCTTTCCAGTCTTGCTTAACTTGAGATTAGAAGGGGCTGACTAAGGAGATTCTAATGAATTGGAGCAGCAACACGTGTACTATTTGGTGGACACCTGTGCCTCTGCAAAGGGTAACAAGATCATTTCCATAGCTAATAATGTACAGATTTGGGGTTCTAGCGGAGGGAGTTCTAACTGTTTAGAGCAGCAAGTGATGTACTGTTTGCTGCTGACCTTTAGATTTAGGGTTCTCACTAAGGAATATAGAATTGATTAGATGAGCGACTTACATATCATTTGATGGAGACTGGTGCCTCCACAAAAGTTACAAAGATCCTTCCTTTTACTGCTGAAAATAAGATTTGGGAGTTCTAGCTAGGCAGGTCCTAACTGATTAGAACTGCAACTCATAACCATTTGTTGGAGACTAGTGCCTCTGTATAGGATATCAAGATCTTTCCATTGCTGCCGACCATTAGAATTGGGGTTTTAGCTAAGGGGTTCTAACTAATTGGAGTAGCAACTTGTGTACCATTTGCTGGAAACTGTTGTCTCCGCAAAAGGTATCAAAATCCTTTCCGTTTTGTTGACCTTTAAACTTGGGCTCTAGCCAAAATGGCTCAAACTAATTTGAGCAGCAATTTGTATAGCATTTCTTGTAGACGAGTGCCTCTGCAAAGTGATTTAAGTCCCTTTTCATTGCTGCTGACCTTATGATTTGGGGTTCTAGCTTAGGAGGTTCTGATTAGAGCAGCGGCTCATGTACGATTTCAAGGATACTGGTGCCAGCTCAGTTGGTGTCAAGTTCTACTTCATCACTGCTGAAATTCAGATTAAGGTGGTTCTTGCTAAGCAGACTCTAATTGATTAGAGCAGCAACTTGTTAATCATTTGTTCGATACTAAAGCATACGGAAAGGGTTTAAAGAACCTATCCATCACTGTAGAGCTTGAGATTTGTGGTTGTAGCTAAGATTGTTCAAAATTAGAATAGTAACTTGTGTACCATAGGGTTGTAAACTAAGGAACCAGCGTGTAACTCTGCTATTTTTCTCCTTGTTTTGACTCATCCCAGTTAGTGGTACGTGATCGGTCACTAGCTTAAACCTTCTGCCCAACAAATAGTATTTCAGAGTTTCAACAGCCCATTTAATAGCTAAAAATTCCTTCTCCACTATTGAATAATTATTTTCTCTAAGTTAAAGTTTCCTACTTAGGTACAAGATTGGGTGCTCTTCATCTTGAGTTACCTGGGAAAGCACTGCTCCCAATCCTACATCAGATGCTGTACAACAGTCAGGTGTGACCAGTACAGGTTGAATGCAAATAGCTTCCTTGAGACTTTGAAATGCTTGTTCAGCTTCAGGGGACCACTTCACCATGACAGGGGCTGTAACGGCCAGGGATGGTCAGGATCAGTAGCTGAGGATCCACAGAGCAGAACCCGTGCACGAACTAGAGGCAGGCGAAATGGTACCGGAGAAGTCCAGATAAACGTGAGACAAAGCCGAAGTCAAGGGTTGGAGAAGTCAGGATAGCCGAGAGACGAAGCCGAAGTCAAGGGTTGAAGAAGTCAGGATAACCGTGAAACGAAGCCGAGGTCAGAACTTGGAGGAAACACAAAACCGCAACTGAGCCCAGAGAAACAAAGCATGAAACTCTTTGACAGGCAGTGAGTGGACAGCTAAGGAGCCCTCAAATAGCCCCCAGGCAGATAACCCCGCCTCAAACTATAGCATAAATACACAGAGAAAATTTCCGGCTATCTTAGGAGTGGCGTGCGCATGCGTGAGTGTCTGCGGGAGGCTGCTATGGCTGTAGCAGCTGCAGGTAAGTTGTTAGCTGTTACTTCATCCCCCGCCACAAGGGTGCGCTCCGAGCACCCAGGACCAGGCTTGGAAGGCCAGCGTAAATGAAAGTCACGAATCCTGGCCGGGGCATGGATATTGGAGACGGGTTCCCAGGATCTCTCCTCTGGACCATAACCTTTCCAATCAATAAGATATTGTAACTGACCCCTCCGAATGCGAGAATCAAGGATCCAACGAACCGCATACTCCTCCTGGATCTGAATCGCCACGGCCTTGGGAATACAAAACGGATCCGAGAATCTATTAGTAACTGCCGGCTTAAGCTGGGAGACATGAAAAGAATCAGATCTCTTCATGGACACAGGTAGGTCCAGCTTGTACGATACTGCATTGATCCTAGAGCGAACCGTATAGGGACCTATGTATTTGGGACCTAGAGTTCTGGAATATGCCATCTGGTGTCTGAGCAGAGGGCCACATGGAAGGGTTAAATCCATATGTGACAAAGAACGGAGAATTCTGTAGGGATTCATGAAATGAATTGTTACATGAGAATTCGGCCAAATGAAGCAACTGGGACCAATTGGAGTGATCTTCGGAGACATAGGAACGAAGGTAGTGTTTGAGCACCTGGTTGGTTCTTTCGGTTTGACCATTGGATTGAGGATGATACGTAGAGTAGAGGTGCGTAGCTATGCTGAGATGAGTGCATAAGCTCCTCCAGAAACGAGATATAAATTGAGGACCACGGTCAGAGATAATTCTTTGCGGCACGCCGTGGAGTTGAACAATATCCCGCAGAAAAACGTTGGAGAGTTCCCTGGCGGAGGGTAACTTGGGCAACGCGGTAAAGTGAGCCATTTTGAAAAGAAATCGACTACCACTAAAATTGCGGTATTGCCCTGGGATTTAGGTAAGTCTGTAAAAAAGTCCATAGCTATGTGGCTCCACGGTCTGTCAGGAATAGGCAGGGGGCACAACAACCCAGACTTCTTGGAACGTGGCGAGCACATACGGAGCAAGCCCGGATGAAGTCTTTGATGTCTTGGCGCATGTTGGGCCACCAATAAGTCAGTCGAAGAAGGGACAGGGTGTTGCGAAGTCCACGATGACCTGCCACGGGAGAAGCATGGAACTGGGCGAGCAATGGTTTAATAAATCAAGGCTGGATGAACAGACGTTGGCTAGGAACTTGGAGAGAAATGGGTCGTGGATATTGAGAGCCGGCAATCAGTTGGGTAAGATCGGTGCTGATGGTGGCAATAATGAGGTTCCTCAAATTGTCGAGAAAGGGCATCGGCCTTTATATTTTTTGACCCAGGACGGTACGTGATTCGGAAGTTAAATCGAGTGAAGAATAATGCCCACCGAGTTTGTCTAGGATTAAGACGTTTGGCGTTCTCGAGATAAGTTAGGTTCTTATGATCGGTGTAGACCAGGATCGGAGTTTCGGAGCCTTCCAAGAGGTGACGCCATTCTTCGAATGCCAATTTGATGGCTAACAGATCCCTGTTGCCGATGTCGTAATTGCGTTCTGCAGGAGTGAAACATCTGGAGAAAAAGGCGCAGGGGTGGATCTTATTGGAAGATGGGTGTCTCTGAGAAAGCACAGCCCCAACACCTAGTTCAGAAGCGTCCACTTCTATGATAAACGGTTTAGTAGGATCCGGATGTTTCAGGATAGGAGCACACGCAAATGCGGCTTTGAGGCGGTGGAAAGCTGCAAGGGCTTCTGGAGGCCATTTCCGGGGATTAGAGCCTTTCTTAGTAAGGGCGGTGATGGGTGATGATAAATTGCCGGTAGTAGTTGGCGAACCCAATGAATCTCTGTATCCCTTTAAGATCAGCAGGAAGAGGCCATTGAGTAACTGCGGCCAGCTTATTGGGGTCCATCTCCAGATGACCTTCAGAAATGACATAACCCAAAAAGATGGTGTGAGATTTTTCAAATTCACACTTCTCTGCTTTGGCAAATAAGTTGTTCTTCCTGAGCCGTTGGAGCACTGACCGGACACGATGTTCCTGTAAAGTCTGAGAGTAAATCAATATGTCGTCAACATAGACTATAACATGAGACAACAGCATATCACGAAATATATCGTTAATAAAGCTCTGGAATACAGCGGGAGTGTTACATAGCCCAAACGGCATCACAAGGTATTCATAGTGGCCGTAACGGGTATTAAACGCAGTCATCCATTTGTCTCCCTGGCGAATGCGGATTAAATTGTAGGCCCCACGGAGAACATGGTGGAGTCTTTGAGTTGATCATATAATTCAGAAATCAGAGGTATAGGGTATTTATTCTTTATTGTGATGTTATTCAGGCCTCTGTAGTCAATGCATTGGCAGAGGGAACCGTCCTTCTTTTTAACAAAAAAAAATCCTGCACCAGCTGGGGAACTAGATGCCCGAATAAATCCCTTGTGGAGGTTCTCCTCGATATACTGAGAGAGGGCGCAATTTTCAGGTTCCGAGATAAGTTCTTCCAGAAGGCGGTGCCGTTCCCGGGAGTAGTTGAATGGTGCAGTCATAAGGACGGTGGGGAGGAAGTTTCTCTGCCCTCTGTTTAAAGAATACATCTAGAAACTAATGATACTGTTGAGGGACAAGAGCACGAGGGTCCTCTACAGGTTCGAGTACTGCGTGAATTGTAGGATTATTCTGCAGACAGGAGACTTGGCAAGAGGCACTCCAAGCTGAAATCTGTCTTGCTTCCCAATCAATAGTGGGATTTTGAAGAGATAGCCAAGGTAATCCTAAAATCAATGGTATGTGGGGACTGTGAAGGACATCGAGGGAAATGGACTCCACATGAACAACTCCTATGGTCATCTGGATGTGTATAGTGGAGTGAGACACAACCCCAGTTCCGAGAGGAGAGCCACCCAGTGCGGAAATAGCTTTAGAGTGGGTACAGGGAATAAGCCAATAAAGTTCCCGGCAGCACCCGAATCTATGAAAGCTTGTGTGGCCACTTTGTGGCGTGTTCACTGGAGAGTAGCTGGAACTAAAAGTCTGTTTTGGACAGGAGGTGTGATAGAAGAAATGCTCAGTGGACCACCTCCGAATTCCACTAAGCCCTGGCGTTTCCCTGCTTCCGGGGGCAGGATACTACTTTGTGACCCTTTTGACCACAGTATAGACAATGTCCTAGAACTCTGCGGCATCTTTTCTCGTCTTCAGACAGATGCAGAATGGGGCCTCCATGGGTTCCTCTGCAGAAGTGACAGCATAATCAGGACAAGACAAAGAATATGTAGAAGGCTGAAAAGGACGAGGTCTTCTATCTCTGTCTCTCTCTTTGCCGCGTTCCTGCTCCGGGCATCCAATTTGAGGCAAAGAGCAATGAGATCCTCTAAATTCTCAGGAAGGTCACGATAAGTCAGGGCATCCTTCAGGTGGTCATTAAGCCCTCTCTGAAACGCCGCCCTCAGCGCCTCATTGTTCCACTTAGGCTAAGGTACAAAATTCAACTGCATACTGAGCTACAGTTCTTTTGCCTTGCTGTAAGTCCATAATTGTTACCTCAGCATTATTGCGACGACCCGGAGCGTCAAAAACAGCCCGAAAGGCAGAAATAAATGAGTCGGCATTGTCCATTAAGGGAGAATTCTGTTCCAACAACGGTGAGGCCCAAGCCAGAGCCTCCCCTCGTAATAGATTAATGATGAAGGCCATCTTGGTGGCATGAGAGGAGAAGGTCTGTGGCTGGGTTCTGAAGTGCAGCTGGCACCGATTGAGGAATCCTCTGCATTCCAGGGGATTACCAGAAAATGTATCTGGCATTGGCATCTTTGGAGGGTTCACGAGAGGACTGGATGCTGCAGGCGCCTCTGCAGAGGTGCCAAGAACCGGAGCGGGAGCTGACGGAGAAGTTAATGCCCGCAGAAGATCAGTCATAGTATCCAACTTCTGTTCTAGGGTTAACAGTTGTGAGGCGTGGGAGGCCAAGATCTGGTCGTGTCGTTCCCGTCGGGATTATAAACGACTGATGTCTGCGGGATCCATGTGGGCCTGTCAAACTGTAACGGCCAGGGATGGTCAGGATCAGTAGCCGAGGATCCACAGTGCAGAACCCGTGCATGAACCAGAGGCAGACGAAATGGTACTGGAGAAGTCAGGATAAACGTGAGACGCAGCCGAAGTCAAGGGTTGGAGAAGTCAGGATAACTGTGATACAAAGCCGAAGTCAGAACTTGGAGCAAACACAAAACTGCAACTGAGCCCAGAGAAACAAAGCATGAAACTCTTTGACAGGCAGTGAGTGGACAGCTAAGGAACCCTCAAATAGCCCCCAGGCCTCAAACTATAGCATAAATACACAGAGAAAATGTTCGGCTATCTTAGGAGTGGCGTGCGCATGCGTGAGGGTCTCGTCCGGCAGTGTCTGCGGGAGGCTGCTACGGCTGTAGCAGCTGCAGGTAAGTTGTTAGCTGTTACAGGGGCTTTAGCTTTTGTGAGATCAGTTAAGGGACCAGCTATAGTTGCAAAGTTCAAAATAAATCTCCTGTAATAGCCAATAAGACCAAGGAATGTTCTGACCTGTTTCTTAGTAAATGGCCGTGGCCAATTCCGTATGGCTTCAATTTTAGCAAGTTGTGGCTAGACTAACCATCTCCCAATGGAATTCCCTAGATACTTAGCCTCCTCTAGGCCAATAGTACACTTACTAGAGTTTGCTGTCAGGCCAGCATTTCGTATGGAATAAAGGACGGCCTGCACTCTTGGTAAGTGAGACTTCCAATCTTCACTGTGTATAACCACATCATCCAAGTAAACCGCTGCGTTAATGGTATGTGGTTTTAGGATTCGGTCCATCATTCTTTGAAATGTTGCTGGAGCCCCATGTATACCAAAAGGTAACACTTTATATTGAAAAAGTCCATCTGGAGTAGAAAAAGCAGTTATTTCCTTTGCCCAGTCTGTGAGAGGCACTTGCCAATAGCCTTTGGTTAGATCCAGTGTGGTGAGATACCGGGCTTTCCCAAGTCTTTCCACAAGTTCGTCAACCCTCGGCATTGGATATGCATCAAACGTGGATATTTTGTTAAGTTTCCGGTAAACATTGCAAAATCTGATTGTACCATCAGGCTTTGGTACAAGCACAATTGGGCTACACGAGTCACTTTGGGATTCTTCGATCACCCCAAGGGCCCGAACCGCTATGGTGACTCCCAGGCGGGCCAAAATTTCTGCTTTCAGTTTACCGTAGTCACAGGCTTCTGCAGGCTCCAAATCCTAATATGCCTTTTGAGGCTCTCCACTCAGGAACGGTGCTAAAAGGCTTGCCCATTCAGATTCAGGCCAACGTTCTCTTTCAGCTGTCCTTTCAAAAGCCATCAGGTAAGCCTCTACATCATCTGTAGCCACCATCTTTTGCAAATAGTTACTCACTCTCAGAGTCTTAGAACTATGTGGCACTTCTGCAGTATACCTGGCCAGCCTCTCAGATAGGCCCTGGATCTCCTGCTGCATAGCACGAGTGACATTTTGTTGCTCCTCTTTCTGTGCAAGCACCAGTTGCTGCAGGACTGTAATATTTTCTTGCTGGACAGTTGTAGCTTGTTGCTGAGCAGTTGTAGCTTGTTGCTGTGTGGCTGCTGCCTGTAGTAAAGTCTTAATAACATCCTCCATGTTTATTTTTTGTGGTATTGTTTCCTTTTCCACACTATCCACCATACGTGAGCTGGGATCATGTAACCACACAGTCTTAAGGTTTAAAATACCACACAAGGTTGAATTCCTTTTAGAAATTGTAGTCATTTTATTAAAAGGTCTGTAAACAAACAAATATAAAACAAACGAAAAGAAAAGCCTTGATCTCTGAGCACTTACTGACAAATACAAACTAACTATCATTGGACGGCTTACCCGCTACCAACAAAAACCATTTCGCACAGACCTTTTACTCTAGGAACCGTTCAGTAGATTATTTTGGAGAGAAATGCACTGTTACTCGCTGCTTGTGTCTTTCTCACCTGAATAACTCACAGGGCTCCTTTTTGTAGCAGCCCCCTGCTGCTCATTGGTAACAGGTGAGTAACTATCTGGGATAACCAGAACTCCTGGACTGGTTTCATCACCTGCTGCAAGTAAACTGTGGAGTGGAGCACTGGCCCTCCCTTCTCTCCAAATGCTCCACCCCAGGGACCCAAACGTAACCACAGTATTACCACTATTTTGTTGGTAACAAAATATTCTCCCTGGGGTTATGAAATACATTGCACTGCAGTATTTTGTGAGAAATATATATGTTATCCACCACCATGCCCTGTTCCCCGTCACAGTATCAAGATGCCTTACATAGCTAATGGCCTTCAGATTTGGGAGTTCCCCTAGGAAATCTCTGATTACAGCAGCAACTTGTGAACTATTTGTTGAAGACTGGTGCCTCCCTAGAGGGTATCAATGCCCTTGCTATTGCTGCTGTCTTTTAGATTTAGGGTACATACTAAGGAAGATCTAATTGATTGGAGTAGCAACCTAGATACCATTTGATGGAGACAGGGGCCTTTCCAAATGGTATCAAGATCATTTCCATTGCCGTTGACCTTTAGATTTGGGGTTCTAGCAAAGGGACATATAACTAATTGGAGCAGCAACTTGGGTATCATTTGTTGGAGACTGGTGTCTCTGCATAGGGTATCAAGATCCTTTCCAAAGCTAATGTCCTTGAGATTTGGGGTTCTAGCGGAGGGAGTTTTAACTGTTTAGAGTAGCAACTGGTGTACTGTTTGTGGGAGACTGGTGCCTTGCTAAAAGGTATCAACGTCTCTTCCATTTCTGCTGACCTTTAGATTTAGGGTTCTTACTAAGGTATATAGAATTGATTAGATGAGCGACTTACATGTCATTTGATGGAGACTGGTGCCTCTGCAAAAGTTACAAAAACCCTTCCCTTTACTGCTGACAATAGGATTTGAGAGTTCTAGCTAGACAGGTCCTAACTGATTAGAACTACAACTCCTAACCATTTGTTGGAGACTAGTGCCTCTGCATAGGGTATCAAGATCATTTCCATTGCTGCTGACCTTTAGAATTTGGGTTTTATCTAAGGGGTTCTAACTAATTGTAGTTCCAACTTGTGTACCATTTGCTAGAAACTGGTGCCTCTGCAAAGGGCATTAAGATCGTTTCCGTTTTGTTGACCTTCAGATTTGGGCTGTAGCTAAGGGGGCTTGGACTAATGAGAGTAGCAACTTGTGTACCATTTGTTGTAGACTAGTGCCTATTCAAAGGGTATCAAGATCATTTACATAGCTAATGGCCTTCAGATTCAAGAGTTCCCACTAGGAAATATCTAACTGATTACAGCAGCAACTTGTGAACTTTTTGTTGAAGACTGTGCCTCCCTAGAGGGTATCAAGGTCCTTGCTATTGCTGCTGACCTTTAGATTTAGTGTACTTACTAAGGAAGATCTAATTGATTGGAGTAGCAACCTAGATACCATTTGATGGAGACAGGTGCCTTTCCAAATGATATCAAGATTATTTCCATTGCTGTTGACCTTTAGATTTGGGGTTCTAGCTAAGGGATATCTAACTAATTGGAGCAGCAACCAGTGTACCATTTGCTGAAAACTTGTGCCTCTAAAAAAGGGCATCATGGGCTTTTCTATGTTGTTGACCTTTAGATTTTGGGCTTAAGCTAAGAAGGCTTAACTGATTAGAGCGAAGACTTGTGTAGGGAAAGGGTATTAAGATTGTGTCCCATTCGTTGGAGACTTGTGTCTGCATAGGGTATCAAGATCCTTTCCAAAGCTAATGTCCTTGCGATTTTTGCGTTCTACCTAGGCAGGTTCTAACTGATTAGAACTGCAACTCATGTTCCATTTAGCTAAGGCACATCTAAGTAACTGGAGCAGCAACTTGTGTACCATTTGCTAGAAACTGGTGCCTCTGCAAAGGGCATTAAGATCGTTTCCATTTTGTTGACCTTTAGATTTCAGGCTGTAGCTAAGAATGCTCTAACTGATTAGAGCACCGACTTGTGTACCATTTATGTGTAGACTAGTGCCTCTGCAAAAGCTATCAAGGTCCCTTTCATTGCTGCTGACCTTAAGATTTGGGGTTGCAACTTAGGAGTTTCTGATTAGAACAGCAACTCATGTAGAATTTGTTGGAGACTTGTGCCACAGCAGTTGGTGTCAAGGTCCATTTCATTGCTGTTGACCTTCAAATTTCGGGGGTTCTTGCTAAACTGACTCTTAGATTAGATTAACAACTTGCATACTATTTGACGGAGACTGGTGTTTCCTCAAGAGGAACCAAGATTCTTTTGATGCTAACATTGAGATTTGTTGGAGACGAGTGCTGCTGCATTGGGTATCAAGATACTTTCCATTGCTGCTGACCTTTGGAATTGGGGTCCTAGCTAAGATACATCTAACTAATTGGAGCATCAACATGTTTACTATTTGCTCGAAACCGATACCTCAACAAAAGGCATCAAGATCCTTTCCATTTTGTTGACCTTTAAATTTGGGGCTCTAAGAAGGTTCAAACTAATTAGCCGCAACTTCTGTTCAATTTGTGTGTAGACTTGTGTCTCTGCGAAGGGTATCAAGGTCCCTTTCATTGCTGCTGATCTTAAGATTTGGGGGTCGAGCTGAGGAGGTTCTGATTAGACCATTTGTTGGAAACTGATGCCACCAAAGTTGGTGTCAAGGTCCATTTCATTGCTGCTGACCTTCAGATTTAGGAGATTCTTTCTGAGCAGACTCTAAATGATAAGAGCAGCAATTTGTTTACCATTTGTTAGAGACGAGTGCTTACAGAAAGGGTATTAAGATCCTACCCATCACTGCTGACCTAGAGATTTGTGGTTCTAGCTAAGGATGTTAGAATTAGAGCATGAATTGTGTACCATTAGAGCAGCAATTCTAGTTTAATTAAAGATATTTTACATTTGCCTCTTAAAGTCCATTGGGAAGGACATTCCTTCTAGCCATGGTTCCCCAGAGGTTTCCTCATCATTGAGGTTTTTCCTCTCCTGAGTGCTGAAGGATGACTCTACGTGAGTCCAGAGGTGTTATTTATTTTTTCCATCTTTACCATCAAGTCTTAAAAGATTAAATTAAAATTATAGCATGGGCAGATTAAGAGCCAGCACACGTATACAGACAATCACACTAACACACGCACACAGCCATTACACGCTAACACACACATCTAGAAACAAACACAAGTAGACATTCAACACTAATACAGTAACACACACTCTACAAACACTAAAACGAAATAACACGATAATAATGTGCACAAGCACTCACGGGAACACACATATTCATATGCTAACACAACTAGACACTCCTGCTAACACAACTAGACACACTAACAGATACACATGTAGATACTCACATTCACATAACTAGACACTCTAACACAGTCACTCAGACTAACACACATTCACATTAACAGACACACTAACATCCTCAGCAACAAAAACACACTTACCCAAACACACTAGCATACCAAGTAACATACTCAGATACACACATGAAAAGACTAACATTACCACAAACACACTAACATACACACACACATAACCAGACACAAATATGCAAACACACAAACATACACAGGCACACATGCTAACGTACGAGAAACACACACGTACCCACACACACACAAATCCAAGCAGTCACACAGACACATTCCCAGACAAGCATGCTAACATACTTAGACACACACATAGCCAAACACACATACACATACACCAAGACAGACACTCATACATATACCCAGACATGTATGCTAACATACCCAGACACACATACACAAATCCAGGACTGACACACATGCTAACATTATGAGACACACACACATGTACCCCCACACAAACAAGTTCAGACACACACCCAAACACACACATACCCAGACAGACACAGGTACACAGACCCAGGCATGCATGTTAACATACCAATACACACATGCTTACATAACCAGACACACACACACACACAAATCCAGGCAGGCACACAAACCCAGACAGACACGTAAACCCACACAGACATGTGTACATACACTCACACTAACACACATGCACACAGACACTCAAAGCACAACACAACCAGACACACTTACCCAGATACATGCACAAACATACCCAGACACAGATGCTATCATATACACACGTGTACTTTCCCACAAAACTCCAGGCACATACACCCAGTCACACATACCTAATAAACATAACAAACATATTAATTTAACCAGACACACACATACCCAAGCACACACACAAAACCATACAGACAAACATACAGACACATACACATACTTAGACAAGCATGCTAACATACACAAATCCAGGCAGACACATGATCCCGTACAGACTCACAACACCTGACAGACATACTCACATAAGCAGACAAACACACACATATCCACCTAGACACACAAATCTAGTTAAACATACACATACTCACACAAACATGCTAACCCAGACACACACATACCCAGACATATATGCAGAGGCGTATCTACTGAAAATAGCACCTATGGCAAGCATTGAAATTGCGCCCCTGTCCAAATACCTAAAACCCATTTATTAGCCCCTGCTGGCCATATATATATATGAATAGTAGACCCTGCTGCCGATAGCAGGTATAAATCAACACATTAACACACAAACCCAGCTTTGTATGTATAGATTAATTGAAATTCACTTGTGATCTCAGCACTATATATATCTCAAATAAACAGAAGCAGACATACAAATCCTGTATCTGCGGGTATACAATAATAATATATGAAACATAGCGTTGCAGGTATAGATCAAATAAATACATGGAAACAGCATTGCCGGTATTAATCAACTGAATATGACATAAAAACCGTGCACTTGCAGGTATACATAAATAATGTATGGAAACACAGCATAGCAGATATGGATCTACACTGCCACACTGCCCACATAGAACCTGACCAGCACCCAGATTACACACATAAGATTTGCCATCTTTGTCCCCAAATAACCCAGCACAAGTCAACTTTGTCCCCAAACTGTCCGGCCTGTGCCTTCTTTGTCCCATATACACCCTGCCTGTGCCATCTTGGTCCCCAAGGCTCAAACATCCTGCTAGAGCCATCTTTGCCCTTCCGCAATTATACATCTATGATACACAATCACTTTTACAGTCACTCACTAATTCACACTTTCATTCAGACAATTCATCCACACATTAACTCATGCTCTCCCTCATTCAGACAATTCATCCACACATTAACTCATGCTCTCCCTCATTAAGACAATACATCCACATATTAACTCATGCTCTCCCTCATTCAAACAACTCATCCAGATTTTAATTCATGATCTCCCTCATTCAGACAATTCATCCACATATTAACTCATGCTCTCCCTCAAACAACTCATTCACATTTTAAATCATGCTCTCCCTCATTCAGACAATACATCCACATATTAACTAATGCTCTCCCCATTCACTCAATGCATCCACATATTAATTCACACTCTTTACTTATTTCAATATTCTTACTACCCTCTTCCTCATCTATCCCCTCCCTCCCTTGTCACTTTCTAACCCCTCTCCCTCCCCTTTCCCTACTACCCTCTTGCTCACTATCTGCCCCCTCTCCTTCCCTTATCACTTTCTACCCCCTCTCCCTCCCTTATCACTTTCTACCCCCTCTCCCTCCCTTATCACTTTCCACCCCCTCTCCTTCCCTTATCACTTTCTACCCCCTCTCCCTCCCTTATGACTTTCTACCCCCTCTACCTCCCTTATCACTTTCTACCCCCTCTCCTCCTTTGTAGTTCTCTCACCTTTAGGTGCAGCAACTGGATAACAAGGCTTCTGTCTTCCTGCTCTGCTGCGGTGCCCGCGACGGAGGTAGAGGCCTCATGGAGGAGAATGAGGGGCGCCGAGCGGTTGCTAGGCGCTCTCCTCCGTATCAAAAAAAAA
This sequence comes from Spea bombifrons, assembly GCF_027358695.1. Lineage (NCBI taxonomy): Eukaryota > Metazoa > Chordata > Amphibia > Anura > Pelobatidae > Spea > Spea bombifrons. Next base: position 38,405,826 of record NC_071090.1, read on the forward strand.
AAAGAGCGTTTAAAAGCCGCTCACTGGCGCCCCCCTTTCAAATGGCGCCTATGGCACGAGCCATAGTTGCCATACCTTAGATACGCCTCTGCATAAATGCTAACATACCCCCCCACACACAAATCCAAGCACACATATCTAGACAGACACACAAATCAGGCAGACACACATACCTAGACAGACATAACTTACCTACCCTGTCTACAGCTTGCATCCCACTGCTGCACTACTCCCATGCAACACAGTGTTATGTGACCTCGCTCAACCCCATTCTTGAAACTACTACTTGTGAAGAATGCCCGGTTGCCCTGCCTTTTGGATCTGCCCATGCTCGAGACTGCAAAGATATTCTTATTCCATGTAATTGTCTTAATAAATGTAACCTTACTAAATCTATATTTAGTATGTGTCTCTCATTGACTACATTTATTTATATAAATATAATATATAAATGAAGTGAGTTGGGAGAATCAGGTGGTTTGGATTATGATGGGATTTATTTTATAGTAAGTAACACAAGTAATAAAAGATGGTTCATTTTGAGGAGAAGAGAAAGAGGAGAAAAGCATACAAAAGTATCTGGCACATTTTCATGTTGTCATGCTTAACTGTCATAGTACAGAAACAAGCAATGAGCCTAGGGTTAGCTACCTCTGGGAGAGCAAGAGAACGTTTGTTTATGTATGATATTAGAGTGAATGTGTGTTAGTGTATGGTGTCATAGCACATTTTCATGTTGGTTGTGTGTTATTTATGAGGGGTGCCAAAGAAACACGACACTGCATGACTAACCCTAGGCTCACCCCTGAAAACAAGTGTTCTCTCTGAAGCAGTCAGCCAAGAAAATCATTTATTTTCCGCCATTCAAAGAGACTTCTGTTGTGAGTCAGAATAAAATCTAACTTTGTGGTAGTAGAGTCTCAGTTATTAATGCACTTGTTGCTTCGACAGTGAGAATTTAAATGCAACTATCATAACCAATTTAACTAGTGGATTATAACTAACAGTAAAAACGTACAGGTCTTCATATAATTTATGAGCAAAATTTAGCTTGTTAGCACATAATTATTTATATAGCACCATTATAGTCTGCAATGCTGTACAATGGGTAAACTAGGATACAACAAGAAATACAGTTGTGCACTATACACACACTCTAACCTGCTGCATATAGCAGGTTAGCATGTTAACACAACCACCCACGCACCATACCCACACATTCACACATTCTTTAACACCGTATAGTAACACACACCCTAATACCGTAGACCAATACTCACTCTCCTCTTCGTATCACAGCTGGGCGTCTCTCCCTTCTCCTCTCCCAGCCCTCTCTCCGGCTCTCACAGCTTTGCCTCTCCCATAACTCTACCTCTCTTCTTCACTTTCTCTCTGCACTGTGCAGCCTGCACGTATACTCTATTTGCATAGATGTTGCTGGGTTTAACACTAAAACTAGCCACTAGGACAGTAACGTATTCTGGCCTAGGCCAACTAGACCCATTGTGCAAAATTGAAGGGCAGAATGCCCTCTTGGGAAATCGTGCTCCCCAGTGTACCACTGCTGAATGGAGCAGTTACAAGGAAGACCCATGGTCTCCCCAACCAGCCCATTTACACCAAGTCAGCACATCCTCCTTTAAAAGGCACTGCACACTCTTTTGCCTTTAGAACTGCCTTCATTCTTCATGACATACCTTTTACAAGGTGCTGGAAACATTCCTCAGAGATTGTGGTCCAAATGGACATGATGGCATTGCGCAGTTGCTGCAGATTTGTCTGCTGCACACCCATGATGTGAATCTCCCGTTCCACCACATCCCAAAGGTGCTCTATTGGATTGAGATCTGGTGAGTGATGAGGCCATTGGAGTACAATGAACTCATTGTCATGTTCAAGAAACCAGTTTGAGATTATGTGAGCTTTGTGACATGGTACATTATCCTGCTGGAAGTAGCCATCAGAAGATGGGTACACTGCGGTCATAAAGGGATGGACAGCAACAATACTCAGGTAGGCTGTTGCATTTAAGCGATGCTCAATTGTTACTAAGGGGCCCAAAGTGTGCCAAGGAAACGACCCCCACACCATTGCAGCAGCCTGAACCGTTGACAAAGGCAGCATGGATCCATCCTTTAGTGTTGTTTAGGCCAAACACTGACCCTGTCACCCCAGATATGCCTTATACCCCCTTAAATGCCAACTCTGCCTCCAGAAAACCATTATACCCCCCATGGCACTCTTACTTACCCCCCACATGGCCCGACTTACCGATGCATCCCTAGACTTGTCCCCCGTGCTTCAGATTCCCTGGTGGAGCCGGTGGAGGTCTGTGTGATGCGCACAGACAACTTCCACTGCTGCTGGCTGGTACTTCCACCAGTGGCTTCTATGACTGAGCACCGGAAGGTCCTGTCACACTGGTGCTGTCATGGAAGCCCCAGCAGAAGCGAAGATTGTCTGTGCACAACCTGCAAACATTTACCTGCTTGCGGGATGCGCACAGACAACATCCGCTGCTGCCGGCCCTTCCGCCGGGGCTTCCATGGTGGAGCACTGGAAGGTCATGTGATGCTGGCACTCCGTCATAGGCAGCAGCGGATGCCAGAGATGAGGATCCAGGTCCCCTGTGGCGCTTTTTTTCCCCCAGAGCATTTGCTGTGAAAAAAAACCTTGTCTTCTAATCGAGTAAATACTAGACTTGGGCACCAGGGGGCTCTTCGTGTTCGTCTTCGTGCTTGTCTTCGGCAAAAAAATATACCGTGAATGTTCGCCCCTTCCTGTCTTCTCTTCGGGCGAATATTCGTTGACATTCTTTTTTTAAGGGGTTAATGCGGGATTAACGCGTAACGCAGCAGCTCTGGCGCCAGGAGTTTGAATGATATGCGTGAAAAAAGTGAGAAAAACCAGTATAGGGAATAAGATAGTAAATGGTAGGAATAATCAACTTAATGGCTTCCTGGTGTATCTGGAACCACAGCTGCAACCCTTAAGCAACACTCTCCAGGTGTTGAAGTAATACAGAAAAAAGTCCACTAGGGGGCGCTCGTGTGTTCCATTCAATGCAATGTAAAACAAAAAGAAAATATATATAGTGTAGGAGTAAAACAATATGTTTTTCCCTGCGTGTCGCAGATTTCTCACTCACAATGTATTGATGGAGTTCAGTGCGTCATAGAAAGGGCCTTGAGGTCCATATGCCAGGATATAAACCGAGAAGACAAACCAGAAAAGGATCCAATAGTGTGTTATGTATATGGCACTAGATACGCAACAAGTGGAAATATACTTACACTTAAATAAGTGTCAAGATGCTCGTAGTTTCTGGTGATAATCCGGTCGCGTCTATATATCCTTCTGCTTTGGAGAGTCCAATGATGAGATACCAATGTGTGTGTGGTGTCTAAAAACCAACCACTATTCACATATAAGGTATATTAAAAGAAATATTTATTCTAAATTAGCAGCCAGCTGGATCCATATCAACTGCAGCTTTAAAAAGTATTTAAAATGACATAAAAAGTGATAATACAAATAAAAGTACTGATAAAATAAAATTATATCATAAAAAGTCCTTGAAAAGTCACTCAACGCGTTTCGCCGTATAAGGCTTCACCAGGAGTTTGAATGTCCGACTCTATTGGTCGCTCGTACAGACTTTTAAAATCCTGGTGCCGTAACTTGTTGCACCTTAAGGGGTTAAGGGGCGCAAGTGACCAATAGGCTGACTCGCACTGCCCTGTAACCCGGCGGTGAACCTACGGATTTCCGCTTCCGTCAACTCCCGCGATGCCGTAAGGTAAGCTAGATGGGGAAGGGACCGGGGAGATTAGTAGATGAAGACGATCACAAAGATCTTCGTGGTGTGTGTCTTCGTCTTACTGTAGCTGTCTTCTCTTCTTCATGTCTTCTGAACGAACACGAAAACGCACTCTTCGTGTTCGTTTTCATGTTCGCCCGAAGACGAATGCACAAGTCTAGTAAATACGGTATGTGCAATGTCATAACTGAGATCAAACTCAAATACGGTAAACAGAATTAGATGAAGACTGAACATTAACATCTAAGATTTTAGAATCTACATATAATCACAGTATACTGGAGAATAGTTAGCTTACATAGAAGCAGAATAATGTAAATTATTTTACATTACATTTTAAAAATATAACCAGAAAATAAATTCAATACAGCATACACTGTTTGTTACACTCAATATACATACGTTTTATTTGCATTAATACAACGTTTGAACATAAAAACAAAAATAAGTATTTCCCACTGTCTTTATTAAAATAAAGTAAAGTTGTTATACATATTAACCCTTTGAATGGTGGTGTGGGCAACAATAACTAACCTGGCACCTGGAGTTTAAAAGCTATTCTCAATAGTGAAATTATTATATATATGATATGTATGATGATATCCTTAATAGTATATAAAAATCGTGACTTTTCATATGTTACATACCTTTAAAAATACATGCTTAAATACACAAGCTAGAGATGTTATTATTTTATAACAACATTTGTCCAAAAGCAGGCCAAGCATGATCACAAGACAATTAGCAAACCAAAACGCTTGAGAATTGTAGACTTGTAGGAATTCTGGATATCCCTGCCTGTAAGCAGGTATGTTAAATGTTTTTCAATAAATTTGTTGCTTGTGTTTAAGCAGGGATATCCAAAAACTGGAACCCTCGAGCCCTGTAAAATACTATACTACAAAATCCATTTTATATTATCTGACCACCAGCACGTGTTTAAAAATATATCCTATGTGACACAACTAAAAAAGCTTGCCAAGAAATGAATGAAGTTTACAGGGATGAGCCACAAAATATTTCAAACATGCGCTAAAAGCTTGATAATATACAGTCAAAAATGATGTCTTTAATGTTGATCAGAACAAAAAAAGGTTATATGCAAGATTAAGATATCTGAGATATACGGATTATGAGATAAAATACAGTAAGGGTTATACACTGTGCAGTATCTACGGGCAGGATAATCACTACCACCTGTGTTTATGGTAGATGGAGCTGTGGAGCAACAGTTGTGTAAAAGATACCTTGGTACAAGTTTTTAAGGCTCCACGGATGATCGGATGTTGGTAAAAGAATGGAATTTGGAAACTTCTGCACGGATATTCAGGAACATTTACGTCCATAAAGAAAGCATCTTAAAAATTGCCCGTTCTGTAAAATGTAAAGATTCTCTTTGAAGCATTACATTGTATATCAGAGCTGGGTAGCTCAAATGAAGTTGGACAACTAAGGGTTGATGGAAGATTTAGAATAACATCAGCTGGAGATCATCAACCTCCCAGCCCGAGCAGGACTGGCAGTATAAATCTCTACATTTAATTTAAAGCAAGCTTAGCAATTCAAACCAGTTACCACCTAACTCAACATGCTAAGTCAAGCGAAAGAGGCACTACTTTGGAGATCGTGTGGCAAAGTCCACTTTGTGAAGCACTTAATGATACGCAGCTAGGTTTAAATTTGCCTGAAGGCTGTAGATGATGAGTACTGCTATATAAAAAGAACTATGTATATATATTTATATATTTAAGGTAGACACTCATTCTATGTTAAAAAGGTAATGGCTGTGATAATTTCAAGTAAGGGATTTCTATATAAAATTGTATAAATGAAAGTAAAACTAAACTATATCCCTACAGCTTTGTACGATATTCTTTTGTATTCTGCTAGACACAGAACAAACACCAGAAAGAAGGGTTTCAACTAGAAAATACAATTTGATTTAAGGTTACCCAACAAAAACAGAAACAACAAGTGGCCTAGACAAAAAAAAACCAACAGAGCTTAGGAATCTGCCTATATGTTGTTACAATTTTAACACACTACATGGCGGTATAAGATATTTGTGGTATTACATGTCCTGTTGCGAAGAAGTTGTCTCCCAGCACAGCTTCCCTTCCAGGTTGGCTGCTTACCTAACAGCTTTTATCTAACCGTAAGGTTTGATTGGTGCACAAAACAGGAAATAGGAGACAGGAAATTAGATGAATGCCCAAAATGCCTATGGCATAATGAGGTAGCCTGGAATCTTTTAGCACAAATATCTCAGTAACTGCCATGCTACTAGCAAATCTACCTCAAAATAGGGACAGTTTTATTGAATTCTCTGTTGATTAATGTCAGGTTTACTTTTTTGATGAAAAGTCCACTTTAGCAATACCCTGTTTAGTGATTGAGTCGCTGGACCCAGATGTGAATAATATTTACATTATATAGGGGCCTTTGTCAAGTATTAGCATCATAAACACCAATACTGACCTCATTGGAACCGGCATCATAGTGAGGTTAACTAGGCAGGACATGCATTTCTTCATCACAACTGAAATGGTCACCTCACAAGCAAAATGCTTAAAAGGTTTTTTGACCTCCTAACCATAAAAGTGACTCTACAACTTTGTCAAGAAGAATAGTAATAAATACAAACAATACTACTGCTAGAAAATATATCACCTACTCAAAGGTTTTTGCTTTTGTTTAAGAAAATACTGGCATTTCTTTCTTTTAAAAAGATACCTTTTTCATTGAATTTTTCCTCTACGAAGTAAGCACCACAATATCTCACAAAGGAAGAGCTGGCTCGCATTGCTGTTAGCAGTTATCAACAATGAAACTTACACAACACAGACAAGAGGCTGAGGGTCATGGGAGTTCTGTGAAAACAAAGAACCAGAAATGACATTACCCTGAAACGTCACTTTTTAGCTGATATAATAGTCAAATGACATCGTAAAGAAATACGCTTCCTTTCAGCTTAATAGAGTCCTTTAAAAAATATGAATTTTCCTTCTGATTTTCAAATACTCAGCACTCTGTTCCAAAACAAATGTGCTGGGTTTACTAAATATTTTTCCTTTAAAGAATCTTCATTGTGCCACGGTTTCCGCCTTTTGTTCGGTAGCCTCACTGAAAAGTAGTTTCCGGAAGATGTTTGCATAGAACGGTCCGTACACTTGCTTGTTGAAATGTACAATATTGGCGTAATGACAGGCGATAAGCTCCAGTTCCACGCGGACGGACGTGAGGCCTCCGGGTGTCATTGGAACCCGTTTGTATGGGTAAGGAACACACAGGAATGTGCTTAAATACTCGTATGTCCGCTTTTCTAAAAAGTAAAACAGTCATATAATAGGTTTCGGAAATTATAGAGCTACACAATCTCAACAATCCAAACTTTAACATCCTCCTGTAAATATGCTGCAATATATGCGTGTGTTACATTATATATATATATATATATATATATATATATATAATGTACATTTTTCTTAGAGGGAAGTATGTCTGCTCTCAATCCCTCTGTGTATTTTAAAAGTACCCAGCAGGCATATTAACTGAGCCCATGACCTAGCAACCTTAACCTAGAGAGAAAAAGAAAAACATCAAGAAGTACTTACCAATCAAGCTGTATATGGGGTGATCTTTCTCAATGATGCTGTCGATCTGCCCGAGTAAGACAGACTGTGCTTCTGTACTCAGCGGGGTTAAGCCTCTTTCGGTCAATGAGTTGTTCATTTCAGTGCAGATCTTAACACTCAAGGCACTGAGAGCCTCTTTGAGGTTAAATGTCCTGAAATCGGAATTAATAAGCAACACCTTAGTATAACTATCAACCCCTCAAATATAGTTCATAGATTTCACTACCACTTGGAGTAGTGATGAAGTAATCTTAAATGAATGGGTGATTTAGAACATTGGAGGGGGTGCTGTTTTAGTGGAAGTTGATCTGTTTGATATTGTCAGAGCAGACAGAGTAATACAATTTTCTATACAGGTTGTAAAGGTACTTTAATCTATACCTTCGCATACAGGCATCTAGGGCAATGTATAGACTAGGCTAAGTCATACTCTGTAAGGTTTGGAAGGCAGTTCACATAAACAGGCTAAATAGTTTCACTCACGTGCTGTTTATGCCCTGGATGAGAATCGATGTGATTTCTTTTACTTTTTCAGTGAATTCGTTTGTGCAGTAAGAGCCCATTGCATTCTGCGTGATGAGGCACACACAGGCTATGATTTTCACCTGTAGTAACTTGAACTTTATCTCCTGAACTCGCACATCGTCTGTAATAAGTGTCTGCGGGAAGAAACATTCATTTAGCCAACTATTATTTTATTTTATTATAAATACATGTGTTACAAAAAAACAGGCTACTAACAGCACTTATCATAAAAATCCATTGCAGTAGACTAAGGTGTCTTATGACATAGGCATTACCGGAGGCTGAACCTATTCTTATGACAAGACGCGTCCAAGGTAAAGGATGCTTATTTGTCTTTTAAACATGGAGACAGACATGGCATAACAAATGTAAGTGCTACAATACACTTCCAAACTGTTCTTTTTTATTAAAAAGAAGATCACTGTTTTATCTCAGTCTTCTATAAATCTGTGTTTCTAGCAGCAGTATGCTATAGGGCTTATTGTGAGTGCAGCTGATCCAAACTCCCACTAATGTATGCCGTGGGAAGAAGTATGGATATGTGTGTCCTGATGTAGGTTCACAAAGTACTGTGACAAAGGACTATGACCCATAGAAACACATCAGGCACAAAGATGTTCTAACAGGATATGGAGTGTAGAATACTGTGTCACAATAAGAACCCTAAATGGCTAGAACGTGTGATCTTGGCTACATATTTACTCTTCTGCTTTGTTGTTTAAGAAATGAAATAAAATGTCACACAAAATAAAATGAAATACATTTATGTTTCATACAATCATATAAAAACAAATGAGAGTGTAAAGGTGTTATATGTTCCTTAAAACACCGGACCCACAAAATATACTGAAGAATTTGTAAGTAGAAGGACCCCCACTTATCATCAGTCTTTCATTACCTCTGGTATAGCACTGTGATAATCCATCTGCAGGAGTTTCAGATAACCACTATTTAGCACCAGTGTCGGGCTAAGATTGTCCGTCGATACGCCATTAGCACCACCGGCATTTCCATGGGACTTTGCTTCAATGGCATCTTTAATAGATTCCTTTATCCACTCGGTTGTCTGAATGAGGGCATCTTAACAAGACACATATTAAGAGATATCAACTTAGTGCCATCATAACCATCACCATTGGAGTAATGTGTAAATCCATTGAACATTTATCTATGAACTATCTACCAACTATTATACTTCTAGAACAAAGAACACCACATGGCCAGGCCAGATCTTTAGTAAACCTTGATAAAACTGGGACAACTCAATTCAATGTTTGTTATATCACAAATTAGCTGGCCTACAACAACCTGACAATATTATGTACCGGTCACAAATATATTAACTAAAATGCTTGAAAACAAAAGTAACAACCAGCATTATCCAACGTGTGTGTTCACCTACTTCTCCATGCCTCATGTACGGTCAATTATTATTAACACTTTGCACCCCATTGCCTCTGATGTATGTTTTTAGTTCCAATAACATAACAATATCATCATTATATATATATATATATATATATATATATATATATATATATATATATATATTAGATTATATATATTATTTTCTCTGATTTGAATAAAACCACACAGCTAAATCTTCATGAGGACAGAGAAGAAGTATATCTAAACACATTATAAATTAAATTATGAGACATTTTACCTGGAGTTTTTTCAATGATTTCCTGGAACTTTATCCTTTCATAGTCAGCTAACTGTCTCTGAAGTTGTGGTCTAATGTTCTGTATAGTATAATTAACCATATCCATTTTCATAAGGTCCAAAACACGGAATACATCCCTATGTAAGAGAGCAAGAGAAGGTATAATTTACTGTAATGTAAACAAAGGGAGGCACACAGAAACAGTTATATGAAGCCTACGACTGTTCTAGATATTGCTGTGTATTACAGCTAAGACATAAATCTGTTGTGGACAGTGGGTTTTTTAGCCTGACCCAAGAGTTATGAACACAACTTCCATTGCCATTAATGCTATATTGATGTAAAGCATGAAATACGATTGATTTTGATAATATGGGTTTATTAATAATACTTTGCATTGTAGGTATAAAACTAATTCTTGTTTTCCCTACAGCCTTTATATTTAAGTAGTATGTATATTTTGTATAAGCAAAAGCAACTATGCATGGCTTCTAGATATCCTTTTATAACTGATGACCAAAAGTCTATTAATAACTCTGTGCTTGGTCTTCTGGCTTTTGAGAAAATCACCTTCAGAGTTCAGACCATACAACAGACAGCAGAGATCTACTAGAAGAAGAAGCAACATCCCTTGAGTACAGTGATACAACCACTGCCTGGTTGTTTGGGGAGCTAAAAAGCCACAATTGGGAAATGCGCTTCCCCCCCCCCCATTTTGGTCAGTCTGTACCCACCACTACAATTTACCCCAAACTATTCTTTTTTGTAGGTATTTAAAAATGCTAGTATTTTCATTTCCATGTCAAGATTTTTAGGGAAGATACAGCGCTAATTTTAGCATTTGCTCATAAAAATAAAGTTTATTTTATTCATATTTTTGGACTTTATTTTTCCATTTTGTTGGAACTGGATGGTTCCCCTGATGGTGACTACACTGAATAATTATTTTTAAATGTTACCATTTTTTTATTTATTTTTTAGCCATTTCTATTATTTTTTTTTAATATTTGACTAATCACATTGTGATGGAAAGCTGGGCTCCAATGACTTATATGGTTGAATGCAGTACCTGTATTCAACCTGCAGGGTTCTCTGGAGAGACCCTCTAGGAAATGTGTTTATTTTTTTAAAGGACGCCGCCATCTTGCGAGAGGCAAAATCTCTCGTAGTGGCATCTGTGACTGCAATCCGGAGTGGTCACAGTGCGTCCCGTGCGGTTTTCTGGGTCGCTGAATGCCTTGCTATTGAGGCGTTTCAGCAACACCACTGAAGCTTTTTTTTAGTGTTGTAGTGGACATTGATGCCCCATCGAGGCATTACAGCAACATTATTTAAGAGAAGAAAGCTTGTTTAAGGCCATGACGTGCCATTGGTCGTTAACTGACTGTTTTTGTATGACCTGCCTGGTCGTTAAGGGATTGATAGGACACTTTACATACACGTCAGTAGTTGTTTACAATAATTTTACCCTCTACCAGTTGGTGGTGCAAATACTTTTTTTGTGTTTTGCACTTCATACTAAGAAAAGATGAAGAAAGACCAACCTCAACATTTGCACAATGTCTCCACTTGCTTTTAGCTTTTTGACATCTTCATCCCTGATTGGTGCACATAACTTGGACATTATATTAATGATATAACCTCCCATCTTTGGAATATCAACTGCATTGTGCTCGGCTTGTTGCCTTATGAGGTCTACATCCAAAACTTCACAGATCTGGGTCCGCAGCCTATTCGTACCAGGGGTCAAAAAAGAAAGCAAAATCTAGAAGAGAAGGTTACACAAAGAGATAAACCTCATCTTAATATTCTACGAACAAACACCTGACAGCAATCAGCATATATAATATATGGAATATATATATAATATATAATATGCAATGGGGAGACTGATCAATAATAGGTGACCTAATGAGTCATTGATCATTTAATCAGATAGCAGTGTATCAAGTGTTTTTTTTTAGGCAACTGACATTGATCAGTGAATCTGAAAATGATAAAATATTTATATGTATTTTTTCTTTTTGACATTTTGACTTAGATGACCCCTCACTCACAGGTGTCACTGATAGGAAGGGGGGGTCGTCGTCTAGTGGCTGTCAAAATGATCAGATCACTCCTCATCAATAAGAGTGATTTGAGGAGCCCTGTGAACTGCTGCAGAATGTAACGGACAGCAACGGAGCCGGAAGCACCTTTGACTTCCATAGGACATAGACACAACCCCTTTAATGCCGCAATTGTGTCATAGACACGATTACAGCATTGACTTGTTAATGCTGCACCATCACTCTAAATTCAGGAGAAAGAGTAGGTTAGCTGTTAACAACACAACAGTAAAAAAGAAATCTACCAAAACAGTATTTCCAGGAGAATTCATTTTTTCTGCTGTTGACCAGTAGCTTACCTCCTTGATTTCATCAAAAAGTTTGATGGCGTGTTCATACTGGGGGGGATCTTCCTTCAGTTCTGCCTCCAAACAATCCCAAAATGCCTTGTGTACAATTTGCTTTACCTTTCCTTCTAAACTGTTAGCGATAAAGTAAACCCACGTTATACATAATACCGGTATCAACAATGAACAATATTTATATTGTTTGTTCTTTCTTTTTATTGGACAGCATGTAGTATGTTGTACTATTAAGGTGAAAGGGTCTGCTTTAACTTATACTTTAGCATATTTCATGTAGGTATTAAACACAGGTAGCAGAGCCGCTGGAAGGTAAAGGGATGGATGCTGTGCAGATTCTCACCTGTTTTTAGGCAGGTCAACATGCTCCAAATGAAAATTTTGATTGGTGACAATTTCATGGGCCAGCACCATATTTGACATGTTTCTTGCGGTTGACATAATTTCATCAAAGGTAACTGCTTTTGGAGGACTTGCTGGAGGCAAAAAAAGGCAAATTAAAAAAGTAAACTAAACAATAATATTAGAATATTTTGTGAGACTGTTTTACTGTGTCAACTTTAGGACTCCTAGCACCTAAGGCAAGAGTTCTATGCAACTTTGAATAGTTAAGGCTAGGACAGGCAAAGTGCTTTATATTGAACCATATTTAATTTGAAAATAGGATAAAAGTATTAATTATTTGCAACAAGATGCCCACAATAAGGGTCTTGGAATTCAGAGTTCGTCTTCATCAGTGCTCCCATACCCCAGCGGTACAGAGACAAGTCATAGAGCAAACTGTTGATTATTCACTAAAGCAGGAAGTTGCAGCAGGTAAGTTGTAGTTTCAACTCAATTACTAAAGGACCAATTGGCCCTAATTAATGCACAGTTAAATCAGTGAGACTTCTTGAAAGTTACTGATTGAACTGTTTTATACAATGGCAACTCAACCGTTCTTACGGAAGAAACTCACCATGGTTATCCTTAGTTAAGTCTAGGTTCTGAAATTAGTGTGTCTTAATGCAGAAAGTGACATACATTGTCTTTGCTAAATAAGAATTTAATGCGAGTTACAGAGATCAGTGATGAAAGTGGGGTCTTCCTGACCCCACAGGTTGTACAGATGAGCCTCATACAGAACTATTAGCAGTGAGACCATTCTCTTTAATCATTCTTTTATACAAATATATAAAGACAGAACTCAAGTAGGACCTATCTTAATGAAAATACCAATTGCATTAATCATGTAAGGTAGATGATTATTCGGTTCAAAAGTTACTTGCATTGTTTACTCTTGAACATTTAACTTATTAATGCATATATAATATCTATGTCATAGTCACCGCATACTTATTAAAAGACAGCTTCCGGCAGCAGAGGTGAAAGTCATCCGTGACTAGGTTTGGCACATGTCCATGCACGTGCAACCACGGTACTAGAATGACAATTAATATGCACGTTCCACTATTCATTATAATTTTCAGAACTGCACAGTCAGCGATCTTTCTGACTGCGCCTATGATTAGACAGATCGCAATTAGAAATATGTATGAATAAATGTTGAGCAGACTAACAGACTGGAGAAGCATGCTTGCTTGAAGAGTCACTGGTAAAGCTATCCCTTGGAGACTCGCTGTCACTCATTGAGCAGGCCATGCTCTCCGACAGGCGTGATGAATCCGAATCACTCAGCTGCCCATCGCTCCCAGAAGATTTTTCGTTACTGTACGGCATTTCTCAAACTGTGTGTAAAAACAAAAAAATTATTCCATTGAAATGAGGTTCAAAGAACAACTCTAGTAGTTATTTTTCTTCTCCATTCCTTCATGGGATCAGCACTATTTTCCAAGAGAGACATAGAAAGAAACCTAAATGCTCTTATTTGATAATTATTATAAGAGGCCCAACAATTTTCCCCCAATGTGTGAATACAGTTTTTATAGAGATGACCATATTTTCTTATAGCAAGTCCTTCAGGAACTGGTGAGGAGATGAGACCTGTTACAACCTAAAAAAGTACGCCTGAAGCAGAGATCTAAGTAGCCTTGAATTCATGCACAGGTTTATAAAGACAACCTATAAAGTTATCTATCATCTTTGACAAATTCACTCCCCCCCCCACAAAATATAGAACCAAAAGTAGTATCTGGAAAAGTAGGTTGGCCTTCAACAGGGATAAATGAAAATATTTTGCCAATTGGGAAATTATATATATAAAGCTGCGATTGCACCACATACTTTTACAACCAAGTAGCTCCAACACTGACCTTTTTACTGTACAGTTTCAAACTAATCACCATTACAACAGCTACCGAATTTACCAATTGTTCCTTTAGAAATACCCCATGGGGTACATATAACAAAGGATGAGAATTTCCGTCCTCTGAAATTGCCACCAATTATTCTACAAGCAGTGCTTAGGTCTTTCTTTAAAGGTCTTCTAGCATTATCAAACAGAACAACTATTTTGTGGTTCCAATAAAACCATGCTTCTCGAATATCGTGACACTCCAACACAACAATCATAAGATTTTCAGGTTCTGCCTAATTATTGCGCAACTGCGTAGAGCATCTGGAGAGTTCACTGGTTGTAGGACATTCATGAAGCCCCAGTTCCAGTGACCTCTTTGATGTTAATCTTAGAGATCTATTTAACACAAAATCAATAAAAAGAAATATTCGCCTTTTTAAAACGAAACATTGCTTTTATTTTGCAGTCTACTTGGGAGAAAATGACCTTAAAAGTAAACCCCCATCCACCAAGATGGAGCATTATAACCTAAGCAGGCATAATATGGGCAAGCAGTTACCTAAAAAAAAAAAAGCATGTACTATTTACTTTTACAGGGCACACAAAAATTCACTACAGGAAGGGAGGAACACAAACCACAGCAACCTTAAGTGACTTAGACAAAGATTTATGTAAAAGGCACAGAATCTAGAGTTTTGTGTAACTAATAAAGAGCAGTCACCATGGCAGCCACTTTCATCATTTTACACCAAAACTGCTGTGTATACAAAATCCATTGTTTAATTCCTAAACCAGTAATTGTAATGCTTGGTCCCTGTAATCCAATGCTACTCTAACTGTATATATATATATATATACATATACATACACATACATATATACATCGAGCATTACATACACATGCAGGAACTACACTTTAGCTAAACTCCTGTACAGGCAAAAGCTCTACTCAGTGATCTGGGGCTATTTATCGTGTGTAAGGTGATCTTGTGTAAAGTACACCAGCTGGAGGATACAGGGTACTTGCATTTGCAAGGCTTGACAGTTAATCCACGCCATACAAGGCGAAGCGTGACAAGCTGCGACATGTCTTCTACAGAGCTCAAATCCCATTAAAAATAGAGGAAATATAAGGTAAGACTAAAAGAACACGTAACGCATCTTTAATGAAGATTATGGAGCAGTAAGTTCAATGTGTGTATGATATTGTTTACATAAAACAAGTGTACTACATTAGTTACAGTCGGCAGATTCCTACAGAACAGTTGATCCCCACTAATCGAAATAAACTAAGGTCTGTCTAAGTCCACCCAGCAGGGATCGCATTATGTTCCTCTTACAGGGCATTACTCAGACAGAGAGATAAGGGTTATTTCCTACCTTTCCTTGTGATTGGTCAGATCAGGCGATACACAAGCCAAGCAGATGAAGAGCTCTCCAAAAGATGTTTACAGCACAGGGTAACAGAGGTTTCGCTTGAAGTCCAAGCTGTGGGCGTGCAATCAAATAATGTGACAGGGTCCTGATGTTAATCTGCTCCTGATCAGTCTCAATCCAGAGCTCCGGCGAGGTCCCTCTGCTGATCAATAGGTGTTATTAGGCTTATAATACCCACTTTGCTTGGTTCCACTTAATGATATGCATTCATCAAACAGCAACCCTCGGTTTTTGTCTCACGTAGAAAGAATAACTATTTTCTGTTACTTACAAATCAGTACACGGATCAGGAGAAAATGTCAGGTTCCAGGAATATTCTGGTGTGTACTAAATGGTTAACCGCTGCTCTAAATCCCCTTGGGTGAATATACCCCCTGTGTACATATATTTACCACCTATTCAATATCCTTCGCCTTTTACATGTACTGCCCACAATGTGGTTGTTTATATGTAAGTTTGCTTTTTATTTTACTGTCTGATCTCGGTATACCGACGTCTGCGCTGCCTGCTTCTCTGTCTCTATCTGGTGTTTTTGTTCTACATAAGCTCATTTTCACAGCTGATCGCTCCAGGGGAGGAGGGACTGTCTCAAGTGCAACCAGCATCAGCGGAAAACAAACTTTACCTAAATCCGACTTCCCTTTATTATTTACAAGCACAGCATTAGTATCGAGTACTCACCGTGGCCCGTTTATCCCTTTTTAGCTTCGCACCGGCGATCACTCAAAGAAAACCGAGAAAACGGAATGGTACATTCCTATTGCTGACGTATCGTGTTTACGGAAGTACCCCTCCTCCTCTCAGAACACGGTTGGTGAGGGGCGGGGCCATATTATTAATCAAGTCCCCTTCACTGTTGTGGGGGTGGACTTAACGTTGATACGTTACTGTCGTATGTAAACTACTTGACCTCAAAAGAAGGGTTGCTCGGCTCGCTTTACGGTTAGTGATAATTTAAAGGGTCGTGAGGCTACTGTCGGAGCGAATATTTCCATTCTATACGTAGTGCTATGGTTACGAAGCCCGCCATAGTCCGCGCTCGGGTTTTTGGCGCCGCTCTAGCAGCTGCAGCCGCCGCTACCGCAACCTGAGTAGCCTGGAGCGGGCGCGAAGTATAATTACATATTAGCATTTTACGCGGAACTGTAACAAAGGCGATGAAATATTCGGGGCAAGGTGAAGTGTGAGGCGCCAACTACATACCAGGGGCCATCATAGCATGTGATGAAAATAAATATACATGTAAAGTCTGTGCAGTCTTGTCCTTTTAGCCCACTATGTTCTTATATAGACAAACGTCTGCATGTCCTTGAATTAGTGACATGACCTTTTTTTTTGTTAGATGCCTTACTTTCTGTAAAGTAAAGGACGACATTGATACAAATCAAGTAAAGACCATTAAAGACAATGGGTGAAGTCACATAACTAGCAATCTCCCACCCACCACATCAGTCCAGCATGACAAATAACTGGAGTAAAAAAAACAACAACAAAGCAGTTGTGCACCAAACCAGGATGTGTCACGGAAAGTCGCTTTGATTTGGCATTTAACAGAGTTCTCCAGGGTACCAATAAAACCTTCCCATTTTTTGAAAAATCTATGAGTGTCTCTTTCTTTGTGTATCGTCGCATCCAACCAATCCGTTCTGAGCAGGTGGAACAATTTATTATGAAATAAAGACATTGAAGGAGGTTCGGTATGTATCCACTGCTGCAGAATGGTTTTCCTGGCCACAGCCAGAACTGTGCAAAGCAAGGCCTTAGCACGCAGTCCTCAAGTACCTAGATGGACAAAAATTGCAGCCTCCGGACTTATTTGGAAGTCCTGAATATTTAGGCCCGCTAGGAAAGCTTGAACACGCTTCCAAAACTCACGTATAGGTGGGCAAACTATAGTTTTTTTGAATTGTTTGTAAACAACATTTTGAAACGGTTGCATATTTGTCATTTGTGACTAGATTAACACCGACTCCTTACCATACTGCATTGTGGTAAACAATAGAACGTCTCAGTCTGGACATAGATTAATAAAAGTCTATGGAGGAAAGGTTTTCATTGTAGGTGTAGGAGTTCATCAGCACCGCTAAAAAGGTTAAGTGCGTTGTTTGGGCTGCCGCAATATCACGTTAGACACTCGTATCTGCCTTAACTTTCTGAGTTGTGCTTTATAAGGCTGGCCTTAAATGTAACCTTAGCAAACCTTTGATAATTTGCTTGCTGGAGCAGGGTGTTTCTTGCCTTTCGTTTATGTCCAAAATGTAATTTCTGCTGTACCTTTTGCGCGACACTGGAATATATTTGCCCTATGTAACCCAAATAATAAAAACTCGTTTTGCCCTCCTAGGGGGGAAACTGTTTGACCCAGGCACTCAAAGGGTTAAAGTTAACTCTCTCCCTTCGTAAGAGAGGCTATAGGTTACATACAGTGAGGTAGCAAATTACACGCACCCTAAAAATATGGCTGATTTGGTAATCCTAGTTCAATTTCTTATCATATCTCGTGCCTTACCTTTTTTTTCTTTTTGTAACTTCAACTTTTTTCATTTTTAATAATATCAAAAACAGACAGCATTAGAAGAATCACACTCCCAGACACTAGCATAGCCTCCAGGAACACAAATTGTATTAAAATGATTATTCACCTGACACCAGCCTTTATTATTTATTGTTTTATATAGCAGCATCAAAGTCCGTAGCGCTGTACAATGGGTAGACAGGACATTTCAAGTAGTATATAACATATAACAATTTGACTTACAGAAATAACAGGTGAGGAGGGCTCAAAGGAGCTTACAATATAGAGGTAGCTGGGGTACTTTCTTCACTGTACTTTTATATTTATTTTTATCCGAAATGAATCAGAATTTATCTTTTTACATAGGCTGTTTGTTTCTTTTTTTAACCACACACATGAAAACGGCACTCATCAACATAGTGAACGTTTCAATAAATAATGAAACAGGTGTACTGTCTCTTTAAAATGCTCAGTTGTAAACGCGGTGAAATTACCATGGAAACCAGGGGTGCATTTTACTGATTGATGTCTACCACAATGTCTCAGAATTGTTTTGCGCTGTATGTGTAACCCCCTCTATGCCTCCGTTAATTAGTACAACTCATTACGCGAACACACGTCTCAGCACTACTGGAGTGGATAGATTAGATAAAAAAATAAAGGGGCGGAGGATTTTTGGACGTAAAAATTGAGGAAGAATCTTACTGTTGATTACCGCGCCTATCCTACGTCAAATGCGGTTCTAATTATTTCCTCTCACATTTTCTAACATACGCTCGCTTCATGACATATCCAGCTTTATTTGTGTCTTTTCAACAAGTTATACTACGTGCCAACCATTCGAAAGCTCCGCTGCCCTCCCCTACCCCACAATGCACTGGAGTCGGATACGCCGTTCTAGCGCTCTGCGAACCATAGAGTATCCGGATGCGCGCCCGCCGCTGGAGGATTTTCACGTTATGCGGGAAGTTGTCTGTAATTCAGTGAGATGAGCACGTTGGTTTTAGATAACGGGGCGTACACCGCTAAAATTGGATACAACAACGGTGAAGTGAGGTGCGAACTATTATCATTAGTTAGTTACGTGATACACGTCGGTGAAATGGTTAACGCAATGTGCTGTTTCTAGTCATCTGGGGTCTATTGTTCCGCCCCCCCCCCGAGCTAATAGTAATGCATTATAATGAGTCATTGGATCATAGCAGTTAAAGTCTCTTTAATGAATGTGTATTGCACAATTGTTAATTGGGTTCAGTTAACCATTCGAGTGCCATGGCAGTCCCCTTGGATTTAGTCGCGGACCACTCATGCTAGCCGAGGCTGTAACTGGTAGCGACAGATGTGAGTTGGGACAGAGCAAACACCGACTTTTCCCATTGGATAAAACCAGGCTTGGTTGTACTCTGTTCAGAAATGGAGAAATAATTGCATTTTCAAAGACTGAAGCTTTAAATTACAAAATAACCTCAGACCACACTAGACATAACTAAAATAAATACTACAAATGTTATTGATCTAAATATATCGTCATTCATCCATAGTGCCTGAATAGGTTATAGATAAATGCTCCCATACTGATAACACAAATCGCTTAACTATTAGTTCAACTGTCCAGGTAACACCCAATACTTCCCATCCCAAGGTATGAATTATCCAGGAAAACAGATAATCTGGCAGAATGTCCTAAATCCAGTTCCTCAGAGAATCAAGTCCGTCCACGTGATCTAAATAAACCAGGTTAATAAGAAATCCATCTTTCCAGGTCTAATGCATGCTGTTATGATTTACCAGATCCTTCTTAGATGCAAATTCACTACCTTAATATGTTTGCCCATCAAGTGAAAATCTTCAGGTGGGGAGAGAACAACAAGTTCAAGTATCGTTCAAGTATTGTCCATATACAAAGTATAGCGGTAGCATAACAAAGGGAATTCTCTCAACCAACTTAGCATCTTCTGATGTGTGATCCCCGTATGAGCGCAATCATCTGCAAGCGACTACAAGCTAGCGAGCAGGATCCCCGGCAAACTAAATGTCCTTGTCCTTCTAGGGCCTCTTATCAGTATAGGCACATTTTTCTATAACCCAGCCACAATGAATGTGGATGAATAATAATAAACTTTGGCTCAATACACTAATATGATATTTACATATGAGCTAGAAGTGTGTTTTCTGGAGTGCAGTCTGAGTTTATTTTGTAATTTTGAGTTTGACGGTGGTTTGCTGAGTTGGGAAATGTTAAGATTTACAGAAAGTCTATTTCTTGGCAAAAGCACCCATGCTAGACTGCCCTGTTTGATTATGATGATTTCTGAATATCTCACAATTATTAAATGAGGATCTCTGTTAGAACATGTTGTTTTGTTTCCTTACAGCGTAATTCCCAACTGTCAGTTCAGATCAAAGACCGCTCGCCTAAAAACATTTACGGCCAATCAGATTGATGAAGTAAAAGACCCCTCTGGCCTCTTTTATATTCTCCCATTTCAAAAGGTAAGACTGCTGTTTATTCAGTAACGGGGTCACATGAGTGTTCTGACCCCATTGCCCTGCTCCAATTTTTCTTCAAGTAACTTTGTTTTGACTCCTGTTAATTAAGAATATTTTGACACATTTGACAAATGTCATCTCATTTCTATGTGTTAGAACTTTGAAAGCCAATGTATAAGATACTAATGAAACATTAGCTAAGTGACATGCAATAGGGTAGGCAGGCGGTGAAGAGGAATCATGGTGTGTGTAAGAGAATGTTTTCTTTTTGACACATAATTTTAATACATACGCTGTAAAGTGTAAACTTTTATCATAAGGCTAAATAGTAATGCCCCGATAATGTCACTGAGAAATGATACTATTTAACATTATAACTGTCCATTTATTTGTCTGTACAAGCATGCAGCTTAAGTAAAAATGTTCTGTCTAAAAAAACTTAAGTTTACCAGACAGATGGGAGAGTCTGGACTTTCTGCCAGATACTGTGGTGTAGAGGCTGCACCAGCTCGGCAGAGTCCTTTATGGGCCAGGGTAAGGAGATCGGAGCCCATTGAGCAGTGGCAGAGTTGTAGAAGTATTTGACCACATATCAAAACCATAAACAGAAACCAGAAGTATTAATATTTGGGGCATGTCGCCATATTTTCTGTCAGGCTTTTACAGTTCTACTAAACAGTCAGTATGCTATTTATTCATGCAGAAATGTGTCTTTATAACTTTACAACAGGGTTACTTGGTGAACTGGGATGTCCAAAGACAGGTTTGGGATTATCTGTTCGGGAAGGAAATGTTTCAGGTAAAATACCTAATTTTGATAATTTCAATAATGCTTAAAGATGTAGAATGCAAAAAGAGCAAACAATGTGTCTTGTTTGCTTGTGTTGATGTAATTGTCACAATATTAATGCCAGTTAAATTGTGTTTGAGCACAGAACACTAAAACACTAAAGGCGGAGTTGTGTTTCATCATCTTTCCTGTGCTATACATTTTGAAGAGCTCACCCCTGACAGCTTCTGCAAGAAGAGCTTGGCTGGCCCTGTATAATGTATAGTAAAATCATTTCCTCACCTGTTGAACTATAAATTATATATGCCTGGCTCAGCCCTTCCTGCTGGAGAAATTTGTTAGGGATGGCCCTTAATCATCAGTCATCAGTCCTACAGACTCTTCTGACAGCTCTCCTTTTTAGTAAATAAACCACAAAGTGTGATATTGTAATAAAAGAAGTCACATTTTGTTACAGAATATCAACTTTGTATTTTTGTTAATATAAGTATTTATATTATATATAATATATAAAATATTATTTTTATTTGGCAACTCCTGCACTGACGCTGCATTGTATTTAAAGTGGCACCTCACCCCAAGATATTTAACTGCACACTTACATATTTTATACATATATGAGTTTGGACTGATAATACTCTCAAAGTGAGAAATTTTTTAGGTACATTTTCTTCATACTTTGTGACTAGGCCTTTGTCGATGTTCTGATGAATCTTTTTTTTTTTTTTTTTTAATTACTAGGTGGACTTTGTTGATACCAACATCATTATCACTGAGCCCTATTTTAACTTCACTTCAATACAAGAGTCCATGAATGAGATTTTGTTTGAAGAATATCAATTCCAAGCAGCACTCCGGGTTAATGGTGAGAATTGTTTCGGAGATGTGCCAAAATCCATCAGGCTGGTAGAGATAATTGTTGGCTGTGTATATAATATTCACAATAAAAGTATACATTCTTTCCTTGTAGAATTCCAGCGTCATTATCATTTACTTATTTGGCGTGTGTTTTATGCACCAGCTACTTTTGTCTTATAGTTTTTTTAAAATGTGTCTAGCATTCTGTAATTGAAATATTGATTGTTTTGATCTTTTTTAGCTTGACCGTTTTTGGTTTGTTTTACAGCCGGAGCTCTAAGCGCACACAGATTTTTCCGAGACAATCCATCAGAGCTGTGCTGCATCATTGTAGACAGCGGCTATTCCTTTACACACATCGTGCCGTATTGTCGAAGTAAGAAAAAACGAGACGGGATTATAAGGCAAGTTGGGGTTTTCAGGCATAGCTTCTGTGAACACAAGAAGATGATTGAGCTCATAGCTTTATTTGTTCCATGATTTCTATTCCAGAATCAATGTTGGTGGAAAGCTGCTAACAAATCATCTAAAAGAGATTATCTCATACAGGTAATTATGAAACTTTGGAAACTATTTAAACTTGCAATCAATGTTCATAGGGCTTCAGATAAATATGTATTGTACATAGAACTTAGTTGGGGTAATGATCTGTTTAAATGAAGAAGTAATTAGAATACCAGTTCTACATTAATATCAACATAAAAAGTCTCTCGAGTCATGCTTAAAACACTTTAGTTATTTTACTAGATTCTAGTATCTTATTGATTTTTTGCTAAATTGACTTGTGTGAGGAATGAGATTGGTGGCACCTATTCACCTCCTTGTTAATCCTACAACCAGATTTCTGTTCCATAAGTAGAGGTATGAACCCCTGCTATCAAGTGACATTTTAAGGCCATTATGTTATCTCAAACTTCACTACACTAATTGTATATGCATATATATATGTATTACACACACCACTCACTTTTTATCTGTTTTTCTCATTTAAATGTCATATCAGTATTGCCAGGATTAGTCTTTGGATATGTTGTGTTGGATTTGTACAATGACTGCAAACATCTGAGCCAATTGCACTTTTTCTTTTACAGACAGCTACATGTCATGGACGAGACCCATGTCATTAACCAAGTAAAAGAGGATGTATGCTATGTATCCACAGACTTTTATAGGGATATGGATATTGCAAAGTATGTAGTACACAGGGCAAGGCATTTTTTTTAATGCAATGGTTTAGTCTCTGTTCTAATCGAACATTGTTTATATAGGCTGAAAGGAGAAGAGAACACTGTTATGATAGATTATGTGTTACCAGACTTCAGCACAATCAAGAAGGGCTTTGTTAAGGTAAACATATGTTTATATTAAGGAAAAAAAGACAGAGAATGCTGCATTTTATCCTTGTTCCTGTTAAAGCTAGGACAGTAATGGAAAGTGCTATGACCCTCTGCAATGCCTTGATCATCCCACCGGGGGACCGGGTTACACAAAAATTCAGCACCGTCCAGAAGATTACCGTACTTTACTAAAGTTAATAGAGAAATAACGAAATGTCACAGGTTTTGTTTCTTGAATAGTATACACTTGAGACAATATAATGTAGGTTTAATTTAGTAAGACAGTAGCACTTAAAAATAAACTCTTGTGTCCTTGGTCAGCATCTGTAAAATGTTTTTTTTTGTTTTTTTTGTTGAATAGAAGGCATACAAGTCAACTTCATATATATGTATATATGTATGTATATAATGACAGTTCATGGGAGGGTAGTAGAAGGAAGGTTTTGGGATGCAGAATCCTCCATAGCCTGTACTCCTTTACCTGGCCTAGTGAGGAGCTGCTGAGGCTTTAACTAACAGACCTCAGAACAGGCAGAATGGAAGCTGAACTCTGGGAGCAGGACAGTGCAGAGCGTGAAAGTGCTGAAGACACTGTTGTCATGTACCTTATACCCTAGAGGACTGTGCTTTCTGCCCATGGAAGGAGCAGTTCACTTTGCTAGATCACTATATATATATATATATATATATATATATATATATATATATATATATATATATATATATATATATATATATATATAATGTGTGTGTGTATATATATATATAATGTGTGTGTGTGTATATATATATATATATAATGTGTGTGTGTATATATATATATATATATATAATGTGTGTATATATATATATATATAATTATAATGTGTGTGTATGTATATATATATATATATATATATATATATAATGTGTGTGTATATATATATATATATATATATGTATATATATATATATATATATACACACAGTATATATATATATATATATATATATATATATATGTATGTGTCCTGATGAAAGTCTACAATAAATAGACAGAAACGTTGACCTGAAAATCGAAGTTTTCCGTGTGGTTATTTAGAAAGTCCCTGGAGTGCCGGTAACTGTTGTTGGATATTGTATTATTTACTGCTACAGCTACTTGGCACTGGGCAGAAAATTGGTATTTGGAGCGCAATTGTTCATTTTGGACTTATATATATATAATCAAATGTGTGTGGTTTGTGTTTGGAACAGGCAAGGGAAGAGATGGTGTTTAGTGGGAAGCCTACAGCAGGGGAGCAAATACTCCGCTTGACTAATGAGAGATTTGCGGTTCCAGAGATCATTTTCCATCCTTCAGACATAGGGATTCAAGAAATGGGGATTCCAGAAGCCATTGTACATTCCATTCACAATCTTCCAGAAGGTATGTTTGCACAGCCCACGGTTTTCTTTTTTTTTTATGAAAGTACAAAAATACACCATATTTGAATATCAAAATAACAAACCACTACTCTTTCTAACTTGTCATAGAAACCCATTATGTGCCTTTTATTTAAGATGCCATTTTTTTGTATGATCACTATTGGCTTAAAATAATGGTACAAATCAACTTAAAACTTCTAGCATAAATGTGTTTTCTTCCATCCTAGAAATGCAGCCTCATTTCTTTAAGAATATTGTTCTCACTGGAGGAAGCACCTTGTTCCCAGGGTTCAGGGAACGGGTTTTCTCGGAGGTTCGCAAGCTCACACCGACGGACTATGATGTTTCGGTTATTCTACCTGAGAAGTGAGTATTGTCTTACTTGAACGTTGCACACAAAAGCACAACTAGCAGTGCAGCGGCTGGTATGTTTTTGAATATATATATATCCCAGAAGGACAACATGCTGAACTCAACAATGTGTTTTTTTTATTCTTATTTAAATGATTAAGCATAAGATTAAGTCATTGTTTTAACTGTGTATTTTCTGTAGAGCTGTGAAGTTCTGCATTATTTGATGATTTTATGAAGTCCTCCGAACTTGCAAGATCTCAAGTTCAAATAACAGTACTACAATATAGCAACTATATAGATATCTGTCTGTTAAAATGCTAAACCATTTAAGAGTCTCTTTTTTTGCCATTTGCAGCCCTATAGCTTACTCTTGGGAAGGTGGAAAGTTAATATCGGAAAATGATGACTTTGAAGATATGGTTGTAACTAGAGAGGAATATGAAGAAAATGGCCATTGTATTTGTGAAGAGAAGTTTGATATATAAGTCATTTTCACTTTTGTTAATATGTACATATTCTTTTATTGCTGCATTTGTTCCATTATTTATTTGATTTTCATTAAAAAGGAAACAACCTCTAAGAATTAGAGCAGTGTTGAATCAATAAACACTAAAGCAGGAGATGTGTTTTAACCCATATGGAAAACAAGCTGATTTTTTTTTTTTGTTTGCTGCTGGGAGGGCGATCTGGTAAACAGTCTCAAACTAAGCTTCCTGAAAGCCGCGCAAGAACATGAATATGGCCAATCAGTAAGGTTTTATAATACATACAGGCTTTATTTCATAAAGTAAGGGTTAAACATGTATTGTCAAAAGTGTTTGTTTCATTTATCCACTTAGTCCTGAGATTATCAACCTTCATTCGGTTACAATCTCTTCTTGACAGTGATTGTGCTCTTACATTTAAACAAATTCAAAAGATGCTCAGCAATAGGAAAAATGAGTGCAATTCTATTTCAAACGTTTATCCTATTGCTGAGTGTCTTTCGAATTTGTTTAAACGTTTGTGGGGGCCTGGAGGAGTCCTTCCGCGCTACCAGTCGCCCTTATTGCTCCAACCAATTCAACTGTCGTACCAGTTTTAGCCAGATCCCCACAATGGGTCTGTTCAACCCCAAATTCCCTGTCTCATTTAATAAACCCCTGCATTAGTTACCAAAAGTGAGCTTTTTGACCAGCCATCTCAAGTGGATTTGTATGACTATCCTTCATTTAAAAAAAAGTTTTTTTACAGCACAAGTTTCCTCTTTTTAACAGAGATTAGGCATTTTTACAGAGACAAGGTTTGCCAGTTTCACTAGTTCTCATTGCACAGTAACAGCCAGGGCTTTGATTCCCCTACCAGAACACAATGAGGTCATTTTGTACATTCTGGGACAGTGTTTGTGTTCCATGATGCCTTGCTCAATCCAATCAATGTTCACAAAACATTATTTTGCTTCCAGGCCGTTAGAAATTACACACGCTTTCTTCTAGCACATTTAATCGGAGCTTCACCTAGTGAGAATATGTCAAGAATTGATAAAATACACCCAACAAATCCACTGAAAATTGTGAAAATATTGCAAGAGTTAAGTGATTCATGTTTTCTGTTAAAAGTGTAAATACCTTATACTTGGCACGTCCTCAGTAACTTGCTTGTAATTTAACTCCTGGCTATACAGGTTTGTAAAGGGTGTTTGTTGCTTTCTGATCCTATTGCCAGTCCCATGGACTCTTGGGTTTATTTTCTAAAGGGAGAGTTTTGGTTTCACTATTCATTATGAAGGGCCGAGTTGGGCCAGTATAACACATAGTTCAGTGGGTGAAGAGTATTTGGAGAAAATCCACTGATTTAACTAAACGTTAAACAGAAGTTCCCTTCAAAATACATAATGAAGCTGAAACCACAATTCCTCCTCTGTAGTTAATAAGCCCTTTGCTTTGTGTCCTGCTTGTATTTTTTTTATATTTGGAGTGTGGTGATGAGCACTCACATTGCATTTTCGGGCTCCAGATACATTCGAATCTATGGCCATGACTGGTTGAATACATCGCTTCGAGATACTAGGCTACACCTCAACACAAAAGCACAAGACTTTATTTAAAGTGCACAAAAGTACAAACCATTTTAGTTCTAGACATATGATCAAATATTTTATAAATTAATCAATACAATGTTACTTTGATAAGAAAAATATTGAAGAATGTTTGCACATCTTTTCAAGATCAGCAGAGCCCAAGTGGGGGTTTCCAAATTAACAATAAATTAACCAGATGCAGAATAGCCAGATTCTATTTGCATTTTCAGCAACCCCAGTAGTACTGAGAGTTCTAATGGGAATAGTTAAAACAATGGAGGTTATGACAATTTATATACATACATTGTGCTAATGAAATTTCTATTAAAAATACCACATACAGTATAAAAGTTATCTCCTCCTACCACCAAGTTTGCATTCACACTCTTTATCCCTCCTCTCGCTCATGGATTGTGCATTGCATCTTGTGGCACCAATCACAGGATTACAGATATACAGTCACTGGCCGCTTTATCAGGTACACCTTGCTAGTAATGGGTCGGACCCCCTTTTGCCTTCGTGGCATATTTTCTACAAGGTGATGAAAACATTCAATTGGTAATAAGGGGCCCAAAGTGTGCAAAGAAAATGTCCCCCACACGATAACACCACCAGCCTGAACTGGACTCGACGCTGGACTCGAGACTCATCAGACCAGGCAACGTTCTTCTAGCCTTCCATTGTCCAATTTTGGTGAGCCTGTGTGAATTGTAGCCTTGGTTTTCCGTTCTTAGCTGACAGGAGCGGCACCTGGTGTGGTCTTCTGCTGTAGCCCATCTGCTTCAAGGTTCGACGTGTTGTGTATTCAGAGATGGTATTCTGCATACCTTGGTTATAATGAGTGGTTATTTGAGTTACTGTTGCATTTCTGTCATCTCAAACCAGTCTGCCCATTCTCTTCTGGAGAAACAAGGCATTTTCGTCCACACAACTGCCACTCACTGGATATTTTCTTTTTCGGACCATTCTCTGTAAACCCTAGAGATGGTTTGGTGTGAAAATCCCAGTAGAGCCGCAGTTTCTGAAATACTCAGACCAGCCCGTCTGGCACCAACAACCATGCCACTTACGAAGTCACTTAAATCCCCCATTCTGATGCTTGGTTTGAACTTCAGCAAGTTGACCACGTCTACATGCCTAAACGCATTGAGTTGCTGCCATGTGATGGGCTGATTAGCTATTTGTTAACAAGCAATTGAACTGCTGTACCTAATAAATTGGCCAGCGACTGCATGTTTAGACCACCAATCAGCTGTATTTGTAATTCTTATGTGGCTACACTAGAGCTAAATGGGTAAAATCTCACATGTAGAATTGTTTCAACTCTACCTTTATCAATTTGGCTAGCACCATCTATAGATGAATTATATACACCTCTGCCTATGTATTTTTACAATGCGGGCAATTGCACAATCCCTAATGTAAATATTTACAAACCAAACACACCTAAAATAAATTAGTCTTTAGAAATCAAAATCTTGAATTCCTAACAATCCCTTCTCCTAAGGCTGTAGCAGCTAGAACCAAAGTCACCTAAAATCAGTAGTAATTCACACGAACACACAAAATACCATCCTAGGTTACAAGTAAAAGACGTTCTCACAGTTACACGTTTCCTACATTTTTACCTCGGGTGGAAGTAATATTGTCCCATGAACAACGTGGCGAGTTAATCCTTGAAAACACAGCTAGCGTCTTGCGTAGTGCAAATGGAAAAAACGTTCAAGGGTGAATCAGTCCAGGGGATGTTTCCTAAAAGCTGAAGGGTGATGCTTCTGGAAATCTTTCATCATTTTCTTCCTCTTCTTCTCTGCGATTGTCTTGTCCCGGCTGATCGTCTCAACTAAAAGCTGCAGTTCGCTTGTTGTGAAGTAATAACGTTGTTTTTCAAACTCCTCAAGTGTCAAATACTGGCAAAACGTGAAGCCTTTAACAGGTAAACAAAAAAACATTCATCATAGTTGCATATGAAGGGATACTTCATATGCAAGCCAACGTCACCCAAAAGTGATCAGAAAACTTCCCGGAGTCTGTCATTAAGTAGTTAATTAGATATTTTATCTCTGTACTAGACGTGGGGAGAGATGCACAGTTGTGTGGCATAATTCACATAGACTAGGCTGCTTTATAAGGAAAATCCTAGGGACCAACTTACTACACAAGAAGAACCTGCTTGCATTCTCTGTTTTTGTTGAGTAGCGTTTTGTACTCACCGAGCTACAGTCATAACAAGCAAATTCATTTAATATTCTAGGGTTATATACCGTATTTTCTCGATTATAAGACGTATGCTCTAAAAAAAATACCCCTCATCTTATATTCAAGGTCATCTTCTAATCAGACCTCAAATAGAGGTCTGACTATAAGACTAAGATCCAGATCCTCCGCAGTGCTGCAGGGGACCTGGATCCTACTCTCTGGTAACCTCCGCTGCTGCCGGCACTTCCTCTGGGGGCTTCTATGACGGAGTGCGGGCGTGACATGACCAGAGAGGAGGATCCCTTGCAGCGCTGCAGGGGACGTGGATCCTCCTTCCTGGCAGCCGGTGAAAGTCTGCGCGATGCGCACAGAGAACCTCCGTGACATGACCTTCCCGTGCTCGGTCATAGAAGCCCCAGGGGAACCAATGGGCAGCAGATGTTGTCTATGTGCATCACAACGAGTCTGGGGAAGCATTGGTAAGTTGGTGGGGGCGATATAAGGCATATCAGGGAGGCAGAGTGACATATAGGGGGTTAAAGCCATATCAGGGAGGCAGAGTGGCATATAGGGGGTATAAGGCATATTTGGGGGCAGAGTGGCATATAAGGGGCTATAAGGCATATCTGGGGGCAGATGTGCATAACTGGGGGTCATGTTGGCAAATAAAAGCAAAACAATCATTTTTATTAAATATGAAAAATAGTTTACATTAATATTTACTAGTAAAACGTATAGCTTTTCTTTTAGGGTAGTCTTATATTGAGGCTCTTTTTTTCCTAAATTAATATTAAAACTTTGAGGAGTCGTCTGACAATCAAGGAAACACGGAATCCCCCCCCCCCCCAAAATGCACAATTAAAAGTTTAACACGTTGCGGTAAAAAATAATCAATAAATACATTAATAAAGAGTTGCTGTACCGTGGTTCACGTACCTGAGTGAGTATCAGGGTCTTCACCATTCTGCACACTCCTCAGTTTTGTACTTATAAGATCCAGTAAAGCAACGGGTGTCTGCATTGATAAAGAGGAAAACAACATTTAGGGATTTACAAAAGGACACTGGTTTAGTAGTGAACAACAATAGAGTTAAGGTAAAGCAATAATTAAGCAACATATAGCCTTCATTGTACACTTGTGCCAGCACAGAAGTATACAATTTAGTTACTGAAAATAAATGGTTTAGCTGGGGAAAATGCTGATTATGGCCCAATAATAACTTTGCAATATTTCCATTCACCTTAAAGAGCTCGCTGCAGTTTTCCAGCAGAAACACAGTAAATTCCTCACTGTGGACTTTTGAAATTACTGGGCTTTGAAAAAGTATTTTGGTTAAAGTCCTGGTCACCACTGCCTTGTTATCAAACTGGTGGAGAAAAGAGACATCCGTATTAAAAGTACAGAATTGTATGTACAGTCACCTGCCAGGGCTTTACAGTACATCATGCAATTAAATTGCCCTGGATAAGGGGTTTCCCCCAGCAATAGCTGCCAACCAGAAAACCAAAGGGATCTATTTGGATCTTCTCCTTGCCTGTGGTACAGACGCATTGTTTTTGACAGAAATCTGTATTTTAGTCATAAGTATGTACTCTAGGTGAGTTATCTTAGCCCGGTCTTCAAAACAACTTGGCTCCTTATCATACCGTTTGATAAACAATAGAATGGCTCAGTCTTAATCACACAACTCTGCCCAAATCAACAATGGCAGCCTGCAGATATTTATTAGAGAAAACCAGGTTTTAGTCAATGCTAACCTACATCACTGCATACACCACTGGAGACCCTTTTAAGCTATTTCTGTCCTCTGCATTAAACCATGTTTTGCTCTTTCATGACTCTAAAATTCCAGTTTCACTACCCCTTTTTATATTTTTAAAGAGCTGAAATGAAGCTTTAATAGGAATGCAAACATTATCACTTGAATGACCGTTATCTGACAGTATGAGAAAAAAAAATACTATTTTTTTGTTACTTGTTTTTGCAGTTTGCAGCTACTAGCGTCAGAGGCTGTTGCCATGAATAGCACTAATCTGCGGAACTCCTCTCTTGCTTTTGGAACGAGTAACCTCAGGTACAGCTGCACGGCTTCTAAAGCGGGGGTCTCCTTTCCACGCTCTGTAGAAATACATTGCATCAGTAACCTTGTTATGAAGGCAGCTTAGAACAAAAAAATGGTATTAAAAATTGCATGTTAAAGGCGCAGTTCCATTTTGCCACCAGAGTCCCATTATATTAAGTAGATAATACTTGGCAGTGACTGCTTTGATGTGATTTGACAAATATGGATGAGTTGGTTAAAATTCTATTTGATTAAAGAATTATTTCTGGGAAGGATTTGGTACCGCCAATTGTTTCTAATGCTGCATTTAGTTACAAAGGTGTTAAATTAAGCAGAGTAGGCAGAACGGCATCTTTAAGCAGACATAACATGCGGTCATATTCCCAAAGCTACATACCCCACAGACAGGTATGACGACATGATTTACAAATGAAAATTCTCTTACCCAGGAGTTCAACAATTCCCCCAAGTAGCTTGAGAAGCCAACTGTCCAAAAACGGATCTCTCTCCTGAGTGTAATACTTCGCAATAACATCAAACAACATTTTCTTATACAGGTCCAGGCCTTCGTTTGCAAAATTGCTCTGTGGCAGCTGCTGACTTAGCATTACTATCTGCTGATCGGGGAAATACTCCAAGCATTCGACAGCCGCAGCCAGCCACCTATCCAGCCTAAGAGAGAAATAACAAACAAACGAAACAAATCCAACTTTATAACCAGGTTGGAAACGTCTATTATGCTGCACCGCGTGACAATGAAACTGCTCTAGGATTGTAATGTTCGATGCAGTAAAATATACTGCAAACTAATATATATAGCAAACTATGACATCACTATTCATTTTAATTAGAAACCAGAATCATCTTACTCTCCAGACAAAGCAAATGAGGCAAGGTATGTTTTATACCAGTGTTGTCTATGTTTTTAAGGTGGAGGGTCACTTAACACTGTGCAGCTTGGGGTGGAGTGTCATGAAATTAATTAAGGGGTGCAATAGATATCTTGAGGTTTCTATTTAAGTCATGCATCACCTGTAGGAGTCATGTCACTACAACAAACACAAAGTGCTTAACTTGGTTTTCAAACATGATGGAAAAATCACAACACAACTAATGTAATTGTTCACCTAATATTGCCTTTTTTGTCTGATATTGGATTATAGTGCGAAGGATCCTGCAGTGATATAGAAAGTATAATAACTTTTGGTTTGATTTGAAGCAGCTGGGAAAGTAACAATATCAATAATAATCCTGATTGAGCAGAACTGAATATCCCAGAAAATGAAGATTACCCAACACAATAATAAGATTTCACAGATATACTGATACTTACTTGGGCAAGTTTATGGTTTGCAGGACTTCTCTGTCTACAAATGTGTTGGAAACAATAAGATCACTAAAGTGTGTTTTGTGCTCAGTTCTAATCGGAGGTTCCAAAATGTCTTCAAGTACAGGAATGTGGATTAGCTGAAGAAGCCGTACCATAACCTGCTGTTTCCATATGTTTTCAGTATCTACAAGCAAATATACCATATAATCATTTTGTATATTTTCATTTTAAAATATATTTATCACTAAAACCTTTATTTTTTCACAATAGGAGTCTACATGTGTCCATCTTGCTCATTGCTAAATTGTATTGCAACAGCAGAAACATCCCTTACGAAAAAATTACTGCAGTTTTTCTGAAGTAATACTGCAGTTTTTTGGACATGAAAAAACTGCAATACTGCACTTTTACTGCATTTGTACTTCATTGTACTGCAGTTTTACTGCAGTTATTTTTGTATGGAAGTACAAATGCAATAAAGCTGCAGTACATTGAATTACAACTGTAGGTTTGCAATATAAAAAAAGTGCAGTAATACTGCAGTAAAACTGCAGTACAGTGAAGTACAAATGCAGTAAAAGTGCAGTAATACTGCAGTAAAAGTGCAGTATTGCAGTTTTTTCATGTCCAAAAAACTGCAGTATTACTTCAGAAAAACTGCAGTAATTTTTTGTAAGAGATATTTAAAGGGGAACTCATATTTTATCTAATATCACATTAAAAAGAACCTTTTAAAAGTATTGCGTTGTTTTTCATAGTTCTCGTTTTGGCTGCATATTAGCCATTTGTATGTGTTCTAGCTGTGTTATCGTGGCCGAATCTATGAGACAAACACCCTAGCTTCTCATCACACTGCCTTATGGTAAATAGGATGACTCGGTCCTAAATCACCCAGATGCGGACACCAACTAACGAAAGCCTGTTGGAGAAAGGATTTCTTTAACCAAACAGGGCTTTTTTAGTATTCCCATTAACAGATTTTCAATCTTAGTTTATTCAGCATTACATACTTTTTTCCTCTGGACTTCACTGGGGAAAAGATAGTGATATATCAGTCATGTGATATCTTGGATAACGTTCCTTTCTCAAACACGACACTGAGCTGATTCTTTATGGCAATACTCATAAAACCCATACCTTTTAAACTTTAAGACAAATATGTTGCTTACCACAAGGCAGTAAGATAAGGCGTCAGTCTGTTTGTCTATTAGATTGGGCTAAAACAACAGAGCTTGAACGCATACCAATCACTAATATGCTGCAGTCTAAAAATATTATGTAAGACATTTAACTATTTTAAAATGCTTTTTTTTTTTTTAAAAAAAACAACATTTTGTTTTGTTGTCTCTTAAGTTAATACAAGTACTAAAAATGATGAGGGTTACCCTTTAAATGTCCTAGCGTGTGTCTTATGTCTCACCATTTTCGTAAATGGTTCAAATTTATATTCCTTTTTTTTTTTGCTCTTCTTTCGCTAAAGAAGCTCTAGTACATGTATATGATTGAAAACAATCTCAATGGGTCCTTTGAACCTCCTAAACTTGGCAAGGTATCCTGGCATCTCAGATTGGTGATAGGGCCCACAGCTCCGAGTATAGAACCAAGGCTTATAGGGATTTTTTGTTTAATTTTCTAGAAAATACATAACATATTAGTCAATTCCAAAATGTTAAGTCTTCTGCAGGCATTAAATCTTGTTTACCTTTCTGTGAAACTGTGGTGGTCAAGTTATTGAGGGCAGGATTTAGATGTACGTTGGGATGATCGCATATACAGTGAAGCAGCTGGGTTAACTTCTCATTTGCAGTGTCCAGAGCTGATGGATTACATATTGTTGAGGCATGTCCAGATCTGTGCGTGGAAAGTACAGAACGTTACGTTTAAAAAATTACCAAATACTACAAAATAAAACAGTAACAAACTTTAAAAGGGAAGATATTCTAATAGGATGAAGGGAAGCTCATACCTGTTCTGTGAATACCTTGCAAGGCATTCAGCGTTAAATACTATTACAAGAGAGGGGTTTATATATAAAATAAACACCATAAAACCAACCTGGAGAGTCTCCTAACTTTTCCAATACTTTTTCCTTCAGATGAGAGGTTGGTGCTCTTTTTAGATTCTATAAATCTGTAAAAATTGCTATTGCTGTCCTCAAAGACAAAATCAGTATCCATCTTAAAGAGCTTGGAAGCAACAGGTTCAAATACTTTGTGATCCATGAGTGCTTGGCAGAGCTGGACGCCTTTATTCCGGGAAATATCATGGCTGCTTAAATACATATTTTGCATAAGGTGACACAATACAACGTCCACGGCGTCGGACCCCGTGAAACAGCTGGAATAAGTCCTCAGATGCTGTCTCCGGTTCTTCACCTCCACTTCTGTTTTCAGCGCGTGGATGATACTATTCCAGAGCTGGGTGGCCTGGAACGGTCCTGCATAACCTTAGAGAAAGACGCAAACATGGTAAGATCACCTAACATTAAGGCATTTCATTATTACGAGTGAGCTGATATATAAAATGGATAAAAAATATATCAGAATCTAGAAAGACTCTACAAAGTCATGATGACAATCTTCTCGCAGGGGGCTATTCTAATATCGCTGTAACATCTTGAATACACCTTGCTAACATACTAAATGACTCCAACACCTAGAGGGAGATTTTTATATTCATTTTACGTATTCGATGGACGCAAGGAGTATATGCTAACTTTTAATTAATGGCGCACAGGGAACACCAATCTGAAAACATACTCTGACCTATTCAAGTTGTTCCAAGTGACTACTGAATAATGAATCACAACTTAGTAACAAAAATAGATTTATATTAAAGATAAAGCAGGGCATTGTTATACGAGCAATTGTGGATATGTAGACAGTCAGTGGTACACATAGTCCTAAACCATAGATCCAGTCACTGACAACAGGTGTTTTTAAGCATTAATATCTCCATGGTGTATTTAATTCTTGATGTCGTCTGGTTGAGATATACATTGTGTGATATACATATATTCACACAACTGCCGGCGCGCCTACCTCTCCTGCGGGGTCTCAACTCGCCCATACTACGAATCCTACGGAATCTTGGAGTCAAATCTGCCGCCATCCCAACCAGCCGACGTCACGCTCTACCAGAACCTGTCACGTGACACGAGGACCTGAGAGATTAACGAGTTCTAAGCACTAGGGTTAACGCCACAAATAAGCACCCAATGCTGAAGAAACGCAAAATGGCACTCAAAGGTCCGTATTAACGAATATTTGTCAGGTGTTTAAGAGGCCGTTAGGGCGACACTTCAGCACAACGACATCCGTGACCGACACGCAAATTAACCATAAATCGATATTGAGCATCTTGTGTATAGGGCTCTGTTCAAGGCAAGCGCTTAGTGGTTACGCACCGTGTGCGCCAACCAAAAATTCACCATCTTTAAATGGGGCAAAACAAACCAAAAAAAAACGGGAAAGAGATATGTGCTTAATAAATATTTATACTAAAATTACATGCAGTGTGTTTCTAGCAATAATTGTAATTGTGTTTTTTTGAGAATTCGACTTGTACAATCTGTGCATGTTTTACAAAGCGGGGTTTAGTTTGTGCTACAATTACAAAAGTACACAGATGTCAATCGAACGTGACAAAGATTTTCTTTTGTCTTCCGGGTTTCCAGGAGGACTTTATTATAATAGCCTGGTACTAAACAATAGAGACAGATATAACACTCTCTCACTTGTCTTTACTACACGAGCCATTTTAATGTAGTTGCAAAACCTCTCATACACTTCTAATCTATTCGCGAATCGCGGATCATATAGAAATGTGCGCCAAGGCGCTAGAGAATGATTCTTCCCCGGGGTTTGTTTTGTGCCCGACTCTATGGTTTACAACTCATTGACGAAGACAATCTTTACGTCAGAGCGGAAGCGACGTAGGTGTTTGTCAGGCGCTGTGAGATGTGGAGCCGCCTGAGGAGGAGAATAAGCAGAGTGGCTTGACAGGTGCGGAGCCACCTCTGTCTGTCAGAGATAAGACTGAGGATTTCTAAAATATAGCGCGCCCAGCAGAGGTAGGGTCTGCAAGCAAAGCCTGTCAGGTATGGGAGGTAGTGGGGAGGAATCCAGCAGAGGGACGGGGATCACCTGAGTGGGGGTGGCCTGTCAGGTGCAAGCAGTGAGGTATGCAGCATTTGGCCTTATACTGTGACCAACGTCATGTAAGTTGGGTACACCTCAGGTCAAGACATAAGTCATCAGCACCTCAATGGATGTAAACAGTGAATCATATGGAATAATATTGTACTTGAGTAATGATGTATAGTGTATGCTCATTGAGTAGCAACTTGTGGCTAGCTGTTATTAACTCATTGCTCTGTTTGAATGGATTGTATACTTGTAATTATATAGACATGGGGTTAAAAGACCCCAAGATTCATCTACCGGTTGTAACTCATGATAACGGGGTCTACTCACTTAAGAGAGAGTTGGCAGGAGAGTTTTGGTTGTTACACCCTCGCTAAAATACTCACAACAAAGGACCAACACTGACCAGTTTCTCCTGCAGGAATGCCTAAACTGGACCTGCGTAATGCAGATGGGTGAAGCTGATCTGGAGAAATCTCACTGACTTAACTATACATTATACAGGGCCAGGCAAGCTCTTCCTGCCGCAGAAGCTCAGTAGGGTTGGTCCTTAATGTACAGCGAGGAGTTGAACTGTCTTACCAACTATAGTGAAAAAACCCCAGCGCGTTGGATGTCATCTTGCTGATTTAACTATGCGTTATATATAGTGAATTTGTTGGCTTCCATGCAATATGCTGTGGCAGCCCAACCCGCTCATATACGTTTATCATTTTTGCTTTCCCTAAATTATTGATCAATCATTTATAGAGTTATAAGTATAATAACTATTATTATTATAGACTTCCTGGTATTGTACCTTTGCAAATTAGGTTTTTATACAGTTTTGTGTCCTCAATACTGCTAAATATTATTATTATTTATTGTTTTATATAGCGCCATCAAATTCCGTAGCGCTGTACGTAACAAGTAGTATGTAACATAACATTGACTAACAGTTCTTATCCTCTTAGACTGGTTGTATGCTTTGAAGTAAATAGAAAATAATCAGATGATAGAATCTTTGGACCACCATTGGTTTCCATTTGGTCTCCAAGATGGTCCCTTTTCTGGGCCAGCTGGCAATTAAAAATTCTGTTATATTGGGTATATTAACTTATGCTCTACATATTGATACACAGTTGCTGGTTTTTAGGTTGTATTTCACGATTGTGTACTTTTCTTATCTTTTTTTTATTTATATAGCACCCCTTCTTACAGTACATACATTCAAGGGGTATGACACTCTGTCAGTTCTAGTTTTAAGAGAAACCGATCCATTAGGAGGGCCCTCACTCGCAAGCTCACAATCTAGAAGGGGTGAGGTGTAGAAGACACAAGATATAGAGAAGGAGGGAGAGATACCGCCTTAGATGACATAGGGAATTCTATAAGATAAGATGGATTCTATTCTTCTTTGAAGAAGTGGGTTTGAGTAGGGGGGTATTTTGTTAAATGTATGGGGGAGCAGTACAACGGAGGGTTTTGTAGGATAGCATAATGATTTTAAATTTCATGATTGTGCTAACAGTGCCAATGGAGGGCTTCACAAAGCGGTGAAGCAAAACAAGAGCTTCATCTAAGGAAGATAAACCAAGCGCAGCAAAATTTTTGGGGGGTAAAATCCTATGTATCCAAAAGTTTTGGCCACATCTAAAAAAAAAAAAAATAACTTTGTTTGTTCAATTCGTCTCTTTGTTTAATATTCTTCAGATACTGCATTGATCTATCTCATCCATCGTTTAACCCCTTAAGGACAATGGGCGATCCCTAAACCCATTGAAAACAATGCATTTCGAGCCCGTACATGTACGGGCTTTGTCATTAAGGGGTTAATATGAAAAGATTTGAAGGAAAGAGGAAAAAAAGGCAACTTTTTTATTTTTGCTTTTTAATTGGACATGGCTTGTGTAGCTTAAAAAAAACTACCCCTAAAATACATGCACCGTACTGTCCTAAGACTACTTATCCCTCCAGAAAACCCTAGAAGAACTAAACAAAAATATGCTAGAAATTGCACTGATCATAATATCCTGCTAATATTATGTAATAAGGTTAAAAAAAGGCATATCCATCAAATTTCCTTTCCAAGGCATCCCAATTATTTTGCTTTGATCCAGGTGAAGACAGAAACCCCTTTAAAGCACAGGATCATTTTGCTCAGAAGAGAGGTGGGAATCCCTTCATGCCTGAGCGGGAATATTTCTCTAATCATCCCCAGGGATGTCAAAGCTAGACTTTGTGTATATGTGTGGGTATATATATATATTAGTATACTGTATCTTACTATTAAGTGATTATCCAAAACCAATAGGCAGGAAATCATTTTTGACAGTTCTTCCCATTTGCATCGTTTCCTTTTTTCATTATTGTACTTTCCCTGATTTATATTTTTTTTTTATGTGAGGATTTTATAATTAACGGATCACATTAATCTCATTTTTTTCCCCATGTGCATAAGATAATACAAAAACCAACATGGAGTCCATGCTGAATAAGCTAAAAAACACTGTCACAAAGGTAACGGCTGACGTTACCAGTGCGGTGATGGGCAATCCTGTGACGAGGGAATTCGATGTGGGAAAGCATATAGCCAGTGGTGGCAATGGACTGGCCTGGAAAATCTTTAATGGCACTAAAAAGTCTACTAAACAGGTATGGTTTTTTTTTTCTTCTCCTTTATCTCCTGTTTGGTTTTGTTCTTACATGCATTATTCCTAATTTAAGTTTCATGTATAGAGTGTCAGCAGATTCTGTAGAGAATTTACAATGACGAAGGATGCAAAATAAACAATAAATAAGACATACTGTCTGGTATAGAAGAAGAGGCCCCTGAGATGACTTTCTGTCGAGGAGGCTGGACGTAGATGCTTTGGGGGGTGCATTCATTACAGGCACAGTTGGATTGAGGCACTCTTTAGGATGATCACTTTCTGGAGATTATAGCCCATTGGGTCAATTTGAGGAGGAAACTCACTACGGCTCTCAGATTATTTATGGATTTAAGCAAGCGGACTACACATTTCTTGTCAGTTCAGCTTCCTAGTTGAGCTCCTGAGCCAAGTACTGATTTAAGTCAACGTGTCTTAACACGCAGAGCCTAGAATGCATTCTGCATTTGTTTAATTTGCAGATGACCCTTATTAGCCGCCGATGAAAGGCCCCAAGTCTGTGACATCAACATTATCGCTGCTGTGGATAAACAGGAGGACATACTAGCTAGTAATATGAAATGCTTATTCCATGGCAGGGGTTGGCAAATTTGGTATGGAACTAGGAGCCAGCCAAGAAATGTAAAAAAACAAACATTCTAAAAAGCACCCCTCCTGTGCCTGGCATTTAAGTCGTGTACGAGCAGACATTGTCAAAAGTCAGGATTTCACAACAAAAATTCACGTTTCCCAGATTCTGTAATGACCGTAAAATGGGGACCTTCTAACCAAATCGCCACACGCTAATCTAGTGTCATCAAATTTAAGCCCTTGACAGCATCATGAATCTTTTATATAAAAATCTCCAATATGAATCACACACAAGTTATGGCAAGTGACCTCAGATCACACAGAAGCACCACGGTGCCAATAAAACGAGATTGTAATCTGCTCGGCTCACAGTGGCAGTATTAACCCCTTCCATGTCGATATTTCGATATGCCCTTGTGTAATCAGTGGGGCGCAGGGGTCTGGGATGGAGTTTGCCCAAACTTTGCAGCTGATTGCCCTATCTCACCCCCAATACCTCTGTGCCTGATGCTCTGATATCCTGGCTGTGGCTCGCCAGCTGCTCTCAGTGCAGTTCCTCTGCCAATCTGCCTCCCAGCCCGACTGACACATACAATAAACGAGGTTTCAAATGCAATGCCGTGCTTCCAAATTGTATAACTTTACTTAGATCGTGAAGTAGAACATATTAGCAGATGCAACAGGGTCATAGAGAAAAATGTTGCACATTCTATTCCCCCCTTACTCCCTCCAACCTGTCTGCACCTCGCCATGTACTGCGGGCACATTCCTAAGCGCCCCCCCTATAACCAGGCCCTATGGGGACACTGAGGCAGGTGCCGCGGGCACACCGAACACGGGCGCCTGCGTTACTGGCCACAAGAGACAGCAGCAGACAGCTTACTTGCTGTGCAGACAAGTCGGAGGAAGTAAGAGGGGGTTAGTTTATGAGAAATGTTCTCTATGTCCTTGTTGCATCTGCCGATATGTTCTACTTCACGTTCTTAGTAAAGTTACACAATTTTGAGAGCAGCTGGCGGAGGCGAGTCACCATGGCTACCTGGCGCCCAGGATTTTTGGAGCTGTGCTCTTTTTAGTGCTTGTCTGTCATCCTGGTGCATTTGTCTTCCCATTGGTATTTTTATTGTTTGTTTGTTTTTCATTGTTTTAACGCTTTCTTTTTCTCTATAGGAAGTTGCTGTTTTTGTGTTTGATAAAAAGTTAATTGACAAATACCAGAAATTTGAAAAAGATCAAATTATTCATTCCCTCAAGCGAGGTGTTCAGCAGTTAACACGGCTCCGGCACCCAAGGCTGCTCACTGTCCAACATCCACTAGAAGAGTCCAGGTGTGTTGTCTGTATGTCTACTGCAAGAGCTGGGGTTCTCGTGTCTTCTAATCCAGGGACTCTTAATCGCAGCCATAGAGGGCCACATGCACTCCGTTAATTTTTGGATCTCCGACAGCCCAATCAAAATAGTTCAAATTGATTACAGAATTCGTATCAGCCCCTCAGGCTTGGGTCTTGTCTCTATTCTCCAAAACTGTCTATTTACATAATTGCTCTCAGTGATGTAAGTTGATTTTTTTTTCTTTTCAAATCAAGGGCTACATAATACCGGTATTTTTAAGTCCACACACTAAACCAGGCATCTCCATATGATGGATTACATTTTTCTCAAAAGAAAAGTTTTTGGGAAATAAACTAAAAACTGTTATGAAATATATTTTCCAGGGACAGTTTTTATACGTTGCTAAACTCATAATTGATCCTGGTGGTTAATGACCGTTAATTGGTGATTATTATGTTTTTATTTGACTGCATGTGTACTGACTTTATGTAATGCATTCATTTATTTTGTGCAGGGATTGTCTTGCGTTTTGTACAGAGCCAGTCTTTGCAAGCTTGGCCAATGTACTTGGATGCTGGGACAGTCTTCCATCTCCTCTGCCTTCTGACATAAAGGAACACAAACTGCATGATATAGAAACAAAATATGGCTTGCTTCAGGTAGGTTTTCCTATCTGCACACTTGGTTACTATTAAAAAAATATCAAATGCAATAAAAAGCCTTTAGGATTAACCCAAGAGGTTTTTACCAAGCGTAACTCATAACCGATCCTTTATGTGAAATATGACGGCACTGTATAAATCAATAAACATTAATAATATCTCTCACAGGTCTCTGAAGGATTGTCATTTTTACATAGCAGTGTAAAGATGATCCATGCAAACCTTACACCGGAGAACATCATTTTGAATAAAACGGGAGCATGGAAGATAATGGGTTTTGATTTTTGCAATCCGGCACTGAATCAAAGTGATCAAGAGGTACTTCACAAATATACTAATGTTTGGATTTTTTGTTGCATGTTTTCCATAGCTTTTCTTTATTGCTAAACGTTCACTTTAAGCAAATTTAAGTTAAAAAAAAATATTTAATTACATCAAATTGCATCTCAATTATATTTTAGTTTTTTTCTGTGAGGCAGAACGTCCTGTTTCTTTCCCTCTTGATCCCCCCTCACATAGTGTGTCCCGGAGGTGAGGCTATGTGCTCACCTTGGGTCCCTGACTGCTTCTGCAACGCGGACACTTGGGGATGGTCCTTGGGGCAGGAGATCACCACGCATAGTGCTCTTCTTTCCGTTTTGTAGGAAGGGAAAGGTTAGCTCTGGTCTTTGTAGGCAGACACACACCGAACCACACATCCAACATGCTCTTCATGCGAGAAATCAAATCCAAGGTCTGTGCTTCTTGTTCCAGACCCTGAGATGATGCGGGCAATGAGTTTTTGAAATGGTTCAGGTCTGAGCGCCTCAGAAAGCAGCTTCCTCCATCTGCGCCAATTATGCATTTGATATCGTGGGAATAGTTTACGTTTTGTGTGTCTTTAGGCCTCATGTGTGGTTTAGCACATTGTGCCTTTTGTGCATCTGAAATCGTTAAGCCCGTTTTCCTTATTCCAGCCAAAGTTTGTGTGTAAAGAATGGGATCCCAACTTACCGCCGCTTTGTTTGCCGAATCCGGAGTACGTGGCGCCTGAATATATATTGTCTGTGAGCTGTGACCCTGCCAGTGACATGTACTCGCTTGGCATGGTCATCCATGCCGTTTTTAACAAAGGAAAGCCCATCTTTGAAGTGAACAAACAAGATATCTATAAAAGCTTTAGCAGACAGCTGGATCAGGTATGTTCTGCAGTACTTAATGGCCTTGTGTTTAAAATTTAAATGGCAATTGTATTAATATAGAGGTAGCAAAAACATCAATTTTTGTTCCGCTCCTGGAAATAGTTACATAGCCAGACTTTGTTAGCATGTTTTCTGCATCATTCTCTACAATTTTAATATTTAATACATTTATTTTTGATGCAGCCTAACTACCCCATTCTCTTTCATTCCCGCATTAACAAGAGTACATTTTTGTGCAATTATAAATATATAGAACATTTTAAATACAGAAATGCTTGAGTAATTTTGCCATGTTACTTTTCTTAAGTGTAATTTAGTTTAATATAATAATGCAGTTTAACAATAAGTTCTGTTCCAATAATTTTTTTTCTTGTCCTTTCACTTTGTTCAGCTAAGTCGTTTAAACCCAAATGTCCTTGCAAACATTCCAGAAGATGTGCGAGAACATGTGAAACTTCTACTGAATGTGACACCTGCTGTTAGGCCTGATGCCGATCAAATGACAAAGGTAAAATCTAGTGTGACCCCATGCTGGTATATTGAGACCCAGCAATGACTCATTGTGAATAGTCCCCACACTGGCTCAAACCCTTGATATGTTTTTATGTAGACCTTTGCAAACAGCTGTCACGGTATTGATTCAAGCAATTGTTATACATACAATAACAATTAGAAACTCTAATAAGGACATGTTCATGGATAATCAAAATTAAAGTATGCACCGCTGAGCTATGCAAGTCCTTTCATGTGAGACACTGGAGTTTTGGTTACTATCCTGATCCTGATAGACCCATACAAAAAGCCTTGTAATTGCTATCTAGACATA
The DNA here is from genome assembly GCF_027358695.1 of Spea bombifrons. Classification (NCBI taxonomy): domain Eukaryota; kingdom Metazoa; phylum Chordata; class Amphibia; order Anura; family Pelobatidae; genus Spea; species Spea bombifrons. Next base: position 38,450,324 of record NC_071090.1, read on the forward strand.
CACGACCCAAACTCCTTTTTATTCTCTGGAATTTTTGTCATATGTCTATCATATGTATGCAGTCAGTATTTCATTAGCCGTGAGTGACATAATACGTTGGTGTACAAGTGGGGAGATCCAAGCTTACAAGAGCTTGTGGCAAGATGGTAGCTTGCAGAGACCTTGTGGCGTTACACTGCCCTGAAGCTTCCACATATTTCAGGGCAGCGTCAAGCCTTTCACATTACAAAGCGTATGGCTTATCAAAAATGCCACCTATACATGAGCTAAAAAACACTACTGCCGTTGTGTGTATTCATTTTTAAGTAGCTGTATAAGTTCCCTATTAAAGAGGCTTTTATTTGGTCTTGTTTTGCTCTTACAGATCCCCTTTTTTGATGATGTTGGTGCTGTGACGCTGCAATATTTTGATTCGCTTTTCCAACGAGACAATCTCCAGAAGTCACAGTTTTTTAAAGGGCTCCCAAAAGTTCTTCCAAAGCTGCCAAAGGTTTGTAAGCACCCAGCGATATACATGCAATGACTAAAACAGTAACGCTCATATCACGAAATCACATCTGAATGCCCTCTCTGTATCCACCTGATTGCAAAAACACGATTTAGTGGTCAGACATTCCCCTCCGTGACCACATGATGTACTAGTTCATAAAACAAAATGTTAACAAAGCTTTAATAATGGTGCTATAACAATATGCGGAAAAGGTGTAATATCTAATTTTAATTTAAAATGATTAGTAATAATAAGCTAGTTTGCTTCAGCCACTTGCACTAGATTAATTAATAGAGAGTGAATGTGAAGATTGTTTTTAGGACTGCAAATGGTTAGAAAAATGCTATCCCCTCTTGCAAATGGAAGACCCCTGAAACCCTGCTGCTGCAAGTAGTATAACAGATAAGTACTTTTTTTTATTTTTCTTAAGAATGCATATTAAAGTACTGAAATCTGTATTTTTAGTAGGGCTGTCAAGGAAACTAAATTGTCCCTTTAAGTTCATCGTCGGTTCTATTTCCTGTATGCACGCTGTTATATGTACCTCTTTTCATTTTTTTTATTTTCAGCGCGTTGTTGTTCAGCGTATCTTGCCAGCATTGACGGCTGAATTTGTAAACCCTGATATGGTGCCGTTTGTCCTGCCCAACGTACTTCTGATTGCAGAGGAGTGCACAAAAGAAGAGTACATAAAGCTCATCCTACCAGAACTAGGGCCCGTGTTCAGACAGCAGGAGCCTATTCAGGTTTGCTTATTTCCATTACCCTTCTGCAGCTCTTACTCCACTCTATTGTCTCATTTATATAAGGGCCTGTTCAGCTTTTTTCATGTTTTTGTTTTAGAATTATGTGAATTAAGTATAATGTGAGTGCACTGGTTTGTTTATATATTTGTATTATTATTATTACCTTTTGTGTAAATTAAAAACAACATATTATAATAGAAAAAGTGAATACTGGTCAGGGGCGTACCTAGAGTATTTGGCCCCCGGGGCGGATCCTGTAAGTGGCACCCCCCCCCCAAAATGTAAAGACATCTACAAAATTATGTTGGCAAGAATATTTATTGCACCAATTTGTAAACTGTATGTCAACTGTAAACAACAAGAAATCTGAAAAAATAAATTAATAACTTATAAGTAAAATAAACACGTTTAAATAACATTTACTGAACATATAATAGTGCTTTCTTTAATAACCCTCCAAAAAAACCGGCGTCCACATTGCCCACATAGAACCTGACCAGCACCCAAATTACACACACATAGGATGTGCCATATTTGCCCCAAACAGCCCAGCATGAGTCAGCATTGTTCCCAAACAGCCGAGTGTACGCCATCTTTGTCCCATAAACATGCTACCTGTGCCATCTTTGTCCCATAAACACCCTGCTTATACCATCTTTGCCTTTTTGACAAATCAACTATACACCTATGATTAAAACAAACACTTTTACAGTCACTCACTAATTCACTTTCATTCACACAATAATTTATTCTTTCACACAAATTACCGTATTTGCTCGATTATAAGACGAGGTTTTTTTCAGAGCAAATGCTCTGAAAAATACCCCTCGTCTTATAATCGGGGTCGTCCAGATCCCCCGCACCGCTGCAGGGGACCTGGATCCTCCTGTCGTCGCCCCCCCCACACACACTTACCGGTGCTTCCGGAGGTGAAGTTGGCAGCGGGGGTTTGTATGCGTCCGTCGCAAATACCTTCCCCGACTGTCAGAGATCAGAGTTCCAGAGTTCCTGATCTCTGACAGCCGGGGAAGGTATTTGCGACGGACGCATACAAACCCCCGCTGCCAACTCCACCTCCTTCCGGCTGCCGCGGAATGAGACGTCAACCCGCTGCCCCGGCAATACAGCAGGAAATTGGAAGCACCGGTAAGTAAGTAAGTAAGTGTGTGTGTGTGTGTGTGTGTGTGTGTGTGTGTGTGTAGGGCATTTCTGGAATGCCTTACACCCCTATATGCCACTCTGGCACTTAGGGGGTTAAAAGGCATATTATGGGGCAGAGTGGCATATAGGGAGGTATAAGGCATTTCAGGAGGCAGAGTGGCGTTAAGGGGGCATTTAATAGTGCACTCTGCCTCCTGAAATGCCTTATACCTCCCTATATGCCACTCTGCCCCATAATATGCCTTTTAACCCCCTAAATGCCAGAGTGGCATACAGGGGTATAAGGCATTTCTGGAGGCAGAGTGCTCTATATAATGCCTTTTAACTCCCTTAATGCCACTTTGCCTCCTGAAATGCCTTATACCTCCCTTATGCCACTCTGCCCCATAATATGCATTTTAACCCCCTAAATGCCAGAATGGGATATAGGGGTATAAGGCATTTCTGGAGGCAGAGTGGCACATAGGGGGTCAAAAGGCATACCATGGGGCACAGTGGCATATAGAGGGTTAAAAGGCATATCATGGGCCACAGTGCCATATTGGTGTGGCAAGCCTGGGGGCAGATGTGCGTAACTGGGGGACAGGTTGGAAAATACAAGAAATAAAAACAAAAAAAAAATATTTTTCTCAATCATAGCTTTTATTAAAAAAAATAGTTTACATGAATTAACATTTACTGGTAAAACTTTTTTCCTTTAGGGTCGTCTTATATTCAGGCTTTTTCTTTTTTTCCTAAGTTAATATTCAGATTTTGGGGGGTCGTCTTATAATCAGGGTCGTCTTATAATCGAGCAAATACGGTATTTACACAAATTCATTAATTCTCTCACTCATTCACACAATTCATCCACACATTAATCCATTCATTTTCGCTCTCTCATTCTGACTCTTCATTTCAATATTCTTGCTACCCTCCTTTCTCCCTATCTACCCATTCTCACCCCCTTCTGCCCTATCTAGCCCTTCTTACTCCCTTCTCCCTATCTACCCCTTATCCCCCCCGTCTCACTCCCTTCTCCCTATCTACCCCCCCCAACTATCTACCCTCTCCCCCCTTTGAAGTTCACTTACCTTTCAGGAGTCCTGGGGTGGGGGTGCAAGGCCTCTGTCTCCCAGCTCTGCCACTGTATGGAACAGCATGGTAAGTGTGGATTGGTAAGTGTTGTTTGGTAAATGTGTGAGAGTGATGGGAGTTATGATGTACTTTAGAGCATAATTATATAATGAAAAAGACATTGGAAATGGTACAGCATAACACCCATCACTCTCACACACTTACCAATACACACTTACCATTCCAGATGCCACACATACCAATCCACAGATTCCACACATACCAATCCACATTTACCAATCCACAGATTCCACACATACCACACATACCAAGCCACATATTTCACACTTACCAATCCACACATACCAATCCACAGATTCCACACATACCAATCCACAGTTACCAATCCACAGATTCCACACATACCAATCGACAGATTCCACACATACCAATCCAGATTTACCGATCCACAGATTTCACATTTACCAATCCACACAAACCAATCCACACAAACCAATCCACAGATTCCACACATACCAATCCACACTTACCAATCCACAGATTCCACACATACCAATCCACAGATTCCACACATACCAATCCACTCTCACTCTAACTGAATGATTTCCTACCTTTCCTCTTTTCTTCTTACAGCAGTCAGCTCCTTTTCTTTCTCTTCGCTCCTCTTCTTCTGTCTTCTTCCTGGTTCAGAGGGCACGGACGGCGGTGGGCGCGGCTTCAGTGTTGTGCGCCGGGATTTGGCAACAAACCCCGGCGCACAGCAGCAGTTGCCGCGCAGATCGCGAGGGAGCGGTATCGGAGGTCTTTAACAGACCTCCGGCTCCCTTGAGTGATTTTAAGCCGGTTCCACCGGCTTAAAATCACTCAAGGGAGCCGGAGGTCTGTTAAAGACCTCCGATACCGCTCCCTTGCGAGCCTTCTCGGCAGGGGGGTGCCAACTTGCCGGCACCCGGCACCCCTCCAGAGACGGACAGCAATGTCCGCCGCTGGAGGGGTGCCGGGTGCCGGCAAGTTGGCACCCCCCTGATGAGCGGCACCCGGTGCGGACCGCCCCCCCCCCGCCCCCCGCTAGGTACGCTACTGATACTGGTCAACCATTGTTACTCAGGGGGCCAAAATAGCCAAAGACCAAATGTATCCAAAATTGTTGTAATTGAATGACCATTCCTGTATTTCACAATTTATTACAGATATTGGTTCTTCTTTGATCACTACAACAATATATATGTTTTTTTTTTATTGAAAAACCTAATTTATTGTGTTACTTTTAATTTCCATGCCTTCAGGCTAGCAACATGGTAAGTGAAAGGCATTGAATTGTCACTTAAATTTGATGTTTCCGATAGCTTTGAACGTATTCATAACACGTGCTGTCTTTGTTTCCAGATCCTTCTTATATTTCTCCAAAAAATGGATCTCCTTCTCACCAAAACGCCACCTGACGAAATCAAGAATAGCGTGTTACCCATGGTTTACAGGGCTCTAGAGGCCCCGTCGATTCAGATTCAGGTATCCCTGTCACGACGGCTCTGATTTATTTTTCCCCTAAAACATTCTCTGGTCTGTTACACCAAGTTGATCCTATTTCTATATTGTAGGAGCTGTGCTTAAATATCATCCCTTCCTTTGCTAACCTAATTGATTATCCATCCATGAAAAACTCTCTGATACCAAGAATTAAGACTGCGTGTCTACAGACTTCCTCTCTCGCGGTGAGTACATTTTTTTTTTTTTTTTAATCACCATAGCATATGACGTATAGCATTCACTAGATATAATCAGGATAAGTCAGACATGCAAATGAGACTATTATCTAACATTATTCCATTATGTAGCACTATGCGCATGGTATGAGGCATGTGAAAACAACTGAGCCTGTGTATCTGTGAGTAAGGAATTAAACACTGGTGCACATCCAGTTTTTTTTCCTGTATAATAAGTGATTTTCGTGCACAATTTAAAAAGTGGTCTTGTCACCTTAACAGCCAATGCCGTTCTTATTTGCATGTTGACAATCTAGAATTCTTAAAGTGTCCTGGAACCTTTGCAAGAAATGATTTCATGATGAAGAGCTTGTCCCCACTCAGTCAAGGCATAGCATGCATGAAGGTGCAGTCACTCACCTTAGTGAATAAAGCAGATTGTATGTGAACTCAATGTCACACTTGCTTTGGCTTAATAGAAAAGCCTCTCTAACATCCTTCTCCAATAGGTGCGAGTAAATTCACTGGTCTGCTTGGGAAAGATTTTGGAATACCTGGATAAGTGGTATGTGTTAGATGAAATTCTTCCTTTCCTGCAACAAATTCCATCAAAGGAGTCAGCGGTTCTTATGGGAATTTTAGGTATTTGAGCTTTTATTATCTATTGCAATCAAACAAACGTGTCATTTCTTGTTGGACCCAGACAAAATGACTTTATTTAAAATATATATATATTTAAAATAAAAACAAAAAGGCATGAATGGATGTGATACTGTATTTTATTTCTATACATACACTATGGAGCGCACTGAAATTGTAACACAATTTTATAACGACAGTCCCATTAAAAAACAATTTTGTACATCTTTTGTACCTCAGACGATTTCCCATACCCTGAAGTTAAACGTTGTCATACGTTGACTAAAATGTTTTTTTCTGACAGGAATATACAAATGTACCTTTACACATAAGAAGCTTGGTGTTACCAAAGAGCAACTGGCAGGGAAAGTGTTACCCCACTTAATCCCTCTTAGTATTGATAATAACCTTAACCTCAACCAGGTAAGGACTAAAATATATATAGTCTTGCATTATTATTACTATATTTACTTATGTAGCATTGTCTTTATTATCCCTACATAGAGGTGTAAAAAAAATTTCTGAAATTTTGAAACCATGGGAAAAAAACGTTTTTTTTTTTTTTTTAAATGCAGAGTGGAGTAGTTTTACAAATTTAAAATTATTTTGTTAAGCTGGGAGCATGAAAATAAATGAAGAAACCATCAACACAAAAAAACAAGACAGGGAGAGCGATCCCAATCGCCCAATCAGCACCTTAGCACTATTTCCAAATGGGAACGCTAAGTAACTAGTAATTATTTGTGCCAGTGAGATGTGGACACAGTGCATCTTTCATCAAGGTCTTCCTGTTATATAGTTTGAATGCCATGTCATGAACATATTATTTATCATTGTAAAAGAAGATATTCCACACTTCATTTTGTTTCAATTTTTCCAGGAAAAAAATAAAAAAAAAATGCCTTTGGAAAAAAAACGGTCGTTTTTTTTTCCCCAATTTTTCATTTTTTTCCCAGACCTTCCCATCTCTATCCCTACATTATACCAACCATTAGACAGGCAGTACATGCTTTATAGATTATTTTTAATCCTTAATGTTTTTCTTTATCGTTATCACATAGTTTAATTCTTTCATGTCTGTGATCAAAGAGATGTTGTGCAAATTGGAGGCAGAACATAAAACGAAACTTGAGCAACTGCACGTTATGCAAGAACAGCAGAAGTGAGTAGTTTTGTGTATTTAGGGAATCTTTTATAGTACTTTTTATAATGTACTGATCAACTCATTAAGGACAGCATGCCCGTTGGCTCTGTTTACCTTGCAGATCGTTGGATATTACAGGTCAGCTGAATCTGTCTGCAGGACAAGCTAATAAAGCAAGCAATCAGGTAACAATCAAAACACACCCAAGGCTAATTCAAAGAAAGCTGTTCAATGTCAAGGTTAAAATGTGAGACAGTCACCATGGTAACCAATTAAATGTTTGAGTGATACGGCTTTATGTCTTTCGCAATTTATGGTCCGTCAGTGAAACCTTTTACACAACGCCTTTTTTTTATATATATATATATATAAGCGTTATATATATATATATATATATATATATATATATATATATATATATATATATATATATATATATATATATATACTCTAAGTGTTACTACAATTTTTTGCTGAAGAAATAAACTACAATCAGGAGACTGCTACTTTTTGGGTACTGGTTGGGAACAGATTTAGTGGTTTTTGGTTTTCTTCAGATGAAATAAAATTTGTGTTTGCCCTTGTAAAACATGCAGTCTTACCTATTGAGACATATAGTTTTGCAGTAAAGGAGATATTTTCCTTTTTATATTTTGTCATGTTGCATTTATCTTATGGACACATGTTGTGTGTGTGTGTATACAAAATATAGATAAAATTGTAGCCTTTGAAAGCGTATAATTATCCAGTGTTTAAACATTTTACGTGTCTTTTGAAGCAGACAGACACACTAAGTACCAATGTGGGGCAAGATTTTCTTACGGGCGTAACTGACAAGCAAGAAAACGGGCACGCTCAGAAGCAGCCGGTCAAGGTGGGTGCGCTTCTTCACACGATATAAAAATTCATCCTCTTGTTTTCCATTTGCTCGCAAGCTAAATTATCTTGCACTCTCGCAGTTAATGATGTTATTGCCTCAAATCTAGTTTAATCTGTCTACTGTGTCATTTCTATTGTGTCAATGCTATTTATTTTCATCTTGAGTTTAACAGATGATATGTTCGTCCTGCCTTCCTTCCTGCCACATAGATGTTTGTTTACATTATTAAATTGTTATGTATCAATGCATGTTCCAATGACTTACACCTATTTGTTTCATCTCTAAAGGCATCGCTTACACTTGAAGAGAAGCAGAAACTCGCAAAAGAGCAGGAGCAGGTGCAAAAAATGAAGAGCCAGCAGCCTCTTATTCCTAATTCAGTGCCACCCATGCCACCAGTCAAACAGGTAACAAATCTTTGCAAAACTAGCCGAGAAATCAAAAGCCACAAAGATTTGAGGAATTAGGATAGCAAGGAATTATATTAAGCTTATTATGTGTATAGTACAGATGCTTAATATCAACCTATTATCATGTTATTGCCCTGTAAGGGTTACGTTGTCTGAGTGATCTAAGAGGGAACAGAATGGTTTTTAAAAATATAGCTTTTTGTTTTTTTTATGGTTTGCCCCCTCTTACTCGTATAATATGTGTCACTGTCTCCCAATTTCCGGCTGTTGGCATTGCCTAGGATTTGGTTCCTAGCCCAGTCTCGGGTGTCTCACGTGAGCAGAGGTTTTATGCATGCTGAGAACATATGATACTTTCTGGGTTTCAGGAACAGACTTCTTGATGCTTGATGTCTTTGATGTTAATTGCAACGCTTGCCAATCTAATCCTTGTGAGAGAATAAAAACAAAGTGAAAAATGAAGGCAGTAGGGAGTAAGCACCTTATTCATCATATATTTTAAAAATATATATTTATTTATTTTTGCAGACCAAGGATCTCACCTTAACACTGATGGAAAATATGTCATCGCTGAACAGCTTTTCAAGTGGAAACCCTAAAGTTGCCCCAGGCGGGTTTTCTTCTGTTGCTAACGTACCAGGCAGCCTAGGTTTCCAAACACCAGTTGACAACATGAGTGCAAACCGTAATTTACAAAATGGTTTTAATGCCAACCCTGGCTTCCACACTACTGGATTCGGCATGGGGCCTGGGAATCCAAACCAAAATTTCTTCAGTGGTACCGGTTCTGTCGGAATGAGCAAGACTACTCCAATATCAACCCCTGCCAGCGTGCAGAACTTCAATGCGTTAAGCAGTCCTCCAGGGATGCTACACAACAAACCTGCTCCAGACTTGTCCCCTCTCGACCAACTCTTTGGTTCTCAGAAAGCCAAAGTTAGTATGAACCAAATGTCTCAACAGAAACAAACGCCCTGGATCAACCAATTTGCCACCCCTCAAGCACCTCAGATCATGAGCGGCCCAGTAACACAAACAGGCATGATGGGACAAACGGGCTTTGGCGCTCAGTCCAACCCGTTTTTCAACCCACAAAGCTTTACTCCGCCAACAAACACAATGAAAAGCAGTAGTTCGGCTAGCAACGATTTAAAAGACCTTTTTGGTTAGAGGAACCCCTTTTTATGGGTTGTTTTGTAACCGTGGTTAAATAGCTTGGGATCTATATCATATGAGTGATACTTTTCCATTTCTGATGTTTTATTGCAATACTTTTTTCATGTAATGCTGATTATCCTGTGTCTCATTAGGATTTTCCAGTATCTGTTACAGGCAATCTTTCAACAATCAGTAGTAGGAATATCTTGTGTTTCCGATCATTGTGTCCATATCATATCAATACAGATTTTGTAACCAAAAAAAGAATTTAACATTCTTTGCAACTCACAAAATATAACATTCGGAATCAGATGCATATTACAGAGACGGTTTTATGTTTAGATTGAGTTTTAAAACATGATATTGGCTGACTTACCTTGTTTGGTAGTAACACCCTTTCTAAAATACAAAGCAGGAGGTAAAAACATTTATACTTTTTTTTTTTTTTTTTTAAATAATCCTGTTTTACATTTTTTTATGATAAGTACATATGAAGGGAAAATGCATCCAACAGCAAAGCAAAATCACCAAAGGTACACAAATTGGATTGAATTAAGGTAAACATTCCAAATGTATTTGCTGGGGTTTCACTTTATATATAGTTTTTACTTGATCCTTATTTCTATTTTTCTTCATTTTGCTGTTTTTGCACATTAATGTTGCTGATATTCCATTGTATTTACAATTTACCATGTTGTTATGCTTTATACTCCTTTCAAATATTAGCAGAAATTCAGCAGGGCGCTATATTAAGAAGGTCAGCCCTTTCGCACCCTGTTAGCCCTTAAAACTTTCTGCACTCTTAATTGTTGGACAACCCAATTAGTGATGTTTTAACACATTCACCCTGTGATCAATTTATTCATCGCAATTTGCTAAAAAGATAAATGAATACACATAAATATCACACCGAAATCCCTTGGCTCGTATGTAATCTGAGGTATGCTGGCCAAAAATAAAATGCACTGTTGTGTATAATTTTTTTAAATCATTTTGTTATTTATTACAGATTGTCACTTTGGATTATCCAAAATACATTCTCAGTAAAGATACCCTTTTATTTTATACTATTTTTTTTCTGTGCTGTATTAATGTAATTGGAATGATGCGGTATTTGGAGGTTACTCAGTTAAAGACCCAAAAAGATTGTACCATTGCTGCAATCTAATAATGTCAGCTAAATCATCGTTGCTTATAAAGGACCAAACTCTTGGGGTCTATTCACCAAAGTAAGAGTTGGCAGCAGAGTTTTAACACTGGCAAGTTTCTCCAGCAGGAAAAGGCAGATTTGCCTCTGTATAATCCATAATTCAATAGATGAGGAGACTTTTTTACTGAGGACAGCTGAGTTCTTCGGCCAGCAGAAGTTGTGACTGGGTTTGAACCTTCTTAATGGATAGTGAAGTCAAGATGTATAAACTCTTCCTTAGGCACCTTACATTTATGAGATCGCTTTCAAGAATGTATGGGTAACCCTGCTTGCAGGATAAACTCCCTGGTGTTGGCCTTTCATAATGCACAGTGAAATCTGCGAGATAAAATGCAGGATATAGTAAATACACCTCCAGGTCCTTCTACTGCTTTGTACGTCTGCACATGCCTGAGAAAAATGATCATGGAAGGGTCTATCCAAAGATCGACAGTTTCAGTTTCAGATGTAGTGTACTAGTCGGGCCGTGACATCTAGGAAACAGCTGCAGATCTTAATGTTCCTTCTTAGAAACAATAGTCGTCTTATTGAAGAAGCCACAACACGGCAGTGTCCTTTTAATGGCACATTTGTAGACATTTCCAAGGCCGTACAAGCAATATGGTTATCCGAAGTATTCAGCCTCTGTATAATATACACTGTTATTTCCCTTTAGTTTGTTTATCACAGGAACTGTATATACTGATCAAATAACCTGCTTGACGAATTGCCTCTATTAATTCTTTGTTTCATTGGACTGTGTTACTCCATCTAATGTTTAAGACCACGGGGCCTTATGGTGTAAATGTTTTTGTTACATAACTTTCTGTATTGAAGACTTGATAAAAACACATTGATTTCTGTAAAACTGTGAATAATATAAATTGTTTAACATACACTTGGAGGTTTACGTGTGATGTTCTCCATTCTTGTTAAACCCGTGATGTTGGTAAATACATTTTGAGTAATCTGTTTATAAGGAATTATAATTAAATAAATTAATACTGGAGAAAGGCTCAGACCATAGAGAATGACGTTTATATTTCTGTACAGGTGTTTGTGTTGTCCTGTATAAAGTTCCATCTTTGTGTTTTTTTGTTTTTCTGGACTCACAAGCATTCTTTTCATTGAATTTATAGGCAGGACTCATATTTCATTCTAGGTTCTCTTTCCACATCCACCAGCAAAACATTTAAAAGTGATTTGTTATTTTGAAACCAATATGTATGTTTTGGGGTTTTTTTTCTCTTTCTTCTCTCCTTTCTCTCTTCTCTTCTTTCTCTTCTCTTCTTCTTCAGGTTAGTTGAGTATTTTAACTGCCCAATGCACGTTTTACCATCAACTCTCATTAAATCTCTCCTCATTAACTATTATGCATTCTAAATGGCCACCAGCGTCAGCTGAAATGTTTAGATTCCCTATAAGCTCCTGGTTTACGGAATACAACTCATATCGAGTGACAGAGGCACCATAGGGAGGGATAGATTGAAAGGATTACTGCTGGAACAGGTATTGTATAGAACACCTGGTGAAAAATTAAAAATAAAACCCACCTACACTGGATAATCACCCATGACAAATACAGGCCTATGAACACCTGAGACGAGCAAAGAGAAGCCAGTTCAAGGACAGACACGTGAAAGGCTTTACAACACAATAGATTCTTGTTGCTGTGTCCTTTACTATCTCATTATCAGTCTGCTGAGCGGGAATTCATGCCCCGAATTACAGCAACTTCAAAATGGCAAATCTACAAACACAATGTGCGTACACAGACTGAAGTTAAAGGGAGACAAACGATGCTTTCAGTGCCGACCATTAGCAATGTAGTCATCAAACCTGCTCACAAAGCTAACCGCGTATCCTGAAATCCTTCTTACTAGAATTACCTTTCTTTAGAAAAAATCTTGCATGCCAACAAAAAAGGGCAGACTAGGAGGGCTTGAATTGTCATTATCAGAGACTTGGCTTATAGATGGTAGCTATCCATTTAATATTGTATAGATAAGATATAAATATATCTTAAAATAGTTGAATTTAAATTAGTTTATGAATAGATGTTCTAGGTAAAGTGTAAGCCATTTATACGTTTGTCACTTAAATAGAACTATATCAAAACTACAAAACAGGCACTCAAAAGGGTTAATGTAGTAACTTGCACTGTCATGTGAATCAACACTGAAGGCGGGTTTCTTTGTCTTGGCACGATTAGACTGCAAACAGAGGAGAATCATGCCAGTAAAAACTTATGTCAAAAACATCATTTTTATTAATCACCTTAATATACCACAAGAGGGAGATAATGCTTTAAGTTTTCATGAAAAGGGTTTCGAAACCGTCCCAGCAGAAAGACAATCAGGCAATTTTAAACACTAAAACCAGGCAAAGGATTTTGATCCAACAACTGCTACACAAAATTGGTCGGTCTAGAATATTTATTAAGTAATCTAAATTAAAAAAAAAAATAAAAAATTCATTTTTGTTAGAGATGACCATCACTTAGGGGATTAGTTACTTTGCTTCTCTTTAATCTCCTTGTTGGTGTATCTACTAAAGTTAGCAATGTGCTATCTGAATAGGAAGCAAATAATACAACACTGTTAAAAACTGTTTTTTTTTTGTTTTTTTGTTTTTCTCTCAAATCCTTTAATGCTCAAAATCCAAAAAGTCCACATAGCAAGTAAAGGTACTTATGTTTAAAAACGTGTACTGAATGTTATCTCTATATGCGTTTATGCATCTATAATATCCACACTTCTAAGAAAGAATTACAAGCTTTCATTTATAATACTCCTTAGAAGGCATTCTTTAAAACCTAAAAGGTTTTGCACCAGCTAATGATTTCCCCGGCCGACTCATCTACTTAAATATTATTGTGAGCTTGCTACTTGGTCTTAGGATCTGGGTCAGTAAGATCATTTTACTCCCAGACAAAAAGCTGCCAACCTTTATAAGATAATTAGAGGAGGCTGCGTGCACCTCAGGCAAGGCGACGTATACACACAAAAGCAAATGGAAAAGAAACAGCGTACATTTACATGGGAAATATATACATTCATTTTACATACGACAGATACATCTCATAAACAGAAATTATTGCCTACGTTGTTTTGTTTCTAAGAAGAACCAGACCTTAGAAGTTTTTATTTTGTGTGAAACAAGACATTCCACCTATTTTGCCATAGTTTGCCACCCAGAGCCACACCAGACCCCAGCCACAGCTCACCAGGCCGAAAGCCAAGCTAGACTTGCCACACAAGCACTAGAAGTCCTCCCTTATGTCCATACCAGCCTTTTTGCTGCTTTGGAAACTCATGAATGACCTTCTAACCAAGGAGTGAAATCCCTAAATTAACTTCAGAATAACAATTCATGGTATGGGGCTGTTTTTCAGGGTTTGGGCTAGGCCCGTTACTTCCAGTGAAGGAAAATCTTAATGCTTCACCGTACCAAGACATTTTGGACAATGCTGTGCTTCCAACTTTGTGGGAACAGTGTGGGGGAAGGCCATTTTCTTTTCCAAATGCTCTACTTAATGAATGGGCAAAAATTCCCACAGAAACACTCAAAAATCTTGTGGAAACCCTTCCCAGCAGAGTTGAACCTGTTGTAGCTGCAAGGGGAGGGGGACTTTTTATTAAAGTATCTGTATTTAGATGTCATAAAGGTCCTTGTTGGTGTAATGGTGAGGTGTCTATTTAGAGTATAAATATATATATATAATTCAATACATGACATATATACTAGCCATGGAAGTAGCTAGCGTGAATCTATTTGAAAATGCATTGGATGTATAGGTTTTCACACCAATTGTATTTTTTGTTTTCCTTTATTTGTATAACCTATATGAGCAGCTGTTGTGAATGAGACTTGTGCCTTTTGGAAAAAAAAAAGAATGAAAGAAAGGCCTTAGTAATAATACATGCGAATTTCAGTCCGTTGCCACCTGCATGCGTCATGGAGACAGGAGGAATCCCTTAAATGTTTAATAAACTTGCTCCTTTCTATGGGATGCTATTAATAACTAAACGGGCCAGTTCTGTGCTGACTCTGTTACTATAGCATCGCCGCTTCTTTAGTCGGATCAGACACACATGACAACCTGGGAGGCTGATCATCAGGTTTCAGGATATGGTGGCACTGGCTGGACCCACAGTATTATCCATTAAATATGTACATTAGTTCCAGGATCTCGCTACGTGCCCTCTTGTAATTAGCTGGCCACGTTTGCTTCTTTGTCAGCTTCTAGAAGACAAAGCCAGTTTTTTCCAATTTAATTACTGCCTGCATAAGATCAGATATAGAATATTTCTGAATTTCCACTGCCAAGTGTGGTATTTGACTAGTTAGTTTTGCATGAGATCTTTCCAGCTGTCAGTCTTCCCTCCAGAAAAGAGTATTTTATCTTAAAGACTCAATTTCAGGTTCAGTTCTCCAGAAGAGGATTTCTCACTCGCAACGCTATCGATCTTTGACTTCATCAAACTAGCTTTACATCTTAAAACCGAAAAAGCCGAGAAGAAGAAAAGGAGACCTTGCATTTTTCATGTTTAGTCTTTGGTTAGAGTTCACCTGGGCATGATGCTGCTGTCACTCTTTTGAAGTTGGACGTAATATTCCTCGAAGATCTGTTTCCTATCAAGCGTAGAAGCCAGAATGCATGGTTACTAGAGGAGCACTGAGAATCCAGACTTACAATGCCTTTTCAAACAATCAGTTCCTTCAAAGACAAACTTTTTAACCCAGCCAAAGATGAGGTAAAGAACACCATAGGCGACTCACTGGGCAACCTGCAAAGGTAACATTTTTAACAATCTTTACGCAGAAAACTGTGCTTTTTAAATGCGGATTCTCCTGATTTGTAGAAGTTGTCTTTAACTTCTAAAAGACCTGTTTGCAAATAGAAGTAGATGCTGATGAAGGACAAACAATAATTGCTTGTTGTAGTTAGACTATCTACATCTATGCCTTATGGCTAATGCTTGACCATCCGCATCTATACATGTAAGGCTATATTAATGTGATGTCTGTCCCTTGCACTGGAAGTCTATTCAATTTTGCGTAAAATTATATTATGGAAAAATTGGTTTCACTGACCCAACACCTGCTATTCTGTAAAGCTTAAAGATTATTAAAATCTTACGATATTATCTTAAATTCTAGATGAAAATACTGTGAAATGGAATTCAACTTAAGGCTAAATGCAGCATTAAAAATGAATTGTAGTACTCCATTCCATGAAATAATTCTATAATAATGTCAAATTTGGCCTCGTTAATTTTTGCTATAGAATATGAAAATGCTTTTAAAAAAATGTATTGTTTTTAAGAGCTCAAACCTTCAATGCTTTAAAAGTTTAGGTAGGATAGCTCAATAAATGTCTAAGTGAAAAGCACCTTTAAATTAACACAGTATTGCGTGCTTCGTATACGCTTAGAAAATGGCATATATAATATTCTTTTCCATATCTAGCTGTAAGAGGTTTCATTAGATGGAGGCTATGTTCACAGAGTGCTTTTGAAGAACTGACGCTATAATGTCCTTTTGATTTGGCTGTTCCATTGGTTGCAATGGTGATAAGACTATTGTTTCAAAGGTGGCCTCAGAAAGCCTCTATACATAGCCCCCTACGTCTTCACACTGCGTATATGAAGATTTTAGTAGATACAGCCTTAGTGAATGTTATGTTAGCGGGTGCCCATCTTCTTCCAAGCCAGTTTTGTTTTCTAGAGCCCAGGTACTTGACTTAATTAGCTAACACGTGTAAGCCTTTCTCTCCGTGCTAAGCATCTACACCAAGTGTCAACCACTTTCATGTTTCAGTAAGTTAGAGCACTAGTGCAGCTGCATTTTTTAAGGGAGTTACTGGACTTTTGCTAACATTTACAGAAACCGCACTGCATATACAACACAAATTCAAAAATGTCTAAGAAGGTTCTTATGAGCAGCTTTATTGCTTTTCTCATAGAATGAGGTAGCCTACCAAGGTTACACCATTTAAGTATTTTTTTTTAGTCATTTTTAGTAATTTTTGCAAATCATTTTATAATCACTGATCTATTTATTTCTAGATCATTTGCTTTTAAAGATATTTCTCTAGATGGAGGAAGTTTCAGTTTTTTATGTCATTCACTGTGCTGGGTTTCCTTCATATACTAAGTTTTTGTGTACGAGTGATAGCTTTGTAACTGTATCTACTCCTGATAGGGAATCCGAGAGGTTTATGCCAACCTGGATTTCTCGGTTACATTAGATAATAGGCAGGGGTTTCTCTTGTATGTAGATGACAACTGGTACATTTTTACAGGAAGCCCCTTACCCTGACAAAAAGTTGTAACATCTGTATTGTTCATTAATGTAAACGATCCCTCTTTATTAACTCTCTAAAAGCAATGTTATTTTCTTTATTTAGATACTTTTTGCAAACACAGTAAATGTACCAATAGACCTTTATGTCATTGGTGATCTGTAAGTGGAAACGAAATAGATTTTAAAAAACCAATTTGCTAAGTACCAAGATAAACATCACATGTAGCAGAAAAGACATCTTATTTTCAAATATACTTTTCATCAGGAAAGTTGATGGAACAAATACAGAAGATGACAGTTTTGAACTCAATGAAGATGGACAGCCTGTCCAGGGCTCTACTCACACCCCACCTAAATTTGCCTGTTACTGTTGTGGACTGCCTAAGCGGTACATCATTGCCATCATGAGTGGCTTGGGATTCTGCATTTCATTTGGAATTAGATGCAACCTTGGCGTGGCCATCGTAGAGATGGTGAATAATAACACAGTGTATGTAAATGGGAAACCCGAAATTCAGGTAGGTCATCACCTTTTCATATACAAAGATGTACAGTATGTGTGTGTATATGTATGTATATATATATATATATACACGCACACACCATACAGTTCAAGTTGTTATGGTATGTCCTCCTTGTTACGTCCTCTTAAATAAATAATAAAACTATTGTGTGAAGATAAAACTATTATGTGCAGTCTAGCATATACTGTACACCCACAATATAGTGGCCACTGGCCATAAAGTTTACCTTTGTTTATCACAAAAGAAAATAACTTTAATTGCTCATAAAAAATATATATTACATTATCTATTTATTAGTATATACTGTGTATGTATTATGCATATAAATGTATGTATTTATATACAAGTAATCACTGAATATGTATTAACTGCTTTGCTTTGTTAAGAATATGCAACCTTATTTTTCCCTATTTTATTTGTTTCAAATTGGAGTTACAATTACTTAACCATGATTTATGTAAATGATCTGGGAAAAATAGTTTGTATTGCTCAAGTGCAGAAAAATGTGCATAAAGATAAACTAAAATGTATTAAAGGGAAACTCCCACTCATTTTTTTTATCACTAGTATCAGGTTTTCAAAAATGTTGTACTGTTTAAAACTAGATCTAGTGTCTGGAGAACGTAATATTTTTGGGCAGCTGTATGTGTTATTGTATGTGTTCTGTTATTGCCCAATTAACGAGACAAACTCCTTAACTCCATATGATTTGCAACAAGGGGACACCCTCCCCCCCCCTGGACTTGCTGCCCTAGGCGTAGTTGACCTAGGCAGAATACATCACTGTATACAATGGCTAAGTCTTAATCCTAAACCAGACACTCTGAGAAATGAAAGACTATGAAATAACGGACTTCATTAGCATTGCCATAAGGAATCAGATAGGGGTAGCATTAGGAAAATCAACAATGACAATAATCGAAGCCTCTTGGTCTACAGATAAAAGGAAACAGATATGAAATCATTTTTTGTTATTGCTAACATACATTATGATTATTATTATTAGCATTGGATAAGGATCAAGGATAAAAATGTTTTCTTCCATGGGGCTTCCTCTTTAAACATGTCAGCATTGCCACATGTCCCTGCAAGCTCTGGTGTAACCAGCTGCTTCAGAAGTCACATAATTAGTTTAATGGTGTACATAGAATTTAAGTGTCACTCATTCTCAAGTCAATACACCTGTTTGTATAAGCCCCAAATTATTAGAAAGATTTTCTAACAAACAGCATCATTTAGACCCAGGGGATTGCGCTGTGTAGAAGTACTAATCAGGATTCAGTTGCAAAATATATCCCTATGAACATCTTATGGAGCACCATTCAATCTATTAACCCCTTATGGATAAGAGTTATTTATACTATTGGACCAGAGCAGTTTCCATATTGTTAATATGTTCTCCTTTCATTTCTATTTAGTGTATCTACACAAATTATATGTCTTTTTACGGACAAGTAGTGATTCTTTTGAAACCACATGCATATTATATTTGATATATTCAATAATAATAACCCTCTCCTGCCCAGATGCAGCAGCCTCTTTTTAGAGCAATTCACTTGCCTCATCTCTCGACAGCGTTGCTGCAATTACTAAATGTTACCCCCAACAATTGAGATGCCAACCGTGGCATACCAAAACCACATGGTTTCTTCAGAAGTGCTGCCACATGGCTGAACACTACTTCAGAAAATCCAAATCCAGCAAAGACTTTACTCACTCTCGCCAGGGGCGTAACTAAAAGCCTCAGGACCCCGGTGCGAGAATCTGTTAAGGGCCCCCCATCTCCAACCCAATCTGCCCCCTTCTCACACTATCTACCCCCTCTCCCTCCCTTCTCAGGCTATCTACCCGTTCTCCCTTCCTTCTCACTATATACCCTCTCCCTCCCCCTTTCTCACTATCTACCCTTGCCCCACCCCCCCATTCTCACTATCTACCCCTCTCCCCCTTCTCAGGCTATCTACCCCCTCTCACTACTCCCCTTCTCACTATCTACCCTCTCCCTACCCCCCATTCTCACTATCTACCCTCCCCCCCATTCTCACTATCTACCCCCTCTCCCCCCATTCTCACTATCTACCCCCTCTCCCCCCTTCTCACTATCTACCTCCTCTCTCCCTTCTCACTATCTACCCCCTCTGCCCCTTCTCACTCTCTATCCTATCCCTACCCCTTTCTCACTATCTACCCTTGCCCTACCCCCTTCTCACTATCTACCCTCTCCCTACCCCCATCTCACTACCTACCCTCTCCCTACCCCCATTCTCACTATCTACCCTCTCCCTACCCCCTTCTCACTATCTACCCCCTCTCCCTACCCCCTGTCTCGCTGCTCTGCCGCGGTGCACACAGCATTACTGCTGAGCGCCGGCATATGACGTCATATGCCGACGCTCAGCATGAAGCGCAGGCACCCGAGACAGACGCCTCACGCTCCCACCACTGCAGTCGGGGCAGCACTGAGGCAGGCTGCGGCAGCGCCAGGGAGCAGAGGAGACAGAAGGGCGCTGAGCGGTTCCTGAAAACGACCTCTCGGCACCCTTTGGGCCCCCCTGACTAGCAGAACTCCAGAGCGCGGTCGCAGTCGCGCCCCCTGCAACCCCTGTAGTTCCGCCACTGTCTCTCGCCAAACAGCTCTACTTCTCCACTCTCATTTCCTCCCTTTCTTCCAACCCGCGACTCCTTCAACTCCCTTCTCTGTCCCTCCATACCCACATCACAAACCTCTCTCACTGCCCAAGATCTTGCTAGCCACTTCAAAGACAAGATTGAGACTATTAGACAAGACCTCTCTTCTTTACAACCCCCTCCTACACCACCTATTTAATCTTTCTCTATCATCTGGAACTATACCAATAACCTTCAAGCATGTGCTAATCACACCCATTCTGAAAAATCCTTCCTCAGATCCCATCTGTCTAACTACCGCCCTTTCTCTCTGCTTCTTTTTACCTCTAAGTTGCTTGAACATATTGTGTACAGTCGCCTTACTAACTTCCTCTCCTCTAATTCCCTCCTTGACCCTCTACAGTCTGGTTTCAAACCCCTTCACTTTCCTGAAACGGCTCTGACTAAAGTCTCCGATGACTTGCTCTCTGCCAAAGCAAAAGGTCACTTCTCCATTCTAATACTATTGGACCTCTCTGCTGCTTTTGATACTGTTGATCACCACCTTCTTCTTGACTCACTTGCTTCTACAGACATTCTCTCCTGGATCTCCTCATATCTGTCTAACTGTTCCTTCTCTGTCAGCTTCTCTGGCAAGACATCATCACCCCTTCCACTTTCGGTAGGCGTCCCCCAAGGTTCAGTCTTTGGCCCTCTGCTGTTCTCTCTTTATACTTCATCTCTTGGCAAACTAATAAACTCATTTGGCCTCCAGTATCATCTATATGCAGATGAGACCTAAATCTACACGTCTTCTCTTGATCTATCTCCATTTCTCATGTCCCGTATTACCAATTGCTTGTCTGCTATTTCTTCATGGATGTCACAATGCTACCGGAAACGTAATCTTTCTAAAACTGAACTCATTATCTTCCCTCCTTCCTCCTTCACTCCACTGCCTGGATTCTCTGTCACATTAAACAACACGACTATCTCTCCTACTAACCAGGCCTAATGCCTTGAGGTCATCCTTGACACTAACATCTCCTTCATCCCTCACATTCAGTCCCTCACCAGATCCTGCTGCTTGCACCTAAAAAACATCTCTCACATCCGCCCATTCCTCACCCAAGAATCCACAAAAACTCTGGTTCATTTACTTATCATTTCCCATCTTGACTACTGCAAGACTCACATTCAGTCCCTCACCAGATCCTGCCGCTTGCACCTAAAAAACATCTCTCACATCCGCCCATTCCTCACCCAAGAATTCACAAAAACTCTGGTTCATTCACTTCATCATCATTTCCCGTCTTGACTACTGCAACACTCTTCTGGTTGGCATTCCACTGTCTCGACTCTCTCCTCTGCAATCTGTCCTAAATGCTGCTGCTAGGCTTATCTTCCTTGCACGCCTCTCCTCTTCCACCTTTAGAATTACATTTAAAATCCTGGTACTAATATATAAGGCCCTCCATAACACTGTTCCTCCATACATTTCTGTACTCATAAGCAAATACTCTCCTCCACTTATCACCTCTTCCTTTTCCCGTCTATAAGATTTCACTCGGGCTGCCCCATATCTCTGGAATCTATTTTCACCTAACCTTCAGCATTCACCCTTCCTCCCAACATTCAAGAAACCTCTCAAAACCCACTTCTTCAGAGAAGCCGCACCATCTTAGCTGCTAGAACTTCCTTGTCATTGATACGACCACCACACTACCTCTCACCCTTTCTCTGTGCCTTATACCCCCCACACTACCTCTCACCCGTCACTGATACCCCCGCACCACCTCTCACCCTTTCTCTGTGCCTTATGCTTGTCACCCCATTCCCTCAAGATTGTAAACTTGCGAGCAGGGCTCTCTCCACCTAATGTATCGATTTGTCTTAGCCTGTCAATTCTCGTTTTGTCATACCCCTTGAATATATGTTTTGTATTAAGCACTGCGTAAATTGTTGGGTTTATATAAATAATAATAATAATAATAGGACTATAATATAAAAAAAAACCTGTGACAGTAAAAAAAAAAATCTCATTTTGTTTAGTATTTTTTCCACAGGATATGTGCCATTGCTAAATCAGTCTTATGTTCAGCAACAACCCCCCGGTACACTAATACCTCTCACTCATAGTTTTTTTTAATACTTTTCTCTTCTTATTGTAATATTCCTGCCTAGCAATCACAAAGTGATCAGGAAGTGGGGCTCTACAACTCTGATTTCTTGATCATATGTGATCAGCATAACTGGGAACTTTTGGATTCCAGCTACCCGGAGCCTACCCTTGCGGGACACAGCCAGGACTACCTACTGACATCAGTGGGCAGTCCCGCTGATGTTGCAGGACACCCCTCATTTACAGGGAAAATGGGTGGGGAGTGGATCACGTCAGGACCCCAGTCCCACGGCCAGGAGGATTCCACTGTTGACCTGGAGAAGCAGCGCTTTTCTAGCATCTCCAGGCGAAACCCAGAGAGTTCCCAGTTACGGTGATCAGCATCAGTGGGATGCGCAGGGTTTCTGTTACGCTGATAGGGCTGACACCACATTCTGTAACTGCTTAACAGGTCTTTTTATACTTTCTAGAAAGGAGAGAGATGGTGCAGTGGTCCAAGATCTAGCAAGTGCTGTGAGCAAACACTATCCAAATATTATGCCCGTAACACTATGGCCCTGTGCCAAGAGACCTGTAAAAGCAAGGAGGAAGATAAGAAAGAACAGCACTAAAGAGCCATATAAAAGAAGCAACTCTAATCATACAAACCAAACTTTCAGCCTTAGTGCCAAATACAATGTGCAAAAAAGCAAATACTTGTCATCACCCTGATAATGAAACATCACAGGGCCAGTATCAATTTAGTAAGGACTGCAATATTGATCAAAGAGGAAGAAGACTTCTATCTCGCAAAAAAATTGCCCTAAATATGCCCAAAATATACCCAAACATAACTTGGAGCATTTAAAACTTAAAAACCTGAATGTTTCAGAAGGAATACTTCAGTAAAAGCCCAGTACACAATTCAATTAAAAATGTGTGGAAAAAAAACATAAAATTGCTTGCCGGCAATGGTCCCATCCAACCTGGGACAGCATGAGTAATATTGTTAGTAAGAAAGAGTACAAATAGTAAATAGTAAAAATGATACTGGCAAAACATTTTGTCAGTTGAAATAGTTTTATTTCCAGACAGTAAACAAAACTATGGAAAAGACAAAGGGTGTCAAATAAAAAATGTCATCATAATCAGCAAGGCACGAGACCTCAAGCGTACCCTAGTCCTTAAGACTACAATATATAGTTAAACATCTATATTTATTTACACTTAACCATTGTGAGATAAATGAATGCGAAACCTGTATTACAGAAAGCCCAGTTCAACTGGGACCCAGAAACCGTCGGCCTCATCCATGGCTCATTTTTTTGGGGATACATCGTGACCCAGATCCCTGGAGGTTTCATTGCGAACAAACTTGCTGCCAATAGGTAAGAAATAGGAAAAAATAGGAAAAAATTTAACAAAAAAATGCCTGACATATGTTAACACGTCGCCAGATCAACAAGTTCACTGATGTGTAAAGTGATATTACATGACATTCTCCAATCTCCAACACCTTTTGCACTCAGAAGTATTCCTGGCCCTTCTCTTCCCAAAATTGGGCTCTGGATCTGCCCATACGAATAGCCCTGTTATTTATTAGTCTTCCAAAAGTCGATGAAGGGATGATATCCACTTGACCAAGCACTGATGCTGAGTATTGGGATAGAACTTGCTACCCTATGAATTCACACAGGAATGAAAGGGAAAATCGGGTAATTGTCTTGGAATAATTGACAAAAGGAATGAGGGAAAATGGAGTAAAGAAAATATGGAGATAAAAAAACAACAAAAAAAAAGGAGAGAGAGAGGGGAGAGATAAATGAGAAAACAAAAACATTTGCAAGAGATACCTGGGCTAGTAAGCCCCAAAATAAGTATACCACTAATCTTAGTATGAATTTAGGTTGTCAAAGAAATACTTGAACACAGCTTTTAGTTCTTTTATCTGAAATTGGCTCAGTAATAACAATAGGTCTTTTGATTTGAATGATAAGATCACTTAATCAATGTAACAGTTACATTTTATAGATATTTTTGTAAGCAATTTATATAACTGTAATCCACTGGAATTAAAGAGATCAGTATACGGGTAAATATAAGGCTAGGGTGTTTAGTGCCAATTAAACGATAATGTTAAAGGAACAAAGCAAAATCAAAGAGAAACGCTCCAGTTATATAAAAATACATATTTATTCAACTCTCACATGAATAAGATGATTAGAAACACAATAGGGTGTCTAACAAATTAATAATAACTATGCTATATGATGGGGCTATATAAATCAATAAATAATAATAATAATAATAGAACTAAAATTGTTTAATTTGGGGATGCACTCACTAAGAATGTTTAAAGTGAAAGAATTATATAGAACGCCAACCATAGAATTTGCATTTCAATTTTAAATTCCTAACAAAAAGTGAAACATGCTTCACCATAGAGTAAGAATTGAACCATTTGGAAGTATTGAGTATTGGTTAGTAGTCTCAAAAACTCAACTGAACAAAAAAAGTCTAGATCAAAGGTGAGTCTATCAAGGATTCTGCTGAATTCTTGCCACATTCAGATAAAAGGCTAATTCCTGGAAAACATAGCCGGTATGGTCATGATAAATCAACTTTCTTCTTTATAAAAAATATAAATTATAAATAAAGGCATATGAGTTTTCTTGTATATATATAGTCTGAATTGTTTTTTAATCTACACTTTATCTTCTCCCAGGGTATTTGGTGCTGCTATTTTTTTAACCTCAATACTAAATATGCTGATCCCATCTGCAGCAAAAGCACATTATGGATGTGTGATATCTGTTCGAATTCTTCAAGGTCTTGTTGAGGTATGTAATAATAAAGTATAAAAAAAAAATAACTATCGCGTGTGTACTTTATGAGTAAAAGGATAGGGTCAATGTTAGCTGTAAATGTCTGAATAATAGCGAGGTGGTGAATATCCAAACAGGATTGATGATGCCCCATCTTGTCTGCATACAGGACCAATGATCCAATTGTCTTATTGCAGAATGTTATAGACAAGGATATCTTTTGAGACAAAATGACAAGATCATTTCTTGGGAAGTATAGATAAGTAGTGTGATATGTCAAAGCATTTCATTGTCCCACACATTACAGGGTGTTACCTACCCAGCATGCCATGGGATGTGGAGCAAATGGGCCCCTCCATTGGAGAGGAGCAGGCTGGCAACCACTTCATTCTGCGGTATGTGAATGGCTTTCACCACGTTAGACAAGTTTTGGAAAAAATATTTTATGTTGAGGCAGTTGGTATTGTTTTATTGTATTTAAGTGATATACTATTCCTGCTCTGCACACCATAGCTATACTTTTTGCCAATGTTCAGCAAGGGTCTGACACACAATTCTATGCAGATCAGAATAGGATCCTGCTTTATAAACATGATTTAAAAATCTACAGTAAATAAATGCTAGCATATGGCTAGTCCAGTAAGATACAAAAACAGCATTCAAAGTATCCTTCACCGTCAAATATTAAACAGGTTATGGTGTGCACTGTACCATAACACATTTAATTAACTAATTATTTTTAATTAACCTTTATTTCTTATGGCGTTAAACATTTGTCAGCTGTGAGCATATGTGGCTCTTAGACAGAATTTACTTTTTTAATTATGTTTTACTATTATAGGCAAGTGAGTTGATTAGCGTACATGGTGTGTGTTTTGAGGTTTTTTACTATAAACAGTGTGTCTGATGTATTTATATTTTTGCTTGTTAGGATCCTATGCAGGTGCAGTGATAGCTATGCCACTTGCCGGGATATTGGTGCAATATATAGGTTGGTCTTCAGTCTTTTACATTTATGGTAAGAATATTTTATTCTACTATTATTTTCTTTCTGCGAGAAACACCTTACCCTGTCCTTTTTCATGGATTAGTACATTAACCCGTAACTAGTAGTGGAGACACAAGCTGATGCTGCTGGACTCAATACTGAAACCAGCCCTGAGATTAGATTGCATTAGATGGATGTGAACATGCTCTCCAAATGCAGAAGTGCAAATTAGGGGGACGAGGATTACAGAGGCACATATTGCCAGTGCTGACCTCACGTGTTGCAATAGTTAGGGTGACGAGAAATAATTTTTAATAGGGGACACATATAAAATAACATGTATGGCTATGGGGGCTAGAAAAATAGTTTTTAATAACTATACTGATTTATAGCTTTACACAGTTTCAGTTCCAACTCAATCATACTTGTGCTTCAAATATTGTACAATGATAACAACATGTTTCAAAGTGTAGCCATTTATTATACAACAAATACATTTGTATAACGCATTTTTTAACAAATTAGCCTCAGAAAAAACATAGGGCTTATCAGACTACTGGGGCATAGGCGGATCCAGGGGGCAGCAACGGGGCAATGCCCCATCCTGAAAAAGGTGGTAGCATGCTTTGGTCATAAGCATTGAGAAGTTAGTCCTGAGTAAATCTCAACTTAGATTTAACTCTTTATTCCCCTAATTTCAATGAGGAGGCAGGGTTCAGCGGGGTTATGTAACGTCAAGTTGCGTGACTGTGTGGTAGTAGCACAGCAGCTACCACAATGGGAGCTGCATTAAACACGGGGTGAGGCTTCACCATGGTGAGTTATGTTTGATTGTGTGTCTGGGTATGTTAGTGTCTGGTTATGTAAGTGTGTGTTTGCTGAATACGTTAGTGTGAGTGAGTCTGGGTATGTTAGTTTCTGTGCTTGTTAGTGTAGGTCTATGTTTGTTTCGGCATGGTGTTGTGTGTTTGCTATGCGTGTGTGTATCTTGGTATGTTAGTGTGTATCTGTGTATGTTAATGTGTGCATGTGTTTGTTAGTGTGGGCATATTATTATTATTATCTTTTATTTATACAACGCCACAAATGTACGCAGCGCTTAATACAATACATATATTCAAGCGGTATGACAAGAATTGACAGACTAAGGCAAACTGATATGTTAGGTGGAGAGAGATCTGCTTGCAAGCTTACAATCTTGAGTTATTAGTCTGTGTTTGTAATTATGAGTGTCTGTATGTGTCTTTGTATATTAATGTATGTATTTCCCGAAATGTTACTGTGTGTGTACAGTTGTCTGGTTGTGTGAGTGTCAGTGTTTGTTACCGTCTCTGGTTGTGTTGGTTTGAGTGTCTGGGTGAGTATGTGTTAGCATGAGTGTATGAGTATGTTACTGTAAGTCTCTGAATGAGTTTCTGTGTGGGTATATTACTGTGGATATGTTAGCATTTGTGTCTCAGTGAATGTGTGTTAGTGTTAAGTGTATGATTGTCTGTCTGTGTGCCTGGAAATGTTAGTGTGTGTGGATGTGTTAGAGTGTGTGTCTGTATGCATGTGTGTTAGTGTGAGTGTCTAGATGTGTGTGTTAGTGTGAATATCTGCATGTTTGTGTATATCAGTGTGTGCCTGTGTGAATGTGTGTTAGTGTTGAGTGTCTGCTTGTGTTAGTGTGTCTGTTTACATGTTAATCAGAGTGAGTGGTCTGGCTGTGTAAGTGTGTGTTAGTGTCTGGTTGTGTTAGAGAGTGTTAGTGCGAGTCACCCTTCCAAGATCAGGCTCTGGATCTGCCCCTGAACTGTGGATTAGGGAGTAAGACCTGATTAAATGAACTAACTTGCAAACTTTTTACCAACAGGGATGTTTGGCATATTCTGGTACATCTTCTGGTTGCTCCACGCCACAGAGAGTCCAGCCGCACATCCTACCATTACCATTGAAGAAAGGACATATATCGAATCAAGTATAGGTGAAGGATGTAGTTTAGTTACAACCGGTGTAAGTATTATAAGCCTTTTTATGACAAATTGTGCAGAACTATGCATACCTTTCCGGCAATGTCATTGATTAGTTAACAATACACTTTCATTGTTTTTTTACAATTTTTTTTTTTTTTTAATTATTATTCTGAACGGTAATGTTATACTATTTGGGTGGCTGGTATTTTAAGTGGTACATTGTTTACCTTATAGACTTATGTTTCATAGGTTAAAAACAGTTTGTTTTTTAAATAAAATGTACAGCCGTCAGAATGAACAGCATCACAAGCAGGAGAAATTCTACAGTGCCTCATCTTTGCGTCTTGGAGTATCCGGTCCATATGTGTGGCATGCAGTACCTTCAACATGAGGCAAAAAGAGCAGTTGCCCTGAGCCATGGCTTACCTTAGTGGCCCACGGCAAATGCCCCATTGACCCCCCCTCAGCCGCTGCCATAGTCTTATGGGGGGTTGTGTAGTCATCAGCGCAAACTGTTTTGTCCCTCTGGTCTTGTTTCCCCCTATTTTTAGAGAGTGCTGGGTTATATGAACTCATAGGGGAGAATCTAGCAGCAGACAGCATGCTTACCATCAAAGTAACTTGAGTGGAGTGGAGTGGAGCGCACAAACCTACGTGTTTTAGACTATTCGGAATCATCCTAGTTTTTTCAGTGATTTGATTTTGCTTTGGACAAATGATGAACTCTTCATTGTCAGAATCGGTCATTACTTAATACATTTACTAAATGCTGAGTTATACTTTAACAACATAAAATGTTCATCATTATGCTGCTATTGTTTTTGTAGAAATTTAGAACCCCTTGGAAGAAGTTTTTCACGTCTATGCCAGTCTATGCAATCATCGTAGCTAATTTCTGCAGGAGCTGGACCTTTTATTTGTTGTTAATAAGTCAACCTGCTTATTTTGAAGAAGTATTTGGATTCCCTATTAGCAAGGTACAACCTATTTTTTATTTTACAATTTTAGGAACGATATACACGTTGTTAAAAATCATTACTTGTCTGTATTACTCTAAGCCTATTGGTTTCTTTTATATATATATTTAATTTCATGGATTTTTCAAGGTACGTTATGGAAAAAAAAAACATTAAAAATATTAAACACAAGCAGTGTGTTATATAACATCAAAACAGCTATTGCTACATGAAAACATCTAGATGGCTTTGTTAGGCTGTTATAACCGTGTTATACATGATTGTTTTGTTGATACAGACATCTTTACTTAACTGTAGTATGTTATTAAAACCATACATTATGGAAATATAGACAAAAGAAAATTCATGTTAATGCTTCAATATTTCCAGGTTGGCATACTCTCGGCAGTCCCACACATGGTAATGACTATTATTGTACCCATTGGAGGACAGCTGGCCGACTTCTTAAGGAGCCGCAAGATATTATCTACCACAACTGTGAGAAAAATAATGAACTGCGGAGGTACTAACAATTTTAAACAGTGGAGTGTGCCATCATAAACAAACGCAATCTATCTTAACTAATAAAACACAAATGTATGTATTGTTCTTGTCTATACTAAATACATCATTCAAACGTTGAGCGTGAGGGATGGAAAAAGTATAGATCAGATCACATTTTATGGACAAATAATGCAGAAAACCAGTTAATTCCTATCTAGTCTGCCCACTTTTCCTGATGTTAAGACTGAGACCTTAATCAGTCCTTGGTCTGCTCTTAGATTCAGGATAGCTTTATGCCTATCTCAAACATTTATCTTAAACATCTCATAAATTCTTCTGTTAAAAAGCATAAAAATAATATCAAAGCATTCCTTTATACTAGAATAACATAGAATGGACACAGCTCTATGCATAGTATTCCTTAGTGTTTAGACAATTTATTTGCGTTATAAAGAGGAACTTTTCCATAGTTTGCACATGATGGAGTCTTTGGTTAAAAAAAATAGTATTACTTACTCTTTTTTTATGCAGGATTTGGAATGGAGGCAACTCTTCTTCTGGTGGTTGGCTACTCTCACACCAAGGTCATTGCAATATCTTTTCTCGTCCTTGCTGTAGGATTTAGTGGCTTTGCAATATCAGGTAAAATATTGAAATATATCTGCATTTTTTATGTGTGCTGTGTTTATTCATTTCTTGACGCGTTCCCTTATAAAGTACCAATGTGTTGTTTATACAACCATACATCTTTATTTCTTCATTCCACATGCAGCTTAAAATAGTTAAATGAGTACCTAATTCTGGTCTGGAGGACTAATTTGAAATACCCTAACACTTTCTTTGATAGTTTTAGTGTGACAGAGCTCTTGGCCCTTGGGGATCCAGCCCCGTGTTGATGTCATGTAGGTTTCTGGAAACAGGAGGAAGGGGGTGCAGGAGTATTGTCCCCAAGCAGCTCACATGTGCTCCTCACCTTGCAGCAACTGTGGCAGCTGTCCCTTGGGACCTTGCTGTAACATCCATAACTGAAGTCATGTTTGGTTTAGAACTGGTGCCATTAATAGTAGGACATGATTATTTCTAACTGATTGTGATATGTGTATCGAAACTTTAATACAGTTGTAGTTGCGTACTTCGTTTAATTGATACAAACTGTTCCTTGGATTATGTTTTAAGTCATAGATTTGCATTAGAATTCTGAATTTTTTAAGACAAAATTGAGGATTATAGAATAGCATGGTCATATCGAGTCTCCATTTTAAGGAGGTTAGTTCACTTAAGATTTTTCCAATATTTGCTAGTTTTTGTTAATGTATTTTGCCATAAACAAATTTCTTAACATCAGATCCATCCTAACATAAATGATTTCTTGTGTTTTGTGTTTAATTAAATGAAACATCCGTTTTTTTCACACATCATTTTTTTTTAATTACTTTTTATCACAAATGCTGAAAAAGATATTTTAGCACAATAACGTATTTAATTAAATATCCTTCAGCACCAACTCATGTTTTCATCTACTTAAAGAGAAAGTCCACAGATCAACATTGGTTTAATTAACAGAGATACACTGTCCTGATTATATCACAGGCATTTTGGCAAGGTTTAGGAAATGCAGATCAAGAGAGGGAATGCATGCACTCTTTAGAAAAGCAGAAAATATTAAATAATACTGAAGACCAACTAGAACATAGCTTTTTCGTTTTTGTTTTTTAGATGGTGTGAATGCATAACATATTATAACAGGCTTTATTATGAAAGTTCTCTTCATGAAATGGGTTTCCATGACCAAGCAGCTATACACAAACTAAAGATCACTATGTGCAATGGCCAGCGTCAGCTGGGGTGGTTTAACACACATAGACGCTGGACTCTGGAGCACTGGAAACGTCCTCTGGGGTTATTAATCACGCTTCATTATCTGAAAGTCTGATGGATGAATCTGGGCTTGGCAAATGCCAGGAGAATAATCCTAATAATGCTAATAATGCATAATGCCTTCCTTAAAGTGTGTTGGAGGAGGGATAATGGTCTTGGGCTGTCTTCAGGGCTTGGGTTAGGCCCCTCAGTTCAATTGAAAGCTAATGGTAATGCTGCAGCATACAAAGACATTTTAGAAAACTGTATTCCAACTTTGTGGCACCAGTTTGGGGAAGATTGTTTTTTGTTCCAGCATGACTATGCCCCTGTGCACAAAGCAAGGTCCATAAAGACATGGTTTGATGAGTTTGTTGTGGAGGAACTCGTGGCCTGCAAAAAGCCCTGACTTTAACCTCATTGACCACTTTGGGATGAATTAAAACAACAATTGTGAACCAGGTCTTTTCGTCCAACATCTGTGCCCGACCTCACAAATGCTCTTTTGGCTGAATGGGCACACATTTTGTGAAAAGCGTTCCCAGATAAGTGGAAGTTGTCATAGCCATAGAAGGGGGTGGGGTGGGCAACTACATATTGGCTATATAGTGTACGTGACGTGAACAAATTGTGCTACATAGTGATCCTACCTGGGTCTATCTGTCTCAGGTGCATTGTGAAAAAGGGGCTTTTGTCTTGAAACATTTGCTTACATGTTGGATATGTAAATGCATTTTGGTGACACTAATACAATTTAGGGTGTGGAGCTTATATTCTTTTATTTCCATTTTCTTTTCTGGGAGGGGACCTCATCCATAGTGATCTTGGAAAAAATGCTAAGACAATCATCTTTGTTGCTAGGTGCTGGTGACAGCTTTATTTATGTGAATAAACTGTGGGTCGTTGAGCATAAAACAGGCAGATATTTTCATTATCTTTTCATAGTGGCCTATGATGCCACAGCGACCATGGGAATCCGAAGAAAATATTTCAAGCATGGTGTAAAAACCATAATAAACTCTAGAGTTCGAATTACAACCAAGACATAGCAAATACTAAGGACACAACCCCCCATTCTGAAATTAAATAGCCTGACAACGATATCCGTGGCTATAAAAGTATCGCTGAATATTCAAGCAGCTTTCAGAACTACACAGGCTAAATTCCATTGAGAAAGTGCTCCCTTTTACTGTACCCTGTGGATGTCCATGAGTGGAGTGAAAAGTTCAGAGGAGGGCACTTCCAAATCTTACATGGGACTTTTATGGGGAACAACCTCCCACTCCACTGAATCTGTACAAACCCAAAACAAAAATATTTACAAATATATTAACAATGTCGTAGGGGCTTATATCCATAGCACAGTGATCCACATAGATCCTCTACCTCCCATTGAGCAGATACACCTATAGCCCTGAACATACAGAGGACCTACATTGCAGCATTACATATACTACTCTCAGGATATTTTTTTGTTTTTAATTGAGCAATTGGTAAAAACATATTGAAAATCGCCACTAGGAGGCAGCAGTATGCATTCTGCTATGGTTGGTTTGGAATTGATTCTTATTACAGTATATCTTTACAGCTGACACGGTCACTGATTTAACAAAGATGCTAAATATCCAAGAAATCCAAATTAATCCTTGTAAAACACCCCTTAAATAAATGTATTTTCACATTAATAATTAATTTAATTGCAGTTGATTTTTACAGACCCTCATCACTAATGTTATGTACAAGGCATTTTCAGGGTTTGAAATATCTAAAGATATACGCTCACTGACCACTTTATTAGGGACAGCAGTTCAATTGCTTGTTAACACATATAACTAATCAGCCAATCTCATGGCAGCAACTCCATGCATTTAGGCATGTAGACGTGGTCAAGACAACTTGCTGAGGTTCAAATCAAGCATCAGAATGTAGAAGAAAGGGGATTTAAGTGACTTTGAACGTGGCATGGTTGTTGGTTCAAGACGAGCTGGTTTGAGCACTTCATAAACTACATCAACTGGGTTTTTTAAGCACAACCAATTCTAGGGTTTACAGAAAATGGTCTGAAAAAGAGAAAATACCCAGTGAACGGGAGTTGTGTGGACGAAAATGCCCTGTTGATTTCAGAGGAGAATGGGCAGACTGGTTAGAGATGACAGAAAAGCAACAGTAACTCAAATAACCACTCGTTACAACCACAACATGTCGAACCTTGAAGCAGATGGGCTACAGCAGCAGAAGACCACACCGGGTGATGGTGGTATAATGGTGTGGGGGACGTTTACTTGGCACACTTTGGGCCCCTTAGTACCAATTGAGCATTGTTTAGATGCTACAGCCTACCTGAGTATTGTTGCTGACCATGTCCATCCCTTTATGACCACAGTGTACCCATCTTCTGATGGCTACTTCCAGCAGGAAAATGCACCATGTCACAAAGCTCCCATCATTTTCAACTGGTTCACTGAACTCCAATGGCCTCTGCAGTCACCAGATCTCAATCCAATAAAGCACCTTTGGGGTGTGGTGGAAGGGGAGATTCAAATTATGGATGTGAAGCCGACAAATCTGTAGCAACTGCGTGATGTCATCATGTCCATATGGACCAAAATCTCTGAGGAATGTTTTCAGCAGCTTGTAAAAAGTACGTCACGAAGAATGAAGGCAGTTCTGAAGGCAAAAGGGGGTCCAACCTGGTACTAGCAAGGGGTACCTAATAAAGTGCCCAAATGAGTCTATGTCCCCATACTAATCACATGAGGTTTTATATTCAGATATATGCATGCTTCGCTAATGCTTGATTTTCAACAGCGTGCTTATATATGCTGGCTTTAGCACAAGTTAAACAATTAATAAACCACACAGGTACTTGTAGAAAAGTGATTTTCAGTGATCTTCATCAACAAAATAAGATACATTTAGGCAAAATGAAAACTTAACTTGCATTAATGCTTCACCTTTAAAAAATAGGACAACAGATTGAGCTGTGAACTGGCTATAAATGTTACAAATATTAGTTAAAACTAGGTGCATATTTAATATTTAGCTCACCCATATCAAATAAAAATAAAATCTAGGTTTATTCAGACCCCAGCTAAAAAGACACACTGGTCCACAGCTATATTGAGCCTATTCTATAGGAAATGCATGTTGGGTTCTGTGGGATGGAAGAGTTGTGTTTTCACTGCTCATCGTAGTACAGAAATAACTGATCTTAGCAGTCACTTGTTACTTAAAATGTTAATATCTCGGAGAAAGATTAATAGGTAAGTAAAATATATACTTTGGACAAGGCATTTCCTCCATTCTGCACATCAATAGTTTTACATTATAATAGCATTGAAATGACAAAGCATGTTATAAATGGTTTATTGATTGTTTATCCATGGGAAGAAAATAGTACGCTGTGATTGCGTGGACAGATGGCTGACCAATATATGTTATGGATGCCAGGAAACGGATATAAATGTTGGCAAGGTGGAAGAAAATAATAATCAATAACTTGAAAAATTACATTTGTATTTTTTTGTTGTTTTAGGTTTTAATGTCAACCATCTTGACATTGCACCTCGCTATGCCAGCATTCTCATGGGAATATCTAATGGTGTTGGGACTTTATCAGGGATGGTGTGTCCACTCATTGTAGGAGCAATGACAAAGCATAAGGTACACGTTTGCTCTCTCTTCCCATAGTTTAATTCATAAATACAACATACAACATTCAAAACATGCACTAGTACAGCACAGCTGAATTATATACCACAGTATAATTATGTTGCATTAGTTAGAAGGCTATGTATGTACCGTATTGGCTCGAATATAGGGCACACTTTTTCCCCCCACTTTAAGTGTGGGGGGGGAACTGTATCCTACTCTCCGATATGCTCAGACAGCCTCCCCTGCCAGCACTTTCCATGGGGGGGGGTGCCGGCACGGGAGGTTGTCTAAGCGCATCTTGCGGACGGTCACCGGCTGCGGCGATGCAGGTAAACAGCCTCCGCTGCCGGCACGTCTGCACGTGCTTTAACAATCTCCCTTGCCGGGAATCCCCACGGCAGCGGAGGTTGTTTACCCGCATCGCCGCAGCCGGTGACCGTCCTCACGATGCGTTTTACCTCTGCCCCCAAGACTTACCAGAGCAGACTCCCGGGTGTCTTGCTGAGTGCCGGGACCGGAAGTTGTATACGCGTATTGCGTAGATGTCCCCTGCCGGCCCCGCAAGACACCCGGGAGTCTGCTCTGGTAAGTCGGGGGGCGGGGGGGCAGAGTGGCAGCATATCTCGGGGGGGAGGAGGAGGACAGTGGCAGCATATCTCGGGGGGGGGGGGGACAGTGGCAGCATATCTCGGGGGGGTGAGAACAGTGGCAGCATATCTCGGGGGGGAGTGGCAGCATATCTCGGGGGGGGAGACAGAGTGGCAGCATATCTCGGGGGGGGAGACAGAGTGGCAGCATGTTTTTTTGGTGCTTTTTTAAAGAAAAAAACTTTTTCTTTAAAAAAGCACCAAACTTTTACGGTGCGGCCTATATACGGGGGCGGCCTATATCCGAGCCAATACGGTAATTGCATATATCATTGTGTAAATGGTTAGGGTGGTAAGTAGCAGGTCTGTGTGCAGTTTTACATGATGCTACACAGGGGAAGACAGGAGGTAAAGGGCTGCTGGACTGATATGTTTTAAAGATTTAAGGCCACTACCTAAAGCCTATTTGTGTGTCTAGTCTTGGGTATAATATGTATATTATGCATGATTCAATTAGAACTACATTTTCACAAAAGGTCATGTTATTTTGTACTTTTGCATAATATAGAACCCAATTTGTAGTTGCAATTCCATATGTAGCCACCAGGATATCTTTAGTAATATTGCTGTCAGGAGCACTCATACAATGACAGGATTATTTACGTGCTCCATTGTAGGGCTCTTTATGTAATCCACTTTAGTGAATGTTTGTTGGATGGCATTAGATAGTGTCCATGCTGACAAATGTGTTTCTCTATAATGATGGAAAAAACATTTGGCTCATGCTACATGAAATAGCTGTGTGAAACAAGGCCTTGTGGGAATGCTGAACCAAATTTAGCAGGGCTGGCTGCAATGTGATAGATGGTCATCTATGTGATGTAGTACAACGAGGGTGCCCTCTGGGAATAATAACATGCTCTCAAGTGACTGTGAAACCTTGGTTATTTAAAGGGACACTCCAGCAATCATTTGCATGTTAATGAAATTAGGTTTTATATCCAAATAATATATCCAATAACTTGCTGTTGGTTACAATGTAATCCAAGACTGCTTTTCTAATTCTGCCTTTTCTAACACCAAGATGGTTTTTATACATAACCCCCAACTGCCAACTTAAATTAGGATGCATGTATCTGTGTGATCATCATACCTCATACAGCTGATTCATGTTTACATCATCTCCATGAGTGTGACTTTTATGTCATTTGTTTTGATCATAGACCCGAGAAGAATGGCAAAATGTGTTCCTGATTGCTGCAATTGTACATTATAGTGGAGTTATCTTCTATGGCATCTTTGCCTCTGGCGAAAAGCAGGAATGGGCTGATCCTGAGAGCCTAAGTGAAGATAAGTGTGGTATCATCGACAATGACGAACTTGCCGAAGAAACTGAACTTAATAACGAATCTTACACCAGCCCAAGTAAAAAGCCTAGTTATGGTGCTACCATTCAGAGCACTGAGAAACGGAAGAAAGGTTGGAGAACACAAAAAGTTAAGACACAGGATGTAGATGAACAGAATTCCTACCAATACGACAATGAGGATTTGTCCTAATCCCAGTATTGTAAGTGTGATAAAGACTATCAGTGTGTCGTATGAAAATCTGGAATAAAAACTTGTATTAAACAGGCGGAAAGAGGGAAATATACTGTAATAAGATTTACTACAATATAAATGTATATTATTGATAAGGTAATATTGTTATATTAAAAAGGGGAACTAGTTTTACAAATGCTGTAATCATCACTGTGAACTATGTTCAGTGTTTAAACATGTAGACTTTTTTTCTGTGAATACTCTGGACTATTCAGCATTTTGGGTCAGTAGTTACATTTTTCATGCTATGCAATATAAGATAAAGAGGCATGTTTGTACTTTCATTTTAACATGATTTGCTTTGTTGTCAGGCATACATTTTTGCTTATCAATGTTATAATAGGGATTTGATTCAAAAACGTCTGCCAACATCATAAAAATTAAGCCTTGGGTACAAGAAAACCTGTGCAATCCAACGTTTCACCTACTTTGCTGAATTAACTCTTTTGCAACGGAATGCAGTATGTTTCCAGTACTGTTGAATACCTAGACCTTTCCCAGATGTTTTTATTGTAACATGTAACATTTCTATGTATGAACTGTTTCAAAACATTCTTCATACTATAGCACTGAGGAGATAGTAGGGTTGCTATATCAATCAGTTTTTCCATGACACATCATTTTCTTCTTTGCTTCTTGCTGACAACCACCTACGAAGTACTTGCCTTCATTAGGAGAATAGGGAGACTTAATTGATTAAATTATGTGGGTTGACACATCCCACATACCACAGTTATTCACTTTTTTGGTGTTTCTCAGCAACATGTGCATACCTGGGAACTTCTGAGCTTCGGCTACCCAGAGCCTTCCCTTGCCGGACACGTCCAGGACTGCCCACTGTGGGCGTTCCTGCTGAAGTCAGGGGTGTTCTCGATGACATTGGGTGTGTTCTCGATGATGTCGTGGGCGTTCTCGATGATGTCAGTGGGCATTCCTGCTGTCATTGTGGGAAATACCCCACTAAAAAGGGAAATGGACGGGGAGTGGGGCGTGTCAAGACCCAGAGGATTCAGGTGTTCCCAAGTACTGGAAGACATAATCAATATGGTAACCCTAGATGAATCCATAGACATATTGGAGTTATGTATAAAAAAGTGATCGTGATGGAATATTTGAAATTGATTACCATAGCAATCAATGGAATGGTTTAATCAGCAGCAATGTTACATTGTTGCTATGGTGATATAGAAGCTTCCCTGGAGATGGAGACAGTCAAGCAAACTGTGCAAAAAATGGTTTTATTTAGCCAAATAAACATGCAGTAAAATCAATAGCGTATAGCGAAATATGGAAGAGCTTGCCTTTAGGCACCAGTTAGCTCACTAAAGGTAGAGTTGAGAGGAGAGCTTGCAGGGAAGTTGTTTCAGCTTCTATATGTTTTGAAGGACCAAACCAAGTAAACTTTTGCTGCATAAAGAGCTTGCCTTCCATTATTTTAAAACCAGCGAGAGTTCCCCAGCATTTCATAATCTATTAAAATAGCATTAGACATTCTAGCTGGATAATGAATAGTGAAGAGTTAGAGTTAGAACCACAGCTCTCCTGTAAACTCTCCTTTTTAATAAATCTTAATCCTTTAAGGCTCATATGTCCCACAATGTACACCTGTGCATGGCTTCTTCTATTAAAGAAAAACTCTTTAGAGTAAAACTCTTAACAAACCACGCAGACAAAGTCACTTTTATTTAATACAACAAAATGAAACTTAGGGTTATGGAGTCCCCTCTGGCAAAAGCCCTGATTCCATCCTTTGACAACCCGGACCGTAAAATCAGTGGTTACTGTTGACCAATGACATCACTAGAGGGCTATGCTTGTACCCAACCTTAATGCATTGCCAGGCCTGACCACAAAGTCAGTGGCTGGTTCTGGCCTGAACCAAACTGTACAGGGTGTTTTGTTGAAAAGGAGGGGAAGGAGGGGAAGACCGCATTACCGCTGATTTGTGAGACTTGAAGGACATTGTGACTTCTCTGTTATTTTACCAGTTGGGCAGGTTGGGAAACAAAGCAAACAAGCTAAGTAATTTATATTACTTACCTTGTTTGATTTGTTTCCCAACAGTCCAAAGGGTTGACTTAAACAGGCCCCTAATTTCCCTATTTATTTTTGCCTCTACCCCTAATTTTCCCGCTGTTGAGGCTGACCCAGCCTGCAGCCCATTGTACTGTATAGAGAACTGCATGCTGGCACAGCTTGGATACCATTTTAGGAGTACCTGAGAGCAAAGCACCTTAATGGTGCTGACTCCCTTCGCTAGTTTAATGGGAAGATTTTAGGAAGCAGACCAAATTCCATTCCTGACCATTCTAGTTTTCAAAGAGTTAATAATGGGGCCCATGCTGTAATTAATCAACTCAGCCCAGCAAACTCCAAATATATTTGCTGGTGTTTAATCAGTCCACCAAACTTCCAAACTGGAATTAACATGTTTTCTAGCTAGCTGTAGTAATACGCCCTGTTACAAGAGATAAGACCGCTTTTACAACTTTGCACAAGAATTACTCTTTATACATAACCTCATTGTGTCCATAGGTTTACAAATCACAGATGGAATGCTGTGGTGTTATATGGTGTGTTTCCACAAGACTGCTGGTAGCTAGCCTTAAAATGTAGGTGGACTAAACATGTACTAATGTTGTGAGAAAACTCTATTGAATATTGGTAGCTAACGGACAAATTATTTTGCATAATACTGTGTTCTAGTAAGACTGCTGTTGATACAGCAGGCCCAAACAGTGTAAAGGGCACAGTCATTTAAGCCGCAAGAGCAATCTTTTTTTTAATTTTTAATAAATGTAGCCACATTATGGTTACCCCATTTGTCATGTTTTCCAGGACACGTCACTTTCAAATGTTGCTAACTAGCACAGCTGAACTGCAGATGTATTCACTCATGGAAGGATACCAATAACTCAGTTACACATCCTGCAGGGCAGTACTTTACCCGCACTGGTCAGCAATATGTGAGAGTTATGTGAGTTCTGGCTGATATGGGCACCC
This sequence comes from Spea bombifrons, assembly GCF_027358695.1. Lineage (NCBI taxonomy): Eukaryota > Metazoa > Chordata > Amphibia > Anura > Pelobatidae > Spea > Spea bombifrons. The sequence continues at coordinate 38,490,392 of NC_071090.1, forward strand.
TGTATTACACGTATTTCAGTCTTGCTACCTGGAGGTGCACCATGCATATTCATGTACTAGGGATGTGAACTCTGAGAATAAGGGGTAGGCTGTCTGCCAAAAGTCCAAAGTCTGATCAGTAGAACAAAGAGCTTGTGGTCCACTCACACTAAGTAGAAAAACGGAACCTTTTTTTAAAAAAAATGGTTATTAATCCATATTGACTAAAAACAAATTGACAAAGTGATCAAGGAGCCAAACAACCTTTTAGGTTTCATTCAAATAATACGTGGCACGAATTACCTTACACAATTTGAGATGGGCAACTTTGTCTATGTTTTTATCTTTGATTATGTACATTAACCAAAAGCACCGCCAATATGGTCAGAATGATTATCCTAATGTTTCATGTCTGTTACCTCTTGTATTTTTGGGCGTTATAAGTGTATCTGTGGTAATTTTTAAGTGTTGTGTTTTTTTGGATGTTAATTTATGATCTGGTTTTATTCTGGTTGAACAAAATAAAAATCATGTGTGAATGTGTTTCACATGTACATTTTTGTGTAACATTGTATCACTTATAAATAATATTATAGTGGGGATATTTTTGGTGAATTTGCCCCAACACACATTCCTCATTCAAACTTGACACTAACCAAAATTCTACTGCTAATATTATTATTTATTTAATTGATGAGGTTGCGAAAAAATAAAAAAATCCCATATAGCAACAACAGCAGTGGCAAACACTACAGTTATAGTATGTGATAGCCCACATAAGTAGCTATGAACTTGAAAACACCACGCATACTCAGGTTCCATGAACGAGAACCGAATGATGAAAAGTATCAAAAGCACATCAGGGTGTTTATTCTTGGGGACTTGTGTCTCCTGGTTCTTATGCCCAGAATCACCAGGTTATCATGTCAAGTAAAGCAGGGTGCCCCACCACCCTATTCTACCACCCTGCCTGGCAGCCCTGATTACTGTTCCTGATAGCCCAACTAAAGAGGAATGCATATTAATATACATTCTTCAAAAATGAAAAAGGGGACTTGCTTGAAGAAGAAGCTACGAATTGGTTGCAGAAAAGCACTTTGAAAAGCACTAGGGAGGTCTGAGATCCCTGTCCAGAGCATTCGCACAGGAGCAGACTTGCAGAAACACATCTCCTGCACAGAAACTAGCTGAGGGGAAGCAAAGGGTCAAAACTATTCTGTAGAATCCCTCCATGCATTTGCAAGGGGGCACCAAACATATTTTAAGAGACCATGGAGCTATCATCTGCATTGCAGTGCCTATGATGGTTGGAATGTCCCTTTTAAGGAAACATTCATCTATATAGTCTTGTATGGGCTAATTGTTTGTTGTAAACAAAAAGTACCAAAATGCTTAAAGTAACTTGTGAATTGTGGAAAAAACCTGTACCTTTTAATTGGGATTTGCCATCGTAGCTTTTAGCACAAGTAAATTAATTCGTTAAAGCTACATATAGATTAGGTTTTCTGTTTGCCAATTGGGGTAATTGTTTTTGGATATATTTTAGTTTAAAAATTCACTGAAGCTGTGTTTTAGAGGCCGCCCATGGTAAAGCTGGTGTTTAATGAATTTGCAGTTCAGAATTTCTTTCCCTTCTTCTCACCCATGTCACATAAGGCTACCTAAACAGCCAACAACTATCAGCAACTTAACAATATGGGAAAGATAGAGTAGAGGAATAATAATAATGCAAATCATTAAAAATAAGCTCTTAGGCAGCATGGCCTACGTGTATGGTGGGTTATATTACATTGCTTATTTTAATCTGTAAAGACAGGTGAATTTATTTACTGCGCAGAAATGTAAAATATAGCATTTGGGAAACGTGACAGATCTTTAATACTAAAACATCTAAGGCATGCTGATTTACAAGTCAGGTACCTCATAGAACTGGTTTACCACACAAACACAAAAGCGTCTCCATTTTCGGGCCCACCTTCAACTAGGCCAAAGTTAAAAGCTAACTATTATGTATTTTATTATTTTATGTAAGCTTACACACTCTTTAAAGGGCAGCTCAAACAAAAACGGAAAACTACCTTGCATATAGTACAGACGTGCATATTGATTACTGTAAACATGTCCTTGACAGACTTTGAGATGTAGGTATATTGTGTGAACTGTTCTCATGGACTGTGGAAAATATATGCTCCCTAAACTTCCATTTTTTTCCACTACGATAAAATGCACTTTTTTAGGTCAAGCACGAGTCGTTTCCAATAGCATGATAAAAAAGTGGTTTATGCAAAATGCTTTGCTGAGTATGGTTAGCATCTATGCAGGGGCGTACCTAGAGTATTTGGCACCTGGGGCGGATCCTGTATGTGGCACCCCCCCTCCCCACACACACTTTAAAACTGCATAGCTTCTACTGTTATATACCGGCGCAGACATTGAACGTGGTACAGCATTACTGTTATCATTATATACTGAGGCAGACATTGATGGTGGCGCAGCATAACACTTATCACTATATATATATATATATATATATATATATATATATATATATATACATATATATATGATTGTTAACAGCAATCACATTCCTATCATGCCCAGGCATACCCAGATTCCAGGATGTACTTGCAGACTTGGCATGATAGGAGTATGATTGTCCTATCTACCCCGTCTCACTCCCTTCTCCCTATCTACCCCTCCTAACTATTTACCCTCTCCCTCTTTGAAGTTCACTTACCTTTCAAGAGTCCTGCGGTGGGGGTGCAAGGCCTCTGTCTCCCAGCTCTGCCACTGTATGGAACAGTATAGAGTGATGGGAGTTATGATGTACTTTAGAGCATAATTATATAATGAAAAATACATTGGAAATGGTACAGCATAACACCCATCACTCTCACACACTTACCAATCCACACACTTACCAATCCACACATACACCAATCCACACATACACCAATCCACACATACACCAATCCACACACATACCAATCCACACACACATACCAATCCACACACACATACCAATCCACACATATATATACCAATCCACACATATATACCAATCCACACACACATACCAATCCACACATATACCAACCCACACACATGCCAATCCACACATACGAATCCACACATACACGAATCCACACATACACCAATTCATACATATAGCAATCCACACATGCCAATCCACACATATATACCAATCCACACACAAACCAATCCACACATATATATCAATCCACACATATACCAATCCACACACATATACCAATCCACACACATATACCAATCCACACACATACCAATCCACACATATACACCAATCCACACATATATACCAATCCACACACATATACCAATCCACACATATACCAATCCACACACATACACCAATCCACACATATACCAATCCACACATATACACCAATCCACACACATATACCCATCCACACATATACCCATCCACACACATACCAATCCACACACATACCAATCCACACACATACCAATCCACACATATACACTAATCCACACACATACGAATCCACATACACCAACCCACACATATACCAATCCACAAACATATACCAATCCACACACATATACCAATCCACACACATATACCAATCCACACACATACACCAATCCACATATATACTAATCCACACATATACCAATCCACACACATATACTAATCCACACATATACCAATCCACACATACACCAATCCACACATACACCAATCCACACATACACCAATCCACACATATACCAATCCACACACATATACTAATCCACACACATACACCAATTTACATATATACTAATCCACACATATACCAATCCACACATTTACCAATCCACACATACACCAATCCACACACACTGTCACTGTCACTGTCACTCTATCCTTTCCTACCTTTCCTCTTTTCTTCTTTCAGCTTCTTTGCCTCCTCTTCGCTCCTCTTCTTCTGTCTTCTCTGTCTTCTTCCGGTTGAGAGGGCACGGACAGCTGTGGGCGCGGCTTCAGTGTTGTGCGCCGGGATCTTACAACAGACCCCGGCGCACAGCAGCTGTTGCCGCGCGGCTCGCAAGGGAGCGGTATCGGAGGTCTTTAACAGACCTCCGGCTCCCTTGAGTGATTTTAAGCTGGGTTCAAGGGAGAAAATCACTCAAGGGAGCCGGAGGTCTGTTAAAGACCTTCGATACCGCTCCCTTGGGAGCCTGCTCCTCCAGCGGCGGACATTACTGTCCGTCTCTGGAGGGGTGCCGGGTGCCGGCACCCCCCTGATGAGTGGCACCCGGTGCGGACCGCCCCCCCGCCCCCCGCTAGGTACGCTACTGCATCTATGTCCATATCATAAACATGGTTTTACCTATAGAATATCTGACTATGGTTCTTTTTCATATTAATAATATATTGTGACAGAAGGTTATAATGCTTGGTCTTATTGTTCCAAACCAAAAGCTACATTTCTCCACTGGATCTGCTGGCACCTAGGCAAATGTGTGTAGGACTCCATTTCATTTCATATTACTTCAAGGTATGAAGGAGTTTGCTAGTCTACTATCTACTGGTGCTTTTCATGAAGGAACCTTTGAGAGTAGGCATGGTTCCACCATCTCACAGAGGAAATACCAATTCTTCAGTCATAATAATTTATTCAGAAATAACACAAAATTAATTTATTCATCAAATTATGTTAGCAAGATGCGCCAGCCCTTGTCTGAATATCTTACTGGTTACGTTACCTTTCATCAGGTATCCAAGTGACAACAAATGGTCTGAGGAAAGTCCTGCCCCATTGCTATACCTTTGGTCACACCTTCTAATGCAAAAGTGTCCTTTTTTTTAATTTTCCCTCTGAATCCTCACAAAATTAGGTAAAATTATGGAAAATCCCCTCCAAGTTTATCAATTCAGGTGTCCTGATTTCAGAAATACCTAATTTATATAGATTTTCCATATTTTCCCAGCACCAGGGCACATACTATAAGGTGTACATTTTTTGTAGAATTTTTATGCTTATGGCTTAAAGAGTTTGGGGGTTGTGAACATGGGCAGGAAGGTTATACTGGGTAGATGTTATGCTAGGGCAATGGGCAATGTAATTTACTCTTAATTTTTTAATTATTATTATTATCTTTTTTATATAGTTTTTTAATTTCATTTTTTATATATATATATATATATATATATATATTTTTAAAAAATGGTTAGAGGTCCTCTTAGGGACCTCTTGAACATGTTATTAATGCTGGCTTCTGCTGTCAGGGGGGGTCCAGGCTGTCAAACGACAGCCTGATCTCCCCTGCAATGGCAGGGATGTGCAAGAAGGGCAGGACTTACCAATATGTCCATAGGGGATTCTTGGGATGCGTTTTTTGGACGTACCAGTACGTCTATAGGGGACTGAAGGGGATAAAGGTAGGTCACAACATGAAGAAGAAAGCAGGAAAGCCATTGTCTGAACTCTTTGTGGGTCCAACAAAATCTCTCCAACCAGGGGAAGAACTGTTAAAATATCTGAAATAGAAAATACATGATCTTTTGAAATAGAATAGAAATAAGAAATTTAAAGACAGCATTCTGTTATAAATAGTAAATAGCGTTAGGTGAGTTGCGGATTACAGAGGTCTTGAAAAAGAAACGTCGACACTGCAAATATTGACTCTTTGCATAAACTTAATGTAATTGTCAATAAAAGCCTTTAACACTTATAAAGTGCTTGTAATTATACTTCAGTATACCATAGTAATGTCTGACAAACAGAAAAAAATCTAAAAACACTGAAGCAGCAAACTTTGTGAAGACCAATACTTGTGTTATTCCCAAACCTTTTGGCCGGAACTGTAGCATTATTGCCTTTAAAATTGCCTAAATATACATACAAACAGACATTCATCATGATTTATATTCTAGTTGCCACTGTTTTGTCAATTGCCAGTAGACCCTCCATCTTGGAATATAATTAAACCACGATCATTTACCAACTAAAGATAGAAAGAGGCAGAGCTAAACATATTGACACTACAGCACATTTAATTAATAACTGGATAGAAACTCTGAATATATATATATATATATATATATATATACACACAAACAACTTGTACAGAATGAGCATGGCAGAAGATCAGAGGATGTTTCTGGCTCATTATCCATTGACTTGCACAATCTAGAAGTGTATACAAATGAAGCAATATGCTGTAAATGAGTAAACCACTACACAATTATCTTACAATAAAGCTGTAATATCACAGAATTTATTATAAGATCAAGCAATCAAATATTACCATTTTTTAACTAGTGGGTTGTTTCCTTGTGAGAATTATACCTGTATTGGAGCCTAGGCTACCTTCTGTGACTTCAATTCCTCTGCCCCACTTTTCTGATCTTTTCTTTTCTAGGGGCTTAGGAACTTGTCGGCATATAAATGCACCACAGTGGTTTCAAAAGTCTAAATAGTGTGACTGGACATTTGTAGAGATCATATATAATATTCAGCTAGGGGAGCTGTGATCATGATATGATTTCATTTGAACAGTTACACTCCAGCCATCATTAATGCATATCCCAACTGATTGGCAATGTATATTTTACCCCTTTGTTTGTATGAAAATACATAAAGGGATTCATCATAATCTTCTCAATACATTTTCTGTTTCCCCTCCCTCCTCAGCTATTGCAGGCGATGCATTCTACTCATGACTTGTGTGAGATTTCCAGGGTTCTAGAAAGAGCACCTGTGCACATGCACAGAAAAAGTTAAAATTTTTGTGACAGTGATAGGCTGGTCCCAGCAGCCAAATATGGAGAGAAACAAGAAGTGAGAAGAGAGGGTACTCTGCATCTCTGGAGCTGCAGCAGCTTCAGTACTTTCCTATGCATTCATCATTGATGAGGCTGTTTGGGACAGTGGATCATCCCTTTAAATCTCCTTAATGTTTCTAAGACTGCAAGGGAAAGAACATAAGGACAATAACAAAAGTAGATTGTGGGAATAAATACAAATAAAAAAAAACAAGACCAATGTGGTGCAGCCCATACTATTAAAGCAGATCTTTTCTGCTTTAAACTTGCTTAAAACAGAACATACGATAAATGCTTTTGAGAATTATTACAAATTAACAAACTATGCTAAAAATCAGTCCTATCAGCTAAAATAGCAAATTATATTAGGGTTGCCAAGTCCAACTGTAAACATTTAATCAAAAACATGGGTCATGTAAATATCTGGCACTTTAAGGGTCAGTCAGAAATTTTAATCAGTGATTACATGTCGAAAAACTTATTTTCTTTGTTTACACAAATGTGGACCATTCACAGAAAACCCCCCCACAGTATGTGAACTATGAGTCTCAGTGAGGTTATTGCAAAGCATGTTTATCATTAATAGTGGGTATATTACTTGAAGTAAGGAATTAGGAAGAACATTGCTATAATTAATCAGCACAGTTATGAAAGACAGGTCTTGCCAAACAATCCTCCTGAGCTAAGTAAAGAAGTAAATAGGAATTTATCTGGGTTCCAACTACCATTATGGGAGGATGGCCTTAAATCCTGTCATGACCAGGGTGCGCGTTTTCACTCAAGTGAACAAAACTTTTCATTGATTATAAGACGACCCCCCAGAATCCGAATATTATTTAGGGGGGAAAAAAAGCCTGAATATAAGACGACCCTATAAAAACATTTTACTAGTAAATATTAATTCATGTTTTTTTCATATTTAATAAAAGCTATGATTGAGAAAAATATATATTTTTTGTTTTTATTTCCTTTTATTTGCCAACCTGCCCCCAGTTATGCACATCTGCCCCAGGCTTGCCACTCTGCCTCCCTGATATGCCTTATACCCTCCTATATGCCACTCTGCCTCCCTGATATACCTTATACCCCCTTTATGCCACTGCAACTGAAATTACAGGGACAAAATATTTATCTTTCTTTTCTCTCTCCTTTTACCCCTTCTCTCGTTTCCCGCTCTCTCCCCAGATCTCTCTCTCTCTCCCTCTGTTCTCCCTTCCCTCCTTTTTTTTTCCTTCCCTTCATTTATTGCCTGTCATCCTCCCCTTCTTAATGGACCTATAATTTGCTTACCTACACTCGCCTGACGCTTTGCTCTCCTCACTTCACCTCTCCAACGATCTGTTCAGCTTGCCTACCTTCTCCTCTCCTATGCTTTCTTCACATACCTTCTCTTTTTCATATTTAATTTTGCCTTTCTTTGCCTCATATATCCTCTCCTTTTCAACACTTGACCTCTCCTCACCTGATTTCACATCCCTTCACCTTTCCTAGTGGACACTCACAAGAGGTGAGTGGAGGGTTAGTGGCACTTGGGTGCAGTATTTATTTGGCTCTCCTCTTAACTAAAACACATGCACATACTAATATGCAAATTTGCTCTAACATCATACACTCACACTACCACCATAAAGTGATACACATCCACGTTAAAACCAAACACTAACAAATCAGTGACGCACACACTAGCACCATACATTAACACATGCACACACTCACATTATCACCATATCCTTACACATACAGACCATCATCAGTGCAGCTTTCTCCCCAATACAGAGGGGACCTAGAGGTGGCTGGTCAGAGCAGAGGGGGACAGATAAAAGCAGAAGGAACAAGAAAGGGCTGAAAGGATCAGAGAGGGGATGGATGGGCCTTACTTTAAGCCCCACCCAGTGTAACCGACTATTCCCGTGATGACAAGGCCGTTATATATTAGATGTTTGGGTTGATTTAACTGCCCTGAAAAAATGTTAAATTGTGTAACACAAGATTAATGGGTCCATGTGTAAATTGTGCTGAGAGCTCCCATTATTGTATGTATGTGATGTGCATTCAAATTGACAATACTTTCTTGTGTGGAGTTGGGTTATGGGATAAACAAATACAATATGCCAACTTGACACATAAATAAACCAAAGCAAGAGCATGTCTAGCAAGAAACCCTTGCAGAAGATATCAACAGCCAATGTTTGTGCTATTAGAAAACAATCCTCTTGTGGACCAAGAAAAATTGGGGTCCATCTAAGAGCCAAGGCACTTGTGCTCTACAGGTGATGCAGAGCCCTACTTTATTCACCACGTAACCTGTGCATATTAGCTACAAATTATTTTATTTGTGTTTAATTGTACTCAAGGCAATAATATTCAGTCTTTCCACTCCAGTGTACACAAACATAGGTAGATACAGAAACCTGCGATATGTAGCACACAAGCTTTTAGAATTCTGATTGGCTGAGCTTCTGCCTCTTGTCTGGCGATGAATCAAAGGCTGCATTCATTTAAACAGGTAAAAAGTGCTTTGATGGGAGTTTCATACACCTGGTTTTAATACAATTGAATGATCAGAACAAGCGAACATAAACCCGAGCCAATCGTATCAAGATACTGCATTGTGTTATCTGATTTAGATAACCAAGTAATCCATGCTGATAAGATCTCAGTTCTGAGATCAGATTAAATTTATCAATGTGATTAAGAAAGCATTGCATTTTTAATCATTGATTTGGACTTTGCTCACCATTTGTTTTTCTGCTTTGCAATATAATATGAATCCCACCCAGTCCCTTCCATCTGTAGAAGAGACTTCTGAGCAGTGATGTATTGATTATAGGTGCTGTACTAACCTTCACCCAGGGCCTTCCTCATTGCTGAGTATTGAGATATGACATATCCTGGTGCTCTGTCTCTTAAAGGCATGTGGCACCAGTTAAAGCTCTACAGGGGTTGTGCTCACTCAGCACAGTCCTTCATAGTGTTAATGGGCCAGACGGCAAGATCACAAATTTTCCTTGTAATCAGCACATTGAGCAATGGCAGTCCTGAAAACATATGTTACTTTATATCTTTTGATTTTGGCCCTTTAAAGGGTCTTTAAGCTTTGGCTCTAGATCTAGATTTCACTTTTAATTGAAATACTTTTTTCATTACCCATTTCAGATAAACAAATGAAAGGGGATGCATTAACTGCCCAAGTATTGGTGAATAATGTATGTCAGGTCACTTTGTAGTTTTAAGAAAATATACAACATATATGAATGGATAACCAAAACAGAAGCAAAAATGAAATTTTTTGTCTAATGTTTTTTATCTGCAAATATATTTACTAAACTCTGAAAGAAATCCATGTTTTATACCATTCCTCAGCATCTGTAATGGGTTACTGTCTGGGCTCTGACTGAGTCACTCCAAAAGTTGGGTTTTTTAAGCCATTGCGTAGTAAATTTACTTTGATGTTTAGAGTAAATGTCCTGCTGTATCCTGACATTATCCTGTATGATGCCTTGATAAACTTGGGAAATCATTGTCCCCTCGATGATGGCATGCTGTCATGGCAAACTTAAGGCCCATTTTTTTGGGAAAGCAGCAACTTCCTCCGTGGTATCCTGCTATGGACCCCATGCCTTTGCAAAGTTTTGCGTACGGTAGACTTATGAATAGAGATATTAACAATAATTTTTTAAGTCTTTAGCTGTAGGGTTTATTTTTAGCTCATTGACCGTTCTGTGTTGTGCCCTTGGAGTCATATTGGCTGGGCGCCCACTTCTAGGAAGAGCAGCAATAGTACTAAATCATCTCCATTTATAAACAATTTGTCAACTGTGGGCTGAATATGTAGACCCTTTGAGATTACTTTTGAAACATTTCCAGCTTTACGCAAATGAGCAATTTTTGATTGTAGGTCTTCTGAAATTTATTTTGGTGAGGCATGGTTCACATCAGCAAATGCTTCTTGAGCAAACCCAACATGTGTGAGTATTTGTTTATGTTAAAGTAGCTCTAAAACACACCTCCAATTTGTTTCATTGATTGAACTCAAAGTTTGCTAACTCCTGACTCCAATTAACTTTTGTTGAAGTTGTTAGCCTAGGGGTTCACATACTTTTTCCAACCCACAATGTGAATGCTTGAATAATTTATTCAATATGGACAAGAACAAGACAAGAATTTGTGTATTATTTGTGAATACAAATTTTGTTTGTTTATTATTGTAACTTGGATGAAGATCATTTCCTATTTGAAGACAAATTTATACATAAATGCTGGTTTTGCCAGCACTTTTGGATTGCAATTGCGAACATGTCATCTCAAATTTTAGCTAAGCATGTTGCTCTTATGCTTGGCTTGTTGCTCTGAATCTTTGCTATTAACCTTTCCTCTTGGAACACTTACCAGTTCTTTGTTTTTTTTATCGCCCCAGAAAAACAACATCTCCATTCATCCCTTTTACTAGCAGAGATAGGAGAAAACTACAATTTAGATTAATACACTTCAAATTTCTCAAGAAGATTGGCCCAATGCTTTGACAGTGATGCTTGGAGAGACCAGACATATTTTTCGCATTATAAAAAATCCCAAAGATTGTGTTTCGTAGCCCCTGAGGTACGAACAGCATCCCCTAATAATTTCCATTTATGATCCCATTGCCACAAAAATCTGTGTTGTGAGAACTTGAAAATAACCTAATCTTCTACTATTTAAGATGTCCTGCTCGCTGTCACCCACAACTAATGATGGCCTTACATGACTCCCAGTGGGTACATGGGACTCAGGAGGCGCTGTGCTACGGTAGCAATTTGTCACCTCAAGGCATGTTCTTTCAGGCTGGGTCCATAGTAAGTGAGTTGTGTGTGATTGTGTGTGTTTGTATATGTTTGTGTGTCTGGGTAGGTTAGTGTGTTTGTGTCTGTGTTTGTCTGGGTATGTTAGTGTGTGTTTAGGTATGTAAGTGCATGTCTGATAATGTTTCTGGGTGTGAAATCTCATGGTGCCGCCACAACCACAAGGGATTCTGGGTAGGCGCATGCAAATAAGGTTAACAATCATCACCTTTGCCTCTATATCCACCGTTAACCTTATTTGCATTCGCCTACCCAGAATCCCTTGTGGTTGTGGCGGGACCACGAGATTTCTGAGGGAAAAACAAGCCTTCTGGTGTCTGTAGATGAGTGTTCAATAATACTTCTACTACCCCTTAAATTTAAGTGGAAGGGTTTTCCATCATCTTTACCCATCATAACTTATGTAATGTGTGTATATAAATATGTTAACGTGTGTTTCTGGGTATGTTAGTGTGTATGTATGTATCTGGAAATGTTAGTGTGAGTGTGTCTGGGTATGTTACTTTGTGTGTTTGTTTATCTGGTTATGGTAGTGCGTGTCTGCTATGTGTGTGTATCTAGGTATGTTTGTGTGTCTCGGTATGCTAGTTTGTGTGACAGCATGTGTGTCTGAATATGCTAGTGTGTATATGTATATGTGTGTGTATGCTAGTGCGTGTTTGTTAGTGTGGGTGTCTTTGTATGTTAGTGTACACTTGTATGTAAGTGTGTGTCCATTTGTGTTAGTCTCAGTGTGTGTGCGTTTTAATGTATGTGTTTGTGTTAGTGTGTCTGGGTATGTTAGAGTGTGTTTGCTTATGTGTGTGTGCTTGGACATGTGATTGTGTTTGTCTGGGTATGTACTGTAAATGTTTGAATGCATGTCACTCTGTGATAAGTTTAGTTTTGTTAATAATGACATAACATAATGGATGTGGCTGTGGTTTTGGTGTGGGAATGCAGCATTTCAGGCAGCACAATGTCTTAAGCTGGCCGTCCCACACCAATGAAAACACATAGTAGTTGAATCTAATTGTTTTATATGTTATTCTAGAATTAAGTATCTATATATGTTTTCTTATTTCAATTCTATGACCATAGGTCTTGTTAGTTGTAAAGTGCTTTGCATTGCTTATTTCATATTTCTTGTTATTATGAAACCAAAGAAAGTACACCATTTAGAAGTGAAATGTTTGCTTAGCAGGTTTTTCGCATCTCATTTACCCATCACATTTTGTGCACAATTACCCCAGCACTTGTAACTGAATGAAGGCAGGAAGCTGCTGGGCAAATGACTTGACCTTTTTAACCATGTAACCTATCATGTAAATGAATGCCTGCCCAACCTAGCCCGTTCAGCAAAATGGCACTTAGATTGGCTTGGGAATAGCGAAATAAATATAATTTGTTTTACTGAAAACAAATCAGGTATTACTACTCCTTTCATGTCTTGAATGTAGTCACTGGATTAACACTGCCCTCTAGTCCTTGCAGTCCATACATAACACCTGTCTTTATCAGTACATTATGTCGCCTTATGATAAATACATTTAAACGCCATGGTTGCCTCAGTAAGAAAAAAATACAATAATGTTTACAACAAATTGCACCTTGATAAGTGTTGTTGTTGTTTGAAGTACCAACATATATGTTAATATGGCCACATATTGTCTGTGCTCAAGCTGGTGACTGAATTCCAATTCTGTTTATTTAAAGGAAAGACAGCAGTTAATGAGTAATCTTTGTGTCTCTACTGGACACCACTAGTCCGGAGGGCTTGTCACTGAATCAAGAGTCTTATCACAAAGTACATTTTCTAAACACTAAAGCAGAGTTTTTACCAGTGCATGAAGAACGCTTACTTGTGTTTAACCGAAAGAAGCAAAGACATTTTACTGCTTGGTAAGTGCAAATATTTAGACGTTTTCAAGAAAAAGCAGTTACTTGGTTGGTATATGAATTATTTAGAACTTTGTATCCATATGGGGGAGAAAATGTATTTAATTGTACATTTTTATTTTTAAGGGATTATATATTCAAATTATCTTCTGGCTGCTACAGCACAAGACATTTCACATTTAAATGGGAGGAAACGTTTAAATGTACTACAAATACAATTTTGTTTTTACCATGTAGTCTAGATGAGGTTTATACAAAACAGGACACATCTGGAGTTTTTCTCTAAGGGAATTCTCAGCCTAAAATTTACAATGTTTTTGTATAGGTACATATAATTCCACAACAGGGTGCTTGAAAATCTTTTATAACTAAGTGATTTACGTTAACAAAAAATCTTAACTATTACATTTTTTTGTCAGTGGATTGCCCTGGTCCCTTTATTCTGCACAGGTGTATTCATGCTGTATGTCTCTCTACTATTGCCACATTTAGCCTTTAATTTACAATGTATTTGACAACAAATAAAAAAAAATTGTCCATTTCTAAGTAAATGCAGACTAATCTCAATTTTTCTAAAATCTTTATCATGTAAAAAATACTTAACTTGTTTTTATTTTTTGTAGATTTATATTTATAAATCACCAAAAATACATATATGTTGTATTTATTTATATAAATGTGTACAGTATGTCTGGCTGAGGGTATAAAAACATTACTCCATTTTTTCATTATTCAGCAGTTATTTAGAAAGTTATTTGTAAATGTGAGTTCTCTATTAAGTATATATCAGTATGATTTTTTTTTTAGAAATTGCATACGTTTGTATTGTAATTCTATTTATATATTTTTTGTTATACTCTGGCATACTTCCCAACTCCTATGCCTGGCTTCCCGAGGGGGTGGAGTTTGGTCGACTGCTGCGCTACTGCACATGCGCACAATTCTGCCCATGCCCAGTATGCATTCCCCAGTGTGTCCCACGCAGGACAGTTGGAAGGCAAGCTCTGGTACTAAAAAGTCAGTAACACACTTCCCCTGTAATTTTATTTTTTTTTTAAATTAGAAATACAATGAGGGAAATTTTTTTTTTCTGTAATACATATATTTTTTTAATTCTGTAGTTCTATAATTTATATTTATTATATTTATTTTAGACTTTTTTGTTCTGGAAATACAGAGTATATTAAATTGAAAGAGGAATTTAGCTTGAAAAATAATTAGGGGAAATTCTAACTGAATGAGGTAGGGAATTCCAGAGAGCAGACACACTACTACGAAGAAGTGAATCAAGTCATAGTGAAGTCGGCTGTTACGACAGTATATAGAGACAACAGATGTGAAAGTGTGTAGATGTGTTGAGGGCTCAATAAATATGTGTAAGCAAGAGTCAGGAGATTAAAGTTTAACGTGGCAGGTATGCGATACCAATTGATGGACTGACAGAGTGGGTCATAAGATGAAGTGCAATTGGATAAAATGACTAGTCTGGCAGAGATAGTTAGAATACAATAAAAGGCTAAACAAAGTGCTGGCTGGCAGAATCACACGTCAGACTTGTCTGTACTGACTTGCACAATCAGTTCTACTTACCGAGTAATAAATGTGTTCTAGAGAAGAAGGTGTTCCTGTTTTTCCATAAGGGGGAAGTCCCAGTACCTTTCGACTTAAAATGCAATGATATATACAGTAATATATGGTAGGATTGTAGTTAATTTTGTTCCAGTAAAGTTCCATTTTTTGCAGACCTGGAGTCTACTATTGTCAATCATGTAACTTTCCCTGCGTAATAACCACACTGGTTCTTTATGACAATGCTAACGAAGTCTGTTCTTCCATAAACTTTCTTTAGTCAGAGTTTCCGGCTGGTTAATTAACACTGAATAGTTCTGTTGTTTATCACAGGCAGCATGATAAAGAGTCAGAGTGCTTGTCTAGCAGATTGAGCTAGTACACTTACTAATGGCTAAAATGCAGCAGTCTGAAAACATATTATGCAAAAACTAGACCTGTTAAAAAATAAAACAGCACAATATTTATGAAAATTTATTTTTAATCTGATGTTAGTAATAAAAATGGTTGGAGTTCCACTTTAAGGACAATGTTTGTTTCCTGGGGGAATAACATACAGAACTATGTATTGAGATTGTAGAGAAAATTTGAGTACAAAATCAGCCACTCATCACCATTTTTCTTAGAACATAATTGTTCAACTCTGAAAAGTCTGCTTCATAGCAGTGATACTGCCACTAAAGTGATGATAATGTTATGATAAATAACTATTGATTCCCCAAAAGTTAAAGTCAATACACATATTTGTATGATGACTTTACACATTTCTTACTATAGAAGTAAATGCCATTTATAAACATTGATGACTGAAAGGCATTGTGTAAGAAGCATAACTATGCAATTTTATTTACTTTAGAACAGATTGGGGGTTGTGCAAATTGTCACTGTGACAAACCTTGTAGAATTGCATCACAATTCTGTTTTGCACATATAGTTACCAATAGACATTTGTGGCTTTAAGCTCATTTGCCAAAATAAAACTAAAGAAATGTGAATATGATTATGTTAGAAGTAGCACAATTCATTCACTCATTCATTCATTTTGCCATCTTGTAACTGGGTGTCAAAAGTGGTGATAAAACCTTAACCTGTGTGGGGCACTTTAAAGAGGTCCGCCAGAGGTGAGGGGCCTTTCCATTACAGATATGGGTAATGTTCTCCCAGACCTGCCGCACTGAGGAGATGGTTGGAATATGTGACAGCCAGGGTAGATGCAGATCTCTGTGCAACCAACTGTTGTAACTCACTGGAGGAGTCCCATCTGAAACGGTCTCAAAAAGCCACCAGACTGATTTCATTTTTTTCTGGGGGGTGGGGCACTTGTGGACAAGGACAGCGGCCATCACTAATAAACCACTCAATAGTTTTAATTGCATGTGTAAAAAGTGGCACATACCCTAACAAATCTGTATGTATTTATTAGTAGGGACCATCTGAAAATACCAAATATTAACAAAACCATAGGTTTAAGCAGTACTGCTTTTTGAAAGTAACTGCATAGCCAGAAAGAGAGAATTTACATAGGTATGGTCATTCAGTATTTTTCCACCTAGCATCAGCTTCCCAACATCAATCTGGTAGAAATGTTAGTACTTGTGGGCTCACTGTTGTTTCAGTGATGAACTCAGTGGCACACCATCTGGGAATAAGTGCATAGGTAAGAATAGGCAAAATTGTTCCTCCTCACAGACCAAATCACTGTTCCATTAACAAGTAATAGAAGCTAGATGCTTCAGCCATGCCCAACAGTCCTTCTCGTCAACACAGTGAACCTTAATTTTTGATTTTTCACCTGGGCAGGTGATGAAATGTGTAGCACTCAAAGATATCAGTACCAAAGGAAATGAGCAGGTTATATATCAACGAGTCATGTAGTTTTGTTAAACACATCATGGTTTTCTGTCTGAAATACCCTTTACTAAAGCAATACAGAGTAAATAGATTGTTTACAGCTATAATACAGTTTTTTGATAATCTGTTTTATTTATGCATTTTAACACTTACTGTATCATCCTACTTGTGTGTCATTTTATTACATTAATACTTTTTTCAATTCAGATTGTTACATTACATAAAATGTCATTTATGGCACCAATGAAATGCAAAACTACCAACGTCATGACAACGTTACCAGTGTAATTGTTTTGAAGGTAATTTGTTTAAAATTGACCTCATGGGAGCTGAGATGGAGGCAGCCTATGGGACAGCCAGTGTTATCCAATTGGTCCTGAAGTAATCTTCTTTCCCCACTCTTACAAAGGCTGCTTAAGATGGCTGATATCATAATATATATAAGGTGGACTTCTAATACATATATATTTTCTATTTTAAACTGTTAACACCATTACACACTTGTATTTAGTGTATGGAACTGTAAAATGTAGCTGTGACGGGACACCCTGTACCCCGAATGGGGAACTCCCGCCAAGCTGTGCTTCCTTCTGCCGAGAGACCAGCAGTTAACCCCCTTCAGCACCATACAGAACCAGCATTGTAGAGAGAAGGGAGATGCTGCTGCACCAGAGTTGTGTTGGTGCTGTGGCTAGCCATAGATTAGCATATTCAGCACATGAAAAGGACAGTGAGTTATTACAACAGCCTACCCCAAGCTTCAGACAGAACCAATGTTGAGGTGAAAACAGGACTGAGTTTTATTGAAAACACACCAGTATTTAAAAAGTACAAGGGGGTATTTACATACAATACTCACAGCAAATTACTCATAGTTCTCCATAGGGCCCTCCTTTGCCCACGGCTCAGTATTTGCACTCGGCCCACCTCCGCTCAGTAGGGGACCGCTATTGTAGTCTGTGGGGAAGATGGTAAACACAGACAGTTCCCCGACTACTGGCCAGAGAGCTCTCTGTCCTGTAAGTCCTCACCCGATGGAGAGTAACACACCACACACACTACACATAAATCCCCCCTTTCATAATGCAGGTGTCCCAAATCGCTGTCCAAGCTCCACAGTCTTTAGAGTCTCTGGTAATTGGGAAAATGTGGCACTCTGTACCAGGGAGAAGAAAAAGTCTTAAGGCATCCCTTGAGCCCACCTCCCCAAAAACAGAACCCCTTCCAAGGCCAGGGCCCATGGTCTGTATAGAGGCTGGCCTCCAGGGGCCCAGGGCACGGAAGTTTCCATGACAGTAGCATCTATGAAAAATTACAAATTCACTGTAAATCAAGAAACACACATTTATGAGTAGATAATAATGACTTTTACAGACTGCAGTTGTTTTGATATCTTACAAGTCTTGGTTAACATAGAAACAGAATTAGACAGCAGATAAACAATCGGCCCATCTTGTCTGTCTAGTTTTTCTGCTATAAAGAAGACTGTTATAGGAGCTGTTCCACCTACTCTGCTGAATTAAATACTTTTGTAACATAACGAAGAATTGAAAACATAATTCTTAGTACAGTTGAATGAACATATCCTTCCATGAATTTATTTCATCATTGGAAATGCTGTCATACTCATATTTTTTTGCTAGGAAGTCTTAATTTTAATGTGACATCCAAACAGATGCTGATTAATTGTTACCATGAAAATATTAAAGGCTTCTTAAAGGTTTCTGTGTTTTTATTAAAGTATGAAATGCTAGATCTGCTGAGCCTTCATTTGTTTACCATACTAGAGAGTGGTTTTGCCTTAGTGGAACAAAACCTTTAAGAGGTAATCATGTATTTTACGTATTATTGTTATCAGAGGATTTCTTGCATTATATTTACTGTCCCTGTGTATATTTAAATATGATACGGTTCCAAAATCCATGTGAAAGAGCTCTTGCAAACTGTTACATGTCAGGCTACACAGAGATAATGGGCCAGATGCAATGGCCTATCTTATTTTTGTACAATAAAGACTATACTGTATACAGACAACAGTGGCGGAACTACCGGGGTCGCAGGGGTCGCGACTGCGACCGGGCCCTGGAGTTCTGCCAGTCAGGGGGGCCCAAGGGGTGCCGAGCGGTTGCTGAAAACGACCGCTCGGCAACTCTTGGACCCCCCTGACTGACAGATCCAGGATGCCTCTGCTCCCCGCCGCTGTTGCCGCCGCTGCTACCGCCGCTGCTGCCGCCGCTGCTGCCGCCGCTGCTGCTGCCGCCGTCGCCGCCGTCGCTGCTGCCACAGCCGCTGTCTGCCTCAGCGCTGCCCAGAGTGCGTGAGGCGTTTGTCTCGGGTGCCGGCGCTTCGCGCTGAGCGCCAGCATATGACGTCATATGCCGGCGCTCGGCAGTGAAGCGCCAGCACCCGAGACAAACGCCTCACGCTCCCAACACAGGAGTTGACGGTAAGTGACCTACAAAGGGGGGGTAGGGAGGGAGTGGGTAGATCGTGAGAAGGGGGGGTAGGGAGGGAGTGGGTAGATCATGAGAAGGGGGGGTAGGGAGGGAGTGGGTAGATCTTGAGAAGGGGGTAGGGAGGGAGTGGGTAGATCATGAGAAGGGTGGTAGGGAGGGAGTGGGTAGATTGTGAGAAGGGGGGTAGGGAGGGAGTGGGTAGATCGTGAGAAGGGGGGGTAGGGAGGGAGTGGGTAGATCGTGAGAAGGGGGGTAGGGAGGGAGTGGGTAGATCGTGAGAAGGGGGGGTAGGGAGGGAGTGGGTAGATCGTGAGAAGGGGGGGTAGGGAGGGAGAGGGTAGATCGTGAGAAGGGGGTAGGGAGGGAGAGGGTAGATCGTGAGAAGGGGGGGTAGGGAGGGAGAGGGTAGATCATGAGAAGGGGGGTAGGGAGGGAGAGGGTAGATCGTGAGAAAGGGATAGATGGGTTGGGGGGGGCCCTTAACAGATTCTCGCACCGGGGCCCTGAGGTTTCTAGTTACGCCCCTGACAGACAATACTTGTTTCTGTAAAATACAGTACAAAATAGCAATTTAACTCTCACGGCATACAGTCAAGTAACAAACATTTACTGTTCAACTAAACATACATGTTTCTCAACATACACTGTTTTTCCAATTAAAATCACCTCGTGTCTAAGCAGATCAAAGGAAATCTCTACGCATTTAGCACACAGATCCCCCTGGTATAAACTGACACTAATACAAGTCAAGTACAACCTTTACTTATACATTTAAAACCTTTCACATTATAGCATACTGTATGAGTGTATATAGTGATTAAATATGTGTAAATACTATATGCGATGTAATGTAATAGATATTTAATATAACAATTATTACCTCTGAATAATAAAAGAGGGATAAAAGCAAAAAACACATTAAATAGCGTCCTGTCTACAAAGTGTACAGAGCTATGGAATTTGATGGCACTAATAAAACAAAAAATAATATACAGAAATTGTTTGATTTTGGTTTCATATTTAGTAGTTTATGTTGGGCTTTGTTAGCCGAGACGCAGCCATGTATATAGGAAGGAAGCTTCAGCATTCTTTGTTTTGCCCCTATGCTCTCTCATGTCCACTCCACATATACACATATTCCACAAGACCTAGTATTCCATTTACTTCACATACATTAGATGCACATTAGCTAGTTGTCTACTGGCGTATGGATCAGTACCTGTGTCACAGACAAAGATGCATCTTAATTCTTACAGGCCTGCTGCGTATTTGTGGGAGTATTTCCTGTGTGACTGCTAATGCATATGACAGAGCACAGCAATGTATGTTCTAGGCAGTCCTTGAACTCTACCCCATATTCCTACGATGACACATTTATAGGACAATGAATATGCTTTGCAGGCCTTTTCATTCACAGGGCTAAGTGAAGTTTTATTTAAAAAATAGTTCAATAAATATACACCCTAAAGCTGTATTTACAAAAGGCATATGCCATTTTTAAAGCACATTACTGATTGTCAAGGACATAAGTAGAAAGTGTGGCCCATGAATGGAAAAGCAGCACTTGCTCCACCTCTACATGTAATCATTGGCAAAAAGGGAGAGGTAGAATTAATGAAAACATTTTTATGGAGGTTAGGACATGACAATTACAATTACATTTTGCTGTCATTCCAATGTGAAAATCTCCAAACTGAAAGACAAACAATGAAGGACCAGTTACGACCAGTGGCAGTTGCCACAGACATTATAGAAACATAGAAAGTGACGTCAGATAAGAACCATTAGGTCCATCCAGTCTGTCCAACCTCTGAGTACTTTCCTTAGTACCTGGCTTTATCCTGTATCTAGCTTGGCTTTATGCCTATCCCATGCTCAAATAGGTCTGACTATGAGACTAAGATCCAGATCCCCTGCAGCGATGCAGGGGACCAGGATCTTCTTTTGTATGCCCCCCCACTTACCGCTGCTTCTGAGTCCCCGGTGCTTAGTCCGGGCAGCTTGTAGAGCTCTACGTGATTCGCGTAGACAACTTCCACTCTACGCAAATCGCGTAGAGTTCTACACGCTGCCCGGACTAAGCACCGGGGACTCAGATGCAGGGGACCTGGATCCTCCTGTGTATGCCCCCCCCCAACTTACCGGTGCTTCTGAGTCCCCGGTGCTTAGTCCAGGCAGCGTGTAGAGCTCTACGCGATTCGCATAGAGCGGAAGTTGTCTACGCGAATACACGCTGCCCGGACTAAGCACCGGGGGACTCAGAAGCACCGGTAAGTTTGGAGGAGGGAGGGGGAGGGAGTGTTAAATGGGGGGCATAAGGCATTTCTGGAGGCATAGTGCTCTGTGAAATGCCTTTTAACCCCCTTAATGCCACTCTGCCTCCAGAAATGCCTTTTAACCCTCTATACGCCACTCTCCCTCTTGAAATGCCCTATACCTCCCTATATGCCACTCAGCCCCATAATATGCCTTTTAACCCCTTAAATGCCAGAGTGGCAAATAGGGGTATAAGGCATTTCTGGAGGCAGAGTGGCACATAGGGTGTCAAAAGGCATATCATGGGGCACAGTGGCATATAGAGGGTTAAAAGGTGTATCGTGGGGCACAGTGGCATTTAGAGGGTTAAAAGGCATATCATGGGGCACAGTGGCATATATGGGGTATAAGGCATTTCTGGGGCAGAGTGGCAAGCCTGGGGGCAGATGTGCATAACTGGGAGGGGGCAGGTTGGGAAAAAAAGGAAATAAAAACAAAACATTTTTCTCAATCGTAGCTTTTATTAACAAACAATAGTTCACATAGTTTACCTGAATTAACATTTACTGGTAAAACTTTTTTCCTATAGGGTCGTCTTATATTCAGGCCTTTTCTTTTTTTCATATATTAATATTCAGATTTTGGGGGGGTCGTCTTATAATCAGGGTCGTCTTATAATCGAGCAAATACGGTAATATTTCCTGATGTTACCTTTAAACCTTTGCCCCTCTAGCTTATGACTATGTCCTCTTGTTGTGGTAGTATTTCTCCTTTTTTCTATCATATCCCCCATGTCACGTCTTTCTTCCTTTAACCGTTCCTGGTAAATGTTATGCTATAATCCATAAACCATTTTAGTAGCCCTTCTCTGAACTTTCTCCAACATATCTATATCCTTCTGGAGAGACGGTCTCCAGTACTGTACACAATACTCCAAGTGAGGTCTCACCAGTGATCTGTACAACGACATGAGCACTTCCCTCTTTCTACTGCTAATACCTCTTGCTATACAACCAAGCATTCTGCTCGCATTACCTGCTGCTCTATTACATTGTCTGCCTACCTTTAAATCTTCAAATATTCTATACTCTGTCCTTGGGTTTTTATGCCCTAGATGCATTACTTTGCATTTATCCACATTAAATGCCAGTTGCCACAGCTCTGACCATTTTCCAGTTTACCTAAATCATTTGCCATTTGGCTTCTCCCTCCAGGAACGTCAACCCTGTTGGAAATTTTTGTCGTCAGCAAAAAGACATACCTTTCCATCAAGACCTTCTGCAATATCATTAATAAAAATATTAAAGAGAATGGGTCCAAGTACAGATTGCCGAGGTACCCCACTGGTAACAAGACCTTGCTACAACCCTCTGTTTTTTGTCACTCAGCGACTCCCTAATCCATTCGACAACATTGGGATCTAAACTCAGAGATTGCAGTTTATTTATAAGTCTTCTGTGTTGCACAGTATCAAAGGCCTTACTGAAATCCAGATACGCAATGTTGACCTTGATCAATTACTTTAGTCACCCAATCAAAAAAATCAATAAGATTCGTTTGGCATAATCTTCCTGAGGTAAACCCATGTTGTTTTTGATCTTGAAACCCACGTGACTTCAGATTTTTTAACAATCCTGTCCATACTGAAAGTGATGAATAAGGTATAAGGCATATCTGGGGGCAGAGTCGTGGGGCAGATGTGCATAGCCGGGGGAAGGTTGGCAAATAAAAGTAAGTAAAAACAAGAAATGCATTTTTCTCAATCATAGTTTTTATTAAATATGAAAAAATAGTTTACAGGTTAATTAATTCAAATACGGTAGTCTTATATTCAGGCTTTTTCTTTTTTCTAAATTAATATTCACATTTGGGGGGTCATCTTATAATCGAGCAAATACGGTAATACACAAAATATTGTATTGTTCTTGTCCATATTGAATACATCATTCAAACATTACATTGTGCGTTAGAAAAAGTATGTGAACCCATAGGTTAATCACTTCAACAAAAGCTAACTGGAGTCAGGAATTAGTAAACCTGGAGTCCAATCAATGAAACTAAATTGGAGGTGTGTTTTAGAGCTACTTGGACATAAAATTCTCAGAAGACATACAATCAAGAATTATTGTTTTGCAGAAAGCTGGAAAGGGTTACAAAGTACTCTCAAAGAGTTAATTAGTCCACAGACAAATTATTTATAAATAAATAAGGACATGAAAGATTATCGTTTGTATGCTAATATCTTAAGCACATATACTTAGCCAGATATACTATGATATGATATATCAGACATTGATATGGTAAATTAACATGCCCGTGCCACTTCTTCCCCTGAAACAGCACTGTCTGTGCCACCACTGCCCCTTTAACAGCCTCTCTGTGCTACCTCTGCCCCTTTAACAACCTGCCTGTACTACATCTGCCCCTCCCAAACAGCCTGCCTTTGCCACCTCTGCCCCCTTAAACAGCCTGCCTGTCCCATTCCTGCCCCTAAACACTCACTCACTATGCCACTATGTCTATGTGGCCCAACGGCCACCTAGCGCAGGCCCGCAGCTTACCGCTGTAGCGCACACACACTATGTTAGGTAACTTTCTTTTGTGAGCTCCACATCGGTAATCTGTGGACCTGTGTTAGGTGACCGTCAGGCCACAAAAACATCTGCTAGGCTGCCGCCCCGGGTACCCCCCTGATGAGTGGCACCTGGGGCAGACCACACCCCCCTTGCCCCCTTAGGTACTCTACTGTTTGTGACTGATATAGATCAGATCACATTTTATAAACCCTTAATTAAGAAAACCAGTTAATTCCCAAGGGGTCATTTTATTTTCTTGCCACTGTACATATAGCAAGAATCTGCCTCAGGACTCCAAAATTGACTGAAGGGCAGTATTATATTCTGGCATAGGCTTACTAGGCCTTGGGTGACAAGTCCTCAGCTCATAACCAGAGACCTGTCACCCCATTGGGCAATTGGGATCTCCAGTGGAATGCTTACTCAAAAGTTCTGGTGGAGGACATTGAAGCTATCCCTTGTACCTGGTCCATTTACAGTATGGACAACTGCATAGCTTACAAAGTCTCCATAACTTTGTTTTTCCTGGCACCACACATTCTTAGGAGGTGGAGCCCACCATATAAAGACATGTTCTGGTGCTCAGCAGAATGAATGATGGCTGTGGAGGTAAGTAATGGGGGTGGCTGGGGCACTGTCCTGGGTCACATCTAGGGTAGCAAGTGGGGGCCCTAAGCAACTGTTTAATCAGCAAGGAATAATTACTGTGGCTAGGTTACTAGTTAGAATGCTGATTATTGATGAAAACAGCGCTTTAGTTGTCAGAATGATCTTGCTGTATTTTTACCTTATTTTTGTGACAAACATGTATTTACTGATCTCTGTCATCTCATCATGTATCAACAAAGGCAACTTGTAATGGATTTAGAAAAAAAATCAATTCTATGTTAACATATGGAAAACTGGATCAGAGGTCACTACAGAGTGAACTTTTATGAGTGCAGCTGGTACAAATCTAGTGGAGTTGGACAATAATCAGCTCCAGTGAAAGTCTTTTGATAAGAAGTTTCTTTATTAAAATGTATCTGTACTGACTTTGTGCTATTATCAGTTTGAGAAAGGTTTTAAAACCCACTGAAAAGCAAATACATTTTAAGTACTTAATGATATCTTCATTTATACATCATAAGCAAATATCTAGTTCTATGTTGGGAAAATAGTTATTATATGAGGCCACTATTAATATGGTTGAATTCCATTAATTAAATCCTAGAAACTAGATTAAATTAAACCCATGTGGCCTAGTGATGGTAGTGAAATCTATATTTTTTGATGGATCATCAGTTTATTAAATGAAGACTTTCATACTACTGTGAATAGACTTGTAGTCCATGTATTGAGTCAAGGCTTCAATTATTAATTAATTAGTCTGTGAGTTTGACAGTTAGTTTATGTCAAAGGTCGCTTCAATAAGCATTCTGAAGTGTCAGCTTGCAAGAGGGGTAAGGTAATCCTAGTGTATATTTAACACAGGCAGATTTCTCCTCGATTTATTCAAGAAGGTCAAAGCAAAATAATGGAAATTTTATAAAGCGAAGCAAATCATGATTTGTTTACCATTCCCTTGTTAAAAGGTATACACCTTTAATCATTAAATGTTGCACATTAAAACTGACACTGAGAAACTAAATCACTCATACAACTAATGATTGAGGAAACACATGCTATATCATTGAAGTGACATTAACTACTTTATTTTGCCATTATTTGCTTAATAATTGCCATTATTCATTACAACTAGCTAGTAAAATTTGATAACCGTCGTTTATAATGTTTTCATTCTCCTGTCTAATGGCTACTAATTTCAACAACAAAGATAAAGTTAAAAGCAAAAACAGAGCTTTCTTCAATGTCGTCGTATAATTCTGCACCGTATTTAATACATGCTCTGATGGGTTTGTGTCTGTTCTGACACCAGAGAGCATGGAGAAAGCATTGTTTTTCCAGGAAAAAACATTTTTCAAGCATAATCTGTAAAAAACTATTACTAAAATCACATTTTATATAAGGAAGTTTTACTTCCTATTTACTGAGAGGGTGGTAGATAAGTAGAACAGCCTCCAAGCAGATTTAGTAGAGGTTAACACAGTAAGGCAATTTAACACGCAGGAGATGAGGCATATGGTTATCCTGCAAAAACACCAAGGACATGAG
Source organism: Spea bombifrons (assembly GCF_027358695.1). Lineage (NCBI taxonomy): Eukaryota > Metazoa > Chordata > Amphibia > Anura > Pelobatidae > Spea > Spea bombifrons. The sequence goes on from NC_071090.1 coordinate 38,516,766, forward strand.
TATGGTTTTGTAATCTGCTATCCATTCCATATTAACATTCCATGCAAAGTCTGTACAGAGAGAACATCTATGTTGTAACACTAAACCTGAGGATATAAGTAGATGTTACCTAATCACACATCACAACTTGCAGCCAATCACTAACTACTTTACTATCACACCATGACTGGTTGACAGTCACATGACAGAAACAGTGTTTCCCTTTCGGAAAAAAAACCCACTACTTTCTGCAGAAAAAAACACCATCATCAAAATTGTATTTTCCCTACACTGCATTCTTTATATACATGTCCCTTTAACTGAAATATGATATTTCATACAGGACACTTGTTTTCTTTTAATCTTTTTTTTTATTTAAATCCTTTTTTCTTTACCTTTGTAAAAATAAACATTATATATAGGATATTTCAAATCAGCACCCTATTTTCACAAGGCTAATGAAAAGGTATAAGAAAGGAAAACTTGGCGAACAATTAGTTGTATATTACGGTAATATAAATCTCTTTAGCCAATACGTCTACTTGTCCCCCAGAAGTTAAATACTAATCTTTATATTATAGCCTTTAATCTGTACATTTTGCATATATCTATGTATTTTGATTATCTGAATACAGCGGTTCATTTTTTGTAGAATTAGTTTTAAAGTGAGCACCAAAGGCGCATGCTTTTTACACATCTCACAACAAAAACATTACACTTAAAAGTAATCTGTTGCTTTCAGCTTTAATCATAACTAAATTTAATTGAAACTACCTATAGCTTGTGCTTTTGTTTGGCAATTGTAATTGCTGTGGGGATATTTAGTTTTAAAGTTCAGCTTGCAGAAGCACAATGGCAGCCAGTGGCAGAATCAGAATCAGGTAATCAATTACTTCTCCTGAAGTGTTTTTCCCCCTTCTGACCCCCACACATTTAAGGTTGCTGAACTAAATAACAGTAGCGTGATCTGTATGTGAAAAGGGTGCAAAAGTACATTATTACTCAGGCATGTAGTAGGGATGTGGGAGGGGGAAGTACACCTATGCGGGACTCTGGGGCCCCCTGCAAAGGCTGGGTCCTATACAGCTGTACTTGCTGCCCCTCTGGTCACAAAAATCATGGTCCTGTCCCACGTGTAGAGCCAGCACCATTATCTTCTTTTAGCTGCCATCAGGCCTACATAATGATCTTTGCACAGACAGATCTTAAGATGAAAGAAATGGTAGTACATTTCCTGACTACTGCAGGAAGCATTAACTCCCGATTTCCAGTATCATATTTTAATGCTACTATTTTGTTCCGCTTGTATCTGCTTACATTTGAGCTATTATTTGTTAAGCAATTTTACTCTATAGAAATACTTATAATGGAGAGTCATCGGAAACTTGATTAGCAAACTACTTTTATAAGGAAACTCAATAAAGAGTGTAAACCAAAACAAATATTTAAATGTCACCAGCATGCCACCTCTACCTCCACAAGCACCACCGTAATCTGAGTCTGCCTATTGAGTCTAGGATGAAACTTTCAAAACAACATAATGCTTTGGAATGAGATTCATTGTGTCACAGTCTGCTCCTCTGTATTACTGCGGTACTCACTAGTGCCAGCAACACGAACTGTTTGCCTTGGGCTCCTACTACCAGTGTTCCTTCATCCACCACTAAGCCCTGTTTTGGTATCTGTTGCTTAAGGGGGGCAAAGATGGCAAAAGTAGAAATAATCCTCTCTTTTCAACAAAGGAAAAGTGCACCATATCAATAGCCAGCATCTTGAACTGCAAGCTTCATGTTGCTAAAAAAAGAAGCTGATATTGGTGGGCTAGACAGAAGCAAGTATTTTCATAGTTAACAATTAGCGATAATGTTATATTATGAAAGTAATTATTCTCATGTATGCATTTTTTTTTCATCAGGTCAGTGTTATCTAAGCATCTCAGGAAAAAATTAAAAAAAGATCTATTATAAAGTATCTGGATGGAATCTGAAATTAATCCAACAGGATATTGTCATCATCCAGTGGACGTTTCAATTTCTGTTTTAGACAGTTCTCAGTTTCTTGGTAAGTACAAAACTCCAGTGTTTGACATTTCAGCTTGAAGAACAAGAATGCAAAGGATCTTTATACCCTTTGAGGAGGCACCAGCTGACAACAAATAGTATGCAAGTTGCACTACTAATCAATTAGTCATTTATGAGCAGTCAAACTTTAAGTGCTCAGACGCTTCCAAGTATCAAAGTATCTTTATGCCATGGGGATCCCATTATGTAAGTGGAATGTAACTACAACCTGCCCACACATACTTACACACAAACACACAGACATATATTAACACTCTAACACCACTCTTGTTTGAAGGATCTGGACCAGCCTGGTATGCAATTGCCCCCTGGGCCAGCCCATCCCTATGGATCTGCCTTTACCTCCTTGTGACATATTGAAGCTGACCACAGGGTTTGTGACATATCATATGAGTGGTCCCTGTGGGTACACCACTGTGTATTTATTTAGATTTACCTTATAAATTGGGTACTACGTGTATATGAATTTAGGATATATATTACATTTCTATAGATTATTATAATTTTTATTAGTGTTACATAACAGTATTAAGTTCAACAGTTCAAAGCCAGACCACAATGAAAACTCAGATTCCTTATGCTCATTTTTAAGCAATGGAAAATAATCCATGGAGGGAAATTTTCAGCTACTTTCTAGCATCTCATATATTAGTAAATGTATTTTATGTGGTGAGGAATTCTAGGCTGGTTGTTTTTAGGCGATTGATCTACTATAATAATGAACTTTTTTCGTAGCATAAGCTCCACACAGTACTCCTTAAAGCCCTTGTATCTAGTGTTTTCTTCCCTTGTTGTTCCTTTCCAAACATTCTTTTCATAATGCCAACCTTAGTTGGCTTTTATATTGATTTATGTTGATGATAGCCTTAGCCTATCCCATGCGTGGCTCCGTAGTGAAGAAAAACAGTGACTAGTGCCAGCGTGCCATAAGGCCGCGGTGGAAACCAGGCCCCCTTCTTCATTTTCTTTGAGGGTCACACTCCACAATAGATATATGGCCCCTTCCTTCCCTCCCCAGCCATTAGGCCTGCAGGAGGGCCGGATCTTCTTGGTCCCTCCCCACAAGGGTTAAGACCACTGAAACAGTCGCTAGAGGAAAGGGGCTGCTTAAAAGAGCTACCTAACTTCCCTCCTCTCCAGTAAGAACAGGCCTTTTAGGGGACCGACTTTGTTTTCCAGTGTCAAAATTTTGTGTACGAGACTAGTGTTTATTGAAAATAAATATTCAAAGTACAAAAAAGCACACGTGCTATTTAAAAAAAATCAGCACTTTTATTTTTGTATACACTAGCTCCAGCCTTTTAGGCTAGGTGTGGAGTTTGTATACAGGGTAATTTTTTTTATCACACCAGGACTGGGGCATCCTCAGGGAGCCTATCACATGCATGCTTGAATTCCATCTCTGTGTTAACCTCTACCACTTCTGTTGGAAGTCTGTTCCATTGGAACATGGCATTTGATGGCAGATAACTTTTTAGTAGTGAGGTGTAATTTACACATTAATTTAAGACCACTAAAGAATAGCCAAATTAACCCTTCACAGGGCTCTAGGTAAGGTACCAAACCTCAAACTGGGTATGACACTAATATTTTGTCTCACACATTCACAGGCACTAGCATGTTTGATTTTGTTTACTACATTAAATCACATGCCATGTCATGCTCCAGCCTTAGCATACCCCTGAAACACTGTTCATTTTAATCACAGTGGAGCTGAGTTGCTGAAGATTCTGCTTTTGCTGGGGTTTGATGAGCTTTGCCTTTTGGCTGCCATCTCTCTTTGAAGACTTTAATAGGCCCTTCTTTGGGGAGTTCTAAAAGATCTGGACCTCCTTGAGGCTTTGGCCGGCAAAGGGAGGACGGGCTTGATATCTTCACATGAGGAGTTCAGCTCCAGAATAGATAGATTAGGGTTTTGGTTTCCATCATGGCCATGCTGCACAACTTTCACTGGTCTTCACATGATGATGGAAAGCACAAGATACCTTGGGCTTCTAGAAAACAAACAAACTGTATTGATAATGATTAAAGCCCCAGGCTCGAATAAATCCTTTACCTGTGTTGTGATACCTAATCAGAATCATACAAACTATTACCATTGGTTTCCCCATGAACATTAGAAAATGGAATAGAAGATGGAATAACAGCCAACTAAACAAAGACAAAGACAATAGCCATATGTTCAAGAGTTGCAGAGTTAGGACTGGCTGGTATTTAACCAAGAAAGGTAGCCAGGTTGGTTTGGCAATACAGGTATTTTAATGGATACCCTAGGAAGAAAATGTTCATCATATAGCTATTCCTCGGTCCACTGGTGTATAGATCACATAATTAGCTAGTAAAAAACTATACAAAAATATAAAAAGTATATATACCGGTTGTTCCCTAGTATAACATCTAAAACAAAATTCCGTACAAATTTTGTGGCAATCATTTAAATGACACTTTTCTCAGTATGGAAAAAATGTTCTTGAAGGAAAAACAGGAAGTGGCTGTTTATAGGTCACTGACTCAGCTACAGATACCCCCCTTAACTTTTTTTATTCACAAATGAGCCATGAATAAGAAATCAGTCTTTTTATTTAAGGTCTCGTCACTTTAACACAAGATAATTACAGGCCGTCTGGTTATCCCCTAACATGTTCTGTTAAACATTCCTTACAGCTACCGCAGTGGTGAGATTAAAAAGCATTTGGTTTTGTACATTAGTTTATAAAGTAGTTTATAAATAGATTGAATAGGTCACTCCCAGAACAAGTCAGAGTCCATTTAGAATAGATTATTCAATGAAATTGAATCTCCATTTTAGACCCTCCAGTTTCTTAAATTCTACCATTCATAAAATGAATAGTTCTGTAATACTTATGTTAATTAAACAAAACACTTGCATGGATATTGTGTTTCAAAAGAAAACTTACCAATTATCAACAATCACTAGGAGTAATATCAAAACCTTTTATTGGCTAATGGAATAATGTTGACTTCATATATTGTGAAATAAACACAAAGCAAATATTACGAAAATTTTAAAAATTCCACCATATATTCATTCTATACATAATTAAAAAAAAAGATCTAACACACAGTATTTCTCTAACTAGAATAAATTATTAACATCAGCATTTCCAATTTGACGTATTGTACTCAGTGATCAGTTAATCAGTAAGCCACATTTAACCTCTGTTCTGTCACACCTTAGCATGTTGTACAAGGAAACTCTGCTTTTTGTTCAGATATACAGTATAACTCGAGGGCAATGATCAGTCCCCTGAAAAAATCTCTTTGGAAATTTTAATCCACCAAAAAGATTAGAAAAACCCAGGAGACATATATAGTATCTTGACTTTACCATGGAAGTTGTGAGAATGAACAAAACGAAAGGTAGGATTGTTGTGATGTATATTTTCTTTATAGGAAATTCTCCAAGTTGTCACGGTAAACATTGGATTTGCCCCTTACGAGGTACTTACTACAAACAATGTATATAATCACTACCATGCCACACAACAATGCTCAACCACAAATAACCGTACATAGTGTATGGAAGTAAGAAGCATGTGATATGTATATATTGTATATTTTTATTCTTCAACAAGTTACCTTTTGTGTTACCTTTCTAATCTTCTATAATGTACCAGTTTGTTATTGTTTGTGATTTTAATTTATTTTACCGACTCTGTTGTAACAGCGCTACAGAATCTTCAGACGCTATATAAAAAATGTAATGTAATAGTGTACGTATTTTAAGAGCATTACAATACTTTAGGTTAACATGCTTAGATTCATTGTATAACAGAAAAAAAAAGATTTTAACAGTACCATATTAAGTCCAGTTTTACCACTTAACAAAACATTTTACGTTCATGTCCTTTCTTCCCCTTTCTCTTGGTTTTCTGAATAAATACATATTATGGGTCACTTTAATATCTACCAAAATAAAAGACACTATTTACCAAAATAAAAGACACTTCTTTATAACTGATCAAGTTACCTAAGTCTATATTGTTTTTATTAAACAACAATAGTGACCATGGAGTGGTAGAAATACTGTATATATCTTATACTGTACAAGACAATGTGAAATTAAAATATATACACTGCACAAAACAATGTAGAAATGGAACACCCATAGTGTACCTATAATGGTGTAACAAAAAATGTACCCATTTTTCTTCCGGGATTCTTGTTCAAATATACATTGAATGTCGGTTGTTAAAAAATATACCTAGAAATATATACAAAAAGACAATAGTGCTCACTGCAGCAAAAATAATTAAAATATAAGTTCACTTTTAATCACACTTTAAGTATCACACTAGAAGACATAAATCAACACATTGCTCCGTTGTTCACAGGCTCAATAGGAAGAGTACTGGCAGTTGCTACAAATATTATGAATCCTTCTTTCAGCATTGTATGCATGTATGTGTTAGGGTGGGATGGGGAAAATAGGTATGTGTGAATGAGGGATGTGTAAGTATGGAAAAATAAGAATTTCGTGTTAATGTCTGAGGGAGAATGTGTAACATGTTATATGCCATTAAAAGTAAGTAAGGTTGCCATCTTTTCTGGGTGAAAAAATAAGCAAAAATAGTAATGTCACATTGCTAGATGTTTACTGAACTAGTATATTATCAAACAAATTGCAACCAACTGCACATGATGCCATGCCATGAGTCTCTTATGTATGTATGGGTCAGGTAGTGGATTTGGCCAGATTGACTCAATTGGAGACTTGAGCCCCACCATTCAGTGCACCTAAGAGGACAAAATTTGATTTCATGCACTGCACATACTTTTACATTTATCTGCATTCAGTTACATCATGACTAATATTCCCCTGCTGAAGCAACACAGTCACATTTGTCCCAATTAAAAAATGTGGTCACTCTAACACAGGCATGTCCAAACTTTTTTCGAAGAGTGCCAGATTTGATGAAGTGAACATGTGCGAGGGCCGACCATTTTGCCTGACATTTTCTGAACCATTAAAATTAAATACAAATTAACTATTTTATGCAAAGTTTATTGAAAACGGCATACCACATCTATCCCTTTCTCACTATCTCCCCTCCCTACCCCCCTTCTCACAATCTCCCCTCTCCCTCCCTACCCCTTCTCACAATCTCCCCTCTCCCTCCCCTTCTCACAATCTCCCCTCTCCCTCCCCTTCTCACAATCTCCCCTCTCCCTCCCCTTCTCACAATCTCCCCTCTCCCTCCCTACCCCCCTTCTCACAATCCCCCCTCTCCCTCCCTACCCCCCTTCTCACAATCTCCCCTCTCCCTCCCTACCCCCCTTCTCACAATCTCCCCTCTTCCTCCCCCTTCTCACAATCTCCCCTCTCCCTCCCTACCCCCCTTCTCACTCCCTACCCCCCTTCTTACAATCTCCCCTCTCCCTCACCCCTTCTCACAATCTCCCCTCTTCCTCCCTACCCCTCCTTCTCACAATCTCCCCTCTCCCTCCCTACCCCCTTCTCACAATCTCCCCTCTCCCTCCCTCCCCTTCTCACGATTTCCCCTCTCCCTCCCTTCCCCCCCTCTTAACGATCTACCCTCTCCCTCCCTACCCCCCTTCTCACGATCTGCCCTCTCCCTCCCTACCCCCCCTTCTCACGATCTACCCTCTCCCTCCCTACCCCCCCTTCTTACGATCTACACACTCCCTCCCTAGGTCACTTACCGTCAACTCTTGTGTTGGGAGCGTGAGGCGTTTGTCTCGAGTGCCGGCGCTTCACAGCTGAGTGCCGGCATATGACTTTATATGCCGGCGCTCAGCGTGAAGCGCCGGCACCCGAGACAAACGCCTCACGCTTCCAACACTGCACTCCGGGCAGCGCAGAGGCAGGCGGCGGCGGCGGCAGCAGCAGCAGCGGCGGCGGCAGCGGCGGCAGCAGCGACGAGCAGAGGAGTCCTGGATTTCTGTCAGTCAGGGGGGCCAAGAGGTGCCGAGCGGTCGTTTTCAGCAACCGCTTGGCACCCCTTGGGCCCCCCTGACTGGCAGAACTCCAGGGACCGGTCGCAGTCGCGACCCCGGTAGTTCCGCCACTGCCCTTGTGGCTGTGTGTGCCGGCGCAGGGAGAAGGAAAGCCCAAATCTAACGACGTCCGAGATTGCAAGATTTGGGCTTTCCTTCTCCCTGCGCCGGCACACACAGCCACAAGGGCATCTGATGAAGAAATTGTGTAGGGGAGGGTTAGATTTCAACCCTCGTCTACAGTCAAACATGAACCCTGTTTAAAGTTACTGTAGACGAGGGTTGAAATCTAACCCTCCCCTACACAATTTCTTCATCAGATGCCCTTGTGGCTGTGTGTGCCGGCGCAGGGAGAAGGAAAGCCCAAATCTCGCGCTTTCCTTCTCCCTGCGCCGGCTGATGACACCAAGTCCCGTGGCTCACTTGGGGGGCCGTATCAGTCCGGAACGCGGGCCGCAATGCTGAAGCAATGCTGGGAAATCTATATCACTCTAGATAATGATAGGCTAATCTCATCTGTAGTTGGAGTGAAGTTGCATTTCAACAACTAATCCCTTATAGGTTGACTACTCCTGTGCTAATGCCATTAATGTATTGTTATAAAAGTTGATTATCTAAAATTGGAAGAAATAACTGTTGCCCTGTATTGTATGTTTCTTAGGCCTGCATTCAGTACATTCAAGTTCACCGGATCATGATTCACAAGGCCCTTCATCATTCTCTACACAGTACAACCACATGCAGTTCCCGACAGTGCATCAACCAATTACATCATCTCCGTACCACAATAATTCAAGCTACTACTCTCAGCATTCAGAAGACTGGTGTTCCAGTGGGATTTATGAGCTAAATAGAATACCTTCAGAGAACCTATTTGCAATAGACAGTGATATTGTGGACTTGCCAGCAGTCAAAAAGAGCAGGGTCAACCACTGTTCTGGAAGGGTGAAAGGAGATGAATTGTGTGTCGTGTGTGGCGACAAAGCATCTGGTTACCACTACAATGCACTAACCTGTGAAGGATGCAAAGGTAAGAAAAGAATGTACATTTTGGGGAGTTTTCAGGTGTGGGCTTTGTGTTATCGTCATGATACTGATACTCACACAAGCAAACGTGACCACGCTACAGTCCAACCAAACTTACCTGTAATGCATTTAATACCTTAATCACTTTACGATTAAATAACATTTTAAAGTGTACTTTTTATAATTGCAAATTTTAATTACAATATTGTAAGGAGATGTATTACAGAAGTTGAGTATGATTATGTGGTAGAAAGCTGTAATAGATTATTTATAAAACAAACCAAAAAAGTAATTTGTCTTGATAATGTTATATTATAATCCAGGTGGTTCTAGTGAATGGTATATGAGATCATGAATTTAATTTTTTATTATTATAATTCCGAACTGTTGCATTAGTGACCGTTTATTAGATTTTTGGTATATATATATATATATATATATATATATATATATATATATACAGTATCTCACAAAAGTGAGTATACCCCTCACATTTTTGTAAATATTTTATCATATCTTTTCATGTGACAACACTTAAGAAATGGCACTCTGCTACAATGTAAAGTAGTGGGTGTACAGCCTATATAATGGTGTACATTTTCTGTTCCCTTAAAAATAACTCAACACACAGCCATTAATGTCTAAACTTTGGCAACAAAAGTGAGTACACCCATTAGTGGAAATGTCCAAATTGGGCCCAAAATGTCAATATTTTGTGTGGCCATCATTATTTTCCAGCACTGCCTTAACCCTCTTGGGCATGGAGTTCACCAGAGCTTCACAGATTGCCACCAGAGTCCTCTTCCTTTCCTCCATGACGACATCACGGGAGTTGGTGGATGTTAGAGACCTTGCGCTCCCCCACCTTCTGTTCGAGGATGCCCCACAGATGCTCATTTAGCAAGGCAGTGGTCGTCTTGGAGGTGTGTTTGGGCAGTTTCTTTAATAGTAGCCCCTACTGATGATATATGTTAATCTTAGCCCCTGCTGCCTATATATATATATATATATATATATATATATATATATATATATTAGATCTTACTGCCAATATATATTAACCCCATTCATGACAAACCCATTGTCCTTAAGGGGTTAATATTAGCCCCTGCTGTCAATATATATATAAATATATGCCCCTGCTGCCAATATATATATATGACTAGATTGTAAACTCGCAAGAACAGGGCCCTCTTCTCCTTTGTACCAGTTTGTAATTGTGTGTGATTCAAAATTGTCCTACTGACTGGATCAGCGCTGCGGAATCTGCCGGCGCTTTATAAATACATGTAATGTAATTGTAATGTAGTATGTAAATATTAGACCCTGCTGCCAATACATTTTATATTGAAAAAAATGGACCCTACGCAAGCATTTCCATGGGCCCCGCTCCATGCTCCCTAGCATGCAATCACTCCCTTCGCTCCTGCACCGAAAAATAGGTATAGATCAAATAGACAACACACAAAACAGCACTTGCTTGTATAGATCATAAGAATAAGACATACAAACCTTATATTTGCAGGTATACATAAATAATGTATGGAAACATAGCATAGCAGGTATAGAGCAACACATTAACACACAAACCCAGCTTTGCATGTATAGATCAATTGAAATTCACATGTGAAGTCAGCACTGAAGGCATAGAATCAGACATACAAATTCTGTATTTGCAGGTATACAATAATACTATATGGAAACATAGCATTGCAGGTATAGATCAACAGAACACACAAGCCCATCATTGCAGGTATAGATGAATTGGAACTCACATGTAAACTCAGCACTGAGGGTATAGATCAAACACATGGGAACAGCATTGCAGGTATTGATCAGCTGAATAAGACATACAAACCCTCTATTTGCAGGTATACATAAATAATGTATGGACACAACAGATATGAATCAACAGAATAACACGCAAACCCACCTTTGCAGGTATAGATCAATTGGAATTTACATAAAAACTCAGCATTAAAGGTATAGATAAAATGCCCTAAATTACAGGCATAGATCACAGGTTGCACAACCAAAAGCCAGGCCTGACGTCCACACTGCCCACACAGAACCTGACCAGCACCCAGATAACACACATAGGACTTGCCATATTTGTCCCGAAACAGCCCAGCATGAGTCAACTTTGTCCCCAAACAGCCCATCCTATGCCATGTGTCCCATAAACACCCTGCTTGTGCCATCTTTGCCTTTCCACAAGTCAATTTAACATTTATGATACACACAAGTACTTTTACAGTCACTCACTAATTCACACTTTCATTTATATAATTCATTCACACAATCATTTATTCTCTCACTCATTCACACAAATCATTTACACATATTACTTAATGCATTCTCACAAATTCTCACTCAGACAATTCATCCATACATTAATTTATAGTCTTATTCATTCAGACAATTCATCCACACATCAATTCATAGAGGCATTTCTAGAGGCAGAGTGGCATAAAGGGGGTTAAAAGGCATTTCTAGAGGCAGAGTGGCATAAAGGGGGTTAAAAGCATATCATGGGACACTCTGCCTCCAGAAAAGCCTTAAGCTCCCATATAACACTGCCCCCCTGACTTACCACTGCTTCTGGCGTCTGGTGAGGGCAGCGGGTGGAGGCCGACATTCATGAAGTTAAAGGGGCCGGTGTGCACGCACTGCGCCGCCCAATGGCCGTGCCTCAGCTCTTCGTCCCTCCCCTTTTAAGATGTGGGACAAAGTGCTAAAGGTACAGCCATTGGGTGGCGCGGTGTGTGCAGGCCGGGCCCCTTTAACTTCAAAAGGCGCCAGCGGCAGGAGGAGGCGACCCAGGTGCTGCTTTCAGTCCCACTTGCAGCCGCTCAGCGGTTCTTTTTGAAGGTAGGTCTGCTGGCCGACCGGCCCACGGACTGACCAGCCCACCGGGAATTTTCCCAGTATCCGGGTGGGCCAGTCCGGCCCTGCACTTTACCTCATCAGAGAGCACCAAAACAGGTTGTAATGATGGCAAAATGTGGCAAACAAGGTCACAAATCTTAACAAAATATTGGAGGATTTGCTATTCATTTTCATTTCTTTTGTTGGGGACCCTCCTCGTTATCAGAGATTCTTACGAACACAAAAAATTGTCAAATTTTACCAAAAATAAAGTTCATAGGAATCCGAATACACAAGTTTAGTATATTTTTTTCAGCCTAGTGACTTGATATGTTTATAGTTAGATTAGAATATGAAAAAGATAAGGAGGTAATTAAATGTCAAATCTCCACAGCTGTTTCCTGAAACAAAATGAGTTTCCCTAATATATTACTTTAAATTCATTTTTATTGCTCCATACGGAAACTAATATATCTGTAAAACCTATTACAGGGTAAGATCATAGTAAATAAGATGTATTATGTTATTCATGTCAACATATACTATTTAGAAGAAAATTTATGTATTTTCTTTACACATTTGAATGTATAAACACATGCATTAGTGTGACTTTTATATACTCAGTTTAGGAACTTAGGACCTAAAAAGGGACAATTAGGGTGCATGGTTGTCTGTATGATTAAAGGGACAGTTTAAGTGCCCAGGCAGGCCAGCAACAGTGAGGTAGACCCCCTGAACCTACAGGAGCGATCGTGCTGGCTCAGTCACATGATTAGGACCGGACCTGACCCTCCCCTGGTGCACAATTGCTTCCGCTATGACGCAACCAATTTATGGGTTAATGTTTGTGTCTTCAGTTCCCTCACACAGGGCCAGATTAACCCCTTCTTGACAATGGCTGATTTTATTTTTTGTACCCTTCGTGACAATGGCTGATTTAACATTGCTGCGCTGCTTGTGTTTAGCGATCATTTTCTTCCTTCCCCTTTACTGAACCCACACAAGTTATATATTGTTTTTTTTCAGGACAAGAGGTGCTTTCATTATTTTGATTTATTATAAAAAAATATTTTACTCACCTATAAAGGCTAATGAAAAAAAACTGCTAAATAGGATTCTACTGTTTGTCCTGAGTTGAGAATAACCCAATGTTTTTATGTTTTTTTCCTTTTTCTGCACATTATGGAAAAAGGACAGGCAGCATTTTGCTATTTCAAAACCATTTTCTCCATATCTGCTAGTATTTTAACTCTTTCCATGCACTAATTCTACCACCAGTCTTTGTCAAACGTTGTGGTAGTCATTTTTTTTTCCACACACATTTTACTTCATGTATGAATTAACAGGTCCTGTCACACAACACCCCAATATGTGTTCAGCAGCATCTTGTGACTACAGTATTACCCAACATGCATGGGTTTGTTGGGTTGTTTGGGGGCTAAAAAGCCACCTTTGGGATGTGTGCATTTTTCAAATTGGAAATTAGTCATGTGGTCATCCTTCTCCATGGGTTAATTGGGACATTGTTGAATCCGGCCAATTCAATTTACCCCATCAAATCATTCATTTTTTTTAAAAGTAGACACCCCATTGACATTTAACATGCCAGTATCTTAACTCGTTCCATGTGAGAAAATAAAGCGCTAATTTTAGGACTTGCTCATAATTTTTTCATATATATATATATATATATATATATATATATTTGGCCTTTTATTAAAACATTTTTTGGAACTGGAAGACATCAGTGGGAAAATAATTTTTCATGTTACCTTTTTTTTTAAAAAAACTTTTTATTTTTTACATTTATTTTACTAATTACATTGTAATTAGAAAGCTGGGCACCATTGACTTGCATGGTTGAATGCAGTACCTGTTCTCAGGAGGATCTGGAGAGGACGCGCCATCTTGCGATTGGCAAGATCACTCGCAGCGGCGGTCACAGCGCATCCTGGGGTGGGTGTTCAGTGGAGTTTAGGAGGTGATCAAACTCTTTTAAAACGGGCGTCCGTCGCCATACAGTGTATGGCGGATGTGGACCTTGGTGTTTGGGTGCAGAAAGCAAACGTAGATCGCTCTCTGCACCCGTTTGAAGTCATGACATTACTGGCACGTCAATTGTCATTAACCGTTTGTTTTCACATGACGTGCCCGGACCATCAATTGTCATCAAGGGCTTAACAGAGCAATCGTTCCAGGGACCTAGTGTTCTTATGGGTCCTTATCTCTCATCAGTCCTAAGAAGCGGCAATCCGATCAGGTCCTGTGATGTATGGTAATCATCCTCCCTCACTGACACTGCAGCTGGGAAATTACCTTACTTTTTGGCACGCAGTGTCAGTGAGTGAGGGTATCTAAACAACCATCCTGCAAGTGAGCTGGGTTTAAGATTAGGGGTAAAATATTGTTTAGCCACCTTTAGCAAATATATAACATTTTTTCCACTATGAAATGAGGGATAATCAGGGTAACAGCCTAATATCACTAATAATTGTATTGCACATGCACAGGCTATACATCTAACACACTTGCAATGATCGCTAAAGGAGTCAATAAATATAAAGCAAAATAGCCTTGTGAGTTGCAATCAAGCATAAGCTATAATATATTATATACTGTGGCTGTAGTATTTAATTGCTTTGTATCAGCAGACTGCACATATTGTAACAGCTGTTGCAACAGTTGTTACGTTGCGTGAAGTCTGCTGTCTTGCTATAAAATTATGGAAAAAATACATTTTACTGCACAAAAATTTGTTCAGCAGTGTTGCTTTTTCTGGCCGCTGTTGGGACCCAACTTTTTCTTTTTCAATCTTGTTTGCAAACAGTGATGGACATCATTCATATTTAAGCCTTGTGACTACCAAAATAGATGAAAATGCCAAGCGTATGAGGTGTTTCACTATGTATAGCCGTGAAAACGTGGCTTTTTTTGTTAACTTTCCCACTTTTTTAAAGATCTTTTTCATTTTAAACGATGGTGTGTTTTTACATTCTCCTGTAATAAATATGAACTCCGTGATCTTGGGACATATTGCTATTTAGACTCATGATATCCCATGGACTTATTTATAAAATAACTAGTGTTGGGTATTCCAAATATCACCACACAAACTAGTGGGCACTTATGGCTTTGCTTTAACTTTGGGATTCAAGTTATTGAGTATCACTTGCTTTCCTATTTTGTGATTTAGACAGTGTTTCATATTACCATGGTCACATACTTTCAGTAAGCAATGGCCTATCATTTTTATCTACTCTGGATTGTGCATCTTATCACATAGAGGTGCCAAAGTCCATGGGATATCATGAGTCTAAATAGCAATATGTCCCAAGATCACGGAGTTCATATTCATTCTGCTGCCTTACTACAGTCCTTAAATTAGTCTAATTTCAAGTCAAAGGTAAATTGTCCTTTCCTGGATTCTCCATTTCCTACAAAATGCTTGTCATCCCAGCAATATGACATTTACTCTATAATGGAATCCTTCCCGGTGCAACAAAGTTCACATGCATTAACCTGACAAACGTCCCGTATAAAAAATATTTTTACATGCTGAATTTGAGTGGCATTTCTTACTCACAACCCATACTGATCAATTTCTTTATGTCACAGCTAATTAGGTCCTTGATACGCTACCAAAGTCCTTTCTTATTGACTTATATTAACCAGATGCCCTCCAGGATGATTTCCACAAAGACATTTTACAATAAAATACTTAGTCTGTTTTTCTATTTGGTCTTTAGTCAACGTTTTATTGAGCAGAAAATTATGTAAAATATGTAAAGAAACAAAACTTGTATAACTTTAAATCTTTTTTTGTTAGCTCATTAAAAGGTCAACATAAGACTTTCTCTTGAGCTAATATAGCTATATCCACTTTTCTTAGTAGATCAGGCTGATAACAGAGATGGAACACATATATAACCATGTACATGTATAACCCTATGTTGTATTACAGCTACTTTGTACCTACCTTTTGTTAAATACATTTTTGGTTTTGCTTTGGTGCTGTTTCTTCTCCTTTTATTATATCCTAAAACAATATAATAGGTACTTTGCCCTCTTGTTAGCAGGATCATTCCCCAAGTTATTTCTTGAATCCGTACTGTTCAGTACCATGGAAAATGTAGCTTTTACTGGCAATATACAATATGGCCATGAAAATAGCTGAATTTCTGTGCAATACATTTTTGTTATTACTCAACCTTGCATGTGCATTACATTTTATTTGTTGTTTGTACATTGTTTTCGCTGTTGTATACTATCCTCCTGGCCCTGCTAATATCTTTTTAGATCGCTTCCTTTCAAGGCCTTCTCACTTCCAGGAGTCCTTCTTTCTTAGATCATGTCGCCATGTAAGGGCAGGGTTGGGAGCGTAAAGACAGAATGTACAGTCACCCAGAGGCAGGTAGTCTTTAACACCAGAAAGCAAAATCCTGATGCAGTTCAGAGGGTCAGGGCAGGCAGCACAGATTTACAAGCCAAGGTCGTGGGACAGGAAACAGACTAATAATAATGCAGATAATGCAGGGAGCAAGCCAAAGGCAGAAAGCATCAAATAAGGTCAAGTAAGGTTAGCAAACTGTAGGAAGGAACACAAGGGGAATGGTGATACCACAGCTTGGCAAATTCTAGTGTAGAATAAAATGAGTGCTGGGTTTATATAGGCCTGAGGATCCACCTACTCATGGGCCACTTCCCTCATAGAAGGTCTAACAGATCCACCCCTTCTCCGCTTCACCCAGGATCCCCACCAATGAGGGCACCCCATTGGGCTGCAGCACATGCCCCCCACCAGTTGCAGCACAGTCACGCCTCTAAGTGCGGCATGCACGTTCCTCCATGCCTAGAATGTGGCCTACTCCACAGTCCCATTGTGGAAGGAAGTGGGCCTGGAGGGAGCACCCTGAGATAAGAGACCTGTGAGGGTAAGACGCAGCCTAGGAGTGGTCCTCTGGGCCTGACACATTAACTGCCTTACTTAAATGATCCGACAGTTGGCATTGTACTTGGTGATGTGAGGCTTGCATGCAGCTGCTTTTTGTGCTGATATTAATGCCAATGGAAGTTTGGAACTCTTCAGCCAGGAATGAGCAGATGGTTGGTGATTTTTATGCACCATATGCCTCAGCACTCATCAACCCCACTCTGTGACTTCGTTGGGTCCAGTTGCTAAGTTGCTGCTGTTCCTAAATTGTCCCACTTTACCATAATACCACTTACAGTTGACCGTGGAATATCTAGCAGGGATGAAATTTCACGAACTGCCTTATTGCAAAGGTGGCATCCTATCACAGCACCGCTCTTGAATTTATGGAGCTCTTTAGAACAAACAATTTTTTTCACAAATGTTTGTAAATGCAGACTGCATGGCTAGTGCTTGATTCTATACACCTGTGGCAACGAGTCTAATTGAAACACCTGAATTCAATAATTAAGCGGTGTGTCCCAATAGTTTTGTCCATATAATGCTTATCTTGAGCATTAAGATGGGCTATCACTGGAAGCTAAATGAAGCACCACAACCTCCTGCATAATGCATTGGTGAAACTGACTTGCTTTGTCCTGGGCTTTTTGAGTTTCAAAATTGTATACATTGTGGATTTGATTAGTCAAATATATACTTAAAGTTGATTAGTGTACAATATTTCTAGCCTTTTGTTACTTACCCACTCAAACGGGGAAGGCCCCCCAGCAGGCCTCATGTGGCTGGTCCATCCGCTGCACTGATGAGGATAGCCCCCAGCCGGTTCTACGTAGCAGGTCCCTCCACTGGCAGATCCTCATCAGGCGCCCTCCCTCTACAGTGGCCCACTGCAGCCTTGCAAACAGCCTTGTCACACACAAGATGCCCACGATTGAGAAACGTGCTCCTGTGTTTGGCTTGCCTTGACCCTGATCCTAAATTATGGCTTGTTACTCAACCATTCTGAATTCCAGCTTCCTGACCTTGGATTGTTACACAGCTTCCCTGGTCATAGACTCCTGGCTTAAGACATGTTTGATCTACCTGTGTGTGCACCCTTGGACTTGGACTTAGTTATCCCACAAAATCCCACATCTGCTCAAACCCAAAAGGCTCAATCTGAGGGGGAACCAGTTGGAGGGGGAAGAACTATTCTAAGGCTAATGGGCTTTCTCCTGTGGGGGAAACACCATCATACCCTCCACTTGCATCTCCTTTGCTATGAGGTGTGTGACACATTTGTGTAATTAATATTGGAAGTTCAGGCTTTATGGTATTTTGTAAGACAGAAACCTGTTTTCATCACACTGTTTACTTGTATTGCTCAATCACCGAATCAGGAAATTGCTCCTTTGCTTTATATGGATTTACTAAGTGTTTGATGTGCTTTATGTACACGAGATATTAAAAGCGATAGTGGGTTTGAGTTCTACTAAGTTAAATATTCATGGGTTAAAAAGGACAAAGTTCATGTTCTGAACCCTCTGGAAGAGTATGACATGGTTGAACATTTTTTACACTGGCTAATTTGTAGTCTTAGTCTCACTGAGGGCCAAAATATAATTTTCCTTTTGAAATGCATAATAGTTAAAGATGCTGTTCCACCTACTCTACGGAGTTCAACACTTTTATAGCTAAAGTAGTGGGTATGTTCATCACTAAAATGACTTATGAAAAATACCAGCTTTTTTCTCTCCCCCTTTCCAACCATCATTATTGGTACAGTTGGATGTATAAACCCTATTTTGAAATGAATATTTTTTTTACAGGAACACTTTAGTATAGCATATCCCTATTATATGGGCAACACAAATGACAGTCCAGCATCTATAAAGGTTGTGTTTTAAATCTACTTATTACAATCTGCAGGGTTCTTCAGAAGAAGTATTACTAAGAATGCGGTTTACAAATGTAAGAATGGAGGTAACTGTGAGATGGACATGTACATGAGAAGAAAGTGCCAAGAATGTCGTCTACGCAAATGCAAACAGATGGGAATGCTGGCAGAATGTAAGCAAATTTGATAGCATGAAGTAATTTATAAATATCTGTTGCTTGCCTATAAATGTGATTCAAGGTTCTAAGTGTGTTATGCTTCCAAATTATCAGCTATATGATAAAATGACCACTACCAAAACCTACTCCTCCTGACCATATCCTACAAATGATATAACACAATTATACAGATGATTATCAAATGTATATTTAAAAATAAACTGCACAGCGTTTCACTTTGCCTTTGATTGGACCTTTAGCCAGAGGCATATTTTTGCAGCACACTGGCTTGTGGTCATCTACAATGGGTGCTGGGATATAACTTCATATTCTGGCTCTCTGCCTTTTAAGGGTGTCCAGTGCTGGGTAAGGTTGCCCTAGAGGCTGTGCTGGCTTGATACAAGCCTCTGTAGTATAATTTTAACAATGTAAATGGCTCAGCGGCACACTGGGTAACCTACTGGCCCAAGAGTGATATGTCTTCTGTAACGAGTAGCAGTTGCACCCTGGATATGCTGCAGCAGGCCTAGCCATCCAAGAATATACCATTGCCTTTAGTGAGAGACAACACTACGCTCTGGAGGGGGAAAAGGCGCTAGGGACAAACAGGAGTTGGGAAGAAAAAAAAGTGATTCATCAAACCATCTCTTAACAATTTCTAAAAGTGAGCTAGGCAACAAAGCGTTCTACAACACATACTTTCCATCTACACCACACTTTTATTTTAAACACTGGGTGTTTATTTTTATCGGAAACAATGTGATTGATACAGTGTGTTTGTGGAGACCTAGGGGATGCCATATGAGGTGAGGGAGTTGGTTCACTTATATCATGTACCAGAAGTGAGTCTTCTTCAGGGAAGAGAAGGAGAAAGGGTCAAGTCGTAGGGGCCATTAAAGGGAAAATGAATTATCACAGTGGAAGTCTGAAAAATTACAAAAACTACAAAAAAATAAAAAAGGCTATATGTATAAAGACAACTGCTAATGACACAATATGAGTAAATTCTACTAATCAGGCACCTGATATCAAAAAGGTTTACCACCCTAATACACCTATAAAATGAATATGAGAAATATATAGTTATGCATTGTGATAACTAATGAAATATATCAGGTAAACAACAAGGGGAATAATCACAGTGTCAAATATGAATTATATATAGTTAATATGATAAATAATTTGTAAAATCAGCAACAAAAAAATAATGTAATATCTCTGCATGCCAACAAACATGTGTGAGAGTGTCTAAGTAGTCCAACATAGCCAAATGTTAATTTAGTTAATTGTTAAATATCAATTGTAACAGGTTTTTGGATAGGCCCACCAATATCTCTGTGGTTCCTTACCCCAGCCAGTAGTCTCTTGGAGACTTACAGTATGTCAGTAAAACTGGAGATCAAAGTCTTTCATTTGTGTGACTAAGTTCAGGGTGCCCTGTTGTGGAAACAGGAGGAGAGGTTTTAGGCTTACCACTCCACAGTCTGCAGTCAGGTCAGTTCAGCTTTAAATCTCTTCACTGTTCACTGAAAACTCTGTGCCAAACAGCTCTGTATCTTGGACTGTCTGCTGGAAGATTCTGTCAGGATGCTGCAGTGCTCTTCTGCAGGCCTCTGTTCCTAGGCCTCTCTCACTCAGCAAAGGTCCTTCACCTCCGGCATCCAACTCTGAACTCCTCTACCCAAAACCCCAATGGCCATAGTGATGTCCTGATCATGAACGAATCATTCATTTGATCCGGTTCTTTTTAGTGATCCGGATGAATCAGTTCAGTAGACTGAACGATTCATTTGTAGCGGTTCAGTCTGTGAATCATGCAGCTGTAACCTGATCCTAGAGCTGTGAGTCATCTGCAGAGCACTCAGACACAGACTCTGGGGTCAGGTTACAGCTCATTAATTCACAGAGGAATGATGACTCATAGAGTCAGAGAGTCGTTCAAAGATTCGAATGATCCGAAGATTCGAATGATCGAAGATTCGAATGATCCAAAGATTCGAATGATTCAAATGATTCAAATGATTTGAATCTTACAGGGATCCGGATCTTACAAGGATCCGAATCATTCAGAGAATATTACTGATACCATACTTTTATAAATAATTACATTAATAATGTTCACACTGCCCCCAGGATATAGATTCCCCTGAGTTTGCCCCCCTTTACCTATAACTGCACCTACAGTTAACTTTATTAAATTAATTAAATTAACCCTCAGTCATCAGCATAAAATTAACCCTTATACCCCATCAACCATAACTGCCCCTGAAATTAACCATAAAGATCCCATTAACCATAACGGCCCCTGAAATTAACCCTAAAGACCCCATTAACCATAACGGCCCCTGAAATTAACCCTAAATACTCCATTAACCATAACTGCCCCTAAATTAATTGCATGAACTCCAGATAAATTACCTAATAAATTGGTATGGTTGATGGGGTCTTTAGTGTTAATTTAGGGGCAGTTATGGTTAATGGGGTGTTTAGGGTTAATTTAGGGGCAGTTGTGGTTAATGGGGTGTTTAGGGTTAATTTAGGGGCAGTTATGCTTAATGGGGTCTTTAGTGTTAATTTAGGGGCAGTTATGCTTAATGAGGTGTTTAGGGTTAATTTGGGGGCAGTTATGCTTAATGGGGTGTTTAGGGTTAATTTGGGGGCAGTTATGCTTAATGGGGTGTTAAGGGTTAATTTTAGGGGCAGTCATGGTTGATGGGGTGTTAAGGGTTAATTTTAGGGGCAGTCATGGTTGATGGGGTGTTTAGGGTTAATTTAATGGTGAGGGTTAATTTAATTAATTTAATAAAGTTAGCTTAAGGTGCAGTTGCAGGTAAAGGGGAATGTAAATCCTGGGGGCAGTGATTATTAATGTATTTATTTATAACAGTATGGTGATATTATCTGACTGATTCGAATCCCAATGAAGGCAGAGAGTCGTTCAAAGATCCGGATCACTGTAAGATTCGGATCCCTGTAAGATCCGAATCTTTGAACGACTCTCTGCCTTCATTGACATCACTGGAGTAGGCAGGGGGGAGGATTCATTGAGTAATGAAAGGGGCGGGGCCAATCGTTAGTGTGCCTGCACGGAGTTACTGGAAAACAGTAACTCCTGTGAGTCACACTGAGTGATCCGAAGATTCGGATCATGAATCGGATCATTTCCGTGAACGAGTCGAAATGATCCGATTCACTTTAATGATCCGAACTTCCCATCACTAAATGGCCACCTTTTTTTTTACCTCATGCCATGTGCTTTGCAGTTCACTATCTGCTGGTCACTCCATAAGAACTGCAGGTCAGTCAGTGACACAGCAGCAATCACTAAAATCCCCTGAGGGGTTACACAATTAATCCCATTTAGATGCTTATAGCTGTTCAGATGCAAAATGTTTCCTTTTGGATTGATGCAAAGAGGATGAAGAGGCGAGCAAGATTGGCGAAACTGGCACACAGTGAAGGGTTCTGTGGCACTACTAGGACAGGACCCTCAGGAGTGAGATAGAGCAATAATCGGTTCCCAGGAGTGCAAGTCTTTTAAAATGTGCCAGTTGAAAATTCCATCTAGCTGGTTAAATATGGATCAAACCAGTTTTAGAAATTTTGCTAGCATGTCCTCCCTGGACCTTTCCTACCAGTGAGACGTCCAAGGACGCCATCATGAAAAGGTGGTCAAACTGCAAGTGGGTGGTGAAGAAGAAAATAGCTGAACTTAAAAGACCCTAGAGAGTGGGTGGAGCATCCCTAAGCAATCACATTCAGTAGCTGGAAAGAGATGCTGATGATCAAGTTGATATCTGTAACAATGTCTGGAGGCTGTGGACACTGGTGTTGTCTGAATCCTATCTGCATCAGGTAATATAAACTTCTATCCACGTCCTACTCTAAAGTCTTTCTTGACTCCCAAGATATTAGTTAATCACAATATATATATATATATATATATATATATATATATATATATACCCTATACCCATGGGGTTACACTAATAACCATTAGAATGTTAGATGAGAACCAGTAAGGCCACAAAGTTACCTCCTTTCTAAAACTAATTTTGAACATCAAATACTGTGATGTATACAATAAAGCCACAAGCCTGTTGTGCAAGTCAACCACGTAATGTTTTGTGCAACTATCCCTGCATAAATACTAAGCCGAGATGAATCTTTACTACAAAGCTAATAGAGTTGAGTTTCATAAGTTGAAGGGTCCCTCTGTGTGATGACTCTGATTTAGTGATTGTAGTGTTTATCACAGGCAGTATGATAAGGAGTCAGGGTGTTTTACTAGTGGATTAGGATAAGATAACAGAGCTAGACCACATACAGATGCCGAATTTACAGTGTAAACTGTATCTGCAAACTAGAATTGTAAAACAGATAACAACACAATGTTTTTTTTTTATAAGAAAAGTGATTTTAATTTAATGCTAGTAATAAGAAAATTAATGGATCCCCTTTAAATATCTATACCTTAGGATGTCAGTTAACAGGCCCCAAACATTTCCCTATTCATTTACACTACTGAGCTCTATCACTTTGCTTGAGGATAGTGTATAGGTCCATTATTAAAATGGAGTGGCAAAAAATCATTCTGCTTCTCTTTTTCTTTCTCCCTCTTCTCCTTCTCTCTTGCACCCCAATTTCTCTGCACAGATCTATCTTCCCATCTTTTCTCTGTTTCGCTAGCAGAGGGTGAAAGGTTGGTCCAAAGCAAAGGGAAGCCAGTCAGAGCACAGGTGATTGTGTGTCAGGCTCCATCCAGGCTGCGGAGCTGCATGTCTTTTGTTTCCTTGTCTTGCTGTGGTCCATTTCTGGATTTCTGTATGTTCTGTCCTGAACCGCCTGATTCCTGGATTCTTGTTCTGCTCTTTGCTTCAGCTCTGTTTCCTTTATAAGGTGTGCCCCACCCATGTGTTCTGATTGTCTCAATCAGCAGTCTAAAGGTATGTCCTTCTTGGTTTTGTGTTCAGTTTATTAGTAAATCTGTAGGCAGGGTTTAGCGTTAGGACCCACCGAATATTGGAGTACTTTGGCTTAGTGGTGGGCTAAGCATACTATGGCCATAAGATGTGACGGAATCTCCAATTGTTATCTTGTAGTCCTAGGTTAGTCCTGTTTGGTTCTGTGGTTTCTGTGTATTCCTGTCCTGTATCCCGGTAGAGGGGTGTCCTGTCCTGAAGCCCCGGTAGAGGGTTGTCCTGTTCATGTCGCATCTTGAGTATTCCTTGTCTTGTTTTACCTGTACTCTGCTTAGCTTCCACACTCCCAGCCTGCAGCATCCTGCACATGAGTCTACTGCTATGTTTCATGCCTGCTCCAGGGTGCCTGCAGGATATCTCCAAGTTCTTGTTAACATCGGTGATAGTGTGACAGGACAGATCAAAATGGATGAGACGGGCTAAAACATATGTCCTTGTAGGAATTCAAACACTTTGTGGCAAGCAGAATGCACTATGACGGGACCTTAATTTAAGCCCCGCTCAGCATGACAGGGCTATTATATACTGTATATTAGATATCTATTATCTCTCCCATGCATTTCTCAATGACCTGTCTAGCCAGGTGGTCAGGAAAAAAAAGTTAAATGGATTAAGGATGTATGTAATGTTTCTAGCCTCTAATATCCATATGTGTTATCTATTCATACATGCAGGTGATATATTTGCTACTGTCATGCAGAAGAGTAAGCTGGAACCATAGCACTCTACTTGTGTTCCTTCAACAGATGCACTGCCAGCACTAAAAACACCAGACTATCAAACAACTTCACCACCACAGCACAAACCACCTCTGTAATCCCTGTACATCATTAACCATATTGCCTACACTTCTAGGATCATGTCTTTACCACCTCATGAATGCACCGTCACCCAACTTCACTCATTCCAGTTGGGTCCCTCAATCACATTCTCCCCTTGGATTTATTTTAATAAGGGGACATACCATACCAGCCTCTGCTCCTGATCATTTTGATCACCATCAGCAGCCTCTGTTGCTTTCATTTGCGACTTTGTGGCCATAATTAGATGGCTGCATAGGGACCATGTTGTACCACTGAGATCCATGCAGTACATGACCTACATGAACAATTAGACATGGTGAAGATGTCAGGTTAACATGCTAAAACAATCTGTTCTGTAACATTGATGATCATATATGTGTGCGAAAATTGCCCCGGTGCTACCCAACTTCACAAAGCAACATGTCCTACAGTGCCACCTTTGCCCCAAACAGCTTATGAGTGCCTCCTTTGCCCTAACCAGCTTATCTTCCCCAAAACAGCTTGCCAGTGCCCCCAAACACCTCGATAGTGCCATCTTTTGCCCCCAAAACAGCTTGTAAGTGCCTTCAAACACTTTGTCTGTGCCATCTTTGCCTCAGGAGTTTCAGTGCCCCCAAATAGCTTGTTTGTGCTGTATTTGCCATCAAACAGCCTAGCTGTGCCATCTTTGCCACCAAACTTATCAGTGTGCCCAAAAAGCCTACCTATGTGCCGGCCCACATAATTTACCTGCAGGATTGGTGTGTCTATCTGGCACAATGCTGCGTGCAGACTGGTCCAGCATACAGCAAGTGAATTTAATGTCACTTCCTGCATGCTGGATCAGTCAGACACAGCGTGCAGTGAGAGTGTGTGAGAGACCATTTGATGGATGATCTTTACACTCTCCGTTCTGCTAGCTGCAGGTATTACCTTTGGTAATGTGGCTTGTTGGTATTTGTGGCTAGTGGTTTGTGACTAGTGTTTTTTTTATTTATTTTTTTAGGTGTGGAAGAATTAAAATATCTTTTAAGTTTAAGTCTTAAAGATTTTACATTTGATATCACATGAGGTGGTCAAGTCTTCAGTTACATGGCCTATGGGTGCAGACAGTTGTGTATATAGGAGTCTCTGACCTTGGGCTAACTAAAGACAGTGATTCTGACCCAGACCATAAACATGCCACATGAGTCATTTGCTGGCCTTATTTGTGTGCATAGCCTTGATGGGCCATCAAAATGTCATTCTTGCAGACACCTGGACCAATTTTAGAGGAGATGTTTGTCCATTAATTGAAGTTCTTTACTGGTACTGTTATGGTCACTAGTCTGCCTTAAAATCTGCATTTGCATGTTCTTGGCTGCTGCTCTTCAGATACTTATTACAGTATTTATTTTTGCCTTTGTTTGCGGTTTATTTTGGTTTTGTTCAGTCTTGCCATTACAAAAGGAAACAAGCGTTTTAACTAGCATGCATCTTAACATGATATACAGATCTGCTGAAATTGTATACTGTAGATTAAAAAAGGGCCAGAGTTTGTTAAATTAGCTTGTTAGATTATTTCATATTTATTTCTATGGGCTTTTTTTTTAGTGACTCTGGACACACAACTTTTTCATAACAGTGCCCACTGGACTGAGGCACATAAAAGGAAATGCATGACAGAGGCATCCTAGTTAATCCTTTGCCCCATATCTTCTTACATGATTTCTGATTTTCTTTTGTTTATGGTACATGTAGTCACAATAAAAAAAATGTATGTTTTACTTTTAAATATATTTAATGTTTTAGGTTTGTTAACTGAAATACAATGCAAGTCAAAACGCCTTCGTAAAAACATGAAGCTTCCCTCAGAAAAATGTTTCAGTGAAGATAATGACGGACTTGAGCTGAAACAAGTATCCTCCACCACAAAATCAAGCAAGGTGATCTTATATTTTACTTATTTATTTCCATTAATTGTTTTTCATTTTGAGCGGAATTCTTGCTTTCCGTGATTAAGGGTAGAATGAATTAGGGGACTGGGTGAGCAGAGTTTTTGTTTAACCTGGCTCTTTTATATAACTATTTTTGTTCCACTCAGATGCACATGATTCTAAACTTTTCATTATAACTACCATTCACTTGTGGCTCAGTCCAGTCCTTGCGAGTAAGTCTAGCAATATGGATTTTTTGTTGGCAGTTGCAAATGAAACTTTATTAAAAATGAATTATACCCTAGAGGAGATTTGTATAACTGAAAACCTCGGATCCCTTATTCACTAGGGCATCAGCAAAAGGGTTGCAGGGAGCAGAGGTATTGGACTTGCAGTCATTTGTTTTTTCACCATAATGAATATTAAAAAGTTGGAGCTGATCTGAAATAAGTTACAGTGCTTTGTTTGTATAGGAAATAATTGGAAATGTACATTTTTATAGAAAAATATATAATATTCTATTTTAAATTACTACAAATGTAGTCTTAAAATGTAATTGGCTGCATTACATATATTAGAGGGTGATCTGTTTGCGTTTTAATATCTTTTGTGCTATTTTTACACACAGTATGCACATACACACCTGCCACTTCTCATAAAACTAACACTGAGGACGTTAAACTAGATATGTAGCTTTTAAAAAATGACTTTTCTTTAAACACTGACTAGTTAATACGTAGAGCGTGAGTGAAAAAAACAAGTGGCACCTGACATTTAGATATAATCAATACCAATGCCAGGTAAACATTGCAGGTATGCATTTTACAGCTGCTGTTTGTCCACAGTAACAATAAAGCTAAAGAATATATGTCAAAAAAGCATTTAACCATCATGGGAAGACTATGCATGCTTTTAATCAATAACAACGACAAAAATCCACAAAAAATACAATACTAAAGCATTAGGACACACCATGGCTGGTCTTTCAGAAAGCTTAGTGCCACTACCTAGAACTCTTTCACATAATCACCTCTTTCCCAATCCCTTCACATTTTCTGCCCTACATGACATTCAGTGAGGATAATTGTAAGCCTGGGCTTTGAACATTTATGCAAGTTGTGAGACGTGATTTCCTATAATCAATATATGGGTTGTTGCTATATGTGAGATAACACCCCATGGTGCAGCATTAATAAGGGGCTGCTTGACTGGGTATGGAATATCCTCAATATACACAGTGCCCAGGGTACAGGTAAGTAAGGATTTGTCCCCCCTACCCTTTTCTTTGTTTCAGGACAAGATGAATGGCATAGGGCAGGGGTCCCTGAGGTCTGGCATCAGTGCAGAATTTAGCTGTTTGATGTATGGCCGATTCACATGAGGCTAGCACAAGTAGCCAATCGCAGTGATAAGCAGTGTATCCGCAGTACAGTGGATGCTACGCCAGTGGTAGTACTTTCAGGGGCCCCAGCCATTCATTAAAATCACATCAGCAAGTTTATGCTAACAAGTTTGATAAGTTGCCCTTTATATTTTGTTACAGTTTGCCTTCAAATAAATGGACACAGTGTTCAATAACACTGAAGCCTTTTATCTCCATGCCTCTTTGCCTGTGTCTTTATTTTAATATAATATAATAACCAGATAGACAATGCACCTGTCATGAGACACCAACTGAAGTACAGCAGATATAACTAAGGGGCCACAATATGTCAGATCAGCATGATGTAGTGAACATGGAGATTGTTGTTTTTTTACAGGGAAACACAGAACTTACATCAGAGCAGATGGAACTTTTACAGTTTGTGATGGACGCATATAATAAAAATCGCCTGCCTCAGGAACTGGCTACTAAACTGATAGTGAGTACTGTTGAATTTAAGTAATTGTTTGGGGTTCTTGTGAAATGATATGGCTCTTAGCAGACGTAACAACGATCAGCAAGAGTGCTGTTACACCAACAGCATTTACTGTAAATGCTGAAAGCAGAAGATTGGGCGCTCGTTTTCTGCATTATCAAAGCTGACACTACAGGAAACATTAGCCATAATAAAAGAGACTCGGTGGTGTTTCTGATGACCCTTTCAGCGGCTGATCACAAATGGAGACAAACTGCGTGATCTGCACCCATTTTATATACATCAAGTAATGTTTAAATGCTTATTTTATATGTATGTATATGGTCTGAAATGAAAGCCATGATTCTCCTGAAAAAACATATGGAGACCTTAAACCAGTGAGTGAGAAATCACAGTTGAACAAACACATAGCAAAAGTATTTAATCCCTGAAGGCAATGGGTTGTCCTTAAACACATTAAAGACAATGGATTGTGAGCCCGTACATGTATGAGCTTTGTTGTGAAGGGGTTAAAAAGCAGACAAAACGCTAACACAGCCTTGGTTATAAAGAGGTTAAAAGGAAATATTTGTTACCAGCTTCTTTGAAAAACTCCCGGTATTAGCAGAAATACTTTAGGAAGTTTTGACATCACTGTAGTAGTAAGGGTGATGGGTGGCAAATAATGCCCAATCACACTTAATATGTTACAAAGAATAATGATCCTCAGCAATTTATATTGGGTACATCAGCCTGTTTACAATGCTGGGGGACATTTATAAAATCTACCAGATTATAATTTAATAAGCACTGAAAACTGACATTTCACATGCTCTGAAATCACAGCCAAACAATCTTTTTTTTTTTTTTAAAGAAACTTTAAAGTTAAGGTGGTTGTGAAAACCTTTAGGAATTTGAATGACGTTATAAAATAGATAATCTGTCTCAGATCTTGGTGATAACCTTCTTATCTAGTTCCTATTTTAACTGTACGAGAGCCAGAGCAGTACATCTTGACTAGTTCCTGTGTTAAATTTTAATAAACGGTAACAAATGAAAGTTTTTTTTTTTTACCAATAAAACAGTTTGGCATAAATGGTATTATGAAATTATTGTTCTATGATCATTGTATCCATGTAAAGTAGCCTGATTAATATTTTATTTTAAAGTGGCCTTGTGCCATGTAAGATGTGTAAGAAAATGTGACTATAAAGATACTGATAAGATACAGACTTGTAAGCATAGATTCATATCTGCCTTGGTGTGGCATATCATAAAGGTGTCATTCCAAATAATATCTGGATTGTAGCCTGTGATAAAATATGTAATCTCTAGTGATCTCCTTATAGACATTACTCCAAGGATTATGAGGTGATTTCAAGGTTTAAAACTCACTACTGTGAACTGGTTAGCCGCATAATAGTTTTACGCTATTGCTATTGGATAGTCAGCGTAATTGGATAGACCTGTCACCTAAGCAGACCTTTCTATTGAAACATAGTATATAAAGTAAAAGTAAGATATAAAAAAAATATATATAATTCGCTTTTATATAGCTCTAAATAGCTTGGAGAGGCAAACACAGCACATAGGTAGCCTATGCATAATAGGTTTGATTCAATGACCTGACTCAATCAAGTCAGGTAATTTTACAGAAAATACAGAACGGCCATTCCATACACAGTATAAATGTGGTAATTCAGTGCCTCAGACTAAAAACATACAAATGGTCTATATTACATGTAAACAGTAAGCAACATAAGCTGTGAAAACGGCCAAACCACTTGACCACCAATTAGGAGCTTTTTTATTTTCTGAGATCCGTATGAATTGACCAAATTGAAATTTGTATGAATTTAAATGCACAAGTCTATTTTATATTATATTGCCTAAAATACATGTTAAGTACAACTAAATATGTACAAAACAAGTATATTAACAAACAAAAGTTAAATCCTTATTACAGTTTGTGTTGATTTTCCAACAAATTGTCAGGAAACCGTGTTAACCCTTTGTGTTTTATACAACCCTCTTAATTACATTTTATAGTAATACAAATTACTATCTTACTATACATTTTACATTTACTATACATTTTATAGTGATGTCACAATGTATATACTTATATAACTGTTATTATTGTTTTTAGACTTGTAGACTGGTGAGAGTGCAATTTATGAAGAAGAGAGGTTGTGCTAGGCTTGGTACTGTGTGACACAGCGTGGTACAAGCAAGGGCATATGCTTATATGGTAGCAACAGAGCCATAATTGCCTACCTTCTTATGACATGCATACAAGCAGTTTCCTATGCCACTCAGCTGGCTCCTCCAGGTTCTGATCTCCAAATGAACGGAGGATGGAGGAATAGACATATTTTCCCTAAGGTGCTAGAAAACCTTGGGCTAGTTTGGCCCTACTTAGTTCACAGTCAGTCATTATTGGATCCTTGACTTCCTTAAAATGTTCAGAGGATATCTGTATATACATCATTATTTTTCCCAGGCAATTAATTGTTGTGCTAATCTCTTTTTGGAGAAACTAGATAAGTCAAACAGATAATGTAAAATACATGCACTAATGTAATTTTTTGTTTGTTTTTGTTTAAGGTGCAGGATGATATTGTCACAAATGATGACAACTTTGTGTTTTTGACAACTATGGCTACAAGTCATGTACAGCTCCTTGTGGAATTTACAAAGAAGTTACCAGGTAAATTTCATATTAATCCACGAAAATAATGATATAGTTTTGCAAAAGACCACACTATTCCATATATAATATGTTGTTATATTTTTTAGGTTTCCAAACATTGGACCATGAAGACCAGATTGCTCTGCTAAAAGGTTCTGCAGTTGAAGCAATGTTCCTTCGATCAGCAGAGCTTTTTAACAGGAAGTTACTTGACACACATACGGATCGACTAGCAGAGAGAATTCGGAATAGTGGTAAGATTTCAATTTCTGTGTAGTGGAGCTCTCCAACAGGTAGCATACAAAGTACTGGCTATCACCGAGTAGCTCTTTAACAATACACTCCATATCAAGAGGCGAGATGGTTACAACAAAACCTTGGGAAAAAATACAATTAAAAAATAACCTTAACACAAACAATAAATTCATAAACAATTTAAATATATAATTAATCAATGAATATCCCCAATATATGCTCATAGCAGCACATATTAAATGTAAGATTCAAGATATCTGATACTAGCAAATACTATCTCCAGGAAGGCTGAATTGTGCTCGGCACTTAGGTAGATCTTGTCTGCATCATTTTGCATGTATACACGTTTATGCCCTCCCTACCCCATAATATGTTGATTGATAAGAATTCAACATTATTCATTTATATTGATTCATTAAGAACTAATGATAACCGTCACCAGTTTATTCACTGATCCAATGGTCGTATAAAAAAAAATATTCATGTATAACATTTATCACTTTGTATTTGACCATGTGAAAGGCCCAACATACCATTTGCCTTACTTTAACATAAAACAAAGAAGGCCTTTTTTGCCAATCCGATTACGTTTTTCCTTGTTGCTTGTCTTGTCCCGTTGGTCTAATAAACAAGTGCAATCAGTAAATGATATAATATCTTTTTGGAGCTCCAGCTGTTGTCCTCATGTGCTTGTGATAATGCTGTTTACATTGTCTGACTCTTTCATGTGTGGCTCTTTTTCATAATAAAAACATGCTTTTGTTCAGAAGCTTTCAAATTCAAATCTTTTAATATAGTTGCTAATTTATCTAATTATAGATGCAGAGATACTGTCACGGAATAAATATTAATTAGGCTTCTTTTCTATGTGCACAGTAATTGTGACATGATGATGTTTCTACAATTCCCAATTTTTTTACATTTTTATATTAGTACTAGTGAAAGTTATTAGATACAAATTTTGATATATGAAAAATAATAATAATTAGTATTATTTTTATTGCCTCTTTACACATCATTGGTAAGACCACACATGATAATTTTGGTACAGGAAGGGGTCTAGATGTGGAATGCACTGCCAAGTCGTTTGGACATATTCAGTTAATAATTAAAAGGGACATTCCAGCCTTGATATGCACATTACTGGGTACGATAGCTGCATGGTCTCTTTACATTTTGATGGTCTTACTTTTGCAGAATCCCCCGTATGCATTATGCCCATCCTCCAGCTATTTTCCGTGCTGGAGACATATTCCTGCGTGTGATTTACTTATGTCAGCTCCAGTTTTGGTGTGGCAAAAGTTGTGGGCAGGGTTAATTTCAGTGGGTGCTCTTTCTGCCATTGACTGGCTCCTTCAAGTACCCAATCAGTGGCAAGATATGTTGGACTATGCAGGAAAAGGGCAGTTGCAGCAGCAGGGCTGCAGCTTGTATCTCAGGTGTTTTATTTTATTTTGTTCCACACATAGTAATTTACAATACATCATTTTTAATGGGGGTGTCAAGGACATTAAACGGTCCCTTTGGGTTGGTGCTTTTGTGAATACAGACATTCAAGTAATGATCTAGGCTGGATAAGTGTCTCATTGAGCAGGGGCGTAACTAGAAACCTCAGGGCCCCGGTGCGAGAATCTGTTAAGGCAGTGCTGACGCTGGCTCAGGCGGCGGCGAGGGCGGCAGCGGCGGGGAGCAGAGGAGTCCTGGATTTCTGTCAGTCAGGGGGGCCCAAGAGGTGCCGAGCAGTCGTTTTCACCAACACTCGGCACCCCTTGGGTCCCCCTGACTGGCAGAACTCCAAGGCCCGGTCGCAGTCGCGACCCCTGCGACCCCGGTAGTTCCA
Source organism: Spea bombifrons (assembly GCF_027358695.1). Classification (NCBI taxonomy): domain Eukaryota; kingdom Metazoa; phylum Chordata; class Amphibia; order Anura; family Pelobatidae; genus Spea; species Spea bombifrons. The sequence continues at coordinate 38,549,968 of NC_071090.1, forward strand.
CCACTGTTATTTGCCTGGAAGAGTTACTTAATGGATTGTGTTTTTCTTTTTTTCAACCTTAGTAACTATAATAATAATATTTAAAACTTCAATAGTCTGTATGAAAATATGTAACATTAAAAAAGAGAATCCTTTTCTTTGCAATCCCGATATTTTTATTAAAATAATAAACATTGACAGAGAACAGGCTGTATAATTTTATCACACTTAATCACTGTATACGTTTGAGAATAGTGCCCTCTAGTGCGGAAATTAAATTACTGTACAGGTTACGGTAATGCTAGTTTTTCCATAGTTTTCCTCGGATACAAATTGTTGAGGTAATCAATCTATAGAATATACCAAATCAAAAATATTTATACAAAATATTACAAAGTATGTTTTTTAAAAAAATGCAAGAATATAGACAATTAGTTGCTGATTGGTAAAATAATATCGTTGTGGTACTTTCATGTAATACATTTTAACTCTGTTTATTGGTAATTTAATGGTTTGAGGGAAATATTGGGAGGTAGGCCATACCTATAATTTTTTGTTTTTAAAAATCATGCTAAGTTAGAATACATTTTCTCAGGATATCCTGAACTCACACGAAGGGCATTCATTTTGTGTTTTTTTTGCAGAAGGCTGTTGGTTTAGTTTCTTTTTAGTATTCAGCTATTTTTCTATTCAGACTTCCTAAGAGCGAGAAGTCATCAAAATAGTGCCAACAGGTCTAAGATTAGCTTACCCTATGGTCTCCAGGAGCATCTGAATTGTTATATTGTTATTTAAGGAGGCTTAATTAGTGAAAAGTTTTCACATTCCCTTTTGTTTTCTAGGTATTTCGCAGGACTACATTAATCCATTGTTTAATTTTTACAAAAGTGTTGGAGAGCTAAATATGGCAGAAGAAGAATATGCTCTTCTATCAGCAATAGTGATCCTAACTCCAGGTTTGTTACTGTAAAGAATCAGAATGTTTTCCTCTACATAGCTGAGTGAAAAACTATTCTATCTGAAAATGAGAGTTAAACACATTCTTCCTCAGATCTTGAAGGTAGAGAGAACAGATGTTTTATTTTCAGAACTCTGATTGTGGCTGTCAGGAGGGTGGAGTGTATGCTTCTCTGAATATTTGGATTAGAATTAGTAGAGCAGAGTCTGCTAGAAGGAATTCTAGAGACTAGGTAAAAAGCAGGAAAAATCCTGGAGACATGAGTGGAATCAATTCGTAATGTTTGAAGAAAAACACAAGTATTAGTCAAAGTGTAGTAGGTCGTAAAGAGGGTATTTGGCGAAAGAGCAGAGATATGGGGGACACACTGTTAAGGGCTCAGTGGGATTGGGATTTAGTTTAATTTTGAGGATAGAGGGAGCCAGTGGTGGGGTATTGGATAAGGCTTTATAGGAAAAGACAATTAGACAGAGTTATACATAATGTATCGGAGGTAGATTCGTATGAATTGGAAATTTACTACAAAAAGCTCCGAATTTTAGTCCGACATGCGTGGGTCTACATTCACTCACTCTCATTCTCGTTCACCCTCTCTCACGCTCTCTAAATGTTTCCCTGCCTTCTCTGCCAACCACTTCCGCATCTTCTTCTGCAACTTCTTCATCTACTATCTTCTTCCCTTTCTTTTCTATTCTTCAATCCTTAATATTCTTTCGGTTTTATCTCAGCATTCATAACACGTAAATTTCCGCCAAAATTGCTGCGCTATGGTGAGGTCATCACCCTGATCCTCCAATTGGCGGAGAGGAAGTTCACTGGAAGTGCCGTCATTTTGCCCTCACAGGAACTGAGGGCTGTGCTTGCAGTGACGTCCTCTGCCCCAAATGGAGGATAGGACGTCACCACAAGCGCCAACAGATTGCCCAAAGTTGGCGCATTCGGTGAGGTCCTCGGGGAGGACACCACCGCAGAAGTTGCTGGGTTATGACCCCTGAGATGAGGACAAAGAAAAAGATTAAGGGTTTAAAATTGAAGATAGAATAGGGAAGAAAATGGAGAAGATGAAGATACGGAAGTGGTCAGCAGAAGCGAAAGTAATTGGCAGAGAAAGTAGGAAATTATTTAGAGAGCGTGATAGAGTGAACGAGAATGAGTGTGTGAGAGATTGAGTGACAGTGAGAGAGAGTGAATGTGGGCACGGGGCAACACATTTCCTGAAATTGAATGGGCCAGAAAAAACCCAAACATTTGTCTGAATCATTTTTGGCCCATTTGCACATTTGAAGATTAAAAGGCATGAGACAAGGAAGCCAGTTAGTGCTGCAATAATGCAGAGGGGATATCATAAGGAAATTTATTAGTATTTAAAAAATGTGTTGTGAGAAGAAGATATTTAAGTGAAGGCAGCAAGATTTGGTAAACAGCTGCCTGTGAGGGGTAACCGAGAGATTCGAGTGTATTAGAGCCAAAGGCTGTTTGGTATATTGGCAAATTCTCAACTGTGATGGAGATCTGGGCATAGAAGGATAATGAGACATTGGTGGGGCAAATTAGAAACAAGAGAGGTCAGGAAAAGAAAGGTGCATTAGCAACTAAAAAGGATTTCTGTCTCCTCTGCTGGGAAGATGATCATATCTGATATGATGGTGATATATCCTTACAAGCTGCCCATTTAACTTTGATTTAAATGTATAGTCTGAATATACTTAAAGAGGGTGTTCTAATGCTAGGGCTTTTAATTTGTCATGAAAAGCATAACAATGCTGATCTTGTATTTTTTCTTCTCCATGAAACCTACACAGATCGACAATACATCAAAGATAAAGAGTCTGTGGAAAAACTTCAGGAATCCTTCCTAAACATTCTGGAGAAGCTTTGTAAGCAACATCATCCCAACAATCCGCAGCACTTTGCTCGGCTACTTGGCCGGCTGACTGAATTAAGGACATTTAGTCACCACCATACTGACATGTTGATGTCATGGAGAGTCAATGAGCACAAATTTACCCCGCTCCTTTGTGAAATCTGGGATGTTTGATCATTATAGCTTGCTTTGTGTCAAAAATTGGAGCCACAATTTAGAAAGCGTTTCATTTTAGGTGTCATTTTAAACATGTACTTTTTTATTGAAATGTCTAAATTTGTATTATTAATATACCGGAAAGGAATACTTTAAGTAATTGATCACACTACATCATTATTGAAATTTACAGAGATATAGACAAATGCACACTCAAAAAAGAGGCAGTTAGGGATGTGATAAGATCCATATTCTGTTTAAGCCTTTGGCATTTAAATCTGACAGAATTATGAACCTGAGCCTGTATAATGAATAGGTAATGTCTGGACAAAGTGATGTTACAGCTTTCAAACCATTGCCAATAACAAAAGTTATGGTGGGTAAAGGTGATGGAAACCACTTAAAATTAAGGGAGTAGTAGAAGCATTATTAAACACTCATCTATAGACAGCAGACAAGCCAGAAGGCTTGGTTTTTTCCCTCAGAATAAAGTGGATCTAGAGGCAAAAGGTGATCATTGTTGACCTTATTTGCATGTGCCTACCCAGAATCTCTTTTCGTTGTGGCAGCACCATGAGATTTCTGAGGGAAAAACAAGCCTTCTGGCTTGTCTGGTGTCTGTCGATGAGTGTTTAATAATGCTTCTACTACTATCTAGTTTTCAAGCATTATTTCCCCTCTAATATTTAGCTTTAACACACAAATTATATATTTTATAGTTTTTCCATTAAAATGGGAACAAATTAGAAACAATAAAATTGTCACGATTTTACCTAAAAAATATACATAGCCAATGCAGATGAATTACAATTTCTAGCTGTACTAACATAATTGCAAAAGTATTTTCTAATGATCAGTTAGCCTTTTAAACTTAAAATTGGATTAGCTAACACAACTTGCCATTGGAACACAGGAGTGATGATTCCATTAAAAAACAGCCGTTTCCAGCTACAATAGTCATTTACAACATTTACAACGTCTACACTGTATTTCTGAATAATTTGATGCTATTTTAATAGACAGAATGTGTCCAGATTTTAGAACCATTCAGTATACCTTGGTATGTCATGTTATGAATGAACCCTCTCTCAACTCTAAATGGAAAAAAAACCCTAAACTCTTTACGGTTAAAAAAATGAGAAGCTGTGATCAATCAACTAGAAAAAAAAATTAAAAATGTATTTTGTATTCACCCCAGCTGTCTTATTTTCCTCTCTCTTCCTCACAATCAACGTGAGACAGAGAGAGGCAGTGATCACCGCCAATGGCAATGTTAACAAACATGGTTCCTATTGGCCGCAGCTGGTCTGTCTGGGGCTCCTGAACGTGGCTGCAATTAGTAGGGACAAAATATCACTTTGGTACTTGTGTCAGTTTTGCATGATGTAATATTATGCCCTCTGTACCTAAGGGGTTAAAAAAGCTCTAACATGATAATTGAGTTTCAAGTATGTATATATTGTATAAATATCCATGGTTCACTACTGAAAATCAATTGTAACAGTGCGAATGGTGAAGTATTGTCCAAATATAGCGACATTATTTATTTTCAAGTATGTTTTAAAAATACACCAGTCCATTTAAAATGTTGGGCTTTTGTGTGCTAGAAAAAGCATGTGAAGGTCAACAGAGTATTCAGTTAGTTACCTGAATTAGTTTTTTTTACACCAATTACAGCAAAATCATTGTAACCTTAAATTTTGTCATTTTTTTTTTTAGGTAAAATAATGCATATTAAAGTAGTTGAATATGTGTTAATTGTTGGTGGTCACTAAACTGTACTTAAGATAATTTGCAGATATATTTCTTGGTCTCTGCACCTGGCCCTTCTTTCTGATTGGCTGCTTGTTTCAGTATTTTAACTCTTTATAATGTGTTTCACGGCAGGCGTAAAACAGTAAATAGGAGGTACTTTATGTGAGTGACCAGAATATAATAAGTGCTACTGAAACAGAGTGATTCTCTAGGCAGAAACCGGGATTGCAGAAAAATCTGCAATCGGGGTTTCAGCTGCCAAGGCAGCTTCAGGGAAGGGGGTGGTGTGTTGAATGGGTCCCCACACAAGTGTGGGGACCTGACCCAACACCCCCCTGCTGTCTGATCGCTCCATGAAAAAAAAAATATTTTAAAAAATGTAAATGCACATGTTCCAGTTTTGCCCTCATAGCTTCCTCAAAAAATGCATGAACCATGCATGTGAGGCCTTGTTGGAACCGGGGGATGTTGGTGAACACAATTTGGTGTTTTCTTCTGTAGTTGCACATATTCTATACAAAATATAATATAATATAAAATCTAAAACAACATATGCAAAAAAACATACCTCAAAATTTGGCAGCAATTGGCGATAAAATCCCTGTTTGAAAAGTGTCAAAATGACCCTAGTTGTACACCTTGACTTATCTACTGTTCATAAACATATAATTTTGGGGGGATAATCAGTATCTGTGACAACTATTGCAGTTATTAGACTACCATGCCAAATTTGAAAAAAATTACATTTCAAAAACGTGATGCATGCCTTGCAATATTTGCCCTATACTGGTCAAAATAGATAAAAATCCTGGCCATGTTGGGTGGTTTCCAAATCAGGACAACTTAATGAATATATTTGGGATAATTTTTTCCCATTGGTTCAATGTGTGTACAATTTGTATGTATACAAAACTGTAAAAAAATGCGTTTTTCTTTCACCCCCCCCCCACTTTTTCCAGTTTATTTCAAACAAAACAATCTACTACCCAGCTTAATATGGTTTCAAATGAAAGCCCTACTTGTGCTGAAAAAAACAATATATGATTTGTGTGGGTGCACCAATTGATAAGAGAGAAATTACAGTTGAAGAAAGACGTGGCAAAAACACAAAACCGGCTCCGGTCCTTTAGCGACACGTTAGTATCAAAATCCCGGTCCTGAAGGGGTTAAAGGGGGGACATACAGTAACCCTACCTTAAACCATTCAATGTGCTTGTAGTACTATTAACTTGATGTTAAGATGTTTTCTTATGTTCCTGGTTAATTCTTATCGCTTCACTACAGTGAAGGTTTGGTTACTGTCATGAGCATTGATTCTGAACAGTGCATTAGAAGGTGGTTATTTGCTAACAAGATGTAAGTGCTTAATTGCTCCAGTTATTACCCTCAAGAAAAATGCAGTGTTTATGGTGCATAGCCTTAAGTGGATTTCTCACAAAAAGGCTATACATTTATCATTCACACATAAAAAATGCATTTTCAGCTATGCTTGGTAGATAATTACCAGCCAATTAAATTATTAAACCAACATATTGGCAGATTTTCGTAGTGTTGACTTCTACCTCTGACCCTCAAGGAAAACGAAAAATGTAGTTTTTCGGGATATAGTCATAGGTACAAAAATAGCTCCCTAATCAGTATTTGGATTTAATCAGTTACTGATGGAATTGATCATGGTGACCTTGGGAACTACTAACAACCTGGGCTGTTGGGGAATCAAATACCAAAATTTGATGTATGACCTTTTGTTTTGAGTATGAAGGAAGAGATGTATGAACAAATAAACATAGTTATACACAGTTAAAGAGTTGTGTATATACCGTATATTATCCCAATGTAATATATGTTAGCAGAACCATGGACCATGAAATGGGAGCTCAGGTTATGGGTTCATAGAGTACAGATGGTAGACAAATGTATGTATTGGCTTTTTTTAACAAAGAACAGTCAATGTGAAATGTGTGATGTAGAATAGAGTATGGTGAATAAAACAAATGTGTGTGAAAACTCAAGCAATAATACAATTTTGGTAATACATTGGAATAATTAGTAGACAGGGATGTCAAATACCTAGTTTGGGGGAATATTTACACAATGTAAATCCTTTCAGTAATACACATCTATGTACATAATCTGTAGTTCATCAGTGGAATTACTTTTAAATTTCTATTTAAGAATATGGGAGGAAGGTACAAAAGTAGGTAAGGTTTTAGCCTGACACAGAGTCATTGCTCAGGGACTTCAGATGTAAAGAATTATAATCTCAGATGATTAAAGACACAAAACAATTAGACTGATGTACAAATGAATAATGATAAGGCAATACTTGGTAAGTAAACGAGGGTCTGAATTCATGTGCTGCCTGCTTAGTGATTTGAAATGTAAATGGATATGGCCACTATATTATGTAAATTACAAAAATTTATAAATTTCAATATACACTACAGTTCTTGCAACATATTTTGGCCTTGTCAAGTGTGACAACCGAAACAGTTTTGCAGTAATGAGCCAGATACATCAGATACACAAATTTAAAGGAAAGAAACTATTTATTGTGATGAATGAAATTTCACATATTGTAAATTTGTAAAGTAAGTGTACTGTTTGAACTTTTTCTTAATGATTCAATGTTCTTTTTCTCGTTAATTGATAATGATTTGTAAGAAAACATGTAGAGATGTAAATGTAACATATCATTTAACCTATAACATTTATTTACATTGTTAAATGTTTTTTAATCCCCAGAAACTATTAAATATTGTAAATGTTGTTAGCTATGAGGATACCATCTCGTGTATTTTTACTTTGTGTAGTATGTTTGTTGTACATACTGTTTGTAAATACTTAATTTTCCTAAATATGTGTACTGAACAGATAATTGCCTTTTTAGGAACAAACTTAAATAATACACTGCTATGATACACATAAAAGTTTTCCCTATATTAACCAAAAACGAACACACTCCTAAAAAATATTTTCAAATGATATTACCAATAATTTGCATAAAGATCCTTTAAGTTTTTATCCATTGACTTTATAAATACATCATTTTTTATAATCCTGTTAAGAACAACAATACATCCAGAAATGTAACTATATTAAAAGTGAAAACAGATGTTCATTTTTCCAGAAAAGTCCCCTGCCTGAGATAACCATCCCCAGTTTGTGTTTGTTAAGAACCTTCTTCTGAAAACAAGTCTAAAGGTAAATTATATTTAAAAAATCAACATATTTTAAATATTATAAATGGCATGCAATGCCATTATAAAAATCCTTGCCAACTGTTTTTTTTTGCATGTGAGATTTATTAGTATAAATTATATTCATATCTAAGACAATTGCTTTATTATGTGTATACTTTCTGCTCTTTTGCTTGGAAGTTGGTGGAAACATATAAATAAAGCATGTCCGAGGACAGATAAAGATAAAATAGTAGACCCGATATCTAATATTTTACTTAAATTAAGGTCACAAACTAGACAGACCTTTAACCACTTCACAACAAGTGGTACTCCAGGAACAAGACGGAAAAGCATCTCATTGAGGACAATTGACGTGACTGGTACGTCATTAAGGTTAAACTGTTTTAGAAAGCAACCTGAGATTGCTTTCTTCTCTCACTTGTGAGGCTTCCGTGGATGCTGCAAAGCCGACGATCATGGCGAAAACGCAGTGATCCAGCTGTTTAACAGCAGCCCATACATGTACGGGCTTTGTCGTTAAGGGGTTAAGCACAACTGTATTTAAGAATTACATTTAATGTGTTGTCCCCATGCTGATATATTATCACAACAAACTCTCACATGCAGTATTAGAGCTATCTGGGTAAAACATTAGGCGACTCACAACGTAAAACTTTCACAATGCTCTATTAATATTTCAAGACTCTCAGGGTCAGCTCATTTAGAAAGTTTCCTGGTATGAAAATGCGTATAGTGTGGCATCAGTGGTAAATCACGCTAATTATCAAAGGACATTAAATCTTTCTTGCTTGCTGTTATTTGTAAGCAATAAAAACACTCCACAACAATGGGCATATTGCTTAAAAGACCCAGTAGCTTTGGAGAGAAAACTCTCAAGATAATTAATAATTTATCACCAGCCATATAATACTGTACATTCTGGTTCACATAGCAATGTAAAAGTATATTTTGTACAATGTACTTAGTACCCGATGTCCAATATGGCACACTGGACTAGTTACTCTATTTCTTAACATTCTTCAAAAGTGCCGCAACAGGCAGGTTGATTTGCTTTGAAGGTAGGTATTTTCCTGTTCACTCAACCATTTTTTGTATGCATCAGGTCGCATTCTCCATGAGTGGCTCTCAGATTTTTTGGTGTCTACCAAAGTGGCCACAGCTGTGTTTTGGTGGCAGCACATACATGCACACATGCATACCAATGACATATACATACATGTACACACATTATCCTATATAAATATATATAGTCACAGAATAAGACCCGTTTACCTTGATGTGACATGATTGCTGGGTTGTGGCTGCATGAAACCCCTGTAACTGTACATAAGAACAATTATTTTACATCAAAGTCTGCATGACAGCATATCAATGTCTGCTTACAGTTATATCACAGCTGTTGCTTCATTTTTTTACATGACTTGTGCAACCCCAGTTGCATTCTATAGAACGTGGAATCTGTCCAACATCCTGAAACACAGATTCTCACTCTGTGACTACCTCTTGACTCAAATATTCTGCCTCTGTTTTTCCTCTTTTTTACTAGAAATTGCAATTTCAGTTGCTGACTAATGTACACACCCACATGTACACAATTAATGGCCCTAAACATATAACAGTCAGAATTTTCTAATAATGTCCTCCTTAGACATATCATTGCTCTTGGGGAACTGTTTCAAAATAAAGGGAGGTAAAAAAAAAAAATGCGAGAAATCAAAAGTACAACATTGTGTTATACAGACTGTAGGTATAGTGAATGTTCTTGTGCCTATGAAATAAGGAATGGAGAAAATTCTGCAATGTCCAAGCTGGCCCTACATTATGCCTACTCAGTGAGATATGTTTGAATATATCCCCCATATTACATATGCACTATGCAGGGACCATGTGATCATTCATAATACAGAGTAAAGTTGATGAGGAAATACTCAACTTCTCTGCAAACTCATTGTGCTGGTGTCCAGGGTGCAACGGATTAAACTCTGCTTTTTGTCTCCACCTATCCCTGTTCCAGGGACCCAGTGAAGTTCTGCTGATATATCTGTCTCTGAAATACTATGTTAAGCAATACAATAGCAATTTAAGAAGTCGTTTGTCATACTAAAAAACGGACACATCTTGATTAAGGGGAACAACATGTATGGTCTAGGCTAGGGCATAAGATTACAAATGGAAGAAGCACCTACTTTCACTGTTTAGCTCAATGGAAAACAGAGACCAATGAGAAGGATGCCTACTTTCTCCATTTTGTTCTAGGAATAAGGGTCCCAAATCAGAAACGTGCCTTCTCTTTCCATAATGTCCTGTGGGGATCGGCCTTTACCTTTATTGTACACAGCAGTTTGATGCGGATCCTAGAAATACCTTTTCCCCAATCCAGGTACATTCATACTCGCTCCATGACACTCTTGATTTAGCGAGCACATCATTTTAGTGTTTGCCTACTACTATGACTAGTACAGAGCCCGCAAAATAAAGTCTATGCATAATAAGCCATTAATCATACTGCATACTGAAAACCAGTAAGTGTTTCAAGCAGTGCTACACCAGATGTGACAGATTTTTGCCATCGATATGTACAGGATAATTTCCAATTAAGGCTCAAACGTCACTTTCATTTCTTAGTTTCCTCTTACACTGCTGGGAATTGAGATTGTGTTACATGTTAGAAGTGATGTGATGTATGAGTGAATTTTAGTGTTCTCTGCATAAGATTTTTGCTTAGAGCACTACTACTTAGCCCCCCTCCCAAGCCACTGCCACCCCATGCTGCTGGCTCACCAACAGTTTTCCCACCCAGGAAACAAATCCAGCCAAGTAGACAGTGATATAGTCACCTTAGATGCAGCAAACATGAGATCTGTGTGACCAATTCCACTCCCCCCACCCCCGTCACCCAGGTCTTGACAGCTTTCACCTGTGGACAACAAATATAAATCAGAATACTCCCCAGATCCCTGAAAAAGATGAGCAACATAAAAGTAACATCAGCACAAGCACACTATGTGCGATGTCAATTGTCAGCTGTAGAGATGTGAAACACACCATCGCTGGACTCTGGAGCAGTGGAAATGTGTAATTAATCACGCTTCACTATTTTTTGACTGAATGGGTACAAATTCCCATAGACACACTCCAATATATTGTGAAACATCATGCCAGAAGAGAGGGGGCTGTTATAGCTGTAATAGAGGAGACATCTCCATATTAATACAAATAACAATAAACATAAAGGTGTAAGCGCACATGCCCCAATACACAACCTTAGAGTAAATATGTATATATACTTGCATAAAATGTGGTTTAGACCTCTCTTTTAGCCCTGTAAATTGAGACACAGAGAGATCATAGTGTAACCCATAAATGCAGTAATGATTGTAATGGGGTATATAGTAGACTCACATGGGATAGAGACGTGAACAGGCTCTTTATAAACAGCTCCGGGTGCCCACTTGGAGTGTAAACGAAAGGATGCCTTCCTTCTGAACCCACTCCAGGCAGTAAAAGGATCCACACAGTTCTTTTCCTTCTGGATTCTTTTATTATTAAAATAAGGAAAACTAGGTATAAAAACCTATATTTCCCCAAATATAAAAAGTATATTTAAAAACACAACGTGTCCATGGTTTTGGAATGGGACATCCAACAAGATCATATGCAGGGTCAAAAATTTTCAAGAAGGTCTCTCCAGACCCTCAAGAGAACACTACAGGTACTGCATTCAACCATGCCAGGCGATGGAGCCCAGCTTACTAATAATAATGTGATTAGTAAAATAAAAAAATAATAAAAATAGTTAGAAAAAAAAATGTTGTAACATGTAAAAATAAACCCCCACTGTTGTCACCATCAGGGGAATCACCCTGTTCCAACAAAATGTAAAAAAAAAAATAAAAAAAAAAATCAGCCATAACATTAGGACCACTGATTGAATAACACTGATAATTTTCTTATGGCGCCTGTCAGTGGGTGGGATATATTAGGCAGCAAATGAGCACTTCTTCATCAAAGTTGGGCAAGCGGAAGAATCTGAGCGACTTTCACAAGGGCCAAATTGTGAAGGCTAGACAAACAATAAATAATAATACAAACATGGTTAAGGTTATTTAGCAGGGAATTTTTGTGTTACAGTTAGAGTTACTAAGGGAATTTTAGTGTTAAGGCTACTGAGTAGGGAATTTTAATGTTAGTATTTTTAGCTAGTACGTTGCTTAGGTGAATTGGAAGTCATTAGTTTAAGTTTTGTTAGTGGGGAATTTTAACATTGTGGTGTCTAATTAAAAAAATAAATCTATGGTTTGATTGGGTAACTTGAATTGGCCGGGTTCAAAAATGTACCAGATAGGACAAGGGTGCAGACTGACCAGATGTCAAAATGAAAAACAAATGTGCACATCACAAATGTGGTCTTTTAGCTTCCAAATAATCTGACAAACCTATGCATAGAGGTATCACGGTACTCGGGACATGTTGCTTAACACATATTGGGGTGTTGTTTGTCAGCAACATATACCAGGAACTATAAATTCATACCTGATGTCCGTGTGTGAAATAAATACACACAGAAAATACTACTGCAAATAAATTTTAACAAGGGCTGGTGGTAAAATGCATGCATGGAAAAACTTCAAATACCAGCATGATGAGGGCAAATTAAATTGTCTGGCTTCAAAGATGCCTCAAATAGGACATGGGAAAGGGTTACCAGAATTTAAGAAAATGTTTTTGAAATATGCTACTTGTACAATATATATATATATATATATATATATATAGTAGAGTAGAGGTTGTAGCCGTATTAGTCCAGTGGTGTCAATATCAAATAACAGATGGAATAAGTATCTTGTGATAATACCTTTTTTATTGGACTAAGAGAATTTTGGAATGACAAGCTTTCGGGAGCTCTTCTCCCTTTCTCAAGTCTAAAGCATATCTGAGCAAAACGACACATAGAATTCAATGTAGTGTGGCAGGAGAGGGGGGGGGTGCTTACTACCCAGATCTGATAAGGGAGGGTGAGATGTTGTAATCCCTCCAGAGGGTCATAAATGTACTGAGTAGGGAATTTGGAGGGGGGTTTTAGCACTGCTGAAGATAAATTAACAAAAAAAAATAAATAAAAAAAAAAAAAAAGGATGGTAGTGCTCACATACAGGGAATAGGAATGCAGTGATGAATATAAGAATGCGATGGGAATGTATATGTCTACACATGTTGTCATATATACAGGTACATATAGATGAACATGGTGCACTAAAGATACAGTACATATAGCAGGTGGGGGGGGTTATGTAAAACCTGTGTAGTGGGACAGGAAACCCAAATCGACATTGAGTCCTCTATTCTTGCTGTTGAATAGTTGAATCATTCTGACTTCAAATGTTTGTCTTTCTTTGGTATTACTGAAGTCTCTTTTCAGTACTTTGATTTTTAGGTCCTTGACAGAGTGGTCATTTTGCGTGAAATGGTGTCCCACAGGGGTGCAGTAGGAATTTTCCTTGTGGTGTTTAATGGAATGTCTGTGCATGTTCATTCTTCCATTTAATTGCTGGCTGGTTTCTCCAATGTAGCATCCTAGGTCACATTTAGTGCATTGTATCATATACACTACATTGCTAGATGTGCAAGTATATGATCCTTTAATACTGTAGGTCTTGCTGTTGTGGGTGGCTATGTTGTCTGTGCATATGTGTTGGCACAGTTTGCAGCGGGGCCTTTTGCACGGTGTGGTCCCTGTATATATATATATATATACAATCCTCCTGTAAAAATAGTGACACCACTGACACCTGAGCCTTCGTCTCAGACGCCGAGTCCATATTGTGACTCGCCGGTCAGACTGACTCCCCTTAGGCTGCCCTACAACTACTCAGCTCCTTACATTTATGTTTTTTGGCGGCCTATACCCGCACTGTTGTATCATTTGTTTGCCATGCCATTTTGTTCCTTCTCCTGGTCCTTCTCTTCTTCCCCTCTTCTCTTTCTTCCTTTCTGTTTTCCTCTTTCTTCTCTTCTCCATTTTCCTCTCGGTCTCTTTCCCTTCTCCTCTCTTCGAGTGTTCCAGGGTGCCGGCCGCTCCTCAGCTGCTGTTCCGACCTTCAGCGATATCCCTACATTTCTGAATGGCAAGTAACGTCACCATAATATCGCACAATGTCAAGGGCCTGAACTCCCCTCGGAAGCGGCGCCTGGCCATGACCTACTACCAAAGACACCGAGGTGATATTGTTCTGCTCCAGGAAACGCATCTTCGATCCTCATATCTGCCGTCGTATTGGAGTAAGCATTACGGCACTCATTTTCACGCTACACATCCTACCATGAAGAAGAACGGGGTCAGCATCTTTCTTCGCACGTCCCTGGCCTTTCAACTCCAGAAGGTCACAGCCGACAAATGGGGCAGGTATCTCCTCGTAACCGGGCTTCTCCACTCCCAACCGACGGTCATCCTCAATGTCTACGCTCCTTCCACAGCGGCGGCCTCCTTTTATGCGCACCTTTCCGACATTTTGCTACCACACCGTAATCATCAAGTTATAGTCGGTGGAGACTTTAACACCTTGTGGGAGGCTTTCCTGGACCTCAGGGGTCCGTCACCCCTGCGGCATCCACCTACGAACGCCAAACATCTCAGAGACTTCGCGAGGACCGCGGCCTTGGTGGACTCCTCCACCCGAAGTCTCTGGATTATACCTTTTATTCCCATCCTTACCAGTCCTACTCTAGGATAGACTATCTGTTTCTTGGCCAACGCTCTGCGCACTCTGTGGTGTATTCAGGGATCCATCCTATCACATGGTCGGACCATGGTGCAGTGGAATGTACTGTGAGCCTGGGTGGCGCCCTGAAGCAGCGGGGACTATGGAGGCTCGACGAGTTCCTACTTACCGACCCTCTTGTTGTGGAGGAGATCTTCAGGGATCTGGGAGACTTCTTTCACCACAATGAATCCCCTGAAATAGACCCGACGCTCCTTTGGCAGACTCACAAGGCGTTCATCAGAGGCTCCTTTCTCCGCATCGCGGCTCGTCGCAAGCGACTCTACGGGGAAACTCTTGACACGCTCTCCTCTAAATTGCAGGAGTTGGAATCACAACATAAACGCTCCTTGGACACTAACGTCCTTCACGATATCATTCAATTAAAAGGCGAAATTAATCTACTCCTCAGCAAGCAGGTCCTCCACTCCCTCAATGCTACTAATCAGAAATTTTTTGAAAAAGTCAACAAACCCGACACCATGCTGGCTAGGAGATTGCGGTCGCAGAGGAAAGCACAGAACATTCCCAAAATAGTGGATCCCCTCCAGAAAACCTGGGTCCACCCTACCGATATCGCCAATCAATTCGCTGCTTACTACCAGAACCTGTACGATGGCAATAAGGCTCCGGGGAATGCCATAGACCGGGGTCCCCTGCTCCGGTTTCTTGACTCTCTCTCCCTGCCGACCCTTCTGCAGCACCAAGCGGACAAACTGTGTGGCCCCTTCACTGAAGAGGAGATCCGCGTTGCCGTGGCTTCTCTTAAGTCCTCCAAGGCCCCTGGTCCGGATGGCCTCCCTGGCTCCTTCTATAAAAAGTTCCAGTCAATACTAATTCCGCGCCTGCTTAAGCTCTTTAACGGGTTCCTGTCCGGGGTTCCTCCACCTAAGGAGATGCTGCAGGCCAAGATAATCGTCATCCATAAAGACGGCAAGGATCCGTCTAATTGCGGCAGCTACCGTCCCATCTCCCTTATAAACGCGGATATTAAACTGTACGCGAAGCTTCTTGCAACAAGGTTGGGGTCGGTCATCCCGACGCTAATACATCCGGACCAGGTGGGGTTCATTCCGGGCAGGGAGGCCCCGGACAATATCCGTCGAACGGTAGACCTGATAGAAGCGGCCAAGATGACACGCCAGGGTTCCATGCTATTGGCCCTTGACGCAGAGAAGGCCTTCGACAGGATCGACTGGACCTACATGTGGGCTGTTCTGGAGAGATTTGGTCTTGGAGGAGCCCTGTATTGCCACCCCTCAGCGATCGTCGCCCTTTTGTGGTGTGAGTCTTCGGCGCTTGACATACGCAATGGCACGAGACAGGGGTGCCCGCTGTCTCCCCTCCTGTTCGCCCTCTGCATTGAGCCTCTGGCTGTGGCCATCAGGAGTCATCCAGACATCACAGGCATCCGGATCCACGACACCCAGTACAAATTGAGCTTATTCGCGGACGACATTCTACTCACCATCTCTAATCCCCTCGTCTCGCTTCCAAACCTCTACGCTACTCTACGCACATTCTCCAAGCTTTCGGGATATAAAATCAACGAAGCCAAATGTGAGGCTCTAGATCTCAACCTGGACAACCCATTGCGAAGCTCCGTGGCTGCGAGTTTTAACTTCACTTGGCAACCCTCCCATCTCAAATACCTGGGCATTCTCCTTACCAGAGACTTTGCTTCCTTGTACCAAGCTAATTTCCCGCCTCTCTTCACCGCTCTACGTGGGGAGCTCGAGCAGTGGTCCCGTTTTCCAATCTCGTGGTTGGGCCGCATCAACGCGGTAAAAATGAACGTTCTCCCCCGAGTTCTCTATTTTTTTCGAGCGCTCCCGACGCCTGTTAACAAATCCGACGTTGCAACTTTTCAGTCCCGTATATTTCGCTTTATATGGGGTTCTCGGCGTGCTAGGATCAATAGGACTACGATGTACAAGCAGAAATTGGCTGGGGGTCTGGCCGTACCCCACCTGTACCTGTACTATGTGGCAGTCCGTATATCTCAACTGGAGGCGTGGTCCTTCCCAGCTCGCTCTCTTCCCTGGGTCGACATTGAACGTTCCTACTTTTGCGGCCCCCAACTGGGGCAGTTACTTTGGATTGACCCTCCCATGCCCCTGCGGTCCCCGGCCCTGCCGACCATCGTGGCGGCCCTGGCCCTGTGGCGTTCCTGGAGCCTCAAGCTTCACCTTCGAGGATCGCTCTCTCGTCTCACTCCGCTGCTCAACCACCCCCTTTTCCCAGAAGGCCATCACATATCCCGCTTCCAGTGGTGGAGTTCCGCCGGCCTCTGTACACTGGGGTCGGTGGTGAGGGCTGGTGCGATGCTGCGGTTCCAGGATCTAAGAGAATCAAGGCACATTCCTCCGGGTGAACTCTTCCGTTACCTACAGATCCGCCACTTTGTCCATTCCCTCCTCAGGGGTGGCACCTTATCTCCGCTGACGCCATTCGAGAGTCGTTTCCTTGCAGGCAAGAGATGTAGGGGTTCCATATCACTTCACTATTCTCACTTCCTGGACGTCACCTTTCCTCAACCACCTCCTTACCGCGCGAAGTGGCATAAAGAACTCCAACTGTCCTTCCCGGACGACATCTGGGACGAAGCTACGACTAACGTTCACAAACTGACAGTTAACACGTCCACCAAGGAATGTGCGTTCAAAGTCCTTGCGCATTGGTACATGTCGCCGGTGCGGCTATCACGAATGTTCCAGAATAGTGACGCTAGCTGCTTCCGGGGGTGCGGGGAGAGAGGTACTTACTTGCATGCCTGGTGGTCGTGCAGTTTGGTGCGCCCGATATGGTCCACTTACTTTGCCATGCTATCGACAGCCTTAGGCACTGCGGTTGCCCCTTCGCCTGAAGTGGCACTGCTCGTCATGGATGTTCCGGACTTACCCTTGTTGCCTGCCTCTCAGCGCCTCATTCACCGTATTTGCTCAGCAGTAAAGCATGCCCTAGCGCGGAGGTGGAAGGGCCCTCCTCCTACCCACGGCGAAATCTCGGCACGCATATGGCACCTTCTCACGATGGAGCTCATGACCGCCAAACTCAGGGACGAGCTGCACAAGTTTGAGAGCATTTGGGATCCTTGGTTGACAGCCTTCTCGGATACCAGGGCATCTTCTCCCCTGCTTCGCCTTTAGTCTCGACTGGCTGGATGCTCTGTAGGATGGCTCACCCTTCCTTTCTTCTTTGCTCTTTTCTTTTCCTCTCTTCTCTCTTCTTCTCTTTCCCCGTCCTCTTTTCTGCCTCTTTCCTTCCCCTCTCCCATATAAAATGTGCTCTTATGTTGTTGCTTGACTGTACTCAGTAGCTTGTGGAGGGTGTGCACTCGGCTTGGCTCATCTTCTCTGGTAGCTACCGTCTTATGCTGCACGTCCCTCTACATGTTCTCTTGATAGCATTTTGTATACGACACGGTGCTTTGCTCGATTTATGATACTGTACTACTGTTTTGTCACCTGTGTTGTTCCTATGTTGCCATACAGTGTTATGCTTGTCGCAAATAAAACAGGTTTAAACAAAAAAAAATAGTGACACCAGTGAAATAAAGGATGACAGGAAGATTTGTGGCCAGAGAAGAGTTCTTCCCCTTATAAGGTGGCCTTTTCTTGTGTCAATATTTTTTTAGATATATCTCACACGTTGTAGAGTTACCATATTTGCTCGATTATAAGATAAGGTTTTTTTCAGAGCAAATGCTCTGAAAAATACCCCTCGTCTTCTAATCTTCTAATCTTCTAATCAGACCTCAAATAGAGGTCTGACTATGAGACTAAGATCCAGATCCCCCACACCGCTGCAGGGGACCTGGATCCTTCTGTCTCCCCCCACCTTTTAACACTCCCCCGCCACCCCACACACACTTACCGGTGCTTCCAATTTCCTGCTGTTTTGCCGGGGCAGCGGGTTGACGTATACGCGATCCGCGTAGACAACTTACGCTGCAGCCAGAAGGAGGTGTGGCTAGCAGCGGGGGTTGTCTGCATCCATCGCGCAGACCTTCCCCGACTGTCAGAGATCAGAGTTCCCCGCACCGGTGCCGCACTGGTGCGGGGAACTCTGATCTCTGACAGCCGGGGAAGGTCTGCGCGATGGACGCAGACAAACCCCCGCTGCCAACTCCACCTCCTTCCGGCTGCAGCGAATCACGTAGACGTCAACCCGCTGCCCCGGCAATACAACAGGAAATTGGAAGCACCGGTAAGTGTGTGTGTGTGTGTGTGTGTGGGGGTGGGGGGTGGGGTTAAATGGGGGCATAGGGCATTTCTGGAGGCAGAGTGCTCTGTGAAATGCCTTTTAACCCCCTTAACGCCACTCTGCCTCCTGAAATGCCTTATACCTCCCTATATGCCACTCTGTCCCATAATATGCCTTTTAACCCCCTAAATGCCAGAGTGGCATATAGGGGTATAAGGCATTTCTGGAGGCAGAGTGCTCTATACAATGCCTTTTAACCCCCTAAATGCCACTCTGCCTCCAGAAATGCCTTTTAACCCTCTATACGCCACTCTGCCTGCTGAAATGCCTTATACCTCCCTATATGCCACTCTGCCCCATAATATGCCTTTTAACCCCCTAAATGCCAGAATGGGATATAGGGGTATAAGGCATTTCTGGAGGCACAGTGGCACATAGGGGGTTAAAAGGCATATCATGGGGCACAGTGGCATATAGAGGGTTAAAAGACATATCATGGGCCACAGTGCCATATTGGAGTGGCAAGCCTGGGGGCAGATGTGGGTAACTGGGGAGCAGGTTGGAAAATACAAGGAAATAAAAACAAAAAAATATTTTTCTCAATCATAGCTTTTATTAAAAAATGTAATAGTTTACATGAATTAACATTTACTGGTAAAACTTTTTTCCTATAGGGTCGTCCTATATTCAGGCTTTTTTTTTTTTTCCTAAATTAATATTCAGATTTTGGGGGGTCGTCTTATAATCGAGCAAATACGGTAATTTTTAATTAGTAAGTAGTTTGAGGCGCAAAACATGTAGTGGTTCTTTACTACATAATAGATGCTCAAAAGAGCGTCAGAATTAAATACAATTCCCCTGCAGTGTTCATTAAAAGTGTGAGTTTTGAAAAATAATATTCCAAACTTTTAAACGGTTTTATAACATGTCAGTACGTGTGACAAAAATGCACCCCTGCAGTATTTAAAAGAAAATAAGAGCTGTATGTTACATAAGGAGGCACGCCAGCAACAACTCCTCTCATCGCAGCCCTAGGCTCATCATGAAGCGAGTAGTGACACACAGCAGCAGTATAGTATCTTACCCTCTCTTGGAGCAACTACAGAAGTCAGCTCTGCGATTCCAGATTGGGCAGTTTCGAATCAAAGGACAGAATATTGACCAATCAGAATACAGAGCATAGGAACAGGGCTGGGCAGGCGGTTCGTCCGAAACAGCGAGGCGGTGGGTGTGCTCTGGCAGTTCGCAGGGAAAGCACGGGATGAATGGGATGGTGTATTCTACTTATCGTCACAGCGCCCAAGAGTAAGGCAGAGTGAGTTCCTAGCCTGACTTGCAGCCGGGTGAGTAAACACCATTAAAGCAAATGTGCACAAGGGTAGCCGACGCAAAAATGGCAATAGGCAGTAACCTCCTTGAACGGACTTTGTCACTTATATTTATATTATACTTGTGTGTTAACGGTATTTACCGCGTTCCGTTTTTGCATCTAAGCCATGTTTCTGGGGTCGGGGGTCGGAGAGTTGCCGAGATTTCGTATAGTATTCCTCGTAGGCTGTGATTGGCCGCTTTTATCCACTGCGTAATGTGGATTGGACAGAACAGCTGTCAATTTAGTGCTCCTGGTTATTGGGAGCATAGTAGTGGAAGCGAGTTGGTTGCATCGTAAATGTATATGTTTCCCACGGGAGTTTGTGCACTTTGGATCCTGTACAGCTGCTTGTGGTGTATACTATGCAAGAGCTAACGTGGACAGGATATTGAGTTACCATTTGTGAAATTCGTTCTGCATGTATGTTTTTAATTATCTGTCCTTTTTGTATATACTTTCGTGATTTTATAATATATAATATATATATATATATATATATATATATATATATAAACATTTTCGGTATTATTTTAAATTATAACAATGTAATCATCACTGTTTTGTTACTGATTCCCAGTCGTTTTTGGGCATTTTTTTTAACTCTCTCTCCCTCTATCTATCTATCTTAACTGTACAGGGACTATAATAGAAGAATGCTACTACTCAAGCCTTAATCAAACTAAAGTTCTATAAATCACTTCAGCTATTTCTGCATATAAAGGATGCATTCTTATAATGTTAGTATAGCTGCAGTGTATTTATTGCCCTCATTAAAAGGTGAGCCAGGGTCCCTTAAAGTGTTTGTGAGACCACCATATCCATGCGACATGGATGCTTTGTTTCTGAGTGCTGCTACTTTTTAATTCATTCTTGTTCTATATATTATACCATTAAACAGTATATTTGTGTTATTCTGGGAAGCTCTGATTGTGGGTGTTTTGGCACTCTGTCCTTGTGTTTCCTGTGCATTGTGTTGATGGTGCGGTTCATGTATTGTATATAACTTGACAGGTACCTACTTTTGGCTCTTCCTCCAATAATGATGTCACCCCTGTATTCATATATCCTCTGCCTCTATAGTGTGTATGCGGACAGGGTGCGGTGATCAAATCTCAACTATATCCAGGGAGTTTACGGAAAATACATTTTTTTTTAATCCTGCGAGAAGGGCTGAGTTGGCCCTGCAAAATGCATATTTCATGGTGTGAATAGACTACGGCAAAATCTGCATTTAACTATACATTATGCAGGGCCATCCCAGCATTTCCTGCAGCAAAAGCTCACTGTGGTTGGAGCTTCATAATGTATAGTGAGGTCATGGAGATAAATTATGTCAACTCTCCCTGTGGATAGACCTCTGAGTGTCTGTTTTCTAGCTCTTAGTAGCTAAAGCCTAAGGTTTAGCAAATAGAATGTGGAAGTATCTGTTGATTCTCTAAAATAACATAACTGTTTATTCTTTTGAAGTGACAATGTGCCTTAAAATGTGTCTGCGACTGCTATATTGTTATTTCCAGTCTTCTTCGGTATGTCTTTTATCTACATTCACTTAAACAATAGAAGCTAATGCTATAATTAGCAATGAGTGGTGAGAATGTAATTCTCATCTGACCTCTGCGATGAAATGACCTGTAGACTCTATAGTCAGCATTGTTATATTACTTGTGTACAACTTTGACAGTAATAAGGCTCACCCAAGTGAGATAGTATAGAGATGTGGCGACAATATACTTTAAATCCTAAAATATCAGAAATATATATTTTGTTAATATCAATGTGTAACCTTTAGCATTCATGGATAGACGATCTTGGTTTTCCAGAAATCAATAGATTGTACTTAAGTGTCTGTAATTGTATCCAGAGAACAGATGTTCACCTTTTCATTCTTTATTATATCAAAATACATGGCCATTATAAAGGCTCAAGTGGTTGAGACAAATTATGATGATGTTTGGTGGGTTTTCTTGTTCAGGTACCTTTGCTATGAGACATAAATTATAAACCCTTTACTGAGCCCACAAATCATCTAACATGCCTTTCCTGAAGATCTCTCCCTTCTGCTTGAATCTATAACAACAGGGGAGAAATAAAATCTATGGCTACGACTATATATGTATATAATATCTTATTCCAAAATTATGACAGTAATATGACGTTGATCCTTTCTTTATATACTATAACAGTAGCCGCTTTTCTGAGAAGGCTTTCCACTAGATATTGGGACATTGCTACCGGATTTGCTTCCAATTCGTGAAGTTGGTCACTGATGTTGGGTCATTAGGCTTGGCTTTTCTTCCTGATCTCAAAGGCGTTTGATTGAGGTCATGGATCTGTGCAGCACTGTCAAGATCTACACCAATCTCGATAAACAATCTCTGTGAGAACCTTGCTTTGTGCATGTGGACATTATTATGCTGAAACATTTAGATGGGCCTTCACTGGAACAAAGTGTTTTTTTGTCATGGTTTGTGCCAAGCCTGATGATTATTCCTCTTCTACCAAGCTTTACATTTCTCTATGAAGTAGTGTTTTCCTTACATCTGTCAAATCTGGAGTTGTCAATTCGACTGCCAGATGATGAAGTGTGATTCATAATGCCAAAAAATGCATTTTCCACTGCTCTAGAGCTCAATGATGATGATCCTTACATCATTCTACCCACCACTTGCCATTTTGTGGGACTGCTCAGCCATGAAAACCATTTCATTACGCTCCTGACAATTTTGCTAATGTTGTTTTCAGAGGCAATATGGAACTTAGAAATTTTGTTACTACGCAGATGAACTTTTGTTGTTCCTATACATTTCTGCTTCACTATAACAGCACTTACAACTACTGATTGGGCCATCCTTAGCACAGCAGAAATTTGATAAACTTAGTTGGAATGCCACTGACTCTGCAGTACATGTCATTCTTCTGCTAGTGTTTGTCTATAGAGATTACATTGTTATGTGCTTGATTTAATACGACTGAAGTAGCTAAATCTACGAATTAGAAGGGGTGCCTGCATGCTTTTGTCTATGTAGTGTAAAATGATGGAGTATAATTATTTTAATCTACATACAAACTTACCTGGGTTTTGTATGCTGCATAGAACTATACAATTAAATATCATGCATAAAGGAACAGTTTAAGGCAGGACACCACATACATTTAAAGAGGCCCTAAGCTATGATATATATAAAAGTGAAATATCAACAAGAGTTTATTGATAAACGGATACATTTTATATGTAGAAATAAATTATAAAAGAACACGTACTTTGTTAAAACACATAGCATAGAGGAAAAACTAATTGAAAGGCATCACTCAGCTGTTAAATGTGCTTGTGTTCTTGTGATGGTCCCTTTTAATGTAAAATTTTAAAGTATTTACTTAAAATGAATGTTTACCACTGTACATGCAAAGTTTAGTAGCATTTAACGCACCACCGAGGTCTTTTTTTCTGATATATTTCCATTAAGATATATTCATAATTTAACATAAAGAAAGTCTTGTTTCAAAATGTCACATAACAAAGAGTCATCCAAAGGAAGAATTCTCTGGCAGAGTTAAACAACAATTTCTGGATATGATCTTCAAGATATAAAAAGTTTCATTCACTTCAAGTCCTACTAGTGCTTGAACAGAAGCATTGTCCACAGATTCTCTTTTCTTACATTATTAAAGGAACACTTCAATGAGAACATTTTAAACGCCTTTCAGATGCCTAGTTCCATTGACTACTTTTTTTGCGTGGTACTTGATTTTTTGCAATATGTTCTACTAGCTTTTTTGGTAGGACTCGGACTCACAACCTGGTTTGCTGTATCAAGCATGTACTGTGATGCGAAATGTATCTTGGGGAAAGTAGTTTTTAACTAGCACCTTCTACCGTTTACCAAATGACTTTTGAAAGTCATGGAAAGGCGACCTGAGCTCTGTCGATAATAATTTTTTATTAGTTCTTTGGACTTTTCTAACTGGAGCAGTCTTCCATTTCAAACACAGTCACAGCAACTGGTGGACTTTGACTGTTTCCAACAATTATCACAAGGTCCTCAATCTGGAAAAAAAAAAACTTCTAGACTTTTAAGCTTGTAAAATGATGGCAAACTGTTCTGGTGGTATACTTGAATGCATAGATCTCCCCAAAACAGCTATGTTGGATGAATGTACCTCTATTAATATACAAGTGTAGATTAAAGCATCAATAAATGAATTTATTCTTACAGGCAGGATTGCAGTCATTTGAGAAATATTCAAGCATTAACGTACCACTTAAGACAAAAGTCTGCAATCGATGATACAAGTGTGTGTGGTGTGAAGAAGTAGCCGTGCATAAGAAGGAATCAAGAATAAAACGTAACAGTGTGTGGCTTAGAAGAGGGTCTTTGAATGTAATCCTCAAAATATTCTGTTGTTGATGGGCAGCCAGAGTGCATAATGTTTCAAGCCATCTGTCCTCATTTTCTCACCCCCTGCCAACTTTTGTCTCATTATCATTATTATTGGGAATACTCTGGAACATGACAGTTCCCTTTTAAATACATATGTTAACTAATTACAGGACAAGGGGAGTTAACCAATCTGAATATATTATGTTTTTATATAGATAAAGAATTTACAAGAATTTTGCACCGCACAAAGCCATAAAGGAACCACTCCGCTGTCATATGCATTAAGGTTTTGTCATAGCCTTTGGATACATTTTTGGGGCTATATAATTAAAAGTTAATAATATTACAAGGGTCTTACTGCAGACCTGGATTTAAGATATCTCCGACCTCATGTTCACTTGCAGTAACTGAGAGCGTGACAGATTGTAATTACCGTATTTTCATGCAGTGATGTACTTAAAAATACATCGCTCTGGCCTTAGCTCACCACTGATCAATGGCTCTGTTGTTAGCCTTTAAATGCCTAAAAAATGCTCAGTTTGGACCAGCAACTGATTTGTAACTCACACTCCTCACACACAATGTGAACATTTCTACCTGTTATATGATAACGGACCAAAAACTGCAACCCCGGGAATTACAAAATGATCTTATGATATTGCTTCCCTCTCCGTTAATCCAAATTAAATAAAATTAGTGGTTTTTTTTCCCCTACTACACGTTATTACATGATAAGCCTGTCTGTGAGAAAATACTGTTTGTATATGAGTGTGAATATTTTATATCGGTTTTATTGAACTATCTAGACTGTCTTACACATCTGCAGAAAAGTGCTGGGTCTTGATTTTGTATATGCAATAAGGATTAAGACTAAAGAAACAGTTCTTACGGCTATCCCTCTGTTGCTTGTATAGGATATTTTATGAAAGATTTTGTGTTCTTGGTGTTTCTGTCCTGAGTCTGGAACAGATTTTCGCTGGTATTATGCTAAGGCTTTCTGATGAATTTCAGATGTATGAATGAACTGTTTGACATTTTCCAAAACAATGATAGGATTATTCACCAAATTTCCACTGGTTTTTTTTTTTTTTTGTAAGGACCCCCCTTTTCCTTAGGAATACAAAGCAACATGGTACTGAACTGCTAAACGGTGGTGGTCTTTGCTCTAAAGGCCTTTTTATTAAACCTATATACTAGTAACACGTAGCTCTCCTTTATGTTTACTTATGAGCCAGTTTACCCTTTGCTAGCCACTGGCAGCTGATGAAAGGCATTGCGTTTTAGGAACAGCTACAACTTACTTGGTTGTTTAGCCCTACTTGTAAAGGAAGTCATTTGTAGCATCAATTTGCTGTATGTCAAGGAGACGGGTGTTTTTACGTTTACATTAAAACGGAGTATGGATTGAATTATTACCATGTGTCTTTGTGTCACAGCTGTCCTTGCTGAAGAACATGCCGAGCCGAGCTTAGTGCAGCCCTAGGAGTGACTTGGGAGGACCCCACTGCTTTACCTGTAAGTATATGCAAAGGAGATCAAAACACTTTGATAACCTTGTCTTGTTTGTCCTGAAAGCTGCCATTGCAGACCCTCTTATTAAAATAGTGCTTGCAGTGATAAGTGTTAAAATAGTATTGTTTAATATGTTTTGATTTTAACACCCTGATTTACTTTTAATCAAAACAATACAATTTTGTGGTATGGCCCCTCCAGAAAACATATCAGCAAGTTCCTTACCCCAGTGTTCCTTAAGGTGTGATGTTCATACATGTGCATACATTGGGTATTAAGGGCGCCGTTACACATAGTCATACCGAGTGTATCTTGCTCATTTTACAGTTTACCAGTGTACGAAAATATACAAATAATTCATATAAGATTGGTAATATTACGTTGGAGAAATAGCAAAGCTTACTTTGACGTAGAGATTAAGACCAGAATGTTCGCTGTATTGTATTTGTGAGTCTTAAATCGGTTTGCTTTACATAAAACAATGATGCCCCAGGGTCGATGTTACATATCTGGTGGGATTGCCTTAAAATCAATCCCTTTTTGGTCTAATGGTTTTTACTCAATATTGACACAAGAGAGGGATTGCAGAAATGCACATTTATTAATGATTAATAATAGGTCTACATGAGATATATATCAAGTGAAATATCCATGTCTTCTGACAGTGATGTCCTGTGTGTGACATAAGGCAGAGAGCACGGCAATCTCATGTTTATTAATTGATTACTTTTTTTCTTCTTCTAGAGAGGATACTCATTTTTTGTTCCTTGAAAAATGCATCACGCAGTTAAGGTAATTTGTTTATATTTTTAACGGAAAGATTTATTGCAAGAGGCAATTTACTGTCATGGGCAGCATCACCAGGAAAATGCATATTTAAGTACCTAAAATGCAGTTTTTAGCAGTCGAAAAAAAATATTTACCTTTAGGGGTAGCAGTGTTTACACTCCGGTCAGGCAGATTCCTCCTCTCTTTCTG
The DNA here is from genome assembly GCF_027358695.1 of Spea bombifrons. Taxonomy (NCBI): domain Eukaryota; kingdom Metazoa; phylum Chordata; class Amphibia; order Anura; family Pelobatidae; genus Spea; species Spea bombifrons. The sequence goes on from NC_071090.1 coordinate 38,577,088, forward strand.
TGCCACTAAATTGAGCCAATGTGCCCGGTCTCACATTCATGCCTAAGCCGTGTAGAGGTGCTCAGGAGATGGAGGCTGATGTGGATTGTTTACATGATTTTAAAGAGGAGGAGAAGCTGTATCATATCAGACATTTACATTAATCCAGTAGATGATACATTTTAAATCAGTTCTTTGCTTTTGTAGGATTTAAGAAAAATAGTATAAAATACAATGAATGAAGCTCATTGTAGTAAGGCACAGAAAGGCACCTATACAAACCCATGTATGCTGAAATTTCCTTAATATGTAAAACGCTTACAGTATATCTAAGCCTCTTGTACCCCTTATTCTTTACTACATAATTTAACTGCACAACAATGCTTATGTTGATTATATCATCTGAAATAACTGAAATTTGCACTAATACCTAAACTTATATCTTGTTTCGCAGGTGTGGTTTGGAGATGATCTCCCATTAAGTTCAAGAAGCCCGCTTACGCCAAGACACGGGCCAGGTCTTGCTGATGTTTCCCAGTATGATCAATGGTTGTCTGTGCGCCATGAAGCCACTTTGATACCTATGCAGGAAGACCTTGCAATCTGGCTAACTGGCTTGATAGGTTTGTTTGCTGTTATCATTAACTTTCATTTGTTAACCTAGAACAGCACGTTTAACGCTTTGTAATCAAATAGACAGCAGTCACATTGCACATATTAGTTAGTTTATTGCCCCTTTGGTAGGCATTTTTGTTTAATTGGCAACCGTCCCCTCCATGTCCCCAGCGAAGCCAATCATACGTGAGTGTAGGGGAAGCAGAAGTCTGTGTAGCTACCAGCATAGACCTCTCCCATTCGTCTTCTGACTTTGTAGACTGTAAACCACTTGCTTCTAGGTGGCCTGCACTTTCAGAAGGTGTGCAAATCATAATGAAGATAGATTTTGGATAGATCTTTGCCACCAGTTGCACAGACATCTCCCTCCAGACCATGATGGCTTTTTGAGGAGGCCAAAGGGACAGGTGCTCTGAGCCACTAAGTTAAGTTAGGACCCAGGGCAGCTGTCTGGTTGTGGAAATACTAATAATCTGTGTAATCACCTTTTTAGGAGTAGAAGTTAAAGGTGAACGTTTTATGAAGGATCTTGACAATGGTGTGCTGCTCTGTCAGCTGACCCATGTCGTCCAAAACACAATGAGACAGTGCTGCACAGCAGAGGAACTAAAGGTGAGATGTTTGCATGCATCTATAAAAATAGAATATTGCTCTTTCATGATGAGACGATTCCAAATGAGAAATATTTGCATCTGTTATATTGCCCTCCAAATTACTTATTCTGTGGTCACTTCATCTTAATATTTTATAAAGCATTTGAAGAAATATGCTGTCAAGCCTTTTACTGAAATTACTTGGGGTTCCTTTTTTTATTTATTTAAGAAAACCTTTCTTAATTACTCCAAAACAAACGAGGAAAGATGCTTAAATTAGTAGTCTATACATTTGTTTGTTTATCCTATCTAACAAAGAATGCATATTAAAGTATGTTGTGAGTATTATAATGTGCATCCCTTAAAATGTAATGTTTAGAAAAAACATGCAGTGCAAGGACCCCTCTGTAATCTGATGCTCCACACTGCTGTTTGGCTGCCTGACGAAGGCAGTCATGGTCAGGAAAGCACTTCTAGTGAAAACAATGGGTGTACTTTCTGTATATATGCACATGGGTGGTCTGTAGGCAAAATAGCATGGAAAGATGCAAATTTGAGGATTCTGCCAAATCCCTTCATGCATTTTCAAGAAGGGGCACATGATGTCCTGCCTGATCATTTATTTTCCTTTTCAGTTTGGCTATTGTCCTTTCACTCAAAGTAGATCTTCAGTTTTATTACCTCTGCCTTCTTTTTGAATCCAGGGTTTTCCAATGAGGCGGGTTCCTTGTAGAAAAGACGCTCCTTCAGGGTCTTTCTTTGCCCGTGACAATACAGCAAACTTTCTACGCTGGTGCAGGAACATTGGGGTGGATCATGCGTACCTTTTTGAATCTGAAGGTTTAGGTAATGAAATGATGTATTTGTATTCACTAAAACGAATAAAAATCTAGCGCTATTTATAAGAAACAGTCCGGTTTATGTATGAAAAGGAATTATTATGGAAAGTTTGAAAAGTATTATTATGACTGTAGTAATCAATGGAATGGTCCGATCATCCTAGTTCTTACAATGATACATAGAACATATTTAAAGTCGGATCTGGACTCAAGTGAATCAACTTTTGTGTAAATTGTCAAGAAATCATACGGTCAGTAAGAGCCCCATGATACTATGAGAACATTTCTCTGTATTTTTTGCTTACAGCCAGAATATGAATAAGGTTGACACATATCATCACAGAATCAGCACACAACCGTTAATTGCCTACTGCAGATCCTATACATGCTATTTAAAGCCTTTAATTCAGATTAAACTATTGGGGATTTAGTCACACATATACAGCTATATGTTTATTAGTCCACCACTATGTCAAAGTACCCCAATAGGGGAAATCCTCGTAGGGCTGCGATCGATTAATTTGGCCAATTATTTTTTTATTAATTGTATAAAAAATATGCATTTTTTTATTTATTTAAAATAAATTAATGAACAAACGGTGTGTTACACACTGCAGAATTAAAAAACTTAAACTTTAAATTAACATTACACAACACATTACACAGACCGAAGGGTGGGAGGGAGGAAGTTTATTTAATTTGCAGACTGCAAGGTTGGGAGCAGGTTAATCAGGGGATGGGAGAGAGACTGGAAGTTAACAAACTTAGACCTAGTTAGATATTGCTCTCAATAACATGAGGTAAATATGTATGCAGAAACATATTTATATTTTGCAGGGTGTCATCTTTTTAGAACACTGTGTTACTATAAATCTTATATGGGGACCTGGTTTTGTAGATTCAGTGCTTTCCTTGTTTAATGTGGTTTTTGATGACCAAACGAGGAATGATAAACTAAAAATATCTTGTAACAGAGGATCCCATTGAACTAAACTGCTGGTAAAGGAAAGTCTTCTTGATATAGATAAGATGTGTGACTGGGGAAAAAAAAACTTCTAATAAAGGCTTCCCAGTTTTCTTCAATTAGTTTCAGTTAAGCCGTGATAGCCTTCTTTGTGTGCGCAGCAAATGATGGTGTCTGCTGGACATGGCTACAAGCTCCTGGCTAAGCTTATAACCAACAGATGCCGTTTACAGTGTTCGGATGGATGAAATTTGACAGCTCATTATTAGAGTGTAAATTCTACATTCTTGACAATTAAAATTGAATGCTTCACTAAACATTTTCAGCTTTATAATTTTTCCTTTGGTACTGTGTTTGTAGATGAATACCGAATTCATATTAATATGCGTCTGCTTCTGGGTCTAAAGTAAATCTCAAATAGCGTGTGAATGTATTTAATATGGTTGTTATCTGACAAGATATTTATAGTAAAAGGAACAGGCCAGTCATAATATACACTTTAACACATATGGGCTATGGGTGGTCCCTTAAAATTGTCATGTGGTCTGTTTTGCAAATGGGGTGGGTTGTCTCCATTGATTTAAACGGAAGGACATTCCTGCCACAGACTGGCTGCTTAAACTGAATGTACTCCCATTGCTTCCATTGGAAGTATTTTACTGCCACTGATTGACAATTTAAGTAGCCAATCAGTGGCAAGACATCTCGGATTATGGAGGAAGAATATTTTACAGCATGGCTGTAAAAAGGATGTGTCGGATTATTGCTTTAATTTTTATACTCTCATAGTAATTGATAGGTATTCTTTTATAGTAGGGGTGTCAATCCCTTGTTTTATTTTTTAGAGGAGGGATAAGTTAGTTGGAGTGCCGTGTATATCAGCTCAGTATTTTTTTCTCTTCTTATAACTAACATATGCATTGTTAAATTAATTTAAATGCTTTTCTTCTTTTTTATTTATTTATAGTTTTACATAAAGATCCCAGACAGGTGTGCCTGTGTCTTCTAGATGTTGGCCGGATAGTATCCAGGTGTGTGATTTAGAAGCATTGAGTTTCTTAGTCAAAACTGAAGATTGGTTTTGTCTGTTAAAAGAAGGGATTATTGTATATATTATTTTCTATGGTAACATACCATATCTGTGCTTTTTAAAGCAAACACGTCTAGTATATTTACATGGCTCTTCCATGAGTTATGATATTTTTAATTGTATTTGTTGCTGTTTTCACACATTTCAGCAATTGGTAAATAGTGTGTATACCTCTATCTTATGATTACAATGTTTTTAAGTGAACTGGCAGTTGGCAGAAATAAATTGAAATCTTACATTCTGGTCATTTTTTTTTCCTTTCCAGGTATGGCGTTGAGCCTCCAGTGCTGGTAAAATTAGAAAAAGAAATTGAACTGGAAGAAACCTTAATAATGGAGTCTGGACCTTTAACCCCTGTAGATATCCCGAAATCGTGTTGTCACCGTGAGCTCCATGAGGCTGTGAGAAACTCTCATTTAACTCTGTGTTAAATTCTCTGTTAATTTATCAGTCAGTCAGCTATGACACGATATCATAGAATCAATGTATGCCTTTTTAATGTCTACTGCAAATCATATCAATACTATTTAAAACCCTTAACTCAGACATCATCATTGGGGACTTGGTCACATATATAGTTTTGCCAAAGTACCCCAATTTTTGTAGAAACATATGTTTACCTACCATTGAGCTGAGCCAGTGTTTCTACTTTTAAACACACTGAAAGTCTATTGCAATGTATAGTATGGGTACTGACCTGGACATCTGACTTGCCCAGAAATACAAATGGCACCCAACTGGAAGTGTCACCAGTAGCCATTTTCACCTTGTAATAAGAAAACCAACATGCAAACCCAAACTCGATGTTCAATGCCACATAAACTCACTAAGGTCAAATGAATATTGCAGCTTTGTGAACTACTGCTATGTGAGAGAGACATATCAGAGAAGAGTTTGACTAAGTGCTAAACTTGAAATGAAATTGAATAGTAGCCAGTGGAATGTTGCTGCTGATTGCTTCAGTATTGCTTTGATGCATGTGGAACCATTTGTGACAAGCCTTACCAACCCTGTTTCGTGTTTTCTTCTATTTCACTTTCAGGTGAAACACATTGCAGAAGACCTGCCCTGTAACTGCTCAAATAGATTCTCAATAGAGTATTTATCTGAAGGTCGATATCGGTTGGGTGATAAAATTCTTTTCATAAGGGTAAGTGTACTGCAGGGCATTGCTAGTATGCACAAGAAATGGTATGTTTACGATCCCACTCATTGATGAGTGTAAAAAAAATATAGGCATAAAATTGGTGAAAGTTTTTGGTGCTCTCACCAATGCCTGTTAATATATAAAACTACATAATATGGCTCTGTGTAAGGTTTAATGGTGTTAACATGCAATCAGCTATAAGAAAATTTAAGATTAGTCTAATACACAAAAAAGGTCATGGCAGCTTGATGGCAGGGTCATGTTAATAAGCACCTGAACCAATTGCTTTTTTAGTTGTTGACAAAGTATTAATCTATTGTCTTCATGTAATCTAAATTTTAGACCTGCTAAGGAACAGATGATTCCAAAATGGAATATGCCTGTTCCCTTTTCCAAACTCAAAATACCCCACAACAATATATATTTTTGGAATGAAGTCAAGCTAGGGTATTTCACTAGGAGCATTTGGACACTTATCATGCAACCAGTTGGTCACCAAACCCTGCCAAAGGGAGCCATAACGTTAATTTGTTTTGCACATATCTAACCGCACATGTAAATTATTCATAAAGGATGTCTTGCTTGATTGCGCAAGACTTCTGACATGGAGGGGGCTCATGAATGGCAGTTCCAGAGGAACGTTCTAAAGAACGCAAGGCATCCCTTCATAAAGGAAGTCTCTCTTGATCACTCAAGACTTCCTTTATGATATCTCATGCCATCATGATGTTCCATCTGCCATGATAGGTCTTTGGGCCACTTTCTTAATGACAGCATGGAACGTCAGGGTTTTATGGGGTTAACATCGGAAATTCCTATTTTCTTAACAAAGTGGAATTCATTACCTACAACCTTAAAACCGGACATAACATGAAAAATATCTTTAGATAGAAACACTGTCTTATATTTGATAACTATTTCTGAATGCTTTAACCCATTTTTATTTATTTTTCAGATGTTGCATGGAAAACATGTTATGGTCCGTGTTGGTGGAGGTTGGGATACTCTTCAAGGTTTCTTACTGAAATTTGACCCTTGCCGAGTTTTGCAGTTTACAACCCTAGAGCAAAAAATTTTACAATTCCAGAAAGGAGGACAAAGTGAAAATATGCCCTTGCCATCCAGCCGAACTCCACAGCCACCTGTGATGAACCCTTTATCGGCAATCAGCGCTTCTGGAAAGCCAAACTCCAGACCTGCTACTCCAATAATCTCTTCTAATAGTAGCCACAGAAGCAGACCATCACCTGCTTTGCTGCCTCAAAGGGGAATGAAACAGACCGCAACCCCAACTACAGTGATGCATTCTAAAGGCCAAACTACTCCGAGAAAAGGTTCTCCATTGTTTGTGGAGCCTCAAAGAAAGGTTGCAAAAAAGTCAAGTTCTCCAACGCAAACGGGCAATTCCTCGCCTGAGAGCAAAATTTCACAAAATAATCACTCTGCTAAAAACTCCAGCACATCTAGTCAATCTAGAACTGAAGTTTCTGTTCCTGGGAAGAAAAATATAGTGTCACAATATTCTTCAGCAAACTTGTTACAGCGTAAAGTTACAGCTATGCAGGTTCAGCCCCCTAAAACATCCTCCACACAAGTGACACATCACAAACCACAGCCAAAAAATGGCTCTGGTTCTCAACTGCAATTAAAAGGAACTACAAACTCACAGAAGCCAAATACTACTACACATACTAAAACTGGCCATTTAAGTGCCAAAAGAAAAGAAAATGAACCAAATTCAAAATATCAAACCAGAACTCAAACTTCTCCAGCAGCTTCACAGTCCTCTAAAGACCTGAAAACAAATAAGAAATCCGAGATGCCCAACACCAAGTTAATGGATAGGAAGCCATTTGTCGTATCTTCCAGGTTGCCTACAAAAATGCCAACATTCCCTTATACTTCTCAATCTGCAAAGAACTTGCCACCTCCTCGACCAAACAACTCATCTAAGAGTAATGTTAAAGATGTTCAAAATGGGAAAAGTGACCTGAAAAAGGTGGCAGCTGATAAAACGACTGTTTCTGGACGTACTCCTTTGGCAGTGGTCAGGGTTCCTCAGTCTGCAATTAAAACACAGGCTAAGCCAAGGGCAAAGCAACCCACAAAATCACAGCCTTTTGGAGGCAGGGAGCTAAAAAATGACAATGCACAGGCCAATGAAGCTTCTAAGACTATGGTTTTAAAGACCAAATTGGCATCCAATAAGGCGCCTCTTGGTTTCACAAAAGAAAAAGTCTCCAAAGTGAAAAAGCAAGATCAACCTGCGAAGGGTAAAGAAAAGTAGTGAAGGTATTGAAAACAAAAACTGTACAGATCAAACACTCCATTTTGCAAATGGGACACTACTACTACACAAGTCTGTGTTTGGTGACTGAAAAGTGGTGGCTGTCCTGCTGCTGCCTAATTTTAACTCTTGATGTGCTCTTATAGTATCTGGGAGCAGACGTTAGGGGTGCTTCCCAGGGAAGTGCAATAGCTTTTATACGTTCATAAGAAGGTTATGCTCACCTGTTTTTTTTTTTTATTTGTATATTGGTTCCTATTTGATCTTATTGGAGATTGGCTGGGATTTTTCCGCTTAAACCAAGCTGCTAAGCAGGCAGTCATGTTTTTACACGCATGCCATTTTGCAACTTTTAAACTGGAACACTACCCAAAGATTTTTGTGTATTGGAAATATTGAACAAACCTTATTTTTAACCAAATAGATCATAACCTGCAGTTAGGAGCCTTTTCTGAATGTAGGGGTCACTGTGGCTGGATATGCCTTATTGAAGTTCAGTTTAACTAAATGTTTCTACATGTCCTTGCTCTATTCTTGTATTTGCCTGATGGCATATCACATGAAATTGTGTTACGCATGTTTGCTCTCTTCAATGAAGGGAGAGTTGTGGTTTTAACTCCTTATGAAGGTCCAATCCCAGTGAATTTCTGTTGTAGCAAGAGCTTGGCTGGTCCTGTATAATGTATAGTTAGATCAGTGACATTTATACAAAGTCTCCTCACCCAATGAATTATTCAGAACCAGCTCAGCCCTTCCTGTTGGAGAAACATGCCCTGTGATGACCCTATAAAATGAAAAGTGAAGTGAGGAATTTGAAACTACAACTCTCCTTAAATTATAAAGGCCCAGCTGTGCCCTTCCTGCTAGAGAACTACATAATGCATAGTGCATGGTTTTGTTTTAATGTTCACATTACGACATCACGACAGATTAAAAGGTTCATCTATTTGTTTCTTATCCTATTTTCTCTGGAATCTTAAAAACATTTTCCCTTATAGCCTTACTGATTTTAACAAATATTGCAGTGTTTTTTCAGCAACAATTTGTGTCTTTCAGTTGATGGTGTTGTGTACATACAAGTTCTTTGATATAATTAATTTGGCATTAATCTGTATATATAGAGGCTGCATACATTACTCCGTATCCCATGTCAGGTTTTAATGTAGTAAAATATAATTAAAAAAATAATAATCCTCTTACATGCAAGCAAGACTGTAAAGAACATTTTAACATATACGTACAAATAACAATCTGTTGGTTTGTCATGTGTTCTTGCTATCGTACTTAAGCTAGATGTGTGTGCACAGCTAACACGTACATGATTACACCTTCATAACTGATAGCAGGGCATGCACTTAATGTATTATAACAAATGTAAAGTTTATTATGTGATCGTTTATAAGGAGTTTGTACACTAAACCTCTAATTAAGGAGCTCCATATGGTCACCTTCATTATAATTCATGCATTTTGCTTGGTTTAACCTAGAATTCAAATTTGCCATTCACCAAATGACACCAGGCATCCACTGAGTAACCAAGTATTAAGTTTCCATTGCCCTTAATATCCCGAGCGAGACAATCTTTGACAATACCCAACCTTGAGGGAATAGAATTCAGAGCCTTGGACTTTAGTCAAATGCCGTGAGTTGTTCCAGATTAGTTTTAAAGAATATTTTCTATATTTTAAGTCAAAAATGTCTCTTTGGTAATCATTAAACTGCTTGGATGGTCTTTTTAAGCAAGGACTGGAACTGTGTTCTCAAGATTTTTAAATATTATTGAATGCAGTTAAAGAATATGGTGATGTTAGTTACTTACAGTAGTTAACCAGAAATGTGTGGTAATGTCACAATAGTTTTCGTAATTGTTTTCAAAGTTGTTATTGGTGAGGAACAATCCGTGCATGTGCTATTTTCAAAACAATGTGTATTGAACGCAGATGTGCAAACTAATACATGCCTGATTAAGAAATATTTATTTTTTGTGCTTGAAAACCAAAGAGTTAATTTACAGAGGTATGGTAATGCTGTTATTAAGAAAGCTGCACTAAACATCTTTTTAGTTGGCATGCTAGCCAAATTACAGGAAGTGTGTAAAATATGTGTATATGTATATATATTATACTTAATGCCGTGTTTTCCTGTAGCTGTTCTGTAGCTACATTAACCGTAATGCCCATTTGTGTCTTTGCACTAATGTTATATATGGTCATACATACAAGCGTCCGATCTAAACTCAGCTGCCACAAGTGACATCCCAGGTTGTCAGGACAGATCTAGGCAGGTTATGCATTTGTTTTATTGCTTTGTCTGTGTATGGGTTTAAAAAATGTTTATTGCCTTATTTTTTGGGTGATTCGATTAAAATAGTGCTTATCTAGTCTAAAGCTTAGCATTTCTGTCAATGGGCAGAGACTAGGAACTGTTGAGACATTTCTAATATGTTTTTTTTATCCAGAAAATGCTATGTTAATGGTGCCTTACAACACTCTCCATCTGTTATTTACAAACTGTACCCATGATCCTGAAACTTAGCATTGTGAGAGTTGTAGTTCCATAAGAACTGAAGAGCAGCAAGCTTGCTACTGTGCCTTAAACACGTAATCTTTTCCTCCATCTATCAATTACATTTTGCCTTGGGCCAGTGCTATACCAAATAGCACAGCAGACAAACTGTATCTCTGTCCCAAACTACTACCTCTTATGCCCCACCACCATACATTGCAGAGGCTTCCAATGCATGTTCCAATGCAGGCGCCAGGTCTACCTTCATGCGCTGGAGACTTTTTGTGGGGTAGCAAGCAGCGCCCTCTTCCTGCTCCAGGCAGTTGCCTTAATCACCTAGCACCAAGATTGCCTCTGATTAGACCTACATTGCCATGTTTCAAACAAGAAGGTGAGAAGTTTTTAAATGAGATGTGTACTACCAGCCGCTTGGTATATAAAGGTGACTTTGGTGATTTCACATGGCTGTCTTTGATATATAATCTACTAGAGCAATCGTTTTAGGCTGTTTAAAACTGACATTTTATGCTATCCTGACTTTCCATCATATCTTTTATCCATTTTTAGAAAGATTTGTTTAGTCTAATAACTGTGCTATGACTGAATTACAATAGTTTCAAAAATATTTTCTTTTGAAATATATATATATATATATATATATATATATATTTCTGCATTTGTTTCCTTTTGTTCTTGTCTGGTTTACAATATTGTACATACACTAAAAGTTTTGCATTTTTACCTTTTTATCTTGTTTTATTGGTGTGGGTTATTGAGTCCGACTGTTTACGTTGCATTGGTGTTTGTAACATTTGTAAATTGCACTTTAATAATAATAATAAAATGTTTGGGAAAGAAAACAAAACTCGTCTTGACCTGAATCCGTTTAAAAAATAGATAAATACATTTAAACTGTCAAAATTTTATATCCATAGTTTCTCCAATGTTTCATTAACTTTTTTTTATTTTCCTCTTGAATAATTTCTTCAATTTTATGCTGTTTGCGAAAAATAACTAAAAGTCAAGTCTTAGTGGATTAGGTTTTATTTTTCCGAACATAGAATTTTAGAAAAGGAATGTAATGGAAGTTGCCATCTTGATTCAAATCAAATGCTTGGCACAAAGCGTCAAATTCCATTGGGCTCACACTTAACTTTAGCGCTTGGAACACTGCACAGATTTCCGTGAATGAAACACAACCTGTGCCAGATGGATCTCTGTTTTTCATGATCGTTTTTATTTCACTCCAGTACTTGATGATATCTTTGGCAATCTTGTTCTGAATATTCTCCACAGGACTAGCTTTTTTGGAACCTTCAGAAATACACACAGAAATATATAAGCATTTCTTCAGATAATGATTTATACTTTTCTATGTTTATAAAACACATTAAAAAGACAAATTACAAATTGATGTGAAATAATATACAGGTGAGACATTGTCCATCTGTGTCCTTATGGGCTGACAACACACATTTTCTGAATCGTTTTATTTATTAAAAGTAGGGGTGATTTATTATAAAGGTGTGAAAGGTGCAAAACAGAAACTATTGGCACTAAAGTGAGACACTGGCCTTTATTCAATGGACCTGACTAAATGCAAATGAATGACCGTTCTTAGCCAAAATGCACATAACCGGTAAACAACATTATCACCTAATCACACAGCAATCTGTGCAGTGAGGAAGGCCAAACCCCTTAAGCAAAAATACTAAACTTTCGAAGCACATCAATTGCCACAGCAAATGCTTATTACAGCTATTTAGGATGGGAAACTTGCAACAGCATTTCTATATAAACGCCTGTAAACCCCACAATTGTTAGCATATTACACTTTTATTTAAACACTGTGATTGGTGGTGTTAAAAGTGCTGGCGCTATGTATAGGCAAGGTATGCATCAGCCAAGGGAAGCAGATCTATGTGTGGCACCTCCTCTGCTGTGAGTCCAGTCCACCGATATGGAGGCGCCCCAACGTGGTTCCACTGATGGAGCAGGGCTGGATGCGGAGATCACGGATCTCCCTGCATCCTGCTCTCACTGCTCCTTTATGATTTCTGCTGACGCCACAAGGATTGTGCAGCAGGTTCCAAGGCTGAGGCTTCCTGGAGTAAGTGAGCTGCGTCTGGCTGCCTGGGTATGCATGTCAGTGTCTACCTGCCTGGGTAGGCATGTTAGTGTGTGTCTACTTTAATGTGTGTGTGGCTGTATATTAATGTCTGCTTGGGTATGTATTTGTGTGTCTCCCAGTGTATGTATGTGTGTCTGCAAGTAGGTGTGTGCCAGAGTACATTAGTATGAGTGTCTGGGTATGTTAACATGTGAACATGTGCCTTTGGGTATGTTAATATGTATGCGGATGTATGCTTGTGTGGGTGTTAGCGTCCAGTTTCTGTGTTTGTGAGTGCTGAGAGTCTGCATGTTAGTGTGGAGTGTCTAGTTGTGTTGGTGAGAGTGTCTTGATTTGTGTGTTAGCGTGAGTGCGCCTCATGGGTCAGGCTTTGGATCATCAGTGAAGCCACGTGCACCGTGACGGAGCAGTGAGAAAGAAGCCTCACTCCCACAACAGGACCTCTGCAAGGTAAGTAATGGGGGAAAAGTGGAGCGATAGTAAGAAAATGGAGAGATAAAGAGAAAGAAATAGGGAAGTAATAATAGTAGGAGAGATAATGATAAAGAAGAGAGATGGGAGGAAATGGAGAGAATGGGAATTAGAGGTGGGGATAAGTTGCAGAGAAAACAAGAAAGGGAAGAGATAAGGAATAGAGGAGACTAATGAGAAAGCGGATCTAAGAAAATGAGTGGATAAGAGAAAGGAGGAAGGTAGGGAGAAAAGAGAGAAGAGGCGCAGAGAGAAAGAGGATAGATAAACCGAAAAGTGAGAGAATGGGGAAAAGGGTTAGGTAAAGAGGATAGATAGAAAGATAAAGAGCTAAAGAAAAAGGGGAGAAATAGGAGGAGATCTGGGTGCTGGGGCAAGTTCTGTGTGTGCAATGTGGTTGCTGAGCCAGTCCTATTGGTGCTGGGGCAAGTCCTATGTGTGCAGTCTGGCCTTTAGGGTGTGCGCCCTGTGATCTATGCCTGCAATGTAGGTGCCATCAACATGAGGGGCCCATGTGTATGATACAGTCATATGACTCAGTCCCAAGGGAGCAGCAAATTTAAATTACCACCCCAGTCTTCATTTGTGCTTTAATATGCTATTTTCTTTAGTGAGGCCGTCAGGGAAAGTAAAGTGCATCTTAAAGATTTAAGTGTGTCAGATAGTCCAGCAAGGTGCCAACAGGCTAAAACACAGGGTAACTAATAATTAATGGTATCAACACAGCAACATTGCCCGCAAAACCTTACCAAGATTCTTTGGCTTTTTCATGCTGACAAAATACGACAGCAGCTTTCGTAAGGAAATTGATTCAACAGGGGAAGAAATTGGCAAATTATGCCACAGGTTTTCCAGTTCCTCCGGAAGAAGAAGAATATTCATCCTTAATAAACAATAAAAGAACATTGACTATGCTGATCTTTTGTGACATGTACCGTTTTAAAAGTCAGAATATTTTAGATGCTACTGACCTCTAGTGGCCAGAACATAACATTACTTTTGAAACCTTGGTTCTAAGTGCATCCCCACCCTGTATTTACAAAGTAACTATTGTACTCAGTTATCATTAAAGGTGAAATATTCTAAACGGAACCAGTTTTCACTAAGTTTGCATCATGGTCTGATAATGGTAAAGGAGCGTAAGAACCATGATTCGTAACAGCCGAACCGCCCCTAATCTTCCTACCCTGTCTATTTCGCCTCTCATTGCATCTCAGATCCACATACACCAGCATATGTTTGTACGGTCTCCTTGACCGAGCTGACATTAAAATCCTCTCTAGAGAGCAAGAGACAGGAAAAATGATCAAGGATATAAGCAAGCATGAGCAACTACCGTACAAATACAGCATCCAGTTTCTCCTTGTCTGCAGAGCAGTCATCATTTCTACAAATGCTGATAAAAACTTTGCAGAAATTCCAAAATCTATTCTGTAGAAGGTCCCAGACAATTGACTGCAGCTGTAAAGAAACATTGAAATATTTTGTATTGATGAACATAGTTTTTTCAGAATGTTAAACTTTGTATTATGTTTGACTAATCAGTGTATTCCTTAACATGTGTTACCAATCTCATGTTTCATGAAGATAATATTATATATATATATATTAGTTCTTATAAAACGGCTATTACAAGTGTAGCTGACATTTACAATTTTTAGAAATGTAATCTGTCTGTGAAATCCTGTTTTTCCAAAACAATTTTTACCACGTGTAAACATATAATTATACATATATATTTACAAAAAATTGAAGGTGGAATCTTTGATACTTTTGTTTCAGGTGAGAATCTTTTTTTCTTCAGTGTCATTCATGATGAAGGGTTTATTCACTAAAGGTGGAGCTGGCAGGAGAGTAGTGGTTTTAACTCCTTACTCATTATACATTATTAATCCCCATTCCCAATAAGCTTATCCTACCAGAGGAGCTTGTCTGATCCTGTATTATGAATGGTTAAATCAGTATGATTACTACAAAGTCTTCTCAGCCACTGAATTATTTATTGTACAGGGCCAACCCTTCTTCCTGGAGAAACTTGCCAATGTTGTCCCATCATAATGGATAGCAGAATGAGGAAACTTTCAGTGACTTATTCACCAATATATGGGATCTTACAGGTCAGAATTGCTTTCCGCTCACTGACATTGCTGTGTATTACAAAGAGAAAAACCTAGTGAGCATCTCCTACAGGAAGGGCTGAGCTGGCTCTGTGTAGTGATTAATCAATGTGAAGAGATTACCGTAGTCACCTCACAGATTGAACTATTTGTAATACAGCTCCAATTCAGTCCTCCTTACACAAGAAAACTTGCAATGTTTGGCTCTTTTTATGTATAACGAAGTTGGCGTTTTGAACCTGTAAAACCTTCAAAGATCAACTTTACTGATTTACAAACTCTACAGGATCTATCCTACCTTAAGATAAATGTGTGGCAGGAGGTGTGGTATAGTGGTGAATAGAACATATAAGATCTGCTTTCGCAAAATCTATTTGCCCGCCCTACGAAAGTTAAAAAGCACCAGGGAAGAATATTGTAAATTGAGTACAGGTATTATGAGTGAGATATGCAGATTGTTTTGTCGGTTCAAAGGGAGAGTTTTTGGAGAATAGGATGGACCAGAACTCCAACAACTTCAAACGTCCAGACCAGAATTTGCACTGGGCAGTGAAGCTAGTTGCTGATCACCTAGGCTACATTTGCAGTTTTAAAAGGACCAGATTGGTCCAGTTCTCCCACTTGATGAGCTGCTAAAGACAATGTTGTTCTAATAATGTTTTGCTACACAGAGAACATATAAAGTTGGTAAGTAGGGAAGCCACTCAACTATTGAGATAAGTTAATTGGAAAGATCAAGGATTTATTTTTTATGCTGTTGAAGTGTACAGCAAATAAAAACACTTGAAGCTGAGCAAGGTTTATCTGGTGCTTAATTCTACCTTTTTAAAGAGTTCCCATGGAGCTGATTAAGCAAAAAGGGGCATGACCGAACCTGGTGGAGCCATTTAAAAGGCTACTTCCCTTTGGTATTATTTACTCACAAACTCTTTCTGTAATTATGTTATTTTTCGATCAGCTGTTAGCAGTGGGTTCCTGCCTTTGACGGATGTAGTCAGGTTAATCCACCTTGGGTTGTTGATTGGCTCAAAGCACTATGCTGAGGGACTACAGTTGTGAAATTGGGTGGGTAGTGTCTGACCCACCAGTTGGGGTTACAGTGGCAGATACTACTAAAGAGGAGGTTCAAGGCTAGGGTCTGCTCATTACATAGGTTGTTGTTATTCTTCTATGGCTTATGATTAAAATTGTTCAGAATATTATGTATGGAATGTTTAATTTTCCTTATTCTCATTTTGCCAGTAAGTGCAGAGGTCTAGACAAACAAAAAACATTGCATCCTAAAGTATAATTTGACCTAATTTATCAAATGGGGGTATTCTGCTTACCTCTTGCAGAGGCCTCAGGACTTGTGCATGAGTGTATCTTGACAAGTCCATTTCCAAAGTTTTTTTATATCGGATTTTATCTGCACGGTGGTGAACTTTAACTAAAAAAGACAATCGTTCTACCTCTTCTGTAAGTTCGTAACTTGTAGGTCTTAAATATTCATAGAAAAGTTAAAAAAACAAACAAAAAAAAAACAAATTAAATATATTGCCTGCATCTACTCAAAGCACAATGTTCCATTGTGAATAAACTTTTAGGATTGACTTCTGGTGTCCAGTACCTACAGTAATGTACACTATCAAGACATAAATGTTTAAATTTGACACTTGAGTAAAATTATTACAGTGTTTCATAATGCTGAAATAATAATTGTTATAGGTTGTCTTTTAATTTTGTTTGTAACAGTTGTTACTCCTCTTTATCATGGTATTAGTACTTAGACACAAATTTGTTATGTGTAGATTTATCATTTTTTCTTATGGTTAATAATATCAAATAAGTAAAAACATATTTTATATGCCCCTTATCACTCCTATATGGTACTATGCAACCACCCAGAACATGTTGCGATGACATTTGATATGGCTCTAACTTTTAATTCCTAAGAATTTATATTGAATGTTTATTATGTAAAAAAAACAATTAGTTTTTGTTGCTGTCACAAATTGGTTTTGATACAGTTTAATGTTTTGAAATTGTTACCTGTCTTGAATGAGTGCAATGAATTTCCTGTAAGATAAGGAGTTTGATAAATCTTTGTCTCCAAGAATCATGGCAAGATTTTCCACTTCATCAGATGTTAGTTGAATCTCTATTGTTTTCTTAATTATGTTTTTGAAGTCTTCCAAATAAACAAATCCATTGCCAACATCAGCTTTTCTGGGAAGACACAATATACAGGTTTTACATAAAACACTCTAGTTCAAGTTATTTAGGCATTTACAAAGCCAGGTAGGAGAGAAACAGTCTGTTTTCACACCCTATAGGTTTGGTTATCGTCTGTGATTGCAAGGGCTAGTGTAAGGATTTTTGTCACCCTAGGCAAAAACTCATGTTGCCGCCCCGTTGGCTTTGCCCCTTGTATATGAGCCAAATGAATCATATGGGTGCATCACACACGTGACCCCCCACGTTGACAGAACCTACATTGCAGGCATAGATCACAGGTCGCACAACGCAAAGGCCAGCCCTAGTACACATATTGCACACATAGGACTTTTGCCAGCAAAAAGATCTCCTCTTATCTCTCTTTGTCCCTCACTTTTCTCCCCCTTTCCTCTTTTTCTTTATTTCTCCCTTTTTCTTTAATCCCTTCTCATTATCTCTCCTTCTCTTTATCTCTTCCTCTACTCTTTTTTCTTTATCTCGCCACTTTCTCTTTATCCCTCCTCATCTTTCTCTTTATTTCTCCACCTTTACTTCACCCTTTTTCTCTATCTCTCATCGATCGCTCCTTTTTCTGTTTATCTCTACTGCTCATTCTCTTTATTTTGCCTCCTCTCTCTTTTCGCCCTATCTTACTCCTTTCTCTTTTATCTCTCCCCCTTTTCTTTGATCTCCTCTTTCTCATTAGCTCGCCTCTTTTTTAACTCAGCTCTCCCATTTCTCTTCATCTCACCTCCTATCTCTCTTTATCTCTCCCTTTTCTCATTAACCACTTTTCCCCATCTCTCATTATTTCATATCTCCCTTTCCTCTTTCTCTCTCATCTGTTCCCCTGCTCTATATGCTTTCACTTTACCTGTCCAGATCTCTCCTCCTTCACATTATATATCCACATATTCATTATCTCTCCCCTTTCTTGTTTTCTCTGCAACTTTTTCCTTTCTTTAATTCTCATTCTATCCCTTTATTCCCATCTCTCTTCTTTCTCATTATCTCTCCCCTAAATCTCTCTTTATCTGTCAATTTTCTTACTATCTTTTCCCTTTCTTCCCATCACTTACCTTGCTAAGGTACTTAGATACTCAAACTAACACAACCAGACACACTCATGTTACCAAAACAAAGACACATGTTCACACTCATGTGTAAGGCAGGCCTCTCCTCTCCTACTTCCATATGGGTACCTCCTCCAGTGGTAGGATGTGGCTGGGGTACCCTGTCCCGCCCCCCCTGCATTAATGAAGGCCTTCGCGAGCGCTGTTCACGTTACGTGGGCCGTGTGCACAAATCGAGGCCGGGGATTCGGTCTATCGCACAACTGCAACGTTCAGGGATGCCCACGATGGAGTCTGCCTGAGGGGGCATCAGGTAAGGGATGCCACCGTCAGGTAGATGTGTGGGTCTGGGTTTGAGATGCTCACCAAGAATGGACAGCCACTTCATAACCTGTACTACGTGCATCCCTGAGTTTTAGCTCTTATTTTTCTCATTACAGAGGAAAAATACCGTTCAACAAATCAGTCTGCCACAAGCACAGTCCACAACTGAAAGGCAAATTTCCTCTGCATGAGAGAACCAACAACCCTAGATGTATATTTAGGCCTTCATGGGCCTCATCAGTGTTTTTACTCTCGGTCATGCAACCTTATGTTACTTGACCACACTGCATTCATGCCTCCCTGGCCAGTCCAAAATTGCTCACAAAGGCTGTGGTCCAATACAGGTCAGACCAGCTCTTCATGAAGACCACCTAACCAGCACACTCCTGCCCTTTAAGTACAAGAGAGCAAGGAGGTCAATGCCTTGATGCACCTTTTCACTGGCCATAGGAGAGGCTATGAAGTGTCTGTTGTTCTTGGTTTGCATCTCATTACTTGTTTAGAATAATCATTGCCAGAGCCTCAGGGGTATGACTATATTGCCCCATGTATGATTTTACCTTTGTTCCACCAGTGACAATGAGAGTGACACTGATATTCTGCTTGAGACCAGACTGATAGAGGCAAAGGGTTAAGGACAAAGTGGAATTGGAAAGAAAGCATGGGGTGAAAAGAATGAGTGTATAGAGCACCCTGAGGTTTAGACATGTTTGTTAATCTAAGCTTTAGAAAACTAAGAATGTTTGGAGTTTGCTTTATTTGTCTTTTTAATATGCGCCAAGGATGTCCCCTTACAGAAATATATCTTTTTTTTGTTTGTTTCCAGTATTTAATAACACAAAATACATTGTTGCTGAAGAAACAAGATTTGTGTTTGAAAGAAAGATGAAAACATACATCTATAAATAATCTGCCAATACTTACTGAAATTGGCCTATTAACTGGACGAACAGACCCTGGCACATGAGGAAAAGTTGCTGTTCTGCTTCCAAGGCTGACAGGCTTTCAGTGAGATGTTTAAGAGGCCCCCTGCCATGATTTTGCCTGAAACAGTACGAGAGAAAGTACCTCCTTTAATCCTATTTGCTCATTTAATCATACAGGCCACATTACCTTTTTATAAATTATATTGGGAATAAACTATATTTAGCACAGAGATGCATAAAAAACATACAAAAGTGTAAGTTTGGTTGACGTAAATGCTTTCCAACATTGTCAGAGCTAATGTGAGGTAATAAAATGAGTTGTTTTTATTGAATGTTGACATAAGTTATTTGAAATATTACATATTTTACGTAAACAATACTTAATTTTATCCAAATATTAAATCGCAATTGCATATTATAATAATTTATACTATATACTAGACTTGCGCACAGCAAGCAAAATCTTTTCGGACAACGTTTTCATTTCGTTTGCCGCATTTGTTTTTGTCACCAATATTTATTTATCAATGAAGAATAATGAGCGTTAATCTCAGCCTCTGCTAAACTAAATCTCACTGTCTTACACTCCAGCGCTCATCAGTCTGTAACTGCTGCTACTGACAAGTTAAAATGCCATCAGCACACATATATGAAATGCTTGTCCCTATCTCTTGTAAATGCTGATTGACCTAAGTAAAAAAAAAAAAGAAAGGAAAACCTCCCACAGGTTATTAGACCCATCGATCACAGCCATAACGACCAATGAGTCTGTCAGTCATTGTTATGTACCCTCATACACACAATCCCTCCCACTTTACCTCATTATGGAGCGCTAAAACGGCTTGTAATGAAACCAAAATGGCTTGCAATGGCGGCTATACATGGAAACAAATGGACGGATCGTTGTTTTTGTTGATTCGTACAAACGCACAAAACAGGCAATTTTTGTTACAAATGTATTAAAGTTTGTATGAAAACGCACCGGTCTACTATGTAGGAAATATCCTTGTTTTTGAAAGAAAAGCACATCTTGTCTATTAGATAACATAGGGAACCTTCAAAAGTCGGGTATCTTTACCAGGTTGATGCTCTGCTACCTAGGGGCCAGATCCAGACCCTCCAAGGAAATGCATGCAGGCAAAACAGGTAAGCAGCATTCAAGATTAATCCCATTAAACAGGGGAAGGGTGTGTTCAGATGATCCACCCTTATGGGGAAGTGCACCGGGAGGCCTGGTTCATGAAGAAGTGGGTGAAGAAAGAAGACAAAGGGAGAAGTAGATGAAGACAGACTAACAAAGCAAGAGAAGAAGAGAAGAGAAAGACTAACAATTACTGCTAATACAGGCACTGCTTAACAAATAGACATAATTCTGTCTATTCTTGTATTCACTTCTTGTATCAGGACTATTTAGGATTATTTTAGAAAAAAATGTGCTGTCTGTCAGATTTCTTTAATAATTTTTTATCACTTACAGTGGCATCATTTTTATACTAATTATTTTATAGATAACATTTAAACAATTTTAAATGTCTGTGTTTAAATGCAGTGATAGATGTCATGCTGTACCACTATTAGATGGGAGTTATACTGTACCAACATCTGTGTCTGGCTTGGTATATAATGATAGGAGACGTGCTGTACCACTGTCTGTGTCTGGATTACAGAAGTCATACCTTTGCTCAAAATTATCCATCATCCTTTTCATAAAGCTGAGATATGATCTACTTTTTAGCTTGTTGACAAATGTTGAGTAGTCAACCATTCCATCCTTGCGTCTCAAGTTAAACCTAAAATGACAAAGGTTCACATTACATGTTTCACTTGTGTAAATGCAAAAGATAGTTTTGTAGAGCTGTGGTAAAATTTGCAATAGGAAAAACTCTCAGGCCAATTTACATTTACAATCATTTAATTAAATATAAACTACAAATAAATAATCCTTTAAAAAGTGTCAGCTGCCATGGATTTTGGAATAACCTAAACATCGAAGTATGTTTAATGTGTAAATAAAATGGTCTGTTATGAAATGAACAGGTTGTACTTTTGGATATTTTTGGAATCACTTTGTTCCAATTGCTATTTTGATTTTAAGCAGGGAATTGCGTTAGAAAGAGCATTTTACCTGGCTAGCAGGTGTTCCATGTCAACAGCACTCATTGGTACATTAAGATTGGTCAACACAGTACGAAATGCAGATCTGCTAATCTGGAAAGAAATCAACAGGAAACTTTAATTGCAATTTCAATTTTATAAGTAATACTGTGAGTGGATGGTTTCCAAGGCTGGCACTACCTATCACAGGCCCAAAATAAAAGGAGCGCAAAGTCTATTTATACAGTTTTAAAGTACCCTTGCGATTCTGTCAGCAACTGATGCTAAGCGCTAAGTGACATAATTTCCCAGTGCTCAGCACTGAAGCTGTGCACACTGCAAACAAATGCTCCCACCGCAGGACCAAGGTAAAAGATGGGAGAAAGGCGGGGAAATACCTACTATAGAAATCATAGTAAGAAAGCTGTAGGGAAGAAGTAATGAAGAAAGAGAAAAAGGGAGAGATGGAGAAAGATGGGGGATAAAAAAGGAAAGAGGAGAGATAGAAGAAAGCAGATAGTGGGGTGTGGGGGATAATGAGAGATACAAACAGGGGGAGATAATGAGAAAGGGGTGAGATAGATAATGTGGGATACATTAAGAAAATGTAAAGACATAGGGGAGAGATAATTAGGAGGAGAGACAGAGATAGAGAGAAGATAACGAGAAAGGAGAGATCAAAGTGACAGGGAGATCTGAAAGAGAAAGTGGAGAGGTAGGGAGAGATAAAGAAAAAGGGAAATAGGAGAGATGAGATAAAGTATAAGAGGACAGATAATGAAAAAGAGAATCAAAGAAAAGTGGCAGAGATAAACGAGAAAGATGATAGGTAGGGACAAAATAAACTGATAAAGATAAAGAAGAAGAGAGATAAACAGAAAGAGATGGTACTGTATATGGAGAAAAGGGTGAGGTAAAAAGAAAGGGGAGAGAGAAAGGGAAAGGGGAGAAAAGGAAGGAAGATAGAGAAAGGATGGGGAGATAAAGAGAACAAAGAGAGATAAAAAGAAAAGAGAGAGATAAAGAGAAAGGGGAAATGTAGGGAGAAAACTGAGAGATAACAAGAAAGGGAAGCGTTAAATAGAAAATGGAGGGGAGATAAAGAGAAAAGATAGAGAGATAATGAGAAGGATTAAAGAGTAGGGGAGAAATTATGAGAAGGGAAGAGAGTGTGTTGGTATGTTAGGGTAAGTATGTTTTAGGGCAAGCTAGTGTGTGGATACAATAGCAAGTGTAAACCAGGGTAGAGGTTGTGTGTATTTTGACAGTATATCAATTACTGTTACTGTTTTGAGTATAGACTGAAAAAGGTGAGCCTGAGCCAGACTAAGATGAGCCCTGACTGAGAGAAGACCTGAGTCTCTGGAAGGAGGCCTCTGTGGTTGCAATGTGGGTGCTAGGTAACTCCTGTAGATGTAATCTTGGCAGGTCCTGTGTCTGTGTAATCTGGGTGCTGGGGCAAGTCCTTATGTGTGCAATATCCGTGCTGGGGCAAGTCCTTATGTGTGCAATAAGGGTGCTGGGTCAAGTCCTATGTGTGTAGTCTGGGTGCTAGGCAAATCATGTGGATTCAACTTGGGTGCTGTGGCAAGTCTTATGTGCACAATATGGGTGCTTGACAAGTCATATCTTTGCAACATGGGTGCTGCACAAGTTCTTATATGTACAATCTGGGTATTTGGGTAAATCCTTATGTGTGCAATCTGGATGCTGGGTGGAAATCCTATGTGAGCAAGGGACAGAAACCCAAAGTAAAGTGTTCACTTTTAGAAAATATTATTACATGAAAAACAGAGATGATAAACCTATTGATATTACAGTACTGTAGACAACAATTTAGTATATAATGAAGGGAGTTATGCTCTAGCCCATCAATGACCGACTCAGTATATAGTGAACATGAATATAGCTTTGATGAAGTCTTTGATCAATTTGCAGAAATGGAGTCTCCAAGGCAGAGGAAGTAAATACATTTACATTTGCAGAGTAGACAGAATGGTCACTTTTGGACCTGCTATTTTTTTAAATTATTATTACAATAAGCAATATTATGTTATTTGTTTAAACATAATTTTAATGATAAAGTGTGAAGGTGCAACATAAAGGATCTGCCCCGGATGCCAAATACTCAAGCGGATTTTTTTTTCTTTAAATGAGGTTCGCCTCCGGGCCCGGGAGCTGTCCGCACATTGTGCAGCTTGCCCAGGCTGTACCATACCTTGCACTCTGTCACGCTACATAGAAAGAAAGTGCAGGGAGAGGATGTTAAAAAACCATCAGACAACAGGAAAGTAGACAAGGAATGGCTATAGTAGTAAATTGAACAGAATGGACAGCTGGAAGTCTGAGAGAGTCAAATTCAAAGGATGGTAAACCAGAAAAAGGCTACAACCGCATGGCAAGATAAATGATTGGAAGCAATTTACAACAAGGGTAGAGAAGCATCAATATGATGAGAAGAGGTGACACAATCAAGATATATATTAGTCATATGAGCAATTGAGAGAATGATACGTACCAGGCCAGTTTCTGACGTGTTAATTTTACTGAATTCTTGTAACATTGATGAGCATGCTCCATTTAACTGCAACAGTACACGTCAGCAGTTATTCAATACCGTGAAGCTAATGGTTTGTGACCTTTTGTCAAATAATTAATTAAAAAATATATTTGCTGTGCTTTAAAAAAAAATGTTAACTCTGTAAATGAGGATGCTTCAAAATGTCATCCTTGTAATTAACATTTACAAAGGTTTTCCTTTGTTTTCAAACACCAAATGTATCTAATATACACTTGTCAATAATAATAATAATAATACACATTTCTTCTAAAACACAGAAGCATAGAATACCTTTTCTTTAATAGCGACAATGATATCTTCAGTCTTTCTGCATCTGTGCCTATTCAATGCACTCCCAGCTTTATCAACTGTAGGACATGGGACAAACAATGTACCATAATTACTGTATATTGTTAAGAGTTGCCTAATGCACTGATTTAGTGTAGGAAGCAAAACCGGACCATGATATGCTTTGTATCCAGTGGCGAATAACAGTGCAGAATAAATAACAACTGTGTTTGTTGATTGAATAGTTGTAGCATATATATAATCCAACAAGTAATTTAATAAACATAATAATGCATTTCATTATTTATTCATATGGCCCCATGGCATGGTGGCTTCATAACTTGAAACTGGCTGCTATTTCAAAGAGGAAAGAAGCATAAAGGGAACATTCTGTGTTATTGGAGACACAGACTAGACTAGACTGCAGGGAGAATGGAATAAGAAAATGGGCAATTTTAGGGTCCATGTGAATTGGGGTACAGTTGCATATCCCTACATTTCAGGTGTCCCTATAGAGACACCTATGTTGGAGGACATGGTTAGAGGTGAGGCGGGATGACATTGGAGACAGGACAGGAGCTGGACAACCTGTCTGGCTACCTCATGGCATTCAGCTCAAGTGTGACTTAGCCATGTGGGAGCTGTGATTAAACCACAGACTACAATCAATGTCACAGCTTGCTGGGTTGGTTAGGGAAAGATCCTCTGATCTCCCCAACTGGCCTATCAGCCCCACTATCCCCAAAAGCAGGACATTGGGGATGTTTGCTGGGACTGTCCCGTGAAAGACAGTATGACTGGGAGGTATGCTGTTGCAGCTGCACAAGTTGTGACCTGCTCTTGAAACACCACAAAGTATTCAAGGACAGGTAGCAAAATACTTTGTGGCAGGAACTTTAATAAATTATCCATAAGCATCAACAACTTCGACACGCTTTGTCATGTATCCTGGTTACTGGACATGAACCCATTATCTATTCCTGAGCACGATACAAAAAGCACTGGAACAGACACATTTTGCATGTCATCAAGTGTACTAAAATCGAAGTTAGGAAACAGGAAAATAACTATGACATACTGTACCTGGGAATGGTATCCCCATCTTGCTGAATAGCAGATCAGCAGGCACAGCTGAATTTACCCTATTTCCAGTGCTACAAAATACCAAATGAAAGCAGTAAAAAAAAAACACTTAGGGATCTGTACTAGTAAATTAGCAATATGTAGTATCTTTTCATATCAGAAAAAAACATAATCACAGTTTGACATTTTGTTAATCCAAGTGTTCTTTTTATGAACTGAAAATGTATGGGAAGTAATATAACTATTGGAACTGAAGCATTAACATCTGGTTGAATCAGTTAAATGGGTGATCGTTAACGTGAATAACAAAAATATCATTTACGAATACATTTATATTATTATAATGAAACCAGTACTTTATCTGTACAGTTAAAATATTGACATCTCTAGTAAATTATGTCCAATGGGTTTGCCAAGGTATAGCACAAAGCTGTTAGGATTGTGGCTGTGTGCAAAAAACAGTTCAGCTCTCACATAAAGTACCCAGAATAAAACACCGCCCTAGACCCTTTCAGTATTAACTCATTCCATAGAGTGAGAGATGTACAAAGGGAAATACTCTCAATGCTCTGAATGCAGTTCACTAATCTGCCCATATTCATTTGTGGATATAACAAACCTCTCAAAAAGCAGAAATAATTATTTTTTTGAAATTAAACCAAATAATGTAACTACAATCAAGGCACAACGAATTGTTAGACACAGTTGCAAAATGAGTTCCATAGGAAAATGGAGCACCGTACCATCCCAGAAGACACGGGCGAAAAAAAGATCTAGGGCATCGGAAAAAAAGGTAACATAAGGACTGATTTATGTTATGTACAAGCTGCAGATTCAGTACATTGTGTTTCTGAATTGCTGTATTAAAAAACATCCACTCATCACAAATAGAAAACAATGCACATTGTGCATAGTACTCAGCAAGGATAAACTCTATAAAGAATCAATAGGAAGCTCACATTCAATGCGCACTGTTGGCTGACACAACACAAATTGCTATTACGACTGCTGTCAAGTAGCTACAGGGAGATCTAATTCTTATTTGCAAATATTTAAGACGTTAAGGATGGATGGATAGATTATATAGAAAGAATATAAGCAGACAGATATGTTTGTGGTAGCAAATGTTCTTTTATACTTTTATATCAGGCTTTCGATAGTCCATTAACCTAAAGGTTCATTCCCAAAAAGATTTTTTTCTAATTTTACCCTGTAAAAAGATAAATTACTATTATCCATTAAGTCTTTTAGGGAAAGGAAGCTTAATGTATAAGCAGTCTGCCTGTGGATACCATCTATCCATGGCCTCTTGCCACATATGACAAAACTGAGAAAATTGAGATAAATTCGGTCTTACTGGAAATGTGGCCATAGCAAGGTTGGTCTGGGACAGAGAATCTGCCTTAATGGCCTGTCAGGAATCCTAAACAAATTTTAACTTAATGAAATGACTCCAAATCCCAATATTTTTTTGCTATGGGGTATTTATGAAAATAAGTAGGTGACACAAATAATAAGGTAAGGGTAAATTAAGCTTCTTGGTTTGGGGATATTAACTAAATATGGTATTTGATCTAACTGGAAGGTCCAGTATGGGCGAGTGAGGGGTGCTAAAGGTTCCGCAGAGTGATATAACATGCATGTAGAGCAGTAACTCATATATTACCTTGTCCATATGTCTGCAATTTGATCATCAGATAATTCTAGGCCTACAGACTTTAATGCTTCTGTAAACTGCTGGAAATTAACCATTCCCGATGCACGAAGGCAAGACGACAGCAAATACTTATGAAAAGATTCACTGAAAGTGGAAAACGGATTTAATTAACAACCATATTTTATTATATATTGCTGTTGGCCATAAAATTACTGGAACTGAAATGATTGGGCTTAAAAGTACTGTCTGCTTTATTAAAAGGATTTTTTAAAGATTTTTCTTAAATCAACACTCGAGTCTTATATACAAGCCAAATTTAATTTGGAGTTGGTGGAAACCAGCGGCAACATGCGTACAGGAAGGTGAGCTAAATGATTATATGGAGGACGTTCTATGCTATTCTCATTGTTTTGAAGGGCTGTTGTTTTGAGGATGGCAAAGAATGTCTTTTAGCCCTTTGAAGGTGCGGCTCAGTCATAATGAAAATGATTTATGAGGTTTTATTAGGTTCCAGATTGATTTCTGGAGGCTACGTAGTGCTTTGGTTTAATTACCTCTTTGTTACTTGGTCCAATAGAAAACTCTGTGTATTTTCACTTGGAGTTCTGTCTTCATTATTTGGGATGACCTTTCCTTTTTCTGTACATTTTTCCAGATGTTTTGCTGTACTTAGATTCAACCACTCAGTGTTATGAACCTAAATAGAAATAAATTGATATTGATATAAATTGATATATATACCCATTGATATAATGTTATCAAAGCAGTTAACATAATTCAATTATGTCACAGTAGAAACACCTGCTTTTCATGCATTAAATAGCTTCAGATTTACTAATGTACACACCAAAGAACTTATTTTAATTTGTGTGCATCTGTGCAGAAGTTTTGTTAGACCCCCAAAACTCTAGAATGAGCCAGCTTTGAGTGTAGTGCCCTTGTCCAGTGGCAAACTGGAGATCTGTTTGGCCAAATGCATCTCCTGCAAGTAAACAAGATGGGGTGAGGAAAGAGGCAAATGCCTCTGTTTCTGATGGTGGGAGTCCCTTAAACCTAAACAAATTATTTAAGTTGTGGTCTCATGGGGGGAACTGGCATGTAAGCATATTAAAGGGAACTTCCGACAGCATTTTGTACCCTTTAGTTATTGCCCTTTGGTTGTAAGGAATAAACATGTAATATTTGTCTCAAAAAAATGTAACTATCATTTATTTCTATGTTTTTATGATTCTACTATTGTGAAGCTAGATATTGCAACATATAACCGGAACATGGCACCAATTGTGTCACATGTGACGCAGCATGCTACATAATGGTATATAAAAATCATAGCACACATTGATGGGTACCCTGCAGACAATATAAGTATGCCACATACAGGATGGAAGTTTTCCTTTAGGCAGATGCATTGGTCATCTGTTGGTCTATGGGACCTTCTCAGTGGTTGTGGGAGTAGGGAGAAACAGACCATTTGTAAATTTATATCACTTATAATAAGGGGAGGGCTGGCCCATTCAAACCCAAGGGGCAGGTAAAGCCGGGTGGTCCCAGGGATCTTCCGCACCTCCTGGTAACTAATTTACGCACTAGCACTCACTTACACTAACTCTTACACACATACAGTTACACACACACACTACCACACCCATACACTTACATATACACTCACAGTCACACTATCATACATTCATTCATTCACTGTAATACAAACGCGCATTAAAACATCCTTACTGTATCATCAAACCTCACATGTGGCCATAAGTAACATGGTTCTTCATTTACATATAGTTATCCATTTTGACTTAAGACATTCATTTGCTCTGAAGATTGGGTTTTTAAATCTGTTTGCTTAGAGCTTTGTGATGTACACCTATACACCTTAATCTACTATAGTAGACCAACAACATTCACTTTAAATAAGAAAATAGTTTGCAAAGTGTCTTGAGGCATCTTTTGGTACATTTAAGATAATCATATCCATCAGAGACAAGAGAGTACATGGTTTAGTAGCTTTCTCACTTCAGTGTATGTTGTCAATAGGTTAAAACTTCTCTTAATTTGTGATTCAAGTATTTACAGATAATAATTATCTAATTTTATCATATTAGAATAAAGGCAGGACACTTGCAACACCACTGTTCTCATCATTCTGCAAAATCAAAAGAATAAAAAAGAATAAAATACATAGTGGTCTGATTAACTGTGTGTCCATTTCTCTATTGGCCATAGTCTCATGTTTGTAAAGTAAATTACATTTCCAGGTGACAAAACAAATATATCATTGCTTTTTCTTTTAGTATATTTTTGGTTACTGACATCTCATTTTCTGACAATAGCTAACTGTGCCTTTGTGCCATTCTGTTCATTTGTATTGTTTGAAAATGTCTTAAATTGTTTTGCAGTCCTTTGTATACGTTACAGTAATTGATAAGCCATCCACCAATGTCTTACTTATTCTCTCTGGCTTGAATTTTGAATAAAGTGTAATTGCTGCAGGTTTTCTAGCTGACAGCTTTCACAATAAGGTCTCCATGGGTGTAATTTTGTCTAAGTGCCAATGTATTTATAAACTGTTTTTGCGAATGGAGGAGGTCCCCTCTTTACTGTTACAATGGTCTCAACAAGGGCATTAGTGGGTTTAGGCAATGATGTTCAGGCTCACAGTCAGCGTTACACTTCATCCTAAAAGTGTTCTATGGGGTTCAATCATGGCTTTGTTTGTTGATTCTGTTGTATGTCAAAATAAAGAATTGGAGACTACATTCATGCTAATAAAAACACAAACCCCCTCCACAAAAAAACATCACCTGATATTCCTCCTCTACCAAACATTACAATAGTCAGTATGTAGTCAAGCACCTAGTATTCTCCTGGGTCCTGCCAAAAGTCATACTTCACACTTCCAGACTCAGCTTTACACTATTCCAACTGACCTGCCTTTGCATTTTGTGATCCTAAGTTTGTGCGTGGCTTGGTTGAATGTTTTTCTTGTTTGCTTATCTTTGAAATGTGACTTTTGCTTCTGTTTGAGTGCATTCTCCCCCCATCTTTCTAAGTTTCCATTCCTCCCTCTCTGGCCCTAAACACTCACAAGAAACACACTTAGTTCTAATGTTCCTTGTCTTTTGTGGCGGAGCAAAAGTCTTAACATTTAACACGTATACAATTGAAAGTTTGCTAGGTTTCTTGTATGTTTCTGTTTTTTTTTAAAGGATATTGGTATTGGGTCACCAGCAATTTGGTTCCAATCCAATACTGTCAGAACTTACAAACAGAATATTATGTTACTTATTATTGTATTGTTGCAGAATTTATTTGCCATAAATAGCAGGGATTTACTCCTAAAAGGGACCCATGAGTCTTAAGCCAATTAAGAATAATCAATATATTATAAAAACCCTTATAAAACATCTGCTAGGATTCCTCTAACATTATCTAAAAACTCTTTAATTGCAAGCTTAAATTTAAAGAAGAAAGAAGAATGATGGCTAGCACCTGAATATAAAAATGTCAAATGTGAAAGTCTTTTCATGCGAAATATACTTTTATTCATAAACTTATAATAAATTAATAAAATAAAGTAATCTTGGGGTACATTGCCTCCTTCATCCCAAAAGTACAGGATGGAGGACGAAGGCAAGAAATGGGTTCTGTGGCCAAAGCGGAATTTACCCCCTCATCCCAGTAGAAAAAGTACAGCACAGGCATGCCTCCAGGGGCAGTATGGGGGGTAAGAGGGAGACACTATCTGGGGTCTCTGCCTTCCATAGTTATATTTAACTCCTGGGCTGAGGATGTGGAAGAGGGGGGGGGTATATTCTGACAATTGTCCCTTCCCTGGTTAATAAGGAGACCCATATTTAATTACTTTAATTACATTATATCGATTTAATGTGTATTACATGGGGTATTAATTATTATTATTATTATTAACCTTAGTTGGTTTATGCACATCATGTCTCCTCATGTCTCCTACACACAGAATGTTTTATCCCATGTGTACACTAGACAGACACTACTTCCCCCAAACCATGCCTTACATGTTTTGTGGCGCTCTGATAAAGTAAATAAAGTTATAATTCTACAACATCAAAACAAATGCCTTTCCCAACACATCCCAGCAAAATCTTACCTTGTCGTTTTGGAAGCACGACTTGAAATCATTAAAAGCGATTTGAGCACATTTGGATAGCTTTAACCTAAAACAAAGACATTTTTAGGTGTGTATTTAACAATCTTTTGTTTTTAATTGGCGGCATTATTAAAACCATTATTATTATTAAAAAAAGTACAGATGCAAGTACTGGGACACTCACTTTTCAAAACTGTTCTGGAAAATAAACCAGTACTATCCTACTTGGAAGTCTTTTGCTTCTTTAATTAAAGATGTTTATTCTATGTATCTGAAATAATGGTCGTATCAGCTTCAAAAATTTAAAACACTACAGCTTTCTTTTTCACACCCATTATCTCTGTATCAATAGTGTTAAGAGAAATTCTATTTTCTGGGCAGCAAAATATTCTTCATTTAATATTATTCTATTTTTGGGTTTACATTTTTTGTGGGGGTTTTTTTTATCACTAGCATCATTTAAACATACATTTATCAAAATAGTGTGTGGTTTTTCTTTTTTTAAACACTTCTAGGTTTAAAATAGGCTCAGTGAGTTGTTTGAGCAGGGAAAGTCATTAAAAAATATCACATAACTGACTACAATGGACGTCTCCAGGTCTGCAGATAAATAATGTTTATTAGAGCAAAATGAAACAAAACCAAGATTTTGCCAATGCTAACTGATGATTACTCCATTCAGTGCTGTATTTTATGCTGAAAGAGAAAAACATGTGTACGTCTAAATAAGAAAATGAGAAAATATGAGTGCTTGTTTTCATGTAGGTACACAAGGCTCAAATAGTCATTCTTGGGAATGTTCCAGGGCGGAGCTCTCTCTTCTGAGGGGGCAGGGCTAGCTATTCATAGGGACAGGGCTAGTTCCAGAGCGTATTGTGTGGGAGGGAAAGTGGGCAGGGAGTGGGTGTGGCTGAATACTGCTCCCATGCCAAGAGAAAGAGAGAAGAAACCAGGTGACCATGGGAAGCAGTGCTTCACCTGGAGACTCCAGGTCAAACCTGGAGAGCTGCCAGGTATGCATACAAAATTAACAATGTTAGCACAGTTGCACACTTTTATTTTTACTTTTTCAGATTCCGTTTTTTTTCAAATATGGTCTTCAAAACTTTGTTGTCACTAGTACAAGAGAATTAGCAATTTATCGTTGTGATGGTGTTATCATATTCCACTAGCATTTAAAGAGCTAACATTTAGAATCAAGTGTAAAATGATGCATGTGTCTTCTGTTCTTTTTTTGGATATACTCTGTAATAAACTGAATATTATCTGGTCTGACTGAATTATATATGTAAAGAACTGTGTTTATGTCATCATACAGTTTCTCCTGGCTTTGTTTTTGTGATTTAACCCAAATTTGACTTTGTAGCCTAAATAAATTATTTTAACATGCTATCAAATTTGATCAATAATTCATAGCATTCAGCTCTGTTTACTCTCCGGGTAGTATTATTTTATCTGGAACAGAACAGAGAGCAATGCACCTTCTCAATGCCCTTCCTATCAGGTAACAGAATGGTGTCATTGTGTCTTTTCTATACATTGGAACTGCTGCTGTTATTATTGGGTGCTGAATGAAGTTTATTTACTACAGTAGACTACATAATTAAATGATCAAAGTAAAATTCAAGGTAATGTGTTTACGTAATATAGTTTACTTTTACACTACGTTATGCCATCCTAAAACAGATCCCAATGAACGGTTAATTTTACTTAACCAAAGTCTATGTTTAAATGAGGATATTACATAATACTGATGCAACTACTGTGGCAAATACTGATATATATTCTCCACTTTATAATCCACACATTGATGACTAAATGGATTGTGGCCAAAAGGTCCAGTGATAATAACTTAGAATTAGTAAATAAAATAAAAAAAAGTAGAAATAGGTATTTATATAAAAAAGTAAAGTGAAATTAGTTGAACACCTTGTAATGTTTATAACTTACAATGACTTATTACATCTAAATTACAAACATGTTGGTAAATTGCCTTTGAAGAAAAACAATACACAAAATGTAACTTTGATGGAAATGATAGAAATAACAATTTGCAACAACCTTTATTGTCTAATAAATTAAAATCTCTTCTGTTATGATGATTTTAGAAAGTAGAAATAATTATTACTAAAATGCCTATGATAAAACATATACTGTAGAA
The DNA here is from genome assembly GCF_027358695.1 of Spea bombifrons. NCBI lineage: Eukaryota > Metazoa > Chordata > Amphibia > Anura > Pelobatidae > Spea > Spea bombifrons. Next base: position 38,610,320 of record NC_071090.1, read on the forward strand.
AAGGGCCCTACCTCACGGGAAGGAGAAGGAAGAGGGATAGGGAAGAGGGAAGTTAGAAACTGAGGGGAGCACAGAGAGTAAACTGAGGGTGGATGCAGGTGGGGGGAATGCAAACGTAACACCCTGAAGGAGGGGATTCTGGAAGGGGGGCATTAATACCCCTTAGGACCCCTCCCACAAATAAAGGCTGTAAACAGCCTTTACACATACAACTTTGCTTATTCTAAAATTGTGAGATTAGTGAAATCAATTGAATCACACAAATACATATAGCATTAACTTGAATCAAGTGATGTTATCTGTGGGTTGCTCCAATATTCTAATATTCTTAGTGTATGTACAGTATGGTAATCTTTATTAAACTGCTATGAAATTTGTCAATTTTTGCTAATAGGTGTTTAAAGGAGATTTCATCATTACATAGGGTCAAGTTACTTGTTACTCAAGTTACCATGTGTTGTATCTTTATTTTCAAGTACAACATACAACAAAGCTTCAGGTATTCACACTACTCCGCTTTCCAATCCTCTTCTGGGTAGCCATTATTATCCTTTAATGACAAATATTTTAATTATTACCTGATTAGGAGGTTATTGATTTGCTGTGTTGTTAAGAAGCCACATATTTTCCATAAGATGCGTGTCAGTGCCTCCCTGTGATGGCAAATTGATTCAATGTAAAGGTTCCATCCAAGTTTTTTATTTAAGAAAACAAAATATTATTACATCATTATTAATACTTTTGCAGGGAATAGTAAAGAGAGGCAAACAGTCGTTGGTTGCTTTCCAAATAAGCAGTACAGCTTTTTGACGACAAAGAGTTAAATTCTGTGCATTCATATGTAATTGGCAGTTTTATCTATAATATACCACAAAATAGCAACAAATCACAGTAGCTTTTCCAATGAAATTCCAGATTTCTATTCTACCTGGAAATGACTCCATGTCCTTTGGGATCATTATTGCGAAACATTTGCTGAACATAACTTTGTGAGTTGCTCAGTTTCTCTCTTATTACGGCATATATCTGCAACACAAAGAGCGTTAAGCAAAGTAACAGTGTCCATGGCTGATTGTTTTCATGTAATAGGAAAGGTTTCATCCTGGGGTGTTTAGAATGTGATTCTCCTACAAAGTATCAAGATCAATGTCTTAGACAATACCTTAGATAATCATATAATGCAATACATGAGAAAATATAAAGTTGCACCTGAAAGTATAACCCTCTTGTTTGCCTCTTTTTAAAGTAATGATTAGGAAAAATATTTCCTTTGGGTTTGAGTGTGGTTAGCTCCGTCATTCTGAATATATTTCCTTCATTTATTACATTTATTACATTTATTACATTATATTTCCTTCATTTATTACATTACATTTATTTGATATTCATATTTAAATTAAATTTAAACATCTTGTCAATTGACTAACCTCATCAACACTGTAGTTTTGTGTGAGCGACACGTCTACTGAGAGGCTTCCACCTGCAGTCTGTGCTCTGATGTTTTTTCTGTTTTTTCCTCTCTGCTCTGTAAAAAACAAAACCAGATGTTTAGGACTACTTTTTTATACACTATTATTAGAAACATGTATTGTCAGAGCTACTGAAAGATCTCTCAACATAAGCGGGTAAAATAATTTTATCTAGATACTTTAGCAGCATAGTTTATATTTGTATCTATACATGGGAGAATAAACCTCACAATATTACAAATAGCAAAACATGGACACATTTTGTTTAGAGGGTATAGCTAAAAAACATTTTCAAATGTCAGGGCTTTACTAAAAATATTTGTTAAGGCAATAGGAAGAATTATGTATTTACATATTTTATTTGTAACCATATTTGGTCCTTATTTTTAGACCTGCAGAACACTGTGATACTTTCATAACTGTTAAACATTCTAAACGCTTAGAAGAAAGAGGCAATGGGAAAGATAAAAGAGACAAAACGTCCAAAGTAGTGACTATCCATCCTACAACAGAGCGAATTGGAAGAATGGAATATTATGACAGAAAGGCTCTACAGTGGACCTTAAGAACTGCAAAGTATACATGCTCACAAGATTTCATCGCACACAGATCTGTAAAAAAGACCAGGAGCTGAGGGTTTCAGAACCTCTGGAATCATTAATCATCAAATTATGTTCACTACAAAGGCTTTACAGTCAGGTCAGGAAGGGTATAACTATATCTTATCCTTACATTATTACAGATGTCATTTCCATGCATTTTTAATGAATTCATATATAAGTGTTGGACTTTAAAAGACAATAGTGTTGGCTCTTTGTTTGATGCTCTTCTGCAAGTAGACAGGTGGACCTGATTGTGACTAATTCATGTATTAATAGGGTTTAAATTAGATAATCTAAACAGTTTTTATCTGTCGAAGTATTGAAAAGGTTTTTTTTATGCCACAGTGAGGTACATACTAAAACAACAAGAAGGAAGTATTCAAATGCAAATTCATTACAATAAACAAATTAAACCTCAGTACCACATGTTTTACATAAACATTTGAGGATCTTCTTTGTGTAAGTGAAAAAAGCTTTTCTACATTGCAGGAAGCAGTTACACTATGCAAAAGGATACAATGTTGTCTCTGTTAGTCAATTTATTATGTCACATACTACTTGTTATGTCCTGTCTACCCATTGTACAGCGCTACGGAATCTGATGGCGCTATATAAAACAATAAATAATAATATATATATATATCTACAACTTCTTAGGGAGCCCCCCACTTCTGCCACCATCACTCCTAGAGCTCTTTTTCTACTCCTTATAAGAGGCAAGAAGAGATTCGGGGCTTGTCACCGATGGTGGAGGGGCTAGCCTAAATAGACCTGGAGTGGTGGGACTTGGAAAAGGACTTGGAAAAGGATGCGTCAAAACATTATTCCCCCGTACGGAAATTAAACATTGACCTTGAGGCCTGATCATTTGAAATTTGGAGGCTCACACATATTCTATTTCAGGTCAATTGGCTCTGAAAACCTGAACACTAATTCACTAATTAATAGATACTCCTAAAAAATATAAACACAGCTGAGGGAGGCATGTGCAAACTTGCCTGGATAAATGACATAGCCAAGTGTTTAATGACATAACTTCTCATGGATTTTCTTCTTTAAAACCAGGACTTCTTTTCTTGTTGATAAATACACATTGTGTTGCTTAGCAGCCTGGGGAATTTGAACGTTAAATAACTCTGCTAAGAAAATGATGCCTTTCCTTCTGCAGAGGTAGTGATTGTTCTCTTACAAACAATAAAATACCACTTGAGGGAGTCTGAAATCTGAAGATTCAATCATGGTGTGTCACACATACACCAAGACAATAGGTAAGTGTAAACTGATCACACTATGCAGACTGCTTGTAGTGCGACAGTTGTGAAAGTCTAGTTATGGATATAACATGACAAAGACATTAAAACGCCATTTTGTGGTGTTTCGAGCTGGTACAGCAACGTGTGTGTGTGTATATATATATATCTATATATATATATATATATATATACCGTATTGGCCCGAATATAGGCCGCACTTTTTTCCCCCACTTTAAGTCTTTAAAGTGGGGGTGCGGCCTATATTTGGGGTCTAGCGCCCGACGCCCGGGACATGCAGTCCCGGGCGCCGGGCAGGCAGCGGGGTTAGGATACAGATCCCCCGCAGCGGTGCAGGGGACCTGTATCCTACTGTCTGATACGCTCAGACAGCCTCCCGTGCCAGCACTTCCCACGGGGGGGAGTACCGACACGGGAGGTTGTCTAAGCGCATCGCACGGACGTTCACCGGCAGCAGCGATGCGCCGTTGCCGGTGAACGTGCGCACGATGCATTCTAACCCCCCCGACTTACCAGGGCAGACTCCCGGGTGTCTTGCAGGGCCGGCGGAAGACATCTACGCAATACGCGTATACAACGTCCGGTGCCGGCACTTCCGCTGAGTGCCGGTACCGGGAGTTGTATACACGATGTGCATAGATGTCCCCCTCCGTAAGACACCCGGGAGTCTGCTCTGGTAAGTCGGGGGGGGGGGGACAGAGTGGCAGCGTATCTCGGGGGGGGGACAGAGTGGCAGCATATGTCGAGGGGGGGGACAGAGTGGCAGCATATCTCGGGGAGGGGGGGAGGACAGAGTGGCAGCGTATCTCGGGGAGGGGGGGAGGACAGAGTGGCAGCGTATCTCGGGGGGGAGAGGACAGAGTGGCAGGATGTTTTTTGGTGCTTTTTTTTTAAAGAAAAAAACTTTTTCTTTAAAAAAGCACCAAACTTTTAGGGTGCGGCCTATATACGGGGGCGGCCTATATCCGAGCCAATACGGTATATGCTGTCTTAAGTGCTGCCTTGGTCTTGACCCAGGGTAACTATAAAAACTGTTCTGAAAACATTACGCATGATATGCAGAAAATCACATCTTATTGACAAAAAGGGGTCTGAGAACAATAATCACGACACTGGTCCTATCACGTCTGGATTACAACAATGCCCTTTATGTGGGCATGACAGGTTACCTATTGTTCTTGCTACAGGCAATACAGAACACTGCAACCAAAATCATCTCTCAGAATCATAAATTCAATCACATACCCAGGCCCGGACTGGCAAATGCCCGGTGGGCCGGACTGACATAGGGCTGATGGAGCTGCAGCTCCAGGCCCCTACCTTAAAACAGGCCCAGTCAGGACCGGACTGACTGGGCCTATGCAGCCTCATATAGCAGGGCCTCATTAACTCTTGAAAATGATACACTGGATATTACATTACACTTACAAGATACATATGTTTACCCTGTGCCCATCCCTCAGAGACCTCTGCTTGCCATCAACTACCCTGCAACAAGCAAGGGATACTGAAAGGAAGAACAAAAAAAGAAGGCTAAAAATACCCAAATTGAAAAAAAAACATTTATCCAAAGTTGCCCCAAAGAGTCAGAGTAGTCAGGTCTTTCCCTGGATCAATAATGCCTATGCTAAAGTTAAATTGATTATACGGTAATTCTGAATGCTTGTGTTTTTGAAAGCATAAACTGAATACACCAAAAAACCCACTTTACTCGGCAGTGCCTTACACATCTTTACTTTCCTCACTGTAAAAACATTTTCTTTGCTTAACAATCAACCCGCTTTCCTTTAACATAGCGGATGTCCCCATGTGGTCTCTAAAAGTTCCATGAGTGAAAAGGTCTCCAGAGAGGTTTTCTGTAATATATTAGTGTAGGGTAATCATACCCTCATGTAGTGGATCTTTTCTCCATAGTAAGCAAGCCCGATTTGGCAAGTCTGTCTCTTAACCTTTTTTATGTACTGGTTTCCAAAACTACACTCCATATTTCATCCATGTAAACCTAAAACATCAACTAGACCTAAACAATTCCTTTTGCACAATTTATTTTAAACAATATATACTGTATAACTCATCAATTATAAAGCGAAGAGGTAAATATTTGATATGTAGGTAAAAAGAGCATAAATGGCAGTTAATATGGCCACTGACTATATAAAAAAAAACACTAGACATTACAGGGGAAAATCTCATCTAAAGTTGATTGCCAATAGAGCTGTGTGAGAAATACTTTTCTAAAAGTATTTTGCAGAACAAAACTGAAATTAAATATTTATTGTTAAAAATGGACAACATTAATTATTTAAAAAAAGAGAGAATGCTGTTTCAACAGTTTCAGTAAGGGCAGCACGGATGAGCATTTTCCCTGGTTTTTAAAATCAATGAGAAAATGAGCCTTGCTGTCTGCATTCCAGTAAATGTTAAGTTAGCTTTGCATTTTTTAATGATGTTGTCATATGTAACAGAAATTATTTTTTTTTTTAACGCTTTCACATAGTTATGTTTAGAAGCATAACAGAATATACACTTAGCATAATATTGAGTTTTGCAATTAGGAATAATGGATATTTTAGTCTTCTGCGAAGTCTATTAAGGAGAATCTGAAAGAAAATGAAATGGTCGGCCTGCTCTTTTGGTAATGTTTCTACATGAGCTACTGCAACGGAGACATTTTAATTTGCATATGGGACCACTGGTGGGGACAGATTTCAAATTAGGATTCATGGATACTGGGTTTGCTAAAATACACTGACAATTCACCAGAAAGTGTGCATTCAAGACAAATAAATACATAAATGCACATATTCTTCATAAGATGTATATACATATTCATGCTCCCTCTGTCAGTAACTGACATACACACCCACACAGTCTTATACATACTTTTATAAGTGTATGAAGTTTATTCGGTCACAATGGCACAATGGCGTTTACAATACATGGTCATTTTGGAATCCCAGAATAAACTTGCCTGGGACACTGGACAGATCCCATGATTCTGAGACTAGGCAATCCAAGACAGGCGATGGTGATGTCACCAAGGAGGCAGAGCAAACAAAATATAAACTGTTATTTGTAAATAGTTATTACTGTGAGACATGAGTAACGGATGCCTTCTGATATTATCAATAGATGCGGAACATGATCTTTAGAAGTAGCTTTCAAAAGTACATGTTTGAATGACAGATCATTTCTAGAAATGCCAACCAAGAAGCAGTTAACATTATCAAATTAAAACAGAAATTCCAAAGGTTAAGGTGAACAATTTCAAAAATGTATTAAAAAAATGAAATGGACACTAAACTCATATGGGGCTATAATTACAACAAAAGCAAACGTTGCTTAACAGCAGTAGACTACAAAGCTTAATTTTATGCAGTTATTATTCTAACAGCCAGCTGATTTCAATGTCATATCATTTGCATTGTTTGGGAAGTCATTTTTATAACTATTTCTAATGGCGCAATCAACAAGTTAGCTGTGTCTTTCAAGTCAATGGACTGAGTAGGATGAAAGGTGAGCTCCTTTTAAAAGAATGCATCCTACACACTCTGTTGGTAATAAAACTTGTGTCAAACGCAAACAAAAGACTTCATTTTGAAATAAAAAAAAAAATCAGAATTATAATGGCTAGCAATAATAATGAAAAAGTCCTTTTGGAAAACCAGGTTATATAATGCAATTTCAAGTTCTTTTATTGCTAGAGTAAGAGAAACACATAACCAGCTGATCAAAACTGCAGATTTCAGAGACTTCTGATATGTCCAAAAAATGTTGGTTCTTAATACAAACAAAATATTTCCACTGGAAGCTTTTGTGTAGGTTAACAAAGACACGCATTATATTGCTGATCAGTAATAATGTTTAAAATTGTTTTCAAAAATGTTTTATATATGTCTTTAGTCCCATACAAAAGCAGAGGGCAAGTACCTGACTATTCTGGATAACCTGTGCACGCTTATAAATATATGATACCGTAGACAAAACTTTTATGAGTAGCTGTAGAATCGATCTTAGCCTTGGTGCCAAATAAATCTGTATTTTGAACTATCTGATTGAAAACTGCAGTTTCCAGGGAATTCTGATGTTTTGGTATTTACTACCAACAAAATATTCTCCTTTGCGTTGTAAAACAAAAGTTTTAGAAAATAAATTACAAGATGCTTTTAGTCTGTGAAAAGAAACACTTGTAAAATGTGCCAGAAGAAACATGAATAAACATAGTAGGAAAGAGTTGTTAACCATTTCTTAATAGGCATTAATGTGCTGTAAAAAATGAAACACACCTGCAAAGAAAAAGCAATAGTGGCAACTTATTAACACGCTTTAATGTTTTTAAAACGGGGAAGAACCGCTTACACTTAGAAGGTGGCTTATTAATTTTTTTTTAAATAATAAAAGGTCTGCACTAATATTATTGTTTTATACATTTATTTCCTAGCATGTAACTGACATGTCTTAGTTAAAACTGCCTTTTGTGCCTTTTAAATATTTGCATTTAGATCAGGAATCATGGCTCAACCAGTTGTTATTTTCCTAGTGAGCTTAGCATAAAATCGGTTAATAATCATATCTTTATGTTAGTTGACAAATTACCTACAGCAGGCCAGGCCCTAACATTAATTAAGGGTTCTCCATCATCTGAGCTGATGGAAGGATTCTGTGAGCAAACAACTACATGTAGAAGGAAGTCACCAGAGGGATAGGTCACTTTGGAGCTGAAAAACAATGTTCTTTGTAGGTCAGATATTAATCTCCTACTGTAGAAGCAGTGATGGGGAAGAGGTTGAGTGTAATGTCCTTCCTCGCAACTCACCATGCAATCATGCAAAGTGTTTCTCAAGTCCAAAATAAATAATGTTCCTGGGGAAAACCAAACTAATTCAGTTCTTAAGTACAAAAGTAGTTTTCCTGCCAAGTGATGGATCCCTTTAGAATACTAATAGAAACGTATCTTTCCTACTGACCTGGTGCACATAGATTTGAGTGGACGTTGTATGACCTGGCTGTTACAGCTCTAGTTTTGATATGTCCAGAAGCAAGCAACTTCCCCCCATTGCCATAATTTCGACTGTCAGTGAACAAGCCCCTCTCTGAGTGCTGACTCTGTCCTTCTATGAAGAGGGAGGATGGGTCCCATATATTTCTGTAAGAGTTGCGGATTCTTGGCAGCAGCAAAGTCGGTTCAGCCATTTCAGAATCTTCCAAAACAAGACACAGACAAATCCACAAAAACACCCAATTGTTTCAAACAGAAAGCCAAAGGTGTCACTAAGTAGAGCTGTCAGTAAGCAGTTGTTAGTGCGTTGCCTTGGTAACACTAGGCAGCCTGGAACTAAATCCTAGTTTATTGTTGAGACCTTGCTCATGGTATGTGAGGGAAACCATACACAGTAATAAGAATGATTTATTTTAAATTTATCACAGAACCTTTTAATGCTCCGTGAGGACAGGGAGATTACCGTGTTGGTGTTTGACAATTAACTGCAATAAATATGGTAAAAACTGCTAAAACATGTAAGAAAAGATGACAAAAATAGGAAACCACGGGAGAATGAAAATGCCCTTTCCCTTTTTTTTTATTAAAGAAGTAGGACTGATTTTGTAAAAGGGAAAGGTCACTCAGTTTGGGGCACACAGCAATATGTATTTATTTTTCCACTCTCTGATGCATGCCTCAGAATGAGGGACACACATGAATCTCTCTAAGGGTTGCAGGAAGATATTGATGCAGCCATTCCCAGGCTGTCTAGTATATATTATATATTATCTAGTATAAACTGAGTATTCTGTATGGTTAACCAGCCATCACCCTACAGAAAATTGGCAGTAAAATTAAATAATATGTTTAGATATAGATAGATTAGATATAGATTGGGTATAGATTTTTTTCTTCTTCTCTGGTGACGATTATACCTTTTTAATTGAGGAAGGTTCTCAAAATAGCATCCTGCAGGATGGCATTGATTTTACAATACAAGTGTTCCCAAAACATCCCAACTACATTATATATTGTCTGTATTGGCTTATTTCGTGTTTTCTTATGTATACACTGAAGAGTTTTTAAAAAGCTTACTGGAAAATGATTCTTATCTGTGTAAATACTCAGTGGAACAAAACAAAACTCCAAAAAGTCCAACATATTACAAAGAGGTTAAAGAACAAGCCTTATTGTACTTGATTTCTTAAAATAAATATACATAAATATTTATATAATAAATATAATAAATCTCATATACAATATCATGAATTGAACTCATTAGTTTATAGATAAACATTTTACACATTTATTGATGATAGGGGATGAGTTTTGCTAACTAGGCAGGTTAACTTCTTTGGCATTTGGAATAAACTACTTTGAAATAGAAAATGACAAAGTTTAAAACCTGGAAACACGATTGAATGATGGGACTGTAACTTGTATGCTGCTCCATAATGAATTCACTACAACATTATGTGTCAATTAACTTTGTAAGTGGACATATGATATTACATCATTATTAGTGAATGGCCATTACTTATCATTGTACATGTGTATTAAAAAACTGAACTTAAATAACTAAACTATATATACAAAATATACTCATATTGCTAACAATACAATTTAGCTGCCCAAACAAACCTCATTTAACATATAGAAATGGTGATATCATTTTACGTGCCAGTCTGCTAAAAGTCACCTTATTAAAGATTTAGTATGTCTCAGCAGGTAAAGCCTTTGCAAGGTCATGTTTATTTAGATACAGATTTTAAGGTGAATGCAGAAAAAGCTAAATGCCCCCACTGACTGTTGAGCAGGGCAGGAAGTTAACTACCCAGTGACTATTTGCCTACATGTTTACATGCATTATACATGCTATTTTACTAATGTACATTTTCATTTTAAAAACAAAAATATAAATAATATACAGTATCTGCATGAAAGGGAATTATAATCCACCTAACTGTTTAAAACCAAGAGGTGTGTGGTCGTATATATGTATAGAACGTGGTTCAATGCAAGGTAAGAACACATTTGTGTGCCGCCGTGTATTGTAGTATATCTGTTTGGTGTTAGAGTGAGTGTGTTAATGTATAGTGTTAGAGTGCGTGTGTGTTTGTAAGCATATGGCATTAGCATGTTAGCTTATGAGGTTTAAATGTGCGTGTGATACTGTATGTTAGGATGAGATATCAAAGGGGATGAGATCCACATTTCTGTTGTAAATATCTCATTTAAGCTGCTCCCTAAATGTGAAATTGCCATTAATTACATGGATTGTTGGTGCTGGAGGTTTTTCTGAGTGCTTGCTTTAATACTTAATATTGGATTAAAAGTATTTAATTACCAAATAATTAAGTCATAGCAGGAAAACACCTTCCAGTAGTTAACTGTTTATATAGTTCAACATTATACAAAACAACAGGGGCTTCATATTGATATATTTCTATAATATCGATATGGTAAATGTTTTTTTATTTGGTATATTTTTGTTTTTTCAAAAATATAAATATAAAATAACTTGCTTCTTACAGTTAGTTTGTACACTGAGGTTGACAGGCTGACATTTTAAGTAGATGATTATATGTCATTGATGGCCAACATGTGGCTCTCTGAGATGATACTGTTTTGAGATTCCATAGGTTATAACAGGGCTATTTGTCTCATTTCACATCTGGGTCACGGGTAATATTACACAGAACCTTAGCACACAGAAAACACAATATACATCTTATACAGTTTGCACATGCACTATGTGATACAGCTGCTACTCACATATTACACACATGTTTTAGGTATGTATGTTTCTCTATATGAGAGGGTCTTCCTAGTTTATCCCTTTAGCATAGCAACAGTTTCAAAATTGCGAGGGCAGCCCCAACTTCCAAGCATAATGTTTACTGTCAGCTGTTCCAGCAAACATCTACCAATTTATACACTATTCATGCAGGGAAGTGGAAGGAGATGGGTATGAAATGTAAAAGTACGGTATATTTTCAATCTCTGACTCAGAGTACTGTGTTTGTATATCAAGTCATTTTAAGACAAAAAATAACTATAAATACTTTTGTATACATAGTTACAACATGTTAAACAATGATCACTGTCAATCATAGGAAATTGGTTTCTAGTTAGGATTATGATACATTAATGGAATTCCTTGGCAACAGGAGAGATTAACTTGAAAGAATTCCAAGCAGGAAGTATTTCCGAATTTATATGGCATTAGGTTGTTGACTCACAAAGAATCCGTGGACTGCTACAATATTTCAGGTCTGCATGAGAGTTAACAGCTTCATCTCACTGAGTTGACCTTATATTCTAAAAGGCCAGGCCCAGTGAGCTTCTGCCCCCAAAAAGTTTGAATTTCCCTGTATAAAACATATTTTAAAAAGTGAGAGGTATTAAACTTCACCTCATTGACTGAACTATGAATTGCGTGGGGCCAAGGACACTGTTTGGGGAGGAAAATGGCACTGTTAAGCTGTTTGGGGATAAAGTTGTCACTGTCAAGCTGTTTAGGGACGAAGATGGATCTGTTAAGATGTTTAGGGACAGATATGTCAGAGAAGAGCTTTTTGTGGACAAATCTTGCATTGTTAAGTTGTTTGGGGATAATGATGGCAGATACATGCTGTTTGGCACAACGATGGCACTATTAAGCTGTTTGGGGACAAAGATGTCAGCGACAAGTTGTTTGGACACTGAGATGGCACTGTTAAGCTGTTTGGGCACAAAGATGGCACTTTGTGTATGGCTCAATGTACAGCAACTGTTACATGCATTATGGTCACATCATGGACTAACCACAAACTAATTCAGCCAATTTCAGCATCTGTAAAATTTCTACTATAATTAACATGTATGATGCAATTTACACTGTCCATTATTTTTATTAAAGATGAACTCTTAAAATAATACATAAAACATTTGAAATTGTACACAAAACAAGTAGGTACTCAATATCCATGCTTAATATACAGAGAGGAATAGGTGGAGCTCAAAGAGGAGAAGGTGAAGCCTAAAGAGGAGGAGTGGAACCAAAAGATAAAAGGGTTGGGTTTACAGAGGAAGAGATGTGGCTTGGACAGGAATTAAGATTAAGGGGTGAGTCAGTTTAGTCAGGCCTAGGGCAGCACAAAACCTAAATGCATCACCTGATGGTTCTTGTCTGCTACCAAATTTGATGTTACATTCTATGTATGTTTCATTTTAGCGTTTGGAACACTTCCACAAACCAGTCAATGGGGATTAAGGCTATACAGAGGGCCAATAACATATCTAACAGTCATTATTTATTCCTGGCATTAAATCCATGCACCACACTGATTTTACTTAAAACTGCTGGAATTTTATGATCGCATACTCATGCAACTACATTAGTTTGTGTGCAGTATTAGGACAACCAAGCACTGGTCAAAGTGAGCCCAAAGAAGCACAAAATCACTTAACACTTCATACATTAAGAAGAGATGAGAATTGTTTTTGCCATAGATTTCATTACTTTGGAGCTCCTTGATACATAATATTCAGAAAGACCATTCTAAATCAGTTCTCACATAGATAAAATTGTTAGCAAATATAAACATTTTTACTTTTTATAAAATTGCAAGATTTATTTATTTTTCCTTCTGGTGACAGAATAATGTCAGAAAATCCACTTTACCTAAACCAGTAATGAAATAAACATAGAGGATTCCAAAGCCTGCTGGTCCTTAAGTACATAATTTAATACATATAATTACAAAACATAAAGGGAAGCTTCTGCTATCACTTGTTTAAATGCATTTTATTGATCTGCTGCTGGACAGATCAGTGGAACATCGTGGTCCTTTCACTAGATTAGAAGCACGCAGGGTAGATAATTGTAAAATGGACCATGGAAGATTAATGTTTAAAGGTAATGTATCACATAAACTTTCATTTTCCATAATTGCACCCCTTAGAGAATAACTTGCTATGGTACAAATATTATAAAAATAGAGCAATTGCTTGATGAGTGGAGGTCATTTAATATTTAGTTATTTCCTTAGATTGTAGAGATTGTGTTAGACTACACAGGGTGACCATGAATAATAAACTAGTACAGAACTAAAACTACTGCTAAAACAACTAAATTGTTTATACATGAATACATATACTATATTATACTACTACTGAGAGCGTGATATACTGCGCCTAAGGTTACAGGGATCTGATATCAGATAAAGCACCTTAGCCACGTGAGTTCCACGGCACGCCTCCACGCTCTGCCCACTCGAGACTGGAATCGCCAGCTGGAGTGAGGCTGTCAAGCTGCAAGCGCTTTTGGTGATCCGAATCAGCACCGGGTAGCGGTCGCTATTTGAAGTAGTGCTCGTGGATTATATTCGGGGATCTGGATTAGTTGAGAGTCATTGCTAAAGGATTCGGGGTCGCTTCATGACACGAGTGGTGACTCCAAGTACTTCTGATCGGGACCAAAGTAAGGCATTCGGGGACCGAGCATGTGAGAGTTTCTGTAGATCGGGCGGCATGTGACAGGAATGCATTGCACAAAGAACAGAACGCTGGGGACCAGAACCAGCCCAATGCGTGAGTTCGATGGAGGAACGTTGGAGCTCAGGCGCTACAAGTCCATCGATAACAAGAAGGGATCGGGTGATTATGGCGATCTCGTTCCCGTCTCCCCTCGGCCAGATGTGGCAGTGTCCGTGCCTGCCAGCCCCGCAAGGACCTACAGCAGAGGAAGGGGGTCTCCCCTCGCTGGATACGGTAAATGCAACTTCACCAGTGCCCTTCTGTTTACCCTGAGACAATTTTGGATATGGGTAGCAGAGAGTTTTTAGGTCAAGTCTAATTTATTCTGCTTTAAGCACGCGGGAGAACGGCTCAGATGACCTGCGTAACTGTAGTATACCCACCATACACCATGTGTTCCTCGTGGATTGTTTCGGGTACTATTTGATTTATTGTATGTATATTTAGTTAACACGGCTAGTAAGTAATACTCTCCCCGATGGATCTATATAGATCCAATCTAAATTCTTTAAAATATTAATAATATGCGATGTTACATATGTAAATTTATCACCGACGCCTAAAGCTTACGTTAGAAAATGTGCTGATACAATTCTTGCATTTTTTGTTTTGTAAAATAACCCACTTAACCCCAATCGGTGGTAAAATTAAAAACATGCAATGCACACCAGCAGCATTTTAGAAGGATAAAGACTGATATTTGGCACATCTATCTATCTATCTATCTATCTATCTATCTATCTATCTATCTATCTATCTATCTATCTATCTATCTATCTACCTACCTATCTATCTATCTATCTATCTATCTATCTATCTATCTATCTATCTATCTATCTATCAATAATAATAAAATACAATAATACGTAATAGTTATCTGAATACCCTGCTCCCCGAAATAAAAGAAAAAAACACCTATGACATTTAAAAGGCTTGAAGCTTAATTTTCCTCCAAGGTCCCTTATAAAGTAAAAGCAAGTTAACGCTGCGTAAAAGTATAGGGTTTGTGTTCCAGATTCTGGAATCAACCACTTTTTATTAGTTACATGAAGATGGTACTGAATTACCCTTTTTGTTTGCTCACTGTTGTGCTGTTTATTTAAAACTCAATGATTCTGTATAGCTCTGCAATGAGGCAACAGAAACAAACAAAGCAAAGATAAACCATTAAGTGTGGAAAACTTGCTTATTATTTGCTTAAATGTTTTGTTTTTTAAATATGTGTCAACTGGAATAATACTCAAAATAAACTTTGCAAACTGGCATGTTTGTGAGTAGATATTAGGCTTGTGAAAATTACGGTAGTTTTGTGTTACAGATAAGGTACGTTTGTACATTTGACCCTATATCATCCAACTTTTCAAATCTAATATGGTAAACTTAATACGAGATAGAATAACCAGCTAAGTGATGGACAAAAGTGCACAGTCTCACCAACCCTTTATTTATTTCAACTCTCTTCAAGCGCAGTAGCTGTTACTGTTGGTTACTGTTTTTTTTATCTTAATTCCCATTAGAGAGTTCAAAAGCGCCGGAAGAATTGCTAACAAATGTATAGATTATGAAATAAAATTATAAGACAGTCCTGTTCCCTACAGACACAAAAGTGCCACTTAGCTATACTGAAACAAAGGGTGAATAGCATTAAATGAACCACATCCTAGAGATCTGTATTACGTATTGCACACATAATGCATGGTCCCTGATGTGAGACCTGGTCATAAATACATTCAGAGACTATTCAACTTCATAATTACAAATATTGTCAGTTTGTTATACCTTGGCCACCCTCATACCTCTGGCTTTTTACTATGGACTGAGATCTAAACATTAAATGGTACACTATTTGGTTAGTACAGCACAGTATTCTCAAATGCCCTTCTAGGTTGCTGTAAACTCTTGGAATATTTAGTTACTGGTCAGTTGGTAAATTGTAGAGGGAAGTTTATTATATACCACAGGTTTCCCTAGATATTACACTGTCCAATCTTACTTGGGAGTGATTTCTTGCCTCTTACAAAGAGTTAAAAGATCAGCAACTCAAAATGCAGAGTCTGAGGTTAAGCAGGTCTGCACAGCTTGTTTTAAAATTTCCCAGGTAATCTAGTGGCATGCAGCCCAGCGCTTGACTAAGCACTGCTCATTAAGCTGTGTTCAGTCCTAACAGAATCAAATATTAGATGAACCACTAGCTATAGAGCTGGAAAAGTGAACAGGTAGTGATGATTTCTGCAATCATGGACTAGCCACAAAAACCAAAATAGATCAGTAAAGTATTTACCTGCTTAAAAGCAGAGTTGAAAATGTTTATTTCCATACAACAGTTTTTGAGAAGTTTTTTAAACTTGTCTCCCTTCACAATTTTGTCATACCAACAAACAGTGTTTACTGTTGGTACTCTAGAATTAATGCAATTATTTAACCAGATTAAAAGTGCTTATAACTTTTTTCCTGGCATTAGCAAATAAATTGCTCATATGATACAAAAGTGTTTCTAAGCAGTGAAGCATTTTGTCTTGTATGTGCTAGATGGCCCATTCCAGTGTGCTAGATGGCCAATTCGGGCCTGGTAAAAACCCACAGATAGAAATAATTTCATTAACCCCTTAATGACAGGCTAGGCACGTCGCGCAAAAAAAGTCAGTTAATGACCAATGACATGCCTGGCACGTCATGGCATTAATCAAGCTTAGAACACGTTTTACAATTGCTTTCTTTGCTTTGTTGGTGTTGATGTAATGCCTCTATGTCAAGGCATTCAGCAACACTGAGATCGGCATCAGGGGCCATGTCTTGCCCCTCCTTGAGGCTTCAACGTCCGCCATACACTGAATGGAGGCGGACGCCCATTTTAGAAGAGTTTAGGAGGGGATCAACCATCCTAAGCTTCAATATTGTTGCTGAAATGCCTCAATAGTAAGGCATTCAGTGACACTGAACACCCACCCCAGGACACACTGCAAGAGATTTTGCCACTTGCAAGATGGCAACGAGTCCTTTAAACAAATTTAAAACTCTCTAAAGTTTCCAAGAGGGTCTCTCCAGACCCTCCTGAGAACTCCCCCAGCAGGTTGAATACAGGTACTGCATTGAACCATGGAAGTCAATGAATGCCAGCTTTGTAATCACAATGTGATTAGTAAAATAATAATTAGTAAACAATAACGAAACAAAAATGATTTTTTTTTAAATGTGGTAACATTTAAAACTAATTATGCAGTGACGTCACCATCAGGGGAACCATCCAGTTTCAGCAAAATGTAAAAAAAGTCCAAAAATAATAATTTTGAGCAAGTGCTAATATTAGCGCTGTATCTTTCCAGAAATCCTAGCATGGAAAGAGTTAAAATACGAGCATTTCAAATACCCAACGGGTGTCTAGTTTGAAAAAAAAAGAATGATTTGATGGGGTAAATTGGAGTGGCAGACTGACTAAAATAGAAAAAAGCATACTTCCCAAATATGGCCTTTTAGCCCCCAAACAACCAGACAAACCCATGCACGGATGGTATCACTGTGATCAAGAGATGTTGCTGAACACATATTCGGGAATTGTTTGACAGTGACATATACCAGGAGTGGTACATTTTTTACCTGAAGTACAATGTATGTGAAAAAAAACTACACAAAAATACCAACATCAGTTTTGACAGACTGGTGGTAAAATGAGTGCTGAAATACCCTGGGGTGTCTAGTTTTTATAGATTCATATAGTTTCAATATATGACACATATATATATATATATATATTGTTAAATTGAACTGACCGGCTTCACACATGTCCCAAATAGGACATGGTGGCAGAAGTACCATATGTCAAAGCTCTTGACAAAAAAATGCGCACTTCCAAGATGGTTTAGACATTAATGGATGTGTGTTGAGTTATATTTGAGGGGACAGCAAATTTACACTGTTATACAGGCTGTACACTCACTACTTTACATTGTAGCAGAGTGTCATATTTCAAAATATATACAAAAATGTGAGATACTTTATATACAGCATATATATTTAGTACATTTTGATTTATGCCCTTAATAAGATAATCCAATGTAAAGGACTACTATGCACTGGTATATTGTTAATCTTCTATTTTTCATTTTTCCGATCTTATTTTTATAACATTGAGAACTCGACCTGGATGGTAGATCCAGATAGAAATACAGATAAACAAGAAACTGGATCATCTGGGACACTTAAATGCCTTTTTTAATAAAAACATTAATAATGGAGACTATAGAGATACTTCACTGTAAATATTTTATGTATGGAGATGTGTACTGCTCAGTTTCTTAAATTATATGTACAATATTTTGAAGAATTCAGACTACATTAAGCTTATATAACTCTACTCCCAATTGAACAGAGGCGCATAAAACTATCAGTGCCAAATCAGGGATAATTTGATGTATGGTTTATTGAAAGAGAATTTAGGCATCTGAAAACTGCTTGTACAAAAGCCAATGCAGTCTTTGTGTTGTAATGCTTTATTTATTTCTGGAATGGGAACTGTGTTCTTAGGGGAAAATCGGTGAAAACCCTACACAGGGAACTTGATTACTCACTTATCTTCCCGTATCCAGGTAATCACTTTACATTTTGCAAGATGTTGACTAAGTTCCTAAACATCTTGGAAAAAGTTTCCAATTATACAACACATGAGGTGGAGGAGCATATATAGAATATAGAAACATAGTATTTGATAGCAGATAAGAACCATTTGACCTATCTTATTATTATTATTATTTATTGTTTTATATAGCGCCATCAAATTCTACATGCTCATATTACTATTATGCCTGTTTTTGGAAGCATTCTTACTTAGAACCATTTTTTCACACGTCTAAATTGTTTGCATAGTACTGTATATATATATATATATATATATATATATATATATATATATATATATATAAATGCGTTTTTTTTATATTTTTCAGACACAGACACTAACAGCTTGAGTTATAATAATCTATCCAGTGGAACAAGTTACTACAGCTGTGTCAGCCAGATCACTATTGGTAAGCACCAATATCTTGTCTGTTCTTATTATGTAGTGTGACATACAAATATATTTTTTTCATTTTTTTTCAAGATACAATTAGATATCTCTCTGGATACATGAAAAGCAACATTCCCCAATCCTAGCGACCAAGACACCATATATATTTTTGAGAGGGTAGCTCTTTTGTAGCAGTAATTACGGCTAAGTTGTATAATACAGAAATACATAATATTCTAACAACTTGGCAAAGTTTACCTTAAAAAATATATTATTTGGGGGTGCCCATTATATGAGATTTTACTAAAATGAGCTCCCCTGCTGTCTCATGAGCTGCCCAACAAGTCTTGAAATTGATGTCCGTACAGAGAACTCAATATGGTGTCATATCGCAATGTTCTAATTCAAATTTTCACAAGGTGGTAGGATAAGTACACAGTCTTGTTCCCGGCTCTGCCTCTAACATTGTCCCTGCCTGTGAATGAATTAATTAACATCTGGCCGCCCCATTATGGTAATTTCACTCATGACAATTTCCTTTTAAAGCCAACTTATCTATAAAAGGAAAACATATTTTACATTAATCAGTAGAGCATGAAAGACATTGCTTGCTTTTTTTAACAGTTCAGCAGTTTTAAGGATATTTTTAGGAGCACTTGCGTTACATTTACAACATCATATTTAAAGTATATACATTGAAGGCTGTACAAAAAGATAGAAATCAGGAAAGGTGCAGGGCAGGAAATGTAAAGATATATCAGCAATGTAGGATAAAAAACAACTAACTGATAACATAAAGGAGCTTATTCACTAAGCTGCTAATGTGTTTGATTTGGCTAAAAATGTGAGTCACATAAATGAGACATAAATCCAACTTGCAAATTCACTAAAATGAACACACTTGTGAGGCCCCCTCCTCTAATTATATATAAAAATTTAAGAACCTAAAAAAGATGAAAATAACCTTGAGGGCATCTGTGCCCTGCCTGCCCCCACCCCACCCTGCCAATTGCTGTGAGGGAGTTAACGTTTGTTAAAAAAAACAATTCCTCCCCCTCCCTCCATTACTGCCCTATGAGATCGAGGGGCTAATGTAATGCAAATTAAATAAAAAAAACCCATAAAATTAAAAAACTACCTACTGCACATGCTACCCATGTATGGGAACGTGGTCCAATTAACCACATTTTAGGTTCCAGGAAGGTGGAAAAGAGCTTTTAAGGCCCATCCATTTCAAAGAATAAAACAATACCCTTGACTCTCATCTTTGCCCCAGGGAACTGAAAAGGCCTGCCACAAAAAAAGAAAGCCTGATGCACACAAAAAATTACATCCATTATGTGCCTGATTTGTGCCACACCACTGCTTCAATACCACGGGGCAGGAAGGGGGGGTGGGTGAGGCGCCTTACCAAATGTTTTTTTTAAATACATCTTAAACCCTCATCCCAATAGGCAGGGGTTGGGGCACAAGAGGGGACATTGATTTGACCAAGGGTATTTTCTTCATTGTTTTTTTTCAGGGGATGGGGTAACAGGGTATACCTGGACCTTATGCCCCTCTGGACAGGTTGGTGAAAGTGGTATGATCGTCAGACCCCTCCCCAGTTATTAGGGGGTCATTTTTTACATTTTATTGTGGGGGTCAATTTTCTTCTATACTGAATTTTGCAAGTTTCTGTTAGCTTGCTTGCACCCTTTCCTAAAACTTGCAAAATTTAGAGGCATGTACTTGCATGGACTCGCAGGCAACTTGCATATTAGGACGCTTTACCATGTAAAGACATGCAACCTCATGTGATTTTAAATAGACTACTTGACTTCTTAGTGAATACACCCAGTACAAAGTATCCTGCTTTGGGATTAGGTTGAATGGACATAGTTTTATAGTACAGTATAGTTAGAGTTTGTCTGATTTCTTTCTGATGATAAGTACTTTTTCTGCGATGATTATTAGTAATTAAGTAACTAATAAAACAGATTCTATAGATTTACTAAGGGGACTATAATGATACATATTTTGTTCCTAGAATCAGTAAACTGGGTTTGCTTTGCTATACGGTCCATGTCTCCCTACATTCATCGAGAAGCACTTCTTGCTCATAAATGCACTGCTGATCTCTTTTACACAAACATCAATAGTGCATGTCCACATGATCCTAATGCACTTCCATTTGGGGCTAGATTATCAAATAAATCCACAGTGTCCCTCTCTATGCTAATGCCTTTTGGATATATTCTGTTGCGAGAATATTTTTACTGCCTTTAAAACTTTGTATTTATCTGTGTTTTATAGGTTTTGAGGTTAATGGCCCAGTTGCAATTGGCATATCCCATTGGAAACCTCCATTAATGCACAATGAGACTTACCGTCCTTTTGATCAATCACAGCACAATCCTGACGTTCCGAGGACCCCCGTGTCTTGTTCATTCATGACACACATGGATTTATCAGCATCTTTATCCTGTCCAACATCTCTGTCTATTATTCCAACTCTTTCGCAAAGCAGCAGTCAAGATACACTAAGTCAGGACACTGACCTTAACCAGGGTGAGGATTTCTTAACTTTTTTAGCAAAACTGCAGTTTATATGTTGTATGAAAGTATATTTACATATGTGTGTTTGTGTTTGCTATGTATGGTCTATTGATAGATAGTTACACAACCATATGCAATTAAAATGAATTAACATAAATCATTTTTAACAGAGTGTTAATGGTGGGTTAGCTTAAAATAATTTAAAAAAAAAAAATAATTTACATGCAACATACCCTGTGATTTCAGTACATAAAAAGAGAATAATGATAATAATAATAGCTTGATTTTTATATCCAAAACAATAAAAAATTATTAACATAGTTGTAATAGAATCGTCATGAAAGATGTATACATTGTTTTTAGAATGAAATACTTGTTGTGTTTCAGTAAGTACTTATGGTGGTAGATACAAGAAATGATTTGTTCCATTAGAGAATGTAATACATAGACTACATTAGGCGGTTTCCACTTAGGACTGAACATAATATTTAAATGTATATGCATTTGAATATGAGGCTAAATCAGCTGAGAATGGTTTGTGCTTAAAGCAGACATGTCCCCTGTTTCGTTTAATGGTATTTGCAGGAGCAATATATATATACACATAAATACACAGACACATTATGTTTTAGGAATCCTCCTTAAGTGTACAGTATACCATTAGACCAGTGATCTTAAGTTTCTGTTCTGTAGATCTGCATCATTATTGATGAATGGAATTGATCGATTTGTCTTGGTCAGCACCCTTTGAACCATGCTCATTATTGCCATGATCTCAAAATTGTTTTCTCAGATATATTAATTGGACATTTATTATGATGATTATGTGGAATATCATGAAATTAACAAATTGCATTTTCTTGGTTAGAGTTTGTCTAATATTGCTGTTAAACCTTGTCATACAAAATGTTATACAATCGCCTACATTCTATTACAAAGGCAGTCTAGCTACTTTGTTAATCTGTTGTTCACAATCAATAGTTTGGCTTGCACCCATGAGTATGAAAACAGAACAAATGACAAAGAAATGAGCAATAAGGAAACATTTCACGGTTGTTAAACAGACTGATAATGATGTTACATGCTTTGCTCTATATTCTGTGTGGGAAGATACGGTATGTCAAGAAGTGCACGTCAAAGGCAGGAAAATAATGTTTATATAGGTATAAATGTATTTTTAAGTATGTTTCTGATATTGGTGTAGGAACACTGGAAGAAGTTCTCATAATGAAATATTTACAGTTTGGATTCCAATGTATCGAATTAAGTTATTTTAATTAACCACTAGGGGGCTATATATCCACGCTAACATCTTCTACTTATGAACCCAAATTGCTGGAATTCCTATGTACCATGGTGTTTAGAAACAGATGAAGAATATTTATCAGCATATAAGGCTGATAACCACCAATACTGGCACTTTAGTCTTAAAGTGGAAGGTATATTTCCTCCCCATTAGAAAACCAACAATCCAATTTTGTTTTCCTAGGTGATGTTAGTGAAGTACAGTTGGTATCACTGTAGGCCTTCAGAACAGATGGTCCCTGTTTGGACTACAACATGCAACAGAGAATGGACAAAATAAAATACCACATCCTTTATTAAATTTCCCATTTCAGATTTTGATATCCACTTTTGCCATTACAAAATTACACCTATATGAGATTTGGTCAGACATATTTCTTTCCTACTATTTTTCACCTTATCTTGTGTATATCACTTAAATAGAAACATTTAAATACATTAAGGGGCTTAACAAAGAATAGGACAGATGTTTATTTCTGAGGAAATGTTAGAACAAGTCATAATCTAAAACTAGAAGACCATAGACTTTAAAGTTTTACAGCCTCCCAGTAGGAGTAGTAAAGGTTAAAACAGACAATATAAATACCGTATTTGCTCGATTATAAGACGACCCCCCAAAATCTGAATATTAACTTAGGAAAAAAGAAAAAGCCTGAATATAAGACGACCCTAAAGGAAAAAAGTTTTACCAGTAAATGTTAATTCATGTAAACAATTTTTTTTAATAAAAGCTATGATTGAGAAAAATATTTTTTTTTGTTTTTATTTCTTGTATTTTCCAACCTGTCCCCCAGTTACGCACATCTGCCCCCAGGCTTGCCACACCAATATGGCACTGTGGCCCATGATATGCCTTTTAACCCTCTATATGCCACTGTGCCCCATGGTATGCCTTTTGACCCCCTATGTGCCACTCTGCCTCCAGAAATGCCTTATACCCCTATATCCCATTCTGGCATTTAGGGGGTTAAAATGCATATTATGGGGCAGAGTGGCATATAGGGAGGTATAAGGCATTCCAGGAGGCAGAGTGGCATTAAGGGAGTTAAAACGCATTATATAGAGCACTCTGCCTCCAGAAATGCCTTATACCCCTATATGCCACTCTGGCATTTAGGGGGTTAAAAGGCATATTATGGGGCAGAGTGGCATATAGGGAGGTATAAGGCATTTCAGGAGGCAGAGTGCACTATTAAATGCCCCCTTAACGCCACTCTGCCTCCTGAAATGCCTTATACCTCCCTATATGCCACTCTGCCCCATAATATGCCTTTTAACCCCCTAAGTGCCAGAGTGGCATATAGGGGTGTAAGGCATTCCAGAAATGCCCTACACACACACACACACACACACACACACACACACACACTTACTTACTTACTTACTTACTTACCGGTGCTTCCAATTTCCTGCTGTATTGCCGGGGCAGCGGGTTGACGTCTCATTCCGCGGCAGCCGGAAGGAGGTGGAGTTGGCAGCGGGGGTTTGTATGCGTCCGTCGCAAATACCTTCCCCGGCTGTCAGAGATCAGGAACTCTGGAACTCTGATCTCTGACAGTCGGGGAAGGTATTTGCGACGGACGCATACAAACCCCCGCTGCCAACTTCACCTCCGGAAGCACCGGTAAGTGTGTGTGTGTGTGTGGGGGGGGGGGGCGACGACAGGAGGATCCAGGTCCCCTGCAGCGGTGCGGGGGATCTGGATCTTAGTCTCCTAATCAGACCTCTATTTGAGGTCTGATTAGAAGACGACCCCGATTATAAGACGAGGGGTATTTTTCAGAGCATTTGCTCTGAAAAAAACCTCGTCTTATAATCGAGCAAATACGGTACTGTATGCATGCTATATGCCTATGCTCATAGCAAGAGACCTAGGTTTGAGCCTTGTGACACAAAGCTGGAATAATGGTTAGACTAGATGGGCATCAAATTCTGTTTCTATGTTTCTAAATGTCTTATATTACTGTCCTGTTGACAACCTTTCCTCTCTTCTTTGTGCTGATCAATAAAACAGTTAAAATATTTATAAATTCAGGTTGACATAATAAATAACATTTTGGACTCATGAAGTGAAAAAGAAAGCTAATGAACATGATATAGTGGGAAGATGGAAAATATCAAATATTTCTAAATAAATAATCACGATGCTTAGATTGGTAATCTCTGCTAGATTGGCTGCTAGTAAAGATTGAACTGCCTTTGCAGAAATACCCAATTGTCTGTGTAACCTTGCCGTTTTGTGTTTAATTATGGATAAGATTTTCCTGGCGGGAAGAAATCAATATAACATCTTAAAATATACTGCACTGTACAAAAGACAGGACTGTTTTATTAAATAAAGATACTTTACAGAATCAGATCTCACTCATTAATGAGATTAGTGTTTATTATGTACCAAGCCAAACCAAAGGGCATTGTAATTACTTTGTTTTGTTACCTAATTTGGAAAAAAAGGAGCAAACAATCATTCTGAAACACAGTTGTATACACTTTTGTTATTTCAGTTGATAACCCCTTATGAGAAAATGACAAATCAAACTCTAAGAACTGGAATGTCCTCTTAAGCTTACACTTATGGATCAAACAGTTCTCTTTTATTCATGTATGAATAGTTTTTATATATATCATACATCTTATTTTGCTTACTATACTGCCAACA
This sequence comes from Spea bombifrons, assembly GCF_027358695.1. NCBI lineage: Eukaryota > Metazoa > Chordata > Amphibia > Anura > Pelobatidae > Spea > Spea bombifrons. The sequence goes on from NC_071090.1 coordinate 38,635,667, forward strand.
TGCCTGGTAATCGAGTGGCTATATTCCATGGAACATGATGTTTTGCATTTCCATTGAAATTTGCATCAAATTGCCTATCTTTGTCCTGAACAGTTATTCACGACGAATTGCTTTATGCATGCTATTATGTAACCATAACAGAAAGCCTTCTCCCCATAGATGACCAGGAGTTTTGCAGTCAAACTATAAATAAACACATCCCAGAAAAATAATTTCCCTGTACTGGCCTTATACTGTACCTTTCTTCAGTACAATGAAAATGGGATTCTAGATTGATTTGGGATGTTGTTTATTGTCATGATGAGCATAGTATTCATAATGGTGAGATGTCTAAATCAACACTGGGCCTAAAATTCTATTGTCACCAATTTGTTCCTCATTTGTACTCCAGGTATGTATAATTAATAAGGTTTTGTGGGAGATCTACATGTTTTTACATATTTTACATTGAAACATCAATACTAATAACCCTCCAGACAATAAAGAAGTCATAAAATGCACATAGACTGCTGTCTTCCTGACAGACGTTTTAGTAGAGACAAAGTCAAGCTTAAGGCTAGTGGCACCTAGGTGCAGTATTTCTTCAGCAGCTCCCCCATAACCAGGGCCGGCCGAAGACTTAACGCCGCCTGGGGCGAAGTTTAAAACGCCGCCCCCCCCCCCGCCGACGCCGGGGGGGGCGGCGTTTTAAACTTCGCCGACGCCATTATCTACTCCCGTCCCCCCCGGTACTTACCTTTAAACAGTCCTGCGGCGAGTCTCCCTGCTCTGCCACGGTGCCGGCTTGTAATGCTGAGCGCCGGAAATTGACGTCACTTCCGGCGCTCTGCATTACAAGCCGGCACCGGGACCGAACAGGGAGACTCGCCGCAGAGGAGAGAGAGGGGCGCCGAGCGGGTAAGCGAAAACCACTCGGTGCCCCTCTCTTTCTCCTCCGCTTCAAAAAAAAAAAAAAGCGCTTGGGGCGGCAAATTGCCCCAGTCTGCCCCATTATAGGGCCGGCCCTGCCCATAACACACATGATAATACCATATGCTGACACCTACCCACATACACACATTCTAACACCAAATACTAACACACACTTATGCTAACACCATGCACTAACATAAACGTATACAGTCTAATACCATACACATGCTAAAACACATATAGGTGGGATAGTTAGCAGTGTACCATTTCCACATTTACGTGGAATACTACAATGCTTGTTTACAACTTCAGTCCTTGTAACACTGGTCTACAAATATATTAACTCTAATATGACCTTATTGTGGTTATATCTAAACATTTAATAGTGAAATAACAGCAGAACAATAAATGTATTTGATACAAGAATACAGTTAAATTATGTAAAGGCGAATACCAAGAGACATGATGATACATAATGATATACTTTATTAACCCCGTATGGACCAGGCTGTTCTTTTTGTACCCTACGTGACCAAGGCTGTTTAAACATTTTTGCAGTGCTCGTGTTTAGCTGAGATTTTCTACCCTCTCAGCTAGTGTGCCCTTACAATTTATATATTGTTTTTTTTGTCCAACAAGAAGGTCTTTCTTTAGATACCATTATTTTGATATCATCTAATTCACTATAAAAACAAAAATAAAGTATGGCAAAAAAATGAACCGCCTCCCCCTTTTTATGACTTTTATTTGAAAAACATTTACTCATCTACAAAAGATAATGAAAAAAACTACTCAATAGATTATAATATTTATTCTGAGTTTAGAAATATGCGGTAACGTTTTTGCTATTTATTTTTTTTTTCCCCCCAAATCAAATCCTGCCCCATATGCTATTTGGGATGTCTTTGAAGCCGGCCAATTCAGTTTATGTCCATTAAACCATATATTTTGTGTGAAATGAATTACTAATAATGGACGACTCAAGCTTTGTCTATCACAGACCTGCCCTCAAATTTTATCTTGGTTTGTGTGCCTGTAGGGGTGTAAATTCCACAACTCCCCAAAAGTTGAATAGACAATACAATATTTCACATCTCAAGTAAGCATTAATCCACAGGGTATGTGAAGTATACCTAATAAAATAACCTCTTTAGTATGTCCTCAAAAAGGGGTTCAATGCCGGCATGGTATATGGTATACGGTAATTACCGTATTTGCTCGATTATAAGACGACCCTGATTATAAGACGACCCCCCAAAATCTGAATATTAACTTAGGAAAAAAAGAAAAAGCCTGAATATAAGACGACCCCAAAGGAAAAAAGTTTTACCAGTAAATGTTAATTCATGTAAACTATTTTTTTTAATAAAAGCTATGGTTGAGAAAAAGATTTTTTTTGTTTTTATTTCTTGTATTTTCCAACCTGTCCCCCAGTTACGTACATCTGCCCCCAGGCTTACCACTCCAATATGGCACTGTGGCCCATGATATGCCTTTTAACCCTCTATATGCCACTGTGCCCCATGGTATGCCTTTTGACCCCCTATGCGCCACTCTGCCTCCAGAAATGCCTTATACCTCTATATCCCATTCTGGCATTTAGGGGGTTAAAATGCATATTATGGGGCAGAGTGGCATATAGGGAGGTATAAGGCATTTCAGGAGGCAGAGTGCTCTATTAAATGCCCCCTTAACGCCACTCCAGAAATGCCCTATGCCCCCATTTAACACACACACACACACACACACACACACACACCCTATACCCCCATTTAACTAACTAACACACACACACACACTCTCTCTCTCGGCAACACAGCAGGAAGCACCGGTAAGTGTGTGTATGATGGGGGGGGGTCGGGTGAGACAGGAGGATCCAGGTCCCCTGCAGCGGTGCGGGGGATCTGGATCTTAGTCTCCTAATCAGACCTCTATTTGAGGTCTGATTAGAAGACGACCCCGATTAGAAGATGAGGGGTATTTTTCAGAGCATTTGAAAAAAAACCTTGTCTTATAATCGAGCAAATACGGTAGTTGCCATATGAGTAAAGTAACTGATTAAACAAATATGCTCAAAGATGTTTATAGTTTATCTCAACATATGATTAATCCATCATAAATATTCATATACAAGATATTTCAATTGATCACTCGCCTAAACTCTAAACCCTAATTAAATAAAGAAGCAAATCCTTGAATCATAATTAATCTTTAAACACATGAGAAGCATATAAGATCGAATCTATTCTCTGCATATCCTGGATTGGAATGTAGCATGTAAATGGGCTGCTGTGTCCTCGGACATCAATCATCCTTCATATGCCCTAATACTCCTGATCAGAAGTTTCTGAAGATGCTCCTCTATGGCAAGAATCTTAAAGTACAGCTAGCAAAATGTAATTAAAGGGACATTTCACATATTTGTGATGACAGAAATTTACAAATACACATGTGCAGTAAGTATCCTGGCCTCTCATGAGTTAATTAATGATAATAAAAGTATACAGTGTAAGTAGAAGTAAATATAGAAATTAAAATAAAAGTTGTTGCTCTTACTCTCTCCCTGTGTCTGGAATTTAATTACAAAATGTCTATTGCTGCCTGTCAGACATCAAAAAGTCACAAATGGGGACTGAGGTTTATGAGTAAGGTATACTCACCCTTTGGTGTTGAAAAGCAATTATATATGAATACACCATAAAGCAGAAGATACAGGATAATGAGATGGAAGGTGCCGTGTGAGCCATGGTCATCTTAACAAGTGCCTGAAAGGGAAAGAGGCGTATTTACATAAATGCTTAGTAGTACAAACCATTAATAAACCAACTCACTTTCCAACATCTCTGTGCGGTTTAGGTAAAGTGTACCGATTCATAGTCCTCATTGAGGCCACAGGGTTGTAGGACATTAAGTCTACTGATCCAAGCAGGTTATTTTTGAGAACTTCTTCCCTACTTCCACCCTATCTGAGGAGTCAATCACTTGAATTATTTTTCAAACTTATTTTTATTCAAAGAGGATAGTATATATATATATATATATATATATATATATATATATATATATATATAGAGCATACAATGTAGACGAGCCAAAACAAACTACAGAAATACAATAGACATACAGAGAGAACAACACGATACAACATCCCAAATTATAGAGACATAAAACATACAAGATAGGCAAGTCAAATGGCAGTGTAGAGAAACAACAAATAATAACCCACACCACCCCAAATGCAGCTCAAGGACTTAGCCTTCACCTCCCTATGCAGGGTCACCTCCAGCCAATCCATACAGAAAATAAAGTCCAGCCGATTTAGAGCCATGTCCAGGCTCGGCCGACTGAATTGTATCCATTGGATCACTTGAATTCTTGATTTGTTGAACTTATGTTTAGCTGATTTAAAAGGCCTGGCCATCACAGCATCCAAAACCTTGTCCTTCTTAGTGCTGCTTGGATTTTAGCCTTATGTTTTCCGATCCTTAGATTGATATGTGTAGTGGTATACTGGTATACAAAGAATTTCTTTGTAGGTTACAGCTAAGCCCTAAATGGCCATCTGGCACACCAGGCAAATCCCTGGTGGACCACTGGCCTACAGTGCCACACATTCACTTTTAATGCATATGATGGCCAAGTCCCTTTAAGTTTACATGGTGTCACCCATACAAATGTCTGAGGAAATCCTGCAGAATCCCCTGATATACATTTGCCCCTTGGCCCATAACCAGCAATTTCCCATGTAGCTCCAGAGCTGGCTCTGTGAAAGTTGCGGGGGGATTTCATGAGACCTCCTCTTGTGCGGAAATAACTCCTATTGATTTCAATATAAATCAGTGGTGCAAAATCTCAAACCCAGGTAGGGGTTGTGCTGAAGCTTTTACCTAAGGTAAGTATTTTTTTTGTTTGTATTTTAAGAATGCATATACTGAAAGTACCCAGAAGGTACTGTTATATGAATTCTTCTTTAGTGGGGCTGTCAGGGACAGTACACTGCCCCTTTAAGAACATGTATGCTGGGCATAGATTACTTTGTAGGCTGCCTTTTAACTGGCTCATTGAACAACAGTGCACCAGGGTACCCAATAGGTTGGTGGGTCCCCAGGTTGGCCTAGGGCAGAATATGCCATTAAGGTGCCATTAAGGTACAGTATGAAAGATTGCTAAGAGCTACATCTGTAGTATCACCTAAATATTGCTGAGAAACAGCCAAAATTCAAACTCACATGACAAGACATTTTTGTGTGTAAATGAATGCTGTTATGTATCTTGTAAATCATGTAACCTAATTGTGCAGCAGTTAACCTTTTCCAACAACACAGGACATTGCTCCTTATTAATTCTAGGTACATGTTAAATGGACACCTAAGAGTGGATTATGCCTTTAACCCAGGATGTTATTAAATTAGTTCTAGTGGGTGAAGTATATATATATATATATATATATATATATATATATATATATATATATATATATATATATATGTTACCCATACAAGGCTTTTTGTAGACTGTAAATTGTTTTACAATCCAAGATAATTCCTTAACCAACTAAAATGTATTTAATAATCCATCTTCTGTACTAAACCACTTAAACAGGCTAATGGTGTGTCTACTGTCATTGAAATATGAATGAAGAGCATCCACCCACTGCTTTCCTTGCTGTGTGTAATGCACACGGGGACACTGCAGCAAACGCAACAGAACACAGGGCTACCTTTGACCTGCTACATCTCTGCATTTGACCATACGTATGTTGATACCAGAAAATGCCTGATATAAGTGTGTGGGTGATATTTATACAGCACTAGCGAAGACATCCAGTTTTCCCCGTGTCATTATCACTGGAATGCTTGCTTTGATGCTTTGCAGTCAGTTTTTTTCCCCAACGTCATGCTGACTCTGCTCACTTTGTCTTGATTGGACGCTTCCAGGGACTCACTGGGAATACTGATGGCATTTTACTTAGTAGCTGTTCCACATGGAAGATGCTTCTTTAGTATCCCATCTTTCTCTTGTAACCTAAAGCAGGAGGTGTGAAATAATCCGTAGTTGCATTTTGCATGATTTGAATTTGCTGTAATAATGCAGTATTGTAGCTGGCATGTAAATGTAAGTATCTGGCTTCTATAGAGTTCAGTGGTGCAGGTGGGCTATTGCAGTGCAAATCGACTGTCTGCGCTAGCAGAGTTACCCTGCATCATCCTGACTATTCTCTGGTTGCTTCTTCGATTGAAGAAAGAGAAGAAGAATTTCTTGAGTTATCGCGTGGATTTTCTGCTTATGGTGAGTGCAGGAATGTATGAGAACGGACACAGTGCTTTCCTGCAGTGTATTATTCTTTCTTTTCTCTGTCTTGTGTCTTTGACCTTCATTCATTAGTACTTTAGAATAATAGCATTATGCTGCATGTTCAGGATCTGGTATACAAAGAGATTATCCAAGAGTGTAAAATCAAATTACGAGAAGGTGCTGGCTAGTAAGAAACACATATGTTACCGGCACATGCTTTTGTCAAAGCAATTTAGCTCTTTTTGACCTTGTATTGCAGAGTACAAGATAGCTATTAAATTGATAAATGCTTTGTTTTCAAGGTATATTTAACTACATCTTTTGATTGGCCGGCATAGTCTCTGAAATATGACGTTTTACTTTACTTAAAGTAAATATAATTAATAATTACAAGTCCGAAGGATTAAAATGCCTTTTTACATCATGTTCAGGCATGTGCTATTTTATAATTTGGTGTTATGGTAATATGTTAATACATGGTAAGGGAAATTGCTTCCGAGAAAAATAACATATTGCAGAGTACCACTTATGGGAGCTCTTAAAGACGTATCTGCTATTTATAGCAGAGAGGGTGATACCCTCCAACTATCCTCTGCAGAGCAAATCTATCATACCTTCCTGTGGCTTGTCCTGTTGCCAAGCTAGTGGATAATTTTCCAATTCTACTGTTTGACAGCTTGGAAGACAATATTGTTAAGTTTTGGATTGAGAGAATGTATCTAGACTGCATTTACATTTCCACAGCTAATGGTAAGACAATTGTCATGGTCCTTCTATTGATTTTTTCTTTTGCTCAGTAAATGAATCCGCAAGTCAGATGAGGCTTGCTGTAAAACCATCTCTGGTAGATTTATGCAGGAAATGCTGATGTACAGATTTTATTAGACAGACACGCCACTGCAGTTTCTTGGAGATGTTAGATGGATCTGGTTTCTGAATGTGTATTGCCCTTTAAAACATGCTATACCCTAGATGTCTTAATTATTATTTTAATAATAAGTTGGCCTTAGTGTTTATCATATACATCCAAGGCTAAATAACAGTTTTGCTCGGTTAGTTGTGGGTAAAAAAGTCTTTATTTTCTAAAAACGTAACACGATTGATTAGATGAGAAGTACCTAAGGTTTTATCATTGGCCAGAAACTGTATACATATGCAATACATTTTTAGAACAGCCTTGCAGTATTTTCTCATGAAACATATGGGCATTCTTTAATAAGACATTGGGGTTTACAGGACGGATTAGGACATTATTTTCTAGAGGGTGCCACCTGCATCACAAGTGTGATGGAGATACTGAGATCACAACAAGCACAGTAACGATGGCAGTAACTTACTCAAAGGCAAAATAAAGAAGCGATAATAGACTTTATTTTTAAGGTTGCAGAAGTGACTGGGTTAAAGTCAGAAGAAAAGGATATGGATTTGAGATTCATCCAGTAAAATAAGTAATGTAGTGTGTTTGTTATTGGGTAGAGTGTATCTAGTGAAGTGTGTAGATCACTGTCATTAGCATGTAGTTTCTATACTGGACAGGTGAATCTTGAATGGACATACTCCACTTTGTACGACCATGAAAGTCAGATATTTATATGATAATCTGATATATTTTGCTGAATACAAATTGAGGACTAGACCATTTTATTTTTGAGTGTTAGATTAGCAAAAGGTGTGGCGTTGTTTTGTGTATTAACCTTGCAGCAGGAAAGCCAATATTAACCATAACTCACACTCTTGTATTCATTTAGAAGATATTTAAGATCAACAGAAAATAGTTTAAAAAATCAGTAGCTTTTCTATGCTGTGACATCACTACTCAATAATGGTGCAACATCACTACTCTACAGTGCGGCAGCTTATTTGCATAGTAAATTTAGGTGATAGTGAAAAGGTGGAGCCAATGCATTAAAGGTTGTATTCTCCCTAAACACAAATACATTGACATTTACATTTTTAATGTTCTAAAGTCTGTAATCTGAAGAAATCTTAAGAAACATTTTGTTATAATAAACACATGTTAAACATATATCTTGTATTTCTTTTTATACTTAAATTCATGCTTAAAACAAGCACAAATGTTTGGCTTAAGTAAACTCAGTTCACTGAACTGAATAAAAGGCTCACTCCTGTGGTTCAGCTGTTGAAAACATGCAAAAAGCTCATTTTCTCCCAGCAGAAGAAAAATGAATAATAAAAAATGAATTTTCAGGGCAATAAAACAAAGTTTTGTATCCTGAACTAACACAAATTCATAATGTTATTGTTTTTTATTACTAATATTATAAAAAGAGATATATAGAGCACTAGATATAATAGTATGAGCTGAGTGTTAACGCAAGCATTTCATTATGCAAAGTAACTTGTACACAAATGTCCAGATTTAATGATTATTATGAGGTTTATATACCCCACTTTAAAGTGGAATAGGAAATAAAGGGGTTTAGATCCTAAAGACTTGGGACCTAACCTATAATCTGCTTTTCTTCTGCTGTATTTGATATTTACCTACCATCCTGCCACTTGATATGACTGTTAGTTGAGACATTTGGTAGGAAGGCATTCATTTGCAATGATGACAATAAGGGAGAAGCCTATGGAAGAGAGTGAAATGCCAAAGGGTGGCTTGGAAAGCAATGGAAGCACCCATAAGTTAGAGGAGAAGGAGGCCTGTAGTACTGTGTGCCGGGCAGGCCCGGGCTGGTGCACTGGACAAAAGCACTCTTGCCTTCACTGCTACTTAAGTGGCAGAATGGCTCAGTCTTAATCACAGTCTTAATACTTCCCCTCCAAAAATGGCGTGTGTCTCATGATGTCAGTAGGACTTCCCGCAATGTTGGCGGGACCTCCTACCCGCATCCCAGGTAGCTGGATACCAGAGATTTCCCAGGTATACTAATCACACAGTGATCGGGAAGCAGTTCTACAACGCTGTACTCTAAAGGCCAGGGATAGAATGTTCATTTGTTCAGTGCTTGTGAAGGTGTGTGTGTCAGTCTTTGACAGATCAGTAGCATTATGATCATTATAAAGGAAGCCTTTGCATTGAACTGTAAACGCAAGGACTTTTTTTTGATGGAAGTATCACATGTATTGTGAGATTTACACTGGCAGGGGGAAAGACGGCAACCCATAAGCTCAGGAGCCAAATGACAACCCCACTACACTAAAGAATGGAGTCACTTATAGCAATTGCCAAGTGGAGCACACAGAGTGAAACTCCACAGCAAATAAATAATTGACATTCAGAGCCTAGTTTTCCTGAATACACAGCTGGTACCTGAAAGGTTAAACACACAAGACTTGCTCTACAGGCAGGGGACATGGCAGTCCCACTACACTACAGAAATTGTACCATATAGATATTTGGTTAGCCCCTTTGCCTACCATTTATGACAGATGTGGTTGGCACTAAAAGTATTAAAGATGCTATTCGGAATAAAACAAATATTATTGCACTCTGTGGTATGTGAATCAAATAAATCTTAGAAGACCTGCAATACATTTTAAGAAGCTTTTTTTCAGGTAAATGGAAACAACCTGCCAGTGTTTGTTTTTTGATATCTCCAGGCAAAAAGGTGTTAACAGAAACATTTTTACATTATTAAATAAGTATTCCTAGGGATTTGGGGGTAGTACTAGGGATAACATTTCTAATGCTGTATTCAAGAGCACACACATTATATATATATATATATATATATATATATATTATTTTAACAGTATTGAATGTGTCTAAATGACAGCTGTGTTGAGATGTGTGACTTGAGGCAGAAGTGGTGTTTACTTCATGACGTTTAGCTGCAGAGCATCACGAGGTGGCCGCATGGAAGCTACAGTGGAGATCTGTGCTGCAATAACACAAACCTCTACCAATTACACAGCTCCCTGGGCCAGTCAAGAGAGATCAGAGGATCTAACCAATTGGTCTACAATACCCACTGTGCACGCAAAGCAGGACAGTAGGACAGCTACTTTACTTCTTTGGCAGTCAGAGGGTATACAATTATCGTTGGATTTGTATTAATGTAGGTGGGTTTTGTACCTGACGGTGCTGATTTAAACACCCAGTGCTTTGGATTTCTTTTTCCATGCAACATAAGACTATTTTTTAAGTTTTGATTTGAATTATTTTTGCTTGCAAGTTTGTTTATCTGCTTCATGTGTTATGTAGCACTATTGTGGTACAAACATACTATGTAACAACATAGGTAATCAGGAATTGTGTATGAGGTTTGAAATCCACTTCTATATATAGATTAGTATTTGTTTTTTCTAAAAATGGGCGCTGTTTGATCTACCTTTGGTAATATAAGAAGATGGATTCCATGCCTCTTCAATGTTTTGCATATGGTAGACATGAACATGAGATGTTAGCCAGTTCCAATGATTCTTTCAAGCCTTTAGAAGTTACCCTTGGGTTCCTTTTTTACCTCACTGAGAGTTATGCATTATGCCCTTGAGTACTAAATTGTCGCCATTCATAAACAATTGATCTAACTGTGTATTGATGAATATGTAACCTATTTGAGTTTACCTTGCAACAAGTTACATCTTTATGCAAATCAACAATTCTTGATTGTAGGTTTCTTCGTAAGAATACCATACTTAAAATGGTTGTGTTTTTTTTATGTCAAGTAGCTCTAAAACACACCTTCAATACTGTTTAATTGATTAGACTCCAGGTTTGCTAACTCCTGACACCAATTAGATTTTGTTTGCGTGATTAGCTACTTTTTCCAACTCACATGTGAATGTTGGAATAATATATTCAATATGGACAAGAACGATACAATAATTGTGTTATTAGTTAAAACAGATGTGTTTATTATTGTAACTTAGATGAAGATCATATCATATTTTAAGACAAATTTATACATAAATACTGATAATACCAAGAGGTTCAATTACTTTTGCTTGCCACTGTATGACCCCAGTTACAGTATGTGGACACCCTTCTGAATTATCAGTTTAGCTGTTTCAGCCACACCCATTGCTAACAGGTGCATAAAATCAAGCACATAGGCATGACATCTCCATAGAAAAACATTGGTAGTATAATGGGACGTACTGAAGAGCTCAGTGAATTTAAATATGGCGCTGCCAGGATGCAAACATTGCCTCTAGTCAGTGTGTGAACTTTCTGCCATCTAGATCTGCTTCGATCCACTATAAGTGCTATTGTAAGTGGAAATATCTTGAAGTAATAATAGCTCATCCATGAAGCAGTAGACCACATAAATTCACAGGATGGGGTTTCTGAGAGGTGAAAAGTGCAGTGAGTAAAAATTGTCTGTACTGTGTAGTGTCACTATAGAAGCAACATCAGCACTAGCACTGTGTGTCGAGAGCTTTATGAAATACGTTTCCAGCAGCACACAAGCCAAAGACCGCTATGTGCAATGCAAAGTGTTGGGTGAAGTGATGTAAAGTACGTCACCACTGGAGCAGTGGAAATGTGATTCTTTATCCAATCCCGCCCACTCCCGCAATGTGTGTGTTCCACTCCCGCCTGCTCCCGCCACATGTGTGTCCAATCCTGCCCGCTCCCGCCACATATGTGGTCAATCCCACCCGCTCCCACCTCCTTACCTGAACTGCAGATTTTCCGCGCAGTCCCGCAAGGCTGCCTTCGTGTTACTCCCTCACAGCGGAGTCATGGGAAGTGACGTCACGAGACTCCACTGTGTTCCTGGGCGGAGCAAGAGAAGAGATGCTGTGAGGGGGCAGCGCGAAGGCAGCCTTGCAGGACTGCATGGGATTACCGTTCCCGCCCACAACACCAGCAAGACCGCCCCCGCCCGCAAAGTTTTTTGGCGGGTCCCGCAGGACCCATGGGACACGCATCCCAATGCAGTCCTCTAGTCTGATGGACTAATCTGGGTTTGGTGGATCCCACGAGAATGTTACCTAGAGCAGTGGTTCTCAACCTGTGGGTCGCCTAAGACCATCGGAAAACACATATTTCACAATATATAATTACACATTGTTTTGTGATTAATCACTATGCTTTAATTATGTTCAATTTGTAACAATGAAAATACATCCTGCATATCAGATATTTACATTACGATTCATAACAGTAGCAAAATTACAGTTATGAAGTAGCAACGAAAATAATTTTATGGTTGGGAGTCACCACAACATGAGGAACTGTATTAAAGGGTTGCGGCATTAGGAAGGTTGAGAACCACTGACCTACAGGAATTCATAGTACCTACTCTAAAGTTTGGTGGAGGATAGATAATGGCTGGGGCTGTTTTTCAGGGTTTGGGCTGGGCCCCTTAGTTCCAGTCAAGGGTAATGTTAATGCCATAGTTTATAAAGACATTTTGGAAGTTCTATGCTTTCAACTTTGGTGCACCAGTCTAGGGAAGATTATTTTCCTGCTCCAGTATGACCATGTGCACAAAGCAAAGTACATAAAGACATTGAATGATGAGTTGATGGGTTTGAGAGCAGTGACCCTCCAGCCATCATATTTAGGGGGACACATGGGGAGACAGGGACAAAAGTAAGGGGGTAAAGCTAAAATCATATATATATATATATATATATATATATATATATATATATATATATATGCAGCCGCGTGAGTATTCAGTATTAATTGACCACCATCAGCAAGTGTAACGACCTCTTTACAAGCCGAAGCATGAGTAGTTTGTTAACACAATGCCAAACACCTCATACCAACAGCTTATTTTGCAGCCACTGGACCCGGGAACCTTGCAGTCATTCAGTCTACCATGAACTCCGTATACCAAAGTATTCTAGAGTCAAATGTGAGACCATCTGTCCGACAGCTAAATCTTGGCTGAAGTTGCATCATGCAACAGAACAATGATCCCAAGTACACCAGCAAATCTACAAGAGAATGGCAGAAAAAGAAAAGAATCAAGGTGTTGCAATGGTCCAGTCACGTGCAGACCGCAACCTATTTAAATGCTGTGGCAGGGACCTTAAGAGAGCTGTGCATAAGCAAAGGCCTGCAAACCTCAATGAAGGGAAGCAACTATGCAAAGAAGAGTGGGCCAAAATTCTTTATCTCCTGTTTCTCTTTCTTTCGCTTTTCTCTTTAGCTCTCCCCTTCTGTTTCTCGTTATCTCTCCTTTCTGTCTCTCCTTTTTTCCTTTATTTGTATCTCTCTTTCTCTACCTCTCCCCTTTATTTTATCTATCTTCTTTCACATTATCTCCCCCTTATCTCATATCCTCTCACCATTTTCTTGTTTCCTCTCCCACTTCACATTATCTCTCTTCCTTCTGTATCTCTCCTCTTTCTCTCTCACACCTTTGTCCACATCTCTCCTCCCTCACATTATCTCTCCCCTTTCTCCTTATATCTCCTTGCCCTTGCATCCACACACTTGCTTGCACTAACATACAGATGCTTTCAAAACACAAACAGACTCCCCCCTTTCTCAGTCTCTCTCCCCTTTCTGCACATCTCTATCTCTTCCTGTTTATCTATCCACCTTTTTCTCTTTATTTCTCTCTTTTCTCCCTGTCTTCCATTTATCTTGTATCTCTTCTTTCACGTTATCTTTCCTTTTCTTCTTTATATCTCCTCTCCCTTTTATCTTTCCCATATCTCTCTGCCTCTCCTTTTCTCTCTATCTCACATCTCCTTTTTCTTTTTATCGCTCCCTTTTATCCCTATCTCTCCTTTTTCTCATTTTCTCTCATTCTCGCAAGGGAGCAGTGATCAACAGGTCTGAACTGACCTCATGCTTACTTTAGGCCAGTTAGGGGAAGATCAGTAATCCCTCCAACCGGCCCTGCACCTCCAATTGCAGACAGTCCAGTTCACCGCAGAGGAGGGGGCTCCACGTTGTTCTGGATGTGTTGACAAACACCAAGGGATTTTTGTCAAGCCCTAATTTAAATTCATGGTATTGCCTATTTGTCATTTTAGGAGGTATTGTACTGATGTTTTTGCTGCTGCCATTGGAGGTGCTCTTTTATGAATGTTGAATGATAAAAAAGAATACATGATAGCAGAGGTGGGATTGACATTATCATTTTAAGAAAATGGTTTTAGTTAATCTATTTAGAATATAACAAATTAGAAAGGATACATAGAGGGGAATTGTGCAGTAACTGAAATTAGATTTTTAAATTGGAATGTCGATTTTTATATTAGCAAGATTCAGTGTATCAGACATAAAGAAAGTTTGTGTCCCATCCCTAAACAGAAAACCATCAGTGAATAATTGTATCTAATAAATTTCATGCACAAAATATTTTCAACATTTTGAAAATTAGTTAAGTTACGATCTATAATAACACGCACTCCCTGTGACACACATTCATGCTCACACACAAATACTTACACATACACATCCATGCTCAAACACATACACACCCATACTCACATACACACACATACACATCCATGCTCACACACCCACTTACACATACACATCCATGCACACACACTAATATTTACACATACATGCTCATACGCACTTACACACACACACCCATGCTCACACATACACTTTGATGCTCACACACACTTACACATACATTCTGACACATTCACTCATACACATTCATGACCACACACATGTAAACAGATACATCCATACTCACACATCCATGCTAACATGTTTACCCATACACATTCATGCTCACATACACACATCCATGCTTGCACACACACATTCAGGCTCCCCACATACACATCAATGCTCACATATTTACACATACACATTAATGCTTACACACACATGTATACATACACTTATACACTCTCGCTTTTAATGTACATGCAGTCCTACATGCATACTCCCTCCATTACGTTCTCCCTCCTTCCCTTACTTAACCTCTTACCTTAACCAAAGCTTTTTCCTCTGGCTGTGAGCAGCCTCGCTTTATGTGACCACATTATTTCCTGCCTCCCTGGTCCGGTCCAAATTGTTTACATCGGGGAGCACCCCCATGATGAGTGTTACACTGGGAGGTGTGCCCCCCACAAGTACGCCACCGGGTAGCAGGATCTGTTATTCAGCCTTGAAGACCTTGGCGTTCCTTTCTTCAAATGTTAGCATCTTTACATCTGATTTGATAAGGCTGGTATGCTAAAAGGTAAAATAGTAACCCTAGAGGTGAAGAAAAAGGTCTGGTATCTGCCTGGGTTGCAACAGAATAATCTATGTTATTCAAGGGTCACACAAAAGAGTTCTATGCCTACACTGGAATACTATATGTAGAAAAAGACATGATGTGCGCCTGTGGGGCAGCAAGGACCTTCTTTCCTGATGTGCTGTTTGTCAAGGACGAGTTAAAATATAACATAAAATAAATATGACTCACTGCTAGTAAGTGCAGGCTTGATAAACTATAAAGAACAAAGAAAAACATTGGTCGTGAAATTTTTTACTTTTACACTGTTGAGGCCAATTAAGGTTTAGTTGAGTCATTGAATCAAGTCCATTATTGGGTAATAACTCCCAGTATGTTTGACCAGACTGTACTTATGAAATGGTTTTCAAATAAGAGCTAGAAGCTTACCTGGAATAGACAAAACAGCCACACATTTTAATAGGTACAATTGTTTATTCAGTGTGTTAGAATGCTAAAACACAGTAAAATAATTATCTATAGAATCGCTGTAGCTGATTCGTATAATACCACCAAGAGCCTAGCAGTATAGATATGACCATGGCCAAAGGTATGGTATAATTGCCATATTTATGATGTGCCTCACACTGAATGGAAAATGGTCCAATTATAATCTGAGCAGGCACTTTAGGTTTCAATGTCATCTTTATGTTTTGCTTACTCTACACTAACATACTTGTTATGCATAAAAGTGCTTGTATCTGTCAATATGTACATATTTCCAGAGCTGATGGATTATGTAAACCAATCAGCCATACCCTTATGACCACTGACAAGTGAAAGCAATAACAATGATGATAATTTTGTTAATCATGGCACCTGTCAGTGGGTGGGATACATTAGGCACCAGAGTTGATGTGTTAGAAGCACAAAAAATGGGAAAGACTAAGGATCTAAGTGACTTTGAAATTGTGATGGCTAGGGCGCACCCGGTCTGTAGTGGTCAGTACCTATCAAAAGTGGTCCAAGGAAGGAAAAGCAGTGGACCGGCGACAGGGTCATGGGCAGCCAAGGCTCATTGATGCACATTGAGGGCAAAGGCTGGTCCATGTGGTCAAACCCAAGAGATGAGCTACTGTAGCTCAAATTGCTGAAAAAGTTGATGTTGGTTCTGATAGAAAGGTGTCAGAACACACAGAGCATCACAGTTTGATGCGTATGGGGCTGCATAGCCACATGCTGACCCCTGTCCACTGCTGAAAGCGCCAACAAGGGCATGTGAGCATAAGAACTGGACCATGGAGCAATGGAAGAAGGTGGCCTGGTCTGATGAATCATGTTTTCTTTTACATCACGTGGATGGCCATGTTAGTGTGTGTTGCTTACCTGGAGAACACATGGCACCAGGATGTACCCATCGGCACCGGCACCTGCAGCTGCGGGGGATCTGGATCTTAGTCGTCTCAAAGTCAGACCTATATTGAGGTCTGATTATAAGACGACCCCGATTATAAGACGAGCAACAATTAGAGTCACTCGTACGGACCGTTAACTCTTCCAAGTTCCGCAGTCAATTGGTTGATGCCAGAGGAGGCCCCTACAGGCAACCAATAGGCTCACTCGCACAGCCGGAAATCCATACGTTCGCCGTCAGGGGTTAAAGG
Source organism: Spea bombifrons (assembly GCF_027358695.1). Lineage (NCBI taxonomy): Eukaryota > Metazoa > Chordata > Amphibia > Anura > Pelobatidae > Spea > Spea bombifrons. The sequence continues at coordinate 38,652,603 of NC_071090.1, forward strand.
TCATTGCGAGCGACTCTATTGGTCGCCTGCAGGGGCCTCCTCTAGAGGAGGCCTCAGCCAGCGACCAATAGAGTTGCTCTTATGGACCCTAACTCCTGACCTGAACCTACGGATTTGCGCTCCCGTTATCTACGCAGCATCGCCGGCAGGGGCAATTACACTTTTATTTTTTAATCTTATCTGTTAGTATAACATGTTCTTTTAAGGGGTTCTTCTTATTTCTTTTGCTAAGATTGTTTAAACTTATGTATAATTGCTAAATATCTCTCTTTTTTTTTTTTTAACTTGGCACCTAATTTGATTAAATATTATCTCATCACACATTTGTATGTGCATTAAATTTGGTCAAACGTGATATTTTCATTTATATATTCTTTAAAGAAAAGCTGCCATTTTCCTAATAAATATTTGGGTTTCCAGTGGTATTAACAAATTATTTTTTAGTCTATAGGATGCATGTGTAACATGCCTACTATCCACTTTCATACATAATGTCACTGCATTATGATCCATCCACATAATTTTAAACCATTTTTTCTACTTAGATTGATGTCTGAAGTGTGTATAATTTTTAATATCAGGATTGTAAATCCTCCAGCTATCATGACATTTTTGTAATATTGTTGCTTGTCTTATTAGCCCCTTAAGCAGTTTTTATTAATAAAAGGTTCTACCACCATTTTTAAATATCCTGACAATATTATACGGCCTTTCTTAATTATGCCTACTTTAACCATTATTTTTGGGGGAATATCTGCCAAGTTTTTATTTGGAGCATATGAATTAATAAATGTAAAGAGTTGCTGGTTGATTAGACAAACCATAATTATGTATATAGCTTCCTTGTCTGTCTATTGTTATATTATTGCTATTTTAAAATGTTCTGCTATCAATATTTCTACTTCTCTTTTTTATTTATTTTTATAATTAATCTGCTAATAGTGATCTTTTGAATTTAAGCCAAGAGTATTAACCATTGTCTTTATTTTCCCTTATAACCTCAATCTCCTCTTCCTGTATTACAAACACATTATATAATATACATACCATTTTGGCTGACAAACAAAGCAAAAACAGTATATGATAATGTCCTGTAAATCCCCACCTCCATTGGCATTTGAGCCATTTTTTCCTCTAGAGCAGACATGAGCAAAGGTTTGTCTTGAACCATCAAGTATGTGTGATTAATGGAATGAATGAGTATTTAAATGTTTGTGAATGAGTGTGTGTGTGATAGCATGGATGTGTAAGGGTGGTGGTGGTGGTAGCATGGCATAGGGAGGCTGTACTCACACTCCTATCATCCCCAGGTTCCAGCATGTACTGGCTGCCTTGGCTTGATAGGAGTGTGATTGCTGTTAGCAGTTATATATATATATATACCTCCAGAAATGCCTTTTAACCCCCTATATGCCACTCTGCCCCATGATATGCCTTTTAACCCCCTATATGCCACTCTGGCACATAGGGGGTTAAAAGGCATATCATGGGGCAGAGTGGCATATAGGAGGGTATAAGACATTTCTGGAGGCAGAGTGGCATATAGAGGGTTAAAAGGCACATCATGGGGCAGAGTGGCAAATAGGGGGTATAAAGCATTTCTGGGGGCAGAGTGGCAACCCTAGGGGCAGATGTGCATAACTGGGGGGGCAGGTTGGCAAATAAAAGGAAATAAAAAAATATATATTTTTCTCAATCATAGCTTTTATTAAATATGAATTTTTTTTTACATGAATTCATATTTACTAGTAAAACTTTTTTTCCTATAGGGTAGTCTTATATTCAGGCTTTTTGTTTTTTTCCTAAATTAATATTTAGATTTTGGGGGTCGTCTTATAATCAGGGTCGTCTTATAATCAAGCGAATACGGTAGTAGTGGGTAGATCATACTTACAAATCTTAATATAGACGTATCTTTTATATTTCTCAAATATACAACCCATTTTAAAGTCTATTTTCCTTAAATAATCTAACTTTGTAGTATGCAAAGAAGGGGGATTTTTTAATCAGAGTTGTTATATATTATTATATGATATTTATATCAGGTAAATATGTAAAAATGTTTTATATATATATATATATATATATATATATATCCACAGTTCTTTCTATGCATAAAATCAGTATGTGATTGCAGATATTAAACGGGGGTTTATACTTTCTTTCCTTGATCTGCAGTTTTTCACATTGCATTGTAGTCTGTAGCTTTCTTACCAAACAAATACAACTGCCACCCCTCAAGTCTATCCCTGTTTAAGATTCCTCACAACTACTTTATCCTGGAGGGTATATTCCTATCTGGTGGTCTATTGGAGGGAACAGAGATTTTAATATAATGTTGTTTAATCTAATCATGATGCAGCCGAGTGAAGGAACACATGTAGCTGTGTCACATGAACATAAATGTATTCTACCAAGTTAGGGGCCTGCACCAATCTTCTGGTGCCACCTTAGACCCAATTGGCATAATTTAAATATCCCCCCTGCTTGTAGTAAACATTAAATCCCCTGATATGCTGTGAAAAAACCTTTTCTCTTATAGACTTTACCTCCTTCAACCTGACCTAGGCTTCATCCAATGTGGATCTAGACCTTAAGTTTCAAGATCAATTATGTAGTGACTAGATAATGCTTCCAAGCTTGTGAATGAGAATGCCTCAGCACAGGATCACCCAACCACAAACTTTGCCACTGTATGATGCTTTAGTGTATTCTGTATGTTATTGATGATTTCCACATTCTGTTATAAATATTGACTGTATTTAATATTTATTTTCTTCAGGAATAAGTATATCCATCCATGGGTCTAACAAACATTTGCAAATTCATAAGAGGAAAAGTCTTGCAAACCACTCTCTTGCTAGCGATCAGATTGTGGTCAGGCATTCCTCACTCCCTCCACTTAGAAGGGGAATAAGAATGGAGTCTTCTTCTGCTGGAAAATGTGCTCTCTCAAATGGGAAGACTGAGATTCATTATCCAGGTAACACATTCTTACACAGCTAGCAACTATTGTTTTAAGAGGAAAATGTACTTAATAAGTTTAACTGTATCATATACACATAAATTGTAGAAACAAGAATCAAAGAAATTATAATTTAGTTGTATATTATTTTTGATGAAAGCTAAATGTAAAGATATGAACGTACGGTAGTTTCATTTAACTGAGTTACCAAGGGATGCCCACCATTCACAAAAATACATAGTCTTGAAATTACCGTACATTGACATAGGCATAAAATGTCATGTTTTTTATTTGTCTCTTTCATTTCTTTTTTTTCTCCTAGGAGTTAAAGATATAAATATATTATTTGATGACTTAGAAGCTGCAAACAGTCCTTCCAAAGATGATGACTCTTTGCTTCATGGCGGTAATTTGACAAGCATGTCAGATGAAGGGAGCAGGTTGGATGCTGAAGGCGAGGTACAACTTTGTTTCCTACCCAAAGTAATTCTATCATGGCCATTCCTTTCTTATAGATGTTACCCATGATTAGTAGTGTTCCCTAAATTCAGAGTTATTAAGCAGTAATTTATTTCACATCCAATTATTTTTTTTTCTGTGAAATTATTTATAGTACTAACAATATGATACTACACAGGTTGGAAAATTAGGGCTATACTATATTGGCTTTGAGAAATATCCAGCTTGGTATACAATTTCTCCCAAAGCATATAAAAATGCATTATTTCAAAACAGTAATACATGTATCATTAGTAATGAGATCATCTATTAGCATTTATTATTATTTCAAATGTTTTTATATTATTAATTTGTGACACATTAAAAACTTTGCTGAGACAAACACACATGATGGAATGGCACTTTTTTTTTTTTTTTAAAACCTTTCTGGTCACTAAAACCTTAGAGTTATTACCTATTTGTTATTAATTTTGGGTCTTATCTGTTTTTCGGTACCTAATACATATACAGTACAATAAAATTGTCATGCGGCTTAACAGAGCAGTTTAGCACAGTGAAACTTTTTGACATGCCAAATCAACAAGAGAAGTTTCAGCTGCAAACTTAAAATACTGCAAACAGTTCTTACTATTTTCACTTGGTTTATGTGTATAAATCCAATACTACGCATTTTATAATGGTAGCAGTGGTCATTATGATCTCTCAGGTATGTCATCATAAGTTATAACTATAAACCATATTCAAAAGAAAGAAGTGATGGATCAGGGAAAAGACTGTAAAAATGACATACTATTCTGTGACCTGCAAAGGAACAAATCATTATTAAAGAATGTTCCCAATTTTTATGTTTAGCTTGTTCAGATTTTCTTCATTATTTTCACATTGGTTTTATCAGCAAACGATTCTGTGAAAGTAGAGTTAGGTTATTTTAAGGATTTTTTTTTTTTCAACTGAAATATTTCTCAGACCTTTACCCCTAGCAGCTTTAATAGGCAATGAACATCAAACTGTAACAAAATCTTAACAGAAGGTACTCATGCCTATGAAAGGTAACAATGGTAAGCTAATACATACCATGCATGATCAAAGCACAACGCTCTGTAAAACCTAGTGTGCTTTTAACCTTTTGATGAAAACTTCATTCTGTTACTTAGAGCTTTAAAAAAACTTCCAAAATGTAGTCCCTTCTCTTTGCCTTCCACTTTCCTTCAGGCTATTTTTTTACTTAAAGTCAGAAAAGCAATATAACAGTACAATGAACTAAGCAACTCCCTGCATAGGATACATTTTACTAGAAAATAGAACTGTATGCTTTTAAGTAAAGCTTCCTATTTTGTGCTTTTCATAATGATTACTGCTCTTTGTGGGCCAACATGTGAAAAATTGTTATACCTCATATTTTTTTATATTTTTTTTTACTGAAGAAGCCCAATTATGTTTACCCCTTTACTAGTTTCCCAACAGAGCCAGACTGGGAATACCAACTAGCCCTGTAAATAATGAAATACCAGCTCCCTATTTTATATGTCACCATTATTGTGCACACAACACATATGTGAGGTCCCATACAAATAAGATATGCATGAAAACTCATAGTTCCTAATATCACTGCACCCCATAACATCAAGTAATGGTTTGGGACCAACTGGAAGAGCACTGTTATAATCTGAACCATTTTAAAGTTTATTTAACTAAATTATTGAAAAAATGTGTTTTAAAATACAAATAGATAATAAACAGCACAAATAAACCTGTAGCTCTCCTAAAAAATATTTAGAGCTAAAAATGTGAGAGGGAGAATGAGGGAGGGGTAAGTGTGGGAGCTATACCTGCCCATTATCACACCCTCTCACATTATAATTCATTCCCATCCCTCACCACAATCCTTATTCCCAACCACCATATTCATAACCCCCACCATCATTTCCATCCCCTCATCCATTCATTTTCATTCATCCATTCATTTCCTTTCTCACCCCATATTATACTACATATGGCACACATATTTACACACACATTGAAACTAACACATACTTACACAAGCATATACTCATGCTACACACATACAAACACACACTCATGCTAACATACATATATACATATACACTCATACTAACACACATGCTTACATATAGACACTCCCTCTAAAACACACACTTATGCTAACACACTTACACATGCACATTCATGTTTACACCCACATTTACACATACACACTAATGCTAACACACACTCCAACACACAAACTCTTACACACGCATGCTACCAGGCACAGTTATACATATACACTCATGCTAAAAAACACCCTCATCCAAACAGTTACACTTATACATACACACTCATGCTGACACACACACATACATATTCACTGTAACATACATACATGAATACATACTCAGTCAGTCACTCACCTCACCCCTTACCCTTTACTTTTCTTGAGGCTTCTTTCAGCTTCAGCCAAACTTTCACTGCAGAGTCACATAACCTCTTGTTACGTAACCTCGCTGCATTCCCATCTCTGCGAGTGGGCCTGTCCAAGTTGGATAGGCACCTTTTAAGATCAATTGTCCCTCTGCCCTGCTCAAGACCGGCTATAGGGCAGGTGGCCCACCGGGAGATTTCCTGGGATTCTGGTAGGCCAGTCTTGCTCTGTTTCCCATAAATGAATTTAAATTGTGTAATTTTATAGACCTGATCATAGAACATGTATATATAGAACTTTATAGTAATTTGATGTTTTTCACTCGCTTTTATGCCATTTTCTAAATCTACCCTATGTCGTTTAGTTGTGTGCTTTGGTGTAATTTCACAACAGTAAAACTTTTGGAACTATAACATAATTTAATTATGATTGTTATATTTTTTTATATTTAGGTTTTAAGTGCACCAGAGAAGAACAGAACTAATGGATTATTTTTTAATGATGGGAAGTGTCGTATTGACTATATACTGGTGTACAGAAAATCAAGCCCCCAGTCTGAGAAAAGAGAGATTTTTGAAAGGAATGTACGTGCAGAAGGATTACACATGGAGAAAGAGGTATTCTTATATGTAGTTTAACATGGTCCAAGTCAGATTAAAGAGTAGCAAAATGCATATATTTTGCAAAAAATAATAAGGCTGGGATATTTTGATGTTTAGTGTTTTGCATTTTTTCATTATCATCATCACTGGAGACTACTGCCAAGGGTAGCCAGGGTCAACCTTAATTCTTCAAACAGGACAGGCCTACTAGTGGAGGAATGAGCCTAGTGCTTGTTACATCATCCTGCAGCATTAGTGTGGCTTCTTGTACAGTGAAGGGAAAAATGATTTGATCCCTTGCTGATTTTGTATGTTTGCCCACTGACAAAGACATGAGCATTCTATAATTTTAATGGTAGGTTTATTTGAGCAGTGAGAGACAGAATAACAACAACAAAATCCAGAATAACGCATTTCAAATAATTTATAAATTGATTTACATTTTACTCAGTGAAATAAGTATTTGATGCCTTATCAAATAGCAAGATGTCTGGCTCCCAGGTGTCTTTTATACAGTTAACAAACTGAGATTAAGAGCACTCTTTTAAAGGGGGTGCTCCTAATCTCAGTTTGTTACCTGTATAAAAGACACCTGTCCACAGAAGCAATCAATCAATCAGATTCCAATCTCTCCACCATGGCCAAGACCAAAGAGCTGTCCAAGGATGTCAGGGACAAGATTGTAGACCTACACACCTACACAAGGCATGAATGGGCTACAAGACTATCGCCAAGCAGCTTGGTGAGAAGGTGACAACAGTGGATGCGATTATTCGCAAATGGAAAAACACAAAATAACTGCCAATCTCCCCCGATCTGACCTCGTGGAGTTTCAATGATCACGAGAATGGTGAGGAATCAGCCCAGAACTATACAGGATGATCTTGTCAATGATCTCAAGGTAGCTGGGACCATAGTCCCCAAGAAGACAATTGGTAACGCGCTATGCCAGGGGCATCCAAAGTGCGCAATACACAAGGATGTTGGGGGGACACATTAATCAATAGTAAAGGGGGCCTGGCTGGGGCATCAATAGACAAGGGGGTAAAAATACAAAAGGGGCAGTTATTGACAAAGCAGTGTAGAAAATCAATTTTATGTTTCAGTGTGGCAGAGCCTGTCCTGGTGTGTGTCTGGGTGTCGGTGTTGGAGACCCTGTGTGTGTGTGTGTTTGGGTTTGGTTGTCTGTTTCCTGGCAGTTTACTTATTGCAGGAATAAATAGAACTATTTAATTTTTACTTATCCAGAGATAAAACGCCCTCCTCAATTTGTAGACACTTCACAGGACAAAACTTTCTTGGCCCAGAAATCAGTGGAAGGAAAAGTAAAGGTTTTGTGTTTCAATCTGCATATTTTATTAAAAGGATTAGTGGCAGTAAATTGTGGCTTCAGGCGTCCCGTGTATGATGACTTTTTTTTAGTGAACTGATGTACTCCCAATCCCATCACATAAGATTTGATTTGTATTATCTGCCAAGCGCGGAATCCTGAAGGAGACGCACTGGTTTCTGCCCCTGTTTTACCAATTTCTGGTGCTATTCATGTTGTTAACTGTGTAATTTCACAACAGTAAAACTTTTGGAACTATAAAATAATTTAATTATGATTGTTAACCATGTGTCTTTATCCAGGACACATGGATGCCGATGATAAAATTTTGTCTATTTCCCCCCCCCCATAAAATGGCCACCAAAATCCTCCGCACCAGGCCTGTGATGCTCTTGATCCGGCTTTGATCAACTCAGTGTGCGTCAGCCAGCGTATCCAGCTTGTACCCACAGTGTGCTTCAGCCTTGTGCAGTTTTATTTGGCTAAACTTGTTTTAAATGGTTTGTTTTACTGTTTAAGTAAATTAGTATTGATAGACTGACATATAAAACTTGATCAAAAATTTTTTTCCACAGTTTTTTCATTATCGCCAAATTAACCCTGTATTAATATGCATTAGAAAGCTTAAAGGTCATATTTTCTCTCAGTGAAAAATGAGTGACACAGCACTTATTAGTTTCTGATGTTTTCTTCTTGCAGTCGTCAATCATAAACAGTGACATCATATTTGTAAAGTTGCACGCTCCATGGGATGTCCTTGGAAGATATGCTGAGCAGATGAATGTGAGAATGCCTTTCAGGTAGTTACTAATAGAACAGTACCTTTATGCTTTTGTAAAAGGATAATACAGCACCATGGTAAATCAGCCTTCACATGGACCAGAGGTAGACAAGGAATGACTTTTGGATTTGCTGAGGTTTTGTTCTCCAGGAGCATATAGAAAGGTTTGTGGATGAAAAGAAAAACAAAGAATATCTAGATCTATATTTCCACAACATTTATTGTGTTATGTTCCAAGTTAGGCATGCATAATTGGAAGAATGTTGAAATAGAGGTTGTACCCATGGATGGTGCTGGCATACATGTTGCACAATCGTGTCACTTCTAGTTACTGTGGAATGCAGATTCAAATCAGGTGTTCTAATTGCACATTAAATGCACATTACTACCATAGTTTGCGGGAGTAAAGATATATTATATTCATATGCCTGTTCAAAATTAATGAAGCCAAATATCTGGCTTTCGTTCAATAACAAAAATACTAAAAGACTCGCCAGCATAATAAAACAAACTACACCTTGTGAATATATCGTTCAGTTTGCTGTAAATGCAGGTCATATTAATACAACAAATAGGCGATCCTTTATCTGTGAGCCTTTGTTTGCAATGTCTAGGTGCTCCAGTGTTTCACTGTTATTTCATAGCAAGATAATGAAGTGCCTCCAAGACAATCAGCAGGCTACACAAATAGATAATCACACAAGTAGAGGAATTTATCTTTTAATGGCTCACTAGAGGTTATTGGGGACAAGTACAAATTAATAATGCATACATGATGTATAATTTATGAGCTGTTTTCTTGCATTACCGTTCAATAGACCACAATCTAGAAACAGCATCATCCTGACACAAACAAGACAGCCTAGCTTTCGCTAGTCAGTGTCGTGTACACATAACGTGATACAATGTGGGTAATAACTTTATGTGCAAACCAAGATTGATTTGTAAATCTGATTCACTGTGACTGCATAATGTGATCATGCAAATACTATCATAAACTGATTAAAGTTTTCCAGTATGTTCTTTATTATATATCCCTATACATTGAAAAAGACAAAATCACAACAAAAAATATCCACATTTTTAGGTTTTCTACAGATACATTCCACCTCTGATCCTGAATATAAACTTTCTTATACCTCTGAAGTGTCCACCTTTCGGAGGGTCTGTACCTTTTTGGGACACAAAGCCTTGTGTCTCTAGTTCCACCCCTGACATCCCTCTTTTTTTTTTTTAGCAGCTTAGAATGTGTGCTGGGTATAAGTGTGTTATATGGCCCTAAAAGTCTTAATAATGTATATAGACATAATTTGATTTATTTATTAAATTGTAAAAAACTGTTAAACTGTAAAATACTTTTTTTCTGCTTATAAATATCATACTCTGTTACATAAAAAGCCCTACCATCTAATGACAGGCCCAAGAAAAAATGTCCCTCGTTTCCCATTTGAAATGTTGACAGATATGATTTCTTAGGCATTAAATGCTTTCTATATAAATACCCAAGACTCTTACCTCTGGATAATACATTCATTATAGCATTAACATATGTAGCTGCTCCAATTCCTGGGTATTCTGAAGATCAAAAGGAAGATGAGATATTCCACAGGACATGGATCAACTACCAAAAAGTAGTAAATTCATACTGGTGGAATTCTCTCTAAAGTGAGCAGTTCCCTCTCAGGTAAAGAATCAAGCAAGGGACTTCTTATATTCACCACATTATCAACCAAGTATAATATGAAGAGACTTAATTCAGTGCATGAATGATTGCATTCTGGAAGCACCTCTGCTCAGTAAATACAACTAAAATCAGCAGAAGCTCCTTTTAAAGGAAGTACTTCTAGAAATATACAACAACTTTCTTTGACTGTTGTTTGTGTTAATCTCTCCTTTAGTCTCTTCCTCCACCTCTTACAGGCTTCTATCTTCAATCTCCTTTGCTTCTTTGCTAGTTCAGTACTATAACTGACGATGGGTTTTCTTCTCGACTGGCTTCATTTTTGCTGTTCTTCCAGGAGAAAAATCTATTACCTGCACCGCCGGTACAAGTTCATGAGCAGGTTAGTAGATTATATTGATAAATGCTTAGAAATATATTTTAAAATGTCTTTAGTGCTAGTGATGCATGCCAGTTTTATAATTTTTATTTGTTGCTTACCAACTGATGTACTCGCTTAAAGGGGATAGGGATGTATGAATAGATTTTTAGCTTTTAAAAGGATATACTACACTGACACTAGCTGTACACATAGTATCCACTACATCCACTAGCTGTGGTAAGCTTCAACTCAAATTCCTAAATATAATTTTAAATTAAAGATGTGATATAGAAGAAAGTGTATTAACATTTAATTCTGTGAGTGGAGCTACCTGCTCCATGAAACCTCAACCTCTGCTATAGGAGAGTTTGGGAGTGGTGAGTGGCAGGTCACATCTTCAGATGGAAAACATATCTATGTCCATTTTCCCTACTGCAGTGAGTATAGTAATTATATTAACAATAACCAGAAAACAAAATAATACAATTAAGACAGTGTGTTATTGAGCATATTAGCAAAAGTCTGCCACTCCCAATTAGCTCTTTCTGGTATAAATACAACCCTTCTATTTGTAGGATAATGGATAATTGGATAATGATGAAATTAGTACTATCCCTTTTAATAACAAAAAGAGGCAGTGTTCCAGCTTTCTTGGGATTTCTTCCCCAAGTCTCTTAAGGTTGTGAGTAATACTCTGTACAAAGAGTACAGAACAAAACCCAAATTGCTGCAATATACTTATCATCTATCATCATCAATATCACTGTCATTATCATCACTAATAAGGTGCTAGAGCCAGCTCTCCTAGAGCCTCCATACCTTCAACCCCTATACCCACCCACATTAAAATGATGACAGGAAACATTGATGTGAATAAGGGCCTTGGCCACAGCTTTATTAGTTCCCCATGCTAAAGTAACCATACAACCATACCCATAAACCTGAACAACCCGTCAGCAATGGCTTTCACCACAGCAGAGCTCTGACCCAGCAGGTGCCATAAGACCCCACCTCCCCAAGCCTGTTTTAAACGCTGGCCAAGGGGAAAAATCTTCTGCTGCTGTGACTAGATAGATAAGAACAAAGAACAACAAAACAATGTGCACATATAATATATACTCCAGAAAAGTGAGTGCAAAAATGCCTGTCCTAAAAGAACCAAGCGGGGAAAAAAGTAGGACCCTTCCTTCCTTTCCTTATAAACCCCGATATTGCCACATTATTGCCCCATACAGCCAATCAGGGAAAACTACTGGCCACATTTCATCCTAGGCCAGCAGTCATGCTCCTCCTTCCCTAAGGGTCCAGTGGGCCCCAGGACTGCCTAGAACCTCTATTCCTTCAACCCCTTTACCCACCCACGATTGAGGACAAGAGACAAGAGGGTGTTAGCCATAGCTTAGTTAGTCTTCCCATACCATATTATATTTTATTTCAGAGCTCTGACATTGTGGTGAATATGAGGATTTTGTTTTCAGAACAATAATATTGTTAGTGAGATCTGTTTCAGGTTGACTTTAATCCAAAACTGGATTATCAAGCAAATGGTGGCAAATAACTATGGTTTGAAATCTGGTTAACACAGACTAATAATAATAATCATAATAATAATAATAATAATAATAATAATAATAATAATAATAATAATATGTGGACCTTATCTTATATGTAGACCTAATCTGCTGTAACTATGCACTGCTGTATTGACTATGCAGAGTGAAAATGCACTGCCTATGTGAGGCATGCCTTAAATTGATAAAGTGTTTCAGTGTGTGAGCAATAGCTTGGACTGATTGGATGAAATGTGACAAATACACTAAGTGAGGGGGTAGGACTTCTTCAAATGGATTGGATTGAATCACTACCTCTGTCTTTCAAGAAACCTTCATGAGTCACTGTCTACCTGGTCATAGCAGTAAACAGTTTTTGTTTTGCCAACAAACTATGTTAGACATCTTTTGTACATTATATAACCCACAGCCTAGTCTGCTTCTTTTTGATATCTGTTCTGAGACTGCAAGATCTTATTTGGACCTTAGGGCTATTTTCATGCCAGTATGATACATGTTTAATTTCCTTCACTGTATTGTTGCCACATTTGCTAGACTATTTAAATTTCACCTCCCTTTATTTTTATAGGGACAGTATGTAGGGTTCTATTGGAACTTAATGTACTTGCAATATATATGCTTGCAATGTGGCCAGAAGCCAAAAAAAGAAAAGTTGTACGTAAACAGATACCCTAATTATAATTTCAATATATTACAATATATGTTTTGGGTCTTACAGGCCATTAACTGGCAGGTTAACACTATGCATTCTGCAGTGGGCAAGTGAAAAATGTACGACTTATTTGCTGTTTTTGCTTGTTATCTTTTAATGCAAGGATGGAGAAACAGTTGAGCAGGTTTCGTGGATGGTTGCCTAAAAAGCCCATGAGATTGGATAAGGAGACAATACCAGACCTTGAAGAGAATGACTGTTACACGGCCCCCTTCAGTCAACAGCGAATTCATCAGTAAGTTTGATTAAGTAAAATAGTTGAATGGAGGAATGTCTTGCACATAATCAGCTTCTCCGGACAAGCCACAATATATATATAGAACTATAGGGCTAACCAGGTAAAACTTAACCCATTGTTGAACTATGAGTCCTGTCATTCTCATCCACAATTCTGCAGGCCAAATATTGACTGAGAATCATGCCAGTTGTGGTTCAACAACAGTTACAATGATAATTGGTACTTTATTTGCTTTAAATTATTTTGATTTGTCTAAAAAGCAGGTGCTAAATGTGGATCAAGAAGGAATAACATTCTATTAGGAGGTGCTTGTTCATGAGAGTATTGCTGTTCCTCTGATAAGTGCATTGTCTGTTGGTAGGAGAACTAATGTAAGCATAAAACAATTTTTTTAAATCTTGTAAAGATTAATTATCTGCCGTTTTATGTCATGAATATGAAAAGAGGAATGTGGCTAGCTTGTTTTCAGAAAGGTGAATGGTACTTAACTGTTTTTTATTTTATTAGATGGCAAATAAATATTACCATATCTTGCCATTTGTCTGTCTATGTATGTACATTTTATAGTAAATGATTCTCTGCTAGCTATGTTGTTTCTAAATCAAATTTGTTATACAACTTCAAAGGGATATTCCATCAATTGCATTTATAAAATTGTTGTTTTCCTGTATTTAAAATTCAAGCACTCTAGTATTTCTGTACTTGGTCACTGTGAACATCATGGTCACAAAAATCAGCTTTAACTTTTTTATTTTATTTTGTAGTTTTATTATAAATAACAAAGACACATTTTTTAACAATGCCACGCGAAGTCGGATTGTGCACCATATTCTGCAAAGAGTCAAATATGAAGAAGGAAAAAACAAAATAGGTAAATGTGTCATACAATAGTATTGTTATAACATATGCATGAAATATAAATAATATTAGCCACTAATGAGCCCTAAACTAATGTACATGTTTGGCATTTAGCAAAAAAAATGTTATGAATAATTTCACCCGGATGCTACATTGAATCATTGTAAATACCTTTTTGCAGTGGATTACACTGGATGTGCTTTTTTAAATTACTTTTTCAGCTCAACAGAAGCAGTTTATTCCAAATTTTACCAATTTTGCCATTATTACATTATAAGCAATAGGCAATGGCATTAAGAGAAATAATCCAAACATCATGAAGATACAAGAATAAAAAGAGACAGATGCTCTCAATACTCGCTATTCACGTGTCTCATGTTTTCACACGCAAAATAAATTGTAACCCATTTTTTTGCTATTCATGTGCGAGTATTCATGGCTAAAAAAAAATTAGAGACGCATACTGTGCAACGTTGCATATGATGTCAGCATTGATCACTTGGTCAGCATCACAGATGGAATAATGGCATCCAAGCACAATATATGTGTGTTGGCGAGTGAGCCTAAGCGAAAGAAGACTGTGATAAATCTGTGTTAGATAAATGTTAACAAACTGGAGGTCATGGTAAACCAATAGGCAAGTCAAGCACCAGAGGGCAAACACAAGTCTGAAGTTGGTGCCAAAGAATTAGTGGTGCAGGGCAAAGAAATGGTAGCAGTAAACCAGGGTGTCAGGGAAGGATGGGAACAGCCAGGAAATGGTTACAGGGCCAGGTACTGGTTACGGTTCTGATTTAAGAGGATATCAAATGCTAAGTTTCAGCTAGGAAATCCAAACAACAACTAAGCACCTTGGAAAAAGGTTGTTGAAATAGTCAAGGCCCATCCTCCCATCAGAACTTAGTAATTAAAAGACACAGCTTTTTTAAGGATCCCATCTACCTGCGTGTGCATGATGCAAGTGACGGGAATTCAGTAGGTCATGCAGATAACAGATTCTTCAAGCAGCTGATGCGCAGCCATCTGCTGCCTACGTGTAAGGACTTGCCTCTCCGTGGCCGCTCCCACGACCGGGATTCTCGTATGTTTGTGCCTGCTGCTCTCACAGTCCAGGAGAGAACCATTCTAGCCCCGGCCCCTATTGACTCTGGAGCCGCCGGAAAATTTATCGACCGCGACTTCTGCAGGCTCCACAACATACCCTTGCAGGAGAAAGCCTCTCCGGTGTTTGTGGAGGCAATCGATGGCCGGCTTCTCCTACCGGCATCAAGGACCTATGACACTACACTGCTTTGTCTCCAAATAGGGGTTTTCCATAAAGAGACTGTGGTTCTACATGTAATTTCTTCTTCGGCTGCTCCCACAGTGTTGGGCTACCCTTGGCTGCAGCTACACAACCCAGACATCAATTGGTCCATCCGTGAGATCACCTCCTGGCGGTGTTCCACTTGCGCTTCACCTCAGCCCTGTGTATTGAAGGTTGCCTCCTTAGATACCACCATCCTACCTCCACAATATCAGACCTTTGCTGATGTGTTCCACAAAAAGGAGGCTGACTCCTTCCCTCCACACCGTCCTTACGATTGCCCTATCGACCTGCTTCCTGGTACCGTACCCCCATGGGGTAGGGTGTATCCGTTATCCCTGGCTGAAACGGAAGCAATGAAGACCTATGTCCGTGAAAATCTCCTAAAAAGCTTTATCCGCCACTCCACGGCTCCCGCCGGCACAGGATTTTTTTTTTGTTTCCAAGAAGGATGGAGGTCTACGTCCGTACATTGACTATCGAGGTCTTAATCGAATCACCATCAAAAACACCCTTTGCCGCTCATCTCTGAGTTGTTTGACCGTCTCAAAGACTCGAAGGTTTTCAGAAAATTAGATCTACGGGGTTAATCCTTGCCCCCCCTGTTGCCCCCCTGCCGAATTTGGAATAAAGTCGCAATGCGACTTTAAACCCCGTCTTTTTTTTATTTTTTTTAATGGGGAGGAGAGAGAGGGTGCGGCCCGCGTAAGATCAGCAGCCAGGGCAACCGATTTTACGCGGACCGCACGCTCGTGCCCTGCTGTGGGAGGGTCTTCTGTACTGCATAGAGGAAGCGGAACCTAGCAGAGTTCACGTGACATCACATGACTCTGCTCCAGTCCTGCTTCCTCTGTGCAATACCAGAGAACGCAGAGGGAGGCCACGCCCTCTGCTGAAGTCTGTGAGCGGCATTGAGGGGCTGCAGTGCAGGTAAGGGTGTGCGGAGGGTGTTTGAAAGAGTATGCGTGATTGAGGGAATTAATCTATGAATGAATGAGTATATGAATGAATGAGTGTGTGTGATAGCATGGATGTGTAAGTGCTGGAACCTAGGCATGATGGGACGGTGATCGCTGTTAGCAATCACACTCTTATCATGCCAAGTCAGCCAGTACATGCTGAAACCTAGCTAGCTGCCCCCCTTGTGTATTGATGCTGCCAGCAGTATGGGGTCTGCACATCACTTCCAGCCACCCTGTACCAGCATGTACTGGCTGACTTGGCATGATAGGAGTGTGATTGCTAACAGGGCTGGCTTTGGGATGTGCAACCTGTGATCTATGCCTGTAATTTAGGTGGTTTTAAATATACCTTTTAATGACGTGTTTTTATGTGGATTCCAATTGATCTATACCTGCAAAGCTGGGTTTTTGCGTTATTCTGTAGATCCATATCTATATATTTCCATACATTATTTATGTATAACTGCAAATACAGTGTTTGTATGTCTTATTCAGTTGATTAATACCTGCTTAAATTATTGCACCAGTGATCTCCCCGTTCCAGGAGTTAAAGGTCTGTATGAGTGAATAGATTCGTTCGTACCGACCTTTAACTCCTGACGGCGAAACTGGGCCGGGAGGGAACAGGAGTTAAAGGTCGCTTGCAGGTGAACCAGAGCCTGTTTCCATGTATTTATTTGATCTATACCTGCAATGCTAC
This sequence comes from Spea bombifrons, assembly GCF_027358695.1. Taxonomy (NCBI): domain Eukaryota; kingdom Metazoa; phylum Chordata; class Amphibia; order Anura; family Pelobatidae; genus Spea; species Spea bombifrons. The sequence goes on from NC_071090.1 coordinate 38,669,551, forward strand.
GTTTCATATACTATTGTATACCTGCAAATACAGGATTTCTATGTCTGATTCTGTTTATTTGATATATACCTTCAGTGCTGAGATCACAAGTGAATTTCAGTTGATCTATACATGCAAAGCTTGGTTTGTGTGTTAATGTGTTGATCTATACCTGCTATCGGCAACTGGGGCTAATATTAATAAATATGAGCAGCAGGGGCATCAATACACAAGGGGCAAAAACACTAAGGGGGGTATAAACGACAATGCAGTGTGAAAAATACATCCTGATGTAGACGTCTGTGACGTAGATTGTGTCCTGCTGTTTGTGTGTTTTTGGTTATCAGTGTAGCAGAGCCTGTCCTCGGGTGTGTGTGTATAGGAGTTGGTGTGGCAGAGCCTGTCCTGGTGTGTGTTTGGGTGTTGGTGTGGCAGAGCCTGTCCTGGTGTGTGTGTGTTCGGTTGTCAGTGTGGCAGAGCCTGTCCTAAGGTGTGTGTTTGGGTGTCAGTGTGTCAGAGCCTGTCCTGGTGTGTGTGTGTTTGGATGTGGGTGTGGCAGAGCCTGTCCTGATGTGTGTGGGTGTCTGTGTGGCAGAGCCTGTCCTGGTGTGTGTGTGTTTGGTTGTCGGTGTGGCAGAGCCTGTCCTGGTGTGTGTGTGTTTGGTTGTCGGTGTGACAGAGCCTGTGTTGGTGTGTGTGTTTGGTCATCTGTTTCCTGGCACTTAATTTACAGTAGGAATTATTTCATTTATATTTATCCAGAGATAAAATGCCCTCCTGAAGTTGTAGTGACGTCAGGGGACAAAACGTTCAAGGCCCTGAAATCATTTAGTGGAAAAGTTATTTATTGTGTTATAATATTTATTTCAAGGATTAGTCGCACTCAATTGTGGCTTCAGGCTTCCCATGTTGAATGATCAAGTATTTTTTTAGCCCAATAACAAAAGTATAATTCCATAGCAAATTACTTTTTGAAATTATGAATGCCCCCCCCAGTTTGACTGTGGTATCTTGTGTGCCCCCCCTATATATTGTTTCTAGAGTAGCCACTGCATTCGCCTGATGTGCTTTCACAGCGAAAACACATAAATAAAGGTCCTGACACGTCTTCGTGAAAACCGGTTGTAGGCAAAACTAGAGAAATGTGAATTTGAAGTCAACCGTGTATCCTTCCTAGGTTACGTCACTAGTGGTATAGGGTTCGAGATGGATCCTGACAAGCTCAGGGACTTAAAGCCCTCCAGAGATTTCTCGGCTTTGCCAATTATTATCGCCGATTCATCCGGGACTTTTCCAATGACCTTTGACCGATCTCACCAAGAAGGGAGCTGACTGCTATAACTGGCCTACCACTGCAGTCTAAGCCTTCCATAAACTAAAGACCCTGTTTGTGTCCGGTTCGATCCTCATACATCCTGATGTATCTCAACCCTTCATAATCGAAGTAGATGCTGACCCGGAACCCATCGTACCTACTAACCGTATCATCTCTGCTGTCACTCTTGCCGTTGCCTCTCCCCTTCTGCAACGTATTCAAGCCAGTCAACCCTCTGCTCCAGCCCAGACCCCTTCTGACAAGTTGTTCGTGCTCCCTGTATACCGTGTGGAGATACTCCAGTTGCACCATACCACAAAGTTTGCGGGCCACCTTGGTCTCCGGCGCACCTGTCAGTCTCTAGGTCCTCCTGGAGACAGGATGTTGCAGACTTCCTTAAATCTTGCCACACTTGTGCTATGACCAAGACCCCCAGGACTCCCCCTTCCGGTCTGCAATTGCCCCTTCCAGTACCTTGTCATCCTTGGACCCACATCACCATGGACTTCATAGTGGAGCTACCTCCCTCTCATCGCTATACCACTATACTTACTGTTGTTGACCGGTTCCCAGGATGGTTAATTTCGCGCCTCTCATCAAATTACTGACAGCTAAGGAGCTTGCAGTCATCTTCGTCAGAGACGTCGTATGACTCCACGGCCTTCCCCAGGTGTTTGTTTCCTGATTCTGGAGAGTCTTCTGCAAAGCTGTGGGTATCACCCTTTCCTTTTCCACCGCTTATCACCCCCAAACCAATGGAGCGGCTCAACAATCTACCCAACATATACGCCTACTTACTCCCTCCAAGAAACTGGCTCCTTGCTTTATTGGACCTTATTCCGTCCGCCTTCGTATCAACCCTGTTACCTATGAACTGGACTGGCCACGCAACCTCCGTATTCCTCGTACGTTTCACGTTTCCCTCCTGAAGCCGGTGGTATTTAACCGTGAAAGAGAAAGTTCTAAAGCTTTGTTTTACCCTTTTTAGTAAAGTACACTTGGCAATAGTTCTCATTCAGTGGTTTTACCTTCAACTACTATTTAATATCAGAGTCAGAATCCCTATTACGCCTTTTGTGGTTTCATAAAAAACAAAGCCTTCAAAAACCTTTAGCTGTTACTTGTCGACATTTTCTGTTTCATAATTAGTTGTTTTTTTCACATAATTTATACTTTACTTTGAAAAAAAAATCCTCTAAATAATGCACAGAAGAAAATATGCAGAGTAAATTTTGAAGTAAAGCTGTCATGGATTTGATCATATTTCCCTGTTTTGTAAAATAGTCCATTCTGGTAAATGGAAAATTCCACCATGAAGGTCAGAATGGAATGACTCTTTGATATTGTACTTTCTTTGAAGAACATGTGTAATTTATTGTATATTTTTGTGTCTTTCTTTAGGACTGAACCGTTTACTTTCTAACTGTACATATGAAGCTTCCTTCCCTTTACATGAGGTACATTTTGATGATTTACATGTCATTTTAAGATATAGTACTCAGGCACCAAAACCGTAGAATAAACCTAGAACTGCAATATGCTTGCCAGAGACCTGTCCGTTCTTAATTACACACTTTTTGTTAACTATGAGTAGAGACTTTGGGCCTTTATCACTGCCGATGATTTTCTGGGCAGGCTTCTTGCTGAGTGTATACATTTCATACTGTTGCTCTGATCTAAGATAACTGGAAACACAAACAACAGCCACAGTCCAGCTACACACACAGCAGGTAAAAACACTTTTTTGACAACTGGACCCAGTGGCATATTTAGACCTAGGGTGGCAGGTCGATGGGAGTGCAGCCCCCTTGTTGCAAAACCCGGGATAGATCACCCTAATGCCTGGTCAATGGACTCTGCTTTCCACAAATGATCCAATTATGCCACCGATGACTTTGCAAAACCTCCTTAGCATGCTGTTCCTGGAACTACATGTCTCAAAGAGGCAGAGTTCTGGGATAGTATATTATATCCTGGTTCCCACCAATAAGAATAGTGACTATGGAGGTGCGTGTAGTAGAGTCGTTAGGGAGCTGTCCTTGTTCCACCTAGAGCAGAGCTGAAGATACATATATAATTAATTGGCCCTCACTATGAATGTTAACAGGTCTTAGATCTTATTGTTGCTGAAATACTAAATTTGAATTTACTTACATCTATTACAGTTATAGTTATGTAACTCTTTTGCTTTAAAAAAAAGGATTTTTTTTTTAATGTTATGACTGATGATATAATTCTTGCAGAGGACCTTTGCCCTAACTACTAAGACTTTTTAGTCTCCCTGGGTATTGCAGATATTATATTTGTTATGTTACCACTAAAATCACATGGGTTGTATCAATGAATAAAGAAATATAGCATGCTAAAGATATCACTTGATTATCACATTATCTTGCAAGAGATATTTTATCATGTAACTGCAAATTGCATTTTAGTTGATGTGTGTATTTTATTATACATATTAGTTTTCCTAGGCTGTACTGCCACAAAAATCCAATATTTACAGAGCTGAGAAATGTGCAGCTTATGTGGGATACTTGTTAAAGTAGTGAATGAATCATTTTGTTGCGCAATTAGTAAATATATTTATTGATTTGCATTGGCTGCACTGTTTGAGTAACAATACAATTGTTGAACATTTTCCAAGATATGAGAACTATAAATACAGATTACAGGATAGAGTTAGCCACCAATTTTTTTATTACCGCATCTGAGAACTTTCTACATGAGCTGACTTTGAGACTGTTAATTAAATATTAACTCTTTAATAGTCTATGTCAAAGATGATGGTCTAGTGATTAAACTGTCATGACTTGGGAATATACTAAAATAATAAAAAAAAAATACAAAAAATATTTCTCAGTTAAAAGCAAGTTGTCTCAGCAGTAATGCCATATTTATTCCGTGTCCAAAATGTAACTTCAGGAACAAATATTCCCAAGTCATGTATTTGTATTCTTTTTTTAATTTATGTTTTAAAGGGAAGTTACAGAAGTAAAAATTCAATAAAGACACATGGAGCTGAGAATCATAGACATCTTTTGTTTGAGTGCTGGGCCTCCTGGGGAGTTTGGTATAAGTATCAGCCATTAGACCTTGTACGGTAAGTAAATGTAAAATTATTATTAACAAGTTGTTATAATGGTTTTTACATACACCAACCAGCTATGATTAGCTTGGAGTGTGTTATGTTTGATTGAGTCCATTGTCACCATGTAATGATTTTAAAGGTAAAGGGATCTTATCTACATCAGCTCTGAATCTCGTTCCTATATATTTATGATTGGGTCTGTGCAGTAATTGAACAGCTAGATGACCATGCTTAGCCTCTGTTTATCACAAACCGGTAACACTGCTATTTAATGTACTTTAATTGATCACAATTGTCTTAATTTTTTGTATAGTCCTCCCATCAGTTGTTATGCTATTTATAACTGGCACAATGGCTTTCAGTGGCTAATAGAAACATCCTTAATGCACAACTTTCTTTGGTGGACTACCGCAGTTGCCGCACCATGGGAATGTAAGTGTGTTCCAGGACAGTTGTTTTCATGAACAATCTGATACCAGATTGTACTTCACAATAACTACAGTGCTTAAAATTGGCCATCCTTGTGTAGGGGTAATCTGCAATCTCATCTTCAATAGAAATGCAGCTCAGAATCTCAAGGTCAGATCTTCTACCCAATAGTGTGTTTGTTCTAATCTCCCATCACTGTGTTTTGTATGCATGTATGTTAAAAAAGTCTGATTGATTATTTTGGGGGAATCAGAATTTATCTCTTTTCTTTACAGAAGATATTTTGGGGAGAAGATTGGCCTCTATTTCGCATGGTTAGGCTGGTATACGGGAATGCTTTTTCCAGCAGCGATAATTGGATTATTTGTCTTCTTATATGGAATGTTTACACTAGACAGTTGCCAAGTCAGGTAATACAAGCTAATAATAATATGATTTTACTTCTCCAGCGGTTACAGTTTACTGTTTTCCTACATATATCATATTCCCATTTCACCTTTAGCTTCCAACCATTTGTTCAGTAGTTTTGTTTTGTAGATAGGGAAAAGAAAAAAAGACGGTGCCCTAAGCTAGTCTCAGGCTCAAATAATACAAATGTATAATATGAGGCCTACCAAACAGTGTGAGCATGCTGCAAATACAGTGTGTTGGCTGTACAATGTATACAAAAAACAAAATACTGTCTGGGCTTCTCACCCTAATAAAGTTGGCAACAAATATATAAACATAATATAAATGAGAGGTTTTGGTTATATGAATTGGCCAAAGCATAATTAAGCTCACCCGCCACGTCAAAGCACACTCTCAATAGGGTGAGAACCTACTCTCTCCTCCTATATAGTGGGCACACAAAGCAGTTTATACTGCTACCAAAACCAGATGAATGTGTTGGGGGAGGTGCAATTAAACCTCCTCCCATTTAACCCCTGGACAGCAAGCTGCAACCAGACTGATGAGGAGCCAACAACCTCAAATATGTGCAAACAGGGAAAAGAAAAAATGTCGGTGTGCTAAGCTAGTCTCAGGCTCAAATAATACAAATGTATAATATGAGGCCTACCAAACAGTGTGAGCATGCTGCAAATACAGTGTGTTGGCTGTACAATGTATACAAAAAACAAAATACTGTCTGGGCTTCTCACCCTAATAAAGTTGGCAACAAATATATAAACATAATATAAATGAGAGGTTTTGGTTATATGAATTGGCCAATTGTTTTGTAGTGCAGCTTTTTTTCCCACCAGGAACAGACTCTGTAATGTGTAATATGTTTTCAACATGTTATTCCAGCTTTTATTTTATTTGTGCTAGTTAGTAGATAGAAAAATGTACAGCAAACTGGTGGATTCCAGAATCTTTTAGAAATATATTCTACATTTTTTGATCAGCACCTAAAAGACTTTACATATGATGGAGAGAAAGCATTGAAAAATATGTATTTTTTCTGTAATATTTTAACATTAGCTAATGTACATTGTAGCTTATTTATACAATGCCAACAAACATTTGGTTTATGTACACAAAAAAGTACACCGTCAACAAATGTATATCTGACATGCTAAATTGGCCTCTAAACTACGTTTACAGCAATAATAAGAAAAAAAATGAAGGAATTTAAATTCAGAAATATATGTGTTGTGTTATGGCACTTGTAAGGATACCTCGAGGACCATAGTTCAGCAAATGCTTTTCTCAGCTTTTTCAGCGATTTGTACAACAGTAGCTCGTCTGTTTGATTTGACCAAACGGGCCAGCTTTCGCCCCCCACGTGCATCAATTAATTAGCCTTTGCCGCCAATAACCATGTCTCCAGTTCACCACTTTTTCTACCTTGGACCACTTTTGGTACTGACCACTGCAGACCCGCAACACCCCACGAGAGCTGCAGTTTTGGAGATGCACTGACCCAGTAGTCTAGCCATCACAATTTGGCTCTTGTCAAAGTCATTCAGATCCTTACGCTTGCCCATTTTTCCTCTTTGGCAACATACTGAGAAAGAACAGCACCCGGACAAACATCTGAAGTATTCCTCTGCAGAAAAAAATAATTGTGAAAATTAGGTGCCACAAGTGTAGGCTGGTTACACAGCTCTGTGCAGATATCCAGAAAGGTTCTTCTACCTTGCTGTTACATTTCATTATGTGTTAACTTCTGGCTTTAGTAATGTCAGTGAGGGTGGCAGCTCTAGTTCCAAAATGCAGGATCAATGGGGGGAGTGATTAGCGAGCTAAGCAAGATGGCCATTTGAATCGCGAGCTCTATGTCAGGGCTCTATAAAAAATAAATTTTTACCTCCATGCATGGAACCTGCCACACTCCACATACAGCCGCATAATGTCTGAACAATAACTGGAAAAATTAAGCTGCATAATTTCAGCCGAAACAAAAAAATGGCACCAACCTATCAATGATCCAGAGAGAACGGCTCACCCAGACTCTTCAGAGGGAATTTGATCAGTGACAGAATCTGAGTTTTCTACTCAGCGAATAACCTGATAGCTGCACGACTATACTCAATGTTTCAGGAGACACACTGTGATTAAAAAAGACATGCAAGAAGCCTCCAGCGCAGGAACTAGGTAGGAGCATGGCACATTTAGAATCTAAGATGGGGGTTTTGCAAATGCACACAATACATTGTCTGATCCCGCAGCTTTTATTACAGACTGAGGTAGAAGTACTTAAAGTTAAACTAGCGGACCTAGAGGAGAAACAACATAAGCATCAGGGGTCGCTGAAGATAAATTGGCATCTGATCTATCTTACTGGGTATGTGCAAAATTTATTCTGGCGTTTATTAGGGGATACGTTTCCAGAAGATATCTCTTTTGATAGGATTCAAAGATTCCTTAAGTATAAAGGGGTAAAGCAGAATGTCCCAAGTGCATTTTTTTCCAACGTTAAAGAGCAAATTATGCAGGCCCCATGTAATCAGCTAGATCTGCAAAGAATGTTGTGTTTCCAGACCTCTCACGGGCCACAGTACAAAAAGGAAGTCCTTTAATGCAATTACCCAGGCACTGAGGCACAATAATATCAGGTGCCATTGGGGATTTTCAGTGAAATTTATCCAGAATGTCATACTTACCTGGGGGCATACTCTGGAGGAAAGGGCTACAAATCATCAAAGAATGACATCAGGAAGTGAATATGTCTCCAAGGACTGACCATGCCACACCAGCGTCCATGCACGTAAACCAGGAGTGGAAATCTACTTCAAAAAAAAAAAGAAGAAAAAAACACACGTAGCTAAATGGACCTTCATCATAGAATAGTGCAATGCTCTTATTTCTGTTGAAAGATCTGAAGCTAAAAGCCATGGGTAAGAACTGTGAATTAAATAGCAGGCTTGTGCGCTGCAGTTTACCTTGCATATATAGGCCTGAGTGCTGATATGTAGTGTAATAATCCTGTACAAAGTCCTGCAAAAAAAAAAGAGGGAAAAAGAAAAAGTAAAAGTTTAAGTTTTAATACCCAAGACAAGGGCTTAGTTAAGGATTGTGTATTTATTTCTAAGGTTCTGTCTTAAAACTGTTTACATTTTTATGGTGCCCAAGGGTGATAAACTTGGCTAATGTACAATATGACTGCAGTTTAGCCAACACAAACCCTCCCCTCGGTCATTTGTTTACTGCATATGTAACTAGTATTTTGTTCTAAATTTGTTTCTTTGTTTATTTTCATTTATGTTCTGTACTCCTTTATTTGCATACCCCAGGCTGGTAAAGTACACAGATTTTTTTTCAGCATCATGGATAAATAGGAAGATGTAAATGTAAACTATGGCTGTTTCAAAATGCATCTCCACAAATCTAAATACACCCCATAAAAGGAGGTTTTCTCTAGAAGAGTTGCATAGCTCGAATACACAGATACACAGTGGGTGTGCCTGAGACACACTTCACGAGGCCGAGTGCCCAACAGTGTTATAGTAAAAATTATTATACCACTTGCCATCCACACAATGGCGTTGGCAAAAAGTGCAGGTGTCTCCATTCTTTTTATCAGGAAAGCTAAAATTTACATATTTAGAGAATGCCATCATTGTCCCAAAACAATTTGTCTGTGCCTTCTTGCTGCAGTGATGGATTCCACAATTGATCACACCTCAATTACTCTATTTCAGAAACCCATGCGTATACTGGAAGGGCAGATTAGTGTCTTAACCCCTTCAATCCCAGGGGTTTTTGGTACCTCAAAGCCCGGAGCAATTTTGCAATTTTTGCGCTATATCGGTTCAGCGATGATTCTCTTTTCCTGTGAATAGTGTACCCATATAAACTATGTATTGTTTTTTCAAGGAGAGATAGAGTTTCCTTGTGATACCATAGTTGGATGATTAGCAGAAAATTTAGAATTAGAAATTTAGTAAAAACTAGCAAAAATTTGAAAAAAAACATCTAAGTTTTTTACATTTTCCCTCTGAAAATATATATTTCTGTAAAGCAGACAATCCAGGCTATCCTATCAGGGGTATTTGGGCACTCTACATGCAGGTATTTGGCCACCAATCACTGTCAAAGGTGGCCACAGAAATTAGTTCCTGCACTTTTTTCACCAACGCGTCTTAATATTTTGTAGTATTGTTAGGATTTTTTGTACAGGGTATGTGTTACGGCAGATAAATCTATCCTAAATTGTTCAGCCGCCTCTCCTGATTACGGAAATACCCCACATGCCTAGTTTTTTTGTGGTTTTCTGGACATTACAGGGCACAAACGGGACCATGCGTGTTAGAACACCCAGAATATTTTAATTAAAAAAAACCTGTAAAATAAAACGAAATACATGGTCTGGTACGTTCAACAGGGGACAGAGTAGGTTCCATGCCCATCAAACATGTACTATAGAACTTTTGTTCACTTTACAATTTTTCTTTAGTATTACACAGAATGACACAGTCCGGGAAGAATAATTAGGAGCGAATCTAATCATACTAATCGGACAATAACCGTAAAATTATAAATGTTTAATAATAATAAACAGAGGCCATTCCATCTTCCACTCCCTGTCTGTTCCTATCATTTGATATCAAAAAGGCATTTGAGAGGCTCCATTAGACAGACCTTCTTATGTTAGGTCTTAGAGACGTATAAGTTTCCAGCACAAAAGACCTCAACAGTGTTGGCTTTATATAGCACACCCTTTTCCCAAGGTTAACCATACAGGCATCAAAGAAGGCTAAATAGATCAAATGGTCCCAGACAGGATTGCCCACTACCCCCCATTTATCTGTAATGGTCCTGGAGAGACTAGCTATAGAAATCAGATCCGACCCTAATATTACAGGATTTAAAAAAAGAAAATAAAAAACCTTTTTGTGTTGATGGTGGCATTCATTACAAACTCTAATTAGTCTCTGCCTGCTCTGATGAGCTGGTTCCAAAATATGATGATATAACATATGACAAGTAAAATATTTAAAATACTCAATTTTTTTACAGTCGCGGCCAAAAGTTTTGCGAATGACACAAATATTAATTTTCACAAAGTCTGCTGTCTCAGTTTAGATGATGGCAATTTGCATATACTCCAGAATGTTATGAAGAGTTATCAGATGAATTGCAAAATCCCTCTTTGCCATGAAAATTTGCTTAATCCCCCAAAAAACATTTCCACTGCATTTCACCCCTACACCAAAAAGACCAGCTAACATCATGTCAGTGATTCTCTCATTAACACAGGTGAGAGTCTTGATGTGGACAAGGCTGGAGATCATTCTGTTATGCTGATTGAGTTAGAATAACAGACTGGAAGCTTTAGAAGGATGGTGGTGCTTGAAATCATTGTTTTTCCTCTGTTAACCATGGTTACCTGCAAGGAAACATGTGCTGTCATCATTGTTTTGCACAAAAAGGGTTTCTTCACATGTGAGGATATTGCTGCTAGTAAGATTTCACCTAAATCAACCATTTATTGGATCATCAAGAACTTTAAAGAGTCAATTGTTGTGAAGAATGCGTCATAGCGCCCAAGAAAGTCCAGCAAGTGTCAGGAGCTTCTCCTAAAGTTGATTCAGCTGCAGGATCGGGGCGCCAGCAGTGCAGAGCTTGCTCAGGAATGGCAGCAGGCGTGAGTGCATCTACTTCCACAGTGAGGCGAAGACTTTTGGAGGATGGCCTGGTGTCAGGAAGGGAAGCTAAGAAGCCACTTCTCTCAAGGAAAAACATTAGGGACAGACGGATATTCTGTAAATGGTACAGCGATTGGACTGGGTAAAGTAATTTTCTGTAATGAATCCGCCTTTCCGATTGTTTGGGGCATCTGGAAAAAAGCTTATCTGGAGAAGACAAGGTGAGGGCTGTGCCATGCCAACAGTAAGCATCCTGAGACCATTCATGTGTGGGGTTGCCAAGGGACTCACAACTTTGCCATGAATAAAGAATGGTACCAACACATCGTTCAAGAGCAACTTCTCCCAACCATCTAAGAACAGTTTGGTGATGAACAATGCCTTTTCCAGCATGATGGATCACCTTGCCATAAGGCAAAAGTGATAACTAAGTGGCTCGAGGAACAAAACATCAAAATTTTGGGTCCATGGTCAGGAAACTCCCCAGACCTTAATCCCATTGAAAACTTGTGGTCAATCATCAAGAGACGGGTGGAAAAACAAAAACCTACAAATTCTGACAAACTCCAATTGATTATGCAAGAATGGGCTGCCATTAGTCAGGATGTGGCCCAGAAGTTAATTGACCGCATACCAGGGCAGATTACAGAGGTCTAAAAACCTAAAGAAAGGCCAACACTGCAAATATTGACGTAATGTAGTTGACAAAATATCTAGGAACACTGAAGCAGCAAACTTTGTGAAGTTACTTGTGTCATTCTCAAACCTTTTGGGCACAATTGTATATTGGTTTCTCTCAAAAGGCGTAGAAGATATACATGACTGTTATGGTTTTGAAATCCAAAAATAATATATTTGGGGACAAGGTTAGCAAGGTCTGTTCAATAAAACGATGATCTGAATTATGTAAAAATGCAGCCTCAAAGTAAGGCTTTCCATAGAGGAAATATCACATCCCCTGGCTGGGCAGAATTGCCTCCATCAAAATGATGGATAAAAACCAAGCTGGATTTATCTTGTAATAGATGGCAGAACAAGTATTTGCTCGATTATAAGACAAGGTTTTTTTCAGAGCAAATAGAGGTCTGACTACAAGACTAAGATCCAGATCCCCCTCAGAGCTGCAGGGGACCTTGATCCTCCTCTCCAGAAGCTGGTGGGTGTCCTCAACCTCCACTTCTGCTGGGGCATCTATGACGAAGCACTGGCATCACATGACCTTCCGGTGCTCATTCAAGTGCCGGCAGCAGCAGCTCAGGTTGTCTAAGTACGGGGAGAAGTCTAAAGAAGCACTGGTAAGGGTAAGAGTGGCATATGGGGGGCTTTCTGAAGGCAGAGTAGCATATGGGGGTTAAAAAGAATATCAGGGAGGCAGAGTGTCATATGGGGGTAAATAGAATGTCAGGGAGGCAGAGTGGCATATAGGGGGGTTTAAAGGAATATCAGGGAGGCAGAGTGTCATATAGGGGGCTCAAAGGAATGTTAGGGAGGCAGTGTCATATATTGAGTTAAAAGGAATATCAGGGAGGCAGAGTGGCAAATAGAGTATTAAAATGAATATCAGGGAGGCAGAGTGGCGTATAGGGGTTTAGAAGGAATATCAGGGAGGCAGAGTGGCAAATTGATTGTTAAAAGGAATATCAGGGAGGCAGAGTGGCAAATAGGGGGTTAAAAGGAATATCAGGGAGACAGAGTGGCAAATAGATTGTTAAAAGGAATATCAGAGAGGCAGAATGGCAAATAGGGGGTTAAAATGAATATCAGGGAGGCAGAGTGGCATATAGGGGGTTAAAAGGCTTATCTGGGAGGCAGAGTGGCATATAGGGGGGTATAAGGCATTTCTGAGAGGCAGGGTAGCATATAAGGGGGTATAAGGCATATCTGAGGGGCAGATGTGCATAACTGGGGGCAGGTTGGTAAGTTTTTATTGAATATGAAAAAATAGCATACACATTAATTAATATTTACTAGTAAAACCTTTTTCTTATAGGGTAGGGCTTTTTCTTTTTTTCCTAAATTAATATTCAAATTTTGGGGGGTCATCTTATAATCAGGGTCATCTTATAATCGAACCAATACGGTAATACAAAAAAATGATAAGGAATTACAGTGTTACTTGATGTTCTAAAACAAATGTTGTTTTGTTAATTTTGTTTCACAGTAAAGAAATCTGCCAAGCTACAAATGTCACCATGTGTCCATTGTGTGACAAGTACTGTCCCTTCACGAGGCTCTCGGACAGTTGTGTTTATGCCAAGGTACTGTCCCCATGACCCTTAGTATTTTGTATATAATTTAATAAGCGTAAATAGGTGAATTCCAAATGTATGTTTATATTATTTGTGTATCTTTGTGTATTTTGACCTGTGAGTTCCACTATTTTACTAGTAGGTACTATTTTTACAGAGGTCAGGAAAGGGATAACTTCTACTCCGGTGTGGAGAACTTTTGATTCTTTTGCAACAAGGCACTTAGAGCAAAAACATACCGCACGTACACATTTACCCAATTCATACAAGACAAGCAAGACAAAATGTTTGCTGCAAATCATAATAACCTTCAACTTCTACAACAGTGTTCTTAACGGACTAATCCTTAATGAACAATTACAATAATGAGTTGTGTGTGTGTGTGTGAGACGAAGAACAGACAATATTTATATTCCAAGATCTAGATACCCTCTATAGATCACAAAGGCTGGCATCCAAATATATCAAACATTTGTAACATAATTTGTACATAAAACATGTTTTGCACATGACTAAAAATTGTTTCATCCAAAAATCAATTATATTGATATTATGATGTATACAAACAAAAACTTTGAATTGAAACAAGACAAGGAAGCTGGTCCTGAAACAATCTGTGTTTCATTGCAGGTAACTCATCTGTTTGACAATGGAGCAACTGTCTTCTTTGCTGTGTTCATGGCAGTGTGGGGTAAGAATGTATATTCAACATTACATATATAGTTAAACTGAGGTTCAGACACATGTTATGCTGAGACTGCTCGTTCCCAGTTGTTTTCATTTACAAAAATGGTTTGTCCAAATCATAGCTGGGACCTATAGTTAAAAACACCAGAAGACAGCAATAAGGTTGTTCCCCTGGATTTGTCAAGATGATGACATCATCAGAAGAAACTGATGTGCATGGATATTCTGTTACATTTAAATGCAGGAACCAAACTACATATCCAACTGTTTCTTTCTTCCTCCATTTTCTAAGTCACCGACGGCTATGTATTTACTGCATTGTCGTGTAAACTATTAAAGATTTTAAATGTTCATAAAATACAAATGATATATTCTGATTTTTTAGCCACAGTTTTTCTGGAGTTCTGGAAGAGGAGACGAGCAGTTATTGCCTATGACTGGGACTTAATAGACTGGGAAGAAGAAGAGGTACAGGTGTTTCATTGACATAGAATTGTGAACCTCCTATTAATCTGGTAATGGCTGTACACATAAACAAATCAAACCAATCAAGTTTTTACACTACTGCAGAACAAGTACTAAATTGTTACAACATAATCAACAATTCAACTCCCAGGGAACAAAGTCAAGTGGCATGAGCTAATCCTTCGACCACACTTACTGGTTAAATTAATGTAACTTTTGATGTCCTTAAAATAAACTTCACTTTCAGTTAAAAATCATTGCTTGCCAAATCAGATATACAGATGTATTTAGAACATTATTGTTACACGTACATTATAAGTGTTTTGTAAACATATCCTGGTAGTGAGTAGATAATTGTACAACTAGAATGTATTATATATATGTTAAGTACATGAGGGTTTCACCCAGATTGATGGAATTATGGTATGAAGCCCTGACAAGCCCTGAATAATTGGGGAAAGTTATCTGGTAACCTAGTGGATACATTGTAGCAAGTTGCTTTGTTTGCAATAGCGCCATCTATGTGCTAAGTGGTTTATTAATGCATTTTAACACATAAGATGAGATGTATTGTGGGCATGTTTGTGTCCTAGAGAATCTAGACACCAAAGGAATATCTTCCAGGACTTGAGACTCATATTGGTACATTCTTATTTCTTCTTGTTTAAGCAATGTAATGCCCTGGTCACATAGGGTGACCAGAGCAGCCATGTTATTCAGGACTTATTTCATTTTCACATATTGCAGATCAGCACAGATAAACTGCTGCCCTGTAGTATGTGGAATGTATAAACTAATGGAAGGGTAAATTTTACTCAGTAAAACAAACCAGAGTGCAGCACTTTACATGTGCTGTTCAGCAGCATGTGAATACTATATGTGTCCTGGAAATCATGACTGATGCGGTTATCCTACTTTACATATTTTTTTCATAGTATGGAGATTTTCTATGTAACTAAGACATTTTTTTTTAAAGAATGAAAAAATATGTTTGATTACATATACTAAACATCTGTTTTCTACGTACTTTTAGGAAGAAATACGCCCTCAATTTGAAGCCAAATATTCAAAAAAAGAAAGAGTAAACCCAATATCAGGAAAACCGGAGCCTTATCAAGCCTTTACAGATAAATGCAGCAGACTTGTAGTATCTGCTTCTGGAATATTTTTTATGGTATTTTTATTTAATAATAATAAAATATGTATTCTATAGGGGTATACGTGAATGTATAAACTCTCAGATAATCATTTTTGTATATCATGACAAGGACTGCAGGGGTACTCAGAATGAAAAAAATTAATTGTAGGCATAACTGCACAGTGGAAAAAATTCAAACATATAACATATAAATACGTATATATATATATATATATATATATATATATATATATACACATACAGTATACAGTGAAGGAAAAAATGATTTGATCCCCTGCTGATTTTGTTCGTTTGCCCACTGACAAAGACACGATCAGTCTATAATTTTAATGGTAAGTTTATTTGAACAGTGAGAGACAGAATAACAACAAAAAATTCAAGAATAACATATTTTGCATAAGTTATAAATTGATTTGCATTTTACTCAGTGAAGTAAGTATTTGATCCCCTATCAATCATCAAAATGTCTGGTTCCCTTAAAGGGAGTGCTCCTAATCTCAGTTTGTTACCTGTATAAAAGACACCTGTCCACAGAAGCAATCAATCAATCAGATTCCAAACTCTCCACCATGGCTTAGACCAAAGAGCTGTCCAAGGTTGTCAGGGACAAGACCTACACAAGGCTGGAACGGAAGAAACACAAAATAACTGTCAATATCCCTCGGTCTGGGGCACCATGAAACATCTCACCTTGTGGAGTGTCAATGATCATGAGAGTGGTGAGGAATCAGCCCAACACTACACGGGAGGATCTTGTCAATGATCTCAAGGCAGCTGGGACCATAGTCACCAAGAAAACAATTGGTGACACACTACGCCGTGAAGAACTGAAATCCTGCGGTACCCACAAGGTCCCCCTGCTCAAGAAAACACAGGCCCGTCTGAAGTTTGCCAATGAACATCTGAATGATTCAGAGGAGAACTGGGTGAAAGTGTTGTGGTCAGATGAGACCAAAATTGAGCTATTTGGCATCAACACAACTCGCCGTGTTTGGAGGAGGAATGCTACCTATGACCCCAATAACACCATTCCCACTGTTAAACATGGAGGTGTAGACATTATGCTTTGGGGATGTTTTTCTGCTAAGGGGACAGGACAACTTCACCGCATCACAGGGACGATGGATGGGGCTATGTACCATCAAATCTTGGATGAAAACCTCAGCCAGGGCATTGAAACTGGGTCATGGATGGGTGTTCCAGCATTAAAATGACCCAAAACACACGACCAAGGCACCAAAGGAGTGGCTCAAGAAGACGCACATTAAGGTCCTGGAGGAGGGAGCTGAAGGTTTGAGTTGCCAAATGTCAGCCTCGAAACCTTAATGACTTGGAGAGGATCTGCAAAGAGGAGTGGGACAAAATCCTTCCTGAGATGTGTGAAAACCTGGTGGCCAAATACATCTGACCTCTGTGATTGTCAATATGGGTTTTCCCACCAAGTACTAAGTCATGTTTTGCAAAGGGGTCAAATAGTTATTTCACTGAGTAAAATGCAAATCAATTTACAACTTTTTTTAAATGCGTTATTCTAGATTTTTGTTGTTGTTATTCTGTGTTCAAATAAACCTACCATTAAAATTATAGACTGGCCATGTCTTTGTTAGTGGGCAAAGGTACAAATCAGGGAATTAAATATTTTTTCCTTCACTGTATATTATATATATATATATATATATATATATATATATATATATATATATATTTCTTGCCAAAGCACTGGACCAGTAGAGGTATAGCTCTCTTGCTCAGCAAGAGTAAGCTGTCAGAGCTTCTGTATCCCCAACTAGCTTTCAGCTCTAGACCAACCATAGAGATGAAAGAAATGAAGTTATTGGATGCTTTAAAATGACCCAAAATGATTTATGCTATTATTTAAGAACTAATACTAATTTATATGTTATCAGGTAATGCCAATCTTGTGCTAAAAATATTGGATGTGACCTGTGAATAACTATTACATCCTTGTGTGTGTGATTTCTCTGCAGATTTGTATCGTAATTGCTGCTGTGTTCGGCATTGTTATATATCGTGTTGTGACTGTCAGTACATTTGCTGCCTTTAAATGGGCACTTATCAGGAATAACTCTCAGGTTGCTACCACAGGAACTGCAGTGTGCATCAACTTTTGTATCATAATGTTTCTGAATGTGGTAAGATAATGTTCTTAAACTTGTTATTGTTATCAACAAAATAGTCACACCATGTGTTCAACTCATTGTGATCAAAATCCAATAGTTTACATCAATTATTTTGCCTCAAGTAAACATATTAAATTTTCACATTTGAGAAATTTGGCATTTTTTCTATGCTTCAACTCTAAGTGGCACCGTTAAGCCAGGGGTACACAACTCAAGTCCACAAACAGGACATGAATTCTGTGTATCTTTGCCTGAATACAAGTAGGGTTTTTTTTAAATTCATATTTTCTAATTGAGATTCATATTTTCACATGGGATATCCAAATATTGGGGCCTTTTTGCAGCCCTCAAGGGGGTAAATTGTTCACCCCTGCATTAGATTTTGAACTAAATGTTTTAAATGTGTTGATTCTTGCTAATCATTTATTTGACTAACAAAAAGTTTAGTCTTTAATAAATATTTTGTGCAATAGACTGTAGAAATATAATTTATAAATGAAAGTATATATTATTGTAGGGATACTGGCAGCCAAGTACATATGTTTTTGGAGTTTGGTAGAGTGTTATGGCATAAATTAAGTTACTTTTGAATGCTTCTTTTTTATAATTACGTAAATATGTTTACACATTTGAGTGATTATTCATTATTCAATATATATTTCACTTTCACGTTACAAATCAGCAACAGTGGTTCAATATATAATTATAAAGCTTGAGAATTTTCTGTCAACTAACAATGTTTGTAATATTTTACAGCTGTATGAAAAAGTTGCACTCTTCCTCACCAATCTAGGTAAGACTAACATTTTCACTACTGCTGCAATACTGACATTGAGTAAGATTCAACAGAAGGTGTATATATATAGATGTTATAACAGTATTGTGATGCATTTTTACATAAAAAATCATCAACTAGGGGTGTATTCAATAGTGTCCAGGCCCCTAGAGTATAACCCAGCAATATTGCTGATCATGAGAAATATATCATAGGGAAGCTGCCTCAATAATAAATAATAAACATTATTGGCCAACTTGAATTCGTACTATACAGAAAAAACATATGGGGTGAAATTTAAGGCACCCTGCCCCCAGCATATATATACTACAAATAATAAGTATAATATATAATTTAAAAAACCCACAAAGGGACAAATGATAGCAATGGGGCACATCATTTATATTACAAAAAAATAAGGTGCTTTAAAGCAGGAAAAGTTGAGTAATTAAGCTAATTTTATTATTATTGGAGCAAGATCATAGGTCGAGAGGGAAGCACAAGGTAATGCTGGGGTATGGCAGCCAAGCCTTTTTTATGTATAACTCTGTATATATTTTGTGCTTGGCTTTATAATTTCTGTGTTTTCTTGCAATCTCTTACATATAATTTCATCTATTCTCTAAACATGATATGGCCAGTATAATGTAATATGAGGAAATTATATGAACTGTCAGCAGAATTACTTGCAGCTATGTTTAATGATGAACATATTTTTAAAGTCTACAAGTAATGCCCATAATTTTTACCCACAGAACAGCCACGGACTGAATCAGAGTGGGAGAACAGCTTTACTTTGAAAATGTTTCTTTTTCAGTTTGTCAATCTGAACAGTTCAACATTTTACATAGCATTCTTTCTAGGAAGGTAAGGATACTACTAGTTTATATATTACCCTTCCAACTTCCTATTTTTAGTAGCAACATAAAAGTATATTTTGAGGGGCAACGCATTCACCCTATTTGAAGTAAAACACAAGTTTACCAAAAGGGACTACACAAAAATCCTATAAGGTGAACAGATAAAGGATCAATTTATGTTGTTGCCATCAGTCCTCCATTAAGGTGGACAGGGATTTTCACTTGGAACATAAAGAGTAAAACCTGTACATGTATGCATGTTGCAGATAGGGACATGTGAGTTGTTACTAAACTAACATGCCCTCACCTGAAGGTCACAAGGTAGGATGCACTTGGATTTACAAGTCAAGTCTAGTTAATTGAGTTAACAGACCTCGGTGGCAAACAGTGGTGAGCAGCATAGGGTTGTGCTCTTTAGCAGTTTATGTAAAATAACTTGACTTTCATGTGTTTTATTTTTTATGATATTGAGTGTTCCATAAATGGAATGTTCTTGTCATATTGCACTCATGCACATTACAGTATTTTAAAATAGAATATGTCGTTACAATGGCACATTTTGCAATATTTTATAGCTTTTTTTAGGGCTACTAATTTGAGCACACAAATATATATTTTATTTTCACGCAACACCTTTGGCTGTTTACAAAGAAACATCTTCATTTTACAATGAAATCTTAAACAATATGCTTCACTTTTTGTAGCAAAGCAAGTCAAATGAAACAGAATCCAGCAACAACAAAAAAAACATGACTTCTATCCATATCATTTATAGTGGTTATGTTGAGGACATATATTAGAAGTCTACTAGAACTATGCTGACCAGAGCCGTAGCTAGCTCTTTTTGCACCTGAGGCAAGAATGGAAAATTGTACCCCCCAGCTATTTTTTGTACAGAGGTTATTTTATTTACACTGTCCTTATACACACCTGTCCATACACACACACTATGGTGACATTTTATTTCTGCCATTGAGGGAAGTGCATGAGATCACACACACACACAGATATATACACACACATGTTAGACATTAATTTGTAACTACCTAATATATAGTTATCTCTTTGAAGTAAAGACTGTGATTGGACAGCTGAACTGGCAGTTAGTTTTCATTATTTAATATCCAATCCTGCTGCCAATGTATATTAATATTAGCCCCTGCTGACATTATATACTAATATTAGCCCATGTTGACAATATATATAAATTTTAGACCCTGCTGTAAATTTTATATTGAAATAATTGGACCCTATACAAGCATTTCTTTGGGCCACACTCCCTAGCATGCAATAATTCCCTCCATTACCACACCATAAAAAATATTTGCCACACTCGCTACAGATTAGGGGAACACTGTGAGAGTCAGTGCAGTCTTCCCTCCTTCTGACCCTACTGTGACATTGAGAGGTCCTCTCACCCGTAATGATCCCCAGAATCTCTTTGTCCCCTTATTCACTGAGCCATGCCTCTCTTTTACTTACTCCCTGTAGTTCAGGTATAGTTCAAATAAACACATAAAAGAGCACTTGCATGTATAGATCAACTGAATAAGACATGTATGGAAACATAGCTGGTACAAATCAACACATGAACACACAAACCCAGCTTTGCATGTATAGATAAATTGAAATTCTCATGTGAACTCTGCATTTAAAGTATAGATTAAATAAACAGAATCAGACCTACAAATCCTGTATTTACAGGTATACAATAACAATGCATGGAATTATAACATTGCAAGTATTGATCAATAGAACACACAAACCCAGCATTGCAGCTATATATCAACTGAAAATCACATGTAAACTCAGCGTTGCGAGTATAGATCAAATAAAAAACACACGGAAACAGCTTTGCAGGTATTGATCAACTGAATAACACATACAAACTCTGTATTTACAGGTACAGTATCTCACAAAAGTGAGTACACATTTTTGTAAATATTTTATCATATCTTTTCATGTGACAACACTGAAGAAATTACACTCTGTTACAATTTAAAGTAGTGGGTGTACAGCCTGTATAACAGTGTAAATTTGGTTTTCCCATCAAAATAACCCTGGAAGTTCAACATGGCACCCCATGGCAAAGAACTCTCTGAGGATCTGAAAAAAGAATTGTTGCTCTAGATAAAGATGGGCTAGGCCAGGGGTGTCCACGTTTTTTCTGCAGTGGGCCATTTCATCAAGAATGTATGTGTGCGTGGGCCACTCATTTTTCACTGAGAGAAAATATGGCCTTTTAGCTTTATAATGCATATTAGTACAGGGTTAATTTGGCGACAATGAAAAAAAGCAGTGGAAAAGTTTTTTTGATCAGCTTTTATATGTCATTCTAGTAAATATTGAATTACTTAAACAGTAAAACAAAATCAGTCCACAAAACATTTAAAACAAATTTAGCTAAATAAAACTGCACAAGGCTGTGGGTACAAGCTGAATTTAAGATGGCTGATGCACACTGGAGGCAGGGCCGGATTAAGACCCAAACAAACGCACACCAGGACAGGCTCTGCCACACCGACCCCCAAACACGCACACACCAGGACAGGCTCTACCACACCGACACCCAAACACACACACCAGGACAGGCTCTGCCACACCAACACCCAAACACACACACACACACACATCAGGACAGGCTCTGCCACACCGACACTCAAACACACCAGACAACAGGCTCTGCCACACTGACACCCAAACACATACACCAAGACAGGCTCTTCCACACTGACACCCAAACACACACATCAGGACAGGTTCTGCCACACCGACCCCCAAACACACACACCAGGACAGGCTCTGCCACACTGACACCCAAACACACACGCCAGGACAGGCTCTGCCTCACCGACACCCAAACACACACACCAGGACAGGCTCTGCCACACCAACACCCAAACACACACACACACACCAGGACAGGCTCTGCCACACCAACACCCAAACACACACACACACATCAGGACAGGCTTTGCCACACCGCCACCCAAACACACACACCAAGACAGGCTCTGCCACACTGACACCCAAAGACACACACCAGGACAGGCCCTGTCCCACCAACACCCAAACACACACACACCAGGACAGGCTCTGTCACACCGACAGCCAAACACATACACCAGGACAGGCTCTGTACACCGACACCCAAACACACACACCAGGACAGGCTCTGCTGCACTGACAGCCAAACACGCACACCAGGACAGGCTCTGCCACACCAACACCCAGACACACACACCAGGACAGGCTCTGCCACACCGACACCCAGACACACACACCAGGACAGGCTCTGCCGCATTGAAGCATAACCCCCCTTAAATATGGGTCTACTTTCCTATAACCCCTATTTTTTTTGTAATACCTACATTTTTGTGTGTTTTTTTCCCTGCTGTCCTCTGATGTGACGATCCTCTCCCTGTCAGGAGGAACTCAGCATCATATCCAGAGGTTGTCTTTGGGAAATAGACGTATGAGTGGTGCCAGCATTGCTGCAGAGGTTGAAGGGGTGGGGGGTCAGCCTGTCCGTGCTCAGACTATATACCGCACACTGCATCAAATTGATCTGCATGGCTGTCATCCCAGAAGGAAGCATTTTCTAAAGATGATGCACAAGTAAGTCCGCAAACAGTTTGCTGAAAACAAGCAGACTAAGGACATGGATTACTGGAACCATCTCCTGTACTCCGATGAGACCAAGATCATTTTATTTGGTTCAGATGGTGTCAAGCATGTGTGTCTTGCCTACAGTCAAGCATGGTGGTTTGGAATGTCATGGTCTGGGCCTGCATAAGTGCTGCCGGCGCTGGGGAGCTACAGTTCATTGAGGGAAACAGGAATGCCAACATGTACTGTGACATACTGAAGCAGAGCTTGATCCCCTCCCTTCTGAGACTGGGCCGCAGGGCAGTATTCCAACATGATAATGACCCCAAACGCACCTCCAAGACGACCGCTGCCTTGCTTAAGAAGCTGATGGTAAAGGTGATGGACTGGCCAAGCATGTCTCCAGACCTAAAACCTATTGAGCATCTGTGGGGCTTCCTCAAAAGGAAGAGTAGGGGAGCGCAAGGTCTCTTATATCCACCAGCTCCGTGATGTCGTCAGGAGGAGTGGAAGAGGACTCCAGTGACAACCTGTGAAGCTCTGGTGAACCCCATGCCCAAGTGGGTTAAGGCAGTGCTGGAAAATAATGGTGGCCACATAAAATATTGACACTTTGGGCCCAATTTGGACATTTCCATTTAGGGGTGTACTCACTTTTGTTGCCAAGGTTTATACATTAATGGCTGTGTGTTGAGTTATTTTGATGGGGAAACCAAATTTACACTGTTATACAGGCTGTACACTTACTACTTTACATTGTAGCAGAATGTAATTTCTTCAGTGTTGTCACATGAAAAGATATAATAAAATATTTACAAAAATGTGAGGGGTGTACTTGTCATAAATCTACTCACCCTCTCCCCGGCTCCAGCGTCGGCAGAATTCGGCGTCGGGTTTCCTCTCTGCCTCTGCTCACCGACACAGACACGAGCAGAGGCTGCGTGCAGGCACGCCCCCTTCACTGCCAGCAGAGACTAGCAGGGAGGAGGACGCGTTCTCAGGTTACTATGGAGACGCGTCTACTCCCTGCTGCTGCAGATAGACGCCGGCTACGTAGGAGCCATGGCAACGCGTCTCTCAGTATGACATCATTTTGGCGCCAATTTCAAACCATAAAAGCCCCTTCCACTTTGAAATCAGTGCTCAAGTATAAGCTGATTTATTGCCTCTATACCTAGCGTTCCTGTTTGTTTCTACCTGTGTACCAGACCTTCCTTTGTGATTTTTGACCAGCGTTCCTTGCAGCCTGCCCTGACCATTGCGTGTGACCTGACCTTGATTTTGGATTTTCCCTTTGTACCTCGCCTTGGACTTTGTGTTAGCCATCTGCTATTAGGAACCATCTACCTTTTTGGCTCACCGGTCAGCCGTGATAGTACCGTATTTGCTCGATTATAAGACGACCCCCCAAAATCAAAATATTAATTTAGGAAAAAAACAAAAATCCTGAATATAAGACTACCCTATAGGAAAAATGTTTTACTAGTAAATATTAATTCATGTAAACTAATTTTCATATTTAATAAAAGCGATGATTGAGAAAAATATATTTTTTATTTCCTTTTATTTGCCAGCCTGCCCCCCCCCTCAGTTATGCACATCTGCCCCCAGGCTTGCCACTCTGCCCCCAGAAATGCCTTATACCCCCCTATTTGCCACTGTGCCCCATGATATGCCTTTTAACCCCCTATATGCCCCTCTGCCCCATGATATAGGGGGTTAAAAGGCATATCATGGGGCTGAGTGGCATATAGGGGGTTAAAATGCATTTCTGAATATATATATATATATATATATATATATACTGCTAACAGCAATCACACTCCTATCAAGCCAAGGCAGCCAGTACATGCTGGAACCTGGGCATGTTAGAAGTGTGATTACAGCCTCCCTATGCCATGCTACCACCCCCACCCCCTTACACATCCATGCTATCACACACACACGCACTCATTCACAAACATTTAAATACTCATTCATGCCATTAATCACACATACACACACACGCTCAAAACCCCCACCCCCTTACCTGAACTGCAGATCTCCCACTCGCAGACTTCTGCAGGGGCCCGGCTGTGCGAGCAACTTCTCTGGCCCCGCCCCCAGAGGAAGGAGGGGGGAGGTAGATTATGTCAGGAGTTATGTGCTAGCTTCCTGTTCTCCTGCTGCTAATAGCAGAGACGCTGCTCGCGATCAAAGCCCGGTAAGCAGCACGGCCCCAGCAGAATGAGGTCTGATTAGAAGACGACCTCGATTATAAGACGAGGGATATTTTTCAGAGCATTTTCTCTGGAAAAAACCTCGTCTTATAATCGAGCAAATACGGTACTCACTTTTGTGAGATACTCTATACATAAATAATGTATGGAAACCTAACATTGCAGGTATAGATCAACTGGATTTCACCCCCTAAATTACAGGTATAGCTCACAGATTGCACACCCCAAAGCCAGCCCTGGCGTACACGCTGCCCTCGCAGAACCTGACCAGCACCCACATTACACACATAGGACTTGCCATCATTGTCCCCAAACATCCCATCATGAGTTAACTTTGTCCCCAAACAGCCCGCCCTTGGGCAGCTGTGCGCCCCCTCGCAGCTGCGCCCAAGGCGAGTGCCTCACTCGCCTCACCCTTCCTACGGCCCTGATGCTGACAATATTTTAATGTTAAATGGCTTTGATTAAAGCTATGTCATCAAAGAACCATTTGTTTGGGTCACACACTGACTGTAGTTTACCTAATCATCTGTCTATATTTTACTGAGAAGGTAGTAGTTAAAAGGAACAGTCCCCACCAGGATGGGGAGAGGCCAGTACAGTAAGGGAATATGAACAATCATTGGACAGACATAAAGCTATTCTGAATCTTGGGCAAAATCAAGGACGTATTAAGATCTGAGTCTTGAGAAAAAATGGGCAGACTAGATGGGCCAAATGATTTTTATCATCTGTCAACTTCTATGTTTCTATCACACTATAATGATCATTATGACCAATTTCCACAAGCAACAATGTTTACAAATAAAAAATGCAGAATGTTTACTTTCATTATGTTCTGTAATGCTCTGTTGTGCTTGAGAAACCAAGACTTACACATCTGGGTCTGGGAAGAGCAGACAGCAGCGGTCAAGCTAGCCGAGCTCATACAAGGTAGGACACCAGTGCACAATACATAAGGATAACCCAAAAGAACAGACAAAGTCCAATAAATAAGAGAGGTACAAAAGTGCAAAGCAGGATCATGGTCTACATTCAAGGTCAGAGTTCAAAACCAGAATATACTTGATACTCAATAACAACAAGCACGGGAACAACCTTAATGGCCCAAAAATAGTGCTCCAGAAAATAAAGATGGGAGCAATCAAAGGCTATTGATTACTAGATGGCCTGCAGGTGTGTCAGAAAACTGAGCAATGGGTGACTGTAAGGGCACCAGGTGCCGGATCAGGTAGGAGTCTCGATGCAGGGGCAGGTTCGGGTTCAGATCATGGCTGTAGGCAGGCTGATGCATCCAGTTCAGGGCTGTGCTCCACTTTGTGCCTTAGTCTTCCTCTTGGGCTCCATCTATAGGTGTTCTGATCACGAGCAGGATATATACTTGGGGTGACAACCTCAGTACAGGCAGGAAACTGGAAGCACACTGGCAAGGCAAGAGGTAGGAGCACCGCTGTAAGCGCACCATCAGGGCACATGGCTGGAAGTCCTCTGGCAGGGCACACGGCAGGAGCACGGCTTGAAGTCCTCTGGCAGGGCACATGGCTTGGAAGCCCTCTGGCAGGGCACACGGCTTGGAAGCTCTCTGGCAGGGCACACAGCTTGGAAGCCCTCTGGCAGGGCACACGGCTTGGAAGCTCTCTGGCAGGGCACACAGCTTGGAAGCCCTCTGGCAGGGCACATGGCTTGGAAGCCCTCTAGCAGGGCACACTGCAGAAGCACAGCTTGGAAGCCCTCAGACAGGGCACACAACTGGGAAGCCCTCAGACAGGGCACACGGGTTGGAAGGTAGGTAAGTCTGGGACATGCCGGAGTCTGGTACACAAATCAGGATCGAGAACGTAGCCAAGGTCATACACAGGAAACAGATCAGATGCATCAAAGCAGTAGCTCAGTGTCCCACGCTAGGAACACAATGCTCTAGGCTAGAAAGATGTCTGGTTTATATTGAGCCTTAGTTGACTGAATGAGGGGCAGGTTTATCCAGAGCATGCAGGAACAACATGGTCCAAGGAGAGGCAGAAGGAAACAGCAAACCAAGATCCACCTGGTGGAGTAGTGGATAAGTGATTCACCTAGAATCCGCAGTGTTGCAGGTTCTAATGCCTGCTGTTCCTGACAATGACAGAGGACAGGGGCGTAACTGGAAACCACGGGGCCCTGTTGCAAAAAGTTGCCCGGGCCTAGCTTTCTGTCTGTCCCATGATTGTTCATATTCCCTTACTGTACTGGCCTCTCCCCATCCTGGTGGGGGCTGTTCCTTTTATCTACTACCTTCTCAGTAAAATATAGACAGACGATTAGGTAAACTACAGTCAGTGTGTGACCCAAACAAATGTTTTTTTGATGACAACTTCAACAGCTAGTCTGTGCCATTATTGCCCTCACACAACTGGTCTGTGCCTTCTTTGCCCCAAATTCTTTGCACAAATAACACACTCTCCATCTCACCATGATCACACACAAGTACACATCCATGCTTAAACACACACGTCAGTACACATCCATGCTCACACACACATACACATGCATGCTCACTGTAAGGGTTGGGATGAAGAACCCGGTATGCAGGATACTCCACGTTCAGATAGAGCAGACAGGGTCAGACTCACTAAATGCAGCGATGTCCGGTAACAAAGCCAAATCAGGATCACAAGAAATAACGGAGTCCAGTAAACGATAGCCAAGTGTCAGGGTCAGAGAGAGCAGCGTAGTCCGAATATCAATAGCCAAGGGTCAGCAAAAGGAATCAATCAAATCAATAGGAATGCAAAGGATAGCTCCCTACAGGCACAATAACTGAGCACTGAGTGATACACAGTGCCGAATTTTAAACCTGCCGCCAGAAGACGCCCCGCCCCCGTGCTGGACGTCATTGGCGTGCGTTCCCTGCCGTCTCCACTCAGGGATGGATAAAGTGAGCGTCATGGATGGGTACGTGCGCGACCATGCAGACAGCCGACGGAGCAGGAGCGGGAGCAGCAGCGCTGCACCCGGTACCCGCGGTCAGCGGGTACCATGCTCATACAAACACACACAAGTACACATCCATGCACACACACGCACATGTACACATCCATCCTCCCACAAACACAAGTACACATCCATGCTCACACAAACACAAGTACACATCCATGCTCACACAAACACACACAAGTGCACATCCATGCTCACACACATGTACACACATATATATATATATATATATAAGCACAAATACATATATCCCACCTCCTGCCCCCGCTTACCTCTCATGCAGCTTTTCCTCTGACTGCTTGCCTCTGTTTCACTGCAGAACCACGTGACCCTGATACGTTCCTGTCTCCCCATGCCGGTTTAAAATAGTTTAGAAAGGGCCCTTTCCATCTGGATCGGTGCGGTTTCCAGTCCTGGTTGGAAGGTACTGTGCTCGACCCCTGTAGTAATGCCAGTGATAGAGGACATGGGGAGACAGGTGACAGTGACCATAAAGACTCCTGATGGCAACACAGCAATTGAACAATCTCCCATGCTCAGGGTCAATCTTTCTATGAGCTGAAAATATTTTCATTCACTGAATGAGCTTTATTTTGCTTAGCTAGTAACCCTAGATTTATATTTATTATAATATTAATGGCAATATTTCCACTAACAGTAGATATTGTATATTGTATAATATATTATATATAATATATAATATAATATATATTGTATAAACATATTGTATTGCATATTTTCAAATTATCTTTTATATATTTATATTTTGATGTATACATATCTGTGGGTATTTTTATTATTTATTGTGTTTAAGGTTTACTGGGAGACCAGGTGCATATCTAAGACTTATAAACAGATGGCGACTTGAAGAGGTGAGTGGTTTCTTTAAGTATTTTTGATTTATACACGTCTATAGTGGTATTTGTGGGCTGAAAAATAAAATTAAAAAATTGTAATTAAACTAGGCTATATTGTAGCTTTCTAGAAATTCAAGTCTTGAATATCAGATCTTAATAAAACTGTGAAACATTATCCTGAAAAATAACCTGAATAATTTAACAAATGTTTTTTTTTTTAGTTTTATGAATAGATATAATAGATAAGTGACAAGAATATACAGTGGCAAGAAAAAGTAAGTGAACGCTGGAATTTCCTGGATTTCTGCATTGATTGTTCATAAACTGTGATCTGATCTACATCTCAGTCACAAGTATAGACAGACACAATATGCTTAAGCTAATAACACACAAACAATGATAATACCGTATTTGCTTGATTATAAGATGACCCTGATTATAAGATGACCCCCCAAAATTTGAATATTAATTTAGGAAAAAAAGAAAAAGCCTGAATATAAGACTACTCTAAAAGAAAAAAAGTTTAACTAGTAAATATTAATTAATGTAAACTATTTTTTCATATTTAATAAAAACTATGATTGAGAAAAATAAATTTTTTGTTTTTATTTCCTTTTTTTGCCAACCTGCCCCCAGTTATGCACATCTGCCCCACGGCTTGCTACTCTGCCTCTCAGATATGCCTCTTGACCCCCTTTATGCCACTCTGCCTCCCTGATATTCCTTTTAACCCCCTATATGCCACTCTGCCTCCCTGATATTCCTTTTAACCCCCTATATGCCACTCTGCCTCCAGAAAACCCTTATACCCCCATATGCCACTCTTACCTTCCCCAGACTTACCAGTGCTTCCCTAGACTTGTCCCCTGTGCTTCAGATTCCTTGGTGTCTAGTGGGGCAGTCGGTGGAGGTCTGCGCGATGCGCACAGACAACCTACGCTTCTGCTGCCGGCACTTCCGCTCTGGCTTCTATGAATCAGCACCAGAAGGTCATGTGATGCCGGCGCTCTGTCATAGAAGCCTCCAGAGGAAGTGCCAACAGAAGCAGAGGCTGTCAGAGAGGAGGATAAAGGTCCCCAGCAGCGTTGCGGGGGATCTGGATCTTAGTCTTGTAGTCAGACCTCTATTGGAATATAAGACGGTGGTTATTTTTCAGAGCTTGCTCTGAAAAAAAACTTGTCTTATAATCGAGCAAATACGGTAATTCATGTCATTGAACACACCAATTAAACATTCACAGATCTTGTGGAAAAAGTAAGTGAATCCTTGGATTTAATAACTGGTCAAACCTTGTTTGGCAACAATAACCTCTAACAAGTGTTTCTGGTAGTGGGGGATCAGACTTGTGGGTCATTCTTCCTTACAGAACTGCTTAAACTCAGCCATATTCCTAGGATGTGTGGTTTGAACAGCTCTCTTGAGGTTATCTCTAATGGGTTAAGGTCTGACTGGGCCGCTCCAAAAGCTAGATTTTCTTTCTCTGAAACAATTCTGTAGTAGATTTACTTTGATGTTTTGTCATTGTCCTTACACAACTTCTACTGACAGACAGCCATCTTGACATTGTTTTTTAGGATACATTGATAAAGTTGTAAATTCATTGTCCCCGTGATAATGGCAAACTGTACAGGCCCTGAGACAGCAAAGCAGCCCTAAATTATGATGCTCACGCCACCATTGAGATGATGTTTTTATGTGGTTTGCGGTGCCCTTTTTGAGCCATAGTGCTACGTTTTCTTTCCAAACAATTAAACCTTAGTTTCATCAGTCCACAAAACAGGCCCGTCACCCAAAAACAGTCAGTTATTGACAATTGATGTGCCTGGCACGTCATGACTTTAAACAGGTGTAAAAACACAGAGAATGGCATCAGGGGGCTTCTCAGGGCGTCAACGTCCGCCATACATTGTATGGTGGCGGACAGCCGTTTTAGAAGACCTTAGGAGTTGATCGATTGCCTCCTAAGCTTCGATGGTGTTACTGAAATGCCTCAATAGTGAGGCATTGAGTGACACAGAACACCCACACCAGGATGCACCGTAACCACTCAGGAGAGCGGTCACAACTGCCATTGCGGGAGATTTTGCCGCTCACAAGATTTAAAAAATAAACATGTTTCGAAGAGGGTCTCTCCTGACCCTCCTGGGAACTCTGGCTTCCCTTGCAGGTTGACTACAGGCACTGCATTCAACCATGCAAGTCAGAGCCCAGCTTTCTAATCACAATGTGATTAGTAAAATACATAAAAAAATAATAATAATCATAAGAAGACGAAGAAGAAGAAGAAGAAAAAAAACAGTTAAAACAAATGGTAAAAATAATTCTCCACTGATGTCAGGGGAACCTTCCAGTTCCCAAAAATTTTTTAAACAAAAAAAGGCCAAATATATGGTAAAATGTGTACATGGAAAGAGTTAAAATACCAGCATCTGAAATACCCTGTGGTGTCTAGTTTTTAAAAGTATATTGTTTTATTGGGCACATTGAATTGGACAGGCTCAAAGATGTACCAAATAAGGCATGGGCACAGGATCACCAAATGTCAAAGTTCAACATTGAAAAAAAAGACATGTCCCAAATGTGGCCCTTTTGCCCCCAAACAGCCAGACAAACCCATGAATGGGTGGTATCACTGTACTCAAAAGATGTCGCTGAACACATATTGGGGTGTTCAGTGACAAATACCAGGAGCTGTAAATTTGCACCTGAAGTAAAAAAAAATGGAAAGAAAATACTACCACAAAGTTTGACAAACACTACTCATAGAATTAGTGCATGGAAAAAATCTAAATACTAGTATTTGAAATACCCTTGGCTGTCTAGTCTTCAAAAATATATGGTTTGATGGGCTAAATTGCATTGGACGGCTTCATAGATTTTCCAAACAGCACATGGGGGCAGAAATACCAGATTTGGAAAAAATGGTTTTGAAATAGCAAAATGCTTCTTGTATTTATTGCCCCATAATGTGCAGAAAAAAAACAAAGACATAAAAACATTGGGTATTTCTAAACTCAGGACAAATAGTAGAATCTAGTTAGCAGTTTTTTTCATTAGTTTTTTATAGATAAGTAAAATATGGTTTCAAGTAAAAGTCAGAAAAAGTAATTTTTTCTAAATTTTTCACCCTATTTTATACTTTTTTTATAGTAAATGATATGATACAATCAAAATAATGACATCTAAAGAAAAACAGTATATAACTTGTGTGGGTTCAGTAAATGGGAAAGAAGAACATTACAGCGAAACATGAGCACCGCAAAAATGTTAAAATGAAGGGTACAAAAAATAAACGAAGGGGTTAATATGTAAACTCTTTCAAATTACTTTCTGCCCTTTCCAGCTTTATGCAAATCCACAATTCATGTTTGTGGGTATTCTGAGATTTATGTTTTGCGAGGCATGGTTCACATCTGTAGAAGTTTCTTGAGAATAGCACACTCAAAATGTTTGGGTGTTTTTTTTTCTCTCACAGTAGCTCTAAAGCACACCTCCAATCTCATTTGATTGATTGGACTCCAGGTTTGCCAACTCCTGACTCCAATTAGCCTTTATTGAAGTGGTTAGTCCAGGGGTTCACATACTTTTTCCAACACAGACTGTGAATGTTTGAATGATGTATTCAATATGAACAAGAACAAATACAACAATTTATGTGTCATAAGTTAAACAGATTGTGTTTGTTCATTATTGTAACTTAGATGAAGATCATATCATATTTTAAAACAAATTTATACATAAATGCTGGTAATTCCAAAGGGTTCACTTACTTTTTCTTGCCAGTGTATTAGGAAATTAGG
The DNA here is from genome assembly GCF_027358695.1 of Spea bombifrons. Lineage (NCBI taxonomy): Eukaryota > Metazoa > Chordata > Amphibia > Anura > Pelobatidae > Spea > Spea bombifrons. Next base: position 38,702,233 of record NC_071090.1, read on the forward strand.
AAAATATCTGAAGGTGGGATAAGCTGTGACATTGGCACATGTGAATTGAGAACAGACCTGAACAAGTAAGAGGCACCACCAGGAAATGGATGCTGAGAGTACCTGAAGTCATAGTTTACCTATGATGCTAGAAATCTGAGGGAGAGTCCTTATTGGGGTTAATTTATCATACTCCATATGACCAAAAGTATTTTAATACCCCTTCTAATTATTGAGTTAAGGTCAGCCACAGTATTATGATGACCACTGCCAGGAGTAACACTGATAATCCTGTTATAATGGTACCTGTCAGTGGGTGGGACATATTAGGTAGTAAGTGAACATTTCTGGTGCTGTACTGGTGCACAAAGCAATGTCTATAAAGACATGATTGGATAAGTTTTGTGTGGAAGAACATGACCTGCCCGCACAGAGCCCTGACCTCAACCCCATAGAACACCTTAGGGATGAACTGAAACGGAGTTTGAAACACAGACCTTCTCGTCCAACATCAGTGCCTGACCTCACAAATGCTCTGCTTAATGAATGGGTAAAAATCACAAAGAAACACTCCAAAATCTTGTGGAAAGTCTTTCTAGAAACATGGAAGCTGTTATAGATATATACAATATCATAAAAGTCCCTGTTGGTGTAATGGTCAGATGTCCCAATACTTTTGTCCATATAGTGGATATCTTAAAATTACCCTAACTTTGTTAAGTCACTAAAATCCTTCAAAGTAATTATCACAATGTAAAGGTTTCACAAAGTCCTTTTATTTATTTCTGCACAAACACATTTTGTTATGAACCCCCCCCCCCCGCACTTAGGCTAAAGTATCCAGAAAACCTGTTCTGTTTTCAGCCTTTTGTGTCCATTTTGATTTGTATACAATTGGTACAGAATAGAATACCTTTAATATCTATGTTTCCCATCTTCCACCAGTGTCACCCCAGTGGATGCCTTATTGACCTATGCATGCAGATGGGAATTATAATGGTTCTAAAACAAACCTGGAATAACTTCATGGAACTTGGCTACCCGTAAGTGAATCTGAAAAGGAGAAACCCTGCAATTAATGGCAATTAGTTTTATTTAGTGATAGCTTGAAATCATGAACTTCGCTGCAACTTTAATTCAAAACCTCACTGCACCCATATTTGTAGGGCTTAAAGATCCTGTTTCAATTAGATAAAACTTCACATGCACTTTTTAGTATGTTAAGCATTTAGACCTGAGCAAGTCTTTCATTTTGAAGTTAATTCACTAAAGGGAGAGTTGGTGCTTCAACTTCTTACCTCCACTAAACATTATGAAAGCCTATCCCCAATAAGCATACCTGGGAATTCTCCGGGTTTGACCCAGAGAACTCCGTATGAAGCACCGGGTCTCCAAGTCAAAATCCATACCCCCCGGAGCAGGATCTTGACACACCCCACTCCCCGCCCATTTCTCCTTTAAATTGTGCTATGTCAGCGGGACAGTCCATCAACGTCAGCAGGCAGTCCTGAAGTTCCCAGGAATGCCAATAGCTTCTTATGCTGGAAGAGGTTGGCTGGCCCTGTATAATGTGTAGTTAAATCAGTGAGAATCAACTTGATAAAGTGAAGGTACAATCACTACTCTGCTGTACTACTCTTCCTTTTGTGAATAAACCCAGTTATCCTTTAATTCTAATGGCTTAATCACATAAAAACAGAACAGAACCTTTTGCAGTTGAAATACAGCATATGGCTGCTTTTGTATTACATTAGTGTTCCATAGACAATTTTACAAGATTACGTCTTGTAATCTTTGACTTTTCACCAGTGCACTGGAAATTATATTTGAAATGTTGTATTTAGTAAGAAATTATTAAATTCCATAGAGTAGGTAGGACATCATCTTTAAATATTCTACTGTCTATGTGAGAATTTGTGTCAAAACTCTGGGCTGACCATAGGGAATATTCATTGTTATGCAGGTGTCCATAACTGTATAGTAAATGCAATTCTTCTCAGCAATGTATTCTGGCCTTGTCTGACAGGTTGGGAGAGGGTACAGTAACTCCTCTGCCACCAAGCCTCTACAGCATGCTCTTCTCCAGTATACCATGTTCTTAATAGGCAGTAAGGCCATGTAGGGGCAGCTGAAGAGAAAAACTTTGCAGCTCTTCAAAAGGGCCGCCTGGGGCAATTGCCCCACTCTGCTCCATGGCAGGGCCGGCCCTGCAGTCGTTTATAACAATATGACAATATCCATCTATATCCCACAAAGGTGGGATATCATTACATAACCATAATATAAAAGTGTTGATTGCTGAAAGTTAACAAAAAAATTACAACCCTCCAATGTGCTATGGAATTATACTTTTGTTATTGGACTAACAATACTTGGTCATTCAACATGGAAGTATCCTTGAAATTAATATTATTGAGTAAATAACACAATAACTTAACTTTTCCACTAAATGATTTCAGGGCCTTGAAAGTTTTGTCTCCTGAAGTGACTACAAATTCAGAAGGGCGTTTTATCTCTGGATAAGTACAAATGAAATAATTGCTACTGTAAGTTAAGTGCCAGGAAACAGATGACCAAACACACACACCAGGACAGGCTCTGCCACGCAGACACCTAAACACACACCAGGACAGGCTCTGCCACACTGACACCCAAACACATACACCGGGACAGGCTCTGCCACAATGACACCCAACACACACACCAGGACAGGCTCTGCCAAACCGACACCCAAGTACACACACGAGGACAGGATCTGCCACAACGACACCAAACACACACCAGGACAGGCTCTGCCACAATGGCACCCAAACACACGCCCGGACAGGTTCTGCCACACCAACACCAAAACACACACACCAGGACAGGCTCTGCCACAGTGACACTCAAACACACATCAGGACAGGCTCTGCCACACCGACACCCAAACACACACACCAGGACAGGCTCTGCTACACCGACACCCAAACACACACACCAGGACAGCCTCTGCCACACCGACACCAAACACACACACCAGGACAGGCTCTGCCACATCGATACCCAGACACACACACCAGGACAGGCTCTGCCATACCGACACCCAAACACACACCCAGACAGGCTCTGCCACACCGACACCCAAACACACACACACCAGGACAGGCTCTGCCACAGCGACACCCAAACACACTGCTGCCACTGCAAACACACACACCAAGACAGCCTCTGCCACACCGACACCAAACACACACACCAGGACAGGCTCTGCCACATGGACACCCAGACACACACACCAGGACAGGCTCTGCCACACCAACACCCGGCCACAAAGTTCAAAGCAGCCATCGTGCTGTGGCGAAATTGAAAGCAGCCGTCGTGCAGCTGTAAGACCGCCTCCACCGGCTGCCTAACGAAGCTTTCAATTTTGTGGCCGGGCGGCCACTTTGAATGTTGGTTGGCCGGCCCTGCCCACAGTGTCCGATGAGCGGTTGCAAATTCGGCAGGGGGGGGGAGAAATAACCTGGGGGGGAATTGTTCTCCTTTGAATCATTCAGATGTTCATTGGCAAACTTCAGACGGGCCTGTACATGTGCTTTCTTGAGCAGGGGGACCTTGCGGGAACGTAGTGTGTTACCAATTGTTTTCTTGGTGACTATGGTCCAAGCTGCCTTGAGATAATTGACAAGATCCTCCCGTGTAGTTCTGGGCTGATTCCTCACCGTTCTCATGAGCATTGATCTTGCATGGAGCCACATTTGTGTTTCTTGCATTTGCGAACAATCGCACCAACTGTTGTCACCTTCTCACCAAGCTGCTTGGCTATGGTATTGTAGCCCATTCCAGCCTTGTGTAGGTCTACAATCTTGTCCCTGACATCCTTGGACAGCTCTTTGGTCTTGGCCATGGTGGAGAATTTGGAATCTGATTGATTGCTTCTGTGGACATGTGTCTTTTATACAGGTAACAAACTGAGATTAGGAGCACTCCCTTTAAAATAATGCTCCTAATCTCAGCTTGTTACCTGTATAAAAGACACCTGGGAGCCAGACATTTTGCTGATTGATAGGGGATCAAATACTTATTTCACTGAAGAAAATGCAAATCAATTTTATTTTAAATGCGTTTTTCTGTTCAAATAAACATACCATTAAAATTATGCCCATCATGTCTTTGTCAGTGGGCAAATGTACAACATCAGCAGGGGTTCAAATAATTTCCTTCACTGTATGCTTGTAATACTAGTTTCTTTTGACATTTTCTTGTTATTTAACTACTCAGATTGATTCAGAATTGGTGGACACGCAGAAGATTACGACAAGAATATGGACCCCGAGGCAAAGCTAACTTTCCTCAGTGGGAAAAGGATTATAATTTGCAACCTATCAATCCATATGGACTGTTTGAAGAATATCTTGAAATGAGTAAGTATTATCTGTTTAACATACGGTAACTACTAGTGTGTTTTTCATGTGTACATACATATTTACTTCAATGTCAGAAACATAGAATGTGAATTATTTTGTGTTATTTTGTACTCATGTATAGTAGACACCTACCCTCAAAATAAGAAAAAGATTTGAGTATTGTTTGTGAAAATATATATTAATTGGTATTTGAACTTGTTCTATGCTCAAGATAACCTTATGTCAATCACAAGCATGTTCAATGTCCCTCTTAAAGTAAGCACAAGTAATGAAAATCATGGCTAAAACACATGTAAGAACCCTTAAAATGGTAAAAAGTTGTAGCCTATTTAAATTCATGATCCAGTGGGGGATGTAGTAGTAAGTACTGTTTATATGTATTGTGTATACATATCAGGGAACTTCTTAGCTCTTCCGTGCAGGACGCTGCCAGAACTGCCCACTGACTTCAGTGGGTGTTCCCGTTGATCTGAGGGCAGAGTGGCATATAGCGGCTATAAGGCATATCTGAGGCAGAGTGACATTTCAAAGTTACATAGTTATATAGGCAGAAAAAATACATGCTTCCATCAAGTTCAGCCTTTCCTATATCTGTTAATTTGTTGCTGTTGATCCAAAAGAAGGCAAAAAAACCCCAGTTTGTCTCTTTCCAATTTTGCACTAACCAGGGAAAAAAATCCTTCTTGACCCCAAAATGGCAGTCAGCTTTCTCCTTCGATCAATAAGCTGTTTCCCCATAATTAAAGATTATATCCCCGAATATTATGTTTTTCCAAGTATCCATCCAGTTGCTGTTTAACCCCTTAAGGACAATGGGCGGTCCCTAAACCCATTGAAAACAATCCAATAAAACTACCTCTGCAGGCAGAGAACTCCACATCCTTATTGTCCTTACTATAAAAAACCCTTTCCTCTGCTTTAGACTAAATCTCCTTTCTTCCAGTCTAAACGCATGACCACGTGTCCTATGCATAGTCCTGTTTATGAACAGATTTCTAGGGCTGCAACTAACGATTATTTTAATAATCGATTAATCGGCCGATTATTTTTTCGATTAATCGATTAATCGGATAAAAAAAACAATATGCAAATTTTTCGTTTATTTAAAAGAATTTTGCATTGTGCCCCCACCCCTTTGCACTGTGCCCCCACCCTCACTCTGCCCTGCATCCCCACCCCCACTCTGCCCTGCACCCAGTCTCACAGCCTGCCCTGCACCCAGTCTCACAGCCTGCCCTGCATCCCCACTCTGCCCTGCACCCAGTCTCACACCCTGCCCTGCCCTGCACCCAGTCTCACAGCCTGCCCTGCACCCAGTCTCACAGCCTGCCCTGCATCCCCACTCTGCTCTGCACCCAGTCTCACACCCTGCCCTGCCCCCCCACCCCCACTCTACTCTGCACCCAGTCTCACACCCTGCCCTGCATCCCAACCCCCACTCTGCTCTGCACCCAGTCTGCCACCCTGCCCTCCCACCCCCACTCTGACCTGCATCCAGTCTCCTGGCCCCACTCTGCCCTGCACTCACATCCTGCCCTGCATCCCCTGCCCCCCCACCCCCTGTGCCGCGGACCCCCCACCCCCTGTGCCGCGGACCCCCCACCCCCTGTGCCGCGGACCCCCCACTGTGCAGCGCACCCCCCCCACTGTGCAGCGCACCCCCCCCACTCACTGTGCAGCGCACCCCCCCACTCACTCTGCCGCGCACCCACACACTCACTCTGCCGCGCACCCACACACACACTCTGCCGCGCGCACACACGCACACACGCACACACGCACACACGCACACACGCACACACACACACTCTGCCGCGCACCCAGTCTCGCACATAAACATTCGCACAGACAATAGACATAAAGAGTACTTACCTCCGCTACGAACTTGTTCCACTTCCAACTTGATAGTAGACGCGCGTCACATCCGTCGTCACGTAGCTTGAAGAAGGCGGAGACTGCAGAGCGTGGAGCAGAAGCGGGGAACGCTGGCGGAGGTAAGTAAAAGGAGCCTAGTGCTCCAACGACGAATCGATCACTCGATTAATCGATAACGGAAATCGTTATCGATGATTTCCGTTATCGATTATTATCGATTTTATCGATTCGTTGTTTCAGCTCTACAGATTTCCACACAATGGTTTGTATTGACCCCAAATATATTCATATAATGCTATCATATCCCCCCATCATATCCCAATATCAGATTTAAATTTGTTAACTATACTGCTCCACAGGGCCGGCCCAAGGCAAAATGCCGCCTGGGGCAAATTTTAAAATGCCGCCCCCCCCCCCCTTATCTACCCTTCCTCTCCCTCCGTCCCTGCCGCCCCCCCCCATTATCTACCCCCCCCCATTATCTACCCCCCCCTCCCTTGTACTTACCTTTCAGCAGCTCTGCGGCGAGTCTCCCTGTTCGGTCTTGGTGCCGGCTTGTAATGCTGAGCACCGGAAATCTTCCGGCACTCAGCATTACAAGCCGGCACCGAGACCGAATAGGGAGACTCGCCGCAGAGCAGAGAGAGAGGGGCGCCTCTTTAAAAAAAAAAAATAAAAAAAAGGGCTTGGGGCGGCGAGGTGCCGCCCCTTCAAAAGTGCCGCCTGGAGCGATTGCCCCACTCGGCTCCATTGTCGGGCCGGCCCTGCTGCTCCATTCCTTTTATTAATTTTGTAGCCCGCCTCTGCACCCTTTCTAGTGCTAGGATATCCTTCTTTAGAATAGGTGCCCAGAATTGCACAGCATATTCAAGGTGCGGCCTTACCATTGATTTATACAGAGGCAAAATTATATTTTATCCCTCGAATTGATGCCCCTTTTTATACACGACAATACCTTACTGGCCTTAGCAACTGCTGACCGACATTGCAAATTGTTGCCTAGTTTGTTGTCTATAACAATTCCCAAATCCTTCTCATTTGTCGTTACCCCTAATTCACTACCGTTTAGGGTGTAGGTTGCTTGTGCATTCCCTACCCCGAAGTGCATAACTTTATATTTATCTACATTGAATTTCATCTGCCATTTGTGTGCCCAGTCCCCCAGTCTATCTAGATCCCTCTGCAGCACAGTAATATCCTGCTCGCACTCTATTACTTTACCTAGTGTAGTGTCATCTTGAAACACAGAAACATGACTTTCAATGCCTACTGCCAGGTCATTTATAAATATGTTAAATAAAATTGGTCCCAGAACAGAACCCTGAGGGACACCACTTACCACTTTTGACCAGCTTGAAAATTTACCATTAATAACAACTCTCTGTACTCTATCTCTAAGCCAATGTTCTACCCAAGAACAAGAATTTGCATCTAGACTAATTTCCTTCAGTTTGAATACTAACCTAATCCAAGTAGATTACATCCACTGCAACACCCTGATCTACACTTCTACTTACTTCTTCGTAGAATGCAATTAAATTAGTTTGACAGGACCTATGTTTCATAAAACCATGCTGATTTTTGCTAACAATACTGTTCTTCCCAATGAATTCCTGAAGAGTGGCATATAGGGGGTATAAGGCATTTCTGGGGGCCAGAGTGCAAGCCTGTGGGCAGATGTGCATAACTGGGATCAGGTTGGCAAATAAAAGGAAGTAACCCCCCCCCCAAAAAAAAAATTCTCAATCATAGATTTTATGAAATACGGAAAAAATAGTTTACATTCTTTATTATTTACCAGTAAAACTTTTTTCCTATAGGGTAGTCTTATATTCAGGCTTTTTCTTTTTTCCTAAATTAATATTCAACTTTTGTGGTGCGTCTTATATTCGAGCAAATACGGTATATAAAACACTTGCTTTGTTTTTATCCCTTCTCCCTTCTAATTCCCTCACTATACAATATATAAAACTTTAATTTTTTATATCCTTTATTGAAGGAAAAGGGGAACTTCACACAATATTCACACATTTAATTTATTTATAAGAAGGAGAAATAATGACACACAATGAGATATATCACATTATAAAATATATCACTTAATGAAAGGGAAAGTCACAATATAATAGGCAATGAGAATTACAACTCACACATTTAAAAACCCCATAAAGAGATATACCTGCACGTTTTAATTTTTTTTTTAGTTTCCTCTCCCTTACTATTATTACACATTATAGAACATTTAAAGTTAAAATATATAAGATTCACAAATTTAATTTATCTGTTGAAGAGAAGAAATACAGTTACACATAAAGAAAGATTTAAACAGAGAGATAGATAATAGAAGATAGCGGGTGAGAAGAAGTGGAAAGTAAGGGAAAGGAAGGAAGTGGGAAAGATGTAAAATAAGTTACGGTAAGAAAGGAAAGGATTAATCATTAATTTTATATATACATAATTACACTAATACATAACCCATGGATTGTTTTATTTATTCCCGAATAAGATGAAACCGCAAATGAATAGTAAAATCGGTAACAAAGAATAAATTATATGGTTAAATTTGTCTCTTTAAATACGAGGGGATTAAATTCTCCCTTTAAAAGATCCTTATTGATAAAATTAATAGAACAACAGAAAATTGACATTTGTCTTATACACTTAACTCACTGGATAAAATAAAAAACTACCATTTAGAAAATCCAAATGCTAGATTTCAGTTTTTGATTTGTAAAACAGACAATGAATTAGTTACTATATATATATATATATATATATATATATATATATATATAAAAATGCAAGAGTTCATGCAAACCCGAAATCAAAAAAATTTAAATATAATAGTTGAGAATCACCCATCCACAGCTCAAAATAGCAGTTTAAAACTTATGAAAGTTTATTATAGCATGTTAAAAAAGCCTTGTTTAACATGCTATAATAAACTTTCATAAGTTTCAAATGTTATATGTATAATTTAGTCTTTTTCTCAATGCTCTGTTTTACACTTGACTTGAGCCGTTACTCTGACACTAATATTTTATGTATTTTTAACAAAAAAACAATAAAGAACTAACGAAAAAAAAATGCTAGGAGGTAGGACTACACATCTTCCTCTGGAGTCATTTTTCATAGACAGTGGCTTGACCTTATTCTGCTCACACCCCTTCTAGGGTATTGACATGATATTGATGTCTTTGAGCATGGCACGGTCTGTGTTTTGTGAATGTGGTCTGAGCAACTAGTCTATCAGCCGCTGAAAAGTGGTTGGAGCTCCATGAAGGCCAAAGTGCATCACCCTATAGTGAAACAAGTCATCCAGAGTAGCAAATATATATATATATATATACACACACACCGCCATAACATCAGCCATAATATTATGACCACCTCCCTAATATTGTGTAGCTCCCCTTTTGCCACCAAAATAGCCCTAACCCGTTGAGGCATGGACTCCACCAGACCTCTGAAGAAGAGGTGTGGTATCTGGCACCAAGCAGATCCTTTGAGTCCTGTAATTTGCGAGGAGGGCTTCAATGGATGAATTCTGGTGCCATGTGTTCTCCAGGTAAGCGATGCACACGTACCTGGCCATCCACATGATGTAAAGATAATGTGAGTCATCAGCAATGTTCCCTCTAATATTTCTTAGGTGGTGTGCGCAGAAAATTTCTCTTGTGCAAAAATTTTCCCAGAGCCAAAATTTTGTGCGCACAATATGCTTCTGCAAAAGTTAAATTTAAATTGTTATTCTATATTTTTGGTATAGCTCGCTCATGGTTAATAACACTACATTATAGTGTGATAATGTAGTATTAGTTACACAACAGTATTACTTACTGTAATGTTTTTTTAAAGGTGAAATTCTCACTGCATAAGTAAATTATGAGCGAATCACGAGCGGAGGCTCCAGGCCGCATAAAGGATAAAAAAAAATCGGGAAAAACTGTTGTCCGCAGGGGCGTACCTAGAATATTTGGCACCTGGGGCGGATCCTGTATGTGGGACCCCCACACACACACTGTAAGGCACCTACCTTAAGTGGCTCCCGGACATCCTCTCCTCCCTCCCGGCTGAACCGCCGGCACCGTTCACTAGAACATGAAGCAGCCGCTCGCGCGCGCGGCCACTTCATGCATATTTATGAGGCTGACCGCCGGCTGGATTCCGCTGCGTCGATATGGCGACGCAGGACGCGATCACGTCCCAGACGTCGGGGAACGCCCCCCGGGATATTTAAACCTCTCGCACAGTGTCCTCAGTGCTCAGTTATACTGATTCCTTCCGTAAATCGTGAGCTCCTCCTGTATTTGAATTATTTCTCTCGTTATCCCGGTATCCGACCCTGGTCTGCTAAACGGCTCTCGTGTTTCTCTGGCATCCTGACTCTGGCTATACTCTGACTCTGGGTATCTCTGGCATCCTGACTCTGGCTCTCCCTGCAACGTTGTGTACCTCTGGCATCCTGACCTTGGCTATCCATACCGACTACGTGTACCTCTGGCTTCCTGACCCCGGCTATCTAAACGGTTCCTGTGTATCTCTGACGTCCCGACCCCGGTCTACTAAACGGCTTCTCTCTGACCACTCGTGCTTACAGTTACACTGCCAAGTGCCCTGTTACCCTCACCAGGCCCCTTGTGTGTGTTCTGTTTCTGAGCAAGTGTGTTCCAGTCCTGCATATCGGATTCCTCCTGGTAAGACGTACCTCACACACACTTTAAAACTGCATCGCTTCTATCATTAGGCAAACATTGACAGGGGTACAGCATAACTGTTATCATTATTTACTAAGGCAGACATTGACGGTGGTACAACATAACACCTATCACTATATACTGAGGCAGATATTTACGGTTTTACAGCATAACTGCTATCATTATATACTGAGGCAAACATTGACGGTGGTACAGCATAACTGCTAACAGTATATAGTGAGGCAAACATTGATAGTGGTACAGCATAACTGCTATCATTATATACTGAGGCAAACACTGACAGCGGTACAGCAGAACATCTATCACTATATACTGAGGCACGCACTGACGGTGGTACAGCACTGACGGTGGTACAGCATAACACCTCTATACAGAGGCACACATTGACCGTGGTATAACATAACACCTATCACAGACATTGACAATAATGCAGCATAACCCCAATCACTAAATACTAAGCCAAACATTGATGTGGTGTATGCCTACCACTTTAGTGTCTGGCCTAGTATATATATATATATATATATATATATATATATATATATATATATATATATATATATGATTCAAAATTATTCTAGCCTTGGTGCCTAAATAATTGTAATTTTAATAAAGACAGGAGGCGAGTATTTTGCATATCTTCCTTTACTCTCACCGACAGCAGCAAAGAAAGAGTTAACATAACACTGGTAACAACCAATAAAAAACAAGGTATAGCAGCATATAAACCCAAAGACACCCCTAATCTTCCTCTTTCGGTAGCTGAGAACCGGACCCGAACACTTCCACCATGCTCCTGGAACGCAGAGAAACAGCCCGGCCAATGGGAACTAGACCGGAACATCAACCATCGAAGAGTGGCAACCAGAGAACACTCCAACAGGAAACCAGCAGCCAGACGATTGGTGATTAAGCTGGAAAACAAAGAGAGAGAACAAAACAGGACCGTATCCCTAGACAGATGACAAGGGAAAACATTAACCGAAACAATCCCATAGCCATAAAGCAAACAGGCAACAAATAGATGAACATAATACCAAAACCATACTCACCCCAAGCCCAGCGCCAAAAAGGGAAGGGGGGGGATACTCACCTCCTGTCTTTATTAAAATTACAATTATTTAGGCACCAAGGCTAGAATAATTTAGAATTTTAAGGCAAGACAGGAGGCTTCCCATTTTGCAGTTTTAACGCCAAAGACAACGGGCGAAAATAGATGGTACAAGAGATGGAAGCTGTCGCCCGCAAAATATCACCCTGAATGAGCCCGAAAAGAGCCCGCCAAGGAAAGAAGACAACGGATCCACCTGGTTAACGTAGGAACAGAAAACTGCCGCAAAGGCTTGACATACGAGATCAAAAGTGCAAACACACCTGGCGACACAAAGGTTAAGATCCTCAAACATTACGGATAGGACGCAGAAGTAGAAAGGGACGTAGTCCTCCTATGGACACGGAAAAGAATCCCCTCCGGGGAAAAAGATAGCAGGAGCATCGAATGCCCTCATAGCAGAGACTCTGAAACGATAAAAGGCATAACCGCAGTGAAAGTTTAGTTGACAGCTGTTTGAAAGACAAAGACTCGTCGTCCGGCCAAGACTGGAAGAAGTCCAGAACCACTGCGACATCCCACAAGGAATCATAGCGAGCAGCCAGAGGATGAGACAGGCAGATGCCCTTCAACAACTGACAAAGCAAGGGAACTCTCTCCGCACCGACTCACCTGTGCAACCTTAATGGCCAAAGAGATCGCCCAACGGAAAACGTTAATGGTTCGATACGACTTACCTTTTCTAAAAAGATAGTCCAAAAAATTGAGCATGAGCGCTACAGGGGCCAAATGGTGATCCACTTGTTGTGCCACACACCAAGCAGACCAGCTTCTCCAAGCTGACTGGTAAGACTTCCTGGTGCCTGGAGCCTAGGACTCCCTGAGCAAGGAATGAGCGGTCTCCTGATAAACCAGAGTCCGCTAGGGGACCCCCGAAATCGTCCAAGCCACCAGCGACGATCGACCCCCCCAATATGCAGGGATGAGCCTGCCCGTCTGGGTCCGAAAGGATAGACGAAAAAAAAAAAAAAAGGAAAAGCCTGGGGATCCTGGATCGAAATTCCAAGCAGCGCCAGGAACCACTGCTGTGCGTGCCAGAGCGAAGTAACTAGAACTCGCCGAAGGTAGTGAATTACCCTAGGCTGTCTGTGAAGCCTCCAGTCACTTATTTCCCTCCAGTGCCTTGAAAACTAGGCCACCATGAGATTCTCCACCTGCAGGGTGATGTTGCGATCCAGACAGAACTTGAAAATGTTCTACGTCAGTTCTGTGAGGCGCTGAGAGCGGGTGCCCCCCAAGCGATTGATGTACCGCACCGCAAGACCTTGTCCATCCGGGGGAGAACACAGCAATCGGACCAGTCCTTCGCCAGGCTCCTGATTGCGAACGATCCTGCAATCAGTTCCAAGCAATTTATGTGAAGGGAACTCCCCCTCTGACGTCCACCGGTCACCTCCATGAGGGCAGCTGCTCCCCAGTCCAGGATGCTGGCGCCGGACTCCAGGACGAAATCTGGATGGGAACCGAAAACTGCACGCCCATTCCAAGTGTACTTCTGGGGTGAGGCGGAACGGCTGATCATACAATGGCAACCTGCGTAGATGTCGAGCCGTAAGGCGATGAAGTACATGGTAGTGTAGAGGACCCGGGAAGATCGCCTGAATGGAAGACACGAGTAGACCACCACACGCGCGAGTAAGCGGAGGGAGTAGGAGTCCTCCTGGCCCACTTCCAGATAAGTTTAGGATCCAAGGGCGTGGCCTGCAGGAACGCTCGGTCAGCCAGGGAGAGGATTTGATCGGCCAGACCCACTAAATCCAGGATCTCGGGGTCAGAATCCATACTGGCAGGGGCCACAGGTACAGGAGGGAGAGTCTGGGCAGACTAGGGTATAGAGGCAGACATCTTAGAAAGAAAAGTCTCCACAGAACTGGAAAACCTAGACTCCAGCCACGCCATAAAGGTATCCTGGTTGGGAGTATTGTCCTGAGACATAGTACACAAAAGGAGGCTGGGAGAATGATATATAATAGGGGCTCACCCTAAAAGACCCCCACAACACACAGGGGCTTACCCTGGATATAGGCATCCATTATTACTGATGAAGGATGCAATGCATGCTGGCCCATGACAGTTTATAAATAAGCTGCTCTGAAACAGTGAATTTTTTACAATATGGAGGGCTCATCTCCCAATAAACAGACACCCTGGCCACAGGGAATATAGAAACCAAGATAGCCGCCTCAATCAAGACAGGATTAAACCTGTAACACACAATTCTCAGTGTATACCTTGCAGTATGTAAAAAACTAATGAAATATAGAAACCAAGATGGCTGCAGGAAAAAGAGCACATGTGGCTGAGGTAACAGAACTACCACACTCAGAAAAGTGGAAAACAGAAAAGACACTGGGAGGAAAGGACCAAGGGCCCAAGAACCAAAACGGGTCAAAGACCCCTACACCAAAGACATACAAAGAATTATAAATGAATATAAGTATAACAATAAAATAACATAAAAAGAAAATAAGCACCAAAATATGCATAACAAGCAAAACTATATAAATATATGTGTGTATACATATATCTATATATATATATACATATATATATATATATAGATATATATATATATATATATATACATACCATGTATATAATTAGACAATAAATACCAAGCAGAAAGAATCATAAACAAATGATCTTACCTGTAGTTACGGTGAGCAGCAAAGAAAGAGGAAGATTAGGGGTGTCTTAGGGTTTATATGCTGTTATACCTTGTTTTTTTATTGGTTTTTACCAGTGTTATGTTAACTCTTTCTTTGCTGCTGTCAGTGTGATTAAAGGAAGATATGCAAAATAGGAAGCCTCCTGTCTTGCCTTAAAATTAACAGCAATCACACTCCTATCATGCCCAGGTTCTAGCATGTACTGGTTGCTTGGGCATGATAGGAGTGGGATTGCTGTTAGCAATCATATATATATATTAATATTGTTATCGAATTGTTCTGTCCAATTTTGGTGTGTTGCTTACTTTTAATAAAGGTGTGGTTAACACACCAAAATTGAACAAAAAAATATACAATTACTAACAGCAATCCTATCATGCTCAGGCAGCCAGTACATGCTGGAACCTGAGCATGATAGGAATATGATTACAGCCTCCCTATGTCATGCTATCACCCCCCCACACACACACTTACACATCCATGCTATCACACACACACTCATTCATAAACATTCAGTTTAAACTACAGCATAACACCCATCACTCTCACACACTTACTAATTCACTCTCGCAGAATGTTTTCCTACCTGTCACTTTTCCTCCTCTTCGTTCTTCCCTCTTCTGTGTCCTCGCCTTTCTTTGCAGTGGAGGCGGTGGGCGTGGCTTCAGTGCTGTGCGCCGGGATATGACAACAAATCCCGACGCACAGCATCAGTTGCCGCGCACATCGAAAGGGAGCAGGATCAGAGGTCTGCATTAACAGACCTCCAGCTCCCTTGATTTTTTAAAGACGGTTAGAGGGAGATCCTTGATCTCCCCAACCGAGCTTGCTCCTCTAGCGGCGGACATTACTGTCCGTCTCTGGAGGGGTGCTGTCCACATAACCAGTAGCCCCCCTTCGGTACGCTACTGGTTGTGCGCAAAATTTTTGTTCGTGTGCGCTCCCTCTGAAAGCTGTGTGCGCGCGCACAAGCGCACAGCTAATAGGGAACACTGGTCATCAGACCATGCCACTTTCTTCCATTGCTCCGTGGTCCAGTTCTTATGCCCACCTGCCCATTGTAGGCGCTTTTGGCAGTGTACAGGCATCAACATGGGCAACCTGGCTGATCTGCAGCTACGCAGACCCATAAGCAACAAACTGCAATAACTTAACTGTTAACTTTTTTCAGCAATTTCAGCAACAGTAGCTCGTCTGTTGGATTTGACCACGTGGGCTGCAGCAAAGTCTCTCCCAGGCAAAAATGTCAAGGCAGATGGGGGCTTCCAGATGTTCTGTCCACGCTCTTTTGAAGAAGCACAAAGAAACAGGCAATGTTGAGGACCGTAGATGCAGTGATTGGCCAAGGAAAGTTAGTGCAGCAGATGAAAGAGACATCATGCTTACTTCTCTTCGCAATCGGAAGTTATCCAGCAGTGCCTTCAGCTCAGCGTTGGCAGAAAACATTGGGGCCCTGGTATACCCATATACGGAGAAGTCTGGTCAAAATCGGTCTTCCTAGAAAATGTGTGGCCAAAAAGCCATACCTTCGAAGTGGAGACAAGGCTAAGCAACTCAACTTTTCATGAAAACACAGGGACTGGAGTGCATAAAAATGGCAGCAAGTGCTCTGGCTGATGAGTCAAAATGTGAAATATTTGGTTGGAGCAGAAAGCAGTCTGTTTGACAAAGGGCTGGAGAGGTACAACAATGAGTGTTTGCACTGCTAAATACAAGGGACACTACTGTATGCTAATCGTACTGGATGTTTCTGCTGCTTTTTGACACTCTGGATCACCCTCTTCTACATCAGACTCTTCATGATCTTGGTGTGTGTGGCACTGCTGTCTCCTGGTTCACATTGTACCGCACCGTCAGCATCTCTGTCAGAGTACCTTAAGTCTCAGTTCTAAGACCCCTTCTGTTCTCTCTTTACACTACCTCACTTGGCAAACCAATCTCATCCTTTGACTTTCAATACCACCTGTATGCTGACACCCAGATCCTACTTCTCCTCTCCTGATTTTTCTGCCTGTCTTGTGTAACTAACTGGGCTGCATCTGTCTCTACCTGGATGTCTGCACATTTCCTAAAACTCTTCAAAACCAAACTTCTCATCTTCCCTCCCTCCAATGCTAACATTTCCTTATCAGTTTCCCTTAATGTTAATGGTGCAATCTTCTCCCCATCCCCTCATGCTCGCTGCCTTGGTGTCACACTTGACTCTGAACTCTCGTTCACCGTCACATTCAGTCTGTCTCTAAAAACTGCTGTCTCTCTCTTAAAACATTGCCTGCATCCATCCCTTCCTAACACAAGGTGCCACCAAGGTTCTTGTCAAGCCCTCATTATAACCTGCCTCGATTATTGTAACTCTGTCTTAGCTGGTCTCTCTCTTACCCGTCTCACCCTATACAATCCACCTTTAATGCTGCTGCCAGACTTATCTTCCTCTCCCATCACTTCGCTAACACTTCTCCCCTCTGTCAGTCTTTTCACTGGCTGCCTGGCCGCTTCATTTTAATTTTCTGACTCTTACTTTCAAAACCCTTCACAGTGCTCCCCCTGCTTACAACATTACACATTAACGCCCTCCCATGTTCCTTTAGCTCACCTTTCCTAGGCCCTTTCCTGCAATACTTATACTAGTGTGGCTGGTCGATCCCTAACAGTGGCACTTTTACCTACTGTGCAATACACTCTAACTCCCTCTTGATTATAAGTTTTTTAAACAGGGCCCTACTCACCTGCCCTCGGCCTTGGCAGATAGGCAATAGCAGATGATAGGCACATGCATCCCCTTGGGCTGAATTTTACTAATGTTACACTAATTAAAATTATTATGGCCCAGCGTTAGCATGCTGAAAGAGAAGTATCAACAGCAGTAGTAGGGCACTGGGCCTGGAGGGGCAGAATAGAAATTAGAAAGAGGATGCAAATATGTAAACATCAGACAAGCAAGCTAAAAGAAAGAAGAAAAGGGGGAAAGAAGATTGAAAAAAAGAGAAGCAAAAAGTCCAGAGAATGTGGGGCCTTCTGTGTAATTGCTCCAGGGACCTAAGCTTTCTAATCCGGCCTTGCCTGCCATTAACCTTTCCTGTTTGTAGTTTAGGGGATCCGATTGCTATCTCTGATGACACAGATTTCTTTTATTTTGCTAGTTGTTTGGTTCCCAGCCTCAGTGACTGACAGTATCATATAATTATGTCACACTTCTGTACCCTCAGTCACTGCATCTGTGAACCATGTGAGAGTGGCTGTAAATTAAGCTGTATCAGTTCCATGGAAGCATGCATTTCACTAAACACTGGGAATTGTAACCACCTCCAACACCAACAGCACACATTGTATAGTAAAAAAAAGGAGTGCCACTTCCTCTTATGCGTGATCTTATATCTAAGGTAAGGATTAAAAAGCAAATTCTGGAGTATTCATAAGACTGTCTCTGCTGAACAAGTAAGTATGAATTTTAGGAGTTCATAGATCTATTGCTGATTAAGACAACCTGAATTTTATTTTGTAAAACACAAATTAAGTTATATTTTTTAATCTGTTTTTTTTTCCTTTTACACAGTTCTTCAGTTTGGTTTCACAACAATATTTGTGGCTGCATTTCCCTTAGCCCCACTCCTTGCCTTACTCAACAATATTATTGAAATCCGCCTTGATGCCTACAAATTCATCACTCAGTGGAGGCGTCCATTAGCGTCACGAGCCAAGGACATAGGTGAGGGACCTTTCAAAGCTATATCGTTATCATGGAAAGCTCACATAATGTAAGCATATTTACAAGTTTGGCTGGTGAATGTATGCTCAGGTAAATTTGAAAATTCTGAGCTTTTGGATTTGTTTTTGTATGACTCATGGGGATCTGGCCTCG
Organism: Spea bombifrons; assembly: GCF_027358695.1. Classification (NCBI taxonomy): domain Eukaryota; kingdom Metazoa; phylum Chordata; class Amphibia; order Anura; family Pelobatidae; genus Spea; species Spea bombifrons. The sequence goes on from NC_071090.1 coordinate 38,720,850, forward strand.
CTCGCTTTGTACAAATCGCTGAATTTACCAAAATTTGGTTAATTAGCAATACTAATAATTATCATGAAAATATGTAACACAAGACAGTAAGACTTCCCTCGGCATATTAATTTGTCTGAACTATAGTGCACCTAACTGTCACTATTCATTCAATGGTTTTACATATCAGGACATAATCACCTGTTCCTTGAAAGGTCTAAAAATTAGGTATATACAACCTCAGAAGACCAACATGTGACATATTACACCCTGTCATGATTTTTTGAACAAAAATAAAGCCAAAATGGAGAAGCTATGTGTGAAAAACTAGGTACACCCTTACTGCTTCCATAGGAATTAACATCCTAAGTATCAGGCAGGTGCTGCTAATCAAATGACCTTGATTAATTGATAATCAGCAAGTGTGACCACCTTTATAAAAGACAAAGCTTTAGCAGTTTGCTCGTCTGGGGCATTAAGGTGTGTGCTGACACAATGCCATGGAGGAAAGACATCAGCAATTAGAGAAGCAATTTTTGCTGCCTTTCAATCTGGGAAGGGTTATCAGCCCATTTCCAAATAATTTTGGTAATCATTCTACAGTGAGAAAAAAATATTTAAAAGTGGAAAACCTTCAAGACAGTTGCCAATCTTCCCAAGAATGTACAGGCCGCGCAATGCTCAGAGAATGCTCAGACTCTACAGGCCTCAGCATATTAATGTTCGTGACAGTACAATTAGAAAAAGACTGAACCAGTATAGTTTGTTAGGAATGGTTGCCAGGAGAAAGCCTCTTCTCTCTAAAAAGAACATAGCAGCATGGCTTAGGTTTGCAAAGTTGCATGTGAAAAAACCACAAGACTTCTAGAACAATGTCCTTTTGACAGATGAGACCAAAGTGGAGATGTATGGCCATAATGCACAGTGCTTCGTTTGGCAAAAACAAACACAGCATACCAGCACAAGCACCTCATACCAACTGTTAAGCACGATGGTGGAAGATGATTTGGGTTCTTTTGCAGCCGCAGGACCTGGAAACCTTGCAGTCATTGAGTTGACCATGAACTCCTCTGTATACAAAAGTATTCTAGAGTCACATGTGAGGCCATCTCTCCGACAGCTAAAGCTTGGCCAACATTGAGTCTTGCAAAAGGGCAATGATCACACCAGCAAATCTACAGCAGAATGGTTGAAAAAGAAAAGAATCAAGGTGTTGCAATGACCCAGTCAAAGTCCAGACCTCAACACGATTGAAACGCTGAGGTGAGACCTTTAAGAGAGCTGTGTATAAACAAATGACTGCAAACACATGTCTTCTCCATTTTGGCTTTATTTTTGTTGAATAAATCATCAAATGGAGTAATATGTCATGTGTTTTTTTAGACCTGCTAAGGAACCTGTAAAACCATAGAGTTCAAAGAGGGTGTACGTTTGTTTTCACACTACTGTACTGTATATACCTGGTGACAAATCAAGATTCTTGCTGTATACAGAATAGGAAAATAGGAATATCGGTACTCTGTTTTAGTGTGATTTGTTCCACTTTGTGAGATCTGGTTTTTTTCCACTGATGCCTGTACCATGGTAGTGGGCCTGATCGCCTGCATATGTGAATTAATATTGCCTAGTACCTAAAAACATACTAATTGAAAACTATACCTCATAAATATGGTTCCCCAATTAATTGCTAAGTTCTCTTACTGTTAGTATGCATTCTTCACACCAAAACTAAAAAATATTGTTCTAGATAATTCTATACATTATGGCTTAAATTACATATGGATTCTATTTTGAATAGGTATCTGGTATGGAATTCTAGAAGGTATTGGAATCCTTTCAGTTATCACCAATGCATTTGTCATTGCGGTGACTTCAGACTTTATTCCTCGACTTGTTTATGCCTATAAATACGGACCATGTGCAGGCCAAGGACAAGCCGGAGAAAAGTACAGTAATGTTTTGTCATAATCTGTTTTTGGGAAGGTGAAATATATATTAAAATCCAAAATTTCCAAAACAGAAATCACTGTTTCTTGTATTCACATAACATCTTTATTTAACTAACAGGATACTGTTTATTGGAATGTGTTTTAATACCATTAACATTGCTAGTATTTTTAGTTAACAATATTTGCTGATCACTTAAATGTAGCATGTGAAATTTTCAACTGTGTCTTACGTGATATTTTCAATATTATTTGCAATGTTTCTCATGGATATCATCCCTGTTTCTAGAAGAGGACATTTTGATATATGAATTATATGTACAAAATGTTATATAAATATGAAACAAGGAAAAAAGTGTGAAGATGTTTTTTTGTATGACCAGTGTTGAAGAAGAGGGTGATGTTACATGGGCCTAGTTTCACTCTGCTGTTTTTCCTTGGCATGGGAGACATGCACCATTTCCCCTCCCACTCCCATACAATTCTAGGCTAGCCTTTGCTGTTCACTAAGCCTAATAGATTCCGTGGGAGAGAGGGAGTCATAGCTGTTATAATACCTGCCTTTTAGATTTATAATCATTTTATAATCTAGGAGTTTAAGAATCAATTCTTCCAAGCTCCCAAAAGCTTGCAGTTGAAATAATTATTTTCTGAAATCTGTAACTGCTGGTAAGCAACTTCTGTTTTTAAAGGTGATTTTATTTTTAAATGCATAGATTTAAGTGATATTAGTTTAATTATGCATAAATATACTTATGTTAATATGATGTCTATTTTTAGATGTATGGTTGGCTACATAAATGCTAGCCTTTCGGTCTTCTTGGTCACTGATTTTGAAAACCGCTCAGAGTCTGCAGTTCCTGGAAGGGAATTTCCTGGACCAAAATACTGCCGGTGAGTGTATTTTTTTTTCTGGGTGAAATAAAAAATCTATAGGTAGTAATATTGGTATAACCACAACCACCGTGTGCAAAAAAAGGTGCTGCTGGTGCACAAAAGACAAACTTCATAATTTTCTCAAAGATAAATTACAATATATACAAGTGTCCATGTTCCTGATATCAATCTGGAAAAGGTTACAACACCATTTCTAAGGCCCCGAGAACTCCAGCAAACCACAATTAGAGCCATTATCTACAAATTATGAAAACTTGGAACAGTGGTGAACCTTCCCAGGAGTAGCCAGACTGCCAAAATTACTCAATTGATTTTAATATCAATTGATATCGTTTTTTTTAACAAAAATACAAATTTTAGGTGCAAAATTGGCTACAAACAATTTAATTTATTATAATGCATTGTTATTACTTGAAGGTATCGAGACTACCGAGACAACCCTCATGCCCCTGAACCATATGCCTACACTCTGCAGTTCTGGCATGTTCTTGCTGCACGATTGGCTTTCATCATTGTATTTGAGGTATTTCAACCATTATAAACCTTTATACAACATTTCCTGTTTAAAGTGCATGCAAGTATTCTGGTGTGAAATTTACAGGACCATAATAACACATCAGACTCAGATTTTGTTTTAAAGAAACTAGGATTTTTTAAAGACATAGAAACATAGAACCATAGTGACGGCAGATAAGAACCATTAGGTCCATCCAGTTTGCCCAACCTCTGAGTACTTTCCTTAGTACCTGGCCTTATCCTATATCTAGCTTGGTCTTATGCCTACCCTATGATTGCTTAAATGTCTTTACTGTATTAAAAAAAAAACGTATGTTTTATGAACCACTTCCACAACAAATAGCAACACAACTTTTTACTTACCTGTTATATGGGATGATGTCACAATGTGCTCATGAACTTTGTTAAAATTTACTCCTACAAAGTTGTCTGTAAAAGCAAATGATATGGACTTACGGAAAAATGGACAAATAAATCTGTAGCTACCGAAATTTCCTTACTAGTATTGTTTGGTATTATTGCTTCCTTAATACTAGCCTTGTCAAATAACTTAATTGAGAAATATCTTTAGTCTGAGAGATACCTTTTAGAGTAGATGTTTAATGGCAAAATGTATTGTATTTTTATTGTATTGTGTGGTTTCCCTGATAAGTGTTTGTTTTTTTAGCACCTTGTTTTTTGCATAAAGAATTTGATCTCCTACTTAATACCAGACCTCCCAAAAGACCTAAGAGATCGAATGCGGAGGGAAAAGTACCTCATACAAGAAATGATGTATGAAGCAGAATTGGAGCGAGTACAAAAAGAAAAAAAGGAAAGGAAAAAGAACGAAAAATGTCAAAATAATGAGTGGCCATAAATCTGAATAATCTGGAAAAAGGTATTGAAGCAGAGATATTGTACAGAATTATATTGTATCCAAGACTAGCTATTACTAGTATACTGTGGAAATTATTTTACTTTTGAAAATGCCCTCCACCTTGATGCTACACACTGTGTCATTATACTGCACCACTAAAATAATATGAATTAATGTCAATTTGCAGTTTAGGATATATTAATCACCTTAAATACAAATCAAGATATCTTAGATTTCACTATTCAGCCCACCATGGGGATTTATCTTTATATTACCAGCCTATACTGTATGCCTGCTAACAGACCTGTAGGTTATGCTGTGGTAAGGGATCCCACTGGTCAGATGATATACCAGGATGGATGGCATCATCATTATTTGCCTCCATCCACTTATTAGGTTTTCATCTCTTCATATGTAATAATAAAGAAGATTTTCATATTTTTCATTTATTTGGGTCTGGCTTTTACTCATTTGTTTGGAAGCTTTGCGTTGGGACAACTTTCCCCCTTTTTTTATATTGGTTTAATCATGAAGGATACAGTGGTGCGGTTTGCATTCCACATTTTTTGCCAAGAGTGTTGCGGATGCAGAGCAGATGTGGGCTTTAGGTCTGTTGTTCCATTCTTTATATTTATTTCAGCTGTTTACCAAAATAAATAAATAAATAAATAAATAAAAGGTAACGTTAAATAATGAATATGGGCTCAAATTGCAGTCTCTCATCTTTAATATGAGGGTATTCACATCCCAACTTCTAGGAAGGGTTTAGGAATTACCGCTCTTTAATATGTAGCCCTCTATTTTTCAAGGGACCAAACCTAATTGGACAATTATTTCAAAAGCTGTTTCATGTACTGGTGTGGGCTATTCCTTTGTTTTTTTCTTTATCAGATTAAGCAGGTAAAAGGTCTGGAGTTGATTAGAGGTCTGGCGTTTGCATTTGGAAGCTGTTGCTGTAAACCCACAACATGCCTTCAAAGGAGCTCTTAATGCAAGTGAAATAGGCCATCCTTAGGCTGACAATAAGGGAAAACAATCCATTAGAGAGATAGCAGGAACATTGGGAGTGGCCAAATCAACAGTTTGGTACATTTTGAGAAAAAAGAAACGCACTGGTGAGCTCTGCAACACAAAAGGCCTGGATGTCCAAATAAGACAATAGTGGTGTATGATTGTAGGATCCTTTCCATGGTAAAGAAAACCCCCTACACAACAAGTGAAGAACACTCTCCATATGGTATTCGTGCCTTTATACTGGATTTCTCTGTTTGCTGTCTGCCTCTGACCTTTGGTCTTGACTCTGACTAGGATTTGCTTAACCCTTGGATTACCGTGAACTGTACAGTGTATATTCCAAACAGGTTCTGAGTTACCTGTGGTACTGCATTTTGGGTACCATTATCTCAGCATACTACTACCGGTCTGGTTCTCCTATTGAATTGTTTCGTATCTTATTGGACTCATTTGCTAGAGGACGTCCTGTTCAATTTTGCATCCAGGATCCTTACCTGTTTCAGCCAGAAGGCTACAGTTCAAATATTTCTGAACCTAACTGTACATTTACACTAACACACACATACTCGGTGTCATACTAAGACACGCTCTAAAACATCTATTCACATATGCTATCACCCACTCACTCTAACACACACACATATATACATTCACACAAACTTACACAGAGACACTCAGGATAACACATACTTTTTCTAACATATTGTAACTACGGGGTACTTACCTTCTGTCCGCCCGAACCGCCGTTCTACTGAAGCCCCTCGACACCTGTAGCCGCTGGCAAGTTTCCTGAACACAGACTGCATGGACTCTGGCTCTGTACACACGCACGCGCCACTGTGTGGCCTCTTATAGACACTACACTTATTCGTTCCAAGCCTCCGTTTCATGCGGAGCGGGAAATACAATTGGCTGTGCTTATTAAATTCCTTACTTCGTGATTTTGGCTTTTGACCTTGGCTTGTTTTTGACGTTCCTGTTTATCTCCTGCGTTTGACCCGGCTTGTTTTCGCCTACTCCTGACTTCGGCTCCGTGTAACGACTACTCTTTTGCCTTTTGCTACCTGTATCCTGCTCGGCTCCTGTAACCGGTGGATGTTACCAAGTTCCTGCATTGCTGGTCCTCTAGCCGTGACACATATACACACTTGTGCTAGCACTCACGCTTACACATATACGCTCATGCTAAAAAGGATTCCCTCTCACACACACTTACATATACACACTTGTACTAGCACACACACACACATACAAACGCATACTAACACACACTTAAACAAACGCACCCACTCTAACATACATAAATACATGCACATTCACTTACTAACTCCTTTATTCTCTCACTCTCTTATGACCACCCTCAATTCCTTATCCCTGCTTTAGCCAGAGTCCTCTCTTTAGCAAGCAACCTCTCTTATACTGCAGTGTCATGTAGCATTGTGTTACGTGACCCCGCCTTATTCCTATCTCCCTTTTTGAAGACTTTTGGAGCTGCCCAGGGGGCAGTTTCCCCCATGTGTCAGTCCAACCCTGTTGAGTGCATGTATATAGTGTAATCAATAGAGAATCTTTGTTGTGATGAACTAGAACTATTACTTATGCATAGGAACCCCCATGACAAATTCACACTTATTATGAACACAAGGGACATACACATATATACACTCACTGGCCACTTTATTAGGTACACCTTGCCAACCAGGTTGGATGCCCTTTTGCCTTCAGAACTGCCTTCATTCTTCATGGCATACTTTCTACAAGGTGCTGGAAACCTTCCTCAGAGATTTTGGTACATATGGACATGATGGCATCACGCAGTTGCTGCAGATTTGTCAGCAGCACATCCATGATGTGAATCACCATATCTCAAAGGTACTGTACTGGATTGAGATCTGGTGACTGTGGAGGCCATTGGAATACAGTGAAGTCATTGTCATGTTCAAGAAACCAGTTTGAGATGATGTGAGCTTTGTGACATGGTGCATTATCCTGCTGAAAGTATCAGAAAATGGGTACACTGTGGTTGTCACATTTAAACGATACTCAATTGGTACCAAGGGGACCAAATTGTGCCAAGAAAATGTCCCCAACAACATTATACCACCACCACCAGCCTGAACCGTTGATACAAGGCAACATGGATCCGTGCTTTCATGTTGTTTAGACCAAAGTCTGACCCTGCCATCTGAATGTCGCAGCTGGAATCGATACTCCTCAAACCAGGCAACGTACTTCCAGTCTTCCATCATCCAATTTTGGTGAGAATCATAGCCTCAGTTTCCTGTTCTTAGCTGACAGAAGTGGCACCTGGTATGATCTTCTGCTACTGTAGCGCACCTGCTTCAAGGTTCGATGTGTTGTTTGTTCAGAGATGGTATTCTGCATACCTTGGTTATAATGAGTGGTTATTTGAGTTACTGTTCTGTCATCTCGAACCAGTCTGATCTCTGATATCAACAAGGCATTTTCATCCACACAACTGCCGCTCACTGGATATTTTCTCTTTTTCCTGACCATTCTCTGTAAACCCTAGAGATGGTTGTGTGTGGAAATCCCAGTAGATCAACAGTTTCTGAAATACTCAGACCAGCCCATCTGGCACCAACAACCATGCCACGTTCAAAGTCACTGAAATCCCATTTCTTCCTCATTCTGATGCTCGGTTTGAACTTCAGCAAGTTGTCTTGACCACATTAGCATGCCTAAATGCATTGAGTTGCTGCCATGTGATTGGCTAGTTACCATTGTGTGTGTGTGTGTATATATATATATATATATATATATATATATATATATATACACGTGTGTGTTAAATAGTCTTTTCATTTTGAACTTCAGCCACTGTTTTATACCAGTTCCTATGCATTATGCCCCCTAAACTAATTAAATATTTTCTTTCTTACCTGTGACTCCATAACTTCACTTCTTTATTGTCTTCTGTCACTTTCTTGGTATTTCCGTTTTTCTTTCCTTTCACTACATTTCTCTCTCTCTTATATATATATATGTGTGTGTGTGTTTGTAAATCCGTATTTGCTTCGTACCTTATTATTGCATTATTTAAAAAGGAAGTGATTGGCTCCAGAACACTTATTTTATGTATCATAAAAAAAAAAAGAATCTAATCTCAATGATTTTATTTGCAGATGAAATAGCCTTCAACGATGGCTTTCCAAGATCTTTTGCATGGAAACAAAATATAACACTGCAGCACATCATTCAGCTATCAGCAACTGATCTTTTGTGAAACTGTGTTGCAAAGGACATTGCTCTATTTATTGATACCCAACAAGCATGTGGATACTGAAAGACCTCTTCTATTTTATATACCAATAGACAGAAGTATGCAATTGGACAGCTTGGGCATTTTTTCCACCTTTTTGTACTTTTGCATTTTGCTTAATGTTCGTCTAACCGATAATGAATTACCATCGCAATTTGATTCATAGAGCACATGTTCTATTCAGTCACAAGGTTATGGAACTGCAAATCTGTTTACATTGAAATATTTTTTGTACTTCAGATATTTCTGAGGAAAGTTTCTATAATGTTATACATTCTGTATAAATGTAAATAATACAAAGATCTTAATTATTTGTACATAATCAATCAATTAAAAGTTACTGGGCTTATTGGGCTTAAGGCCACATTTTATGCTTGTATAATGTTATGCAATAAATTAAAATATGAACTAAAGGGAATGTGTTACATGTAATGTCTACACTTTTAATAAGGATGGAGGGATATAAATAGGTAATGTTCAGGAGCTTCTTCAGAGAATCTGATGTAACATAACAGATGTGGTGTTTAAACTTATGTCACCACAACAGATCTTAAAGGGAGGCAGGGGTTACAAAGCATTGATCTTACAGGAAGTGCTGGACTTACCGTGGGCGTTTTTTCAATGCTATACCTGATTCTATGTCCCATGACAAATTCGTTCAGCAAAAATTATCCGCAAAATTTAGTTTCTTTATTAAATTATTTTTGGGAAGGGTACAGTACTAAGAATTATATTTCTAATACTGCATATATTGAACAGTGGCAAATTTATCATAGCAGGCGGAACAGTGGACTTTCATATCTTGCCAAAATGTTTCATGTAGGCGTTTCCTTTACTAGAAATTGTAAGAGTCACTTCAACTTCATTTGGCTGATCGTATTGACATTTTTATTGCTTCACATCTCATAAAACAAAAAGTCATACATTAGGCATACAGAGTGTGAGCAACGCAGAGGGAAGCAGCGGCCCCTGCGGAAGCGTGCGAGCGGCACGGAGATCTGCAGTTCAGGTAAGGGGGTCAGGGAGGGTGTAAGAACGTGATTGAGGGAATTAATGAGTGTCTGTGAATGATTAGTATCTGTGAATGAGGGAATGAATGGGTATCTGTGAATGAGTACAAATAAGTGACTTTTGGTGAAGCGCTGAATAAACGCAATAAGGTTAATCACTAAGGGTAAAACTCCACAGTTTCCCCAGAAGTAATGTGAAATAACAAAGGTAATTAGTGACAGCGCCCCCAAAAAAATTAAGTTGTGGTACTACTGCACTTCACTTCCACCGGCTTCCATGACGGAGCACCGGCGTGACATGAACTCCCAGTGCTCAGTGATAGAAGTTCCAGCAAAAGTGCCGGCCAACACCAGAGGTTTGACTACATGCGTCACGCAGACATTTACCGGCTGCCCCAACTAGACACCAGGGGGTCTGGGGCATGGGCCAAAAGTTGGGGCGTATCAGGGGGTAAAAGGCATATCTGGGGGGCAGAGTGACGTTACATATCAGGGTACATAGTTACATAGTTATATAGGCTGAAAAAAGACATGCGTCCATCAAGTTCAGCCTTTCCTATATCTGTTAATTTGTTGCTGTTGATCCAAAAGAAGTCAAAAAACCCCGGTTTCGCTCTTTCCAATTTTGCAGGGAAAAAAATTCCTTCTTGACCCCAAAACGGCAGTCAGATTCCTCCTTGGATCAATAAGCTGTTTCCCCATACTTAAAGATTATATCCCCGAATATTATGTTTTTCCAGGTATCCATCCAGTTGCAGTTTAACCGTCTGTACAGACTCTGATAAAACTACCTCTGCAGGCAAAGAATTCCACATCCTTATTGTCCTTACTGTAAAAAACCCTTTCCTCTGCTTTAGTCTAAATCTCCTTTCTTCCAGTCTAAACGCATGACCATGTGTCCTATGCATAGTCCTGTTTATGAACAGATTTCCACACAATGGTTTGTATTGGCCCCGAATATATTTATATAATGTTATCATATCCCCTCTGAGGCAACGTTTTTCTAAACTAAACAGATTTAAATTAGTTAACCTTTGTTCATAACTATAGTGCTCCATTCCTTTTATTAATTTTGTAGCCCGCCTCTGCACCCTTTCTAGTGCTATGATATCCTTCTTTAGAAAAGGTGCCCAAAATTGCACAGCTTATTCAAGGTGCGGCCTTACCATTGATTTATACAGAGGCAAAATTATATCTTTATTCCGCGACTTGATGCCCCTTTTTATACACGACAATACCTTACTGGCCTTAGCAACCGCAGACTGACATTGCACATTGTTGCCTAGTTTGTTGTCTATAACAATTCCCAAATCCTTCTCATTTGTCGTTATCCCTAATTCACTACCGTTTAGGGTGTAGGTTGCTTGTGCATTCACTACCCCGAAGTGCATAACTTTACATTTGTCTACATTGAATTTCATCTGTCATTTGTGTGCCCAGTCCCCCAGTATATCTAGATCCCTCTGCAGCACAGTAATATCCTGCTCGCCCTGTATAACTTTACCTAGTTTAGTGTCATCTGCAAACACAGAAACATGACTTTCAATGCCTACTGCCAGGTCATTTATAAATATGTTAAATAAAATTGGTCCCAGAACAGAACCCTGAGGGACACCACTTACCACTTTTGACCAGCTTGAAAATGTACCATTTATAACAACTCTCTGTTCTCTATCTCTAAGCCAATGTTCTCCCCAAGAACAAGAATTTGCATCTAGGCCAATTTCTTTCAGTTTGAATACTAACCTATTGTGTGGAACCGTGTCAAACGCCTTGGCAAAATCCAAGTAGATTACATCCACTGCAACACCCTGATCGACACTTCTACTTACTTATTCGTAGAATGCAATTAAATTAGTTTGACAGGACCTATGTTTCATAAAACCATGCTGATTTATGCTAATAATACTATTCTTCCCAAGGAATTCTTGAATATTATCCATAAACACCCCTTCAAATACTTTCCCAGCAACAGAAGTTAAGCTCACAGGTCTATAATTTCCCGGGCACAGAGTTGGAACCCTTTTTGAAAATAGGAACCACATCTGCCTTCCTCCAATCCTCTGGTACAATTCCTGAAAGAAAAGAATCCCGAAAGATTAGAAACAGAGGTTCACTTATTTCCTGACCCCACTAAGCCACATCGGTTTCAATTTGTTTCTTTTATATTTGTTTCCTAGTGGTACATACTGAGAAGTGTACCCTGTTAATATTTGTTTGAAAATACTAAATTTTTCCTCAGTATTTTTATCCCTGAAGAGTTTTTGCCAGTCAATAAGTTGCAAAGCTGCCCTTATCTTATTGAAATTGACCTTCTTAAAATTATACGTTTTAGTATTCCCCATGGGCAATTTCTTTTTTGAGTTTATTTTAAAAGAGACCATATTGTGATCACTATTACCCAAATGCTCCCCCACTTGAATGTTAGACACAAGAACAACATTGTTTGTTATCACCAGATCCAAACAAGTATCCTTTCTAGTTGGTGCTTGTACCAGTTGTGACATGAAGGTGTCATTTAACAGGTTCAAAAACCTGAATCCCCTTGCAGAGCTACTAGTCCCTCTATCCCAATTTATCGTGTTACCCAGATGTGCAGCTTTCTCAATTTGTTCTAACAGCTCCTCTTCCTCATCATTATTAACATTAGGTGGTTTATAACATATCCCAACCAGTAGTTCTTTTCTTTTTTTTTGCCCCAAGTTGATATCTACCCATAAAGCTTCCACAAATCCCTTGTCGCCTTCAAGATGCTTAATGTTTGACTTTAGCTCGTTGCTAACATACAAGCATACTCCTCCTCCCTTCCTGCTTTTTCTGTCCTTCCTATATAATGTATAACCTTTTAAGTTAACTGCCCAGTCATGGGTCTCATCCCACCATATTTCTGTTATGCCTATTATATCATATTGCTTAGTGTATGCTATTGCCTCTAGTTCTCCCATTTTGTTATTTAGGCTCCTTGCATTAGCAAGCATACATTTAATATTACCCTGAGTCTCTTGAATGTTATGAGAATTTTTATTAATACATACCTCCTCTGTTCTGATCTTGCCCCTCCCCCCATCTCCACCCCCTTGTTCTGATCTGAGGCCCCACTCCTTTCTGCACTATCTCCATTTTCAAGATCTCTGTGTCCCTCCCCCCCTACCACTAGTTTAAAAACTCCTCCAGCCTTCTAGCCATCCTCTCCCCTAGCACAACAGACCCTCTTCCGTTTAGGTGCAATCCATCACCGCTATAAAGATTGTACCCAAGCGCAAAATCAGCCCAGTGCTCTAGAAAGCCAAAACCCTCCTTCCTACACCATGACTTTAGCCACGCATTTACCTCCCTGATCTCCCGCTCCCTTTCTACTGCGTGGCACAGGTAATATTTCTGAAAATACTACCTTGGAGGTCCTTTTCTTCAGTTTATCTCCTTATTCCCTGAAATCATTCTTTAGGACCTTCCATTTTCCACTGACTTTGTCATTGGTACCAATATGGACCATGACAGCTGGGTCTTCCCCAGCCCTTCCCAATAATCCATCCACTCTGTCAGCAACATGCCGGACCCGAGCACCCGGGAGACAGCAAACTGTCCGGCAGATTACCCTATCTACTCTCTTAATAATAGAGTCCCCTACCACCACAACCTGTCTAGCCTTTCCTACGCTCTCAACCCCACTCATACTAGAGGGGCTGTTCCCTCGGCTGTTAGAAGGAACAGCTTCCTCCAGTATAGCTACTCCTGAGCTGATGCACCCAACATCTTCACTCAAGCGGGCAAATCTGTTAGGCTGCACAAGGTCAGGACTAGCTAAACCTTTCCTCTTTCCTCCCGCTCTACCACCACGTGTAACTGTGACCCAGCTACATGCCTGTTCCCCAGCTGACTTATCTCCTCCCTCTTCACTACCTGCACCCACTAAACTCTGCTCAGTGAGCAGCAGACTCCTTTCAAGATTGTCTATCTCTCTCAAAGTTGCAATTTGCTTCTCCGGATCTCTAATATGAGCTTCCAGAGAAGCCACTTGCTCATACCTGCCACAGAGGTATGGACCCTGGACGGATTCATCCAGGAATGCATACATGAAACAAGATGTGCATTGAGTCAGATCATCAATCTTGCTACCTCCCATAACCATACTCATAATCAAGTATAAGAAAAAAATAAAATAAATGAGAACCTACAAAATAACAGTTAAACAAGAACACCCGTCAAAATAAACAGTTAAAAATAAAAATATAAAGCAGTATAAATACAGTACCTTGTGGAACCCCTGTTTCTCTTTCCAACTCCTGTTTCTTTTTAACTCCTACTTAAAATAGCCTACTTGAAAAAGAGACTATCTCAATGCAGAAGCAACTCAAGCGAGCAAGCTCTGTGAGTTACTTGGGGCTTTATATAGATAACCCCACACAGGTGAAACTAGGTAACCACTCCCCTCAATTAACTGAGCTGCAGCACACAGAAGAAAAAAAAAACACCAAAAATAAAGCACCCAAAACAGATGACTGAGTAACTGAATGCAATCAAATAAAGCTTTTTCCACCAGTTGTACTCCTCCAAGGGAACTCTTGTTTCTTTTTAACTCCTACTTAAAATAGCCTACTTGAAAGGCTTATAAGGCATATATAAGGCATATCAGTTGCCACAGTGGCATATAGCGGGATATAAGGCATATCAGGGGCGGGAGTGGAACATACATGTTGCAAGGGCGGGAGTGGAACACACATGTTGCAGGAGCAGGTGGTAATGGACAGAAATTCAGCAGGAGCGGGATTAAGGAAACAGCCCCGTAGCTCGAAGGTTTCATCTCTAAGCATTAGATGCCAAGAACTTTGAGTTTGAATCCCTGGGCAGTAGCATGCTGTAAGTCATTTGAAAACATCAATTAAAATTTTATGTTTTTGGAGGTCTTGTGTATCTTTCTTGCTGTTGTTTATATGACTAAATCAATCCTTGTGTTTCTTTTTTTTATGTGTAACCTTCAGGAGCATATGGTTAGTTTGTGGGAAGAAACATTGTGTCACTGAGTGCATTGCTGTGTCACTCCCCAAGGGGGTTTAATCACTAAAGGAAGAGTTGTAGGTTCAACTCCCTCACTTCACTATTCATCATGAAGGGCAGGCCCGGACTGGGACAAAAAATAGTCCTGAGCATTTAAGACTGAGCAGCCCATTTTTATGTGTTTATTTATTTTTTGTTAAACCAAATTCTGATCAATTAGCATTACATATAAATAATAAATGAATCATAACTTCATGTAATTTATAAAGCGCTGTATCTTTAATGAAAGATTCAAAACAGTAACTAATCTTTGACCATTTAGTTGGTACAAAAAAAAAAAACAAGTAGCAGTGTGGCACACCTTGGGCCTTGGCTGGTCAGATCACCCTCATGACGAGTGAGTCTGTCAGTCACAGACTCACAGCACAGCAGGGAAGAAACTCAGACCACAGACCAGGGGCGTACCTAGAGTATTTGGCCCCCGGGGCGGATCCTGTAAGTGGCACCCCCCCCCAAATGTAAAGACATCTACAAAATTATGTTGGCAAGAATATTTATTGCACCAATTTGTAAACTGTATGTCAACTGTAAACAACAAGAAATCTGAAAAAATAAATTAATAACTTATAAATAAAATAAATACGTTTAAATAACATTTACTGAACATATAATAGTGCTTTCTTTAATAACCCTCCAAAAAAAACAGCGTCCACATTGCCCACATAGAACCTGACCAGCACCCAAATTACACACACATAGGACGTGCCATCTTTGCCCCCAAACAGCCCAGCATGAGTCAGCATTGTTCCCAAACAGCCGAGTGTACGCCATCTTTGTCCCATAAACACGCTACCTGTGCCATCTTTGTCCCATAAACACCCTGCCTGTGCCATTTTTGTCCCATAAACACCCTGCTTATACCATCTTTGCCTTTTTGACAAATCAACTATACACCTATGATTAACACAAACACTTTTACAGTCACTAATTCACTTTCATTCACACAATTCATTCACACAATCATTTATTCTTTCACACAAATTATTTACGCATATTCATTGATGCATTCTCACAAATTCATTAATTCTCTCACTCATTCACACAATTCATCCACACATTAATCAATTCATTTTCGCTCTCTCATTCTGACTCTTTATTTCAATATTCTTGCTACCCTCCTTTCTACCCATTCTCACCCCCTTCTGCCCTATCTACCCCTTCTCACTCCCTTCTCCCTATCTACCCCCTATCCCCCCGTCTCACTCCCTTCTCCCTACCTACCCCCTCCTAACTATCTACCCTCTCCACCCTTTGAAGTTCACTTACCTTTCAGGAATCCTGCGGTGGGGGTGCAAGGCCTCTGTCTCCCAGCTCTGCCACTGTATGGAACAGTATAGAGTGATGGGAGTTATGATGTACTTTAGAGCATAATTATAAAATGAAAAAGACAATGGAAATGGTACAGCATAACACCCATCACTCTCACACATTTACCAATCCACACTTACCAATCCACATTTACCAATCCACACTTACCAATCCACAGATTCCACACATACCAATCCACACATACCAATCCACAGATTCCACACATACCAATCCACAGATTCCACAAATACCAATCCACACATACCAATCCACATTTACCAATCCACAGATTCCACGCATACCAATCCACACTTACCAATCCACATTTACCAATGCACAGATTCCACACATACCAATCCACATTTACCAATCCACAGATTCCACGCATACCAATCCACAGATTTCACACATACCAATCCACACTTACCAATCCACAGATTCCACACATACCAATCCACATTTACCAATCCACACATACCAATCCACAGATTCCACACATACCAATCCACTCTCACTGTCACTCTAACTGAATGATTTCCTACCTTTCCTCTTTTCTTCTTACAGCAGTCAGCTCCTTTTCTTCCTCTTCGCTCCTCTTCTTCTGTCTTCTTCCGGTTCAGAGGGCACGGATGGCGGTGGGTGCGGCTTCAGTGTTGTGCGCCGGGATCTGACAACAAACCCCGGCGCACAGCAGCAGTTGCCGCGCGGAATGCGAGGGAGCGGTATCGGAGGTCTTTAACAGACCTCCGGCTCCCTTGAGTGATTTTAAGCCGGTTCAAGGGAACCGGCTTAAAATCACTCAAGGGAGCCGGAGGTCTGTTAAAGACCTCCGATACCGCTCCCTTGCGAGCCTTCTCCTCCAGCGGCGGACATTACTGTCCGTCTCTGGAGGGGTGCCGGGTGCCGGCAAGTTGGCACCCCCCTGATGAACGGCACCCGGTGCGGACTGCCCCCCTCCCGCCCTCCGCTAGGTATGCTACTGCCTCAGACCACCCCAACTGAACTGCGGCGCTCAGCCAATCCTCTAGGCGGAGCAATGTGACTGAAAAAAGTCATCATACACGGGACCCCTGAAGCCATAGTTTAGTGCCACTAATCGTTTTTAATAAGATACGCAGGTTGAAATAGAGTAAATAACACAATACCTTTACTTATGCTCTCACTGATTTCTGGGCCTAGAAAGTTTTGTCCTCTGAAGTGACTACAAATTCTGGAGGGTGTTTTATTTCTAGATAAGTAAAAATTTAATAGTTCAATTTATCCCTACAGAGAGTAAAGGGCCAGAAAACAGATGACTAAATACACACCAGGACAGACTCTGCCTCACCGACACCAAAACACACACACCAGTCCAGCGGTGGAGCTGCAACTCCATCAGCCCCTACGTCAATCCGGCCCTGGGCCAGTCCAGGCCTGATGAAGGGTCAACAGTTGCCGGTTTCTCCAGCAGGAAGGGCAGAGCTGGCTCTGTGTAATGCAAGATTGAATGGGTGAGGGGACTTTGAAGAAATAACACTGATTCCACTAGGCATTATACTGGGCCAACCAAGCTCTTCCTGCAGCAGAAGCTGACTGGGGTTAGAGCTTGGTAATATAGAATTACTTCAAGTAGGCTTAAAGTATCTTTCTGCAACACTTTAGAAGATTAGAGACATGCTAAGGGTCTTGTTTCCCAGGACAACAGAATTCCAATTAAACACTAGGGGATTTGAACCCACGCCTCAAATGAGACTGGAGCCTAAATCCAGCGCCTTAGACCGCTTGGCCATGCTACCCAAGCTGGGTGCTGTGCTTCTGATATCTCCCACAGTCACACAAGCAGAGCCCAGATGGTGCCAAAGTGTGAACAAGATTAAAAACACCACACTGAAAAGGATGGCTTTTGCTATCAAATGCTTGATTTGCCAAAGTTGTTTAATTTGACCATGCAGGCCCTTAGCTCCCGCAATTTGCCCTACCTGACAACAGGTGCTGCCGATAGCTCAAAGGTTTAATATCTAAGCATTAGGTGCCGGGGGTTCTGAGTTTGAATCCTTTGGCAGTCAAACGGCGTAAGTCATTTGAAACCGTCAATTAACCTTTTTATGTTTTTGGAGGTCTTTTGTGTCTTTCTTACCGTTGTTTATATGACTAAATGAATCCTTGTGTTGCTTTTCCACGTGTGGCCTTCAGGGGCATATGGTTAGTTTGCGGGAAGGAACCTTGTGTTGCTGAGTGCATTTCATGAACAAATGACAAACAGAGGGAAAAAGCATGGCAGCGGTGGAATTTGAACCCACGCCTCCAAAGAGACTGGAGCCTTAATCCAGCGCTTTAGACCGCTCGGCCACGCTACCAAGTCATGCCATTTTTGCACCACTCTCCAAGGGGGATTACTCACTAAAGGAAGCGTTTCAGGTTCGAGTCCCTCACTTCACTATTCATAATGAAGAGTCAACAGTTGCCGGTTTCTCCAGCAGGAAGGGCAGAGCTGGCCCTGTGTAATGCAAGATTGAATGGGTGAGGGGACTTTGAAGAAATAACACTGATTCCACTAGGCATTATACCGGGCCAACCAAGCTCTTCCTGCAGCAGAAGCTGACTGGGGTTAGAGCTTGGTAATATAGAATTACTTCAAGTAGGCTTAAAGTATCTTTCTGCAACACTTTAGGAGATTAGAGACTTGCTAAGGGTCTTGTTTCCCAGGACGACAGAATACCAATTGAACACTAGTTATTAACAAAGAGCAAATGAACAAACGAGCCTTCCTAAGCACACCGGTCTACTTTAACAAAACATGACAGCAGTGGGATTTGAACCCACACCTCAAATGAGACTGGAGATTAAATCCAGCGCCTTTGACCGCTCGGCCACGCTACCCAAGCTGGGTGCCATGCTTCTGATATCTCCCACAGTCACACAAGCAGAGCCCAGATGGTGCCAAAGTGTGAACAAGATTAAAAACACCACACTGAAAAGGATGGCTTTTGCTATCAAATGCTTGATTTGCCAAAGTTGTTTAATTTGACCATGCAGGCCCTTAGCTCCCGCGATTTGCCCTGCCTGACCAGCAGGTGCTGCCGATAGCTCAAAGGTTTGATATCTAAGCATTAGGTGCCGGGGGTTCTGAGTTTGAATCCTTTGGCAGTCAAAAGGCGTAAGTCATTCGAAACTGTCAATTAACCTTTTTATGTTTTTGGAGGTCTTGTGTGTCTTTCTTACCGTTGTTTATATGACTAAATCAATCCTTGTGTTGCTTTTCCACGTGTGGCCTTCAGGGTCATATGGTTAGTTTGCGGGAAGGAATCTTGTGTTGCTGAGTGCATTTCGGGAACTAATGACAAACAGCGGGAAAAAGCATGGCAGCGGTGGGATTTGAACCCACCCCTCCGAAGAGACTGAAGCCTTAATCCAGCGCCTTAGACCGCTCGGCCACGCTACCAAGTCAAGCTGTTTCTGCACAACTCTCCAAGGGGGATTACTTACTAAAGGAAGCGTTTCAGGTTCGAGTCCCTCACTTCACTATTCATAATGAAGAGTCAACAGTTGCCGGTTTCTCCAGCAGGAAGGGCAGAGCTGGCCCTGTGTAATGCAAGATTGAATGGGTGAGGGGACTTTGAAGAAATAACACTGATTCCACTAGGAATTATACCGGGCCAACCAAGCTCTTCCTGCAGCAGAAGCTGACTGGGGTTAGAGCTTGGTAATATAGAATTACTTCAAGTAGGCTTAAAGTATCTTTCTGCAACACTTTAGGAGATTAGAGACTTGCTAAGGGTCTTGTTTCCCAGGACGACAGAATACCAATTGAACACTAGTTTTTAACAAAGAGCAAATGAACAAACAAGCCTTCCTAAGCACACTGGTCTACTTTAACAAAACATTGAAGTGGTGGGATTTGAACCCACGCCTCAAATGAGACCGGAGCCTGAATCCAGCACCTTAGACCGCTCGGCGACGCTACCCAAGCTGGGTGCTGTGCTTCCGATATCTCCCACAGTCACACAAGCAGAGCCCAGATGGTGCCAAAGTGTGAACAAGATTAAAAACACCACACTGAAAAGGATGGCTTTTGCTATCAAATGCTTGATTTGCCAAAGTTGTTTAATTTGACCATGCAGGCCCTTAGCTCCCGCGATTTGCCCTGCCTGACCAGCAGGTGCTGCCGATATCTCAAAGGTTTAATATCTAAGCATTAGGTGCCGGGGGTTCTGAGTTTGAATCCTTTGGCAGTCAAACGGCGTAAGTCATTCGAAACAGTCAATTAATCTTTTTATGTTTTTGGAGGTCTTGTGTGTCTTTCTTACTGTTGTTTATATGACTAAATCAATCCTTGTGTTGCTTTTCCACGTGTGGCCTTCAGGGGCATATGGTTAGTTTGCGGGAAGGAATCTTGTGTTGCTGAGTGCATTTCGGGAACAAATGACAAACAGAGGGAAAAAGCATGGCAGCGGTGGGATTTGAACCCACGCCTCCGAAGAGACTGGAGCCTTAATGCAGCGCCTTAGACCGCTCGGCCACGCTACCAAATCATGCCGTTTCTGCACCACTCTCCAAGGGGGATTACTCACTAAAGGAAGCGTTTCAGGTTCGAGTCCCTCACTTCACTATTCATAATGAAGAGTCAACAGTTGCCGGTTTCTCCAGCAGGAAGGGCAGAGCTGGCCCTGTGTAATGCAAGATTGAATGGGTGAGGGGACTTTGAAGAAATAACACTGATTCCACTAGGCATTATACCGGGCCAACCAAGCTCTTCCTGCAGCAGAAGCTGACTGGGGTTAGAGCTTGGTAATATAGAATTACTTCAAGTAGGCTTAAAGTATCTTTCTGCAACACTTTAGGAGATTAGAGACTTGCTAAGGGTCTTGTTTCCCAGGACGACAGAATACCAATTGAACACTAGTTTTTAACAAAGAGCAAATGAACAAAAAAGCCTTCCTAAGCACACTGGTCTACTTTAACAAAACATGGCAGCGGTGGGATTTGAACCCACGCCTCAAATGAGACTGGAGCCTAAATCCAGCGCCTTAGACCGCTCGGCCACGCTACCCAAGCTGGATGCTGTGCTTCCGATATCTCCCACAGTCACACAAGCAGAGCCCAGATGGTGCCAAAGTGTGAACAAGATTAAAAACACCACACTGAAAAGGATGGCTTTTGCTATCAAATGCTTGATTTGCCAAAGTTGTTTAATTTGACCATGCAGGCCCTTAGCTCCCGCGATTTGCCCTGCCTGACCAACAGGTGCTGCCGACAGCTCAAAGGTTTAATATCTAAGCATTAGGTGCCGGGGGTTCTGAGTTATTTTTTTTGTTTTTTTTTTAAAGTTTTATGACATATAAAATTTGACCATTACAAACATATAACCAAACATAATCTTCCATTTCTATATCTCAAGAGTAAAAATATTACAAGAGGAAATAGAAAAGATATCTAACATACAACATACTCATACAAATGACAGTAAATTGAAGTTATCGTAATCTAATATTATAATATTATATTATTATATTATAATCAGAGTTGCAGGAGGGAGGAAGAGGGAACATCATTAATTTACTAATAGTAAAATTAATAATAATAAATTGCCAGGGTAAAGAAAATAGAAGGAGTCTCAGTTATATTAAGTCAGTCTCCCGGATCATATTTTGCCAAGGAAGCCAGATTACCTCATAGTTTTGGATGTTACTATATATCCTATAAAATTGTTTTTCCATTTTACATTGATAATTTAATTGGGTAATTACTTGGGACCATGACGGTACTTGTTCCGTTTTCCAATTTCTTGCAATACAGATTTTAATAGCGGCCAGAATATTAATGGCCTAAAAAAAAAAAATAAAATAAAAAAAAAATATATATATAATAATAAAAATAAATATTATAAATAGTTTAAATAAGTATATCTACGTACAATTCAGTTCATAATATATCAGCTAGTGAAAATCAATATCAAATAAAAAAGCTCAGGTTTTTCCAAATGTGTTCCTAATACGTGCAATTATAACTAAGAATGTGCGAATCGGCAGATAATGTGGCAGTTCTCTTAATTTAAAGTAACTAACGTCCTAAATTCAAAAAAAAAATAAAAAAAAAAATTATTAAATAGATAAATAAATAAATTAAATAAATAATTATCTATAAAAAGTTCAATTCATAATGGAATAGCAGCCGTCATCGTCCCTCCAAGGTTTTTTTCTTTTGGGAAAATGTAGAAAATCTTCGAGTTCTGGAGGTTTATTAAATACTAGCGTTTCTCCCTCGTTATATATAATCAACTTAAGGGGTGATCCCCATTTATATTTAATGTTCAGGTCGCGGAGTTTCTTAGTGCCCTCATAAAATTGACTTCTAAATTTTCGTGTTGCAATTGAAAAATCAGGGAGAAGTTTCAGAGCTTTATATTGCACACTTTGTGATGAATTTTTATTAAATTGTGTGATGAAGAGATTCTTGATATATAAATTGTTGAAACGGACTATTACATCCCTTGGGGTGCTGATGACCAGATCTTTTGGTTTAGGAAGTCTATGAAAGTTTTCCAGCAAGAAATGGCTTAGACTGTCTTCTTTAATAAAAGTTGATAGAAGATCCTGTAAGTATTTCTCCAAATTAGTGATTTCTTCGGGTATCCCCCGTAACCGCAAATTTTTCCGTCTAGATCTATCTTCCAAAAGTGTTAGTTTCATTTCTATAGCTTGATAATTGGATCTAAAATCGCTATTCTCCATTCTAAGGTTCTCTAATTCATCCTGCAGTGCCTGGATTAAGTTTGATTGTGAGATAAGTTTTTCTGAAATTGATGCAATATCTTGTTTCAAAGAGATTGTATTAGTTTTCATCTCGATAGTAAGTTTAGAGTATAAATCACTTATATTGTTGATCTTGATTGGATTAATTAATTCAGTTTGTGGCAGTTCGGAATAGGTGTCAAGAGAGGAGTCAACTGATATGTCCGGGGAGTCTTTTGAGGGATGTTTGGATATAGGTGTAGTGAGAGTCGATTTGGGAGAGTAATATGTAGTTAGAACTTTAGATTTTTCATGACTCAATCTTCTGTCTTTTTCTCTATCTCTTTCTCTGTCTTTGTCTTTATCTTTTTTTGGTGGCATCTTAGTGCTTTAATTATAAATATTCTAAAGCCGTTTGTAGCCGTTGGTTTCTTATATGGTGTTTCTCCCCTATTTTTTTTTTTTTTTTTTTTGTTTTTTTGTTTTTTTTGTTTTTTTTTTCTTTGTTTTCTCCCTTTTTTTTTCTTCCTTTTATTCCCCTTTTCTCTCCTTTCTTTCCTTAACTTCTTAGCACCCTCCTCATATATTCCTTAGTCTCCTAAGATT
The DNA here is from genome assembly GCF_027358695.1 of Spea bombifrons. Lineage (NCBI taxonomy): Eukaryota > Metazoa > Chordata > Amphibia > Anura > Pelobatidae > Spea > Spea bombifrons. The sequence goes on from NC_071090.1 coordinate 38,744,033, forward strand.
TATACCTCTCGTCCTTTATTTAATTTGTTTTACTTTAATTCATATTATTTCATATTAATTCCGAGAGTATTTCAAAATAATAAAAAATTTGCAACAGTTCAGTGAAAACAGAGTATTCTATGATGAACAGTGAGATTTCCAGTGAGATTTCCAGAGGCCTCATAAATTTAAGCCTCCGGATAATTGTAGGTATATATGTCTCCAGGTAATGGCGTAGTGCAGTATGTTAGTAATATATTATACAATATATTATTACTTCCAAAAGTTTCTTTGGATCTCAGCTAATAATGATATATTTATATTAGAAACGTCACTTATCTTGCATCTTGCCGGACGGTGCAGAGCAGAGTTAAGTCGTGGTTATAATCATGATCGAGGAATATATCCGTATATCTCTGCATCAAAGTCTCCTGTTCAGCATTAAAACGCCATATGTCCTGCTCCTTTCGTCCAGGCAGGTAACAATATGCAGGAAATAAGCCGAGTTGTAAAGGTTGTAAAGGTAAGTAAACGCCAAATACCGGGTTGGTCCTCCAGGCTAGGTCCACTGTTTTGAAGCAGTCCGCTCTCCTGAAACAGAACTCAGAACCGCTAGATTTCCATTTCGGCAGCTACGCCATTACCCGGGAAAAACGAGCGTCTTCATGCGTCTCCAGCGGTCGGCACCAGCCGCAGGCGTATTACACAGCACGCATAACGCGACGCATGCAGCGTTCTACGTCACAAGCAGAACCCTAATTTCTGGGGGGTTCTGAGTTTGATTCCTTTAGCAGTCAAACGGCGTAAGTCATTCGAAACCGTCAATTAACCTTTTTATGTTTTTGGAGGTCTTGTGTGTCTTTCTTACCGTTGTTTATATGACTAAATGAATCCTTGTGTTGCTTTTCCACGTGTGGCCTTCAGGGGCATATGGTTAGTTTGCGGGAAGGAACCTTGTGTTGCTGAGTGCATTTCGGGAACAAATGACAAACAGAGGGAAAAAGCCTGGCAGCCGTGGGATTTGAACCCATGCCTCCGAAGAGAACGGAGCCTTAATCCAGCGCCTTAGACCGCTCGGCCACGCTACCAAGTCAAGCTGTTTCTGCACCACTCTCCAAGGGGGATTACTCACTAAAGGAAGCGTTTCAGGTTCGAGTCCCTCACTTCACTATTCATAATGAAGAGTCAACAGTTGCCGGTTTCTCCAGCAGGAAGGGCAGAGCTGGCCCTGTGTAATGCAAGATTGAATGGGTGAGGGGACTTTGAAGAAATAACACTGATTCCACTAGGCATTATACCGGGCCAACCAAGCTCTTCCTGCAGCAGAAGCTGACTGGGGTTAGAGCTTGGTAATATAGAATTACTTCAAGCAGGCTTAAAGTATCTTTCTGCAACACTTTAGGAGATTAGAGACTTGCTAAGGGTCTTGTTTCCCAGGACAACTGAATACCAATTGAACACTAGTTATTAACAAAGAGCAAATGAACAAACAAGCCTTCCTAAGCACACTGGTCTACTTTAACAAAACATGGCAGCGGTGGGATTTGAACCCACACCTCAAATGAGACTGGAGCCTAAATCCAGTGCCTTAGACCGCTCGGCCACGCTAGCCAAGATGGGTGCTGTGCTTCGGATATCTCCCACAGTCACACAAGCAGAGCCCAGATGGTGCCAAAGTGTGAACAAGATTAAAAACACCACACTGAAAAGGATGGCTTTTGCTATCAAATGCTTGATTTGCCAAAGTTGTTTAATTTGACCATGCAGGCCCTTAGCTCCCGCGATTTGCCCTGCCTGACCAGCAGGTGCTGCCGATAGCTCAAAGGTTTAATATCTAAGCATTAGGTGCCGGGGGTTCTGAGTTTGAATCCTTTGGCAGTCAAACGGCGTAAGTTATTCGAAACCGTCAATTAACCTTTTTATGTTTTCGGAGGTCTTGTGTGTCTTTCTTACCGTTGTTTATATGACTAAATTAATCCTTGTGTTGCTTTTCCACGTGTGGCCTTCAGGGGCATATGGTTAGTTTGCGGGAAGGAATCTTGTGTTGCTGAGTGCATTTCGGGAACAAATGACAAACAGAGAGAAAAAGCATGGCAGCGGTGGGATTTGAACCCACGCCTCCGAAGAGACTGGAGCCTTAATCCAGCGCCTTAGTCCGCTCGGCCACGCTACCAAGTCATGCTGTTTCTGCACCACTCTCCAAGGGGGATTACTCACTAAAGGAAGCGTTTCAGGTTCGAGTCCCTCACTTCACTATTCATAATGAAGAGTCAACAGTTGCCGGTTTCTCCAGCAGGAAGGGCAGAGCTGGCCCTGTGTAATGCAAGATTGAATGGGTGAGGGGACTTTGAAGAAATAACACTGATTCCACTAGGCATTATACCGGGCCAACCAAGCTCTTCCTGCAGCAGAAGCTGACTGGGGTTAGAGCTTGGTAATATAGAATTACTTCAAGTAGGCTTAAAGTATCTTTCTGCAACACTTTAGAAGATTAGAGACATGCTAAGGGTCTTGTTTCCCAGGACGACAGAATACCAATTGAACACTAGTTTTTAACAAAGAGCAAATGAACAAACAAGCCTTCCTAAGCACACTGGTCTACTTTAACAAAACATGGCAGCAGTGGGATTTTAACCCACGCCTCAAATGAGACTGGAGCCTAAATCCAGCGCCTTAGACCGCTCGGCCACGCTACCCAAGCTGGGTGCTGCGCTTCCGATATCTCCCACAGTCACACAAGCAGAGCCCAGATGGTGCCAAAGTGTGAACAAGATTAAAAACACCACACTGAAAAGGATGGCTTTTGCTATCAAATGCTTGATTTGCCAAAGTTGTTTAATTTGACCATGCAAGCCCTTAGCTCCCGCGATTTGCCCTGCCTGACCAGCAGGTGCTGCCGATAGCTCAAAGGTTTAATATCTAAGCATTAGGTGCCGGGGGTTCTGAGTTTGAATCCTTTGGCAGTCAAACGGCGTAAGTCATTCGAAACCGTCAATTAACCTTTTTATGTTTTCGGAGGTCTTGTGTGTCTTTCTTACCGTTGTTTATATGACTACCGTATATTCCGGCGTATAAGACGACTGGGCGTATAAGACGACCCCCAACTTTTACAGTCCAAATATAGAGTTTGGACTATACTCGCCGTATAAGACTACCCCTCTACCCAGCGTACAACAACCAGCCAATCACGGCAATCGATGTACCTTACCGGTGATTTGCTGGTTGATTTGCTGACATATACATACATGCACTGCCCTTACACACACACACACACACACACACACACACACACACACACACACAATATATATATCTATATATATATCTACACATATGCCTGTCCATACATACACATTTATACACTGCCCTCACCACACACCCCTGCCTTTACACACACATGTATATGTATATGTGTATATATATATATATATATATATATATATATATATATATATACACACACACACACGTATGTATATATATATATATACACACACCAGTGTGTATATATATGTATATATATGTATATATATGTATATATATATATATATATACACACACACACACACCAGTATATATATATATATACACACCAGTGTGTGTGTGTGTGTGTATGTATATATATATATATATATATATATATATATATATTTCTCCCCCCTTTCTCCCTATCTCTTACCTTATCTTCTGTCTTCTTTCTTCCATCCAGTTGTGGGAGCCCGAGGTCTGGCACTTCAGACCTCGGCTTCCCTGCTCTCTAATCACTAGGCGCCGGGACATGACATCATCCCTGCGCTCGGCATCAATAGCCGGCGCCTAGTGATTAGAGAGCAGGGAAGCCGAGGTCTGAAGTGCCAGACCTCGGGCTTCCCTGCTCCCTCATCACTACGCGCCGGCAATTGATGCCGGGCGCCGGGACATGACGGCATCCCTGCGCTCGGCATCAATAGCCGGCGCCTAGTGATTAGAGAGCAGGGAAGCCGAGGTCTGAAGTGCCAGACCTCGGGAAGCCCGAGGTCTGGCACTTCAGACCTCGGCTTCCCTGCTCCCTCATCACTACGCGCCGGCAATTAAAGCCGGGCGCCGGGACATGACGGCATCCCTGCGCTCGGCCTCAATAGCCGGCGCGTAGTGATTAGAGAGATTGGTGGCTTCGTGGGAACCTCCGGCTTGGTAAGTACCCGGCGTATAAGACGACCCCCCACTTTTAAGAAGATTTTTTGGGGTTAAAAAGTCGTCTTATACGCCGGAATATACGGTAAATTAATCCTTGTGTTGCTTTTCCACGTGTGGCCTTCAGGGGCATATGGTTAGTTTGCGGGAAGGAATCTTGTGTTGCTGAGTGCATTTCGGGAACAAATGACAAACAGAGGGAAAAAGCATGGCAGCGGTGGGATTTGAACCCACGCCTCCGAAGAGACTGGAGCCTTAATCCAGCGCCTTAGACCGCTCGGCCACGCTACTGAGTCAAGCCGTTTCTGCACAACTCTCCAAGGGGGATTACTCACTAAAGGAAGCGTTTCAGGTTCGAGTCCCTCACTTCACTATTCATAATGAAGAGTCAACAGTTGCCGGTTTCTCCAGCAGGAAGGGCAGAGCTGGCCCTGTGTAATGCAAGATTGAATGGGTGAGGGGACTTTGAAGAAATAACACTGATTCCACTAGGCATTATACCGGGCCAACCAAGCTCTTCCTGCAGCAGAAGCTGACTGGGGTTAGAGCTTGGTAATATAGAATTACTTCAAGTAGGCTTAAAGTATCTTTCTGCAACACTTTAGGAGATTAGAGACTTGCTAAGGGTCTTGTTTCCCAGGACGACAGAATACCAATTGAACACTAGTTGTTAACAAAGAGCAAATGAACAAACAAGCCTTCCTAAGCACACTGGTCTACTTTAACAAAACATGGCAGCGGTGGGATTTGAACCCACGCCTCAAATGAGACTGGAGCCTTAATCCAGCGCCTTAGACCGCTCGGCCACGCTACCCAAGCTGGGTGTTGTGCTTCCGATATCTCCCACAGTCACACAAGCAGAGCCCAGATGGTGCCAAAGTGTGAACAAGATTAAAAACACCACACTGAAAAGGATGGCTTTTGCTATCAAATGCTTGATTTGCCAAAGTTGTTTAATTTGACCATGCAGGCCCTTAGCTCCCGCGATTTGCCCTGCCTGGCCAGCAGGTGCTGCCGATAGCTCAAAGGTTTAATATCTAAGCATTAGGTGCCGGGGGTTCTGAGTTTGAATCCTTTGGCAGTCAAATGGCGTAAGTCATTCGAAACTGTCAATTAACCTTTTTATGTTTTTGGAGGTCTTGTGTGTCTTTCTTACTGTTGTTTATATGACTAAATCAATCCTTGTGTTGCTTTTCCACGTGTGGCCTTCAGGGGCATATGGTTAGTTTGCGGGAAGGAATCTTGTGTTGCTGAGTGCATTTCGGGAACAAATGACAAACAGAGGGAAAAAGCATGGCAGCGGTGGGATTTTAACCCACGCCTCCGAAGAGACTGGAGCCTTAATCCAGCGCCTTAGACCGCTCGGCCACGCTACCGAGTCAAGCCGTTTCTGCACAACTCTCCAAGGGGGATTACTCACTAAAGGAAGCGTTTCAGGTTCGAGTCCCTCACTTCACTATTCATAATGAAGAGTCAACAGTTGCCGGTTTCTCCAGCAGGAAGGGCAGAGCTGGCCCTGTGTAATGCAAGATTGAATGGGTGAGGGGACTTTGAAGAAATAACACTGATTCCACTAGGCATTATACCGGGCCAACCAAGCTCTTCCTGCAGCAGAAGCTGACTGGGGTTAGAGCTTGGTAATATAGAATTACTTCAAGTAGGCTTAAAGTATCTTTCTGCAACACTTTAGGAGATTAGAGACTTGCTAAGGGTCTTGTTTCCCAGGACGACAGAATACCAATTGAACACTAGTTGTTAACAAAGAGCAAATGAACAAACAAGCCTTCCTAAGCACACTGGTCTACTTTAACAAAACATTGCAGCGGTGGGATTTGAACCCACGCCTCAAATGAGACTGGAGCCTAAATCCAGCGCCTTAGACCGCTCGGCCACGCTACCCAAGCTGGGTGCTGTGCTTCCGATATCTCCCACAGTCACACAAGCAGAGCCCAGATGGTGCCAAAGTGTGAACAAGATTAAAAACACCACACTGAAAAGGATGGCTTTTGCTATCAAATGCTTGATTTGCCAAAGTTGTTTAATTTGACCATGCAGGCCCTTAGCTCCCGCGATTTGCCCTGCCTGACCAGCAGGTGCTGCCGATAGCTCAAAGGTTTAATATCTAAGCATTAGGTGCCGGGGGTTCTGAGTTTGAATCCTTTGGCAGTCAAACGGCGTAAGTCATTCGAAACTGTCAACTAACCTTTTTATGTTTTTGGAGGTCTTGTGTGTCTTTCTTACCGTTGTTTATATGACTAAATCAATCCTTGTGTTGCTTTTCCACGTGTGGCCTTCAGGGGCATATGGTTAGTTTGCGGGAAGGAATCTTGTGTTGCTGAGTGCATTTCGGGAACAAATGACAAACAGAGGGAAAAAGCATGGCAGCGGTGGGATTTGAACCCACGCCTCCAAAGAGACTGGAGCCTTAATCCAGCACCTTAGACCGCTCGGCCACGCAACCAAGTCATGCTGTTTTTGCACCACTCTCCAAGGGGGATTACTCACTAAAGGAAGCGTTTCAGGTTCGAGTCCCTCACTTCACTATTCATAATGAAGAGTCAACAGTTGCCGGTTTCTCCAGCAGGAAGGGCAGAGCTGGCCCTGTGTAATGCAAGATTGAATGGGTGAGGGGACTTTGAAGAAATAACACTGATTCCACTAGGCATTATACCGGGCCAACCAAGCTCTTCCTGCAGCAGAAGCTGACTGGGGTTAGAGCTTGGTAATATAGAATTACTTCAAGTAGGCTTAAAGTATCTTTCTGCAACACTTTAGGAGATTAGAGACTTGCTAAGGGTCTTGTTTCCCAGGACGACAGAATACCAATTGAACACTAGTTTTTAACAAAGAGCAAATGAACAAAAAAGCCTTCCTAAGCACACTGGTCTACTTTAACAAAACATGGCAGTGGTGGGATTTGAACCCACGCCTCAAATGAGACTGGAGCCTAAATCCAGCGCCTTATACCGCTCCGCCACGCTACCCAAGCTAGTTGCTGTGCTTCCGATATCTCCCACAGTCACACAAGCAGAGCCCAGATGGTGCCAAAGTGTGAACAAGATTAAAAACACCACACTGAAAAGGATGGCTTTTGCTATCAAATGCTTGATTTGCCAAAGTTGTTTAATTTGACCATGCAGGCCCTTAGCTCCCGCGATTTGCCCTGCCTGACCAGCAGGTGCTACCGATAGCTCAAAGGTTAAATATCTAAGCATTAGGTGCCGGGGGTTCTGAGTTTGAATCCTTTGGCAGTCAAAAGGCGTAAGTCATTCGAAACTGTCAATTAACCTTTTTATGTTTTTGGAGGTCTTGTGTGTCTTTCTTACCGTTGTTTATATGACTAAATCAATCCTTGTGTTGCTTTTCCACGTGTGGCCTTCAGGGGCATATGGTTAGTTTGCGGGAAGGAATCTTGTGTTGCTGAGTGCATTTCGGGAACAAATGACAAACAGAGGGAAAAAGCATGGCAGCGGTGGGATTTGAACCCACGCCTCTGAAGAGACTGGAGCCTTAATCCAGCGCCTTAGACCGCTCGGCCACGCTACCGAGTCAAGACGTTTCTGCACAACTCTCCAAGGGGGATTACTCACTAAAGGAAGCGTTTCAGGTTCGAGTCCCTCACTTCACTATTCATAATGAAGAGTCAACAGTTGCCGGTTTCTCCAGCAGGAAGGGCAGAGCTGGCCCTGTGTAATGCAAGATTGAATGGGTGAGGGGACTTTGAAGAAATAACACTGATTCCACTAGGCATTATACCGGGCCAACCAAGCTCTTCCTGCAGCAGAAGCTGACTGGGGTTAGAGTTTGGTAATATAGAATTACTTCAAGTAGGCTTAAAGTATCTTTCTGCAACACTTTTGGAGATTAGAGACTTGCTAAGGGTCTTGTTTCCCAGGACGACAGAATACCAATTGAACACTAGTTTTTAACAAAGAGCAAATGAACAAACAAACCTTCCTAAGCACACTGGTCTACTTTAACAAAACATGGCAGCGGTGGGATTTGAACCCACGCCTCAAATGAGACAGGAGCCTAAATCCAGCGCCTTAGACCGCTCGGCCACGCTACCCAAGCTGGGTGCTGTGCTTCCGATATCTCCCACAGTCACACAAGCAGAGACCAGATGGTGCCAAAGTGTGAACAAGATTAAAAACACCACACTGAAAAGGATGGCTTTTGCTATCAAATGCTTGATTTGCCAAAGTTGTTTAATTTGACCATGCAGGCCCTTAGCTCCCGCGATTTGCCCTGCCTGACCAGCAGGTGCTGCCGATAGCTCAAAGGTTTAATATCTAAGCATTAGGTGCCGGGGGTTCTGAGTTTGAATCCTTTGGCAGTCAAACGGCGTAAGTCATTCGAAACTGTCAATTAACCTTTTTATGTTTTTGGAGGTCTTGTGTGTCTTTCTTACTGTTGTTTATATGACTAAATCAATCCTTGTGTTGCTTTTCCACGTGTGGCCTTCAGGGGCATATGGTTAGTTTGCGGGAAGGAATCTTGTGTTGCTGAGTGCATTTCGGGAACAAATGACAAACAGAGGGAAAAAGCATGGCAGCGGTGGGATTTGAACACACGCCTCCGAAAAGACTGGAGCCTTAATCCAGCGCCTTAGACCGCTCGGCCACGCTACCGAGTCAAGCCGTTTCTGCACAACTCTCCAAGGGGGATTACTCACTAAAGGAAGCGTTTCAGGTTCGAGTCCCTCACTTCACTATTCATAATGAAGAGTCAACAGTTGCCGGTTTCTCCAGCAGGAAGGGCAGAGCTGGCCCTGTGTAATGCAAGATTGAATGGGTGAGGGGACTTTGAAGAAATAACACTGATTCCACTAGGCATTATACCGGGCCAACCAAGCTCTTCCTGCAGCAGAAGCTGACTGGGGTTAGAGCTTGGTAATATAGAATTACTTCAAGTAGGCTTAAAGTATCTTTCTGCAACACTTTAGGAGATTAGAGACTTGCTAAGGGTCTTGTTTCCCAGGACGACAGAATACCAATTGAACACTAGTTTTTAACAAAGAGCAAATGAACAAAAAAGCCTTCCTAAGCACACTGGTCTACTTTAACAAAACATGGCAGCAGTGGGATTTGAACCCACGCCTCAAATGAGACTGGAGCCTAAATCCAGCGCCTTAGACCGCTCGGCCACGCTACCCAAGCTGGGTGCTGTGCTTCCGATATCTCCCACAGTCACACAAGCAGAGCCCAGATGGTGCCAAAGTGTGAACAAGATTAAAAACACCACACTGAAAAGGATGGCTTTTGCTATCAAATGCTTGATTTGCCAAAGTTGTTTAATTTGACCATGCAAGCCCTTAGCTCCCGCGATTTGCCCTGCCTGACCAGCAGGTGCTGCCGATAGCTCAAAGGTTTAATATCTAAGCATTAGGTGCCGGGGGTTCTGAGTTTGAATACTTTGGCAGTCAAACGGCGTAAGTCATTCGAAACCGTCAATTAACCTTTTTATGTTTTCGGAGGTCTTGTGTGTCTTTCTTACCGTTGTTTATATGACTAAATTAATCCTTGTGTTGCTTTTCCACGTGTGGCCTTCAGGGGCATATGGTTAGTTTGCGGGAAGGAATCTTGTGTTGCTGAGTGCATTTCGGGAACAAATGACAAACAGAGGGAAAAAGCATGGCAGCGGTGGGATTTGAACCCACGCCTCCGAAGAGACTGGAGCCTTAATCCAGCGCCTTAGACCGCTCGGCCACGCTACTGAGTCAAGCCGTTTCTGCACAACTCTCCAAGGGGGATTACTCACTAAAGGAAGCATTTCAGGTTCGAGTCCCTCACTTCACTATTCATAATGAAGAGTCAACAGTTGCCGGTTTCTCCAGCAGGAAGGGCAGAGCTGGCCCTGTGTAATGCAAGATTGAATGGGTGAGGGGACTTTGAAGAAATAACACTGATTCCACTAGGCATTATACCGGGCCAACCAAGCTCTTCCTGCAGCAGAAGCTGACTGGGGTTAGAGCTTGGTAATATAGAATTACTTCAAGTAGGCTTAAAGTATCTTTCTGCAACACTTTAGGAGATTAGAGACTTGCTAAGGGTCTTGTTTCCCAGGACGACAGAATACCAATTGAACACTAGTTGTTAACAAAGAGCAAATGAACAAACAAGCCTTCCTAAGCACACTGGTCTACTTTAACAAAACATGGCAGCGGTGGGATTTGAACCCACGCCTCAAATGAGACTGGAGCCTAAATCCAGCGCCTTAGACCGCTCGGCCACGCTACCCAAGCTGGGTGCTGTGCTTCCGATATCTCCCACAGTCACACAAGCAGAGCCCAGATGGTGCCAAAGTGTGAACAAGATTAAAAACACCACACTGAAAAGGATGGCTTTTGCTATCAAATGCTTGATTTGCCAAAGTTGTTTAATTTGACCATGCAGGCCCTTAGCTCCCGCGATTTGCCCTGCCTGACCAGCAGGTGCTGCCGATAGCTCAAAGGTTTAATATCTAAGCATTAGGTGCCGGGGGTTCTGAGTTTGAATCCTTTGGCAGTCAAACGGCGTAAGTCATTCGAAACTGTCAACTAACCTTTTTATGTTTTTGGAGGTCTTGTGTGTCTTTCTTACCGTTGTTTATATGACTAAATCAATCCTTGTGTTGCTTTTCCACGTGTGGCCTTCAGGGGCATATGGTTAGTTTGCGGAAAGGAATCTTGTGTTGCTGAGTGCATTTCGGGAACAAATGACAAACAGAGGGAAAAAGCATGGCAGCGGTGGGATTTGAACCCACGCCTCCGAAGAGACTGGAGCCTTAATCCAGCACCTTAGACCGCTCGGCCACGCTACCAAGTCATGCTGTTTTTGCACCACTCTCCATGGGGGATTACTCACTAAAGGAAGCGTTTCAGGTTCGAGTCCCTCACTTCACTATTCATAATGAAGAGTCAACAGTTGCCGGTTTCTCCAGCAGGAAGGGCAGAGCTGGCCCTGTGTAATGCAAGATTGAATGGGTGAGGGGACTTTGAAGAAATAACACTGATTCCACTAGGCATTATACCGGGCCAACCAAGCTCTTCCTGCAGCAGAAGCTGACTGGGGTTAGAGCTTGGTAATATAGAATTACTTCAAGTAGGCTTAAAGTATCTTTCTGCAACACTTTAGGAGATTAGAGACTTGCTAAGGGTCTTGTTTCCCAGGACGACAGAATACCAATTGAACACTAGTTTTTAACAAAGAGCAAATGAACAAAAAAGCCTTCCTAAGCACACTGGTCTACTTTAACAAAACATGGCAGCGGTGGGATTTGAACCCATGCCTCAAATGAGACTGGAGCCTAAATCCAGCGCCTTAGACCACTCGGCCACGCTACCCAAGCTGGGTGCTGTGCTTCCGATATCTCCCACAGTCACACAAGCAGAGCCCAGATGGTGCCAAAGTGTGAACAAGATTAAAAACACCACACTGAAAAGGATGGCTTTTGCTATCAAATGCTTGATTTGCCAAAGTTGTTTAATTTGACCATGCAGGCCCTTAGCTCCCGCGATTTGCCCTGCCTGACCAGCAGGTGCTACCGATAGCTCAAAGGTTAAATATCTAAGCATTAGGTGCCGGGGGTTCTGAGTTTGAATCCTTTGGCAGTCAAAAGGCGTAAGTCATTCGAAACTGTCAATTAACCTTTTTATGGTTTTGGAGGTCTTGTGTGTCTTTCTTACCATTGTTTATATGACTAAATCAATCCTTGTGTTGCTTTTCCACGTGTGGCCTTCAGGGGCATATGGTTAGTTTGCGGGAAGGAATCTTGTGTTGCTGAGTGCATTTCGGGAACAAATGACAAACAGAGGGAAAAAGCATGGCAGCGGTGGGATTTGAGCCCACGCCTCCGAAGAGACTGGAGCCTTAACCCAGCACCTTAGACCGCTCGGCCACGCTACCAAGTCAAGCCGTTTCTCTACCACTCTCCAAGGGGGATTACTCACTAAAGGAAGCGTTTCAGGTTCGAGTCCCTCACTTCACTATTCATAATGAAGAATCAACAGTTGCCGGTTTCTCCAGCAGGAAGGGCAGAGCTGGCCCTGTGTAATGCAAGATTGAATGGGTGAGGGGACTTTGAAGAAATAACACTGATTCCACTAGGCATTATACCGGGCCAACCAAGCTCTTCCTGCAGCAGAAGCTGACTGGGGTTAGAGCTTGGTAATATAGAATTACTTCAAGTAGGCTTAAAGTATCTTTCTGCAACACTTTAGGAGATTAGAGACTTGCTAAGGGTCTTGTTTCCCAGGACGACAGAATACCAATTGAACACTAGTTTTTAACAAAGAGCAAATGAACAAACAAGCCTTCCTAAGCACACTGGTCTACTTTAACAAAACATGGCAGCAGTGGGATTTTAACCCACGCCTCAAATGAGACTGGAGCCTAAATCCAGCGCCTTAGACCACTCGGCCACGCTACCCAAGCTGGGTGCTGTGCTTCCGATATCTCCCACAGTCACACAAGCACAGCCCAGATGGTGCCAAAGTGTGAACAAGATTAAAAACACCACACTGAAAAGGATGGCTTTTGCTATCAAATGCATGATTTGCCAAAGTTGTTTAATTTGACCATGCAGGCCCTTAGCTCCCGCGATTTGCCCTGCCTGACCAGCAGGTGCTGCCGATAGCTCAAAGGTTTAATATCTAAGCATTAGGTGCCGGGGGTTCTGAGTTTGAATCTTTTGGCAGTCAAACGGCGTAAATCATTCGAAACCGTCAATTAACCTTTTTATGTTTTTGGAGGTCTTGTGTGTCTTTCTTACTGTTGTTTATATGACTAAATCAATCCTTGTGTTGCTTTTCCACGTGTGGCCTTCAGGGGCATATGGTTAGTTTGCGGGAAGGAATCTTGTGTTGCTGAGTGCATTTCGGGAACAAATGACAAACAGAGGGAAAAAGCATGGCAGCGGTGGGATTTGAACCCACGCCTCCGAAGAGACTGGAGTCTTTATCCAGCGCCTTAGAACGCTCGGCCACGCTACCAAGTCATGCTGTTTTTGCACCACTCTCCAAGTGGGATTACTCACTAAAGGAAGCGTTTCAGGTTCGAGTCCCTCACTTCACTATTCATAATGAAGAGTCAACAGTTGCCGGTTTCTCCAGCAGGAAGGGCAGAGCTGGCCCTGTGTAATGCAAGATTGAATGGGTGAGGGGACTTTGAAGAAATAACACTGATTCCACTAGGCATTATACCGGGCCAACCAAGCTCTTCCTGCAGCAGAAGCTGACTGGGGTTAGAGCTTGGTAATATAGAATTACTTCAAGTAGGCTTAAAGTATCTTTCTGCAACACTTTAGGAGATTAGAGACTTGCTAAGGGTCTTGTTTCCCAGGACGACAGAATACCAATTGAACACTAGTTTTTAACAAAGAGCAAATGAACAAACAAGCCTTCCTAAGCACACTGGTCTACTTTAACAAAACATGGCAGCGGTGGGATTTGAACCCACGCCTCAAATGAGACTGGAGCCTAAATCCAGCGCCTTAGACCGCTCGGCCACGCTACCCAAGCTGGGGGCTTTGTTTCCGATATCTCCCACAGTCACACAAGCAGAGCCCAGATGGTGCCAAAGTGTGAACAAGATTAAAAACACCACACTGAAAAGGATGGCTTTTGCTATCAAATGCTTGATTTGCCAAAGTTGTTTAATTTGACCATGCAGGCCCTTAGCTCCCGCGATTTGCCCTGCCTGACCAGCAGGTGCTGCCGATAGCTCAAAGGTTTAATATCTAAGCATTAGGTGCCGGGGGTTCTGAGTTTGAATCCTTTGGCAGTCAAACGGCGTAAATCATTCGAAACTGTCAATAAACCTTTTTATGTTTTTGGAGGTCTTGTGTGTCTTTCTTACCGTTGTTTATATGACTAAATCAATCCTTGTGTTGCTTTTCCACGTGTGGCCTTCAGGGGCATATGGTTAGTTTGCGGGAAGGAATCTTGTGTTGCTGAGTGCATTTCGGGAACAAATGACAAACAGAGGGAAAAAGCATGGCAGCTGTGGGATTTGAACCCACGCCTCCGAAGAGACTGGAGCCTTAATCCAACGCCTTAGACCGCTCGGCCACGCTACCGAGTCAAGCCGTTTCTGCACAACTCTCCAAGGGGGATTACTCACTAAAGGAAGCGTTTCAGGTTCGAGTCCCTCACTTCACTATTCATAATGAAGAGTCAACAGTTGCCGGTTTCTCCAGCAGGAAGGGCAGAGCTGGCCCTGTGTAATGCAAGATTGAATGGGTGAGGGGACTTTGAAGAAATAACACTGATTCCACTAGGCATTATACCGGGCCAACCAAGCTCTTCCTGCAGCAGAAGCTGACTGGGGTTAGAGCTTGGTAATATAGAATTACTTCAAGTAGGCTTAAAGTATCTTTCTGCAACACTTTAGGAGATTAGAGACTTGCTAAGGGTCTTGTTTCCCAGGACGACATAATACCAATTGAACACTAGTTTTTAACAAAGAGCAAATGAACAAACAAGCCTTCCTAAGCACACTGGTCTACTTTAACAAAACATGGCAGCGGTGAGACTTGAACCCACGCCTCAAATGAGACTGGAGCCTAAATCCAGCGCCTTAGACCGATCGGCCACGCTACCCAAGCTGGGTGCTGTGCTTCTGATATCTCCCACAGTCACACAAGCAGAGCCCAGATGGTGCCAAAGTGTGAACAAGATTAAAAACACCACACTGAAAAGGATGGCTTTTGCTATCAAATGCTTGATTTGCCAAAGTTGTTTAATTTGACCATGCAGGCCCTTAGCTCCCGCGATTTGCCCTGCCTGACCAGCAGGTGCTGCCGATAGCTCAAAGGTTAAATATCTAAGCATTAGGTGCCGGGGGTTCTGAGTTTGAATCCTTTGGCAGTCAAAAGGCGTAAGTCATTCGAAACTGTCAATTAACCTTTTTATGTTTTTGGAGGTCTTGTGTGTCTTCCTTACCGTTGTTTATATGACTAAATCAATCCTTGTGTTGCTTTTCCACGTGTGGCCTTCAGGGGCATATGGTTAGTTTGCGGGAAGGAATCTTGTGTTGCTGAGTGCATTTCGGGAACAAATGACAAACAGAGGGAAAAAGCATGGCAGCGGTGGGATTTGAACCCACGCCTCCAAAGAGACTGGAGCCTTAATCCAGCGCCTTAGACCGCTCGGCCACGATACCAAGTCATGCCTTTTTTCCACCACTCTCCAAGGGGGATTACTCACTAAAGGAAGCGTTTCAGGTTCGAGTCCCTCACTTCACTATTCATAATGAAGAGTCAACAGTTGCCGGTTTCTCCAGCAGGAAGGGCAGAGCTGGCCAAGTGTAATGCAAGATTGAATGGGTGAGGGGACTTTGAAGAAATAACACTGATTCCACTAGGCATTATACCGGGCCAACCAAGCTCTTCCTGCAGCAGAAGCTGACTGGGGTTAGAGCTTGGTAATATAGAATTACTTCAAGTAGGCTTAAAGTATCTTTCTGCAACACTTTAGGAGATTAGAGACTTGCTAAGGGTCTTGTTTCCCAGGACAACTGAATACCAATTGAACACTAGTTATTAACAAAGAGCAAATGAACAAACGAGCCTTCCTAAGCACACTGGTCTACTTTAACAAAACATGGCAGCGGTGGGATTTGAACCCACGCCTCAAATGAGACTGGAGCCTAAATCCAGTGTCTTAGACCGCTCGGCCACGCTACCCGAGCTGGGTGCTGTGCTTCCGATATCTCCCACAGTCACACAAGCAGAGCCCAGATGGTGCCAAAGTGTGAACAAGATTAAAAACACCACACTGAAAAGGATGGCTTTTGCTATCAAATGCTTGATTTGCCAAAGTTGTTTAATTTGACCATGCAGGCCCTTAGCTCCCGCGATTTGCCCTGCCTGACCAGCGGGTGCTGCCGATAGCTCAAAGGTTTAATATCTAAGCATTAGGTGCCGGGGGTTCTGAGTTTGAATCCTTTGGCAGTCAAACGGCGTAAGTCATTCGAAACTGTCAATTAACATTTTTATGTTTTTGGAGGTCTTGTGTGTCTTTCTTACCGTTGTTTATATGACTAAATCAATCCTTGTGTTGCTTTTCCACGTGTGGCCTTCAGGGGCATATGGTTAGTTTGCGGGAAGGAATCTTGTGTTGCTGAGTGCATTTCGGGAACAAATGACAAACAGAGGGAAAAAGCATGGCAGCTGTGGGATTTGAACCCACGCCTCCAAAGAGACTGGAGCCTTAATCCAACGCCTTAGACCGCTCGGCCACGCTACCGAGTCAAGCCGTTTCTGCACAACTCTCCAAGGGGGATTACTCACTAAAGGAAGCGTTTCAGGTTCGAGTCCCTCACTTCACTATTCATAATGAAGAGTCAACAGTTGCCGGTTTCTCCAGCAGGAAGGGCAGAGCTGGCCCTGTGTAATGCAAGATTGAATGGGTGAGGGGACTTTGAAGAAATAACACTGATTCCACTAGGCATTATACCGGGCCAACCAAGCTCTTCCTGCAGCAGAAGCTGACTGGGGTTAGAGCTTGGTAATATAGAATTACTTCAAGTAGGCTTAAAGTATCTTTCTGCAACACTTTAGGAGATTAGAGACTTGCTAAGGGTCTTGTTTCCCAGGACGACATAATACCAATTGAACACTAGTTTTTAACAAAGAGCAAATGAACAAACAAGCCTTCCTAAGCACACTGGTCTACTTTAACAAAACATGGCAGCGGTGAGATTTGAACCCACGCCTCAAATGAGACTGGAGCCTAAATCCAGCACCTTATACCGATCGGCCACGCTACCCAAGCTGGGTGCTGTGCTTCTGATATCTCCCACAGTCACACAAGCAGAGCCCAGATGGTGCCAAAGTGTGAACAAGATTAAAAACACCACACTGAAAAGGATGGCTTTTGCTATCAAATGCTTGATTTGCCAAAGTTGTTTAATTTGACCATGCAGGCCCTTAGCTCCCGCGATTTGCCCTGCCTGACCAGCAGGTGCTGCCGATAGCTCAAAGGTTAAATATCTAAGCATTAGGTGCCGGGGGTTCTGAGTTTGAATCCTTTGGCAGTCAAAAGGCGTAAGTCATTCGAAACTGTCAATTAACCTTTTTATGTTTTTGGAGGTCTTGTGTGTCTTCCTTACCGTTGTTTATATGACTAAATCAATCCTTGTGTTGCTTTTCCACGTGTGGCCTTCAGGGGCATATGGTTAGTTTGCGGGAAGGAATCTTGTGTTGCTGAGTGCATTTCGGGAACAAATGACAAACAGAGGGAAAAAGCATGGCAGCTGTGGGATTTGAACCCACGCCTCCGAAGAGACTGGAGCCTTAATCCAACGCCTTAGACCGCTCGGCCACGCTACCGAGTCAAGCCGTTTCTGCACAACTCTCCAAGGGGGATTACTCACTAAAGGAAGCGTTTCAGGTTCGAGTCCCTCACTTCACTATTCATAATGAAGAGTCAACAGTTGCCGGTTTCTCCAGCAGGAAGGGCAGAGCTGGCCCTGTGTAATGCAAGATTGAATGGGTGAGGGGACTTTGAAGAAATAACACTGATTCCACTAGGCATTATACCGGACCAACCAAGCTCTTCCTGCAGCAGAAGCTGACTGGGGTTAGAGCTTGGTAATATAGAATTACTTCAAGTAGGCTTAAAGTATCTTTCTGCAACACTTTAGGAGATTAGAGACTTGCTAAGGGTCTTGTTTCCCAGGACGACAGAATACCAATTGAACACTAGTTTTTAACAAAGAGCAAATTAACAAACAAGCCTTCCTAAGCACACTGGTCTACTTTAACAAAACATGGCAGCGGTGGGATTTGAACCCACGCCTCAAATGAGACTGGAGCCTAAATCCAGCGCCTTAGACCGCTCGGCCACGCTACCCAAGCTGGGTGCTGTGCTTCCGATATCTCCCACAGTCACACAAGCAGAGCCCAGATGGTGCCAAAGTGTGAACAAGATTAAAAACACCACACTGAAAAGGATGGCTTTTGCTATCAAATGCTTGATTTGCCAAAGTTGTTTAATTTGACCATGCAGGCCCTTAGCTCCCGCGATTTGCCCTGCCTGACCAGCAGGTGCTGCCGATAGCTCAAAGGTTTAATATCTAAGCATTAGGTGCCGGGGGTTCTGAGTTTGAATCCTTTGGCAGTCAAACGGCGTAAGACATTCGAAACTGTCAATTAACCTTTTTATGTTTTTGGAGGTCTTGTGTGTCTTTCTTACTGTTGTTTATATGACTAAATCAATCCTTGTGTTGCTTTTCCACGTGTGGCCTTCAGGGGCATATGGTTAGTTTGCGGGAAGGAATCTTGTGTTGCTGAGTGCATTTCGGGAACAAATGACAAACAGAGGGAAAAAGCATGGCAGCGGTGGGATTTGAACCCACGCCTCCGAAGAGACTGGAGCCTTAATCCAGCGCCTTAGACCGCTCGGCCACACTACCAAGTCATGCTGTTTTTGCACCACTCTCCAAGGGGGATTACTCACTAAAGGAAGCGTTTCAGGTTCGAGTCCCTCACTTCACTATTCATAATGAAGAGTCAACAGTTGCCGGTTTCTCCAGCAGGAAGGGCAGAGCTGGCCCTGTGTAATGCAAGATTGAATGGGTGAGGGGACTTTGAAGAAATAAAAACTGATTCCACTAGGCATTATACCGGGCCAACCAAGCTCTTCCTGCAGCAGAAGCTGACTGGGGTTAGAGCTTGGTAATATAGAATTACTTCAAGTAGGCTTAAAGTATCTTTCTGCAACACTTTAGGAGATTAGAGACTTGCTAAGGGTCTTGTTTCCCAGGACGACAGAATACCAATTGAACACTAGTTTTTAACAAAGAGCAAATGAACAAAAAAGCCTTCCTAAGCACACTGGTCTACTTTAACAAAACATGGCAGCGGTGGGATTTGAACCCACGCCTCAAACGAGACTGGAGCCTAAATCCAGCGCCTTAGACCGCTCGGCCACGCTACCAAAGCTGGGTGCTGTGCTTCCGATATCTCCCACAGTCACACAAGCAGAGCCCAGATGGTGCCAAAGTGTGAACAAGATTAAAAACACCACACTGAAAAGGATGGCTTTTGCTATCAAATGCTTGATTTGCCAAAGTTGTTTAATTTGACCATGCAGGCCCTTAGCTCCCGCGATTTGCCCTGCCTGACCAGCAGGTGCTGCCGATAGCTCAAAGGTTAAATATCTAAGCATTAGGTGCCGGGGGTTCTGAGTTTGAATCCTTTGGCAGTAAAAAGGCGTAAGTCATTCGAAACTGTCAATTAACCTTTTTATGTTTTTGGAGGTCTTGTGTGTCTTTCTTACCGTTGTTTATATGACTAAATTAATCCTTGTGTTGCTTTTCCACGTGTGGCCTTCAGGGGCATATGGTTAGTTTGCGGGAAGGAATCTTGTGTTGCTGAGTGCATTTCGGGAACAAATGACAAACAGAGGGAAAAAGCATGGCAGCGGTGGGATTTGAACCCACGCCTCCAAAGAGACTGGAGCCTTAATCCAGCGCCTTAGACCGCTCGGCCACGCTACCAAGTCATGCTGTCTCTGCACCACTCTCCAAGGGGGATTACTCACTAAAGGAAGCGTTTCAGGTTCGAGTCCCTCACTTCACTATTCATAATGAAGAGTCAACAGTTGCCGGTTTCTCCAGCAGGAAGGGCAGAGCTGGCCCTGTGTAATGCAAGATTGAATGGGTGAGGGGACTTTGAAGAAATAACACTGATTCCACTAGGCATTATACCGGGCCAACCAAGCTCTTCCTGCAGCAGAAGCTGACTGGGGTTAGAGCTTGGTAATATAGAATTACTTCAAGTAGGCTTAAAGTATCTTTCTGCAACACTTTAGGAGATTAGAGACTTGCTAAGGGTCTTGTTTCCCAGGACGACAGAATACCAATTGAACACTAGTTTTTAACAAAGAGCAAATGAACAAACAAGCCTTCCTAAGCACACTGGTCTACTTTAACAAAACATGGCAGCGGTGGGATTTGAACCCACGCCTCAAATGAGACTGGAGCCTAAATCCAGCGCCTTAGACCGCTCGGCCACGCTACCCAAGCTGGGTGCTGTGTTTCCGATATCTCCCACAGTCACACAAGCAGAGCCCAGATGGTGCCAAAGTGTGAACAAGATTAAAAACACCACACTGAAAAGGATGGCTTTTGCTATCAAATGCTAGATTTGCCAAAGTTGTTTAATTTGGCCATGCAGGCCCTTTGCTCCCGCGATTTGCCCTGCCTGACCAGCAGGTGCTGCCGATAGCTCAAAGGTTAAATATCTAAGCATTAGGTGCCGGGGGTTCTGAGTTTGAATCCTTTGGCAGTCAAAAGGCGTAAGTCATTCGAAACTGTCAATTAAACTTTTTATGTTTTTGGAGGTCTTGTGTGTCTTTCTTACCGTTGTTTATATGACTAAATCAATCCTTGTGTTGCTTTTCCACGTGTGGCCTTCAGGGGCATATGGTTAGTTTGCGGGAAGGAATCTTGTGTTGCTGAGTGCATTTCGGGAACAAATGACAAACAGAGGGAAAAAGCATGGCAGCCGTGGGATTTGAACCCACGCCTCCGAAGAGACTGGAGCCTTAATCCAGCGCCTTAGACCGCTCGGCCACGCTACCGAGTAAAGCCGTTTCTGCACAACTCTCCAAGGGGGATTACTCACTAAAGGAAGCGTTTCAGGTTCAAGTCCCTCACTTCACTATTCATAATGAAGAGTCAACAGTTGCCGGTTTCTCCAGCAGGAAGGGCAGAGCTGGCCCTGTGTAATGCAAGATTGAATGGGTGAGGGGACTTTGAAGAAATAACAGATTCCACTAGGCATTATACCGGGCCAACCAAGCTCTTCCTGCAGCAGAAGCTGACTGGGGTTAGAGCTTGGTAATATAGAATTACTTCAAGTAGGCTTAAAGTATCTTTCTGCAACACTTTAGGAGATTAGAGACTTGCTAAGGGTCTTGTTTCCCAGGACGACAGAATACCAATTGAACACTAGTTTTTAACAAAGAGCAAATGAACAAACAAACCTTCCTAAGCACACTGGTCTACTTTAACAAAACATGGCAGCGGTGGGATTTGAACCCACGCCTCAAACGAGACTGGAGCCTAAATCCAGCGCCTTAGACCGCTCGGCCACGCTACCCAAGCTGAGTGCTGTGCTTCCGATATCTCCCACAGTCACACAAGCAGAGCCCAGATGGTGCCAAAGTGTGAACAAGATTAAAAACACCACACTGAAAAGGATGGCTTTTGCTATCAAATGCTTGATTTGCCAAAGTTGTTTAATTTGACCATGCAGGCCCTTAGCTCCCGCGATTTGC
Source organism: Spea bombifrons (assembly GCF_027358695.1). Classification (NCBI taxonomy): domain Eukaryota; kingdom Metazoa; phylum Chordata; class Amphibia; order Anura; family Pelobatidae; genus Spea; species Spea bombifrons. Next base: position 38,765,451 of record NC_071090.1, read on the forward strand.
CCTGCCTGACCAGCAGGTGCTGCCGATAGCTCAAAGGTTTAATATCTAAGCATTAGGTGCCGGGGGTTCTGAGTTTGAATCCTTTGGCAGTCAAACGGCGTAAGTCATTCGAAACTGTCAATTAACCTTTTTATGTTTTTGGAGGTCTTGTGTGTCTTTCTTACTGTTGTTTATATGACTAATTTAATCCTTGTGTTGCTTTTCCACGTGTGGCCTTCAGGGGCATATGGTTAGTTTGCGGGAAGGAATCTTGTGTTGCTGAGTGCATTTCGGGAACAAATGACAAACAGAGGGAAAAAGCATGGCAGCGGTGGGATTTGAACCCACGCCTCCGAAGAGACTGGAGCCTTAATCCAGCGCCTTAGACCGCTCGGCCACGCTACCAAGTCATGCTGTTTTTGCACCACTCTCCAAGGGGGATTACTCACTAAAGGAAGCGTTTCAGGTTCGAGTCCCTCACTTCACTATTCATAATGAAGAGTCAACAGTTGCCGGTTTCTCCAGCAGGAAGGGCAGAGCTGGCCCTGTGTAATGCAAGATTGAATGGGTGAGGGGACTTTGAAGAAATAACACTGATTCCACTAGGCATTATACCGGGCCAACCAAGCTCTTCCTGCAGCAGAAGCTGACTGGGGTTAGAGCTTGGTAATATAGAATTACTTCAAGTAGGCTTAAAGTATCTTTCTGCAACACTTTAGGAGATTAGAGACTTGCTAAGGGTCTTGTTTCCCAGGACGACAGAATACCAATTGAACACTAGTTTTTAACAAAGAGCAAATGAACAAAAAAGCCTTCCTAAGCACACTGGTCTACTTTAACAAAACATGGCAGCGGTGGGATTTGAACCACGCCTCAAATGAGACTGGAGCCTAAATCTAGCGCCTTAGACCGCTCGGCCACGCTACCCAAGCTGGGTGCTGTGCTTCCGATATCTCCCACAGTCACACAAGCAGAGCCCAGATGGTGCCAAAGTGTGAACAAGGTTAAAAACACCACACTGAAAAGGATGGCTTTTGCTATCAAATGCTTGATTTGCCAAAGTTGTTTAATTTGACCATGCAGGCCCTTAGCTCCCGCGATTTGCCCTGCCTGACCAGCAGGTGCTGCCGATAGCTCAAAGGTTTAATATCTAAACATTAGGTGCCGGGGGTTCTGAGTTTGAATCCTTTGGCAGTCAAACGGCGTAAGTCATTCGAAACCGTCAATTAACCTTTTTATGTTTTCGGAGGTCTTGTGTGTCTTTCTTACCGTTGTTTATATGACTAAATTAATCCTTGTGTTGCTTTTCCACGTGTGGCCTTCAGGGGCATATGGTTAGTTTGCGGGAAGGAATCTTGTGTTGCTGAGTGCATTTCGGGAACAAATGACAAACAGAGGGAAAAAGCATGGCAGCGGTGGGATTTGAACCCACGCCTCCGAAGAGACTGGAGCCTTAATCCAGCGCCTTAGATCGCGCGGCCACGCTACCAAGTCATGCTGTTTCTGCGCCACTCTCCAAGGGTGATTACTCACTAAAGGAAGCGTTTCAGGTTCGAGTCCCTCACTTCACTATTCATAATGAAGAGTCAACAGTTGCCGGTTTCTCCAGCAGGAAGGGCAGAGCTGGCCCTGTGTAATGCAAGATTGAATGGGTGAGGGGACTTTGAAGAAATAACACTGATTCCACTAGGCATTATACCGGGCCAACCAAGCTCTTCCTGCAGCAGAAGCTGACTGGGGTTAGAGCTTGGTAATATAGAATTACTTTAAGTAGGCTTAAAGTATCTTTCTGCAACACTTTAGGAGATTAGAGACTTGCTAAGGGTCTTGTTTCCCAGGACGACTGAATACCAATTGAACACTAGTTATTAACAAAGAGCAAATGAACAAACGAGCCTTCCTAAGCACACTGGTCTACTTTAACAAAACATGGCAGCGGTGGGATTTGAACCCACGCCTCAAATGAGACTGGAGCCTAAATCCAGCGCCTTAGACCGCTCGGCCACGCTACCCAAGCTGGGTGCTGTGCTTCCGATATCTCCCACAGTCACACAAGCAGAGCCCAGATGGTGCCAAAGTGTGAACAAGATTAAAAACACCACACTGAAAAGGATGGCTTTTGCTATCAAATGCTTGATTTGCCAAAGTTGTTTAATTTGACCATGCAGGCCCTTAGCTCCCGCGATTTGCCCTGCCTGACCAGCAGGTGCTGCCGATAGCTCAAAGGTTTAATATCTAAGCATTAGGTGCCAGGGGTTCTGAGTTTGAATCCTTTGGCAGTCAAACGGTGTAAGTCATTCGATACCGTCAATTAACCTTTTTATGTTTTCGGAGGTCTTGTGTGTCTTTCTTACCGTTGTTTATATGACTAATTTAATCCTTGTGTTGCTTTTCCACGTGTGGCCTTCAGGGGCATATGGTTAGTTTGCGGGAAGGAATCTTGTGTTGCTGAGTGCATTTCGGGAACAAATGACAAACAGAGGGAAAAAGCATGGCAGCAGTGGGATTTGAACCCACGCCTCCGAAGAGACTGGAGCCTTAATCCAGCGCCTTAGACCGCTCGGCCACGCTACCAAGTCATGCCGTTTCTGCACCACTCTCCAAGGGGGATTACTCACTAAAGGAAGCGTTTCAGGTTCGAGTCCCTCACTTCACTATTCATAATGAAGAGTCAACAGTTGCCGGTTTCTCCAGCAGGAAGGGCAGAGCTGGCCCTGTGTAATGCAAGATTGAATGGGTGAGGGGACTTTGAAGAAATAACACTGATTCCACTAGGCATTATACCGGGGCCAACCAAGCTCAGCCAAGCAGAGCCCAGATGGTGCCAAAGTGTGAACAAGATTAAAAACACCACACTGAAAAGGATGGCTTTTGCTATCAAATGCTTGATTTGCCAAAGTTGTTTAATTTGACCATGCAGGCCCTTAGCTCCCGCGATTTGCCCTGCCTGACCAACAGGTGCTGCCGATAGCTCAAAGGTTTAATATCTAAGCATTAGGTGCCGGGGGTTCTGAGTTTGAATCCTTTGGCAGTCAAACGGCGTAAGTCATTCGAAACTGTCAATTAACCTTTTTATGTTTTTGGAGGTCTTGTGTGTCTTTCTTACCGTTGTTTATATGACTAAATGAATCCTTGTGTTGCTTTTCCACGTGTGGCCTTCAGGGGCATATGGTTAGTTTGCGGGAAGGAACCTTGTGTTGCTGAGTGCATTTCGGGAACAAATGACAAACAGAGGGAAAAAGCATGGCAGCAGTGGGATTTGAACCCACACCTCCGAAGAGACTGGAGCCTTAATCCAGCGCCTTAGACCGCTCGGCCACGCTACCAAGTCATGCCTTTTTTCCACCACTCTCCAAGGGGGATTACTCACTAAAGGAAGCGTTTCAGGTTCGAGTCCCTCACTTCACTATTCATAATGAAGAGTCAACAGTTGCCGGTTTCTCCAGCAGGAAGGGCAGAGCTGGCCCTGTGTAATGCAAGATTGAATGGGTGAGGGGACTGAAGAAATAACACTGATTCCACTAGGCATTATACCGGGCCAACCAAGCTCTTCCTGCAGCAGAAGCTGACTGGGGTTAGAGCTTGGTAATATAGAATTACTTCAAGTAGGCTTAAAGTATCTTTCTGCAACACTTTAGGAGATTAGAGACTTGCTAAGGGTCTTGTTTCCCAGGACGACAGAATACCAATTGAACACTAGTTTTTAACAAAGAGCAAATGAACAAACAAGCCTTCCTAAGCACACTGGTCTACTTTAACAAAACATGGCAGCAGTGGGATTTTAACCCACGCCTCAAACGAGACTGGAGCCTAAATCCAGCGCCTTAGACCGCTCGGCCACGCTACCCAAGCTGGGTGCTGTGCTTCCGATATCTCCCACAGTCACACAAGCAGAGCCCAGATGGTGCCAAAGTGTGAACAAGATTAAAAACACCACACTGAAAAGGATGGCTTTTGCTATCAAATGCTTGATTTGCCAAAGTTGTTTAATTTGACCATGCAGGCCCTTAGCTCCCGCGATTTGCCCTGCCTGACCAGCAGGTGCTGCCGATAGCTCAAAGGTTTAATATCTAAGCATTAGGTGCCGGGGGTTCTGAGTTTGAATCTTTTGGCAGTCAAACGGCGTAAGTCATTCAAAACCGTCAATTAACCTTTTTATGTTTTCGGAGATCTTGTGTGTCTTTCTTACCGTTGTTTATATGACTAAATTAATCCTTGTGTTGCTTTTCCACGTGTGGCCTTCAGGGGCATATGGTTAGTTTGCGGGAAGGAATCTTGTGTTGCTGAGTGCATTTCGGGAACAAATGACAAACAGAGGGAAAAAGCATGGCAGCGGTGGGATTTGAACCCACGCCTCCGAAGAGACTGGAGCCTTAATCCAGCGCCTTAGACCGCTCGGCCACGCTACCAAGTCATGCTGTCTCCGCACCACTCTCCAAGGGGGATTACTCACTAAAGGAAGCGTTTCAGGTTCGAGTCCCTCACTTCACTATTCATAATGAAGAGTCAACAGTTGCCGGTTTCTCCAGCAGGAAGGGCAGAGCTGGCCCTGTGTAATGCAAGATTGAATGGGTGAGGGGACTTTGAAGAAATAACACTGATTCCACTAGGCATTATACCGGGCCAACCAAGCTCTTCCTGCAGCAGAAGCTGACTGGGGTTAGAGCTTGGTAATATAGAATTACTTCAAGTAGGCTTAAAGTATCTTTCTGCAACACTTTAGGAGATTAGAGACTTGCTAAGGGTCTTGTTTCCCAGGACGACAGAATACCAATTGAACACTAGTTTTTAACAAAGAGCAAATGAACAAACAAGCCTTCCTAAGCACACTGGTCTACTTTAACAAAACATTGCAGCGGTGGGATTTGAACCCATGCGTCAAATGAGACTGGAGCCTAAATCCAGCGCCTTAGACCGCTCAGCCACGCTACCCAAGCTGCGTGCTGTGCTTCCGATATCTCCCACAGTCACACAAGCAGAGCCCAGATGGTGCCAAAGTGTGAACAAGATTAAAAACACCACACTGAAAAGGATGGCTTTTGCTATCAAATGCTTGATTTGCCAAAGTTGTTTAATTTGACCATGCAGGCCCTTAGCTCCCGCGATTTGCCCTGCCTGACCAGCAGGTGCTGCCGATAGCTCAAAGGTTTAATATCTAAGCATTAGGTGCCGGGGGTTCTGAGTTTGAATCCTTTGGCAGTCAAACGGCGTAAGTCATTCGAAACTGTCAATTAACCTTTTTATGTTTTTGGAGGTCTTGTGTGTCTTTCTTACTGTTGTTTATATGACTAAATCAATCCTTGTGTTGCTTTTCCACGTGTGGCCTTCAGGGGCATATGGTTAGTTTGCGGGAAGGAATCTTGTGTTGCTGAGTGCATTTCGGGAACAAATGACAAACAGAGGGAAAAAGCATGGCAGCGGTGGAATTTGAACCCACACCTCCGAAGAGACTGGAGCCTTAATCCAGCGCCTTAGAACGCTCGGCCACGCTACCAAGTCATGCTGTTTTTGCACCACTCTCCAAGTGGGATTACTCACTAAAGGAAGCGTTTCAGGTTCGAGTCCCTCACTTCACTATTCATAATGAAGAGTCAACAGTTGCCGGTTTCTCCAGCAGGAAGGGCAGAGCTGGCCCTGTGTAATGCAAGATTGAATGGGTGAGGGGACTTTGAAGAAATAACACTGATTCCACTAGGCATTATACCGGGCCAACCAAGCTCTTCCTGCAGCAGAAGCTGACTGGGGTTAGAGCTTGGTAATATAGAATTACTTCAAGTAGGCTTAAAGTATCTTTCTGCAACACTTTAGGAGATTAGAGACTTGCTAAGGGTCTTGTTTCCCAGGACGACAGAATACCAATTGAACACTAGTTTTTAACAAAGAGCAAATGAACAAAAAAGCCTTCCTAAGCACACTGGTCTACTTTAACAAAACATGGCAGCGGTGGGATTTGAACCCAAGCCTCAAGTGAGACTGGAGCCTAAATCCAGCGCCTTAGACCGCTCGGCCACGCTACCCAAGCTGGGTGCTGTGCTTCCGATATCTCCCACAGTCACACAAGCAGAGCCCAGATGGTGCCAAAGTGTGAACAAGATTAAAAACACCACACTGAAAAGGATGGCTTTTGCTATCAAATGCTTGATTTGCCAAAGTTGTTTAATTTGACCATGCAGGCCCTTAGCTCCCGCGATTTGCCCTGCCTGACCAGCAGGTGCTGCCGATAGCTCAAAGGTTTAATATCTAAACATTAGGTGCCGGGGGTTCTGAGTTTGAATCCTTTGGCAGTCAAATGGCGTAAGTCATTCGAAACTGTCAATTAACCTTTTTATGTTTTTGGAGGTCTTGTGTGTCTTTCTTACTGTTGTTTATATGACTAAATCAATCCTTGTGTTGCTTTTCCACGTGTGGCCTTCAGGGGCATATGGTTAGTTTGCGGGAAGGAATCTTGTGTTGCTGAGTGCATTTCGGGAACAAATGACAAACAGAGGGAAAAAGCATGGCAGCGGTGGGATTTGAACCCACGCCTCCGAAGAGACTGGAGCCTTAATCCAGCGCCTTAGACCGCTCGGCCACGCTACCAAGTCATGCTGTTTTTGCACCACTCTCCAAGGGGGATTACTCACTAAAGGAAGCGTTTCAGGTTCGAGTCCCTCACTTCACTATTCATAATGAAGAGTCAACAGTTGCCGGTTTCTCCAGCAGGAAGGGCAGAGCTGGCCATGTGTAATGCAAGATTGAATGGGTGAGGGGACTTTGAAGAAATAACACTGATTCCACTAGGCATTATACCGGGCCAACCAAGCTCTTCCTGCAGCAGAAGCTGACTGGGGTTAGAGCTTGGTAATATAGAATTACTTCAAGTAGGCTTAAAGTATCTTTCTGCAACACTTTAGGAGATTAGAGACTTGCTAAGGGTCTTGTTTCCCAGGACGACAGAATACCAATTGAACACTAGTTTTTAACAAAGAGCAAATGAACAAACAAACCTTCCTAAGCACACTGGTCTACTTTAACAAAACTTTTACTTCAAGTAGGCTTAAAGTATCTTTCTGCAACACTTTAGGAGATTAGAGACTTGCTAAGGGTCTTGTTTCCCAGGACGACAGAATACCAATTGAACACTAGTTTTTAACAAAGAGCAAATGAACAAACAAACCTTCCTAAGCACACTGGTCTACTTTAACAAAACATGGCAGTGGTGGAATTTGAACCCATGCCTCAAATGAGACTGGAGCCTAAATCCAGCGCCTTAGACCGCTCGGCCACGCTACACAAGCTGGGTGCTGTGCTTCCGATATCTCCCACAGTCACACAAGCAGAGCCCAGATGGTGCCAAAGTGTGAACAAGATTAAAAACACCACACTGAAAAGGATGGCTTTTGCTATCAAATGCTTGATTTGCCAAAGTTGTTTAATTTGACCATGCAGGCCCTTAGCTCCCGCGATTTGCCCTGCCTGACCAGCAGGTGCTGCCGATAGCTCAAAGGTTTAATATCTAAGCATTAGGTGCCGGGGGTTCTGAGTTTGAATCCTTTGGCAGTCAAACGGCGTAAGTCATTCGAAACTGTCAATTAACCTTTTTATGTTTTTGGAGGTCTTGTGTGTCTTTCTTACTGTTGTTTATATGACTAAATCAATCCTTGTGTTGCTTTTCCACGTGTGGCCTTCAGGGGCATATGGTTAGTTTGCGGGAAGGAATCTTGTGTTGCTGAGTGCATTTCGGGAACAAATGACAAACAGAGGGAAAAAGCATGGCAGCGGTGGGATTTGAACCCACGCCTCCGAAGAGACTGGAGCCTTAATCCAGCGCCTTAGAACGCTCGGCCACGCTACCAAGTCATGCTGTTTTTGCACCACTCTCCAAGTGGGATTACTCACTAAAGGAAGCGTTTCAGGTTCGAGTCCCTCACTTCACTATTCATAATGAAGAGTCAACAGTTGCCGGTTTCTCCAGCAGGAAGGGCAGAGCTGGCCCTGTGTAATGCAAGATTGAATGGGTGAGGGGACTTTGAAGAAATAACACTGATTCCACTAGGCATTATACCGGGCCAACCAAGCTCTTCCTGCAGCAGAAGCTGACTGGGGTTAGAGCTTGGTAATATAGAATTACTTCAAGTAGGCTTAAAGTATCTTTCTGCAACGCTTTAGGAGATTAGAGACTTGCTAAGGGTCTTGTTTCCCAGGACGACTGAATACCAATTGAACACTAGTTATTAACAAAGAGCAAATGAACAAACGAGCCTTCCTAAGCACACTGGTCTACTTTAACAAAACATGGCAGCGGTGGGATTTGAACCACGCCTCAAATGAGACTGGAGCCTAAATCTAGCGCCTTAGACCGCTCGGCCACGCTACCCAAGCTGGGTGCTATGCTTCCGATATCTCCCACAGTCACACAAGCAGAGCCCAGATGGTGCCAAAGTGTGAACAAGGTTAAAAACACCACACTGAAAAGGATGGCTTTTGCTATCAAATGCTTGATTTGCCAAAGTTGTTTAATTTGACCATGCAGGCCCTTAGCTCCCGCGATTTGCCCCGCCTGACCAGCAGGTGCTGCCGATAGCTCAAAGGTTTAATATCTAAACATTAGGTGCCGGGGGTTCTGAGTTTGAATCCTTTGGCAGTCAAACGGCGTAAGTCATTCGAAACCGTCAATTAACCTTTTTATGTTTTCGGAGGTCTTGTGTGTCTTTCTTACCGTTGTTTATATGACTAAATTAATCCTTGTGTTGCTTTTCCACGTGTGGCCTTCAGGGGCATATGGTTAGTTTGCGGGAAGGAATCTTGTGTTGCTGAGTGCATTTCGGGAACAAATGACAAACAGAGGGAAAAAGCATGGCAGCGGTGGGATTTGAACCCACGCCTCCAAAGAGACTGGAGCCTTAATCCAGCGCCTTAGACCGCTCGGCCACGCTACCAAGTCATGCTGTCTCTGCACCACTCTCCAATGGGGATTACTCACTAAAGGAAGCGTTTCAGGTTCGAGTCCCTCACTTCACTATTCATAATGAAGAGTCAACAGTTGCCGGTTTCTCCAGCAGGAAGGGCAGAGCTGGCCCTGTGTAATGCAAGATTGAATGGGTGAGGGGACTTTGAAGAAATAACACTGATTCCACTAGGCATTATACCGGGCCAACCAAGCTCTTCCTGCAGCAGAAGCTGACTGGGGTTAGAGCTTGGTAATATAGAATTACTTCAAGTAGGCTTAAAGTATCTTTCTGCAACACTTTAGGAGATTAGAGACTTGCTAAGGGTCTTGTTTCCCAGGACGACAGAATACCAATTGAACACTAGTTTTTAACAAAGAGCAAATGAACAAACAAGCCTTCCTAAGCACACTGGTCTACTTTAACAAAACATTGCAGCGGTGGGATTTGAACCCATGCCTCAAATGAGACTGGAGCCTAAATCCAGCGCCTTAGACCGCTCGGCCACGCTACCCAAGCTGAGTGCTGTGCTTCCGATATCTCCCACAGTCACACAAGCAGAGCCCAGATGGTGCCAAAGTGTGAACAAGATTAAAAACACCACACTGAAAAGGATGGCTTTTGCTATCAAATGCTTGATTTGCCAAAGTTGTTTAATTTGACCATGCAGGCCCTTAGCTCCCGCGATTTGCCCTGCCTGACCAGCAGGTGCTGCCGATAGCTCAAAGGTTTAATATCTAAGCATTAGGTGCCGGGGGTTCTGAGTTTGAATCCTTTGGCAGTCAAACGGCGTAAGTCATTCGAAACTGTCAAATAAACTTTTTATGTTTTTGGAGGTCTTGTGTGTCTTTCTTACTGTTGTTTATATGACTAAATCAATCCTTGTGTTGCTTTTCCACGTGTGGCCTTCAGGGGCATATGGTTAGTTTGCGGGAAGGAATCTTGTGTTGCTGAGTGCATTTCGGGAACAAATGACAAACAGAGGGAAAAAGCATGGCAGCGGTGGGATTTGAACCCACGCCTCCGAAGAGACTGGAGCCTTAATCCAGCGCCTTAGACCGCTCGGCCACGCTACCAAGTCATGCTGTTTCTGCGCCACTCTCCAAGGGTGATTACTCACTAAAGGAAGCGTTTCAGGTTCGAGTCCCTCACTTCACTATTCATAATGAAGAGTCAACAGTTGCCGGTTTCTCCAGCAGGAAGGGCAGAGCTGGCCCTGTGTAATGCAAGATTGAATGGGTGAGGGGACTTTGAAGAAATAACACTGATTCCACTAGGCATTATACCGGGCCAACCAAGCTCTTCCTGCAGCAGAAGCTGACTGGGGTTAGAGCTTGGTAATATAGAATTACTTTAAGTAGGCTTAAAGTATCTTTCTGCAACACTTTAGGAGATTAGAGACTTGCTAAGGGTCTTGTTTCCCAGGACGACTGAATACCAATTGAACACTAGTTATTAACAAAGAGCAAATGAACAAACGATCCTTCCTAAGCACACTGGTCTACTTTAACAAAACATGGCAGCGGTGGGATTTGAACCCACGCCTCAAATGAGACTGGAGCCTAAATCCAGCGCCTTAGACCGCTCGGCCACGCTACCCAAGCTGGGTGCTGTGCTTCCGATATCTCCCACAGTCACACAAGCAGAGCCCAGATGGTGCCAAAGTGTGAACAAGATTAAAAACACCACACTGAAAAGGATGGCTTTTGCTATCAAATGCTTGATTTGCCAAAGTTGTTTAATTTGACCATGCAGGCCCTTAGCTCCCGCGATTTGCCCTGCCTGACCAGCAGGTGCTGCCGATTGCTCAAAGGTTTAATATCTAAGCATTAGGTGCCAGGGGTTCTGAGTTTGAATCCTTTGGCAGTCAAACGGTGTAAGTCATTCGATACCGTCAATTAACCTTTTTATGTTTTCGGAGGTCTTGTGTGTCTTTCTTACCGTTGTTTATATGACTAATTTAATCCTTGTGTTGCTTTTCCATGTGTGGCCTTCAGGGGCATATGGTTAGTTTGCGGGAAGGAATCTTGTGTTGCTGAGTGCATTTCGGGAACAAATGACAAACAGAGGGAAAAAGCATGGCAGCAGTGGGATTTGAACCCACGCCTCCGAAGAGACTGGAGCCTTAATCCAGCGCCTTAGACCGCTCGGCCACGCTACCGAGTCAAGCCGTTTCTGCACAACTCTCCAAGGGGGATTACTCACTAAAGGAAGCGTTTCAGGTTCGAGTCCCTCACTTCACTATTCATAATGAAGAGTCAACAGTTGCCGGTTTCTCCAGCAGGAAGGGCAGAGCTGGCCCTGTGTAATGCAAGATTGAATGGGTGAGGGGACTTTGAAGAAATAACACTGATTCCACTAGGCATTATACCGGGCCAACCAAGCTCAGCCAAGCAGAGCCCAGATGGTGCCAAAGTGTGAACAAGATTAAAAACACCACACTGAAAAGGATGGCTTTTGCTATCAAATGCTTGATTTGCCAAAGTTGTTTAATTTGACCATGCAGGCCCTTAGCTCCCGCGATTTGCCCTGCCTGACCAACAGGTGCTGCCGATAGCTCAAAGGTTTAATATCTAAGCATTAGGTGCCGGGGGTTCTGAGTTTGAATCCTTTGGCAGTCAAACGGCGTAAGTCATTCGAAACCGTCAATTAACCTTTTTATGTTTTTGGAGGTCTTGTGTGTCTTTCTTACCGTTGTTTATATGACTAAATCAATCCTTGTGTTGCTTTTCCACGTGTGGCCTTCAGGGGCATATGGTTAGTTTGCGGGAAGGAATCTTGTGTTGCTGAGTGCATTTCGGGAACAAATGACAAACAGAGGGGAAAAAGCATGGCAGCGGTGGGATTTGAACCCACGCCTCTGAAGAGACTGGAGCCTTAATCCAGCGCCTTAGACCGCTCGGCCACGCTACCAAGTCACGCTGTTTCTGCACCACTCTCCAAGGGGGATTACTCACTAAAGGAAGCGTTTCATGTTTGAGTCCCTCACTTCACTATTCATAATGAAGAGTCAACAGTTGCCGGTTTCTCCAGCAGGAAGGGCAGAGCTGGCCCTGTGTAATGCAAGATTGAATGGGTGAGGGGACTTTGAAGAAATAACACTGATTCCACTAGGCATTATACCGGGCCAACCAAGCTCAGCCAAGCAGAGCCCAGATGGTGCCAAAGTGTGAACAAGATTAAAAACACCACACTGAAAAGGATGGCTTTTGCTATCAAATGCTTGATTTGCCAAAGTTGTTTAATTTGACCATGCAGGCCCTTAGCTCCCGCGATTTGCCCTGCCTGACCAGCAGGTGCTGCCGATAGCTCAAAGGTTTAATATCTAAGCATTAGGTGCCGGGGGTTCTGAGTTTGATTCCTTTGGCAGTCAAACGGCGTAAGTCATTCGAAACTGTCAATTAACCTTTTTATGTTTTTGGAGGTCTTGTGTGTCTTTCTTACCGTTGTTTATATGACTAAATTAATCCTTGTGTTGCTTTTCCACGTGTGGCCTTCAGGGGCATATGGTTAGTTTGCGGGAAGGAACCTTGTGTTGCTGAGTGCATTTCGGGAACAAATGACAAACAGAGGGAAAAAGCATGGCAGCGGTGGGATTTGAACCCACGCCTCCGAAGAGACTGGAGCCTTAATCCAGCGCCTTAGACCGCTCGGCCACGCTACCAAGTCATGCTGTCTCTGCACCACTCTCCAAGGGGGATTACTCACTAAAGGAAGCGTTTCAGGTTCGAGTCCCTCACTTCACTATTCATAATGAAGAGTCAACAGTTGCCGGTTTCTCCAGCAGGAAGGGCAGAGCTGGCCCTGTGTAATGCAAGATTGAATGGGTGAGGGGACTTTGAAGAAATAACACTGATTCCACTAGGCATTATACCGGGCCAACCAAGCTCTTCCTGCAGCAGAAGCTGACTGGGGTTAGAGCTTGGTAATATAGAATTACTTCAAGTAGGCTTAAAGTATCTTTCTGCAACACTTTAGGAGATTAGAGACTTGCTAAGGGTCTTGTTTCCCAGGACGACAGAATACCAATTGAACACTAGTTTTTAACAAAGAGCAAATGAACAAACAAACCTTCCTAAGCACACTGGTCTACTTTAACAAAACTTTTACTTCAAGTAGGCTTAAAGTATCTTTCTGCAACACTTTAGGAGATTAGAGACTTGCTAAGGGTCTTGTTTCCCAGGACGACAGAATACCAATTGAACACTAGTTTTTAACAAAGAGCAAATGCACAAACAAGCCTTCCTAAGCACACTGGTCTACTTTAACAAAACATGGCAGCAGTGGGATTTTAACCCACGCCTCAAACGATACTGGAGCCTAAATCCAGCGCCTTAGACCGCTCGGCCACGCTACCCAAGCTGGGTGCTCTGCTTCCGATATCTCCCACAGTCACACAAGCAGAGCCCAGATGGTGCCAAAGTGTGAACAAGATTAAAAACACCACACTGAAAAGGATGGCTTTTGCTATCAAATGCTTGATTTGCCAAAGTTGTTTAATTTGACCATGCAGGCCCTTAGCTCCCGCGATTTGCCCTGCCTGACCAGCAGGTGCTGCCGATAGCTCAAAGGTTTAATATCTAAGCATTAGGTGCCGGGGGTTCTGAGTTTGAATCTTTTGGCAGTCAAACGGCGTAAGTCATTCAAAACCGTCAATTAACCTTTTTATGTTTTCGGAGGTCTTGTGTGTCTTTCTTACCGTTGTTTATATGACTAAATTAATCCTTGTGTTGCTTTTCCACGTGTGGCCTTCAGGGGCATATGGTTAGTTTGCGGGAAGGAATCTTGTGTTGCTGAGTGCATTTCGGGAACAAATGACAAACAGAGGGAAAAAGCATGGCAGCGGTGGGATTTGAACCCACGCCTCCGAAGAGACTGGAGCCTTAATCCAGCGCCTTAGACCGCTCGGCCACGCTACCAAGTCATGCTGTCTCTGCACCACTCTCCAAGGGGGATTACTCACTAAAGGAAGCGTTTCAGGTTCGAGTCCCTCACTTCACTATTCATAATGAAGAGTCAACAGTTGCCGGTTTCTCCAGCAGGAAGGGCAGAGCTGGCCCTGTGTAATGCAAGATTGAATGGGTGAGGGGACTTTGAAGAAATAACACTGATTCCACTAGGCATTATACCGGGCCAACCAAGCTCTTCCTGCAGCAGAAGCTGACTGGGGTTAGAGCTTGGTAATATAGAATTACTTCAAGTAGGCTTAAAGTATCTTTCTGCAACACTTTAGGAGATTAGAGACTTGCTAAGGGTCTTGTTTCCCAGGACGACAGAATACCAATTGAACACTAGTTATTAACAAAGAGCAAATGAACAAACGAGCCTTCCTAAGCACACTGGTCTACTTTAACAAAACATGGCAGCGGTGGGATTAGAACCCATGCCTCAAGTGAGACTGGAGCCTAAATCCAGCGCCTTAGACCGCTCGACCACGCTACCCAAGCTGGGTGCTGTGCTTCCGATATCTCCCACAGTCACACAAGCAGAGCCCAGATGGTGCCAAAGTGTGAACAAGATTAAAAACACCACACTGAAAAGGATGGCTTTTGCTATCAAATGCTTGATTTGCCAAAGTTGTTTAATTTGACCATGCAGGCCCTTAGCTCCCGCGATTTGCCCTGCCTGACCAGCAGGTGCTGCCGATAGCTCAAAGGTTTAATATCTAAACATTAGGTGCCGGGGGTTCTGAGTTTGAATCCTTTGGCAGTCAAACGGCGTAAGTCATTCGAAACCGTCAATTAACCTTTTTATGTTTTCGGAGGTCTTGTGTGTCTTTCTTACCGTTGTTTATATGACTAATTTAATCCTTGTGTTGCTTTTCCACGTGTGGCCTTCAGGGGCATATGGTTAGTTTGCGGGAAGGAATCTTGTGTTGCTGAGTGCATTTCGGGAACAAATGACAAACAGAGGGAAAAAGCATGGCAGCGGTGGGATTTGAACCCACGCCTCCGAAGAGACTGGAGCCTTAATCCAGCGCCTTAGACCGCTCGGCCACGCTACCAAGTCATGCGGTCTCTGCACCACTCTCCAAGGGGGATTACTCACTAAAGGAAGCGTTTCAGGTTCGAGTCCCTCACTTCACTATTCATAATGAAGAGTCAACAGTTGCCGGTTTCTCCAGCAGGAAGGGCAGAGCTGGCCCTGTGTAATGCAAGATTGAATGGGTGAGGGGACTTTGAAGAAATAACACTGATTCCACTAGGCATTATACCGGGCCAACCAAGCTCAGCCAAGCAGAGCCCAGATGGTGCCAAAGTGTGAACAAGATTAAAAACACCACACTGAAAAGGATGGCTTTTGCTATCAAATGCTTGATTTGCCAAAGTTGTTTAATTTGACCATGCAGGCCCTTAGCTCCCGCGATTTGCCCTGCCTGACCAGCAGGTGCTGCCGATAGCTCAAAGGTTTAATATCTAAGCATTAGGTGCCGGGGGTTCTGAGTTTGATTCCTTTGGCAGTCAAACGGCGTAAGTCATTCGAAACTGTCAATTAACCTTTTTATGTTTTTGGAGGTCTTGTGTGTCTTTCTTACCGTTGTTTATATGACTAAATGAATCCTTGTGTTGCTTTTCCACGTGTGGCCTTCAGGGGCATATGGTTAGTTTGCGGGAAGGAACCTTGTGTTGCTGAGTGCATTTCGGGAACAAATGACAAACAGAGGGAAAAAGCATGGCAGCGGTGGGATTTGAACCCACGCCTCCGAAGAGACTGGAGCCTTAATCCAGCGCCTTAGACCGCTCGGCCACGCTACCAAGTCATGCCTTTTTTCCGCCACTCTCCAAGGGGGATTACTCACTAAAGGAAGCGTTTCAGGTTCGAGTCCCTCACTTCACTATTCATAATGAAGAGTCAACAGTTGCCGGTTTCTCCAGCAGGAAGGGCAGAGCTGGCCATGTGTAATGCAAGATTGAATGGGTGAGGGGACTTTGAAGAAATAACACTGATTCCACTAGGCATTATACCGGGCCAACCAAGCTCTTCCTGCAGCAGAAGCTGACTGGGGTTAGAGCTTGGTAATATAGAATAAATTCAAGTAGGCTTAAAGTATCTTTCTGCAACACTTTAGGAGATTAGAGACTTGCTAAGGGTCTTGTTTCCCAGGACAACTGAATACCAATTGAACACTAGTTATTAACAAAGAGCAAATGAACAAACGAGCCTTCCTAAGCACACTGGTCTACTTTAACAAAACATGGCAGCGGTGGGATTTGAACCCACGCCTCAAATGAGACTGGAGGCTAAATCCAGTGTCTTAGACCGCTCGGCCACGCTACCCAAGCTGAGTGCTGTGCTTCCGATATCTCCCACAGTCACACAAGCAGAGCCCAGATGGTGCCAAAGTGTGAACAAGATTAAAAACACCACACTGAAAAGGATGGCTTTTGCTATCAAATGCTTGATTTGCCAAAGTTGTTTAATTTGACCATGCAGGCCCTTAGCTCCCGCGATTTGCCCTGCCTGACCAGCAGGTGCTGCCGATAGCTCAAAGGTTTAATATCTAAGCATTAGGTGCCGGGGGTTCTGAGTTTGAATAATTTGGCAGTCAAACGGTGTAAGTCATTCGATACCGTCAATTAACCTTTTTATGTTTTCGGAGGTCTTGTGTGTCTTTCTTACCGTTGTTTATATGACTAAATTAATCCTTGTGTTGCTTTTCCACGTGTGGCCTTCAGGGGCATATGGTTAGTTTGCGGGAAGGAATCTTGTGTTGCTGAGTGCATTTCGGGAACAAATGACAAACAGAGGGAAAAAGGCATGGCAGCGGCGGGATTTGAACCCACGCCTCCGAAGAGACTGGAGCCTTAATCCAGCGCCTTAGACCGCTCGGCCACGCTACCAAGTCATGCCGTTTCTGAACCACTCTCCAAGGGGGATTACTCACTAAAGGAAGCGTTTCAGGTTCGAGTCCCTCACTTCACTATTCATAATGAAGAGTCAACAGTTGCCGGTTTCTCCAGCAGGAAGGGCAGAGCTGGCCCTGTGTAATGCAAGATTGAATGGGTGAGGGGACTGAAGAAATAACACTGATTCCACTAGGCATTATACCGGGCCAACCAAGCTCTTCCTGCAGCAGAAGCTGACTGGGGTTAGAGCTTGGTAATATAGAATTACTTCAAGTAGGCTTAAAGTATCTTTCTGCAACACTTTAGGAGATTAGAGACTTGCTAAGGGTCTTGTTTCCCAGGACGACAGAATACCAATTGAACACTAGTTTTTAACAAAGAGCAAATGAACAAACAAGCCTTCCTAAGCACACTGGTCTACTTTAACAAAACATGGCAGCAGTGGGATTTTAACCCACGCCTCAAACGAGACTGGAGCCTAAATCCAGCGCCTTAGACCGCTCGGCCACGCTACCCAAGCTGGGTGCTGTGCTTCCGATATCTCCCACAGTCACACAAGCAGAGCCCAGATGGTGCCAAAGTGTGAACAAGATTAAAAACACCACACTGAAAAGGATGGCTTTTGCTATCAAATGCTTGATTTGCCAAAGTTGTTTAATTTGACCATGCAGGCCCTTAGCTCCCGCGATTTGCCCTGCCTGACCAGCAGGTGCTGCCGATAGCTCAAAGGTTTAATATCTAAGCATTAGGTGCCGGGGGTTCTGAGTTTGAATCCTTTGGCAGTCAAACGGCGTCATTCGAAACTGTCAATTAACCTTTTTATGTTTTTGGAGGTCTTGTGTGTCTTTCTTACTGTTGTTTATATGACTAAATCAATCCTTGTGTTGCTTTTCCACGTGTGGCCTTCAGGGGCATATGGTTAGTTTGCGGGAAGGAATCTTGTGTTGCTGAGTGCATTTCGGGAACAAATGACAAACAGAGGGAAAAAGCATGGCAGCGGTGGGATTTGAACCCACGCCTCTGAAGAGACTGGAGCCTTAATCCAGCGCCTTAGAACGCTCGGCCACGCTACCAAGTCATGCTGTTTTTGCACCACTCTCCAAGTGGGATTACTCACTAAAGGAAGCGTTTCAGGTTCGAGTCCCTCACTTCACTATTCATAATGAAGAGTCAACAGTTGCCGGTTTCTCCAGCAGGAAGGGCAGAGCTGGCCCTGTGTAATGCAAGATTGAATGGGTGAGGGGACTTTGAAGAAATAACACTGATTCCACTAGGCATTATACCGGGCCAACCAAGCTCTTCCTGCAGCAGAAGCTGACTGGGGTTAGAGCTTGGTAATATAGAATTACTTCAAGTAGGCTTAAAGTATCTTTCTGCAACACTTTAGGAGATTAGAGACTTGCTAAGGGTCTTGTTTCCCAGGACGACAGAATACCAATTGAACACTAGTTTTTAACAAAGAGCAAATGAACAAAAAAGCCTTCCTAAGCACACTGGTCTACTTTAACAAAACATGGCAGCGGTGGGATTTGAACCCACGCCTCAAATGAGACTGGAGCCTAAATCCAGCGCCTTAGACCGCTCGGCCACGCTACCCAAGCTGGGTGCTGTGCTTCCGATATCTCCCACAGTCACACAAGCAGAGCCCAGATGGTGCCAAAGTGTGAACAAGATTAAAAACACCACACTGAAAAGGATGGCTTTTGCTATCAAATGCTTGATTTGCCAAAGTTGTTTAATTTGACCATGCAGGCCCTTAGCTCCCGCGATTTGCCCTGCCTGACCAGCAGGTGTTGCTGATAGCTCAAAGGTTAAATATCTAAGCATTAGGTGCCGGGGGTTCTGAGTTTGAATCCTTTGGCAGTCAAAAGGCGTAAGTCATTCGAAACTGTCAATTAACCTTTTTATGTTTTTGGAGGTCTTGTGTGTCTTTCTTACCGTTGTTTATATGACTAAATCAATCCTTGTGTTGCTTTTCCACGTGTGGCCTTTAGGGGCATATGGTTAGTTTGCGGGAAGGAATCTTGTGTTGCTGAGTGCATTTCGGGAACAAATGACAAACAGAGGGAAAAAGCATGGCAGCGGTGGGATTTGAACCCACGCCTCCGAAGAGACTGGAGCCTTAATCCAGCGCCTTAGACCGCTCGGCCACGCTACCAAGTCATGCTGTTTTTGCACCACTCTCCAAGGGGGATTACTCACTAAAGGAAGCGTTTCAGGTTCGAGTCCCTCACTTCACTATTCATAATGAAGAGTCAACAGTTGCCGGTTTCTCCAGCAGGAAGGGCAGAGCTGGCCCTGTGTAATGCAAGATTGAATGGGTGAGGGGACTTTGAAGAAATAACACTGATTCCACTAGGCATTATACCGGGCCAACCAAGCTCTTCCTGCAGCAGAAGCTGACTGGGGTTAGAGCTTGGTAATATAGAATTACTTCAAGTAGGCTTAAAGTATCTTTCTGCAACACTTTAGGAGATTAGAGACTTGCTAAGGGTCTTGTTTCCCAGGACGACAGAATACCAATTGAACACTAGTTTTTAACAAAGAGCAAATGAACAAACAAACCTTCCTAAGCACACTGGTCTACTTTAACAAAACATGGCAGTGGTGGGATTTGAACCCACGCCTCAAATGAGACTGGAGCCTAAATCCAGCGCCTTAGACCGCTCGGCCACGCTACCCAAGCTGGGTGCTGTGCTTCCGATATCTCCCACAGTCACACAAGCAGAGCCCAGATGGTGCCAAAGTGTGAACAAGATTAAAAACACCACACTGAAAAGGATGGCTTTTGCTATCAAATGCTTGATTTGCCAAAGTTGTTTAATTTGACCATGCAGGCCCTTAGCTCCCGCGATTTGCCCTGCCTGACCAGCAGGTGCTGCCGATAGCTCAAAGGTTAAATATCTAAGCATTAGGTGCCGGGGGTTCTGAGTTTGAATCCTTTGGCAGTCAAAAGGCGTAAGTCATTCGAAACTGTCAATTAACCTTTTTATGTTTTTGGAGGTCTTGTGTGTCTTTCTTACCGTTGTTTATATGACTAAATCAATCCTTGTGTTGCTTTTCCACGTGTGGCCTTTAGGGGCATATGGTTAGTTTGCGGGAAGGAATCTTGTGTTGCTGAGTGCATTTCGGGAACAAATGACAAACAGAGGGAAAAAGCATGGCAGCGGTGGGATTTGAACCCACGCCTCCGAAGAGACTGGAGCCTTAATCCAGCGCCTTAGAACGCTCGGCCACGCTACCAAGTCATGCTGTTTTTGCACCACTCTCCAAGTGGGATTACTCACTAAAGGAAGCGTTTCAGGTTCGAGTCCCTCACTTCACTATTCATAATGAAGAGTCAACAGTTGCCGGTTTCTCCAGCAGGAAGGGCAGAGCTGGCCCTGTGTAATGCAAGATTGAATGGGTGAGGGGACTTTGAAGAAATAACACTGATTCCACTAGGCATTATACCGGGCCAACCAAGCTCTTCCTGCAGCAGAAGCTGACTGGGGTTAGAGCTTGGTAATATAGAATTACTTCAAGTAGGCTTAAAGTATCTTTCTGCAACACTTTAGGAGATTAGAGACTTGCTAAGGGTCTTGTTTCCCAGGACGACAGAATACCAATTGAACACTAGTTTTTAACAAAGAGCAAATGAACAAAAAAGCCTTCCTAAGCACACTGGTCTACTTTAACAAAACATGGCAGCGGTGGGATTTGAACCCACGCCTCAAATGAGACTGGAGCCTAAATCCAGCGCCTTAGACCGCTCGGCCACGCTACCCAAGCTGGGTGCTGTGCTTCCGATATCTCCCACAGTCACACAAGCAGAGCCCAGATGGTGCCAAAGTGTGAACAAGATTAAAAACACCACACTGAAAAGGATGGCTTTTGCTATCAAATGCTTGATTTGCCAAAGTTGTTTAATTTGACCATGCAGGCCCTTAGCTCCCGCGATTTGCCCTGCCTGACCAGCAGGTGCTGCCGATAGCTCAAAGGTTTAATATCTAAACATTAGGTGCCGGGGGTTCTGAGTTTGAATCCTTTGGCAGTCAAACGGCGTAAGTCATTCGAAACCGTCAATTAACCTTTTTATGTTTTCGGAGGTCTTGTGTGTCTTTCTTACCGTTGTTTATATGACTAATTTAATCCTTGTGTTGCTTTTCCACGTGTGGCCTTCAGGGGCATATGGTTAGTTTGCGGGAAGGAATCTTGTGTTGCTAGGTGCATTTCGGGAACAAATGACAAACAGAGGGAAAAAGCATGGCAGCAGTGGGATTTGAACCCACTCCTCCGAAGAGACTGGAGCCTTAATCCAGCGCCTTAGACCGCTCGGCCACGCTACCAAGTCATGCCGTTTCTGCACCACTCTCCAAGGGGGATTACTCACTAAAGGAAGCGTTTCAGGTTCGAGTCCCTCACTTCACTATTCATAATGAAGAGTCAACAGTTGCCGGTTTCTCCAGCAGGAAGGGCAGAGCTGGCCCTGTGTAATGCAAGATTGAATGGGTGAGGGGACTTTGAAGAAATAACACTGATTCCACTAGGCATTATACCGGGCCAACCAAGCTCTTCCTGCAGCAGAAGCTGACTGGGGTTAGAGCTTGGTAATATAGAATTACTTCAAGTAGGCTTAAAGTATCTTTCTGCAACACTTTAGGAGATTAGAGACTTGCTAAGGGTCTTGTTTCCCAGGACGACAGAATACCAATTGAACACTAGTTTTTAACAAAGAGCAAATGAACAAAAAAGCCTTCCTAAGCACACTGGTCTACTTTAACAAAACATGGCAGCGGTGGGATTTAAACCCACGCCTCAAACGAGACTGGAGCCTAAATCCAGCGCCTTAGACCGCTCGGCCACGCTACCCAAGCTGGGTGCTGTGCTTCCGATATCTCCCACAGTCACACAAGCAGAGCCCAGATGGTGCCAAAGTGTGAACAAGATTAAAAACACCACACTGAAAAGGATGGCTTTTGCTATCAAATGCTTGATTTGCCAAAGTTGTTTAATTTGACCATGCAGGCCCTTAGCTCCCGCGATTTGCCCTGCCTGACCAGCAGGTGCTGCCGATAGCTCAAAGGTTAAATATCTAAGCATTAGGTGCCGGGGGTTCTGAGTTTGAATCCTTTGGCAGTCAAAAGGCGTAAGTCATTCGAAACTGTCAATTAACCTTTTTATGTTTTTGGAGGTCTTGTGTGTCTTTCTTACCGTTGTTTATATGACTAAATCAATCCTTGTGTTGCTTTTCCACATGTGGCCTTCAGGGGCATATGGTTAGTTTGCGGGAAGGAATCTTGTGTTGCTGAGTGCATTTCGGGAACAAATGACAAACAGAGGGAAAAAGCATGGCAGCGGTGGGATTTGAACCCACGCCTCCGAAGAGACTGGAGCCTTAATCCAGCGCCTTAGACCGCTCAGCCACGCTACCGAGTCAAGCCATTTCTGCACAACTCTCCAAGGGGGATTACTCACTAAAGGAAGCGTTTCAGGTTCGAGTCCCTCACTTCACTATTCATAATGAAGAGTCAACAGTTGCCGGTTTCTCCAGCAGGAAGGGCAGAGCTGGCCCTGTGTAATGCAAGATTGAATGGGTGAGGGGACTTTGAAGAAATAACAGATTCCACTAGGCATTATACCGGGCCAACCAAGCTCTTCCTGCAGCAGAAGCTGACTGGGGTTAGAGCTTGGTAATATAGAATTACTTCAAGTAGGCTTAAAGTATCTTTCTGCAACACTTTAGGAGATTAGAGACTTGCTAAGGGTCTTGTTTCCCAGGACGACAGAATACCAATTGAACACTAGTTTTTAACAAAGAGCAAATGAACAAACAAACCTTCCTAAGCACACTGGTCTACTTTAACAAAACATGGCAGTGGTGGGATTTGAACTCACGCCTCAAATGAGACTGGAGCCTAAATCCAGCGCCTTAGACCGCTCGGCCACGCTACCCAAGCTGGGTGCTGTGCTTCCGATATCTCCCACAGTCACACAAGCAGAGCCCAGATGGTGCCAAAGTGTGAACAAGATTAAAAACACCACACTGAAAAGGATGGCTTTTGCTATCAAATGCTTGATTTGCCAAAGTTGTTTAATTTGACCATGCAGGCCCTTAGCTCCCGCGATTTGCCCTGCCTGACCAGCAGGTGCTGCCAATAGCTCAAAGGTTTAATATCTAAGCATTAGGTGCCTGGGGTTCTGAGTTTGAATCCTTTGGCAGTCAAACGGCGTAAGTCATTCGAAACTGTCAATTAACCTTTTTATGTTTTTGGAGGTCTTGTGTGTCTTTCTTACTGTTGTTTATATGACTAAATCAATCCTTGTGTTGCTTTTCCACGTGTGGCCTTCAGGGGCATATGGTTAGTTTGCGGGAAGGAATCTTGTGTTGCTGAGTGCATTTCGGGAACAAATGACAAACAGAGGGAAAAAGCATGGCAGCGGTGGGATTTGAACCCACGCCTCCGAAGAGACTGGAGCCTTAATCCAGCGCCTTAGACCGCTCGGCCACGCTACCAAGTCATGCTGTTTTTGCACCACTCTCCAAGGGGGATTACTCACTAAAGGAAGCGTTTCAGGTTCGAGTCCCTCACTTCACTATTCATAATGAAGAGTCAACAGTTGCCGGTTTCTCCAGCAGGAAGGGCAGAGCTGGCCCTGTGTAATGCAAGATTGAATGGGTGAGGGGACTTTGAAGAAATAACACTGATTCCACTAGGCATTATACCGGGCCAACCAAGCTCTTCCTGCAGCAGAAGCTGACTGGGGTTAGAGCTTGGTAATATAGAATTACTTCAAGTAGGCTTAAAGTATCTTTCTGCAACACTTTAGGAGATTAGAGACTTGCTAAGGGTCTTGTTTCCCAGGACGACAGAATACCAATTGAACACTAGTTTTTAACAAAGAGCAAATGAACAAAAAAGCCTTCCTAAGCACACTGGTCTACTTTAACAAAACATGGCAGCGGTGGGATTTGAACCCACGCCTCAAATGAGACTGGAGCCTAAATATAGCGCCTTAGACCGCTCGGCCACGCTACCCAAGCTGGGTGCTGTGCTTCCGATATCTCCCACAGTCACACAAGCAGAGCCCAGATGGTGCCAAAGTGTGAACAAGATTAAAAACACCACACTGAAAAGGATGGCTTTTGCTATCAAATGCTTGATTTGCCAAAGTTGTTTAATTTGACCATGCAGGCCCTTAGCTCCCGCGATTTGCCCTGCCTGACCAGCAGGTGCTGCCGATAGCTCAAAGGTTTAATATCTAAACATTAAGTGCCGGTGGTTCTGAGTTTGAATCCTTTGGCAGTCAAACGGCGTAAGTCATTCGAAACCGTC
Source organism: Spea bombifrons (assembly GCF_027358695.1). Taxonomy (NCBI): domain Eukaryota; kingdom Metazoa; phylum Chordata; class Amphibia; order Anura; family Pelobatidae; genus Spea; species Spea bombifrons. The sequence goes on from NC_071090.1 coordinate 38,789,520, forward strand.
AATTAACCTTTTTATGTTTTCGGAGGTCTTGTGTGTCTTTCTTACCGTTGTTTATATGACTAAATTAATCCTTGTGTTGCTTTTCCACGTGTGGCCTTCAGGGGCATATGGTTAGTTTGCGGGAAGGAATCTTGTGTTGCTGAGTGCATTTCGGGAACAAATGACAAACAGAGGGGAAAAAGCATGGCAGCGGTGGGATTTGAACCCACGCCTCCAAAGAGACTGGAGCCTTAATCCAGCGCCTTAGACCGCTCGGCCACGCTACCAAGTCATGCTGTCTCTGCCCCACTCTCCAAGGGGGATTACTCACTAAAGGAAGCGTTTCAGGTTCGAGTCCCTCACTTCACTATTCATAATGAAGAGTCAACAGTTGCCGGTTTCTCCAGCAGGAAGGGCAGAGCTGGCCCTGTGTAATGCAAGATTGAATGGGTGAGGGGACTTTGAAGAAATAACACTGATTCCACTAGGCATTATACCGGGCCAACCAAGCTCTTCCTGCAGCAGAAGCTGACTGGGGTTAGAGCTTGGTAACATAGAATTACTTCAAGTAGGCTTAAAGTATCTTTCTGCAACACTTTAGGAGATTAGAGACTTGCTAAGGGTCTTGTTTCCCAGGACGACAGAATACCAATTGAACACTAGTTTTTAACAAAGAGCAAATGAACAAAAAAGCCTTCCTAAGCACACTGGTCTACTTTAACAAAACATGGCAGCGGTGGGATTTGAACCCACGCCTCAAATGAGACTGGAGCCTAAATCCAGCGCCTTAGACCGCTCGGCCACGCTACCCAAGCTGGGTGCTGTGCTTCCGATATCTCCCACAGTCACACAAGCAGAGCCCAGATGGTGCCAAAGTGTGAACAAGATTAAAAACACCACACTGAAAAGGATGGCTTTTGCTATCAAATGCTTGATTTGCCAAAGTTGTTTAATTTGACCATGCAGGCCCTTAGCTACCGCGATTTGCCCTGCCTGACCAGCAGGTGCTGCCGATAGCTCAAAGGTTTAATATCTAAGCATTAGGTGCCGGGGGTTCTGAGTTTGAATCCTTTGGCAGTCAAACGGCGTAAGTCATTCGAAACTGTCAATTAAACTTTTTATGTTTTTGGAGGTCTTGTGTGTCTTTCTTACTGTTGTTTATATGACTAAATCAATCCTTGTGTTGCTTTTCCACGTGTGGCCTTCAGGGGCATATGGTTAGTTTGCGGGAAGGAATCTTGTGTTGCTGAGTGCATTTCGGGAACAAATGACAAACAGAGGGAAAAAGCATGGCAGCGGTGGGATTTGAACCCACGCCTCCGAAGAGACTGGAGCCTTAATCCAGCGCCTTAGACCGCTCGGCCACGCTACCAAGTCATGCCGTTTCTGCACCACTCTCCAAGGGGGATTACTCACTAAAGGAAGCGTTTCAGGTTCGAGTCCCTCACTTCACTATTCATAATGAAGAGTCAACAGTTGCCGGTTTCTCCAGCAGGAAGGGCAGAGCTGGCCCTGTGTAATGCAAGATTGAATGGGTGAGGGGACTTTGAAGAAATAACACTGATTCCACTAGGCATTATACCGGGCCAACCAAGCTCTTCCTGCAGCAGAAGCTGACTGGGGTTAGAGCTTGGTAATATAGAATTACTTCAAGTAGGCTTAAAGTATCTTTCTGCAACACTTTAGGAGATTAGAGACTTGCTAAGGGTCTTGTTTCCCAGGACGACTGAATACCAATTGAACACTAGTTTTTAAAAAAGAGCAAATGAACAAAAAAGCCTTCCTAAGCACACTGGTCTACTTTAACAAAACATGGCAGCGGTGGGATTTGAACCCACGCCTCAAATGAGACTGGAGCCTAAATCCAGCGCCTTAGACCGCTCGGCCACGCTACCCAAGCTGGGTGCTGTGCTTCCGATATCTCCCACAGTCACACAAGCAGAGCCCAGATGGTGCCAAAGTGTGAACAAGATTAAAAACACCACACTGAAAAGGATGGCTTTTGCTATCAAATGCTTGATTTGCCAAAGTTGTTTAATTTGACCATGCAGGCCCTTAGCTCCCGCGATTTGCCCTGCCTGACCAGCAGGTGCTGCCGATAGCTCAAAGGTTAAATATCTAAGCATTAGGTGCCGGGGGTTCTGAGTTTGAATCCTTTGGCAGTCAAAAGGCGTAAGTCATTCGAAACTGTCAATTAACCTTTTTATGTTTTTGGAGGTCTTGTGTGTCTTTCTTACCGTTGTTTATATGACTAAATCAATCCTTGTGTTGCTTTTCCACGTGTGGCCTTCAGGGGCATATGGTTAGTTTGCGGGAAGGAATCTTGTGTTGCTGAGTGCATTTCGGGAACAAATGACAAACAGAGGGAAAAAGCATGGCAGCGGTGGGATTTGAACCCACGCCTCCAAAGACACTGGAGCCTTAATCCAGCGCCTTAGACCGCTCGGCCACGCTACCGAGTCAAGCCGTTTCTGCACAACTCTCCAAGGGGGATTACTCACTAAAGGAAGCGTTTCAGGTTCGAGTCCCTCACTTCACTATTCATAATGAAGAGTCAACAGTTGCCGGTTTCTCCAGCAGGAAGGGCAGAGCTGGCCCTGTGTAATGCAAGATTGAATGGGTGAGGGGACTTTGAAGAAATAACACTGATTCCACTAGGCATTATACAGGGCCAACCAAGCTCTTCCTGCAGCAGAAGCTGACTGGGGTTAGAGCTTGGTAACATAGAATTACTTCAAGTAGGCTTAAAGTATCTTTCTGCAACACTTTAGGAGATTAGAGACTTGCTAAGGGTCTTGTTTCCCAGGACGACAGAATACCAATTGAACACTAGTTTTTAACAAAGAGCAAATGAACAAAAAAGCCTTCCTAAGCACACTGTTCTACTTTAACAAAACATGGCTGCGGTGGGATTTGAACCCACGCCTCAAATGAGACTGGAGCCTAAATCCAGCGCCTTAGACCGCTCGGCCACGCTACCCAAGCTGGGTGCTGTGCTTCCGATATCTCCCACAGTCACACAAGCAGAGCCCAGATGGTGCCAAAGTGTGAACAAGATTAAAAACACCACACTGAAAAGGATGGCTTTTGCTATCAAATGCTTGATTTGCCAAAGTTGTTTAATTTGACCATGCAGGCCCTTAGCTCCCGCGATTTGCCCTGCCTGACCAGCAGGTGCTGCCGATAGCTCAAAGGTTTAATATCTAAACATTAAGTGCCGGGGGTTCTGAGTTTGAATCCTTTGGCAGTCAAACGGCGTAAGTCATTCGAAACCATCAATTAACCTTTTTATGTTTTCGGAGGTCTTGTGTGTCTTTCTTACCGTTGTTTATATGACTAAATTAATCCTTGTGTTGCTTTTCCACGTGTGGCCTTCAGGGGCATATGGTTAGTTTGCGGGAAGGAATCTTGTGTTGCTGAGTGCATTTCGGGAACAAATGACAAACAGAGGGAAAAAGCATGGCAGCGGTGGGATTTGAACCCACGCCTCCAAAGAGACTGGAGCCTTAATCCAGCACCTTAGACCGCTCGGCCACGCTACCAAGTCATGCTGTCTCTGCACCACTCTCCAAGGGGGATTACTCACTAAAGGAAGCGTTTCAGGTTCGAGTCCCTCACTTCACTATTCATAATGAAGAGTCAACAGTTGCCGGTTTCTCCAGCAGGAAGGGCAGAGCTGGCCCTGTGTAATGCAAGATTGAATGGGTGAGGGGACTTTGAAGAAATAACACTGATTCCACTAGGCATTATACCGGGCCAACCAAGCTCTTCCTGCAGCAGAAGCTGACTGGGGTTAGAGCTTGGTAACATAGAATTACTTCAAGTAGGCTTAAAGTATCTTTCTGCAACACTTTAGGAGATTAGAGACTTGCTAAGGGTCTTGTTTCCCAGGACGACTGAATACCAATTGAACACTAGTTTTTAACAAAGAGCAAATGAACAAACAAGCCTTCCTAAGCACACTGGTCTACTTTAACAAAACATGACAGCGGTGGGATTTGAACCCACGCCTCAAATGAGACTGGAACCTAAAGCCAGCGCCTTAGACCGCTCGGCCACGCTACCCAAGATGGGTGCTGTGCTTCCGATATCTCCCACAGTCACACAAGCAGAGCCCAGATGGTGCCAAAGTGTGAACAAGATTAAAAACACCACACTGAAAAGGATGGCTTTTGCTATCAAATGCTTGATTTGCCAAAGTTGTTTAATTTGACCATGCAGGCCCTTAGCTCCCGCGATTTGCCCTGCCTGACCAGCAGGTGCTGCCGATAGCTCAAAGGTTTAATATCTAAGCATTAGGTGCCGGGGGTTCTGAGTTTGAATCCTTTGGCAGTCAAACGGCGTAAGTCATTCGAAACTGTCAATTAACCTTTTTATGTTTTTGGAGGTCTTGTGTGTCTTTCTTACTGTTGTTTATATGACTAAATCAATCCTTGTGTTGCTTTTCCACGTGTGGCCTTCAGGGGCATATGGTTAGTTTGCGGGAAGGAATCTTGTGTTGCTGAGTGCATTTCGGGAACAAATGACAAACAGAGGGAAAAAGCATGGCAGCGGTGGGATTTGAACCCACGCCTCCGAAGAGACTGGAGCCTTAATCCAGCGCCTTAGAACGCTCGGCCACGCTACCAAGTCATGCTGTTTTTGCACCACTCTCCAAGTGGGATTACTCACTAAAGGAAGCGTTTCAGGTTCGAGTCCCTCACTTCACTATTCATAATGAAGAGTCAACAGTTGCCGGTTTCTCCAGCAGGAAGGGCAGAGCTGGCCCTGTGTAATGCAAGATTGAATGGGTGAGGGGACTTTGAAGAAATAACACTGATTCCACTAGGCATTATACCGGGCCAACCAAGCTCTTCCTGCAGCAGAAGCTGACTGGGGTTAGAGCTTGGTAACATAGAATTACTTCAAGTAGGCTTAAAGTATCTTTCTGCAACACTTTAGGAGATTAGAGACTTGCTAAGGGTCTTGTTTCCCAGGACGACTGAATACCAATTGAACACTAGTTTTTAACAAAGAGCAAATGAACAAACAAGCCTTCCTAAGCACACTGGTCTACTTTAACAAAACATGACAGCGGTGGGATTTGAACCCACGCCTCAAATGAGACTGGAACCTAAAGCCAGCGCCTTAGACCGCTCGGCCACGCTACCCAAGATGGGTGCTGTGCTTCCGATATCTCCCACAGTCACACAAGCAGAGCCCAGATGGTGCCAAAGTGTGAACAAGATTAAAAACACCACACTGAAAAGGATGGCTTTTGCTATCAAATGCTTGATTTGCCAAAGTTGTTTAATTTGACCATGCAGGCCCTTAGCTCTCGCGATTTGCCCTGCCTGACCAGCAGGTGCTGCCGATAGCTCAAAGGTTTAATATCTAAACATTAGGTGCCGGGGGTTCTGAGTTTGAATCCTTTGGCAGTCAAACGGCGTAAGTCATTCGAAACCGTCAATTAACCTTTTTATGTTTTCGGAGGTCTTGTGTGTCTTTCTTACCGTTGTTTATATGACTAATTTAATCCTTGTGTTGCTTTTCCACGTGTGGCCTTCAGGGGCATATGGTTAGTTTGCGGGAAGGAATCTTGTGTTGCTGAGTGCATTTCGGGAACAAATGACAAACAGAGGGAAAAAGCATGGCAGCAGTGGGATTTGAATCCACTCCTCCGAAGAGACTGGAGCCTTAATCCAGCACCTTAGACCGCTCGGCCACGCTACCAAGTCATGCCGTTTCTGCACCACTCTCCAAGGGGGATTACTCACTAAAGGAAGCGTTTCAGGTTCGAGTCCCTCACTTCACTATTCATAATGAAGAGTCAACAGTTGCCGGTTTCTCCAGCAGGAAGGGCAGAGCTGGCCCTGTGTAATGCAAGATTGAATGGGTGAGGGGACTTTGAAGAAATAACACTGATTCCACTAGGCATTATACCGGGCCAACCAAGCTCTTCCTGCAGCAGAAGCTGACTGGGGTTAGAGCTTGGTAATATAGAATTACTTCAAGTAGGCTTAAAGTATCTTTCTGCAACACTTTAGGAGATTAGAGACTTGCTAAGGGTCTTGTTTCCCAGGACGACAGAATACCAATTGAACACTAGTTTTTAACAAAGAGCAAATGAACAAAAAAGCCTTCCTAAGCACACTGGTCTACTTTAACAAAACATGGCAGCGGTGGGATTTGAACACACGCCTCAAATGAGACTGGAGCCTAAATCCAGCGCCTTAGACCGCTCGGCCACGCTACCCAAGCTGGGTGCTGTGCTTCCGATATCTCCCACAGTCACACAAGCAGAGCCCAGATGGTGCCAAAGTGTGAACAAGATTAAAAACACCACACTGAAAAGGATGGCTTTTGCTATCAAATGCTTGATTTGCCAAAGTTGTTTAATTTGACCATGCAGGCCCTTAGCTCCCGCGATTTGCCCTGCCTGACCAGCAGGTGCTGCCGATAGCTCAAAGGTTAAATATCTAAGCATTAGGTGCCGGGGGTTCTGAGTTTGAATCCTTTGGCAGTCAAAAGGCGTAAGTCATTTGAAACTGTCAATTAACCTTTTTATGTTTTTGGAGGTCTTGTGTGTCTTTCTTACCGTTGTTTATATGACTAAATCAATCCTTGTGTTGCTTTTCCACGTGTGGCCTTCAGGGGCATATGGTTAGTTTGCGGGAAGGAATCTTGTGTTGCTGAGTGCATTTCGGGAACAAATGACAAACAGAGGGAAAAAGCATGGCAGCAGTGGGATTTGAATCCACTCCTCCGAAGAGACTGGAGCCTTAATCCAGCACCTTAGACCGCTCGGCCACGCTACCGAGTCAAGTTGTTTCTGCACAACTCTCCAAGGGGGATTACTCACTAAAGGAAGCGTTTCAGGTTCGAGTCCCTCACTTCACTATTCATAATGAAGAGTCAACAGTTGCCGGTTTCTCCAGCAGGAAGGGCAGAGCTGGCCCTGTGTAATGCAAGATTGAATGGGTGAGGGGACTTTGAAGAAATAACACTGATTCCACTAGGCATTATACCGGGCCAACCAAGCTCTTCCTGCAGCAGAAGCTGACTGGGGTTAGAGCTTGGTAATATAGAATTACTTCAAGTAGGCTTAAAGTATCTTTCTGCAACACTTTAGGAGATTAGAGACTTGCTAAGGGTCTTGTTTCCCAGGACGACAGAATACCAATTGAACACTAGTTTTTAACAAAGAGCAAATGAACAAAAAAGCCTTCCTAAGCACACTGGTCTACTTTAACAAAACATGGCAGCGGTGGGATTTGAACACACGCCTCAAATGAGACTGGAGCCTAAATCCAGCGCCTTAGACCGCTCGGCCACGCTACCCAAGCTGGGTGCTGTGCTTCCGATATCTCCCACAGTCACACAAGCAGAGCCCAGATGGTGCCAAAGTGTGAACAAGATTAAAAACACCACACTGAAAAGGATGGCTTTTGCTATCAAATGCTTGATTTGCCAAAGTTGTTTAATTTGACCATGCAGGCCCTTAGCTCCCGCGATTTGCCCTGCCTGACCAGCAGGTGCTGCCGATAGCTCAAAGGTTAAATATCTAAGCATTAGGTGCCGGGGGTTCTGAGTTTGAATCCTTTGGCAGTCAAAAGGCGTAAGTCATTTGAAACTGTCAATTAACCTTTTTATGTTTTTGGAGGTCTTGTGTGTCTTTCTTACCGTTGTTTATATGACTAAATCAATCCTTGTGTTGCTTTTCCACGTGTGGCCTTCAGGGGCATATGGTTAGTTTGCGGGAAGGAATCTTGTGTTGCTGAGTGCATTTCGGGAACAAATGACAAACAGAGGGAAAAAGCATGGCAGCGGTGGGATTTGAACCCACGCCTCCGAAGAGACCGGAGCCTTAATCCAGCGCCTTAGACCGCTCGGCCACGCTACCGAGTCAAGCCGTTTCTGCGCAACTCTCCAAGGGGGATTACTCACTAAAGGAAGCGTTTCAGGTTCGAGTCCCTCACTTCACTATTCATAATGAAGAGTCAACAGTTGCCGGTTTCTCCAGCAGGAAGGGCAGAGCTGGCCCTGTGTAATGCAAGATTGAATGGGTGAGGGGACTTTGAAGAAATAACACTGATTCCACTAGGCATTATACCGGACCAACCAAGCTCTTCCTGCAGCAGAAGCTGACTGGGGTTAGAGCTTGGTAATATAGAATTACTTCAAGTAGGCTTAAAGTATCTTTCTGCAACACTTTAGGAGATTAGAGACTTGCTAAGGGTCTTGTTTCCCAGGACGACAGAATACCAATTGAACACTAGTTTTTAACAAAGAGCAAATGAACAAAAAAGCCTTCCTAAGCACACTGGTCTACTTTAACAAAACATGGCAGCGGTGGGATTTGAACCCACGCCTCAAATGAGACTGGAGCCTAAATCCAGCGCCTTAGACCACTCGGCCACGCTACCCAAGCTGGGTGCTGTGCTTCCGATATCTCCCACAGTCACACAAGCAGAGCCCAGATGGTGCCAAAGTGTGAACAAGATTAAAAACACCACACTGAAAAGGATGGCTTTTGCTATCAAATGCTTGATTTGCCAAAGTTGTTTAATTTGACCATGCAGGCCCTTAGCTCCCGCGATTTGCCCTGCCTGACCAGCAGGTGCTGCCGATAGCTCAAAGGTTTAATATCTAAACATTAGGTGCCGGGGGTTCTGAGTTTGAATCCTTTGGCAGTCAAACGGCGTAAGTCATTCGAAACCGTCAATTAACCTTTTTATGTTTTCGGAGGTCTTGTGTGTCTTTCTTACCGTTGTTTATATGACTAATTTAATCCTTGTGTTGCTTTTCCACGTGTGGCCTTCAGGGGCATATGGTTAGTTTGCGGGAAGGAATCTTGTGTTGCTAGGTGCATTTCGGGAACAAATGACAAACAGAGGGAAAAAGCATGGCAGCAGTGGGATTTGAACCCACTCCTCCGAAGAGACTGGAGCCTTAATCCAGCGCCTTAGACCGCTCGGCCACGCTACCAAGTCATGCCGTTTCTGCACCACTCTCCAAGGGGGATTACTCACTAAAGGAAGCGTTTCAGGTTCGAGTCCCTCACTTCACTATTCATAATGAAGAGTCAACAGTTGCCGGTTTCTCCAGCAGGAAGGGCAGAGCTGGCCCTGTGTAATGCAAGATTGAATGGGTGAGGGGACTTTGAAGAAATAACACTGATTCCACTAGGCATTATACCGGGCCAACCAAGCTCTTCCTGCAGCAGAAGCTGACTGGGGTTAGAGCTTGGTAATATAGAATTACTTCAAGTAGGCTTAAAGTATCTTTCTGCAACACTTTAGGAGATTAGAGACTTGCTAAGGGTCTTGTTTCCCAGGACGACAGAATACCAATTGAACACTAGTTTTTAACAAAGAGCAAATGAACAAAAAAGCCTTCCTAAGAACACTGGTCTACTTTAACAAAACATGGCAGCGGTGGGATTTAAACCCACGCCTCAAATGAGACTGGAGCCTAAATCCAGCGCCTTAGACCGCTCGGCCACGCTACCCAAGCTGGGTGCTGTGTTTCCGATATCTCCCACAGTCACACAAGCAGAGCCCAGATGGTGCCAAAGTGTGAACAAGATTAAAAACACCACACTGAAAAGGATGGCTTTTGCTATCAAATGCTTGATTTGCCAAAGTTGTTTAATTTGACCATGCAGGCCCTTAGCTCCCGCGATTTGCCCTGCTTGACCAGCAGGTGCTGCCGATAGCTCAAAGGTTAAATATCTAAGCATTAGGTGCCGGGGGTTCTGAGTTTGAATCCTTTGGCAGTCAAAAGGCGTAAGTCATTCGAAACTGTCAATTAACCTTTTTATGTTTTTGGAGGTCTTGTGTGTCTTTCTTACCGTTGTTTATATGACTAAATCAATCCTTGTGTTGCTTTTCCACATGTGGCCTTCAGGGGCATATGGTTAGTTTGCGGGAAGGAATCTTGTGTTGCTGAGTGCATTTCGGGAACAAATGACAAACAGAGGGAAAAAGCATGGCAGCGGTGAGATTTGAACCCACGCCTCCGAAGAGACTGGAGCCTTAATCCAGCGCCTTAGACCGCTCAGCCACGCTACCGAGTCAAGCCGTTTCTGCACAACTCTCCAAGGGGGATTACTCACTAAAGGAAGCGTTTCAGGTTCGAGTCCCTCACTTCACTATTCATAATGAAGAGTCAACAGTTGCCGGTTTCTCCAGCAGGAAGGGCAGAGCTGGCCCTGTGTAATGCAAGATTGAATGGGTGAGGGGACTTTGAAGAAATAACACTGATTCCACTAGGCATTATACCGGGCCAACCAAGCTCTTCCTGCAGCAGAAGCTGACTGGGGTTAGAGCTTGGTAATATAGAATTACTTCAAGTAGGCTTAAAGTATCTTTCTGCAACACTTTAGGAGATTAGAGACTTGCTAAGGGTCTTGTTTCCCAGGACGACAGAATACCAATTGAACACTAGTTTTTAACAAAGAGCAAATGAACAAAAAAGCCTTCCTCAGCACACTGGTCTACTTTAACAAAACACAGCAGCGGTGGGATTTGAACCCACGCCTCAAATGAGACTGGAGCCTAAATCTAGCGCCTTAGACCGCTCGGCCACGCTACCCAAGCTGGGTGCTGTGCTTCCGATATCTCCCACAGTCACACAAGCAGAGCCCAGATGGTGCCAAAGTGTGAACAAGATTAAAAACACCACACTGAAAAGGATGGCTTTTGCTATCAAATGCTTGATTTGCCAAAGTTGTTTAATTTGACCATGCAGGCCCTTAGCTCCCGCGATTTGCCCTGCCTGACCAGCAGGTGCTGCCGATAGCTCAAAGGTTTAATATCTAAACATTAAGTGCCGGTGGTTCTGAGTTTGAATCCTTTGGCAGTCAAACGGCGTAAGTCATTCGAAACCGTCAATTAACCTTTTTATGTTTTCGGAGGTCTTGTGTGTCTTTCTTACCGTTGTTTATATGACTAAATTAATCCTTGTGTTGCTTTTCCACGTGTGGCCTTCAGGGGCATATGGTTAGTTTGCGAGAAGGAATCTTGTGTTGCTGAGTGCATTTCGGGAACAAATGACAAACAGAGGGGAAAAAGCATGGCAGCGGTAGGATTTGAACCCACGCCTCCAAAGAGACTGGAGCCTTAATCCAGCGCCTTAGACCGCTCGGCCACGCTACCAAGTCATGCTGTCTCTGCACCACTCTCCAAGGGGGATTACTCACTAAAGGAAGCGTTTCAGGTTCGAGTCCCTCACTTCACTATTCATAATGAAGAGTCAACAGTTGCCGGTTTCTCCAGCAGGAAGGGCAGAGCTGGCCCTGTGTAATGCAAGATTGAATGGGTGAGGGGACTTTGAAGAAATAACACTGATTCCACTAGGCATTATAACGGGCCAACCAAGCTCTTCCTGCAGCAGAAGCTGACTGGGGTTAGAGCTTGGTAACATAGAATTACTTCAAGTAGGCTTAAAGTATCTTTCTGCAACACTTTAGGAGATTAGAGACTTGCTAAGGGTCTTGTTTCCCAGGACGACAGAATACCAATTGAACACTAGTTTTTAACAAAGAGCAAATGAACAAAAAAGCCTTCCTAAGCACACTGGTCTACTTTAACAAAACATGGCAGCGGTGGTATTTGAACCCATGCCTCAAATGAGACTGGAGCCTAAATCCAGCGCCTTAGACCGCTCGGCCACGCTACCCAAGCTGGGTGCTGTGCTTCCGATATCTCCCACAGTCACACAAGCAGAGCCCAGATGGTGCCAAAGTGTGAACAAGATTAAAAACACCACACTGAAAAGGATGGCTTTTGCTATCAAATGCTTGATTTGCCAAAGTTGTTTAATTTGACCATGCAGGCCCTTAGCTCCCGCGATTTGCCCTGCCTGACCAGCAGGTGCTGCCGATAGCTCAAAGGTTTAATATCTAAGCATTAGGTGCCGGGGGTTCTGAGTTTGAATCCTTTGGCAGTCAAACGGCGTAAGTCATTCGAAACTGTCAATTAAACTTTTTATGTTTTTGGAGGTCTTGTGTGTCTTTCTTACTGTTGTTTATATGACTAAATCAATCCTTGTGTTGCTTTTCCACGTGTGGCCTTCAGGGGCATATGGTTAGTTTGCGGGAAGGAATCTTGTGTTGCTGAGTGCATTTCGGGAACAAATGACAAACAGAGGGAAAAAGCATGGCAGCGGTGGGATTTGAACCCACGCCTCCGAAGAGACTGGAGCCTTAATCCAGCGCCTTAGACCGCTCGGCCACGCTACCAAGTCATGCTGTTTCTGCGCCACTCTCCAAGGGTGATTACTCACTAAAGGAAGCGTTTCAGGTTCGAGTCCCTCACTTCACTATTCATAATGAAGAGTCAACAGTTGCCGGTTTCTCCAGCGGGAAGGGCAGAGCTGGCCCTGTGTAATGCAAGATTGAATGGGTGAGGGGACTTTGAAGAAATAACACTGATTCCACTAGGCATTATACCGGGCCAACCAAGCTCTTCCTGCAGCAGAAGCTGACTGGGGTTAGAGCTTGGTAATATAGAATTACTTCAAGTAGGCTTAAAGTATCTTTCTGCAACACTTTAGGAGATTAGAGACTTGCTAAGGGTCTTGTTTCCCAGGACGACTGAATACCAATTGAACACTAGTTTTTAACAAAGAGCAAATGAACAAACAAGCCTTCCTAAGCACACTGGTCTACTTTAACAAAACATGACAGCGGTGGGATTTGAACCCACGCCTCAAATGAGACTGGAACCTAAAGCCAGCGCCTTAGACCGCTCGGCCACGCTACCCAAGATGGGTGCTGTGCTTCCGATATCTCCCACAGTCACACAAGCAGAGCCCAGATGGTGCCAAAGTGTGAACAAGATTAAAAACACCACACTGAAAAGGATGGCTTTTGCTATCAAATGCTTGATTTGCCAAAGTTGTTTAATTTGACCATGCAGGCCCTTAGCTCCCGCGATTTGCCCTGCCTGACCAGCAGGTGCTACCGATAGCTCAAAGGTTAAATATCTAAGCATTAGGTGCCGGGGGTTCTGAGTTTGAATCCTTTGGCAGTCAAAAGGCGTAAGTCATTCGAAACTGTCAATTAACCTTTTTATGTTTTTGGAGGTCTTGTGTGTCTTTCTTACCGTTGTTTATATGACTAAATCAATCCTTGTGTTGCTTTTCCACGTGTGGCCTTCAGGGGCATATGGTTAGTTTGCGGGAAGGAATCTTGTGTTGCTGAGTGCATTTCGGGAACAAATGACAAACAGAGGGAAAAAGCATGGCAGCGGTGGGATTTGAACCCACGCCTCCGAAGAGACTGGAGCCTTAATCCAGCGCCTTAGACCGCTCGGCCACGCTACCGAGTCAAGCCATTTCTGCACAACTCTCCAAGGGGGATTACTCACTAAAGGAAGCGTTTCAGGTTCGAGTCCCTCACTTCACTATTCATAATGAAGAGTCAACAGTTGCCGGTTTCTCCAGCAGGAAGGGCAGAGCTGGCCCTGTGTAATGCAAGATTGAATGGGTGAGGGGACTTTGAAGAAATAACACTGATTCCACTAGGCATTATACCGGGCCAACCAAGCTCTTCCTGCAGCAGAAGCTGACTGGGGTTAGAGCTTGGTAACATAGAATTACTTCAAGTAGGCTTAAAGTATCTTTCTGCAACACTTTAGGAGATTAGAGACTTGCTAAGGGTCTTGTTTCCCAGGACGACAGAATACCAATTGAACACTAGTTTTTAACAAAGAGCAAATGAACAAAAAAGCCTTCCTAAGCACACTGGTCTACTTTAACAAAACATGGCAGCGGTGGGATTTGAACCCACGCCTCAAATGAGACTGGAGCCTAAATCCAGCGCCTTAGACCGCTCGGCCACGCTACCCAAGCTGGGTGCTGTGCTTCCGATATCTCCCACAGTCACACAAGCAGAGCCCAGATGGTGCCAAAGTGTGAACAAGATTAAAAACACCACACTGAAAAGGATGGCTTTTGCTATCAAATGCTTGATTTGCCAAAGTTGTTTAATTTGACCATGCAGGCCCTTAGCTCCCGCGATTTGCCCTGCCTGACCAGCAGGTGCTGCCGATAGCTCAAAGGTTTAATATCTAAACATTAAGTGCCGGGGGTTCTGAGTTTGAATCCTTTGGCAGTCAAACGGCGTAAGTCATTCGAAACCATCAATTAACCTTTTTATGTTTTCGGAGGTCTTGTGTGTCTTTCTTACCGTTGTTTATATGACTAAATTAATCCTTGTGTTGCTTTTCCACGTGTGGCCTTCAGGGGCATATGGTTAGTTTGCGGGAAGGAATCTTGTGTTGCTGAGTGCATTTCGGGAACAAATGACAAACAGAGGGAAAAAGCATGGCAGCGGTGGGATTTGAACCCACGCCTCCAAAGAGACTGGAGCCTTAATCCAGCGCCTTAGACCGCTCGGCCACGCTACCAAGTCATGCTGTCTCTGCACCACTCTCCAAGGGGGATTACTCACTAAAGGAAGCGTTTCAGGTTCGAGTCCCTCACTTCACTATTCATAATGAAGAGTCAACAGTTGCCGGTTTCTCCAGCAGGAAGGGCAGAGCTGGCCCTGTGTAATGCAAGATTGAATGGGTGAGGGGACTTTGAAGAAATAACACTGATTCCACTAGGCATTATACCGGGCCAACCAAGCTCTTCCTGCAGCAGAAGCTGACTGGGGTTAGAGCTTGGTAACATAGAATTACTTCAAGTAGGCTTAAAGTATCTTTCTGCAACACTTTAGGAGATTAGAGACTTGCTAAGGGTCTTGTTTCCCAGGACGACTGAATACCAATTGAACACTAGTTTTTAACAAAGAGCAAATGAACAAACAAGCCTTCCTAAGCACACTGGTCTACTTTAACAAAACATGACAGCGGTGGGATTTGAACCCACGCCTCAAATGAGACTGGAACCTAAAGCCAGCGCCTTAGACCGCTCGGCCACGCTACCCAAGATGGGTGCTGTGCTTCCGATATCTCCCACAGTCACACAAGCAGAGCCCAGATGGTGCCAAAGTGTGAACAAGATTAAAAACACCACACTGAAAAGGATGGCTTTTGCTATCAAATGCTTGATTTGCCAAAGTTGTTTAATTTGACCATGCAGGCCCTTAGCTCCCGCGATTTGCCCTGCCTGACCAGCAGGTGCTGCCGATAGCTCAAAGGTTTAATATCTAAGCATTAGGTGCCGGGGGTTCTGAGTTTGAATCCTTTGGCAGTCAAACGGCGTAAGTCATTCGAAACTGTCAATTAACCTTTTTATGTTTTTGGAGGTCTTGTGTGTCTTTCTTACTGTTGTTTATATGACTAAATCAATCCTTGTGTTGCTTTTCCACGTGTGGCCTTCAGGGGCATATGGTTAGTTTGCGGGAAGGAATCTTGTGTTGCTGAGTGCATTTCGGGAACAAATGACAAACAGAGGGAAAAAGCATGGCAGCGGTGGGATTTGAACCCACGCCTCCGAAGAGACTGGAACCTTAATCCAGCGCCTTAGAACGCTCGGCCACGCTACCAAGTCATGCTGTTTTTGCACCACTCTCCAAGTGGGATTACTCACTAAAGGAAGCGTTTCAGGTTCGAGTCCCTCACTTCACTATTCATAATGAAGAGTCAACAGTTGCCGGTTTCTCCAGCAGGAAGGGCAGAGCTGGCCCTGTGTAATGCAAGATTGAATGGGTGAGGGGACTTTGAAGAAATAACACTGATTCCACTAGGCATTATACCGGGCCAACCAAGCTCTTCCTGCAGCAGAAGCTGACTGGGGTTAGAGCTTGGTAATATAGAATTACTTCAAGTAGGCTTAAAGTATCTTTCTGCAACACTTTAGGAGATTAGAGACTTGCTAAGGGTCTTGTTTCCCAGGACGACAGAATACCAATTGAACACTAGTTTTTAACAAAGAGCAAATGAACAAAAAAGCCTTCCTAAGCACACTGGTCTACTTTAACAAAACATGGCAGCGGTGGGATTTGAACCCACGCCTCAAATGAGACTGGAGCCTAAATCCAGCGCCTTAGACCGCTCGGCCACGCTACCCAAGCTGGGTGCTGTGCTTCCGATATCTCCCACAGTCACACAAGCAGAGCCCAGATGGTGCCAAAGTGTGAACAAGATTAAAAACACCACACTGAAAAGGATGGCTTTTGCTATCAAATGCTTGATTTGCCAAAGTTGTTTAATTTGACCATGCAGGCCCTTAGCTCCCGCGATTTGCCCTGCCTGACCAGCAGGTGCTGCCAATAGCTCAAAGGTTTAATATCTAAGCATTAGGTGCCGGGGGTTCTGAGTTTGAATCCTTTGGCAGTCAAACGGCGTAAGTCATTCGAAACTGTCAATTAACCTTTTTATGTTTTTGGAGGTCTTGTGTGTCTTTCTTACTGTTGTTTATATGACTAAATCAATCCTTGTGTTGCTTTTCCACGTGTGGCCTTCAGGGGCATATGGTTAGTTTGCGGGAAGGAATCTTGTGTTGCTGAGTGCATTTCGGGAACAAATGACAAACAGAGGGAAAAAGCATGGCAGCGGTGGGATTTGAACCCACGCCTCCGAAGAGACTGGAGCCTTAATCCAACGCCTTAGACCGCTCGGCCACGCTACCAAGTCATGCTGTTTTTGCACCACTCTCCAAGGGGGATTACTCACTAAAGGAAGCGTTTCAGGTTCGAGTCCCTCACTTCACTATTCATAATGAAGAGTCAACAGTTGCCGGTTTCTCCAGCAGGAAGGGCAGAGCTGGCCCTGTGTAATGCAAGATTGAATGGGTGAGGGGACTTTGAAGAAATAACACTGATTCCACTAGGCATTATACCGGGCCAACCAAGCTCTTCCTGCAGCAGAAGCTGACTGGGGTTAGAGCTTGGTAATATAGAATTACTTCAAGTAGGCTTAAAGTATCTTTCTGCAACACTTTAGGAGATTAGAGACTTGCTAAGGGTCTTGTTTCCCAGGACGACAGAATACCAATTGAACACTAGTTTTTAACAAAGAGCAAATGAACAAAAAAGCCTTCCTAAGCACACTGGTCTACTTTAACAAAACATGGCAGCGGTGGGATTTGAACCCACGCCTCAAATGAGACTGGAGCCTAAATCCAGCACCTTAGACCGCTCGGCCACGCTACCCAAGCTGGGTGCTGTGCTTCCGATATCTCCCACAGTCACACAAGCAGAGCCCAGATGGTGCCAAAGTGTGAACAAGATTAAAAACACCACACTGAAAAGGATGGCTTTTGCTATCAAATGCTTGATTTGCCAAAGTTGTTTAATTTGACCATGCAGGCCCTTAGCTCCCGCGATTTGCCCTGCCTGACCAGCAGGTGCTGCCGATAGCTCAAAGGTTAAATATCTAAGCATTAGGTGCCGGGGGTTCTGAGTTTGAATCCTTTGGCAGTCAAAAGGCGTAAGTCATTCGAAACTGTCAATTAACCTTTTTATGTTTTTGGAGGTCTTGTGTGTCTTTCTTACCGTTGTTTATATGACTAAATCAATCCTTGTGTTGCTTTTCCACGTGTGGCCTTCAGGGGCATATGGTTAGTTTGCGGGAAGGAATCTTGTGTTGCTGAGTGCATTTCGGGAACAAATGACAAACAGAGGGAAAAAGCATGGCAGCGGTGGGATTTGAACCCACGCCTCCGAAGAGACTGGAGCCTTAATCCGGCGCCTTAGACCGCTCGGCCACGCTACCGAGTCAAGCCGTTTCTGCACAACTCTCCAAGGGGGATTACTCACTAAAGGAAGCGTTTCAGGTTCGAGTCCCTCACTTCACTATTCATAATGAAGAGTCAACAGTTGCCGGTTTCTCCAGCAGGAAGGGCAGAGCTGGCCCTGTGTAATGCAAGATTGAATGGGTGAGGGGACTTTGAAGAAATAACACTGATTCCACTAGGCATTATACCGGGCCAACCAAGCTCTTCCTGCAGCAGAAGCTGACTGGGGTTAGAGCTTGGTAATATAGAATTACTTCAAGTAGGCTTAAAGTATCTTTCTGCAACACTTTAGGAGATTAGAGACTTGCTAAGGGTCTTGTTTCCCAGGACGACAGAATACCAATTGAACACTAGTTTTTAACAAAGAGCAAATGAACAAAAAAGCCTTCCTAAGCACACTGGTCTACTTTAACAAAACATGGCAGCGGTGGGATTTGAACCCACGCCTCAAATGAGACTGGAGCCTAAATCCAGCGCCTTAGACCGCTCGGCCACGCTACCCAAGCTGGGTGCTGTGCTTCCGATATCTCCCACAGTCACACAAGCAGAGCCCAGATGGTGCCAAAGTGTGAACAAGATTAAAAACACCACACTGAAAAGGATGGCTTTTGCTATCAAATGCTTGATTTGCCAAAGTTGTTTAATTTGACCATGCAGGCCCTTAGCTCCCGCGATTTGCCCTGCCTGACCAGCAGGTGCTGCCGATAGCTCAAAGGTTAAATATCTAAGCATTAGGTGCCGGGGGTTCTGAGTTTGAATCCTTTGGCAGTCAAAAGGCGTAAGTCATTCGAAACTGTCAATTAACCTTTTTATGTTTTTGGAGGTCTTGTGTGTCTTTCTTACCGTTGTTTATATGACTAAATCAATCCTTGTGTTGCTTTTCCACGTGTGGCCTTCAGGGGCATATGGTTAGTTTGCGGGAAGGAATCTTGTGTTGCTGAGTGCATTTCGGGAACAAATGACAAACAGAGGGAAAAAGCATGCCAGCGGTGGGATTTGAACCCACGCCTCCGAAGAGACTGGAGCCTTAATCCAGCGCCTTAGACCGCTCGGCCACGCTACCGAGTCAAGCCGTTTCTGCACAACTCTCCAAGGGGGATTACTCACTAAAGGAAGCGTTTCAGGTTCGAGTCCCTCACTTCACTATTCATAATGAAGAGTCAACAGTTGCCGGTTTCTCCAGCAGGAAGGGCAGAGCTGGCCCTGTGTAATGCAAGATTGAATGGGTGAGGGGACTTTGAAGAAATAACAGATTCCACTAGGCATTATACCGGGCCAACCAAGCTCTTCCTGCAGCAGAAGCTGACTGGGGTTAGAGCTTGGTAATATAGAATTACTTCAAGTAGGCTTAAAGTATCTTTCTGCAACACTTTAGGAGATTAGAGACTTGCTAAGGGTCTTGTTTCCCAGGACGACAGAATACCAATTGAACACTAGTTTTTAACAAAGAGCAAATGAACAAACAAACCTTCCTAAGCACACTGGTCTACTTTAACAAAACATGGCAGTGGTGGGATTTGAACCCACGCCTCAAATGAGACTGGAGCCTAAATCCAGCGCCTTAGACCGCTCGGCCACGCTACCCAAGCTGGGTGCTGTGCTTCCGATATCTCCCACAGTCACACAAGCAGAGCCCAGATGGTGCCAAAGTGTGAACAAGATTAAAAACACCACACTGAAAAGGATGGCTTTTGCTATCAAATGCTTGATTTGCCAAAGTTGTTTAATTTGACCATGCAGGCCCTTAGCTCCCGCGATTTGCCCTGCCTGACCAGCAGGTGCTGCCAATAGCTCAAAGGTTTAATATCTAAGCATTAGGTGCCGGGGGTTCTGAGTTTGAATCCTTTGGCAGTCAAACGGCGTAAGTCATTCGAAACTGTCAATTAACCTTTTTATGTTTTTGGAGGTCTTGTGTGTCTTTCTTACTGTTGTTTATATGACTAAATCAATCCTTGTGTTGCTTTTCCACGTGTGGCCTTCAGGGGCATATGGTTAGTTTGCGGGAAGGAATCTTGTGTTGCTGAGTGCATTTCGGGAACAAATGACAAACAGAGGGAAAAAGCATGGCAGCGGTGGGATTTGAACCCACGCCTCCGAAGAGACTGGAGCCTTAATCCAGCGCCTTAGACCGCTCGGCCACGCTACCAAGTCATGCTGTTTTTGCACCACTCTCCAAGGGGGATTACTCACTAAAGGAAGCGTTTCAGGTTCGAGTCCCTCACTTCACTATTCATAATGAAGAGTCAACAGTTGCCGGTTTCTCCAGCAGGAAGGGCAGAGCTGGCCCTGTGTAATGCAAGATTGAATGGGTGAGGGGACTTTGAAGAAATAACACTGATTCCACTAGGCATTATACCGGGCCAACCAAGCTCTTCCTGCAGCAGAAGCTGACTGGGGTTAGAGCTTGGTAATATAGAATTACTTCAAGTAGGCTTAAAGTATCTTTCTGCAACACTTTAGGAGATTAGAGACTTGCTAAGGGTCTTGTTTCCCAGGACGACAGAATACCAATTGAACACTAGTTTTTAACAAAGAGCAAATGAACAAAAAAGCCTTCCTAAGCACACTGGTCTACTTTAACAAAACATGGCAGCGGTGGGATTTGAACCCACGCCTCAAATGAGACTGGAGCCTAAATCCAGCGCCTTAGACCGCTCGGCCACGCTACCCAAGCTGGGTGCTGTGCTTCCGATATCTCCCACAGTCACACAAGCAGAGCCCAGATGGTGCCAAAGTGTGAACAAGATTAAAAACACCACACTGAAAAGGATGGCTTTTGCTATCAAATGCTTGATTTGCCAAAGTTGTTTAATTTGACCATGCAGGCCCTTAGCTCCCGCGATTTGCCCTGCCTGACCAGCAGGTGCTGCCGATAGCTCAAAGGTTAAATATCTAAGCATTAGGTGCCGGGGGTTCTGAGTTTGAATCCTTTGGCAGTCAAAAGGCGTAAGTCATTTGAAACTGTCAATTAACCTTTTTATGTTTTTGGAGGTCTTGTGTGTCTTTCTTACCGTTGTTTATATGACTAAATCAATCCTTGTGTTGCTTTTCCACGTGTGGCCTTCAGGGGCATATGGTTAGTTTGCGGGAAGGAATCTTGTGTTGCTGAGTGCATTTCGGGAACAAATGACAAACAGAGGGAAAAAGCATGGCAGCGGTGGGATTTGAACCCACGCCTCCGAAGAGACTGGAGCCTTAATCCAGCGCCTTAGACCGCTCGGCCACGCTACCGAGTCAAGCCGTTTCTGCACAACTCTCCAAGGGGGATTACTCACTAAAGGAAGCGTTTCAGGTTCGAGTCCCTCACTTCACTATTCATAATGAAGAGTCAACAGTTGCCGGTTTCTCCAGCAGGAAGGGCAGAGCTGGCCCTGTGTAATGCAAGATTGAATGGGTGAGGGGACTTTGAAGAAATAACAGATTCCACTAGGCATTATACCGGGCCAACCAAGCTCTTCCTGCAGCAGAAGCTGACTGGGGTTAGAGCTTGGTAATATAGAATTACTTCAAGTAGGCTTAAAGTATCTTTCTGCAACACTTTAGGAGATTAGAGACTTGCTAAGGGTCTTGTTTCCCAGGACGACTGAATACCAATTGAACACTAGTTTTTAACAAAGAGCAAATGAACAAACAAGCCTTCCTAAGCACACTGGTCTACTTTAACAAAACATGACAGCGGTGGGATTTGAACCCACGCCTCAAATGAGACTGGAACCTAAAGCCAGCGCCTTAGACCGCTCGGCCACGCTACCCAAGATGGGTGCTGTGCTTCCGATATCTCCCACAGTCACACAAGCAGAGCCCAGATGGTGCCAAAGTGTAAACAAGATTAAAAACACCACACTGAAAAGGATGGCTTTTGCTATCAAATGCTTGATTTGCCAAAGTTGTTTAATTTGACCATGCAGGCCCTTAGCTCCCGCGATTTGCCCTGCCTGACCAGCAGGTGCTGCCGATAGCTCAAAGGTTTAATATCTAAGCATTAGGTGCCGGGGGTTCTGAGTTTGAATCCTTTGGCAGTCAAACGGCGTAAGTCATTCGAAACTGTCAATTAACCTTTTTATGTTTTTGGAGGTCTTGTGTGTCTTTCTTACTGTTGTTTATATGACTAAATCAATCCTTGTGTTGCTTTTCCACGTGTGGCCTTCAGGGGCATATGGTTAGTTTGCGGGAAGGAATCTTGTGTTGCTGAGTGCATTTCGGGAACAAATGACAAACAGAGGGAAAAAGCATGGCAGCGGTGGGATTTGAACCCACGCCTCCGAAGAGACTGGAGCCTTAATCAAGCGCCTTAGAACGCTCGGCCACGCTACCAAGTCATGCTGTTTTTGCACCACTCTCCAAGTGGGATTACTCACTAAATGAAGCGTTTCAGGTTCGAGTCCCTCACTTCACTATTCATAATGAAGAGTCAACAGTTGCCGGTTTCTCCAGCAGGAAGGGCAGAGCTGGCCCTGTGTAATGCAAGATTGAATGGGTGAGGGGACTTTGAAGAAATAACACTGATTCCACTAGGCATTATACCGGGCCAACCAAGCTCTTCCTGCAGCAGAAGCTGACTGGGGTTAGAGCTTGGTAATATAGAATTACTTCAAGTAGGCTTAAAGTATCTTTCTGCAACACTTTAGGAGATTAGAGACTTGCTAAGGGTCTTGTTTCCCAGGACGACAGAATACCAATTGAACACTAGTTTTTAACAAAGAGCAAATGAACAAAAAAGCCTTCCTAAGCACACTGGTCTACTTTAACAAAACATGGCAGCGGTGGGATTTGAACCCACGCCTCAAATGAGACTGGCGCCTAAATCCAGCGCCTTAGACCGCTCGGCCACGCTACCCAAGCTGGGTGCTGTGCTTCCGATATCTCCCACAGTCACACAAGCAGAGCCCAGATGGTGCCAAAGTGTGAACAAGATTAAAAACACCACACTGAAAAGGATGGCTTTTGCTATCAAATGCTTGATTTGCCAAAGTTGTTTAATTTGACCATGCAGGCCCTTAGCTCCCGCGATTTGCCCTGCCTGACCAGCAGGTGCTGCCGATAGCTCAAAGGTTAAATATCTAAGCATTAGGTGCCGGGGGTTCTGAGTTTGAATCCTTTGGCAGTCAAAAGGCGTAAGTCATTCGAAACTGTCAATTAACCTTTTTATGTTTTTGGAGGTCTTGTGTGTCTTTCTTACCGTTGTTTATATGACTAAATCAATCCTTGTGTTGCTTTTCCACGTGTGGCCTTCAGGGGCATATGGTTAGTTTGCGGGAAGGAATCTTGTGTTGCTGAGTGCATTTCTGGAACAAATGACAAACAGAGGGAAAAAGCATGGCAGCAGTGGGATTTGAACCCACGCCTCCGAAGAGACTGGAGCCTTAATCCTGCGCCTTAGACCGCTCGGCCACGCTACCGAGTCAAGCCGTTTCTGCACAACTCTCCAAGGGGGATTACTCACTAAAGGAAGCGTTTCAGGTTCGAGTCCCTCACTTCACTATTCATAATGAAGAGTCAACAGTTGCCGGTTTCTCCAGCAGGAAGGGCAGAGCTGGCCCTGTGTAATGCAAGATTGAATGGGTGAGGGGACTTTGAAGAAATAACACTGATTCCACTAGGCATTATACCGGGCCAACCAAGCTCTTCCTGCAGCAGAAGCTGACTGGGGTTAGAGCTTGGTAATATAGAATTACTTCAAGTAGGCTTAAAGTATCTTTTTGCAACACTTTAGGAGATTAGAGACTTGCTAAGGGTCTTGTTTCCCAGGACGACAGAATACCAATTGAACACTAGTTTTTAACAAAGAGCAAATGAACAAAAAAGCCTTCCTAAGCACACTGGTCTACTTTAACAAAACATGGCAGCGGTGGGATTTGAACCCACGCCTCAAATGAGACTGGAGCCTAAATCTAGCGCCTTAGACCGCTCGGCCACGCTACCCAAGCTGGGTGCTGTGCTTCCGATATCTCCCACAGTCACACAAGCAGAGCCCAGATGGTGCCAAAGTGTGAACAAGATTAAAAACACCACACTGAAAAGGATGGCTTTTGCTATCAAATGCTTGATTTGCCAAAGTTGTTTAATTTGACCATGCAGGCCCTTAGCTCCCGCGATTTGCCCTGCCTGACCAGCAGGTGCTGCCGATAGCTCAAAGGTTTAATATCTAAACATTAAGTGCCGGGGGTTCTGAGTTTGAATCCTTTGGCAGTCAAACGGCGTAAGTCATTCGAAACCGTCAATTAAACTTTTTATGTTTTTGGAGGTCTTGTGTGTCTTTCTTACTGTTGTTTATATGACTAAATCAATCCTTTTGTTGCTTTTCCACGTGTGGCCTTCAGGGGCATATGGTTAGTTTGCGGGAAGGAATCTTGTGTTGCTGAGTGCATTTCGGGAACAAATGACAAACAGAGGGAAAAAGCATGGCAGCGGTGGGATTTGAACCCACGCCTCCGAAGAGACTGGAGCCTTAATCCAGCGCCTTAGACCGCTCGGCCACGCTACCAAGTCATGCTGTTTCTGCGCCACTCTCCAAGGGTGATTACTCACTAAAGGAAGCGTTTCAGGTTCGAGTCCCTCACTTCACTATTCATAATGAAGAGTCAACAGTTGCCGGTTTCTCCAGCGGGAAGGGCAGAGCTGGCCCTGTGTAATGCAAGATTGAATGGGTGAGGGGACTTTGAAGAAATAACACTGATTCCACTAGGCATTATACCGGGCCAACCAAGCTCTTCCTGCAGCAGAAGCTGACTGGGGTTAGAGCTTGGTAATATAGAATTACTTCAAGTAGGCTTAAAGTATCTTTCTGCAACACTTTAGGAGATTAGAGACTTGCTAAGGGTCTTGTTTCCCAGGACGACTGAATACCAATTGAACACTAGTTTTTAACAAAGAGCAAATGAACAAACAAGCCTTCCTAAGCACACTGGTCTACTTTAACAAAACATGACAGCGGTGGGATTTGAACCCATGCCTCAAATGAGACTGGAACCTAAAGCCAGCGCCTTAGACCGCTCGGCCACGCTACCCAAGATGGGTGCTGTGCTTCCGATATCTCCCACAGTCACACAAGCAGAGCCCATATGGTGCCAAAGTGTGAACAAGATTAAAAACACCACACTGAAAAGGATGGCTTTTGCTATCAAATGCTTGATTTGCCAAAGTTGTTTAATTTGACCATGCAGGCCCTTAGCTCCCGCGATTTGCCCTGCCTGACCAGCAGGTGCTGCCGATAGCTCAAAGGTTTAATATCTAAGCATTAGGTGCCGGGGGTTCTGAGTTTGAATCCTTTGGCAGTCAAACGGCGTAAGTCATTCGAAACTGTCAATTAACCTTTTTATGTTTTTGGAGGTCTTGTGTGTCTTTCTTACTGTTGTTTATATGACTAAATCAATCCTTGTGTTGCTTTTCCACGTGTGGCCTTCAGGGGCATATGGTTAGTTTGCGGGAAGGAATCTTGTGTTGCTGAGTGCATTTCGGGAACAAATGACAAACAGAGGGAAAAAGCATGGCAGCAGTGGGATTTGAACCCACGCCTCCGAAGAGACTGGAGCCTTAATCCAGCGCCTTAGACCGCTCGGCCACGCTACCAAGTCATGCCGTTTCTGCACCACTCTCCAAGGGGGATTACTCACTAAAGGAAGCGTTTCAGGTTCGAGTCCCTCACTTCACTATTCATAATGAAGAGTCAACAGTTGCCGGTTTCTCCAGCAGGAAGGGCAGAGCTGGCCCTGTGTAATGCAAGATTGAATGGGTGAGGGGACTTTGAAGAAATAACACTGATTCCACTAGGCATTATACCGGGCCAACCAAGCTCTTCCTGCAGCAGAAGCTGACTGGGGTTAGAGCTTGGTAATATAGAATTACTTCAAGTAGGCTTAAAGTATCTTTCTGCAACACTTTAGGAGATTAGAGACTTGCTAAGGGTCTTGTTTCCCAGGACGACAGAATACCAATTGAACACTAGTTTTTAACAAAGAGCAAATGAACAAAAAAGCCTTCCTAAGCACACTGGTCTACTTTAACAAAACATGGCAGCGGTGGGATTTGAACCCACGCCTCAAATGAGACTGGAGCCTAAATCCAGCGCCTTAGACCGCTCGGCCACGCTACCCAAGCTGGGTGCTGTGCTTCCGATATCTCCCACAGTCACACAAGCAGAGCCCAGATGGTGCCAAAGTGTGAACAAGATTAAAAACACCACACTGAAAAGGATGGCTTTTGCTATCAAATGCTTGATTTGCCAAAGTTGTTTAATTTGACCATGCAGGCCCTTAGCTCCCGCGATTTGCCCTGCCTGACCAGCAGGTGCTGCCGATAGCTCAAAGGTTTAATATCTAAACATTAGGTGCCGGGGGTTCTGAGTTTGAATCCTTTGGCAGTCAAACGGCGTAAGTCATTCGAAACCGTCAATTAACCTTTTTATGTTTTCGGAGGTCTTGTGTGTCTTTCTTACCTTTGTTTATATGACTAATTTAATCCTTGTGTTGCTTTTCCACGTGTGGCCTTCAGGGGCATATGGTTAGTTTGCGGGAAGGAATCTTGTGTTGCTGAGTGCATTTCGGGAACAAATGACAAACAGAGGGAAAAAGCATGGCAGCAGTGGGATTTGAACCCACGCCTCCGAAGAGACTGGAGCCTTAATCCAGCGCCTTAGACCGCTCGGCCACGCTACCAAGTCATGCCGTTTCTGCACCACTCTCCAAGGGGGATTACTCACTAAAGGAAGCGTTTCAGGTTCGAGTCCCTCACTTCACTATTCATAATGAAGAGTCAACAGTTGCCGGTTTCTCCAGCAGGAAGGGCAGAGCTGGCCCTGTGTAATGCAAGATTGAATGGGTGAGGGGACTTTGAAGAAATAACACTGATTCCACTAGGCATTATACCGGGCCAACCAAGCTCTTCCTGCAGCAGAAGCTGACTGGGGTTAGAGCTTGGTAATATAGAATTACTTCAAGTAGGCTTAAAGTATCTTTCTGCAACACTTTAGGAGATTAGAGACTTGCTAAGGGTCTTGTTTCCCAGGACGACAGAATACCAATTGAACACTAGTTTTTAACAAAGAGCAAATGAACAAAAAAGCCTTCCTCAGCACACTGGTCTACTTTAACAAAACATGGCAGCGGTGGGATTTGAACCCACGCCTCAAATGAGACTGGAGCCTAAATCTAGCGCCTTAGACCGCTCGGCCACGCTACCCAAGCTGGGTGCTGTGCTTCCGATATCTCCCACAGTCACACAAGCAGAGCCCAGATGGTGCCAAAGTGTGAACAAGATTAAAAACACCACACTGAAAAGGATGGCTTTTGCTATCAAATGCTTGATTTGCCAAAGTTGTTTAATTTAACCATGCAGGCCCTTAGCTCCCGCGATTTGCCCTGCCTGACCAGCAGGTGCTGCCGATAGCTCAAAGGTTAAATATCTAAGCATTAGGTGCCGGGGGTTCTGAGTTTGAATCCTTTGGCAGTCAAAAGGCGTAAGTCATTCGAAACTGTCAATTAACCTTTTTATGTTTTTGGAGGTCTTGTGTGTCTTTCTTACCGTTGTTTATATGACTAAATCAATCCTTGTGTTGCTTTTCCACGTGTGGCCTTTAGGGGCATATGGTTAGTTTGCGGGAAGGAATCTTGTGTTGCTGAGTGCATTTCGGGAACAAATGACAAACAGAGGGAAAAAGCATGGCAGCGGTGGGATTTGAACCCACGCCTCCGAAGAGACTGGAGCCTTAATCCAGCGCCTTAGACCGCTCGGCCACGCTACCAAGTCATGCCGTTTCTGCACCACTCTCCAAGGGGGATTACTCACTAAAGGAAGCGTTTCAGGTTCGAGTCCCTCACTTCACTATTCATAATGAAGAGTCAACAGTTGCCGGTTTCTCCAGCAGGAAGGGCAGAGCTGGCCCTGTGTAATGCAAGATTGAATGGGTGAGGGGACTTTGAAGAAATAACAGATTCCACTAGGCATTATACCGGGCCAACCAAGCTCTTCCTGCAGCAGAGGCTGACTGGGGTTAGAGCTTGGTAATATAGAATTACTTCAAGTAGGCTTAAAGTATCTTTCTGCAACACTTTAGGAGATTAGAGACTTGCTAAGGGTCTTGTTTCCCAGGACGACAGAATACCAATTGAACACTAGTTTTTAACAAAGAGCAAATGAACAAACAAACCTTCCTAAGCACACTGGTCTACTTTAACAAAACATGGCAGTGGTGGGATTTGAACCCACGCCTCAAATGAGACTGATAACACTGATTCCACTAGGCATTATACCGGGCCAACCAAGCTCTTCCTGCAGCAGAAGCTGACTGGGGTTAGAGCTTGGTAATATAGAATTACTTCAAGTAGGCTTAAAGTATCTTTCTGCAACACTTTAGGAGATTAGAGACTTGCTAAGGGTCTTGTTTCCCAGGACGACAGAATACCAATTGAACACTAGTTTTTAACAAAGAGCAAATGAACAAAAAAGCCTTCCTAAGCACTCTGGTCTACTTTAACAAAACATGGCAGCGGTGGGATTTGAACCCACGCCTCAAATGAGACTGGAGCCTAAATCTAGCGCCTTAGACCGCTCGGCCACGCTACCCAAGCTGTGTGCTGTGCTTCCGATATCTCCCACAGTCACACAAGCAGAGCCCAGATGGTGCCAAAGTGTGAACAAGATTAAAAACACCACACTGAAAAGGATGGCTTTTGCTATCAAATGCTTGATTTGCCAAAGTTGTTTAATTTGACCATGCAGGCCCTTAGCTCCCGCGATTTGCCCTGCCTGACCAGCAGGTGCTGCCAATAGCTCAAAGGTTTAATATCTAAGCATTAGGTGCCGGGGGTTCTGAGTTTGAATCCTTTGGCAGTCAAACGGCGTAAGTCATTCGAAACTGTCAATTAACCTTTTTATGTTTTTGGAGGTCTTGTGTGTCTTTCTTACTGTTGTTTATATGACTAAATCAATCCTTGTGTTGCTTTTCCACGTGTGGCCTTCAGGGGCATATGGTTAGTTTGCGGGAAGGAATCTTGTGTTGCTGAGTGCATTTCGGGAACAAATGACAAACAGAGGGAAAAAGCATGGCAGCGGTGGGATTTGAACCCACGCCTCCGAAGAGACTGGAGCCTTAATCCAGCGCCTTAGACCGCTCGGCCACGCTACCAAGTCATGCTGTTTTTGCACCACTCTCCAAGGGGGATTACTCACTAAAGGAAGCGTTTCAGGTTCGAGTCCCTCACTTCACAATTCATAATGAAGAGTCAACAGTTGCCGGTTTCTCCAGCAGGAAGGGCAGAGCTGGCCCTGTGTAATGCAAGATTGAATGGGTGAGGGGACTTTGAAGAAATAACACTGATTCCACTAGGCATTATACCGGGCCAACCAAGCTCTTCCTGCAGCAGAAGCTGACTGGGGTTAGAGCTTGGTAATATAGAATTACTTCAAGTAGGCTTAAAGTATCTTTCTGCAACACTTTAGGAGATTAGAGACTTGCTAAGGGTCTTGTTTCCCAGGACGACAGAATACCAATTGAACACTAGTTTTTAACAAAGAGCAAATGAACAAAAAAGCCTTCCTAAGCACACTGGTCTACTTTAACAAAACATGGCAGCGGTGGGATTTGAACCCACGCCTCAAATGAGACTGGAGCCTAAATCTAGCGCCTTAGACCGCTCGGCCACGCTACCCAAGCTGTGTGCTGTGCTTCCGATATCTCCCACAGTCACACAAGCAGAGCCCAGATGGTGCCAAAGTGTGAACAAGATTAAAAACACCACACTGAAAAGGATGGCTTTTGCTATCAAATGCTTGATTTGCCAAAGTTGTTTAATTTGACCATGCAGGCCCTTAGCTCCCGCGATTTGCCCTGCCTGACCAGCTGGTGCTGCCGATAGCTCAAAGGTTTAATATCTAAACATTAGGTGCCGGGGGTTCTGAGTTTGAATCCTTTGGCAGTCAAACGGCGTAAGTCATTCGAAACCGTCAATTAAACTTTTTATGTTTTCGGAGGTCTTGTGTGTCTTTCTTACCGTTGTTTATATGACTAAATTAATCCTTGTGTTGCTTTTCCACGTGTGGCCTTCAGGGGCATATGGTTAGTTTGCGGGAAGGAATCTTGTGTTGCTGAGTGCATTTCGGGAACAAATGACAAACAGAGGGAAAAAGCATGGCAGCGGTGGGATTTAAACCCTCGCCTCCAAAGAGACTGGAGCCTTAATCCAGCGCCTTAGACCGCTCGGCCACGCTACCAAGTCATGCTGTCGCTGCACCACTCTCCAAGGGGGATTACTCACTAAAGGAAGTGTTTCAGGTTCGAGTCCCTCACTTCACTATTCATAATGAAGAGTCAACAGTTGCCGGTTTCTCCAGCAGGAAGGGCAGAGCTGGCCCTGTGTAATGCAAGATTGAATGGGTGAGGGGACTTTGAAGAAATAACACTGATTCCACTAGGCATTATACCGGGCCAACCAAGCTCTTCCTGCAGCAGAAGCTGACTGGGGTTAGAGCTTGGTAATATAGAATTACTTCAAGTAGGCTTAAAGTATCTTTCTGCAACACTTTAGGAGATTAGAGACTTGCTAAGGGTCTTGTTTCCCAGGACGACAGAATACCAATTGAACACTAGTTTTTAACAAAGAGCAAATGAACAAAAAAGCCTTCCTAAGCACACTGGTCTACTTTAACAAAACATGGCAGCGGCGGGATTTGAACCCACGCCTCAAATGAGACTGGAGCCTAAATCCAGCGCCTTAGACCGCTCGGCCACGCTACCCAAGCTGGGAGCTGTGCTTCCGATATCTCCCACAGTCACACAAGCAGAGCCCAGATGGTGCCAAAGTGTGAACAAGATTAAAAACACCACACTGAAAAGGATGGCTTTTGCTATCAAATGCTTGATTTGCCAAAGTTGTTTAATTTGACCATGCAGGCCCTTAGCTCCCGCGATTTGCCCTGCCTGACCAGCAGGTGCTGCCGATAGCTCAAAGGTTAAATATCTAAGCATTAGGTGCCGGGGGTTCTGAGTTTGAATCCTTTGGCAGTCAAAAGGCGTAAGTCATTCGAAACTGTCAATTAACCTTTTTATGTTTTTGGAGGTCTTGTGTGTCTTTCTTACCGTTGTTTATATGACTAAATCAATCCTTGTGTTGCTTTTCCACGTGTGGCCTTCAGGGGCATATGGTTAGTTTGCGGGAAGGAATCTTTTTTTGCTGAGTGCATTTCGGGAACAAATGACAAATAGAGGGAAAAAGCATGGCAGCGGTGGGATTTAAACCCTCGCCTCCAAAGAGACTGGAGCCTTAATCCAGCGCCTTAGACCGCTCGGCCACGCTACCAAGTCATGCTGTCGCTGCACCACTCTCCAAGGGGGATTACTCACTAAAGGAAGTGTTTCAGGTTCGAGTCCCTCACTTCACTATTCATAATGAAGAGTCAACAGTTGCCGGTTTCTCCAGCAGGAAGGGCAGAGCTGGCCCTGTGTAATGCAAGATTGAATGGGTGAGGGGACTTTGAAGAAATAACACTGATTCCACTAGGCATTATACCGGGCCAACCAAGCTCTTCCTGCAGCAGAAGCTGACTGGGGTTAGAGCTTGGTAATATAGAATTACTTCAAGTAGGCTTAAAGTATCTTTCTGCAACACTTTAGGAGATTAGAGACTTGCTAAGGGTCTTGTTTCCCAGGACGACAGAATACCAATTGAACACTAGTTTTTAACAAAGAGCAAATGAACAAAAAAGCCTTCCTAAGCACACTGGTCTACTTTAACAAAACATGGCAGCGGCGGGATTTGAACCCACGCCTCAAATAAGACTGGAGCCTAAATCCAGAGCCTTAGACCGCTCGACCACGCTACCCAAGCTGGGAGCTGTGCTTCCGATATCTCCCACAGTCACACAAGCAGAGCCCAGATGGTGCCAAAGTGTGAACAAGATTAAAAACACCACACTGAAAAGGATGGCTTTTGCTATCAAATGCTTGATTTGCCAAAGTTGTTTAATTTGACCATGCAGGCCCTTAGCTCCCGCGATTTGCCCTGCCTGACCAGCAGGTGCTGCCGATAGCTCAAAGGTTAAATATCTAAGCATTAGGTGCCGGGGGTTCTGAGTTTGAATCCTTTGGCAGTCAAAAGGCGTAAGTCATTCGAAACTGTCAATTAACCTTTTTATGTTTTTGGAGGTCTTGTGTGTCTTTCTTACCGTTGTTTATATGACTAAATCAATCCTTGTGTTGCTTTTCCACGTGTGGCCTTCAGGGGCATATGGTTAGTTTGCGGGAAGGAATCTTTTTTTGCTGAGTGCATTTCGGGAACAAATGACAAACAGAGGGAAAAAGCATGGCAGCGGTGGGATTTGAACCCACGCCTCCGAAGAGACTGGAGCCTTAATCCAGCGCCTTAGACCGCTCGGCCACGCTACCAAGTCATGCTGTTTTTGCACCACTCTCCAAGGGGGATTACTCACTAAAGGAAGCGTTTCAGGTTCGAGTCCCTCACTTCACTATTCATAATGAAGAGTCAACAGTTGCCGGTTTCTCCAGCAGGAAGGGCAGAGCTGGCCCTGTGTAATGCAAGATTGAATGGGTGAGGGGACTTTGAAGAAATAACACTGATTCCACTAGGCATTATACCGGGCCAACCAAGCTCTTCCTGCAGCAGAAGCTGACTGGGGTTAGAGCTTGGTAATATAGAATTACTTCAAGTAGGCTTAAAGTATCTTTCTGCAACACTTTAGGAGATTAGAGACTTGCTAAGGGTCTTGTTTCCCAGGACGACAGAATACCAATTGAACACTAGTTTTTAACAAAGAGCAAATGAACAAAAAAGGCTTCCTAAGCACACTGGTCTACTTTAACAAAACATGGCAGCGGTGGGATTTAAACCCACGCCTCAAGTGAGACTGGAGCCTAAATCCAGTGCCTTAGACCGCTCGGCCACGCTACCCAAGCTGGGTGCTGTGCTTCCGATATCTCCCACAGTCACACAAGCAGAGCCCAGATGGTGCCAAAGTGTGAACAAGATTAAAAACACCACACTGAAAAGGATGGCTTTTGCTATCAAATGCTTGATTTGCCAAAGTTGTTTAATTTGACCATGCAGGCCCTTAGCTCCCGCGATTTGCCCTGCCTGACCAGCAGGTGCTGCCGATAGCTCAAAGGTTTAATATCTAAACATTAGGTGCCGGGGGTTCTGAGTTTGAATCCTTTGGCAGTCAAACGGCGTAAGTCATTCGAAACCGTCAATTAACCTTTTTATGTTTTCGGAGGTCTTGTGTGTCTTTCTTACCGTTGTTTATATGACTAAATTAATCCTTGTGTTGCTTTTCCACGTGTGGCCTTCAGGGGCATATGGTTAGTTTGCGGGAAGGAATCTTGTGTTGCTGAGTGGATTTCGGGAACAAATGACAAACAGAGGGAAAAAGCATGGCAGCGGTGGGATTTGAACCCACGCCTCCAAAGAGACTGGAGCCTTAATCCAGCGCCTTAGACCGCTCGGCCACGCTACCAAGTCATGCTGTCTCTGCACCACTCTCCAAGGGGGATTACTCACTAAAGGAAGCGTTTCAGGTTCGAGTCCCTCACTTCACTATTCATAATGAAGAGTCAACAGTTGCCGGTTTCTCCAGCAGGAAGGGCAGAGCTGGCCCTGTGTAATGCAAGATTGAATGGGTGAGGGGACTTTGAAGAAATAACACTGATTCCACTAGGCATTATACCGGGCCAACCAAGCTCTTCCTGCAGCAGAAGCTGACTGGGGTTAGAGCTTGGTAATATAGAATTACTTCAAGTAGGCTTAAAGTATCTTTCTGCAACACTTTAGGAGATTAGAGACTTGCTAAGGGTCTTGTTTCCCAGGACGACAGAATA
This sequence comes from Spea bombifrons, assembly GCF_027358695.1. Classification (NCBI taxonomy): domain Eukaryota; kingdom Metazoa; phylum Chordata; class Amphibia; order Anura; family Pelobatidae; genus Spea; species Spea bombifrons. The sequence goes on from NC_071090.1 coordinate 38,822,992, forward strand.
CCAATTGAACACTAGTTTTTAACAAAGAGCAAATGAACAAACAAGCCTTCCTAAGCACACTGGTCTACTTTAACAAAACATTGCAGCGGTGGGATTTGAACCCATGCCTCAAATGAGACTGGAGCCTAAATCCAGCGCCTTAGACCGCTCGGCCACGCTACCCAAGCTGGGTGCTCTGCTTCCGATATCTCCCACAGTCACACAAGCAGAGCCCAGATGGTGCCAAAGTGTGAACAAGATTAAAAACACCACACTGAAAAGGATGGCTTTTGCTATCAAATGCTTGATTTGCCAAAGTTGTTTAATTTGACCATGCAGGCCCTTAGCTCCCGCGATTTGCCCTGCCTGACCAGCAGGTGCTGCCGATAGCTCAAAGGTTTAATATCTAAGCATTAGGTGCCGGGGGTTCTGAGTTTGAATCCTTTGGCAGTCAAACGGTGTAAGTCATTCGATACTGTCAATTAACCTTTTTATGTTTTCGGAGGTCTTGTGTGTCTTTCTTACCGTTGTTTATATGACTAAATCAATCCTTGTGTTGCTTTTCCACGTGTGGCCTTCAGGGGCATATGGTTAGTTTGCGGGAAGGAATCTTGTGTTGCTGAGTGCATTTCGGGAACAAATGACAAACAGAGGGAAAAAAGCATGGGAGCGGTGGGATTTGAACCCACGCCTCCGAAGAGACTGGAGCCTTAACCCAGCGCATTAGACCGCTCGGCCACGCTACCAAGTCACGCCGTTTCTGCACCACTCTCCAAGGGGGATTACTCACTAAAGGAAGCGTTTCAGGTTCGAGTCCCTCACTTCACTATTCATAATGAAGAGTCAACAGTTGCCGGTTTCTCCAGCAGGAAGGGCAGAGCTGGCCCTGTGTAATGCAAGATTGAATGGGTGAGGGGACTTTGAAGAAATAACACTGATTCCACTAGGCATTATACCGGGCCAACCAAGCTCAGCCAAGCAGAGCCCAGATGGTGCCAAAGTGTGAACAAGATTAAAAACACCACACTGAAAAGGATGGCTTTTGCTATCAAATGCTTGATTTGCCAAAGTTGTTTAATTTGACCATGCAGGCCCTTAGCTCCCGCGATTTGCCCTGCCTGACCAACAGGTGCTGCCGATAGCTCAAAGGTTTAATATCTAAGCATTAGGTGCCGGGGGTTCTGAGTTTGAATCCTTTGGCAGTCAAACGGCGTAAGTCATTCGAAACCGTCAATTAACCTTTTTATGTTTTTGGAGGTCTTGTGTGTCTTTCTTACCGTTGTTTATATGACTAAATCAATCCTTGTGTTGCTTTTCCACGTGTGGCCTTCAGGGAAGGAATCTTGTGTTGCTGAGTGCATTTCGGGAACAAATGACAAACAGAGGGAAAAAGCAAGGCAGCGGTGGGATTTGAACCCACGCCTCCGAAGAGACTGGTGCCTTAATCCAGCGCCTTAGACCGCTCGGCCACGCTACCAAGTCATGCCAATTCTGCACCACTCTCCAAGGGGGATTACTCACTAAAGGAAGCGTTTCAGGTTCGAGTCCCTCACTTCACTATTCATAATGAAGAGTCAACAGTTGCCGGTTTCTCCAGCAGGAAGGGCAGAGCTGGCCCTGTGCAATGCAAGATTGAATGGGTGAGGGGACTTTGAAGAAATAACAATGATTCCACTAGGCATTATACCGGGCCAACCAAGCTCTTCCTGCAGCAGAAGCTGACTGGGGTTAGATCTTGGTAATATAGAATTACTTCAAGTAGGCTTAAAGTATCTTTCTGCAACACTTTAGGAGATTAGAGACTTGCTAAGGGTCTTGTTTCCCAGGACGACAGAATACCAATTGAACACTAGTTTTTAACAAAGAGCAAATGAACAAACAAGCCTTCCTAAGCACACTGGTCTACTTTAACAAAACATGGCAGCGGTGGGATTTGAACCCACGCCTCAAATGAGACTGGAGCCTAAATCCAGCGCCTTAGACCGCTCGGCCACGCTACCCAAGCTGGGTGCTGTGCTTCCGATATCTCCCACAGTCACACAAGCAGAGCCCAGATGGTGCCAAAGTGTGAACAAGATTAAAAACACCACACTGAAAAGGATGGCTTTTGCTATCAAATGCTTGATTTGCCAAAGTTGTTTAATTTGACCATGCAGGCCCTTAGCACCCGCGATTTGCCCTGCCTGACCAGCACGTGCTGCCGATAGCTCAAAGGTTTAATATCTAAGCATTAGGTGCCGGGGGTTCTGAGTTTGAATCCTTTGGCAGTCAAACGGCGTAAGTCCTTCGAAACTGTCAATTAACCTTTTTATGTTTTTGGAGGTCTTGTGTGTCTTTCTTACTGTTGTTTATATGACTAAATCAATCCTTGTGTTGCTTTTCCACGTGTGGCCTTCAGGGGCATATGGTTAGTTTGCGGGAAGGAATCTTGTGTTGCTGAGTGCATTTCGGGAACAAATGACAAACAGAGGGAAAAAGCATGGCAGCGGTGGGATTTGAACCCACGCCTCCAAAGAGACTGGAGCCTTAATCCAGCGCCTTAGACCGCTCGGCCACGCTACCAAGTCACGCTGTTTCTGCACCGCTCTCCAAGGGGGATTACTCACTAAAGGAAGCGTTTCATGTTCGAGTCCCTCACTTCACTATTCATAATGAAGAGTCAACAGTTGCCGGTTTCTCCAGCAGGAAGGGCAGAGCTGGCCCTGTGTAATGCAAGATTGAATGGGTGAGGGGACTTTGAAGAAATAACACTGATTCCACTAGGCATTATACCCGGCCAACCAAGCTCAGCCAAGCAGAGCCCAGATGGTGCCAAAGTGTGAACAAGATTAAAAACACCACACTGAAAAGGATGGCTTTTGCTATCAAATGCTTGATTTGCCAAAGTTGTTTAATTTTACCATGCAGGCCCTTAGCTCCCGCGATTTGCCCTGCCTGACCAGCAGGTGCTGCCGATAGCTCAAAGGTTAAATATCTAAGCATTAGGTGCCGGGGGTTCTGAGTTTGAATCCTTTGGCAGTCAAAAGGCGTAAGTCATTCGAAACTGTCAATTAACCTTTTTATGTTTTTGGAGGTCTTGTGTGTCTTTCTTACCGTTGTTTATATGACTAAATCAATCCTTGTGTTGCTTTTCCACGTGTGGCCTTCAGGGGCATATGGTTAGTTTGCGGGAAGGAATCTTGTGTTGCTGAGTGCATTTCGGGAACAAATGTCAAACAGAGTTAAAAAGCATGGCAGCGGTGGGATTTGAACCCACGCCTCCAAAGAGACTGGAGCCTTAATCCAGCGCCTTAGACCGCTCGGCCACGCTACCTAGTCAAGCCATTTCTGCACAACTCTCCAAGGGGGATTACTCACTAAAGGAAGCGTTTCAGGTTCGAGTCCCTCACTTCACTATTCATAATGAAGAGTCAACAGTTGCCGGTTTCTCCAGCAGGAAGGGCAGAGCTGGCCCTGTGTAATGCAAGATTGAATGGGTGAGGGGACTTTGAAGAAATAACTGATTCCACTAGGCATTATACCGGGCCAACCAAGCTCTTCCTGCAGCAGAAGCTGACTGGGGTTAGAGCTTGGTAATATAGAATTACTTCAAGTAGGCTTAAAGTATCTTTCTGCAACACTTTAGGAGATTAGAGACTTGCTAAGGGTCTTGTTTCCCAGGACGACAGAATACCAATTGAACACTAGTTATTAACAAAGAGCAAATGAACAAACGAGCCTTCCTAAGCACACTGGTCTACTTTAACAAAACATGGCAGCGGTGGGATTTGAACCCACGCCTCAAATGAGACTGGAGCCTAAATCCAGCACCTTTGACCGCTCGGCCACGCTACCCAAGCTGGGTGCTGTGCTTCCGATATCTCCCACAGTCACACAAGCAGAGCCCAGATGGTGCCAAAGTGTGAACAAGATTAAAAACACCACACTGAAAAGGATGGCTTTTGCTATCAAATGCTTGATTTGCCAAAGTTGTTTAATTTGACCATGCAGGCCCTTAGCTCCCGCGATTTGCCCTGCATGACCAGCAGGTGCTGCCGATAGCTCAAAGGTTTAATATCTAAACATTAGGTGCCGGGGGTTCTGAGTTTGAATCCTTTGGCAGTCAAACGGCGTAAGTCATTCGAAACTGTCAATTAACCTTTTTATGTTTTCGGAGGTCTTGTGTGTCTTTCTTACCGTTGTTTATATGACTAAATTAATCCTTGTGTTGCTTTTCCACGTGTGGCCTTCAGGGGCATATGGTTAGTTTGCGGGAAGGAATCTTGTGTTGCTGAGTGCATTTCGGGAACAAATGACAAACAGAGGGAAAAAGCATGGCAGCGGTGGGATTTGAACCCACGCCTCCGAAGAGACTGGAGCCTTAATCCAGCGCCTTAGACCGCTCGGCCACGCTACCAAGTCATGCTGTCTCTGCACCACTCTCCAAGGGGGATTACTCACTAAAGGAAGTGTTTCAGGTTCGAGATCCTCACTTCACTATTCATAATGAAGAGTCAACAGTTGCCGGTTTCTCCAGCAGGAAGGGCAGAGCTGGCCCTGTGTAATGCAAGATTGAATGGGTGAGGGGACTTTGAAGAAATAACACTGATTCCACTAGGCATTATACCGGGCCAACCAAGCTCTTCCTGCAGCAGAAGCTGACTGGGGTTAGAGCTTGGTAATATAGAATTACTTCAAGTAGGCTTAAAGTATCTTTCTGCAACACTTTAGGAGATTAGAGACTTGCTAAGGGTCTTGTTTCCCAGGACGACAGAATACCAATTGAACACTAGTTTTTAACAAAGAGCAAATGAACAAACAAGCCTTCCTAAGCACACTGGTCTACTTTAACAAAACATTGCAGCGGTGGGATTTGAACCCATGCCTCAAATGAGACTGGAGCCTAAATCCAGCGCCTTAGACCGCTCGGCCACGCTACCCAAGCTGGGTGCTCTGCTTCCGATATCTCCCACAGTCACACAAGCAGAGCCCAGATGGTGCCAAAGTGTGAACAAGATTAAAAACACCACACTGAAAAGGATGGCTTTTGCTATCAAATGCTTGATTTGCCAAAGTTGTTTAATTTGACCATGCAGGCCCTTAGCTCCCGCGATTTGCCCTGCCTGACCAGCAGGTGCTGCCGATAGCTCAAAGGTTTAATATCTAAGCATTAGGTGCCGGGGGTTCTGAGTTTGAATCCTTTGGCAGTCAAACGGTGTAAGTCATTCGATATCGTCAATTAACCTTTTTATGTTTTCGGAGGTCTTGTGTGTCTTTCTTACCGTTGTTTATATGACTAAATCAATCCTTGTGTTGCTTTTCCACGTGTGGCCTTCAGGGGCATATGGTTAGTTTGCGGGAAGGAATCTTGTGTTGCTGAGTGCATTTCGGGAACAAATGACAAACAGAGGGAAAAAAGCATGGGAGCGGTGGGATTTGAACCCACGCCTCCGAAGAGACTGGAGCCTTAACCCAGCGCATTAGACCGCTCGGCCACGCTACCAAGTCATGCTGTCTCTGCACCACTCTCCAAGGGGGATTACTCACTAAAGGAAGTGTTTCAGGTTCGAGATCCTCACTTCACTATTCATAATGAAGAGTCAACAGTTGCCGGTTTCTCCAGCAGGAAGGGCAGAGCTGGCCCTGTGTAATGCAAGATTGAATGGGTGAGGGGACTTTGAAGAAATAACACTGATTCCACTAGGCATTATACCGGGCCAACCAAGCTCTTCCTGCAGCAGAAGCTGACTGGGGTTAGAGCTTGGTAATATAGAATTACTTCAAGTAGGCTTAAAGTATCTTTCTGCAACACTTTAGGAGATTAGAGACTTGCTAAGGGTCTTGTTTCCCAGGACGACAGAATACCAATTGAACACTAGTTTTTAACAAAGAGAAAATGAACAAACAAGCCTTCCTAAGCACACTGGTCTACTTTAACAAAACATTGCAGCGGTAGGATTTGAACCCATGCCTCAAATGAGACTGGAGCCTAAATCCAGCGCCTTAGACCGCTCGGCCACGCTACCCAAGCTGGGTGCTGTGCTTCCGATATCTCCCACAGTCACACAAGCAGAGCCCAGATGGTGCCAAAGTGTGAACAAGATTAAAAACACCACACTGAAAAGGATGGCTTTTGCTATCAAATGCTTGATTTGCCAAAGTTGTTTAATTTGACCATGCAGGCCCTTAGCTCCCGCGATTTGCCCTGCCTGACCAGCAGGTGCTGCCGATAGCTCAAAGGTTTAATATCTAAACATTAGGTGCCGGGGGTTCTGAGTTTGAATCCTTTGGCAGTCAAACGGCGTAAGTCATTCGAAACCGTCAATTAACCTTTTTATGTTTTCGGAGGTCTTGTGTGTCTTTCTTACCGTTGTTTATATGACTAATTTAATCCTTGTGTTGCTTTTCCACGTGTGGCCTTCAGGGGCATATGGTTAGTTTGCGGGAAGGAATCTTGTGTTGCTGAGTGCATTTCGGGAACAAATGACAAACAGAGGGAAAAAGCATGGCAGCAGTGAGATTTGAACCCACGCCTCCGAAGAGACTGGAGCCTTAATCCAGCGCCTTAGACCGCTCGGCCACGCTACCAAGTCATGCCGTTTCTGCACCACTCTCCAAGGGGGATTACTCACTAAAGGAAGCGTTTCAGGTTCGAGTCCCTCACTTCACTATTCATAATGAAGAGTCAACAGTTGCCGGTTTCTCCAGCAGGAAGGGCAGAGCTGGCCCTGTGTAATGCAAGATTGAATGGGTGAGGGGACTTTGAAGAAATAACACTGATTCCACTAGGCATTATACCGGGCCAACCAAGCTCAGCCAAGCAGAGCCCAGATGGTGCCAAAGTGTGAACAAGATTAAAAACACCACACTGAAAAGGATGGCTTTTGCTATCAAATGCTTGATTTGCCAAAGTTGTTTAATTTGACCATGCAGGCCCTTAGCTCCCGCGATTTGCCCTGCCTGACCAGCAGGTGCTGCCGATAGCTCAAAGGTTTAATATCTAAACATTAGGTGCCGGGGGTTCTGAGTTTGAATCCTTTGGCAGTCAAACGGCGTAAGTCATTCGAAACCGTCAATTAACCTTTTTATGTTTTCGGAGGTCTTGTGTGTCTTTCTTACCGTTGTTTATATGACTAATTTAATCCTTGTGTTGCTTTTCCACGTGTGGCCTTCAGGGGCATATGGTTAGTTTGTTTTGCTTTCTGCAACACTTTAGGAGATTAGAGACTTGCTAAGGGTCTTGTTTCCCAGGACGACAGAATACCAATTGAACACTAGTTTTTAACAAAGAGCAAATGAACAAAAAAGCCTTCCTAAGCACACTGGTCTACTTTAACAAAACATGGCAGCGGTGGGATTTGAACCCACGCCTCAAATGAGACTGGAGCCTAAATCCAGCACCTTAGACCGCTCGGCCACGCTACCCAAGCAGGGTGCTGTGCTTCCGATATCTCCCACAGTCACACAAGCAGAGCCCAGATGGTGCCAAAGTGTGAACAAGATTAAAAACACCACACTGAAAAGGATGGCTTTTGCTATCAAATGCTTGATTTGCCAAAGTTGTTTAATTTGACCATGCAGGCCCTTAGCTCCCGCGATTTGCCCTGCCTGACCAGCAGGTGCTGCCAATAGCTCAAAGGTTTAATATCTAAGCATTAGGTGCCGGGGGTTCTGAGTTTGAATCCTTTGGCAGTCAAACGGCGTAAGTCATTCGAAACTGTCAATTAACCTTTTTATGTTTTTGGAGGTCTTGTGTGTCTTTCTTACTGTTGTTTATATGACTAAATCAATCCTTGTGTTGCTTTTCCACGTGTGGCCTTCAGGGGCATATGGTTAGTTTGCGGGAAGGAATCTTGTGTTGCTGAGTGCATTTCGGGAACAAATGACAAACAGAGGGAAAAAGCATGGCAGCGGTGGGATTTGAACCCACGCCTCCGAAGAGACTGGAGCCTTAATCCAGCGCCTTAGACCGCTCGGCCACGCTACCAAGTCATGCTGTTTCTGTGCCACTCTCCAAGGGTGATTACTCACTAAAGGAAGCGTTTCATGTTCGAGTCCCTCACTTCACTATTCATAATGAAGAGTCAACAGTTGCCGGTTTCTCCAGCAGGAAGGGCAGAGCTGGCCCTGTGTAATGCAAGATTGAATGGGTGAGGGGACTTTGAAGAAATAACACTGATTCCACTAGGCATTATACCGGGCCAACCAAGCTCTTCCTGCAGCAGAAGCTGACTGGGGTTAGAGCTTGGTAATATAGAATTACTTTAAGTAGGCTTAAAGTATCTTTCTGCAACACTTTAGGAGATTAGAGACTTGCTAAGGGTCTTGTTTCCCAGGACGACAGAATACCAATTGAACACTAGTTTTTAACAAAGAGCAAATGAACAAACAAACCTTCCTAAGCACACTGGTCTACTTTAACAAAAAATGGCAGCGGTGGGATTTGAACCCACGCCTCAAATGAGACTAGAGCCTAAATCCAGCGTCTTGGACCACTCGGCCACGCTACCCAAGCTGGGTGCTGTGCTTCCGATATCTCCCACAGTCACACAAGCAGAGCCCAGATGGTGCCAAAGTGTGAACAAGATTAAAAACACCACACTGAAAAGGATGGCTTTTGCTATCAAATGCTTGATTTGCCAAAGTTGTTTAATTTGACCATGCAGGCCCTTAGCTCCCGCGATTTGCCCTGCCTGACCAGCAGGTGCTGCCGATAGCTCAAAGGTTTAATATCTAAGCATTAGGTGCCGGGGGTTCTGAGTTTGAATCCTTTGGCAGTGAAACGGTGTAAGTCATTCGATACCGTCAATTAACCTTTTTATGTTTTCGGAGGTCTTGTGTGTCTTTCTTACCGTTGTTTATATGACTAAATCAATCCTTGTGTTGCTTTTCCACGTGTGGCCTTCAGGGGCATATGGTTAGTTTGCGGGAAGGAATCTTGTGTTGCTGAGTGCATTTCGGGAACAAATGACAAACAGAGGGAAAAAAGCATGGCAGCGGTGGGATTTGAACCCACGCCTCCGAAGAGACTGGAGCCTTAACCCAGCGCATTAGACCGCTCGGCCACGCTACCAAGTCATGCCGTTTCTGCACCACTCTCCAAGGGGGATTACTCACTAAAGGAAGCGTTTCAGGTTCGAGTCCCTCACTTCACTATTCATAATGAAGAGTCAACAGTTGCCGGTTTCTCCAGCAGGAAGGGCAGAGCTGGCCCTGTGTAATGCAAGATTGAATGGGTGAGGGGACTTTGAAGAAATAACACTGATTCCACTAGGCATTATACCGGGCCAACCAAGCTCTTCCTGCAGCAGAAGCTGACTGGGGTTAGAGCTTGGTAATATAGAATTACTTCAAGTAGGCTTAAAGTATCTTTCTGCAACACTTTAGGAGATTAGAGACTTGCTAAGGGTCTTGTTTCCCAGGACGACAGAATACCAATTGAACACTAGTTTTTAACAAAGAGCAAATGAACAAAAAAGCCTTCCTAAGCACACTGGTCTACTTTAACAAAACATGGCAGCGGTGGGATTTGAACCCACGCCTCAAATGAGACTGGAGCCTAAATCTAGCGCCTTAGACCGCTCGGCCACGCTACCCAAGCTGAGTGCTGGGCTTCCGATATCTCCCACAGTCACACAAGCAGAGCCCAGATGGTGCCAAAGTGTGAACAAGATTAAAAACACCACACTGAAAAGGATGGCTTTTGCTATCAAATGCTTGATTTGCCAAAGTTGTTTAATTTGACCATGCAGGCCCTTAGCTCCCGCGATTTGCCCTGCCTGACCAGCAGGTGCTGCCGATAGCTCAAAGGTTTAATATCTAAACATTAAGTGCCGGGGGTTCTGAGTTTGAATCCTTTGGCAGTCAAACGGCGTAAGTCATTCGAATCCGTCAATTAACCTTTTTATGTTTTCGGAGGTCTTGTGTGTCTTTCTTACCGTTGTTTATATGACTAAATTAATCCTTGTGTTGCTTTTCCACGTGTGGCCTTCAGGGGCATATGGTTAGTTTGCGGGAAGGAATCTTGTGTTGCTGAGTGCATTTCGGGAACAAATGACAAACAGAGGGAAAAAGCATGGCAGCGGTGGGATTTGAACCCACGCCTCCAAAGAGACTGGAGCCTTAATCCAGCGCCTTAGACCGCTCGGCCACGCTACCAAGCCATGCTGTCTCTGCACCACTCTCCAAGGGGGATTACTCACTAAAGGAAGCGTTTCAGGTTCGAGTCCCTCACTTCACTATTCATAATGAAGAGTCAACAGTTGCCGGTTTCTCCAGCAGGAAGGGCAGAGCTGGCCCTGTGTAATGCAAGATTGAATGGGTGAGGGGACTTTGAAGAAATAACACTGATTCCACTAGGCATTATACCGGGCCTACCAAGCTCTTCCTGCAGCAGAAGCTGACTGGGGTTAGAGCTTGGTAACATAGAATTACTTCAAGTAGGCTTAAAGTATCTTTCTGCAACACTTTAGGAGATTAGAGACTTGCTAAGGGTCTTGTTTCCCAGGACGACAGAATACCAATTGAACACTAGTTTTTAACAAAGAGCAAATGAACAAAAAAGCCTTCCTAAGCACACTGGTCTACTTTAACAAAACATGGCAGCGGTGGGATTTGAACCCACGCCTCAAATGAGACTGGAGCCTAAATCCAGCGCCTTAGACCGCTCGGCCACGCTAACCAAGCTGGGTGCTGTGCTTCCGATATCTCCCACAGTCACACAAGCAGAGCCCAGATGGTGCCAAAGTGTGAACAAGATTAAAAACACCACACTGAAAAGGATGGCTTTTGCTATCAAATGCTTGATTTGCCAAAGTTGTTTAATTTGACCATGCAGGCCCTTAGCTCCCGCGATTTGCCCTGCCTGACCAGCAGGTGCTGCCGATAGCTCAAAGGTTTAATATCTAAACATTAAGTGCCGGGGGTTCTGAGTTTGAATCCTTTGGCAGTCAAACGGCGTAAGTCATTCGAAACCGTCAATTAAACTTTTTATGTTTTTGGAGGTCTTGTGTGTCTTTCTTACTGTTGTTTATATGACTAAATCAATCCTTTTGTTGCTTTTCCACGTGTGGCCTTCAGGGGCATATGGTTAGTTTGCGGGAAGGAATCTTGTGTTGCTGAGTGCATTTCGGGAACAAATGACAAACAGAGGGAAAAAGCATGGCAGCGGTGGGATTTGAACCCACGCCTCCGAAGAGACTGGAGCCTTAATCCAGCGCCTTAGACCGCTCGGCCACGCTACCAAGTCATGCTGTTTCTGCGCCACTCTCCAAGGGTGATTACTCACTAAAGGAAGCGTTTCAGGTTCGAGTCCCTCACTTCACTATTCATAATGAAGAGTCAACAGTTGCCGGTTTCTCCAGCGGGAAGGGCAGAGCTGGCCCTGTGTAATGCAAGATTGAATGGGTGAGGGGACTTTGAAGAAATAACACTGATTCCACTAGGCATTATACCGGGCCAACCAAGCTCTTCCTGCAGCAGAAGCTGACTGGGGTTAGAGCTTGGTAATATAGAATTACTTCAAGTAGGCTTAAAGTATCTTTCTGCAACACTTTAGGAGATTAGAGACTTGCTAAGGGTCTTGTTTCCCAGGACGACTGAATACCAATTGAACACTAGTTTTTAACAAAGAGCAAATGAACAAACAAGCCTTCCTAAGCACACTGGTCTACTTTAACAAAACATGACAGCGGTGGGATTTGAACCCATGCCTCAAATGACACTGGAACCTAAAGCCAGCGCCTTAGACCGCTCGGCCACGCTACCCAAGATGGGTGCTGTGCTTCCGATATCTCCCACAGTCACACAAGCAGAGCCCATATGGTGCCAAAGTGTGAACAAGATTAAAAACACCACACTGAAAAGGATGGCTTTTGCTATCAAATGCTTGATTTGCCAAAGTTGTTTAATTTGACCATGCAGGCCCTTAGCTCCCGCGATTTGCCCTGCCTGACCAGCAGGTGCTGCCGATAGCTCAAAGGTTTAATATCTAAGCATTAGGTGCCGGGGGTTCTGAGTTTGAATCCTTTGGCAGTCAAACGGCGTAAGTCATTCGAAACTGTCAATTAACCTTTTTATGTTTTTGGAGGTCTTGTGTGTCTTTCTTACTGTTGTTTATATGACTAAATCAATCCTTGTGTTGCTTTTCCACGTGTGGCCTTCAGGGGCATATGGTTAGTTTGCGGGAAGGAATCTTGTGTTGCTGAGTGCATTTCGGGAACAAATGACAAACAGAGGGAAAAAGCATGGCAGCAGTGGGATTTGAACCCACGCCTCCGAAGAGACTGGAGCCTTAATCCAGCGCCTTAGACCGCTCGGCCACGCTACCAAGTCATGCCGTTTCTGCACCACTCTCCAAGGGGGATTACTCACTAAAGGAAGCGTTTCAGGTTCGAGTCCCTCACTTCACTATTCATAATGAAGAGTCAACAGTTGCCGGTTTCTCCAGCAGGAAGGGCAGAGCTGGCCCTGTGTAATGCAAGATTGAATGGGTGAGGGGACTTTGAAGAAATAACACTGATTCCACTAGGCATTATACCGGGCCAACCAAGCTCTTCCTGCAGCAGAAGCTGACTGGGGTTAGAGCTTGGTAATATAGAATTACTTCAAGTAGGCTTAAAGTATCTTTCTGCAACACTTTAGGAGATTAGAGACTTGCTAAGGGTCTTGTTTCCCAGGACGACAGAATACCAATTGAACACTAGTTTTTAACAAAGAGCAAATGAACAAAAAAGCCTTCCTAAGCACACTGGTCTACTTTAACAAAACATGGCAGCGGTGGGATTTGAACCCACGCCTCAAATGAGACTGGAGCCTAAATCCAGCGCCTTAGACCGCTCGGCCACGCTACCCAAGCTGGGTGCTGTGCTTCCGATATCTCCCACAGTCACACAAGCAGAGCCCAGATGGTGCCAAAGTGTGAACAAGATTAAAAACACCACACTGAAAAGGATGGCTTTTGCTATCAAATGCTTGATTTGCCAAAGTTGTTTAATTTGACCATGCAGGCCCTTAGCTCCCGCGATTTGCCCTGCCTGACCAGCAGGTGCTGCCGATAGCTCAAAGGTTTAATATCTAAGCATTAGGTGCCGGGGGTTCTGAGTTTGAATCCTTTGGCAGTCAAACGGCGTAAGTCATTCGAAACCGTCAATTAACCTTTTTATGTTTTCGGAGGTCTTGTGTGTCTTTCTTACCTTTGTTTATATGACTAATTTAATCCTTGTGTTGCTTTTCCACGTGTGGCCTTCAGGGGCATATGGTTAGTTTGCGGGAAGGAATCTTGTGTTGCTGAGTGCATTTCGGGAACAAATGACAAACAGAGGGAAAAAGCATGGCAGCAGTGGGATTTGAACCCACGCCTCCGAAGAGACTGGAGCCTTAATCCAGCGCCTTAGACCGCTCGGCCACGCTACCAAGTCATGCCGTTTCTGCACCACTCTCCAAGGGGGATTACTCACTAAAGGAAGCGTTTCAGGTTCGAGTCCCTCACTTCACTATTCATAATGAAGAGTCAACAGTTGCCGGTTTCTCCAGCAGGAAGGGCAGAGCTGGCCCTGTGTAATGCAAGATTGAATGGGTGAGGGGACTTTGAAGAAATAACACTGATTCCACTAGGCATTATACCGGGCCAACCAAGCTCTTCCTGCAGCAGAAGCTGACTGGGGTTAGAGCTTGGTAATATAGAATTACTTCAAGTAGGCTTAAAGTATCTTTCTGCAACACTTTAGGAGATTAGAGACTTGCTAAGGGTCTTGTTTCCCAGGACGACAGAATACCAATTGAACACTAGTTTTTAACAAAGAGCAAATGAACAAAAAAGCCTTCCTCAGCACACTGGTCTACTTTAACAAAACATGGCAGCGGTGGGATTTGAACCCATGCCTCAAATGAGACTGGAGCCTAAATCTAGCGCCTTAGACCGCTCGGCCACGCTACCCAAGCTGGGTGCTGTGCTTCCGATATCTCCCACAGTCACACAAGCAGAGCCCAGATGGTGCCAAAGTGTGAACAAGATTAAAAACACCACACTGAAAAGGATGGCTTTTGCTATCAAATGCTTGATTTGCCAAAGTTGTTTAATTTGACCATGCAGGCCCTTAGCTCCCGCGATTTGCCCTGCCTGACCAGCAGGTGCTGCCGATAGCTCAAAGGTTAAATATCTAAGCATTAGGTGCCGGGGGTTCTGAGTTTGAATCCTTTGGCAGTCAAAAGGCGTAAGTCATTCGAAACTGTCAATTAACCTTTTTATGTTTTTGGAGGTCTTGTGTGTCTTTCTTACCGTTGTTTATATGACTAAATCAATCCTTGTGTTGCTTTTCCACGTGTGGCCTTCAGGGGCATATGGTTAGTTTGCGGGAAGGAATCTTGTGTTGCTGAGTGCATTTCGGGAACAAATGACAAACAGAGGGAAAAAGCATGGCAGCGGTGGGATTTGAACCCACGCCTCCGAAGAGACTGGAGCCTTAATCCTGCACCTTAGACCGCTCGGCCACGCTACCGAGTCAAGCCGTTTCTGCACAACTCTCCAAGGGGGATTACTCACTAAAGGAAGCGTTTCAGGTTCGAGTCCCTCACTTCACTATTCATAATGAAGAGTCAACAGTTGCCGGTTTCTCCAGCAGGAAGGGCAGAGCTGGCCCTGTGTAATGCAAGATTGAATGGGTGAGGGGACTTTGAAGAAATAACAGATTCCACTAGGCATTATACCGGGCCAACCAAGCTCTTCCTGCAGCAGAGGCTGACTGGGGTTAGAGCTTGGTAATATAGAATTACTTCAAGTAGGCTTAAAGTATCTTTCTGCAACACTTTAGGAGATTAGAGACTTGCTAAGGGTCTTGTTTCCCAGGACGACAGAATACCAATTGAACACTAGTTTTTAACAAAGAGCAAATGAACAAACAAACCTTCCTAAGCACACTGGTCTACTTTAACAAAACATGGCAGTGGTGGGATTTGAACCCACGCCTCAAATGAGACTGATAACACTGATTCCACTAGGCATTATACCGGGCCAACCAAGCTCTTCCTGCAGCAGAAGCTGACTGGGGTTAGAGCTTGGTAATATAGAATTACTTCAAGTAGGCTTAAAGTATCTTTCTGCAACACTTTAGGAGATTAGAGACTTGCTAAGGGTCTTGTTTCCCAGGACGACAGAATACCAATTGAACACTAGTTTTTAACAAAGAGCAAATGAACAAAAAAGCCTTCCTAAGCACTCTGGTCTACTTTAACAAAACATGGCAGCGGTGGGATTTGAACCCACGCCTCAAATGAGACTGGAGCCTAAATCTAGCGCCTTAGACCGCTCGGCCACGCTACCCAAGCTGTGTGCTGTGCTTCCGATATCTCCCACAGTCACACAAGCAGAGCCCAGATGGTGCCAAAGTGTGAACAAGATTAAAAACACCACACTGAAAAGGATGGCTTTTGCTATCAAATGCTTGATTTGCCAAAGTTGTTTAATTTGACCATGCAGGCCCTTAGCTCCCGCGATTTGCCCTGCCTGACCAGCAGGTGCTGCCAATAGCTCAAAGGTTTAATATCTAAGCATTAGGTGCCGGGGGTTCTGAGTTTGAATCCTTTGGCAGTCAAACGGCGTAAGTCATTCGAAACTGTCAATTAACCTTTTTATGTTTTTGGAGGTCTTGTGTGTCTTTCTTACTGTTGTTTATATGACTAAATCAATCCTTGTGTTGCTTTTCCACGTGTGGCCTTCAGGGGCATATGGTTAGTTTGCGGGAAGGAATCTTGTGTTGCTGAGTGCATTTCGGGAACAAATGACAAACAGAGGGAAAAAGCATGGCAGCGGTGGGATTTGAACCCACGCCTCCGAAGAGACTGGAGCCTTAATCCAGCGCCTTAGACCGCTCGGCCACGCTACCAAGTCATGCTGTTTTTGCACCACTCTCCAAGGGGGATTACTCACTAAAGGAAGCGTTTCAGGTTCGAGTCCCTCACTTCACAATTCATAATGAAGAGTCAACAGTTGCCGGTTTCTCCAGCAGGAAGGGCAGAGCTGGCCCTGTGTAATGCAAGATTGAATGGGTGAGGGGACTTTGAAGAAATAACACTGATTCCACTAGGCATTATACCGGGCCAACCAAGCTCTTCCTGCAGCAGAAGCTGACTGGGGTTAGAGCTTGGTAATATAGAATTACTTCAAGTAGGCTTAAAGTATCTTTCTGCAACACTTTAGGAGATTAGAGACTTGCTAAGGGTCTTGTTTCCCAGGACGACAGAATACCAATTGAACACTAGTTTTTAACAAAGAGCAAATGAACAAAAAAGCCTTCCTAAGCACACTGGTCTACTTTAACAAAACATGGCAGCGGTGGGATTTGAACCCACGCCTCAAATGAGACTGGAGCCTAAATCTAGCGCCTTAGACCGCTCGGCCACGCTACCCAAGCTGTGTGCTGTGCTTCCGATATCTCCCACAGTCACACAAGCAGAGCCCAGATGGTGCCAAAGTGTGAACAAGATTAAAAACACCACACTGAAAAGGATGGCTTTTGCTATCAAATGCTTGATTTGCCAAAGTTGTTTAATTTGACCATGCAGGCCCTTAGCTCCCGCGATTTGCCCTGCCTGACCAGCTGGTGCTGCCGATAGCTCAAAGGTTTAATATCTAAACATTAGGTGCCGGGGGTTCTGAGTTTGAATCCTTTGGCAGTCAAACGGCGTAAGTCATTCGAAACCGTCAATTAAACTTTTTATGTTTTCGGAGGTCTTGTGTGTCTTTCTTACCGTTGTTTATATGACTAAATTAATCCTTGTGTTGCTTTTCCACGTGTGGCCTTCAGGGGCATATGGTTAGTTTGCGGGAAGGAATCTTGTGTTGCTGAGTGCATTTCGGGAACAAATGACAAACAGAGGGAAAAAGCATGGCAGCGGTGGGATTTAAACCCTCGCCTCCAAAGAGACTGGAGCCTTAATCCAGCGCCTTAGACCGCTCGGCCACGCTACCAAGTCATGCTGTCGCTGCACCACTCTCCAAGGGGGATTACTCACTAAAGGAAGTGTTTCAGGTTCGAGTCCCTCACTTCACTATTCATAATGAAGAGTCAACAGTTGCCGGTTTCTCCAGCAGGAAGGGCAGAGCTGGCCCTGTGTAATGCAAGATTGAATGGGTGAGGGGACTTTGAAGAAATAACACTGATTCCACTAGGCATTATACCGGGCCAACCAAGCTCTTCCTGCAGCAGAAGCTGACTGGGGTTAGAGCTTGGTAATATAGAATTACTTCAAGTAGGCTTAAAGTATCTTTCTGCAACACTTTAGGAGATTAGAGACTTGCTAAGGGTCTTGTTTCCCAGGACGACAGAATACCAATTGAACACTAGTTTTTAACAAAGAGCAAATGAACAAAAAAGCCTTCCTAAGCACACTGGTCTACTTTAACAAAACATGGCAGCGGCGGGATTTGAACCCACGCCTCAAATGAGACTGGAGCCTAAATCCAGCGCCTTAGACCGCTCGGCCACGCTACCCAAGCTGGGAGCTGTGCTTCCGATATCTCCCACAGTCACACAAGCAGAGCCCAGATGGTGCCAAAGTGTGAACAAGATTAAAAACACCACACTGAAAAGGATGGCTTTTGCTATCAAATGCTTGATTTGCCAAAGTTGTTTAATTTGACCATGCAGGCCCTTAGCTCCCGCGATTTGCCCTGCCTGACCAGCAGGTGCTGCCGATAGCTCAAAGGTTAAATATCTAAGCATTAGGTGCCGGGGGTTCTGAGTTTGAATCCTTTGGCAGTCAAAAGGCGTAAGTCATTCGAAACTGTCAATTAACCTTTTTATGTTTTTGGAGGTCTTGTGTGTCTTTCTTACCGTTGTTTATATGACTAAATCAATCCTTGTGTTGCTTTTCCACGTGTGGCCTTCAGGGGCATATGGTTAGTTTGCGGGAAGGAATCTTTTTTTGCTGAGTGCATTTCGGGAACAAATGACAAATAGAGGGAAAAAGCATGGCAGCGGTGGGATTTAAACCCTCGCCTCCAAAGAGACTGGAGCCTTAATCCAGCGCCTTAGACCGCTCGGCCACGCTACCAAGTCATGCTGTCGCTGCACCACTCTCCAAGGGGGATTACTCACTAAAGGAAGTGTTTCAGGTTCGAGTCCCTCACTTCACTATTCATAATGAAGAGTCAACAGTTGCCGGTTTCTCCAGCAGGAAGGGCAGAGCTGGCCCTGTGTAATGCAAGATTGAATGGGTGAGGGGACTTTGAAGAAATAACACTGATTCCACTAGGCATTATACCGGGCCAACCAAGCTCTTCCTGCAGCAGAAGCTGACTGGGGTTAGAGCTTGGTAATATAGAATTACTTCAAGTAGGCTTAAAGTATCTTTCTGCAACACTTTAGGAGATTAGAGACTTGCTAAGGGTCTTGTTTCCCAGGACGACAGAATACCAATTGAACACTAGTTTTTAACAAAGAGCAAATGAACAAAAAAGCCTTCCTAAGCACACTGGTCTACTTTAACAAAACATGGCAGCGGCGGGATTTGAACCCACGCCTCAAATGAGACTGGAGCCTAAATCCAGAGCCTTAGACCGCTCGACCACGCTACCCAAGCTGGGAGCTGTGCTTCCGATATCTCCCACAGTCACACAAGCAGAGCCCAGATGGTGCCAAAGTGTGAACAAGATTAAAAACACCACACTGAAAAGGATGGCTTTTGCTATCAAATGCTTGATTTGCCAAAGTTGTTTAATTTGACCATGCAGGCCCTTAGCTCCCGCGATTTGCCCTGCCTGACCAGCAGGTGCTGCCGATAGCTCAAAGGTTAAATATCTAAGCATTAGGTGCCGGGGGTTCTGATTTTGAATCCTTTGGCAGTCAAAAGGCGTAAGTCATTCGAAACTGTCAATTAACCTTTTTATGTTTTTGGAGGTCTTGTGTGTCTTTCTTACCGTTGTTTATATGACTAAATCAATCCTTGTGTTGCTTTTCCACGTGTGGCCTTCAGGGGCATATGGTTAGTTTGCGGGAAGGAATCTTTTTTTGCTGAGTGCATTTCGGGAACAAATGACAAACAGAGGGAAAAAGCATGGCAGCGGTGGGATTTGAACCCACGCCTCCGAAGAGACTGGAGCCTTAATCCAGCGCCTTAGACCGCTCGGCCACGCTACCAAGTCATGCTGTTTTTGCACCACTCTCCAAGGGGGATTACTCACTAAAGGAAGCGTTTCAGGTTCGAGTCCCTCACTTCACTATTCATAATGAAGAGTCAACAGTTGCCGGTTTCTCCAGCAGGAAGGGCAGAGCTGGCCCTGTGTAATGCAAGATTGAATGGGTGAGGGGACTTTGAAGAAATAACACTGATTCCACTAGGCATTATACCGGGCCAACCAAGCTCTTCCTGCAGCAGAAGCTGACTGGGGTTAGAGCTTGGTAATATAGAATTACTTCAAGTAGGCTTAAAGTATCTTTCTGCAACACTTTAGGAGATTAGAGACTTGCTAAGGGTCTTGTTTCCCAGGACGACAGAATACCAATTGAACACTAGTTTTTAACAAAGAGCAAATGAACAAAAAAGGCTTCCTAAGCACACTGGTCTACTTTAACAAAACATGGCAGCGGTGGGATTTGAACCCACGCCTCAAATGAGACTGGAGCCTAAATCCAGCGCCTTAGACCGCTCGGCCACGCTACCCAAGCTGGGTGCTGTGCTTCCGATATCTCCCACAGTCACACAAGCAGAGCCCAGATGGTGCCAAAGTGTGAACAAGATTAAAAACACCACACTGAAAAGGATGGCTTTTGCTATCAAATGCTTGATTTGCCAAAGTTGTTTAATTTGACCATGCAGGCCCTTAGCTCCCGCGATTTGCCCTGCCTGACCAGCAGGTGCTGCCGATAGCTCAAAGGTTTAATATCTAAACATTAGGTGCCGGGGGTTCTGAGTTTGAATCCTTTGGCAGTCAAACAGCGTAAGTCATTCGAAACCGTCAATTAACCTTTTTATGTTTTCGGAGGTCTTGTGTGTCTTTCTTACCGTTGTTTATATGACTAAATTAATCCTTGTGTTGCTTTTCCACGTGTGGCCTTCAGGGGCATATGGTTAGTTTGCGGGAAGGAATCTTGTGTTGCTGAGTGGATTTCGGGAACAAATGACAAACAGAGGGAAAAAGCATGGCAGCGGTGGGATTTGAACCCACGCCTCCAAAGAGACTGGAGCCTTAATCCAGCGCCTTAGACCGCTCGGCCACGCTACCAAGTCATGCTGTCTCTGCACCACTCTCCAAGGGGGATTACTCACTAAAGGAAGCGTTTCAGGTTCGAGTCCCTCACTTCACTATTCATAATGAAGAGTCAACAGTTGCCGGTTTCTCCAGCAGGAAGGGCAGAGCTGGCCCTGTGTAATGCAAGATTGAATGGGTGAGGGGACTTTGAAGAAATAACACTGATTCCACTAGGCATTATACCGGGCCAACCAAGCTCTTCCTGCAGCAGAAGCTGACTGGGGTTAGAGCTTGGTAATATAGAATTACTTCAAGTAGGCTTAAAGTATCTTTCTGCAACACTTTAGGAGATTAGAGACTTGCTAAGGGTCTTGTTTCCCAGGACGACAGAATACCAATTGAACACTAGTTTTTAACAAAGAGCAAATGAACAAACAAGCCTTCCTAAGCACACTGGTCTACTTTAACAAAACATTGCAGCGGTGGGATTTGAACCCATGCCTCAAATGAGACTGGAGCCTAAATCCAGCGCCTTAGACCGCTCGGCCACGCTACCCAAGCTGGGTGCTCTGCTTCCGATATCTCCCACAGTCACACAAGCAGAGCCCAGATGGTGCCAAAGTGTGAACAAGATTAAAAACACCACACTGAAAAGGATGGCTTTTGCTATCAAATGCTTGATTTGCCAAAGTTGTTTAATTTGACCATGCAGGCCCTTAGCTCCCGCGATTTGCCCTGCCTGACCAGCAGGTGCTGCCGATAGCTCAAAGGTTTAATATCTAAGCATTAGGTGCCGGGGGTTCTGAGTTTGAATCCTTTGGCAGTCAAACGGTGTAAGTCATTCGATACCGTCAATTAACCTTTTTATGTTTTCGGAGGTCTTGTGTGTCTTTCTTACCGTTGTTTATATGACTAAATCAATCCTTGTGTTGCTTTTCCACGTGTGGCCTTCAGGGGCATATGGTTAGTTTGCGGGAAGGAATCTTGTGTTGCTGAGTGCATTTCGGGAACAAATGACAAACAGAGGGAAAAAAGCATGGGAGCGGTGGGATTTGAACCCACGCCTCCGAAGAGACTGGAGCCTTAACCCAGCGCATTAGACCGCTCGGCCACGCTACCAAGTCACGCCGTTTCTGCACCACTCTCCAAGGGGGATTACTCACTAAAGGAAGCGTTTCAGGTTCGAGTCCCTCACTTCACTATTCATAATGAAGAGTCAACAGTTGCCGGTTTCTCCAGCAGGAAGGGCAGAGCTGGCCCTGTGTAATGCAAGATTGAATGGGTGAGGGGACTTTGAAGAAATAACACTGATTCCACTAGGCATTATACCAGGCCAACCAAGCTCTTCCTGCAGCAGAAGCTGACTGGGGTTAGAGCTTGGTAATATAGAATTACTTCAAGTAGGCTTAAAGTATCTTTCTGCAACACTTTAGGAGATTAGAGACTTGCTAAGGGTCTTGTTTCCCAGGACGACAGAATACCAATTGAACACTAGTTTTTAACAAAGAGCAAATGAACAAACAAGCCTTCCTAAGCACACTGGTCTACTTTAACAAAACATGACAGCGGTGGGATTTGAACCCACGCCTCAAATGAGACTGGAACCTAAATCCAGCGCCTTAGACCGCTCGGCCACGCTACCCAAGATGGGTGCTGTGCTTCCGATATCTCCCACAGTCACACAAGCAGAGCCCAGATGGTGCCAAAGTGTGAACAAGATTAAAAACACCACACTGAAAAGGATGGCTTTTGCTATCAAATGCTTGATTTGCCAAAGTTGTTTAATTTGACCATGCAGGCCCTTAGCTCCCGCGATTTGCCCTGCCTGACCAGCAGGTGCTGCCGATAGCTCAAAGGTTTAATATCTAAGCATTAGGTGCTGGGGCTTCTGAGTTTGAATCCTTTGGCAGTCAAACGGCGTAAGTCATTCGAAACTGTCAATTAACCTTTTTATGTTTTTGGAGGTCTTGTGTGTCTTTCTTACTGTTGTTTATATGACTAAATCAATCCTTGTGTTGCTTTTCCACGTGTGGCCTTCAGGGGCATATGGTTAGTTTGCGGGAAGGAATCTTGTGTTGCTGAGTGCATTTCGGGAACAAATGACAAACAGAGGGAAAAAGCATGGCAGCAGTGGGATTTGAACCCACGCCTCCGAAGAGACTGGAGCCTTAATCCAGCGCCTTAGACCGCTCGGCCACGCTACCAAGTCATGCCGTTTCTGCACCACTCTCCAAGGGGGATTACTCACTAAAGGAAGCGTTTCAGGTTCGAGTCCCTCACTTCACTATTCATAATGAAGAGTCAACAGTTGCCGGTTTCTCCAGCAGGAAGGGCAGAGCTGGCCCTGTGTAATGCAAGATTGAATGGGTGAGGGGACTTTGAAGAAATAACACTGATTCCACTAGGCATTATACCGGGCCAACCAAGCTCAGCCAAGCAGAGCCCAGATGGTGCCAAAGTGTGAACAAGATTAAAAACACCACACTGAAAAGGATGGCTTTTGCTATCAAATGCTTGATTTGCCAAAGTTGTTTAATTTGACCATGCAGGCCCTTAGCTCCCGCGATTTGCCCTGCCTGACCAACAGGTGCTGCCGATAGCTCAAAGGTTTAATATCTAAGCATTAGGTGCCGGGGGTTCTGAGTTTGAATCCTTTGGCAGTCAAACGGCGTAAGTCATTCGAAACCGTCAATTAACCTTTTTATGTTTTTGGAGGTCTTGTGTGTCTTTCTTACCGTTGTTTATATGACTAAATCAATCCTTGTGTTGCTTTTCCACGTGTGGCCTTCAGGGAAGGAATCTTGTGTTGCTGAGTGCATTTCGGGAACAAATGACAAACAGAGGGAAAAAGCAAGGCAGCGGTGGGATTTGAACCCACGCCTCCGAAGAGACTGGTGCCTTAATCCAGCGCCTTAGGCCGCTCGGCCACGCTATCAAGTCATGCCAATTCTGCACCACTCTCCAAGGGGGATTACTCACTAAAGGAAGCGTTTCAGGTTCGAGTCCCTCACTTCACTATTCATAATGAAGAGTCAACAGTTGCCGGTTTCTCCAGCACGAAGGGCAGAGCTGGCCCTGTGCAATGCAAGATTGAATGGGTGAGGGGACTTTGAAGAAATAACAATGATTCCACTAGGCATTATACCGGGCCAACCAAGCTCTTCCTGCAGCAGAAGCTGACTGGGGTTAGATCTTGGTAATATAGAATTACTTCAAGTAGGCTTAAAGTATCTTTCTGCAACACTTTAGGAGATTAGAGACTTGCTAAGGGTCTTGTTTCCCAGGACGACAGAATACCAATTGAACACTAGTTTTTAACAAAGAGCAAATGAAGAAACAAGCCTTCCTAAGCACACTGGTCTACTTTAACAAAACATGGCAGCGGTGGGATTTGAACCCACGCCTCAAATGAGACTGGAGCCTAAATCCAGCGCCTTAGACCGCTCGGCCACGCTACCCAAGCTGGGTGCTGTGCTTCCGATATCTCCCACAGTCACACAAGCAGAGCCCAGATGGTGCCAAAGTGTGAACAAGATTAAAAACACCACACTGAAAAGGATGGCTTTTGCTATCAAATGCTTGATTTGCCAAAGTTGTTTAATTTGACCATGCAGGCCCTTAGCACCCGCGATTTGCCCTGCCTGACCAGCACGTGCTGCCGATAGCTCAAAGGTTTAATATCTAAGCATTAGGTGCCGGGGGTTCTGAGTTTGAATCCTTTGGCAGTCAAACGGCGTAAGTCCTTCGAAACTGTCAATTAACCTTTTTATGTTTTTGGAGGTCTTGTGTGTCTTTCTTACTGTTGTTTATATGACTAAATCAATCCTTGTGTTGCTTTTCCACGTGTGGCCTTCAGGGGCATATGGTTAGTTTGCGGGAAGGAATCTTGTGTTGCTGAGTGCATTTCGGGAACAAATGACAAACAGAGGGAAAAAGCATGGCAGCGGTGGGATTTGAACCCACGCCTCCAAAGAGACTGGAGCCTTAATCCAGCGCCTTAGACCGCTCGGCCACGCTACCAAGTCACGCTGTTTCTGCACCGCTCTCCAAGGGGGATTACTCACTAAAGGAAGCGTTTCATGTTCGAGTCCCTCACTTCACTATTCATAATGAAGAGTCAACAGTTGCCGGTTTCTCCAGCAGGAAGGGCAGAGCTGGCCCTGTGTAATGCAAGATTGAATGGGTGAGGGGACTTTGAAGAAATAACACTGATTCCACTAGGCATTATACCGGGCCAACCAAGCTCAGCCAAGCAGAGCCCAGATGGTGCCAAAGTGTGAACAAGATTAAAAACACCACACTGAAAAGGATGGCTTTTGCTATCAAATGCTTGATTTGCCAAAGTTGTTTAATTTTACCATGCAGGCCCTTAGCTCCCGCGATTTGCCCTGCCTGACCAGCAGGTGCTGCCGATAGCTCAAAGGTTAAATATCTAAGCATTAGGTGCCGGGGGTTCTGAGTTTGAATCCTTTGGCAGTCAAAAGGCGTAAGTCATTCGAAACTGTCAATTAACCTTTTTATGTTTTTGGAGGTCTTGTGTGTCTTTCTTACCGTTGTTTATATGACTAAATCAATACTTGTGTTGCTTTTCCACGTGTGGCCTTCAGGGGCATATGGTTAGTTTGCGGGAAGGAATCTTGTGTTGCTGAGTGCATTTCGGGAACAAATGTCAAACAGAGTTAAAAAGCATGGCAGCGGTGGGATTTGAACCCACGCCTCCAAAGAGACTGGAGCCTTAATCCAGCGCCTTAGACCGCTCGGCCACGCTACCTAGTCAAGCCATTTCTGCACAACTCTCCAAGGGGGATTACTCACTAAAGGAAGCGTTTCAGGTTCGAGTCCCTCACTTCACTATTCATAATGAAGAGTCAACAGTTGCCGGTTTCTCCAGCAGGAAGGGCAGAGCTGGCCCTGTGTAATGCAAGATTGAATGGGTGAGGGGACTTTGAAGAAATAACTGATTCCACTAGGCATTATACCGGGCCAACCAAGCTCTTCCTGCAGCAGAAGCTGACTGGGGTTAGAGCTTGGTAATATAGAATTACTTCAAGTAGGCTTAAAGTATCTTTCTGCAACACTTTAGGAGATTAGAGACTTGCTAAGGGTCTTGTTTCCCAGGACGACAGAATACCAATTGAACACTAGTTATTAACAAAGAGCAAATGAACAAACGAGCCTTCCTAAGCACACTGGTCTACTTTAACAAAACATGGCAGCGGTGGGATTTGAACCCACGCCTCAAATGAGACTGGAGCCTAAATCCAGCACCTTTGACCGCTCGGCCACGCTACCCAAGCTGGGTGCTGTGCTTCCGATATCTCCCACAGTCACACAAGCAGAGCCCAGATGGTGCCAAAGTGTGAACAAGATTAAAAACACCACACTGAAAAGGATGGCTTTTGCTATCAAATGCTTGATTTGCCAAAGTTGTTTAATTTGACCATGCAGGCCCTTAGCTCCCGCGATTTGCCCTGCCTGACCAGCAGGTGCTGCCGATAGCTCAAAGGTTTAATATCTAAACATTAGGTGCCGGGGGTTCTGAGTTTGAATCCTTTGGCAGTCAAACGGCGTAAGTCATTCGAAACCGTCAATTAACCTTTTTATGTTTTCGGAGGTCTTGTGTGTCTTTCTTACCGTTGTTTATATGACTAAATTAATCCTTGTGTTGCTTTTCCACGTGTGGCCTTCAGGGGCATATGGTTAGTTTGCGGGAAGGAATCTTGTGTTGCTGAGTGCATTTCGGGAACAAATGACAAACAGAGGGAAAAAGCATGGCAGCGGTGGGATTTGAACCCACGCCTCCGAAGAGACTGGAGCCTTAATCCAGCGCCTTAGACCGCTCGGCCACGCTACCAAGTCATGCTGTCTCTGCACCACTCTCCAAGGGGGATTACTCACTAAAGGAAGTGTTTCAGGTTCGAGATCCTCACTTCACTATTCATAATGAAGAGTCAACAGTTGCCGGTTTCTCCAGCAGGAAGGGCAGAGCTGGCCCTGTGTAATGCAAGATTGAATGGGTGAGGGGACTTTGAAGAAATAACACTGATTCCACTAGGCATTATACCGGGCCAACCAAGCTCTTCCTGCAGCAGAAGCTGACTGGGGTTAGAGCTTGGTAATATAGAATTACTTCAAGTAGGCTTAAAGTATCTTTCTGCAACACTTTAGGAGATTAGAGACTTGCTAAGGGTCTTGTTTCCCAGGACGACAGAATACCAATTGAACACTAGTTTTTAACAAAGAGCAAATGAACAAACAAGCCTTCCTAAGCACACTGGTCTACTTTAACAAAACATTGCAGCGGTGGGATTTGAACCCATGCCTCAAATGAGACTGGAGCCTAAATCCAGCGCCTTAGACCGCTCGGCCACGCTACCCAAGCTGGCTGCTCTGCTTCCGATATCTCCCACAGTCACACAAGCAGAGCCCAGATGGTGCCAAAGTGTGAACAAGATTAAAAACACCACACTGAAAAGGATGGCTTTTGCTATCAAATGCTTGATTTGCCAAAGTTGTTTAATTTGACCATGCAGGCCCTTAGCTCCCGCGATTTGCCCTGCCTGACCAGCAGGTGCTGCCGATAGCTCAAAGGTTTAATATCTAAGCATTAGGTGCCGGGGGTTCTGAGTTTGAATCCTTTGGCAGTCAAACGGTGTAAGTCATTCGATATCGTCAATTAACCTTTTTATGTTTTCGGAGGTCTTGTGTGTCTTTCTTACCGTTGTTTATATGACTAAATCAATCCTTGTGTTGCTTTTCCACGTGTGGCCTTCAGGGGCATATGGTTAGTTTGCGGGAAGGAATCTTGTGTTGCTGAGTGCATTTCGGGAACAAATGACAAACAGAGGGAAAAAAGCATGGGAGCGGTGGGATTTGAACCCACGCCTCCGAAGAGACTGGAGCCTTAACCCAGCGCATTAGACCGCTCGGCCACGCTACCAAGTCATGCTGTCTCTGCACCACTCTCCAAGGGGGATTACTCACTAAAGGAAGTGTTTCAGGTTCGAGATCCTCACTTCACTATTCATAATGAAGAGTCAACAGTTGCCGGTTTCTCCAGCAGGAAGGGCAGAGCTGGCCCTGTGTAATGCAAGATTGAATGGGTGAGGGGACTTTGAAGAAATAACACTGATTCCACTAGGCATTATACCGGGCCAACCAAGCTCTTCCTGCAGCAGAAGCTGACTGGGGTTAGAGCTTGGTAATATAGAATTACTTCAAGTAGGCTTAAAGTATCTTTCTGCAACACTTTAGGAGATTAGAGACTTGCTAAGGGTCTTGTTTCCCAGGACGACAGAATACCAATTGAACACTAGTTTTTAACAAAGAGAAAATGAACAAACAAGCCTTCCTAAGCACACTGGTCTACTTTAACAAAACATTGCAGCGGTAGGATTTGAACCCATGCCTCAAATGAGACTGGAGCCTAAATCCAGCGCCTTAGACCGCTCGGCCACGCTACCCAAGCTGGGTGCTGTGCTTCCGATATCTCCCACAGTCACACAAGCAGAGCCCAGATGGTGCCAAAGTGTGAACAAGATTAAAAACACCACACTGAAAAGGATGGCTTTTGCTATCAAATGCTTGATTTGCCAAAGTTGTTTAATTTGACCATGCAGGCCCTTAGCTCCCGCGATTTGCCCTGCCTGACCAGCAGGTGCTGCCGATAGCTCAAAGGTTTAATATCTAAACATTAGGTGCCGGGGGTTCTGAGTTTGAATCCTTTGGCAGTCAAACGGCGTAAGTCATTCGAAACCGTCAATTAACCTTTTTATGTTTTCGGAGGTCTTGTGTGTCTTTCTTACCGTTGTTTATATGACTAATTTAATCCTTGTGTTGCTTTTCCACGTGTGGCCTTCAGGGGCATATGGTTAGTTTGCGGGAAGGAATCTTGTGTTGCTGAGTGCATTTCGGGAACAAATGACAAACAGAGGGAAAAAGCATGGCAGCAGTGAGATTTGAACCCACGCCTCCGAAGAGACTGGAGCCTTAATCCAGCGCCTTAGACCGCTCGGCCACGCTACCAAGTCATGCCGTTTCTGCACCACTCTCCAAGGGGGATTACTCACTAAAGGAAGCGTTTCAGGTTCGAGTCCCTCACTTCACTATTCATAATGAAGAGTCAACAGTTGCCGGTTTCTCCAGCAGGAAGGGCAGAGCTGGCCCTGTGTAATGCAAGATTGAATGGGTGAGGGGACTTTGAAGAAATAACACTGATTCCACTAGGCATTATACCGGGCCAACCAAGCTCAGCCAAGCAGAGCCCAGATGGTGCCAAAGTGTGAACAAGATTAAAAACACCACACTGAAAAGGATGGCTTTTGCTATCAAATGCTTGATTTGCCAAAGTTGTTTAATTTGACCATGCAGGCCCTTAGCTCCCGCGATTTGCCCTGCCTGACCAGCAGGTGCTGCCGATAGCTCAAAGGTTTAATATCTAAACATTAGGTGCCGGGGGTTCTGAGTTTGAATCCTTTGGCAGTCAAACGGCGTAAGTCATTCGAAACCGTCAATTAACCTTTTTATGTTTTCGGAGGTCTTGTGTGTCTTTCTTACCGTTGTTTATATGACTAATTTTATCCTTGTGTTGCTTTTCCACGTGTGGCCTTCAGGGGCATATGGTTAGTTTGTTTTGCTTTCTGCAACACTTTAGGAGATTAGAGACTTGCTAAGGGTCTTGTTTCCCAGGACGACAGAATACCAATTGAACACTAGTTTTTAACAAAGAGCAAATGAACAAAAAAGCCTTCCTAAGCACACTGGTCTACTTTAACAAAACATGGCAGCGGTGGGATTTGAACCCACGCCTCAAATGAGACTGGAGCCTAAATCCAGCACCTTAGACCGCTCGGCCACGCTACCCAAGCTGGGTGCTGTGCTTCCGATATCTCCCACAGTCACACAAGCAGAGCCCAGATGGTGCCAAAGTGTGAACAAGATTAAAAACACCACACTGAAAAGGATGGCTTTTGCTATCAAATGCTTGATTTGCCAAAGTTGTTTAATTTGACCATGCAGGCCCTTAGCTCCCGCGATTTGCCCTGCCTGACCAGCAGGTGCTGCCAATAGCTCAAAGGTTTAATATCTAAGCATTAGGTGCCGGGGGTTCTGAGTTTGAATCCTTTGGCAGTCAAACGGCGTAAGTCATTCGAAACTGTCAATTAACCTTTTTATGTTTTTGGAGGTCTTGTGTGTCTTTCTTACTGTTGTTTATATGACTAAATCAATCCTTGTGTTGCTTTTCCACGTGTGGCCTTCAGGGGCATATGGTTAGTTTGCGGGAAGGAATCTTGTGTTGCTGAGTGCATTTCGGGAACAAATGACAAACAGAGGGAAAAAGCATGGCAGCGGTGGGATTTGAACCCACGCCTCCGAAGAGACTGGAGCCTTAATCCAGCGCCTTAGACCGCTCGGCCACGCTACCAAGTCATGATGTTTTTGCACCACTCTCCAAGGGGGATTACTCACTAAAAGAAGCGTTTCAGGTTCGAGTCCCTCACTTCACTATTCACAATGAAGAGTCAACAGTTGCCGGTTTCTCCAGCAGGAAGGGCAGAGCTGGCCCTGTGTAATGCAAGATTGAATGGGTGAGGGGACTTTGAAGAAATAACACTGATTCCACTAGGCATTATACCGGGCCAACCAAGCTCTTCCTGCAGCAGAAGCTGACTGGGGTTAGAGCTTGGTAATATAGAATTACTTCAAGTAGGCTTAAAGTATCTTTCTGCAACACTTTAGGAGATTAGAGACTTGCTAAGGGTCTTGTTTCCCAGGACGACAGAATACCAATTGAACACTAGTTTTTAACAAAGAGCAAATGAACAAAAAAGCCTTCCTAAGCACACTGGTCTACTTTAACAAAACATGGCAGCGGTGGGATTTGAACACACGCCTCAAATGAGACTGGAGCCTAAATCTAGCGCCTTAGACCGCTCGGCCACGCTACCCAAGCTGGGTGCTGTGCTTCTGATATCTCCCACAGTCACACAAGCAGAGCCCAGATGGTGCCAAAGTGTGAACAAGATTAAAAACACCACACTGAAAAGGATGGCTTTTGCTATCAAATGCTTGATTTGCCAAAGTTGTTTAATTTGACCATGCAGGCCCTTAGCTCCCGCGATTTGCCCTGCCTGACCAGCAGGTGCTGCCGATAGCTCAAAGGTTTAATATCTAAGCATTAGGTGCCGGGGGTTCTGAGTTTGAATCCTTTGGCAGTCAAACGGCGTAAGTCATTCGAAACTGTCAATTAACCTTTTTATGTTTTTGGAGGTCTTGTGTGTCTTTCTTACTGTTGTTTATATGACTAAATCAATCCTTGTGTTGCTTTTCCACGTGTGGCCTTCAGGGGCATATGGTTAGTTTGCGGGAAGGAATCTTGTGTTGCTGAGTGCATTTCGGGAACAAATGTCAAACAGAGGGAAAAAGCATGGCAGCGGTGGGATTTGAACCCACGCCTCCGAAGAGACTGGAGCCTTAATCCAGCGCCTTAGACCGCTCGGCCACGCTACCAAGTCATGCTGTTTCTGTGCCACTCTCCAAGGGTGATTACTCACTAAAGGAAGCGTTTCATGTTCGAGTCCCTCACTTCACTATTCATAATGAAGAGTCAACAGTTGCCGGTTTCTCCAGCAGGAAGGGCAGAGCTGGCCCTGTGTAATGCAAGATTGAATGGGTGAGGGGACTTTGAAGAAATAACACTGATTCCACTAGGCATTATACCGGGCCAACCAAGCTCTTCCTGCAGCAGAAGCTGACTGGGGTTAGAGCTTGGTAATATAGAATTACTTTAAGTAGGCTTAAAGTATCTTTCTGCAACACTTTAGGAGATTAGAGACTTGCTAAGGGTCTTGTTTCCCAGGACGACAGAATACCAATTGAACACTAGTTTTTAACAAAGAGCAAATGAACAAACAAACCTTCCTAAGCACACT
The DNA here is from genome assembly GCF_027358695.1 of Spea bombifrons. Classification (NCBI taxonomy): domain Eukaryota; kingdom Metazoa; phylum Chordata; class Amphibia; order Anura; family Pelobatidae; genus Spea; species Spea bombifrons. The sequence continues at coordinate 38,854,069 of NC_071090.1, forward strand.
GGTCTACTTTAACAAAAAATGGCAGCGGTGGGATTTGAACCCACGCCTCAAATGAGACTAGAGCCTAAATCCAGCGTCTTGGACCACTCGGCCACGCTACCCAAGCTGGGTGCTGTGCTTCCGATATCTCCCACAGTCACACAAGCAGAGCCCAGATGGTGCCAAAGTGTGAACAAGATTAAAAACACCACACTGAAAAGGATGGCTTTTGCTATCAAATGCTTGATTTGCCAAAGTTGTTTAATTTGACCATGCAGGCCCTTAGCTCCCGCGATTTGCCCTGCCTGACCAGCAGGTGCTGCCGATAGCTCAAAGGTTTAATATCTAAGCATTAGGTGCCGGGGGTTCTGAGTTTGAATCCTTTGGCAGTGAAACGGTGTAAGTCATTCGATACCGTCAATTAACCTTTTTATGTTTTCGGAGGTCTTGTGTGTCTTTCTTACCGTTGTTTATATGACTAAATCAATCCTTGTGTTGCTTTTCCACGTGTGGCCTTCAGGGGCATATGGTTAGTTTGCGGGAAGGAATCTTGTGTTGCTGAGTGCATTTCGGGAACAAATGACAAACAGAGGGAAAAAAGCATGGCAGCGGTGGGATTTGAACCCACGCCTCCGAAGAGACTGGAGCCTTAACCCAGCGCATTAGACCGCTCGGCCACGCTACCAAGTCATGCCGTTTCTGCACCACTCTCCAAGGGGGATTACTCACTAAAGGAAGCGTTTCAGGTTCGAGTCCCTCACTTCACTATTCATAATGAAGAGTCAACAGTTGCCGGTTTCTCCAGCAGGAAGGGCAGAGCTGGCCCTGTGTAATGCAAGATTGAATGGGTGAGGGGACTTTGAAGAAATAACACTGATTCCACTAGGCATTATACCGGGCCAACCAAGCTCTTCCTGCAGCAGAAGCTGACTGGGGTTAGAGCTTGGTAATATAGAATTACTTCAAGTAGGCTTAAAGTATCTTTCTGCAACACTTTAGGAGATTAGAGACTTGCTAAGGGTCTTGTTTCCCAGGACGACAGAATACCAATTGAACACTAGTTTTTAACAAAGAGCAAATGAACAAAAAAGCCTTCCTAAGCACACTGGTCTACTTTAACAAAACATGGCAGCGGTGGGATTTGAACCCACGCCTCAAATGAGACTGGAGCCTAAATCTAGCGCCTTAGACCGCTCGGCCACGCTACCCAAGCTGAGTGCTGGGCTTCCGATATCTCCCACAGTCACACAAGCAGAGCCCAGATGGTGCCAAAGTGTGAACAAGATTAAAAACACCACACTGAAAAGGATGGCTTTTGCTATCAAATGCTTGATTTGCCAAAGTTGTTTAATTTGACCATGCAGGCCCTTAGCTCCCGCGATTTGCCCTGCCTGACCAGCAGGTGCTGCCGATAGCTCAAAGGTTTAATATCTAAACATTAAGTGCCGGGGGTTCTGAGTTTGAATCCTTTGGCAGTCAAACGGCGTAAGTCATTCGAATCCGTCAATTAACTTTTTTATGTTTTCGGAGGTCTTGTGTGTCTTTCTTACCGTTGTTTATATGACTAAATTAATCCTTGTGTTGCTTTTCCACGTGTGGCCTTCAGGGGCATATGGTTAGTTTGCGGGAAGGAATCTTGTGTTGCTGAGTGCATTTCGGGAACAAATGACAAACAGAGGGAAAAAGCATGGCAGCGGTGGGATTTGAACCCACGCCTCCAAAGAGACTGGAGCCTTAATCCAGCGCCTTAGACCGCTCGGCCACGCTACCAAGTCATGCTGTCTCTGCACCACTCTCCAAGGGGGATTACTCACTAAAGGAAGCGTTTCAGGTTCGAGTCCCTCACTTCACTATTCATAATGAAGAGTCAACAGTTGCCGGTTTCTCCAGCAGGAAGGGCAGAGCTGGCCCTGTGTAATGCAAGATTGAATGGGTGAGGGGACTTTGAAGAAATAACACTGATTCCACTAGGCATTATACCGGGCCTACCAAGCTCTTCCTGCAGCAGAAGCTGACTGGGGTTAGAGCTTGGTAACATAGAATTACTTCAAGTAGGCTTAAAGTATCTTTCTGCAACACTTTAGGAGATTAGAGACTTGCTAAGGGTCTTGTTTCCCAGGACGACAGAATACCAATTGAACACTAGTTTTTAACAAAGAGCAAATGAACAAAAAAGCCTTCCTAAGCACACTGGTCTACTTTAACAAAACATGGCAGCGGTGGGATTTGAACCCACGCCTCAAATGAGACTGGAGCCTAAATCCAGCGCCTTAGACCGCTCGGCCACGCTAACCAAGTTGGGTGCTGTGCTTCCGATATCTCCCACAGTCACACAAGCAGAGCCCAGATGGTGCCAAAGTGTGAACAAGATTAAAAACACCACACTGAAAAGGATGGCTTTTGCTATCAAATGCTTGATTTGCCAAAGTTGTTTAATTTGACCATGCAGGCCCTTAGCTCCCGCGATTTGCCCTGCCTGACCAGCAGGTGCTGCCGATAGCTCAAAGGTTTAATATCTAAGCATTAGGTGCCGGGGGTTCTGAGTTTGAATCCTTTGGCAGTCAAACGGCGTAAGTCATTCGAAACTGTCAATTAAACTTTTTATGTTTTTGGAGGTCTTGTGTGTCTTTCTTACTGTTGTTTATATGACTAAATCAATCCTTGTGTTGCTTTTCCACGTGTGGCCTTCAGGGGCATATGGTTAGTTTGCGGGAAGGAATCTTGTGTTGCTGAGTGCATTTCGGGAACAAATGACAAACAGAGGGAAAAAGCATGGCAGCGGTGGGATTTGAACCCACGCCTCCGAAGAGACTGGAGCCTTAATCCAGCGCCTTAGACCGCTCGGCCACGCTACCAAGTCATGCTGTTTCTGCGCCACTCTCCAAGGGTGATTACTCACTAAAGGAAGCGTTTCAGGTTCGAGTCCCTCACTTCACTATTCATAATGAAGAGTCAACAGTTGCCGGTTTCTCCAGCAGGAAGGGCAGAGCTGGCCCTGTGTAATGCAAGATTGAATGGGTGAGGGGACTTTGAAGAAATAACACTGATTCCACTAGGCATTATACTGGGCCAACCAAGCTCTTCCTGCAGCAGAAGCTGACTGGGGTTAGAGCTTGGTAATATAGAATTACTTCAAGTAGGCTTAAAGTATCTTTCTGCAACACTTTAGGAGATTAGAGACTTGCTAAGGGTCTTGTTTCCCAGGACGACTGAATACCAATTGAACACTAGTTTTTAACAAAGAGCAAATGAACAAACAAGCCTTCCTAAGCACACTGGTCTACTTTAACAAAACATGACAGCTGTGGGCTTTGAACCCACGCCTCAAATGAGACTGGAACCTAAAGCCAGCGCCTTAGACCGCTCGGCCACGCTACCCAAGATGGGTGCTGTGCTTCCGATATCTCCCACAGTCACACAAGCAGAGCCCAGATGGTGCCAAAGTGTGAACAAGATTAAAAACACCACACTGAAAAGGATGGCTTTTGCTATCAAATGCTTGATTTGCCAAAGTTGTTTAATTTGACCATGCAGGCCCTTAGCTCCCGCGATTTGCCCTGCCTGACCAGCAGGTGCTGCCGATAGCTCAAAGGTTTAATATCTAAGCATTAGGTGCCGGGGGTTCTGAGTTTGAATCCTTTGGCAGTCAAACGGCGTAAGTCATTCGAAACTGTCAATTAACCTTTTTATGTTTTTGGAGGTCTTGTGTGTCTTTCTTACTGTTGTTTATATGACTAAATCAATCCTTGTGTTGCTTTTCCACGTGTGGCCTTCAGGGGCATATGGTTAGTTTGCGGGAAGGAATCTTGTGTTGCTGAGTGCATTTAGGGAACAAATGACAAACAGAGGGAAAAAGCATGGCAGCGGTGGGATTTGAACCCACGCCTCCGAAGAGACTGGAGCCTTAATCCAGCGCCTTAGACCGCTCGGCCACGCTACCAAGTCATGCTGTTTTTGCACCACTCTCCAAGTGGGATTACTCACTAAAGGAAGCGTTTCAGGTTCGAGTCCCTCACTTCACTATTCATAATGAAGAGTCAACAGTTGCCGGTTTCTCCAGCAGGAAGGGCAGAGCTGGCCCTGTGTAATGCAAGATTGAATGGGTGAGGGGACTTTGAAGAAATAACACTGATTCCACTAGGCATTATACCGGGCCAACCAAGTTCTTCCTGCAGCAGAAGCTGACTGGGGTTAGAGCTTGGTAATATAGAATTACTTCAAGTAGGCTTAAAGTATCTTTCTGCAACACTTTAGGAGATTAGAGACTTGCTAAGGGTCTTGTTTCCCAGGACGACAGAATACCAATTGAACACTAGTTTTTAACAAAGAGCAAATGAACAAACAAGCCTTCCTAAGCACACTGGTCTACTTTAACAAAACATGACAGCTGTGGGATTTGAACCCACGCCTCAAATGAGACTGGAACCTAAAGCCAGCGCCTTAGACCGCTCGGCCACGCTACCCAAGATGGGTGCTGTGCTTCCGATATCTCCCACAGTCACACAAGCAGAGCCCAGATGGTGCCAAAGTGTGAACAAGATTAAAAACACCACACTGAAAAGGATGGCTTTTGCTATCAAATGCTTGATTTGCCAAAGTTGTTTAATTTGACCATGCAGGCCCTTAGCTCCCGCGATTTGCCCTGCCTGACCAGCAGGTGCTGCCGATAGCTCAAAGGTTTAATATCTAAGCATTAGGTGCCGGGGGTTCTGAGTTTGAATCCTTTGGCAGTCAAACGGCGTAAGTCATTCGAAACTGTCAATTAACCTTTTTATGTTTTTGGAGGTCTTGTGTGTCTTTCTTACTGTTGTTTATATGACTAAATCAATCCTTGTGTTGCTTTTCCACGTGTGGCCTTCAGGGGCATATGGTTAGTTTGCGGGAAGGAATCTTGTGTTGCTGAGTGCATTTCGGGAACAAATGACAAACAGAGGGAAAAAGCATGGCAGCGGTGGGATTTGAACCCACGCCTCCGAAGAGACTGGAGCCTTAATCCAGCGCCTTAGAACGCTCGGCCACGCTACCAAGTCATGCTGTTTTTGCACCACTCTCCAAGTGGGATTACTCACTAAAGGAAGCGTTTCAGGTTCGAGTCCCTCACTTCACTATTCATAATGAAGAGTCAACAGTTGCCGGTTTCTCCAGCAGGAAGGGCAGAGCTGGCCCTGTGTAATGCAAGATTGAATGGGTGAGGGGACTTTGAAGAAATAACACTGATTCCACTAGGCATTATACCGGGCCAACCAAGCTCTTCCTGCAGCAGAAGCTGACTGGGGTTAGAGCTTGGTAATATAGAATTACTTCAAGTAGGCTTAAAGTATCTTTCTGCAACGCTTTAGGAGATTAGAGACTTGCTAAGGGTCTTGTTTCCCAGGACGACTGAATACCAATTGAACACTAGTTATTAACAAAGAGCAAATGAACAAACGAGCCTTCCTAAGCACACTGGTCTACTTTAACAAAACATGGCAGCGGTGGGATTTGAACCACGCCTCAAATGAGACTGGAGCCTAAATCTAGCGCCTTAGACCGCTCGGCCACGCTACCCAAGCTGGGTGCTGTGCTTCCGATATCTCCCACAGTCACACAAGCAGAGCCCAGATGGTGCCAAAGTGTGAACAAGGTTAAAAACACCACACTGAAAAGGATGGCTTTTGCTATCAAATGCTTGATTTGCCAAAGTTGTTTAATTTGACCATGCAGGCCCTTAGCTCCCGCGATTTGCCCTGCCTGACCAGCAGGTGCTGCCGATAGCTCAAAGGTTTAATATCTAAACATTAGGTGCCGGGGGTTCTGAGTTTGAATCCTTTGGCAGTCAAACGGCGTAAGTCATTCGAAACCGTCAATTAACCTTTTTATGTTTTCGGAGGTCTTGTGTGTCTTTCTTACCGTTGTTTATATGACTAAATTAATCCTTGTGTTGCTTTTCCACGTGTGGCCTTCAGGGGCATATGGTTAGTTTGCGGGAAGGAATCTTGTGTTGCTGAGTGCATTTCGGGAACAAATGACAAACAGAGGGAAAAAGCATGGCAGCGGTGGGATTTGAACCCACGCCTCCAAAGAGACTGGAGCCTTAATCCAGCGCCTTAGACCGCTCGGCCACGCTACCAAGTCATGCTGTCTCTGCACCACTCTCCAATGGGGATTACTCACTAAAGGAAGCGTTTCAGGTTCGAGTCCCTCACTTCACTATTCATAATGAAGAGTCAACAGTTGCCGGTTTCTCCAGCAGGAAGGGCAGAGCTGGCCCTGTGTAATGCAAGATTGAATGGGTGAGGGGACTTTGAAGAAATAACACTGATTCCACTAGGCATTATACCGGGCCAACCAAGCTCTTCCTGCAGCAGAAGCTGACTGGGGTTAGAGCTTGGTAATATAGAATTACTTTAAGTAGGCTTAAAGTATCTTTCTGCAACACTTTAGGAGATTAGAGACTTGCTAAGGGTCTTGTTTCCCAGGACGACTGAATACCAATTGAACACTAGTTATTAACAAAGAGCAAATGAACAAACAAGCCTTCCTAAGCACACTGGTCTACTTTAACAAAACATGGCAGCGGTGGGATTTGAACCCACGCCTCAAATGAGACTGGAGCCTAAATCCAGCGCCTTAGACCGCTCGGCCACGCTACCCAAGCTGGGTGCTGTGCTTCCGATATCTCCCACAGTCACACAAGCAGAGCCCAGATGGTGCCAAAGTGTGAACAAGATTAAAAACACCACACTGAAAAGGATGGCTTTTGCTATCAAATGCTTGATTTGCCAAAGTTGTTTAATTTGACCATGCAGGCCCTTAGCTCCCGCGATTTGCCCTGCCTGACCAGCAGGTGCTGCCGATAGCTCAAAGGTTTAATATCTAAGCATTAGGTGCCAGGGGTTCTGAGTTTGAATCCTTTGGCAGTCAAACGGTGTAAGTCATTCGATACCGTCAATTAACCTTTTTATGTTTTCGGAGGTCTTGTGTGTCTTTCTTACCGTTGTTTATATGACTAATTTAATCCTTGTGTTGCTTTTCCACGTGTGGCCTTCAGGGGCATATGGTTAGTTTGCGGGAAGGAATCTTGTGTTGCTGAGTGCATTTCGGGAACAAATGACAAACAGAGGGAAAAAGCATGGCAGCAGTGGGATTTGAACCCACGCCTCCGAAGAGACTGGAGCCTTAATCCAGCGCCTTAGACCGCTCGGCCACGCTACCAAGTCATGCCATTTCTGCACCACTCTCCAAGGGGGATTACTCACTAAAGGAAGCGTTTCAGGTTCGAGTCCCTCACTTCACTATTCATAATGAAGAGTCAACAGTTGCCGGTTTCTCCAGCAGGAAGGGCAGAGCTGGCCCTGTGTAATGCAAGATTGAATGGGTGAGGGGACTTTGAAGAAATAACACTGATTCCACTAGGCATTATACCGGGCCAACCAAGCTCAGCCAAGCAGAGCCCAGATGGTGCCAAAGTGTGAACAAGATTAAAAACACCACACTGAAAAGGATGGCTTTTGCTATCAAATGCTTGATTTGCCAAAGTTGTTTAATTTGACCATGCAGGCCCTTAGCTCCCGCGATTTGCCCTGCCTGACCAACAGGTGCTGCCGATAGCTCAAAGGTTTAATATCTAAGCATTAGGTGCCGGGGGTTCTGAGTTTGAATCCTTTGGCAGTCAAACGGCGTAAGTCATTCGAAACCGTCAATTAACCTTTTTATGTTTTTGGAGGTCTTGTGTGTCTTTCTTACCGTTGTTTATATGACTAAATCAATCCTTGTGTTGCTTTTCCACGTGTGGCCTTCAGGGGCATATGGTTAGTTTGCGGGAAGGAATCTTGTGTTGCTGAGTGCATTTCGGGAACAAATGACAAACAGAGGGAAAAAGCATGGCAGTGGTGGGATTTGAACCCACGCCTCCGAAGAGACTGGAGCCTTAATCCAGTGCCTTAGACCGCTCGGCCACGCTACCAAGTCACGCTGTTTCTGCACCACTCTCCAAGGGGGATTACTCACTAAAGGAAGCGTTTCATGTTTGAGTCCCTCACTTCACTATTCATAATGAAGAGTCAACAGTTGCCGGTTTCTCCAGCAGGAAGGGCAGAGCTGGCCCTGTGTAATGCAAGATTGAATGGGTGAGGGGACTTTGAAGAAATAACACTGATTCCACTAGGCATTATACCGGGCCAACCAAGCTCAGCCAAGCAGAGCCCAGATGGTGCCAAAGTGTGAACAAGATTAAAAACACCACACTGAAAAGGATGGCTTTTGCTATCAAATGCTTGATTTGCCAAAGTTGTTTAATTTGACCATGCAGGCCCTTAGCTCCCGCGATTTGCCCTGCCTGACCAGCAGGTGCTGCCGATAGCTCAAAGGTTTAATATCTAAGCATTAGGTGCCGGGGGTTCTGAGTTTGATTCCTTTGGCAGTCAAACGGCGTAAGTCATTCGAAACTGTCAATTAACCTTTTTATGTTTTTGGAGGTCTTGTGTGTCTTTCTTACTGTTGTTTATATGACTAAATGAATCCTTGTGTTGCTTTTCCACGTGTGGCCTTCAGGGGCATATGGTTAGTTTGCGGGAAGGAACCTTGTGTTGCTGAGTGCATTTCGGGAACAAATGACAAACAGAGGGAAAAAGCATGGCAGCGGTGGGATTTGAACCCACGCCTCCGAAGAGACTGGAGCCTTAATCCAGCGCCTTAGACCGCTCGGCCACGCTACCAAGTCATGCCTTTTTTCCACCACTCTCCAAGGGGGATTACTCACTAAAGGAAGCGTTTCAGGTTCGAGTCCCTCACTTCACTATTCATAATGAAGAGTCAACAGTTGCCGGTTTCTCCAGCAGGAAGGGCAGAGCTGGCCCTGTGTAATGCAAGATTGAATGGGTGAGGGGACTGAAGAAATAACACTGATTCCACTAGGCATTATACCGGGCCAACCAAGCTCTTCCTGCAGCAGAAGCTGACTGGGGTTAGAGCTTGGTAATATAGAATTACTTCAAGTAGGCTTAAAGTATCTTTCTGCAACACTTTAGGAGATTAGAGACTTGCTAAGGGTCTTGTTTCCCAGGACGACAGAATACCAATTGAACACTAGTTTTTAACAAAGAGCAAATGAACAAACAAGCCTTCCTAAGCACACTGGTCTACTTTAACAAAACATGGCAGCAGTGGGATTTTAACCCACGCCTCAAACGAGACTGGAGCCTAAATCCAGCGCCTTAGACCGCTCGGCCACGCTACCCAAGCTGGGTGCTGTGCTTCCGATATCTCCCACAGTCACACAAGCAGAGCCCAGATGGTGCCAAAGTGTGAACAAGATTAAAAACACCACACTGAAAAGGATGGCTTTTGCTATCAAATGCTTGATTTGCCAAAGTTGTTTAATTTGACCATGCAGGCCCTTAGCTCCCGCGATTTGCCCTGCCTGACCAGCAGGTGCTGCCGATAGCTCAAAGGTTTAATATCTAAGCATTAGGTGCCGGGGGTTCTGAGTTTGAATCTTTTGGCAGTCAAACGGCGTAAGTCATTCAAAACCGTCAATTAACCTTTTTATGTTTTCGGAGGTCTTGTGTGTCTTTCTTACCGTTGTTTATATGACTAAATTAATCCTTGTGTTGCTTTTCCACGTGTGGCCTTCAGGGGCATATGGTTAGTTTGCGGGAAGGAATCTTGTGTTGCTGAGTGCATTTCGGGAACAAATGACAAACAGAGGGAAAAAGCATGGCAGCGGTGGGATTTGAACCCACGCCTCCGAAGAGACTGGAGCCTTAATCCAGCGCCTTAGACCGCTCGGCCACGCTACCAAGTCATGCTGTCTCTGCACCACTCTCCAAGGGGGATTACTCACTAAAGGAAGCGTTTCAGGTTCGAGTCCCTCACTTCACTATTCATAATGAAGAGTCAACAGTTGCCGGTTTCTCCAGCAGGAAGGGCAGAGCTGGCCCTGTGTAATGCAAGATTGAATGGGTGAGGGGACTTTGAAGAAATAACACTGATTCCACTAGGCATTATACCGGGCCAACCAAGCTCTTCCTGCAGCAGAAGCTGACTGGGGTTAGAGCTTGGTAATATAGAATTACTTCAAGTAGGCTTAAAGTATCTTTCTGCAACACTTTAGGAGATTAGAGACTTGCTAAGGGTCTTGTTTCCCAGGACGACAGAATACCAATTGAACACTAGTTATTAACAAAGAGCAAATGAACAAACGAGCCTTCCTAAGCACACTGGTCTACTTTAACAAAACATGGCAGCGGTGGGATTAGAACCCATGCCTCAAGTGAGACTGGAGCCTAAATCCAGCGCCTTAAACCGCTCGACCACGCTACCCAAGCTGGGTGCTGTGCTTCCGATATCTCCCACAGTCACACAAGCAGAGCCCAGATGGTGCCAAAGTGTGAACAAGATTAAAAACACCACACTGAAAAGGATGGCTTTTGCTATCAAATGCTTGATTTGCCAAAGTTGTTTAATTTGACCATGCAGGCCCTTAGCTCCCGCGATTTGCCCTGCCTGACCAGCAGGTGCTGCCGATAGCTCAAAGGTTTAATATCTAAACATTAGGTGCCGGGGGTTCTGAGTTTGAATCCTTTGGCAGTCAAACGGCGTAAGTCATTCGAAACCGTCAATTAACCTTTTTATGTTTTCGGAGGTCTTGTGTGTCTTTCTTACTGTTGTTTATATGACTAATTTAATCCTTGTGTTGCTTTTCCACGTGTGGCCTTCAGGGGCATATGGTTAGTTTGCGGGAAGGAATCTTGTGTTGCTGAGTGCATTTCGGGAACAAATGACAAACAGAGGGAAAAAGCATGGCAGCGGTGGGATTTGAACCCACGCCTCCGAAGAGACTGGAGCCTTAATCCAGCGCCTTAGACCGCTCGGCCACGCTACCAAGTCATGCGGTCTCTGCACCACTCTCCAAGGGGGATTACTCACTAAAGGAAGCGTTTCAGGTTCGAGTCCCTCACTTCACTATTCATAATGAAGAGTCAACAGTTGCCGGTTTCTCCAGCAGGAAGGGCAGAGCTGGCCCTGTGTAATGCAAGATTGAATGGGTGAGGGGACTTTGAAGAAATAACACTGATTCCACTAGGCATTATACAGGGCCAACCAAGCTCTTCCTGCAGCAGAAGCTGACTGGGGTTAGAGCTTGGTAATATAGAATTACTTCAAGTAGGCTTAAAGTATCTTTCTGCAACACTTTAGGAGATTAGAGACTTGCTAAGGGTCTTGTTTCCCAGGACGACAGAATACCAATTGAACACTAGTTTTTAACAAAGAGCAAATGAACAAAAAAGCCTTCCTAAGCACACTGGTCTACTTTAACAAAACATGGCAGCGGTGGGATTTGAACCCACGCCTCAAATGAGACTGGAGCCTAAATCCAGCGCCTTAGACCGCCCGGCCACGCTACCCAAGCTGGGTGCTGTGCTTCCGATATCTCCCACAGTCACACAAGCAGAGCCCAGATGGTGCCAAAGTGTGAACAAGATTAAAAACACCACACTGAAAAGGATGGCTTTTGCTATCAAATGCTTGATTTGCCAAAGTTGTTTAATTTGACCATGCAGGCCCTTAGCTCCCGCGATTTGCCCTGCCTGACCAGCAGGTGCTGCCAATAGCTCAAAGATTAAATATCTAAGCATTAGGTGCCGGGGGTTCTGAGTTTGAATCCTTTGGCAGTCAAAAGGCGTAAGTCATTCGAAACCGTCAATTAACCTTTTTATGTTTTCGGAGGTCTTGTGTGTCTTTCTTACCGTTGTTTATATGACTAATTTAATCCTTGTGTTGCTTTTCCACGTGTGGCCTTCAGGGGCATATGGTTAGTTTGCGGGAAGGAATCTTGTGTTGCTGAGTGCATTTCGGGAACAAATGACAAACAGAGGGAAAAAGCATGGCAGCGGTGGGATTTGAACCCACGCCTCCGAAGAGACTGGAGCCTTAATCCAGCGCCTTAGACCGCTCGGCCACGCTACCAAGTCATGCTGTCTCTGCACCACTCTCCAAGGGGGATTACTCACTAAAGGAAGCGTTTCAGGTTCGAGTCCCTCACTTCACTATTCATAATGAAGAGTCAACAGTTGCCGGTTTCTCCAGCAGGAAGGGCAGAGCTGGCCCTGTGTAATGCAAGATTGAATGGGTGAGGGGACTTTGAAGAAATAACACTGATTCCACTAGGCATTATACCGGGCCAACCAAGCTCTTCCTGCAGCAGAAGCTGACTGGGGTTAGAGCTTGGTAATATAGAATTACTTCAAGTAGGCTTAAAGTATCTTTCTGCAACGCTTTAGGAGATTAGAGACTTGCTAAGGGTCTTGTTTCCCAGGACGACTGAATACCAATTGAACACTAGTTATTAACAAAGAGCAAATGAACAAACGAGCCTTCCTAAGCACACTGGTCTACTTTAACAAAACATGGCAGCGGTGGGATTTGAACCCAAGCCTCAAGTGAGACTGGAGCCTAAATCCAGCGCCTTAGACCGCTCGGCCACGCTACCCAAGCTGGGTGCTGTGCTTCCGATATCTCCCACAGTCACACAAGCAGAGCCCAGATGGTGCCAAAGTGTGAACAAGATTAAAAACACCACACTGAAAAGGATGGCTTTTGCTATCAAATGCTTGATTTGCCAAAGTTGTTTAATTTGACCATGCAGGCCCTTAGCTCCCGCGATTTGCCCTGCCTGACCAGCAGGTGCTGCCGATAGCTCAAAGGTTTAATATCTAAACATTAGGTGCCGGGGGTTCTGAGTTTGAATCCTTTGGCAGTCAAATGGCGTAAGTCATTCGAAACTGTCAATTAACCTTTTTATGTTTTTGGAGGTCTTGTGTGTCTTTCTTACTGTTGTTTATATGACTAAATCAATCCTTGTGTTGCTTTTCCACGTGTGGCCTTCAGGGGCATATGGTTAGTTTGCGGGAAGGAATCTTGTGTTGCTGAGTGCATTTCGGGAACAAATGACAAACAGAGGGAAAAAGCATGGCAGCGGTGGGATTTGAACCCACGCCTCCGAAGAGACTGGAGCCTTAATCCAGCGCCTTAGACCGCTCGGCCACGCTACCAAGTCATGCTGTTTTTGGACCACTCTCCAAGGGGGATTACTCACTAAAGGAAGCGTTTCAGGTTCGAGTCCCTCACTTCACTATTCATAATGAAGAGTCAACAGTTGCCGGTTTCTCCAGCAGGAAGGGCAGAGCTGGCCCTGTGTAATGCAAGATTGAATGGGTGAGGGGACTTTGAAGAAATAACACTGATTCCACTAGGCATTATACAGGGCCAACCAAGCTCTTCCTGCAGCAGAAGCTGACTGGGGTTAGAGCTTGGTAATATAGAATTACTTCAAGTAGGCTTAAAGTATCTTTCTGCAACACTTTAGGAGATTAGAGACTTGCTAAGGGTCTTGTTTCCCAGGACGACAGAATACCAATTGAACACTAGTTTTTAACAAAGAGCAAATGAACAAAAAAGCCTTCCTAAGCACACTGGTCTACTTTAACAAAACATGGCAGCGGTGGGATTTGAACCCACGCCTCAAATGAGACTGGAGCCTAAATCCAGCGCCTTAGACCGCCCGGCCACGCTACCCAAGCTGGGTGCTGTGCTTCCGATATCTCCCACAGTCACACAAGCAGAGCCCAGATGGTGCCAAAGTGTGAACAAGATTAAAAACACCACACTGAAAAGGATGGCTTTTGCTATCAAATGCTTGATTTGCCAAAGTTGTTTAATTTGACCATGCAGGCCCTTAGCTCCCGCGATTTGCCCTGCCTGACCAGCAGGTGCTGCCAATAGCTCAAAGGTTAAATATCAAAGCATTAGGTGCCGGGGGTTCTGAGTTTGAATCCTTTGGCAGTCAAAAGGCGTAAATCATTCGAAACCGTCAATTAACCTTTTTATGTTTTCGGAGGTCTTGTGTGTCTTTCTTACCGTTGTTTATATGACTAATTTAATCCTTGTGTTGCTTTTCCACGTGTGGCCTTCAGGGGCATATGGTTAGTTTGCGGGAAGGAATCTTGTGTTGCTGAGTGCATTTCGGGAACAAATGACAAACAGAGGGAAAAAGCATGGCAGCGGTGGGATTTGAACCCACGCCTCCGAAAAGACTGGAGCCTTAATCCAGCGCCTTAGACCGCTCGGCCACGCTACCAAGTCATGCTGTCTCTGCACCACTCTCCAAGGGGGATTACTCACTAAAGGAAGCGTTTCAGGTTCGAGTCCCTCACTTCACTATTCATAATGAAGAGTCAACAGTTGCCGGTTTCTCCAGCAGGAAGGGCAGAGCTGGCCCTGTGTAATGCAAGATTGAATGGGTGAGGGGACTTTGAAGAAATAACACTGATTCCACTAGGCATTATACCGGGCCAACCAAGCTCTTCCTGCAGCAGAAGCTGACTGGGGTTAGAGCTTGGTAATATAGAATTACTTCAAGTAGGCTTAAAGTATCTTTCTGCAACACTTTAGGAGATTAGAGACTTGCTAAGGGTCTTGTTTCCCAGGACGACAGAATACCAATTGAACACTAGTTTTTAACAAAGAGCAAATGAACAAACAAGCCTTCCTAAGCACACTGGTCTACTTTAACAAAACATTGCAGCGGTGGGATTTGAACCTATGCCTCAAATGAGACTGGAGCCTAAATCCAGCGCCTTAGACCGCTCGGCCACACTACCCAAGCTGGGTGCTGCGCTTCTGATATCCCCCACAGTCACACAAGCAGAGCCCAGATGGTGCCAAAGTGTGAACAAGATTAAAAACACCACACTGAAAAGGATGGCTTTTGCTATCAAATGCTTGATTTGCCAAAGTTGTTTAATTTGACCATGCAGGCCCTTAGCTCCCGCGATTTGCCCTGCCTGACCAGCAGGTGCTGCCGATAGCTCAAAGGTTTAATATCTAAGCATTAGGTGCCGGGGGTTCTGAGTTTGAATCCTTTGGCAGTCAAACGGCGTAAGTCATTCGAAACTGTCAATTAAACTTTTTATGTTTTTGGAGGTCTTGTGTGTCTTTCTTACTGTTGTTTATATGACTAAATCAATCCTTGTGTTGCTTTTCCACGTGTGGCCTTCAGGGGCATATGGTTAGTTTGCGGGAAGGAATCTTGTGTTGCTGAGTGCATTTCGGGAACAAATGACAAACAGAGGGAAAAAGCATGGCAGCGGTGGGATTTGAACCCACGCCTCCGAAGAGACTGGAGCCTTAATCCAGCGCCTTAGACCGCTCGGCCACGCTACCAAGTCATGCTGTTTCTGCGCCACTCTCCAAGGGTGATTACTCACTAAAGGAAGCGTTTCAGGTTCGAGTCCCTCACTTCACTATTCATAATGAAGAGTCAACAGTTGCCGGTTTCTCCAGCGGGAAGGGCAGAGCTGGCCCTGTGTAATGCAAGATTGAATGGGTGAGGGGACTTTGAAGAAATAACACTGATTCCACTAGGCATTATACCGGGCCAACCAAGCTCTTCCTGCAGCAGAAGCTGACTGGGGTTAGAGCTTGGTAATATAGAATTACTTCAAGTAGGCTTAAAGTATCTTTCTGCAACACTTTAGGAGATTAGAGACTTGCTAAGGGTCTTGTTTCCCAGGACGACTGAATACCAATTGAACACTAGTTTTTAACAAAGAGCAAATGAACAAACAAGCCTTCCTAAGCACACTGGTCTACTTTAACAAAACATGACAGCGGTGGGATTTGAACCCACGCCTCAAATGAGACTGGAACCTAAAGCCAGCGCCTTAGACCGCTCGGCCACGCTACCCAAGCTGGGTGCTGTGCTTCCGATATCTCCCACAGTCACACAAGCAGAGCCCAGATGGTGCCAAAGTGTGAACAAGATTAAAAACACCACACTGAAAAGGATGGCTTTTGCTATCAAATGCTTGATTTGCCAAAGTTGTTTAATTTGACCATGCAGGCCCTTAGCTCCCGCGATTTGCCCTGCCTGACCAGCAGGTGCTGCCGATAGCTCAAAGGTTTAATATCTAAGCATTAGGTGCCGGGGGTTCTGAGTTTGAATCCTTTGGCAGTCAAACGGCGTCATTCGAAACTGTCAATTAACCTTTTTATGTTTTTGGAGGTCTTGTGTGTCTTTCTTACTGTTGTTTATATGACTAAATCAATCCTTGTGTTGCTTTTCCACGTGTGGCCTTCAGGGGCATATGGTTAGTTTGCGGGAAGGAATCTTGTGTTGCTGAGTGCATTTCGGGAACAAATGACAAACAGAGGGAAAAAGCATGGCAGCGGTGGGATTTGAACACACGCCTCCGAAGAGACTGGAGCCTTAATCAAGCGCCAGGTACAGATTCCACTAGGCATTATACCGGGCCAACCAAGCTCTTCCTGCAGCAGAAGCTGACTGGGGTTAGAGCTTGGTAATATAGAATTACTTCAAGTAGGCTTAAAGTATCTTTCTGCAACACTTTAGGAGATTAGAGACTTGCTAAGGGTCTTGTTTCCCAGGACGACAGAATACCAATTGAACACTAGTTTTTAACAAAGAGCAAATGAACAAACAAACCTTCCTAAGCACACTGGTCTACTTTAACAAAACATGGCAGTGAGCAAATATAGAATTACTTCAAGTAGCTGAAGTAGCTGACTGGGGTTAGAGCTTGGTAATATAGAATTACTTCAAGTAGGCTTAAAGTATCTTTCTGCAACACTTTAGGAGATTAGAGACTTGCTAAGGGTCTTGTTTCCCAGGACGACAGAATACCAATTGAACACTAGTTTTTTAACAAAGAGCAAATGAACAAAAAAGCCTTCCTCAGCACACTGGTCTACTTTAACAAAACATGGCAGCGGTGGGATTTGAACCCACGCCTCAAATGAGACTGGAGCCTAAATCTAGCGCCTTAGACCGCTCGGCCACGCTACCCAAGCTGGGTGCTGTGCTTCCGATATCTCCCACAGTCACACAAGCAGAGCCCAGATGGTGCCAAAGTGTGAACAAGATTAAAAACACCACACTGAAAAGGATGGCTTTTGCTATCAAATGCTTGATTTGCCAAAGTTGTTTAATTTGACCATGCAGGCCCTTAGCTCCCGCGATTTGCCCTGCCTGACCAGCAGGTGCTGCCGATAGCTCAAAGGTTAAATATCTAAGCATTAGGTGCCGGGGGTTCTGAGTTTGAATCCTTTGGCAGTCAAAAGGCGTAAGTCATTCGAAACTGTCAATTAACCTTTTTATGTTTTTGGAGGTCTTGTGTGTCTTTCTTACCGTTGTTTATATGACTAAATCAATCCTTGTGTTGCTTTTCCACGTGTGGCCTTTAGGGGCATATGGTTAGTTTGCGGGAAGGAATCTTGTGTTGCTGAGTGCATTTCGGGAACAAATGACAAACAGAGGGAAAAAGCATGGCAGCGGTGGGATTTGAACCCACGCCTCCGAAGAGACTGGAGCCTTAATCCAGCGCCTTAGACCGCTCGGCCACGCTACCAAGTCATGCTGTTTTTGCACCACTCTCCAAGGGGGATTACTCACTAAAGGAAGCGTTTCAGGTTCGAGTCCCTCACTTCACTATTCATAATGAAGAGTCAACAGTTGCCGGTTTCTCCAGCAGGAAGGGCAGAGCTGGCCCTGTGTAATGCAAGATTGAATGGGTGAGGGGACTTTGAAGAAATAACACTGATTCCACTAGGCATTATACCGGGCCAACCAAGCTCTTCCTGCAGCAGAAGCTGACTGGGGTTAGAGCTTGGTAATATAGAATTACTTCAAGTAGGCTTAAAGTATCTTTCTGCAACACTTTAGGAGATTAGAGACTTGCTAAGGGTCTTGTTTCCCAGGACGACAGAATACCAATTGAACACTAGTTTTTAACAAAGAGCAAATGAACAAAAAAGCCTTCCTAAGCACACTGGTCTACTTTAACAAAACATGGCAGCGGTGGGATTTGAACCCACGCCTCAAATGAGACTGGAGCCTAAATCTAGCGCCTTAGACCGCTCGGCCACGCTACCCAAGCTGGGTGCTGTGCTTCCGATATCTCCCACAGTCACACAAGCAGAGCCCAGATGGTGCCAAAGTGTGAACAAGATTAAAAACACCACACTGAAAAGGATGGCTTTTGCTATCAAATGCTTGATTTGCCAAAGTTGTTTAATTTGACCATGCAGGCCCTTAGCTCCCGCGATTTGCCCTGCCTGACCAGCAGGTGCTGCCGATAGCTCAAAGGTTTAATATCTAAACATTAGGTGCCGGGGGTTCTGAGTTTGAATCCTTTGGCAGTCAAACGGCGTAAGTCATTCGAAACCGTCAATTAACCTTTTTATGTTTTCGGAGGTCTTGTGTGTCTTTCTTACCGTTGTTTATATGACTAATTTAATCCTTGTGTTGCTTTTCCACGTGTGGCCTTCAGGGGCATATGGTTAGTTTGCGGGAAGGAATCTTGTGTTGCTGAGTGCATTTCGGGAACAAATGACAAACAGAGGGAAAAAGCATGGCAGCAGTGGGATTTGAACCCACTCCTCCGAAGAGACTGGAGCCTTAATCCAGCGCCTTAGACCGCTCGGCCACGCTACCAAGTCATGCCGTTTCTGCACCACTCTCCAAGGGGGATTACTCACTAAAGGAAGCGTTTCAGGTTCGAGTCCCTCACTTCACTATTCATAATGAAGAGTCAACAGTTGCCGGTTTCTCCAGCAGGAAGGGCAGAGCTGGCCCTGTGTAATGCAAGATTGAATGGGTGAGGGGACTTTGAAGAAATAACACTGATTCCACTAGGCATTATACCGGGCCAACCAAGCTCTTCCTGCAGCAGAAGCTGACTGGGGTTAGAGCTTGGTAATATAGAATTACTTCAAGTAGGCTTAAAGTATCTTTCTGCAACACTTTAGGAGATTAGAGACTTGCTAAGGGTCTTGTTTCCCAGGACGACTGAATACCAATTGAACACTAGTTTTTAACAAAGAGCAAATGAACAAAAAAGCCTTCCTAAGCACACTGGTCTACTTTAACAAAACATGGCAGCGGTGGGATTTGAACCCACGCCTCAAATGAGACTGGAGCTTAAATCCAGCGCCTTAGACCGCTCGGCCACGCTACCCAAGCTGGGTGCTGTGCTTCCGATATCTCCCACAGTCACACAAGCAGAGCCCAGATGGTGCCAAAGTGTGAACAAGATTAAAAACACCACACTGAAAAGGATGGCTTTTGCTATCAAATGCTTGATTTGCCAAAGTTGTTTAATTTGACCATGCAGGCCCTTAGCTCCCGCGATTTGCCCTGCTTGACCAGCAGGTGCTGCCGATAGCTCAAAGGTTAAATATCTAAGCATTAGGTGCCGGGGGTTCTGAGTTTGAATCCTTTGGCAGTCAAAAGGCGTAAGTCATTCGAAACTGTCAATTAACCTTTTTATGTTTTTGGAGGTCTTGTGTGTCTTTCTTACCGTTGTTTATATGACTAAATCAATCCTTGTGTTGCTTTTCCACGTGTGGCCTTCAGGGGCATATGGTTAGTTTGCGGGAAGGAATCTTGTGTTGCTGAGTGCATTTCGGGAACAAATGACAAACAGAGGGAAAAAGCATGGCAGCGGTGGGATTTGAACCCACGCCTCCGAAGAGACCGGAGCCTTAATCCAGTGCCTTAGACCGCTCGGCCACGCTACCGAGTCAAGCCGTTTCTGCACAACTCTCCAAGGGGGATTACTCACTAAAGGAAGCGTTTCAGGTTCGAGTCCCTCACTTCACTATTCATAATGAAGAGTCAACAGTTGCCGGTTTCTCCAGCAGGAAGGGCAGAGCTGGCCCTGTGTAATGCAAGATTGAATGGGTGAGGGGACTTTGAAGAAATAACACTGATTCCACTAGGCATTATACCGGGCCAACCAAGCTCTTCCTGCAGCAGAAGCTGACTGGGGTTAGAGCTTGGTAATATAGAATTACTTCAAGTAGGCTTAAAGTATCTTTCTGCAACACTTTAGGAGATTAGAGACTTGCTAAGGGTCTTGTTTCCCAGGACGACAGAATACCAATTGAACACTAGTTTTTAACAAAGAGCAAATGAACAAAAAAGCCTTCCTAAGCACACTGGTCTACTTTAACAAAACATGGCAGCGGTGGGATTTGAACCCACGCCTCAAATGAGACTGGAGCCTAAATCCAGCGCCTTAGACCGCTCGGCCACGCTACCCAAGCTGGGTGCTGTGCTTCCGATATCTCCCACAGTCACACAAGCAGAGCCCAGATGGTGCCAAAGTGTGAACAAGATTAAAAACACCACACTGAAAAGGATGGCTTTTGCTATCAAATGCTTGATTTGCCAAAATTGTTTAATTTGACCATGCAGGCCCTTAGCTCCCGCGATTTGCCCTGCCTGACCAGCAGGTGCTGCCGATAGCTCAAAGGTTTAATATCTAAACATTAGGTGCCGGGGGTTCTGAGTTTGAATCCTTTGGCAGTCAAACGGCGTAAGTCATTCGAAACCGTCAATTAACCTTTTTATGTTTTCGGAGGTCTTGTGTGTCTTTCTTACCGTTGTTTATATGACTAATTTAATCCTTGTGTTGCTTTTCCACGTGTGGCCTTCAGGGGCATATGGTTAGTTTGCGGGAAGGAATCTTGTGTTGCTAGGTGCATTTCGGGAACAAATGACAAACAGAGGGAAAAAGCATGGCAGCAGTGGGATTTGAACCCACTCCTCCGAAGAGACTGGAGCCTTAATCCAGCGCCTTAGACCGCTCGGCCACGCTACCAAGTCATGCCGTTTCTGCACCACTCTCCAAGGGGGATTACTCACTAAAGGAAGCGTTTCAGGTTCGAGTCCCTCACTTCACTATTCATAATGAAGAGTCAACAGTTGCCGGTTTCTCCAGCAGGAAGGGCAGAGCTGGCCCTGTGTAATGCAAGATTGAATGGGTGAGGGGACTTTGAAGAAATAACACTGATTCCACTAGGCATTATACCGGGCCAACCAAGCTCTTCCTGCAGCAGAAGCTGACTGGGGTTAGAGCTTGGTAATATAGAATTACTTCAAGTAGGCTTAAAGTATCTTTCTGCAACACTTTAGGAGATTAGAGACTTGCTAAGGGTCTTGTTTCCCAGGACGACAGAATACCAATTGAACACTAGTTTTTAACAAAGAGCAAATGAACAAAAAAGCCTTCCTAAGCACACTGGTCTACTTTAACAAAACATGGCAGCGGTGGGATTTAAACCCACGCCTCAAATGAGACTGGAGCCTAAATCCAGCGCCTTAGACCGCTCGGCCACGCTACCCAAGCTGGGTGCTGTGCTTCCGATATCTCCCACAGTCACACAAGCAGAGCCCAGATGGTGCCAAAGTGTGAACAAGATTAAAAACACCACACTGAAAAGGATGGCTTTTGCTATCAAATGCTTGATTTGCCAAAGTTGTTTAATTTGACCATGCAGGCCCTTAGCTCCCGCGATTTGCCCTGCCTGACCAGCAGGTGCTGCCGATAGCTCAAAGGTTAAATATCTAAGCATTAGGTGCCGGGGGTTCTGAGTTTGAATCCTTTGGCAGTCAAAAGGCGTAAGTCATTCGAAACTGTCAATTAACCTTTTTATGTTTTTGGAGGTCTTGTGTGTCTTTCTTACCGTTGTTTATATGACTAAATCAATCCTTGTGTTGCTTTTCCACATGTGGCCTTCAGGGGCATATGGTTAGTTTGCGGGAAGGAATCTTGTGTTGCTGAGTGCATTTCGGGAACAAATGACAAACAGAGGGAAAAAGCATGGCAGCGGTGGGATTTGAACCCACGCCTCCGAAGAGACTGGAGCCTTAATCCAGCGCCTTAGACCGCTCAGCCACGCTACCGAGTCAAGCCGTTTCTGCACAACTCTCCAAGGGGGATTACTCACTAAAGGAAGCGTTTCAGGTTCGAGTCCCTCACTTCACTATTCATAATGAAGAGTCAACAGTTGCCGGTTTCTCCAGCAGGAAGGGCAGAGCTGGCCCTGTGTAATGCAAGATTGAATGGGTGAGGGGACTTTGAAGAAATAACAGATTCCACTAGGCATTATACCGGGCCAACCAAGCTCTTCCTGCAGCAGAAGCTGACTGGGGTTAGAGCTTGGTAATATAGAATTACTTCAAGTAGGCTTAAAGTATCTTTCTGCAACACTTTAGGAGATTAGAGACTTGCTAAGGGTCTTGTTTCCCAGGACGACAGAATACCAATTGAACACTAGTTTTTAACAAAGAGCAAATGAACAAACAAACCTTCCTAAGCACACTGGTCTACTTTAACAAAACATGGCAGTGGTGGGATTTGAACCCACGCCTCAAATGAGACTGGAGCCTAAATCCAGCACCTTAGACCGCTCGGCCACGCTACCCAAGCTGGGTGCTGTGCTTCCGATATCTCCCACAGTCACACAAGCAGAGCCCAGATGGTGCCAAAGTGTGAACAAGATTAAAAACACCACACTGAAAAGGATGGCTTTTGCTATCAAATGCTTGATTTGCCAAAGTTGTTTAATTTGACCATGCAGGCCCTTAGCTCCCGCGATTTGCCCTGCCTGACCAGCAGGTGCTGCCAATAGCTCAAAGGTTTAATATCTAAGCATTAGGTGCCGGGGGTTCTGAGTTTGAATCCTTTGGCAGTCAAACGGCGTAAGTCATTCGAAACTGTCAATTAACCTTTTTATGTTTTTGGAGGTCTTGTGTGTCTTTCTTACTGTTGTTTATATGACTAAATCAATCCTTGTGTTGCTTTTCCACGTGTGGCCTTCAGGGGCATATGGTTAGTTTGCGGGAAGGAATCTTGTGTTGCTGAGTGCATTTCGGGAACAAATGACAAACAGAGGGAAAAAGCATGGCAGCGGTGGGATTTGAACCCACGCCTCCGAAGAGACTGGAGCCTTAATCCAGCGCCTTAGACCGCTCGGCCACGCTACCAAGTCATGCTGTTTTTGCACCACTCTCCAAGGGGGATTACTCACTAAAGGAGGCGTTTCAGGTTCGAGTCCCTCACTTCACTATTCATAATGAAGAGTCAACAGTTGCCGGTTTCTCCAGCAGGAAGGGCAGAGCTGGCCCTGTGTAATGCAAGATTGAATGGGTGAGGGGACTTTGAAGAAATAACACTGATTCCACTAGGCATTATACCGGGCCAACCAAGCTCTTCCTGCAGCAGAAGCTGACTGGGGTTAGAGCTTGGTAATATAGAATTACTTCAAGTAGGCTTAAAGTATCTTTCTGCAACACTTTAGGAGATTAGAGACTTGCTAAGGGTCTTGTTTCCCAGGACGACAGAATACCAATTGAACACTAGTTTTTAACAAAGAGCAAATGAACAAAAAAGCCTTCCTCAGCACACTGGTCTACTTTAACAAAACATGGCAGCGGTGGGATTTGAACCCACGCCTCAAATGAGACTGGAGCCTAAATCCAGTGCCTTAGACCGCTCGGCCACGCTACCCAAGCTGGGTGCTGTGCTTCCGATATCTCCCACAGTCACACAAGCAGAGCCCAGATGGTGCCAAAGTGTGAACAAGATTAAAAACACCACACTGAAAAGGATGGCTTTTGCTATCAAATGCTTGATTTGCCAAAGTTGTTTAATTTGACCATGCAGGCCCTTAGCTCCCGCGATTTGCCCTGCCTGACCAGCAGGTGCTGCCGATAGCTCAAAGGTTAAATATCTAAGCATTAGGTGCCGGGGGTTCTGAGTTTGAATCCTTTGGCAGTCAAAAGGCGTAAGTCATTCGAAACTGTCAATTAACCTTTTTATGTTTTTGGAGGTCTTGTGTGTCTTTCTTACCGTTGTTTATATGACTAAATCAATCCTTGTGTTGCTTTTCCACGTGTGGCCTTTAGGGGCATATGGTTAGTTTGCGGGAAGGAATCTTGTGTTGCTGAGTGCATTTCGGGAACAAATGACAAACAGAGGGAAAAAGCATGGCAGCGGTGGGATTTGAACCCACACCTCCGAAGAGACTGGAGCCTTAATCCAGCGCCTTAGACCGCTCGGCCACGCTACCAAGTCATGCTGTTTTTGCACCACTCTCCAAGGGGGATTACTCACTAAAGGAAGCGTTTCAGGTTCGAGTCCCTCACTTCACTATTCATAATGAAGAGTCAACAGTTGCCGGTTTCTCCAGCAGGAAGGGCAGAGCTGGCCCTGTGTAATGCAAGATTGAATGGGTGAGGGGACTTTGAAGAAATAACACTGATTCCACTAGGCATTATACCGGGCCAACCAAGCTCTTCCTGCAGCAGAAGCTGACTGGGGTTAGAGCTTGGTAATATAGAATTACTTCAAGTAGGCTTAAAGTATCTTTCTGCAACACTTTAGGAGATTAGAGACTTGCTAAGGGTCTTGTTTCCCAGGATGACAGAATACCAATTGAACACTAGTTTTTAACAAAGAGCAAATGAACAAAAAAGCCTTCCTAAGCACACTGGTCTACTTTAACAAAACATGGCAGCGGTGGGATTTGAACCCACGCCTCAAATGAGACTGGAGCCTAAATCCAGCGCCTTAGACCGCTCGGCCACGCTACCCAAGCTGGATGCTGTGCTTCCGATATCTCCCACAGTCACACAAGCAGAGCCCAGATGGTGCCAAAGTGTGAACAAGATTAAAAACACCACACTGAAAAGGATGGCTTTTGCTATCAAATGCTTGATTTGCCAAAGTTGTTTAATTTGACCATGCAGGCCCTTAGCTCTCGCGATTTGCCCTGCCTGACCAGCAGGTGCTGCCGATAGCTCAAAGGTTTAATATCTAAACATTAGGTGCCGGGGGTTCTGAGTTTGAATCCTTTGGCAGTCAAACGGCGTAAGTCATTCGAAACCGTCAATTAACCTTTTTATGTTTTCGGAGGTCTTGTGTGTCTTTCTTACCGTTGTTTATATGACTAATTTAATCCTTGTGTTGCTTTTCCACGTGTGGCCTTCAGGGGCATATGGTTAGTTTGCGGGAAGGAATCTTGTGTTGCTGAGTGCATTTCGGGAACAAATGACAAACAGAGGGAAAAAGCATGGCAGCAGTGGGATTTGAATCCACTCCTCCGAAGAGACTGGAGCCTTAATCCAGCACCTTAGACCGCTCGGCCACGCTACCAAGTCATGCCGTTTCTGCACCACTCTCCAAGGGGGATTACTCACTAAAGGAAGCGTTTCAGGTTCGAGTCCCTCACTTCACTATTCATAATGAAGAGTCAACAGTTGCCGGTTTCTCCAGCAGGAAGGGCAGAGCTGGCCCTGTGTAATGCAAGATTGAATGGGTGAGGGGACTTTGAAGAAATAACACTGATTCCACTAGGCATTATACCGGGCCAACCAAGCTCTTCCTGCAGCAGAAGCTGACTGGGGTTAGAGCTTGGTAATATAGAATTACTTCAAGTAGGCTTAAAGTATCTTTCTGCAACACTTTAGGAGATTAGAGACTTGCTAAGGGTCTTGTTTCCCAGGACGACAGAATACCAATTGAACACTAGTTTTTAACAAAGAGCAAATGAACAAAAAAGCCTTCCTAAGCACACTGGTCTACTTTAACAAAACATGGCAGCGGTGGGATTTGAACCCACGCCTCAAATGAGACTGGAGCCTAAATCCAGCGCCTTAGACCGCTCGGCCACGCTACCCAAGCTGGGTGCTGTGCTTCCGATATCTCCCACAGTCACACAAGCAGAGCCCAGATGGTGCCAAAGTGTGAACAAGATTAAAAACACCACACTGAAAAGGATGGCTTTTGCTATCAAATGCTTGATTTGCCAAAGTTGTTTAATTTGACCATGCAGGCCCTTAGCTCCCGCGATTTGCCCTGCCTGACCAGCAGGTGCTGCCGATAGCTCAAAGGTTAAATATCTAAGCATTAGGTGCCGGGGGTTCTGAGTTTGAATCCTTTGGCAGTCAAAAGGCGTAAGTCATTCGAAACTGTCAATTAACCTTTTTATGTTTTTGGAGGTCTTGTGTGTCTTTCTTACCGTTGTTTATATGACTAAATCAATCCTTGTGTTGCTTTTCCACGTGTGGCCTTCAGGGGCATATGGTTAGTTTGCGGGAAGGAATCTTGTGTTGCTGAGTGCATTTCGGGAACAAATGACAAACAGAGGGAAAAAGCATGGCAGCGGTGGGATTTGAACCCACGCCTCCGAAGAGACTGGAGCCTTAATCCAGCGCCTTAGACCGCTCGGCCACGCTACCAAGTCATGCTGTTTTTGCACCACTCTCCAAGGGGGATTACTCACTAAAGGAAGCGTTTCAGGTTCGAGTCCCTCACTTCACTATTCATAATGAAGAGTCAACAGTTGCCGGTTTCTCCAGCAGGAAGGGCAGAGCTGGCCCTGTGTAATGCAAGATTGAATGGGTGAGGGGACTTTGAAGAAATAACACTGATTCCACTAGGCATTATACCGGGCCAACCAAGCTCTTCCTGCAGCAGAAGCTGACTGGGGTTAGAGCTTGGTAATATAGAATTACTTCAAGTAGGCTTAAAGTATCTTTCTGCAACACTTTAGGAGATTAGAGACTTGCTAAGGGTCTTGTTTCCCAGGACGACAGAATACCAATTGAACACTAGTTTTTAACAAAGAGCAAATGAACAAAAAAGCCTTCCTAAGCACACTGGTCTACTTTAACAAAACATGGCAGCGGTGGGATTTGAACCCACGCCTCAAATGAGACTGGAGCTTAAATCCAGCGCCTTAGACCGCTCGGCCACGCTACCCAAGTTGGGTGCTGTGCTTCCGATATCTCCCACAGTCACACAAGCAGAGCCCAGATGGTGCCAAAGTGTGAACAAGATTAAAAACACCACACTGAAAAGGATGGCTTTTGCTATCAAATGCTTGATTTGCCAAAGTTGTTTAATTTGACCATGCAGGCCCTTAGCTCCCGCGATTTGCCCTGCCTGACCAGCAGGTGCTGCCGATAGCTCAAAGGTTAAATATCTAAGCATTAGGTGCCGGGGGTTCTGAGTTTGAATCCTTTGGCAGTCAAAAGGCGTAAGTCATTCGAAACTGTCAATTAACCTTTTTATGTTTTTGGAGGTCTTGTGTGTCTTTCTTACCGTTGTTTATATGACTAAATCAATCCTTGTGTTGCTTTTCCACGTGTGGCCTTCAGGGGCATATGGTTAGTTTGCGGGAAGGAATCTTGTGTTGCTGAGTGCATTTCGGGAACAAATGACAAACAGAGGGAAAAAGCATGGCAGCGGTGGGATTTGAACCCACGCCTCCGAAGAGACTGGAGCCTTAATCCAGCGCCTTAGACCGCTCGGCCACGCTACCGAGTCAAGCCGTTTCTGCACAACTCTCCAAGGGGGATTACTCACTAAAGGAAGCGTTTCAGGTTCGAGTCCCTCACTTCACTATTCATAATGAAGAGTCAACAGTTGCCGGTTTCTCCAGCAGGAAGGGCAGAGCTGGCCCTGTGTAATGCAAGATTGAATGGGTGAGGGGACTTTGAAGAAATAACACTGATTCCACTAGGCATTATACCGGGCCAACCAAGCTCTTCCTGCAGCAGAAGCTGACTGGGGTTAGAGCTTGGTAATATAGAATTACTTCAAGTAGGCTTAAAGTATCTTTCTGCAACACTTTAGGAGATTAGAGACTTGCTAAGGGTCTTGTTTCCCAGGACGACAGAATACCAATTGAACACTAGTTTTTAACAAAGAGCAAATGAACAAAAAAGCCTTCCTAAGCACACTGGTCTACTTTAACAAAACATGGCAGCGGTGGGATTTGAACCCACGCCTCAAATGAGACTGGAGCCTAAATCCAGCGCCTTAGACCGCTCGGCCACGCTACCCAAGCTGGGTGCTGTGCTTCCGATATCTCCCACAGTCACACAAGCAGAGCCCAGATGGTGCCAAAGTGTGAACAAGATTAAAAACACCACACTGAAAAGGATGGCTTTTGCTATCAAATGCTTGATTTGCCAAAGTTGTTTAATTTGACCATGCAGGCCCTTAGCTCCCGCGATTTGCCCTGCCTGACCAGCAGGTGCTGCCGATAGCTCAAAGGTTAAATATCTAAGCATTAGGTGCCGGGGGTTCTGAGTTTGAATCCTTTGGCAGTCAAAAGGCGTAAGTCATTCGAAACTGTCAATTAACCTTTTTATGTTTTTGGAGGTCTTGTGTGTCTTTCTTACCGTTGTTTATATGACTAAATCAATCCTTGTGTTGCTTTTCCACGTGTGGCCTTCAGGGGCATATGGTTAGTTTGCGGGAAGGAATCTTGTGTTGCTGAGTGCATTTCGGGAACAAATGACAAACAGAGGGAAAAAGCATGGCAGCGGTGGGATTTGAACCCACGCCTCCGAAGAGACTGGAGCCTTAATCCAGCGCCTTAGACCGCTCGGCCACGCTACCGAGTCAAGCCGTTTCTGCACAACTCTCCAAGGGGGATTACTCACTAAAGGAAGCGTTTCAGGTTCGAGTCCCTCACTTCACTATTCATAATGAAGAGTCAACAGTTGCCGGTTTCTCCAGCAGGAAGGGCAGAGCTGGCCCTGTGTAATGCAAGATTGAATGGGTGAGGGGACTTTGAAGAAATAACACTGATTCCACTAGGCATTATACCGGGCCAACCAAGCTCTTCCTGCAGCAGAAGCTGACTGGGGTTAGAGCTTGGTAATATAGAATTACTTCAAGTAGGCTTAAAGTATCTTTCTGCAACACTTTAGGAGATTAGGGACTTGCTAAGGGTCTTGTTTCCCAGGACGACAGAATACCAATTGAACACTAGTTTTTAACAAAGAGCAAATGAACAAACAAACCTTCCTAAGCACACTGGTCTACTTTAACAAAACATGGCAGTGGTGGGATTTGAACCCACGCCTCAAATGAGACTGGAGCCTAAATCCAGCGCCTTAGACTGCTCGGCCACGCTACCCAAGCTGGGTGCTGTGCTTCCGATATCTCCCACAGTCACACAAGCAGAGCCCAGATGGTGCCAAAGTGTGAACAAGATTAAAAACACCACACTGAAAAGGATGGCTTTTGCTATCAAATGCTTGATTTGCCAAAGTTGTTTAATTTGACCATGCAGGCCCTTAGCTCCCGCGATTTGCCCTGCCTGACCAGCAGGTGCTGCCAATAGCTCAAAGGTTTAATATCTAAGCATTAGGTGCCGGGGGTTCTGAGTTTGAATCCTTTGGCAGTCAAACGGCGTAAGTCATTCGAAACTGTCAATTAACCTTTTTATGTTTTTGGAGGTCTTGTGTGTCTTTCTTACTGTTGTTTATATGACTAAATCAATCCTTGTGTTGCTTTTCCACGTGTGGCCTTCAGGGGCATATGGTTAGTTTGCGGGAAGGAATCTTGTGTTGCTGAGTGCATTTCGGGAACAAATGACAAACAGAGGGAAAAAGCAAGGCAGCGGTGGGATTTGAACCCACGCCTCCGAAGAGACTGGAGCCTTAATCCAGCGCCTTAGACCGCTCGGCCACGCTACCAAGTCATGCTGTTTTTGCACCACTCTCCAAGGGGGATTACTCACTAAAGGAAGCGTTTCAGGTTCGAGTCCCTCACTTCACTATTCATAATGAAGAGTCAACAGTTGCCGGTTTCTCCAGCAGGAAGGGCAGAGCTGGCCCTGTGTAATGCAAGATTGAATGGGTGAGGGGACTTTGAAGAAATAACACTGATTCCACTAGGCATTATACCGGGCCAACCAAGCTCTTCCTGCAGCAGAAGCTGACTGGGGTTAGAGCTTGGTAATATAGAATTACTTCAAGTAGGCTTAAAGTATCTTTCTGCAACACTTTAGGAGATTAGAGACTTGCTAAGGGTCTTGTTTCCCAGGACGACAGAATACCAATTGAACACTAGTTTTTAACAAAGAGCAAATGAACAAAAAAGCCTTCCTCAGCACACTGGTCTACTTTAACAAAACATGGCAGCGGTGGGATTTGAACCCACGCCTCAAATGAGACTGGAGCCTAAATCTAGCGCCTTAGACCGCTCGGCCACGCTACCCAAGCTGGGTGCTGTGCTTCCGATATCTCCCACAGTCACACAAGCAGAGCCCAGATGGTGCCAAAGTGTGAACAAGATTAAAAACACCACACTGAAAAGGATGGCTTTTGCTATCAAATGCTTGATTTGCCAAAGTTGTTTAATTTGACCATGCAGGCCCTTAGCTCCCGCGATTTGCCCTGCCTGACCAGCAGGTGCTGCCGATAGCTCAAAGGTTAAATATCTAAGCATTAGGTGCCGGGGGTTCTGAGTTTGAATCCTTTGGCAGTCAAAAGGCGTAAGTCATTCGAAACTGTCAATTAACCTTTTTATGTTTTTGGAGGTCTTGTGTGTCTTTCTTACCGTTGTTTATATGACTAAATCAATCCTTGTGTTGCTTTTCCACGTGTGGCCTTTAGGGGCATATGGTTAGTTTGCGGGAAGGAATCTTGTGTTGCTGAGTGCATTTCGGGAACAAATGACAAACAGAGGGAAAAAGCATGGCAGCGGTGGGATTTGGACCCACGCCTCCGAAGAGACTGGAGCCTTAATCCAGCGCCTTAGACCGCTCGGCCACGCTACCAAGTCATGCTGTTTTTGCACCACTCTCCAAGGGGGATTACTCACTAAAGGAAGCGTTTCAGGTTCGAGTCCCTCACTTCACTATTCATAATGAAGAGTCAACAGTTGCCGGTTTCTCCAGCAGGAAGGGCAGAGCTGGCCCTGTGTAATGCAAGATTGAATGGGTGAGGGGACTTTGAAGAAATAACACTGATTCCACTAGGCATTATACCGGGCCAACCAAGCTCTTCCTGCAGCAGAAGCTGACTGGGGTTAGAGCTTGGTAATATAGAATTACTTCAAGTAGGCTTAAAGTATCTTTCTGCAACACTTTAGGAGATTAGAGACTTGCTAAGGGTCTTGTTTCCCAGGACGACAGAATACCAATTGAACACTAGTTTTTAACAAAGAGCAAATGAACAAAAAAGCCTTCCTAAGCACACTGGTCTACTTTAACAAAACATGGCAACGGTGGGATTTGAACCCACGCCTCAAATGAGACTGGAGCCTAAATCCAGCGCCTTAGACCGCTCGGCCACGCTACCCAAGCTGGGTGCTGTGCTTCCGATATCTCCCACAGTCACACAAGCAGAGCCCAGATGGTGCCAAAGTGTGAACAAGATTAAAAACACCACACTGAAAAGGATGGCTTTTGCTATCAAATGCTTGATTTGCCAAAGTTGTTTAATTTGACCATGCAGGCCCTTAGCTCCCGCGATTTGCCCTGCCTGACCAGCAGGTGCTGCCGATAGCTCAAAGGTTTAATATCTAAGCATTAGGTGCCGGGGGTTCTGAGTTTGAATCCTTTGGCAGTCAAACGGCGTAAGTCATTCGAAACTGTCAATTAAACTTTTTATGTTTTTGGAGGTCTTGTGTGTCTTTCTTACTGTTGTTTATATGACTAAATCAATCCTTGTGTTGCTTTTCCACGTGTGGCCTTCAGGGGCATATGGTTAGTTTGCGGGAAGGAATCTTGTGTTGCTGAGTGCATTTCGGGAACAAATGACAAACAGAGGGAAAAAACATGGCAGCGGTGGGATTTGAACCCACGCCTCCGAAGAGACTGGAGCCTTAATCCAGCGCCTTAGACCGCTCGGCCACGCTACCAAGTCATGCTGCTTCTGCGCCACTCTCCAAGGGTGATTACTCACTAAAGGAAGCGTTTCAGGTTCGAGTCCCTCACTTCACTATTCATAATGAAGAGTCAACAGTTGCCGGTTTCTCCAGCGGGAAGGGCAGAGCTGGCCCTGTGTAATGCAAGATTGAATGGGTGAGGGGACTTTGAAGAAATAACACTGATTCCACTAGGCATTATACCGGGCCAACCAAGCTCTTCCTGCAGCAGAAGCTGACTGGGGTTAGAGCTTGGTAATATAGAATTACTTCAAGTAGGCTTAAAGTATCTTTCTGCAACACTTTAGGAGATTAGAGACTTGCTAAGGGTCTTGTTTCCCAGGACGACTGAATACCAATTGAACACTAGTTTTTAACAAAGAGCAAATGAACAAACAAGCCTTCCTAAGCACACTGGTCTACTTTAACAAAACATGACAGCGGTGGGATTTGAACCCATGCCTCAAATGAGACTGGAACCTAAAGCCAGCGCCTTAGACCGCTCGGCCACGCTACCCAAGATGGGTGCTGTGCTTCCGATATCTCCCACAGTCACACAAGCAGAGCCCAGATGGTGCCAAAGTGTGAACAAGATTAAAAACACCACACTGAAAAGGATGGCTTTTGCTATCAAATGCTTGATTTGCCAAAGTTGTTTAATTTGACCATGCAGGCCCTTAGCTCCCGCGATTTGCCCTGCCTGACCAGCAGGTGCTGCCGATAGCTCAAAGGTTTAATATCTAAGCATTAGGTGCCGGGGGTTCTGAGTTTGAATCCTTTGGCAGTCAAACGGCGTAAGTCATTCGAAACTGTCAATTAACCTTTTTATGTTTTTGGAGGTCTTGTGTGTCTTTCTTACTGTTGTTTATATGACTAAATCAATCCTTGTGTTGCTTTTCCACGTGTGGCCTTCAGGGGCATATGGTTAGTTTGCGGGAAGGAATCTTGTGTTGCTGAGTGCATTTCGGGAACAAATGACAAACAGAGGGAAAAAGCATGGCAGCGGTGGGATTTGAACCCACGCCTCCGAAGAGACTGGAGCCTTAAGCCAGCGCCTTAGAACACTCGGCCACGCTACCAAGTCATGCTGTTTCTGCACCACTCTCCAAGTGGGATTACTCACTAAAGGAAGCGTTTCAGGTTCGAGTCCCTCACTTCACTATTCATAATGAAGAGTCAACAGTTGCCGGTTTCTCCAGCAGGAAGGGCAGAGCTGGCCCTGTGTAATGCAAGATTGAATGGGTGAGGGGACTTTGAAGAAATAACACTGATTCCACTAGGCATTATACCGGGCCAACCAAGCTCTTCCTGCAGCAGAAGCTGACTGGGGTTAGAGCTTGGTAATATAGAATTACTTCAAGTAGGCTTAAAGTATCTTTCTGCAACACTTTAGGAGATTAGAGACTTGCTAAGGGTCTTGTTTCCCAGGACGACAGAATACCAATTGAACACTAGTTTTTAACAAAGAGCAAATGAACAAAAAAGCCTTCCTAAGCACACTGGTCTACTTTAACAAAACATGGCAGCGGTGGGATTTGAACCCACGCCTCAAATGAGACTGGAGCCTAAATCCAGCGCCTTAGACCGCTCGGCCACGCTACCCAAGCTGGGTGCTGTGCTTCCGATATCTCCCACAGTCACACAAGCAGAGCCCAGATGGTGCCAAAGTGTGAACAAGATTAAAAACACCACACTGAAAAGGATGGCTTTTGCTATCAAATGCTTGATTTGCCAAAGTTGTTTAATTTGACCATGCAGGCCCTTAGCTCCCGCGATTTGCCCTGCCTGACCAGCAGGTGCTGCCGATAGCTCAAAGGTTTAATATCTAAACATTAGGTGCCGGGGGTTCTGAGTTTGAATCCTTTGGCAGTCAAACGGCGTAAGTCATTCGAAACCGTCAATTAACCTTTTTATGTTTTCGGAGGTCTTGTGTGTCTTTCTTACCGTTGTTTATATGACTAATTTAATCCTTGTGTTGCTTTTCCACGTGTGGCCTTCAGGGGCATATGGTTAGTTTGCGGGAAGGAATCTTGTGTTGCTGAGTGCATTTCGGGAACAAATGACAAACAGAGGGAAAAAGCATGGCAGCAGTGGGATTTGAACCCACTCCTCCAAAGAGACTGGAGCCTTAATCCAGTGCCTTAGACCGCTCGGCCACGCTACCAAGTCATGCCGTTTCTGCACCACTCTCCAAGGGGGATTACTCACTAAAGGAAGCGTTTCAGGTTCGAGTCCCTCACTTCACTATTCATAATGAAGAGTCAACAGTTGCCGGTTTCTCCAGCAGGAAGGGCAGAGCTGGCCCTGTGTAATGCAAGATTGAATGGGTGAGGGGACTTTGAAGAAATAACACTGATTCCACTAGGCATTATACCGGGCCAACCAAGCTCTTCCTGCAGCAGAAGCTGACTGGGGTTAGAGCTTGGTAATATAGAATTACTTCAAGTAGGCTTAAAGTATCTTTCTGCAACACTTTAGGAGATTAGAGACTTGCTAAGGGTCTTGTTTCCCAGGACGACAGAATACCAATTGAACACTAGTTTTTAACAAAGAGCAAATGAACAAAAAAGCCTTCCTAAGCACACTGGTCTACTTTAACAAAACATGGCAGCGGTGGGATTTGAACCCACGCCTCAAATGAGACTGGAGCCTAAATCTAGCGCCTTAGACCGCTCGGCCACGCTACCCAAGCTGGGTGCTGTGCTTCCGATATCTCCCACAGTCACACAAGCAGAGCCCAGATGGTGCCAAAGTGTGAACAAGATTAAAAACACCACACTGAAAAGGATGGCTTTTGCTATCAAATGCTTGATTTGCCAAAGTTGTTTAATTTGACCATGCAGGCCCTTAGCTCCCGCGATTTGCCCTGCCTGACCAGCAGGTGCTGCCGATAGCTCAAAGGTTTAATATCTAAACATTAAGTGCCGGGGGTTCTGAGTTTGAATCCTTTGGCAGTCAAACGGCGTAAGTCATTCGAAACCGTCAATTAACCTTTTTATGTTTTCGGAGGTCTTGTGTGTCTTTCTTACCGTTGTTTATATGACTAAATTAATCCTTGTGTTGCTTTTCCACGTGTGGCCTTCAGGGGCATATGGTTAGTTTGCGGGAAGGAATCTTGTGTTGCTGAGTGCATTTCGGGAACAAATGACAAACAGAGGGAAAAAGCATGGCAGCGGTGGGATTTGAACCCACGCCTCCAAAGAGACTGGAGCCTTAATCCAGCGCCTTAGACCGCTCGGCCACGCTACCAAGTCATGCTGTCTCTGCACCACTCTCCAAGGGGGATTACTCACTAAAGGAAGCGTTTCAGGTTCGAGTCCCTCACTTCACTATTCATAATGAAGAGTCAACAGTTGCCGGTTTCTCCAGCAGGAAGGGCAGAGCTGGCCCTGTGTAATGCAAGATTGAATGGGTGAGGGGACTTTGAAGAAATAACACTGATTCCACTAGGCATTATACCGGGCCAACCAAGCTCTTCCTGCAGCAGAAGCTGACTGGGGTTAGAGCTTGGTAATATAGAATTACTTCAAGTAGGCTTAAAGTATCTTTCTGCAACACTTTAGGAGATTAGAGACTTGCTAAGGGTCTTGTTTCCCAGGACGACAGAATACCAATTGAACACTAGTTTTTAACAAAGAGCAAATGAACAAACAAACCTTCCTAAGCACACTGGTCTACTTTAACAAAACATGGCAGTGGTGGGATTTGAACCCACGCCTCAAATGAGACTGGAGCCTAAATCCAGCGCCTTAGACCGCTCGGCCACGCTACCCAAGCTGGGTGCTGTGCTTCCGATATCTCCCACAGTCACACAAGCAGAGCCCAGATGGTGCCAAAGTGTGAACAAGATTAAAAACACCACACTGAAAAGGATGGCTTTTGCTATCAAATGCTTGATTTGCCAAAGTTGTTTAATTTGACCATGCAGGCCCTTAGCTCCCGCGATTTGCCCTGCCTGACCAGCAGGTGCTGCCAATAGCTCAAAGGTTTAATATCTAAGCATTAGGTGCCGGGGGTTCTGAGTTTGAATCCTTTGGCAGTCAAACGGCGTAAGTCATTCGAAACTGTCAATTAACCTTTTTATGTTTTTGGAGGTCTTGTGTGTCTTTCTTACTGTTGTTTATATGACTAAATCAATCCTTGTGTTGCTTTTCCACGTGTGGCCTTCAGGGGCATATGGTTAGTTTGCGGGAATGAATCTTGTGTTGCTGAGTGCATTTCGGGAACAAATGACAAACAGAGGGAAAAAGCATGGCAGCGGTGGGATTTGAACCCACGCCTCCGAAGAGACTGGAGCCTTAATCCAGCGCCTTAGACCGCTCGGCCACGCTACCAAGTCATGCTGTTTTTGCACCACTCTCCAAGGGGGATTACTCACTAAAGGAAGCGTTTCAGGTTCGAGTCCCTCACTTCACTATTCATAATGAAGAGTCAACAGTTGCCGGTTTCTCCAGCAGGAAGGGCAGAGCTGGCCCTGTGTAATGCAAGATTGAATGGGTGAGGGGACTTTGAAGAAATAACACTGATTCCACTAGGCATTATACCGGGCCAACCAAGCTCTTCCTGCAGCAGAAGCTGACTGGGGTTAGAGCTTGGTAATATAGAATTACTTCAAGTAGGCTTAAAGTATCTTTCTGCAACACTTTAGGAGATTAGAGACTTGCTAAGGGTCTTGTTTCCCAGGACGACAGAATACCAATTGAACACTAGTTTTTAACAAAGAGCAAATGAACAAAAAAGCCTTCCTAAGCACACTGGTCTACTTTAACAAAACATGGCAGCGGTGGGATTTGAACCCACGCCTCAAATGAGACTGGAGCCTAAATCCAGCGCCTTAGACCGCTCGGCCACGCTACCCAAGCTGGGTGCTGTGCTTCCGATATCTCCCACAGTCACACAAGCAGAGCCCAGATGGTGCCAAAGTGTGAACAAGATTAAAAACACCACACTGAAAAGGATGGCTTTTGCTATCAAATGCTTGATTTGCCAAAGTTGTTTAATTTGACCATGCAGGCCCTTAGCTCCCGCGATTTGCCCTGCCTGACCAGCAGGTGCTGCCGATAGCTCAAAGGTTTAATATCTAAGCATTAGGTGCCGGGGGTTCTGAGTTTGAATCCTTTGGCAGTCAAACAGCGTAAGTCATTCGAAACTGTCAATTAAACTTTTTATGTTTTTGGAGGTCTTGTGTGTCTTTCTTACTGTTGTTTATATGACTAAATCAATCCTTGTGTTGCTTTTCCACGTGTGGCCTTCAGGGGCATATGGTTAGTTTGCGGGAAGGAATCTTGTGTTGCTGAGTGCATTTCGGGAACAAATGACAAACAGAGGGAAAAAGCATGGCAGCGGTGGGATTTGAACCCACGCCTCCGAAGAGACTGGAGCCTTAATCCAGCGCCTTAGACCGCTCGGCCACGCTACCAAGTCATGCTGTTTCTGCGCCACTCTCCAAGGGTGATTACTCACTAAAGGAAGCGTTTCAGGTTCGAGTCCCTCACTTCACTATTCATAATGAAGAGTCAACAGTTGCCGGTTTCTCCAGCGGGAAGGGCAGAGCTGGCCCTGCGTAATGCAAGATTGAATGGGTGAGGGGACTTTGAAGAAATAACACTGATTCCACTAGGCATTATACCGGGCCAACCAAGCTCTTCCTGCAGCAGAAGCTGACTGGGGTTAGAGCTTGGTAATATAGAATTACTTCAAGTAGGCTTAAAGTATCTTTCTGCAACACTTTAGGAGATTAGAGACTTGCTAAGGGTCTTGTTTCCCAGGACGACAGAATACCAATTGAACACTAGTTTTTAACAAAGAGCAAATGAACAAAAAAGCCTTCCTAAGCACACTGGTCTACTTTAACAAAACATGGCAGCGGTGGGATTTGAACCCACGCCTCAAATGAGAATGGAGCCTAAATCCAGCGCCTTAGACCGCTCGGGCACGCTACCCAAGCTGGGTGCTGTGCTTCCGATATCTCCCACAGTCACACAAGCAGAGCCCAGATGGTGCCAAAGTGTGAACAAGATTAAAAACACCACACTGAAAAGGATGGCTTTTGCTATCAAATGCTTGATTTGCCAAAGTTGTTTAATTTGACCATGCAGGCCCTTAGCTCTCGCGATTTGCCCTGCCTGACCAGCAGGTGCTGCCGATAGCTCAAAGGTTTAATATCTAAACATTAGGTGCCGGGGGTTCTGAGTTTGAATCCTTTGGCAGTCAAACGGCGTAAGTCATTCGAAACCGTCAATTAACCTTTTTATGTTTTCGGAGGTCTTATGTGTCTTTCTTACCGTTGTTTATATGACTAATTTAATCCTTGTGTTGCTTTTCCACGTGTGGCCTTCAGGGGCATATGGTTAGTTTGCGGGAAGGAATCTTGTGTTGCTGAGTGCATTTCGGGAACAAATGACAAACAGAGGGAAAAAGCATGGCAGCAGTGGGATTTGAACCCACTCCTCCGAAGAGACTGGAGCCTTAATCCAGCACCTTAGACCGCTCGGCCACGCTACCAAGTCATGCCGTTTCTGCACCACTCTCCAAGGGGGATTACTCACTAAAGGAAGCGTTTCAGGTTCGAGTCCCTCACTTCACTATTCATAATGAAGAGTCAACAGTTGCCGGTTTCTCCAGCAGGAAGGGCAGAGCTGGCCCTGTGTAATGCAAGATTGAATGGGTGAGGGGACTTTGAAGAAATAACACTGATTCCACTAGGCATTATACCGGGCCAACCAAGCTCTTCCTGCAGCAGAAGCTGACTGGGGTTAGAGCTTGGTAATATAGAATTACTTCAAGTAGGCTTAAAGTATCTTTCTGCAACACTTTAGGAGATTAGAGACTTGCTAAGGGTCTTGTTTCCCAGGACGACAGAATACCAATTGAACACTAGTTTTTAACAAAGAGCAAATGAACAAAAAAGCCTTCCTAAGCACACTGGTCTACTTTAACAAAACATGGCAGCGGTGGGATTTGAACCCACGCCTCAAATGAGACTGGAGCCTAAATCCAGCGCCTTAGACCGCTCGGCCACGCTACCCAAGCTGGGTGCTGTGCTTCCGATATCTCCCACAGTCACACAAGCAGAGCCCAGATGGTGCCAAAGTGTGAACAAGATTAAAAACACCACACTGAAAAGGATGGCTTTTGCTATCAAATGCTTGATTTGCCAAAGTTGTTTAATTTGACCATGCAGGCCCTTAGCTCCCGCGATTTGCCCTGCCTGACCAGCAGGTGCTGCCGATAGCTCAAAGGTTAAATATCTAAGCATTAGGTGCCGGGGGTTCTGAGTTTGAATCCTTTGGCAGTCAAAAGGCGTAAGTCATTCGAAACTGTCAATTAACCTTTTTATGTTTTTGGAGGTCTTGTGTGTCTTTCTTACCGTTGTTTATATGACTAAATCAATCCTTGTGTTGCTTTTCCACGTGTGGCCTTCAGGGGCATATGGTTAGTTTGCGGGAAGGAATCTTGTGTTGCTGAGTGCATTTCGGGAACAAATGACAAACAGAGGGAAAAAGCATGGCAGCGGTGGGATTTGAACCCACGCCTCCGAAGAGACTGGAGCCTTAATCCAGCGCCTTAGACCGCTCGGCCACGCTACCAAGTCATGCTGTTTTTGCACCACTCTCCAAGGGGGATTACTCACTAAAGGAAGCGTTTCAGGTTCGAGTCCCTCACTTCACTATTCATAATGAAGAGTCAACAGTTGCCGGTTTCTCCAGCAGGAAGGGCAGAGCTGGCCCTGTGTAATGCAAGATTGAATGGGTGAGGGGACTTTGAAGAAATAACACTGATTCCACTAGGCATTATACCGGGCCAACCAAGCTCTTCCTGCAGCAGAAGCTGACTGGGGTTAGAGCTTGGTAATATAGAATTACTTCAAGTAGGCTTAAAGTATCTTTCTGCAACACTTTAGGAGATTAGAGACTTGCTAAGGGTCTTGTTTCCCAGGACGACAGAATACCAATTGAACACTAGTTTTTAACAAAGAGCAAATGAACAAAAAAGCCTTCCTAAGCACACTGGTCTACTTTAACAAAACATGGCAGCGGTGGGATTTGAACCCACGCCTCAAATGAGACTGGAGCCTAAATCCAGCGCCTTAGACCGCTCGGCCACGCTACCCAAGTTGGGTGCTGTGCTTCCGATATCTCCCACAGTCACACAAGCAGAGCCCAGATGGTGCCAAAGTGTGAACAAGATTAAAAACACCACACTGAAAAGGATGGCTTTTGCTATCAAATGCTTGATTTGCCAAAGTTGTTTAATTTGACCATGCAGGCCCTTAGCTCCCGCGATTTGCCCTGCCTGACCAGCAGGTGCTGCCGATAGCTCAAAGGTTAAATATCTAAGCATTAGGTGCCGGGGGTTCTGAGTTTGAATCCTTTGGCAGTCAAAAGGCGTAAGTCATTCGAAACTGTCAATTAACCTTTTTATGTTTTTGGAGGTCTTGTGTGTCTTTCTTACCGTTGTTTATATGACTAAATCAATCCTTGTGTTGCTTTTCCACGTGTGGCCTTCAGGGGCATATGGTTAGTTTGCGGGAAGGAATCTTGTGTTGCTGAGTGCATTTCGGGAACAAATGACAAACAGAGGGAAAAAGCATGGCAGCGGTGGGATTTGAACCCACGCCTCCGAAGAGACTGGAGCCTTAATCCAGCGCCTTAGACCGCTCGGCCACGCTACCGAGTCAAGCCGTTTCTGCACAACTCTCCAAGGGGGATTACTCACTAAAGGAAGCGTTTCAGGTTCGAGTCCCTCACTTCACTATTCATAATGAAGAGTCAACAGTTGCCGGTTTCTCCAGCAGGAAGGGCAGAGCTGGCCCTGTGTAATGCAAGATTGAATGGGTGAGGGGACTTTGAAGAAATAACACTGATTCCACTAGGCATTATACCGGGCCAACCAAGCTCTTCCTGCAGCAGAAGCTGACTGGGGTTAGAGCTTGGTAATATAGAATTACTTCAAGTAGGCTTAAAGTATCTTTCTGCAACACTTTAGGAGATTAGAGACTTGCTAAGGGTCTTGTTTCCCAGGACGACAGAATACCAATTGAACACTAGTTTTTAACAAAGAGCAAATGAACAAAAAAGCCTTCCTAAGCACACTGGTCTACTTTAACAAAACTTGGCAGCGGTGGGATTTGAACCCACGCCTCAAATGAGACTGGAGCCTAAATCCAGCGCCTTAGACCGCTCGGCCACGCTACCTAAGCTGGGTGCTGTTCTTCCGATATCTCCCACAGTCACACAAGCAGAGCCCAGATGGTGCCAAAGTGTGAACAAGATTAAAAACACCACACTGAAAAGGATGGCTTTTGCTATCAAATGCTTGATTTGCCAAAGTTGTTTAATTTGACCATGCAGGCCCTTAGCTCCCGCGATTTGCCCTGCCTGACCAGCAGGTGCTGCCGATAGCTCAAAGGTTAAATATCTAAGCATTAGGTGCCGGGGGTTCTGAGTTTGAATCCTTTGGCAGTCAAAAGGCGTAAGTCATTCGAAACTGTCAATTAACCTTTTTATGTTTTTGGAGGTCTTGTGTGTCTTTCTTACCGTTGTTTATATGACTAAATCAATCCTTGTGTTGCTTTTCCACGTGTGGCCTTCAGGGGCATATGGTTAGTTTGCGGGAAGGAATCTTGTGTTGCTGAGTGCATTTCGGGAACAAATGACAAACAGAGGGAAAAAGCATGGCAGCGGTGGGATTTGAACCCACGCCTCCGAAGAGACTGGAGCCTTAATCCAGCGCCTTAGACCGCTCGGCCACGCTACCGAGTCAAGCCGTTTCTGCACAACTCTCCAAGGGGGATTACTCACTAAAGGAAGCGTTTCAGGTTCGAGTCCCTCACTTCACTATTCATAATGAAGAGTCAACAGTTGCCGGTTTCTCCAGCAGGAAGGGCAGAGCTGGCCCTGTGTAATGCAAGATTGAATGGGTGAGGGGACTTTGAAGAAATAACAGATTCCACTAGGCATTATACCGGGCCAACCAAGCTCTTCCTGCAGCAGAAGCTGACTGGGGTTAGAGCTTGGTAATATAGAATTACTTCAAGTAGGCTTAAAGTATCTTTCTGCAACACTTTAGGAGATTAGGGACTTGCTAAGGGTCTTGTTTCCCAGGACGACAGAATACCAATTGAACACTAGTTTTTAACAAAGAGCAAATGAACAAACAAACCTTCCTAAGCACACTGGTCTACTTTAACAAAACATGGCAGTGGTGGGATTTGAACCCACGCCTCAAATGAGACTGGAGCCTAAATCCAGCGCCTTAGACTGCTCGGCCACGCTCCCCTAGCTGGGTGCTGTGCTTCCGATATCTCCCACAGTCACACAAGCAGAGCCCAGATGGTGCCAAAGTGTGAACAAGATTAAAAACACCACACTGAAAAGGATGGCTTTTGCTATCAAATGCTTGATTTGCCAAAGTTGTTTAATTTGACCATGCAGGCCCTTAGCTCCCGCGATTTGCCCTGCCTGACCAGCAGGTGCTGCCGATAGCTCAAAGGTTTAATATCTAAGCATTAGGTGCCGGGGGTTCTGAGTTTGAATCCTTTGGCAGTCAAACGGCGTAAGTCATTCGAAACTGTCAATTAACCTTTTTATGTTTTTGGAGGTCTTGTGTGTCTTTCTTACTGTTGTTTATATGACTAAATCAATCCTTGTGTTGCTTTTCCACGTGTGGCCTTCAGGGGCATATGGTTAGTTTGCGGGAAGGAATCTTGTGTTGCTGAGTGCATTTCGGGAACAAATGACAAACAGAGGGAAAAAGCAAGGCAGCGGTGGGATTTGAACCCACGCCTCCGAAGAGACTGGAGCCTTAATCCAGCGCCTTAGACCGCTCGGCCACGCTACCAAGTCATGCTGTTTTTGCACCACTCTCCAAGGGGGATTACTCACTAAAGGAAGCGTTTCAGGTTCGAGTCCCTCACTTCACTATTCATAATGAAGAGTCAACAGTTGCCGGTTTCTCCAGCAGGAAGGGCAGAGCTGGCCCTGTGTAATGCAAGATTGAATGGGTGAGGGGACTTTGAAGAAATAACACTGATTCCACTAGGCATTATACCGGGCCAACCAAGCTCTTCCTGCAGCAGAAGCTGACTGGGGTTAGAGCTTGGTAATATAGAATTACTTCAAGTAGGCTTAAAGTATCTTTCTGCAACACTTTAGGAGATTAGAGACTTGCTAAGGGTCTTGTTTCCCAGGACGACAGAATACCAATTGAACACTAGTTTTTAACAAAGAGCAAATGAACAAAAAAGCCTTCCTCAGCACACTGGTCTACTTTAACAAAACATGGCAGCGGTGGGATTTGAACCCACGCCTCAAATGAGACTGGAGCCTAAATCTAGCGCCTTAGACCGCTCGGCCACGCTACCCAAGCTGGGTGCTGTGCTTCCGCTATCTCCCACAGTCACACAAGCAGAGCCCAGATGGTGCCAAAGTGTGAACAAGATTAAAAACACCACACTGAAAAGGATGGCTTTTGCTATCAAATGCTTGATTTGCCAAAGTTGTTTAATTTGACCATGCAGGCCCTTAGCTCCCGCGATTTGCCCTGCCTGACCAGCAGGTGCTGCCGATAGCTCAAAGGTTTAATATCTAAACATTAGGTGCCGGGGGTTCTGAGTTTGAATCCTTTGGCAGTCAAACGGCGTAAGTCATTCGAAACCGTCAATTAACCTTTTTATGTTTTCGGAGGTCTTGTGTGTCTTTCTTACCGTTGTTTATATGACTAATTTAATCCTTGTGTTGCTTTTCCACGTGTGGCCTTCAGGGGCATATGGTTAGTTTGCGGGAAGGAATCTTGTGTTGCTGAGTGCATTTCGGGAACAAATGACAAACAGAGGGAAAAAGCATGGCAGCAGTGGGATTTGAACCCACTCCTCCAAAGAGACTGGAGCCTTAATCCAGCGCCTTAGACCGCTCGGCCACGCTACCAAGTCATGCCGTTTCTGCACCACTCTCCAAGGGGGATTACTCACTAAAGGAAGCGTTTCAGGTTCGAGTCCCTCACTTCACTATTCATAATGAAGAGTCAACAGTTGCCGGTTTCTCCAGCAGGAAGGGCAGAGCTGGCCCTGTGTAATGCAAGATTGAATGGGTGAGGGGACTTTGAAGAAATAACACTGATTCCACTAGGCATTATACCGGGCCAACCAAGCTCTTCCTGCAGCA
This sequence comes from Spea bombifrons, assembly GCF_027358695.1. Lineage (NCBI taxonomy): Eukaryota > Metazoa > Chordata > Amphibia > Anura > Pelobatidae > Spea > Spea bombifrons. Next base: position 38,897,729 of record NC_071090.1, read on the forward strand.
GAAGCTGACTGGGGTTAGAGCTTGGTAATATAGAATTACTTCAAGTAGGCTTAAAGTATCTTTCTGCAACACTTTAGGAGATTAGAGACTTGCTAAGGGTCTTGTTTCCCAGGACGACAGAATACCAATTGAACACTAGTTTTTAACAAAGAGCAAATGAACAAAAAAGCCTTCCTAAGCACACTGGTCTACTTTAACAAAACATGGCAGCGGTGGGATTTGAACCCACGCCTCAAATGAGACTGGAGCCTAAATCTAGCGCCTTAGACCGCTCGGCCACGCTACCCAAGCTGGGTGCTGTGCTTCCGATATCTCCCACAGTCACACAAGCAGAGCCCAGATGGTGCCAAAGTGTGAACAAGATTAAAAACACCACACTGAAAAGGATGGCTTTTGCTATCAAATGCTTGATTTGCCAAAGTTGTTTAATTTGACCATGCAGGCCCTTAGCTCCCGCGATTTGCCCTGCCTGACCAGCAGGTGCTGCCGATAGCTCAAAGGTTTAATATCTAAACATTAAGTGCCGGGGGTTCTGAGTTTGAATCCTTTGGCAGTCAAACGGCGTAAGTCATTCGAAACCGTCAATTAACCTTTTTATGTTTTCGGAGGTCTTGTGTGTCTTTCTTACCGTTGTTTATATGACTAAATTAATCCTTGTGTTGCTTTTCCACGTGTGGCCTTCAGGGGCATATGGTTAGTTTGCGGGAAGGAATCTTGTGTTGCTGAGTGCATTTCGGGAACAAATGACAAACAGAGGGAAAAAGCATGGCAGCGGTGGGATTTGAACCCACGCCTCCAAAGAGACTGGAGCCTTAATCCAGCGCCTTAGACCGCTCGGCCACGCTACCAAGTCATGCTGTCTCTGCACCACTCTCCAAGGGGGATTACTCACTAAAGGAAGCGTTTCAGGTTCGAGTCCCTCACTTCACTATTCATAATGAAGAGTCAACAGTTGCCGGTTTCTCCAGCAGGAAGGGCAGAGCTGGCCCTGTGTAATGCAAGATTGAATGGGTGAGGGGACTTTGAAGAAATAACACTGATTCCACTAGGCATTATACCGGGCCAACCAAGCTCTTCCTGCAGCAGAAGCTGACTGGGGTTAGAGCTTGGTAACATAGAATTACTTCAAGTAGGCTTAAAGTATCTTTCTGCAACACTTTAGGAGATTAGAGACTTGCTAAGGGTCTTGTTTCCCAGGACGACAGAATACCAATTGAACACTAGTTTTTAACAAAGAGCAAATGAACAAAAAAGCCTTCCTAAGCACACTGGTCTACTTTAACAAAACATGGCAGCGGTGGGATTTGAACCCACGCCTCAAATGAGACTGGAGCCTAAATCCAGCGCCTTAGACCGCTCGGCCACGCTACCCAAGCTGGGTGCTGTGCTTCCGATATCTCCCACAGTCACACAAGCAGAGCCCAGATGGTGCCAAAGTGTGAACAAGATTAAAAACACCACACTGAAAAGGATGGCTTTTGCTATCAAATGCTTGATTTGCCAAAGTTGTTTAATTTGACCATGCAGGCCCTTAGCTCCCGCGATTTGCCCTGCCTGACCAGCAGGTGCTGCCGATAGCTCAAAGGTTTAATATCTAAGCATTAGGTGCCGGGGGTTCTGAGTTTGAATCCTTTGGCAGTCAAACGGCGTAAGTCATTCGAAACTGTCAATTAAACTTTTTATGTTTTTGGAGGTCTTGTGTGTCTTTCTTACTGTTGTTTATATGACTAAATCAATCCTTGTGTTGCTTTTCCACGTGTGGCCTTCAGGGGCATATGGTTAGTTTGCGGGAAGGAATCTTGTGTTGCTGAGTGCATTTCGGGAACAAATGACAAACAGAGGGAAAAAACATGGCAGCGGTGGGATTTGAACCCACGCCTCCGAAGAGACTGAAGCCTTAATCCAGCGCCTTAGACCGCTCGGCCACGCTACCAAGTCATGCTGCTTCTGCGCCACTCTCCAAGGGTGATTACTCACTAAAGGAAGCGTTTCAGGTTCGAGTCCCTCACTTCACTATTCATAATGAAGAGTCAACAGTTGCCGGTTTCTCCAGCGGGAAGGGCAGAGCTGGCCCTGTGTAATGCAAGATTGAATGGGTGAGGGGACTTTGAAGAAATAACACTGATTCCACTAGGCATTATACCGGGCCAACCAAGCTCTTCCTGCAGCAGAAGCTGACTGGGGTTAGAGCTTGGTAATATAGAATTACTTCAAGTAGGCTTAAAGTATCTTTCTGCAACACTTTAGGAGATTAGAGACTTGCTAAGGGTCTTGTTTCCCAGGACGACTGAATACCAATTGAACACTAGTTTTTAACAAAGAGCAAATGAACAAACAAGCCTTCCTAAGCACACTGGTCTACTTTAACAAAACATGACAGCGGTGGGATTTGAACCCATGCCTCAAATGAGACTGGAACCTAAAGCCAGCGCCTTAGACCGCTCGGCCACGCTACCCAAGATGGGTGCTGTGCTTCCGATATCTCCCACAGTCACACAAGCAGAGCCCAGATGGTGCCAAAGTGTGAACAAGATTAAAAACACCACACTGAAAAGGATGGCTTTTGCTATCAAATGCTTGATTTGCCAAAGTTGTTTAATTTGACCATGCAGGCCCTTAGCTCCCGCGATTTGCCCTGCCTGACCAGCAGGTGCTGCCGATAGCTCAAAGGTTTAATATCTAAGCATTAGGTGCCGGGGGTTCTGAGTTTGAATCCTTTGGCAGTCAAACGGCGTAAGTCATTCGAAACTGTCAATTAACCTTTTTATGTTTTTGGAGGTCTTGTGTGTCTTTCTTACTGTTGTTTATATGACTAAATCAATCCTTGTGTTGCTTTTCCACGTGTGGCCTTCAGGGGCATATGGTTAGTTTGCGGGAAGGAATCTTGTGTTGCTGAGTGCATTTCGGGAACAAATGACAAACAGAGAGAAAAAGCATGGCAGCGGTGGGATTTGAACCCACGCCTCCGAAGAGACTGGAGCCTTAATCCAGCGCCTTAGAACACTCGGCCACGCTACCAAGTCATGCTGTTTCTGCACCACTCTCCAAGTGGGATTACTCACTAAAGGAAGCGTTTCAGGTTCGAGTCCCTCACTTCACTATTCATAATGAAGAGTCAACAGTTGCCGGTTTCTCCAGCAGGAAGGGCAGAGCTGGCCCTGTGTAATGCAAGATTGAATGGGTGAGGGGACTTTGAAGAAATAACACTGATTCCACTAGGCATTATACCGGGCCAACCAAGCTCTTCCTGCAGCAGAAGCTGACTGGGGTTAGAGCTTGGTAATATAGAATTACTTCAAGTAGGCTTAAAGTATCTTTCTGCAACACTTTAGGAGATTAGAGACTTGCTAAGGGTCTTGTTTCCCAGGACGACAGAATACCAATTGAACACTAGTTTTTAACAAAGAGCAAATGAACAAAAAAGCCTTCCTAAGCACACTGGTCTACTTTAACAAAACATGGCAGCGGTGGGATTTGAACCCACGCCTCAAATGAGACTGGAGCCTAAATCCAGCGCCTTAGACCGCTCGGCCACGCTACCCAAGCTGGGTGCTGTGCTTCCGATATCTCCCACAGTCACACAAGCAGAGCCCAGATGGTGCCAAAGTGTGAACAAGATTAAAAACACCACACTGAAAAGGATGGCTTTTGCTATCAAATGCTTGATTTGCCAAAGTTGTTTAATTTGACCATGCAGGCCCTTAGCTCACGCGATTTGCCCTGCCTGACCAGCAGGTGCTGCCGATAGCTCAAAGGTTTAATATCTAAACATTAGGTGCCGGGGGTTCTGAGTTTGAATCCTTTGGCAGTCAAACGGCGTAAGTCATTCGAAACCGTCAATTAACCTTTTTATGTTTTAGGAGGTCTTGTGTGTCTTTCTTACCGTTGTTTATATGACTAATTTAATCCTTGTGTTGCTTTTCCACGTGTGGCCTTCAGGGGCATATGGTTAGTTTGCGGGAAGGAATCTTGTGTTGCTGAGTGCATTTCGGGAACAAATGACAAACAGAGGGAAAAAGCATGGCAGCAGTGGGATTTGAACCCACTCCTCCAAAGAGACTGGAGCCTTAATCCAGCGCCTTAGACCGCTCGGCCACGCTACCAAGTCATGCCGTTTCTGCACCACTCTCCAAGGGGGATTACTCACTAAAGGAAGCGTTTCAGGTTCGAGTCCCTCACTTCACTATTCATAATGAAGAGTCAACAGTTGCCGGTTTCTCCAGCAGGAAGGGCAGAGCTGGCCCTGTGTAATGCAAGATTGAATGGGTGAGGGGACTTTGAAGAAATAACACTGATTCCACTAGGCACTATACCGGGCCAACCAAGCTCTTCCTGCAGCAGAAGCTGACTGGGGTTAGAGCTTGGTAATATAGAATTACTTCAAGTAGGCTTAAAGTATCTTTCTGCAACACTTTAGGAGATTAGAGACTTGCTAAGGGTCTTGTTTCCCAGGACGACAGAATACCAATTGAACACTAGTTTTTAACAAAGAGCAAATGAACAAACAAACCTTCCTAAGCACACTGGTCTACTTTAACAAAACATGGCAGTGGTGTGATTTGAACCCATGCCTCAAATGAGACTGGAGCCTAAATCCAGCGCCTTAGACCGCTCGGCCACGCTACCCAAGCAGGGTGCTGTGCTTCCGATATCTCCCACAGTCACACAAGCAGAGCCCAGATGGTGCCAAAGTGTGAACAAGATTAAAAACACCACACTGAAAAGGATGGCTTTTGCTATCAAATGCTTGATTTGCCAAAGTTGTTTAATTTGACCATGCAGGCCCTTAGCTCCCGCGATTTGCCCTGCCTGACCAGCAGGTGCTGCCAATAGCTCAAAGGTTTAATATCTAAGCATTAGGTGCCGGGGGTTCTGAGTTTGAATCCTTTGGCAGTCAAACGGCGTAAGTCATTCGAAACTGTCAATTAACCTTTTTATGTTTTTGGAGGTCTTGTGTGTCTTTCTTACTGTTGTTTATATGACTAAATCAATCCTTGTGTTGCTTTTCCACGTGTGGCCTTCAGGGGCATATGGTTAGTTTGCGGGAAGGAATCTTGTGTTGCTGAGTGCATTTCGGGAACAAATGACAAACAGAGGGAAAAAGCATGGCAGCGGTGGGATTTGAACCCACGCCTCCGAAAAGACTGGAGCCTTAATCCAGCGCCTTAGACCGCTCGGCCACGCTACCAAGTCATGCTGTTTTTGCACCACTCTCCAAGGGGGATTACTCACTAAAGGAAGCGTTTCAGGTTCGAGTCCCTCACTTCACTATTCATAATGAAGAGTCAACAGTTGCCGGTTTCTCCAGCAGGAAGGGCAGAGCTGGCCCTGTGTAATGCAAGATTGAATGGGTGAGGGGACTTTGAAGAAATAACACTGATTCCACTAGGCATTATACCGGGCCAACCAAGCTCTTCCTGCAGCAGAAGCTGACTGGGGTTAGAGCTTGGTAATATAGAATTACTTCAAGTAGGCTTAAAGTATCTTTCTGCAACACTTTAGGAGATTAGAGACTTGCTAAGGGTCTTGTTTCCCAGGACGACAGAATACCAATTGAACACTAGTTTTTAACAAAGAGCAAATGAACAAAAAAGCCTTCCTAAGCACACTGGTCTACTTTAACAAAACATGGCAGCGGTGGGATTTGAACCCACGCCTCAAATGAGACTGGAGCCTAAATCCAGCGCCTTAGACCGCTCGGCCACGCTACCCAAGCTGGGTGCTGTGCTTCCGATATCTCCCACAGTCACGCAAGCAGAGCCCAGATGGTGCCAAAGTGTGAACAAGATTAAAAACACCACACTGAAAAGGATGGCTTTTGCTATAAAATGCTTGATTTGCCAAAGTTGTTTAATTTGACCATGCAGGCCCTTAGCTCCCGCGATTTGCCCTGCCTGACCAGCAGGTGCTGCCGATAGCTCAAAGGTTTAATATCTAAGCATTAGGTGCCGGGGGTTCTGAGTTTGAATCCTTTGGCAGTCAAACGGCGTAAGTCATTCGAAACTGTCAATTAAACTTTTTATGTTTTTGGAGGTCTTGTGTGTCTTTCTTACTGTTGTTTATATGACTAAATCAATCCTTGTGTTGCTTTTCCACGTGTGGCCTTCAGGGGCATATGGTTAGTTTGCGGGAAGGAATCTTGTGTTGCTGAGTGCATTTCGGGAACAAATGACAAACAGAGGGAAAAAGCATGGCAGCGGTGGGATTTGAACCCACACCTCCGAAGAGACTGGAGCCTTAATCCAGCGCCTTAGACCGCTCGGCCACGCTACCAAGTCATGCTGCTTCTGGGCCACTCTCCAAGGGTGATTACTCACTAAAGGAAGCGTTTCAGGTTCGAGTCCCTCACTTCACTATTCATAATGAAGAGTCAACAGTTGCCGGTTTCTCCAGCGGGAAGGGCAGAGCTGGCCCTGTGTAATGCAAGATTGAATGGGTGAGGGGACTTTGAAGAAATAACACTGATTCCACTAGGCATTATACCGGGCCAACCAAGCTCTTCCTGCAGCAGAAGCTGACTGGGGTTAGAGCTTGGTAATATAGAATTACTTCAAGTAGGCTTAAAGTATCTTTCTGCAACACTTTAGGAGATTAGAGACTTGCTAAGGGTCTTGTTTCCCAGGACGACTGAATACCAATTGAACACTAGTTTTTAACAAAGAGCAAATGAACAAACAAGCCTTCCTAAGCACACTGGTCTACTTTAACAAAACATGACAGCGGTGGGATTTGAACCCATGCCTCAAATGAGACTGGAACCTAAAGCCAGCGCCTTAGACCGCTCGGCCACGCTACCCAAGATGGGTGCTGTGCTTCCGATATCTCCCACAGTCACACAAGCAGAGCCCAGATGGTGCCAAAGTGTGAACAAGATTAAAAACACCACACTGAAAAGGATGGCTTTTGCTATCAAATGCTTGATTTGCCAAAGTTGTTTAATTTGACCATGCAGGCCCTTAGCTCCCGCGATTTGCCCTGCCTGACCAGCAGGTGCTGCCGATAGCTCAAAGGTTTAATATCTAAGCATTAGGTGCCGGGGGTTCTGAGTTTGAATCCTTTGGCAGTCAAACGGCGTAAGTCATTCGAAACTGTCAATTAACCTTTTTATGTTTTTGGAGGTCTTGTGTGTCTTTCTTACTGTTGTTTATATGACTAAATCAATCCTTGTGTTGCTTTTCCACGTGTGGCCTTCAGGGGCATATGGTTAGTTTGCGGGAAGGAATCTTGTGTTGCTGAGTGCATTTCGGGAACAAATGACAAACAGAGGGAAAAAGCATGGCAGCGGTGGGATTTGAACCCACGCCTCCGAAGAGACTGGAGCCTTAATCCAGCGCCTTAGAACGCTCGGCCACGCTACCAAGTCATGCTGTTTTTGCACCACTCTCCAAGTGGGATTACTCACTAAAGGAAGCGTTTCAGGTTCGAGTCCCTCACTTCACTATTCATAATGAAGAGTCAACAGTTGCCGGTTTCTCCAGCAGGAAGGGCAGAGCTGGCCCTGTGTAATGCAAGATTGAATGGGTGAGGGGACTTTGAAGAAATAACACTGATTCCACTAGGCATTATACCGGGCCAACCAAGCTCTTCCTGCAGCAGAAGCTGACTGGGGTTAGAGCTTGGTAATATAGAATTACTTCAAGTAGGCTTAAAGTATCTTTCTGCAACACTTTAGGAGATTAGAGACTTGCTAAGGGTCTTGTTTCCCAGGACGACAGAATACCAATTGAACACTAGTTTTTAACAAAGAGCAAATGAACAAAAAAGCCTTCCTAAGCACACTGGTCTACTTTAACAAAACATGGCAGCGGTGGGATTTGAACCCACGCCTCAAATGAGACTGGAGCCTAAATCCAGTGCCTTAGACCGCTCGGCCACGCTACCCAAGCTAGGTGTTGTGCTTCCGATATCTCCCACAGTCACACAAGCAGAGCCCAGATGGTGCCAAAGTGTGAACAAGATTAAAAACACCACACTGAAAAGGATGGCTTTTGCTATCAAATGCTTGATTTGCCAAAGTTGTTTAATTTGACCATGCAGGCCCTTAGCTCCCGCGATTTGCCCTGCCTGACCAGCAGGTGCTGCCGATAGCTCAAAGGTTTAATATCTAAACATTAGGTGCCGGGGGTTCTGAGTTTGAATCCTTTGGCAGTCAAACGGCGTAAGTCATTCGAAACCGTCAATTAACCTTTTTATGTTTTCGGAGGTCTTGTGTGTCTTTCTTACCGTTGTTTATATGACTAATTTAATCCTTGTGTTGCTTTTCCACGTGTGGCCTTCAGGGGCATATGGTTAGTTTGCGGGAAGGAATCTTGTGTTGCTGAGTGCATTTCGGGAACAAATGACAAACAGAGGGAAAAAGCATGGCAGCAGTGGGATTTGAACCCACTCCTCCGAAGAGACTGGAGCCTTAATCCAGCGCCTTAGACCGCTCGGCCACGCTACCAAGTCATGCCGTTTCTGCACCACTCTCCAAGGGGGATTACTCACTAAAGGAAGCGTTTCAGGTTCGAGTCCCTCACTTCACTATTCATAATGAAGAGTCAACAGTTGCCGGTTTCTCCAGCAGGAAGGGCAGAGCTGGCCCTGTGTAATGCAAGATTGAATGGGTGAGGGGACTTTGAAGAAATAACACTGATTCCACTAGGCATTATACCGGGCCAACCAAGCTCTTCCTGCAGCAGAAGCTGACTGGGGTTAGAGCTTGGTAATATAGAATTACTTCAAGTAGGCTTAAAGTATCTTTCTGCAACACTTTAGGAGATTAGAGACTTGCTAAGGGTCTTGTTTCCCAGGACGACAGAATACCAATTGAACACTAGTTTTTAACAAAGAGCAAATGAACAAAAAAGCCTTCCTAAGCACACTGGTCTACTTTAACAAAACATGGCAGCGGTGGGATTTGAACCCACGCCTCAAATGAGACTGGAGCCTAAATCCAGCGCCTTAGACCGCTCGGCCACGCTACCCAAGCTGGGTGCTGTGCTTCCGATATCTCCCACAGTCACACAAGCAGAGCCCAGATGGTGCCAAAGTGTGAACAAGATTAAAAACACCACACTGAAAAGGATGGCTTTTGCTATCAAATGCTTGATTTGCCAAAGTTGTTTAATTTGACCATGCAGGCCCTTAGCTCCCGCGATTTGCCCTGCCTGACCAGCAGGTGCTGCCGATAGCTCAAAGGTTAAATATCTAAGCATTAGGTGCCGGGGGTTCTGAGTTTGAATCATTTGGCAGTCAAAAGGCGTAAGTCATTCGAAACTGTCAATTAACCTTTTTATGTTTTTGGAGGTCTTGTGTGTCTTTCTTACCGTTGTTTATATGACTAAATCAATCCTTGTGTTGCTTTTCCACGTGTGGCCTTCAGGGGCATATGGTTAGTTTGCGGGAAGGAATCTTGTGTTGCTGAGTGCATTTCGGGAACAAATGACAAACAGAGGGAAAAAGCATGGCAGCGGTGGGATTTGAACCCACGCCTCCGAAGAGACTGGAGCCTTAATCCAGCACCTTAGACCGCTCGGCCACGCTACCGAGTCAAGCCGTTTCTGCACAACCCTCCAAGGGGGATTACTCACTAAAGGAAGCGTTTCAGGTTCGAGTCCCTCACTTCACTATTCATAATGAAGAGTCAACAGTTGCCGGTTTCTCCAGCAGGAAGGGCAGAGCTGGCCCTGTGTAATGCAAGATTGAATGGGTGAGGGGACTTTGAAGAAATAACAGATTCCACTAGGCATTATACCGGGCCAACCAAGCTCTTCCTGCAGCAGAAGCTGACTGGGGTTAGAGCTTGGTAATATAGAATTACTTCAAGTAGGCTTAAAGTATCTTTCTGCAACACTTTAGGAGATTAGAGACTTGCTAAGGGTCTTGTTTCCCAGGACGACAGAATACCAATTGAACACTAGTTTTTAACAAAGAGCAAATGAACAAACAAACCTTCCTAAGCACACTGGTCTACTTTAACAAAACATGGCAGTGGTGGGATTTGAACCCACGCCTCAAATGAGACTGGAGCCTAAATCCAGCGCCTTAGACCGCTCGGCCACGCTACCCAAGCTGGGTGCTGTGCTTCCGATATCTCCCACAGTCACACAAGCAGAGCCCAGATGGTGCCAAAGTGTGAACAAGATTAAAAACACCACACTGAAAAGGATGGCTTTTGCTATCAAATGCTTGATTTGCCAAAGTTGTTTAATTTGACCATGCAGGCCCTTAGCTCCCGCGATTTGCCCTGCCTGACCAGCAGGTGCTGCCAATAGCTCAAAGGTTTAATATCTAAGCATTAGGTGCCGGGGGTTCTGAGTTTGAATCCTTTGGCAGTCAAACGGCGTAAGTCATTCGAAACTGTCAATTAACCTTTTTATGTTTTTGGAGGTCTTGTGTGTCTTTCTTACTGTTGTTTATATGACTAAATCAATCCTTGTGTTGCTTTTCCACGTGTGGCCTTCAGGGGCATATGGTTAGTTTGCGGGAAGGAATCTTGTGTTGCTGAGTGCATTTCGGGAACAAATGACAAACAGAGGGAAAAAGCATGGCAGCGGTGGGATTTGAACCCACGCCTCCGAAGAGACTGGAGCCTTAATCCAGCGCCTTAGACCGCTCGGCCACGCTACCAAGTCATGCTGTTTCTGTGCCACTCTCCAAGGGTGATTACTCACTAAAGGAAGCGTTTCAGGTTCGAGTCCCTCACTTCACTATTCATAATGAAGAGTCAACAGTTGCCGGTTTCTCCAGCGGGAAGGGCAGAGCTGGCCCTGTGTAATGCAAGATTGAATGGGTGAGGGGACTTTGAAGAAATAACACTGATTCCACTAGGCATTATACCGGGCCAACCAAGCTCTTCCTGCAGCAGAAGCTGACTGGGGTTAGAGCTTGGTAATATAGAATTACTTCAAGTAGGCTTAAAGTATCTTTCTGCAACACTTTAGGAGATTAGAGACTTGCTAAGGGTCTTGTTTCCCAGGACGACTGAATACCAATTGAACACTAGTTTTTAACAAAGAGCAAATGAACAAACAAGCCTTCCTAAGCACACTGGTCTACTTTAACAAAACATGACAGCGGTGGGATTTGAACCCATGCCTCAAATGAGACTGGAACCTAAAGCCAGCGCCTTAGACCGCTCGGCCACGCTACCCAAGATGGGTGCTGTGCTTCCGATATCTCCCACAGTCACACAAGCAGAGCCCAGATGGTGCCAAAGTGTGAACAAGATTAAAAACACCACACTGAAAAGGATGGCTTTTGCTATCAAATGCTTGATTTGCCAAAGTTGTTTAATTTGACCATGCAGGCCCTTAGCTCCCGCGATTTGCCCTGCCTGACCAGCAGGTGCTGCCGATAGCTCAAAGGTTTAATATCTAAGCATTAGGTGCCGGGGGTTCTGAGTTTGAATCCTTTGGCAGTCAAACGGCGTAAGTCATTCGAAACTGTCAATTAACCTTTTTATGTTTTTGGAGGTCTTGTGTGTCTTTCTTACTGTTGTTTATATGACTAAATCAATCCTTGTGTTGCTTTTCCACGTGTGGCCTTCAGGGGCATATGGTTAGTTTGCGGGAAGGAATCTTGTGTTGCTGAGTGCATTTCGGGAACAAATGACAAACAGAGGGAAAAAGCATGGCAGCGGTGGGATTTGAACCCACGCCTCCGAAGAGACTGGAGCCTTAATCCAGCGCCTTAGAACGCTCGGCCACGCTACCAAGTCATGCTGTTTTTGCACCACTCTCCAAGTGGGATTACTCACTAAAGGAAGCGTTTCAGGTTCGAGTCCCTCACTTCACTATTCATAATGAAGAGTCAACAGTTGCCGGTTTCTCCAGCAGGAAGGGCAGAGCTGGCCCTGTGTAATGCAAGATTGAATGGGTGAGGGGACTTTGAAGAAATAACACTGATTCCACTAGGCATTATACCGGGCCAACCAAGCTCTTCCTGCAGCAGAAGCTGACTGGGGTTAGAGCTTGGTAATATAGAATTACTTCAAGTAGGCTTAAAGTATCTTTCTGCAACACTTTAGGAGATTAGAGACTTGCTAAGGGTCTTGTTTCCCAGGACGACAGAATACCAATTGAACACTAGTTTTTAACAAAGAGCAAATGAACAAAAAAGCCTTCCTAAGCACACTGGTCTACTTTAACAAAACAAGGCAGCGGTGGGATTTGAACCCACGCCTCAAATGAGACTGGAGCCTAAATCCAGCGCCTTAGACCGCTCGGCCACGCTACCCAAGCTGGGTGCTGTGCTTCCGATATCTCCCACAGTCACACAAGCAGAGCCCAGATGGTGCCAAAGTGTGAACAAGATTAAAAACACCACACTGAAAAGGATGGCTTTTGCTATCAAATGCTTGATTTGCCAAAGTTGTTTAATTTGACCATGCAGGCCCTTAGCTCCCGCGATTTGCCCTGCCTGACCAGCAGGTGCTGCCGATAGCTCAAAGGTTAAATATCTAAGCATTAGGTGCCGGGGGTTCTGAGTTTGAATCCTTTGGCAGTCAAAAGGCGTAAGTCATTCGAAACTGTCAATTAACCTTTTTATGTTTTTGGAGGTCTTGTGTGTCTTTCTTACCGTTGTTTATATGACTAAATCAATCCTTGTGTTGCTTTTCCACGTGTGGCCTTCAGGGGCATATGGTTAGTTTGCGGGAAGGAATCTTGTGTTGCTGAGTGCATTTCTGGAACAAATGACAAACAGAGGAAAAAAGCATGGCAGCAGTGGGATTTGAACCCACGCCTCCGAAGAGACTGGAGCCTTAATCCTGCGCCTTAGACCACTCGGCCACGCTACCGAGTCAAGCCGTTTCTGCACAACTCTCCAAGGGGGATTACTCACTAAAGGAAGCGTTTCAGGTTCGAGTCCCTCACTTCACTATTCATAATGAAGAGTCAACAGTTGCCGGTTTCTCCAGCAGGAAGGGCAGAGCTGGCCCTGTGTAATGCAAGATTGAATGGGTGAGGGGACTTTGAAGAAATAACACTGATTCCACTAGGCATTATACCGGGCCAACCAAGCTCTTCCTGCAGCAGAAGCTGACTGGGGTTAGAGCTTGGTAATATAGAATTACTTCAAGTAGGCTTAAAGTATCTTTTTGCAACACTTTAGGAGATTAGAGACTTGCTAAGGGTCTTGTTTCCCAGGACGACAGAATACCAATTGAACACTAGTTTTTAACAAAGAGCAAATGAACAAAAAAGACTTCCTAAGCACACTGGTCTACTTTAACAAAACATGGCAGCGGTGGGATTTGACCCCACGCCTCAAATGAGACTGGAGCCTAAATCTAGCGCCTTAGACCGCTCGGCCACGCTACCCAAGCTAGGTGCTGTGCTTCCGATATCTCCCACAGTCACACAAGCAGAGCCCAGATGGTGCCAAAGTGTGAACAAGATTAAAAACACCACACTGAAAAGGATGGCTTTTGCTATCAAATGCTTGATTTGCCAAAGTTGTTTAATTTGACCATGCAGGCCCTTAGCTCCCGCGATTTGCCCTGCCTGACCAGCAGGTGCTGCCGATAGCTCAAAGGTTTAATATCTAAACATTAAGTGCCGGGGGTTCTGAGTTTGAATCCTTTGGCAGTCAAACGGCGTAAGTCATTCGAAACCGTCAATTAACCTTTTTATGTTTTCGGAGGTCTTGTGTGTCTTTCTTACCGTTGTTTATATGACTAAATTAATCCTTGTGTTGCTTTTCCACGTGTGGCCTTCAGGGGCATATGGTTAGTTTGCGGGAAGGAATCTTGTGTTGCTGAGTGCATTTCGGGAACAAATGACAAACAGAGGGAAAAAGCATGGCAGCGGTGGGATTTGAACCCACGCCTCCAAAGAGACTGGAGCCTTAATCCAGCGCCTTAGACCGCTCGGCCACGCTACCAAGTCATGCTGTCTCTGCACCACTCTCCAAGGGGGATTACTCACTAAAGGAAGCGTTTCAGGTTCGAGTCCCTCACTTCACTATTCATAATGAAGAGTCAACAGTTGCCGGTTTCTCCAGCAGGAAGGGCAGAGCTGGCCCTGTGTAATGCAAGATTGAATGGGTGAGGGGACTTTGAAGAAATAACACTGATTCCACTAGGCATTATACCGGGCCAACCAAGCTCTTCCTGCAGCAGAAGCTGACTGGGGTTAGAGCTTGGTAACATAGAATTACTTCAAGTAGGCTTAAAGTATCTTTCTGCAACACTTTAGGAGATTAGAGACTTGCTAAGGGTCTTGTTTCCCAGGACGACAGAATACCAATTGAACACTAGTTTTTAACAAAGAGCAAATGAACAAAAAAGCCTTCCTAAGCACACTGGTCTACTTTAACAAAACATGGCAGCGGTGGGATTTGAACCCACGCCTCAAATGAGACTGGAGCCTAAATCCAGCGCCTTAGACCGCTCGGCCACGCTACCCAAGCTGGGTGCTGTGCTTCTGATATCTCCCACAGTCACACAAGCAGAGCCCAGATGGTGCCAAAGTGTGAACAAGATTAAAAACACCACACTGAAAAGGATGGCTTTTGCTATCAAATGCTTGATTTGCCAAAGTTGTTTAATTTGACCATGCAGGCCCTTAGCTCCCGCGATTTGCCCTGCCTGACCAGCAGGTGCTGCCGATAGCTCAAAGGTTTAATATCTAAGCATTAGGTGCCGGGGGTTCTGAGTTTGAATCCTTTGGCAGTCAAACGGCGTAAGTCATTCGAAACTGTCAATTAAACTTTTTATGTTTTTGGAGGTCTTGTGTGTCTTTCTTACTGTTGTTTATATGACTAAATCAATCCTTGTGTTGCTTTTCCACGTGTGGCCTTCAGGGGCGGTTAGTTTGCGGGAAGGAATCTTGTGTTGCTGAGTGCATTTCGGGAACAAATGACAAACAGAGGGAAAAAGCATGGCAGCGGTGGGATTTGAACCCACACCTCCGAAGAGACTGGAGCCTTAATCCAGCGCCTTAGAACGCTCGGCCACGCTACCAAGTCATGCTGTTTTTGCACCACTCTCCAAGTGGGATTACTCACTAAAGGAAGCGTTTCAGGTTCGAGTCCCTCACTTCACTATTCATAATGAAGAGTCAACAGTTGCCGGTTTCTCCAGCAGGAAGGGCAGAGCTGGCCCTGTGTAATGCAAGATTGAATGGGTGAGGGGACTTTGAAGAAATAACACTGATTCCACTAGGCATTATACCGGGCCAACCAAGCTCTTCCTGCAGCAGAAGCTGACTGGGGTTAGAGCTTGGTAATATAGAATTACTTCAAGTAGGCTTAAAGTATCTTTCTGCAACACTTTAGGAGATTAGAGACTTGCTAAGGGTCTTGTTTCCCAGGACGACAGAATACCAATTGAACACTAGTTTTTAACAAAGAGCAAATGAACAAAAAAGCCTTCCTAAGCACACTGGTCTACTTTAACAAAACATGGCAGCGGTGGGATTTGAACCCACGCCTCAAATGAGACTGGAGCCTAAATCCAGCGCCTTAGACCGCTCGGCCACGCTACCCAAGCTGGGTGCTGTGCTTCCGATATCTCCCACAGTCACACAAGCAGAGCCCAGATGGTGCCAAAGTGTGAACAAGATTAAAAACACCACACTGAAAAGGATGGCTTTTGCTATCAAATGCTTGATTTGCCAAAGTTGTTTAATTTGACCATGCAGGCCCTTAGCTCCCGCGATTTGCCCTGCCTGACCAGCAGGTGCTGCCGATAGCTCAAAGGTTTAATATCTAAACATTAGGTGCCGGGGGTTCTGAGTTTGAATCCTTTGGCAGTCAAACGGCGTAAGTCATTCGAAACCGTCAATTAACCTTTTTATGTTTTCGGAGGTCTTGTGTGTCTTTCTTACCTTTGTTTATATGACTAATTTAATCCTTGTGTTGCTTTTCCACGTGTGGCCTTCAGGGGCATATGGTTAGTTTGCGGGAAGGAATCTTGTGTTGCTGAGTGCATTTCGGGAACAAATGACAAACAGAGGGAAAAAGCATGGCAGCAGTGGGATTTGAACCCACGCCTCCGAAGAGACTGGAGCCTTAATCCAGCGCCTTAGACCGCTCGGCCACGCTACCAAGTCATGCCGTTTCTGCACCACTCTCCAAGGGGGATTACTCACTAAAGGAAGCGTTTCAGGTTCGAGTCCCTCACTTCACTATTCATAATGAAGAGTCAACAGTTGCCGGTTTCTCCAGCAGGAAGGGCAGAGCTGGCCCTGTGTAATGCAAGATTGAATGGGTGAGGGGACTTTGAAGAAATAACACTGATTCCACTAGGCATTATACCGGGCCAACCAAGCTCTTCCTGCAGCAGAAGCTGACTGGGGTTAGAGCTTGGTAATATAGAATTACTTCAAGTAGGCTTAAAGTATCTTTCTGCAACACTTTAGGAGATTAGAGACTTGCTAAGGGTCTTGTTTCCCAGGACGACAGAATACCAATTGAACACTAGTTTTTAACAAAGAGCAAATGAACAAAAAAGCCTTCCTAAGCACACTGGTCTACTTTAACAAAACATGGCAGCGGTGGGATTTGAACCCACGCCTCAAATGAGACTGGAGCCTAAATCCAGCGCCTTAGACCGCTCGGCCACGCTACCCAAGCTGGGTGCTGTGCTTCCGATATCTCCCACAGTCACACAAGCAGAGCCCAGATGGTGCCAAAGTGTGAACAAGATTAAAAACACCACACTGAAAAGGATGGCTTTTGCTATCAAATGCTTGATTTGCCAAAGTTGTTTAATTTGACCATGCAGGCCCTTAGCTCCCGCGATTTGCCCTGCCTGACCAGCAGGTGCTGCCGATAGCTCAAAGGTTTAATATCTAAACATTAGGTGCCGGGGGTTCTGAGTTTGAATCCTTTGGCAGTCAAACGGCGTAAGTCATTCGAAACCGTCAATTAACCTTTTTATGTTTTCGGAGGTCTTGTGTGTCTTTCTTACCTTTGTTTATATGACTAATTTAATCCTTGTGTTGCTTTTCCACGTGTGGCCTTCAGGGGCATATGGTTAGTTTGCGGGAAGGAATCTTGTGTTGCTGAGTGCATTTCGGGAACAAATGACAAACAGAGGGAAAAAGCATGGCAGCAGTGGGATTTGAACCCACGCCTCCGAAGAGACTGGAGCCTTAATCCAGCGCCTTAGACCGCTCGGCCATGCTACCAAGTCATGCCGTTTCTGCACCACTCTCCAAGGGGGATTACTCACTAAAGGAAGCGTTTCAGGTTCGAGTCCCTCACTTCACTATTCATAATGAAGAGTCAACAGTTGCCGGTTTCTCCAGCAGGAAGGGCAGAGCTGGCCCTGTGTAATGCAAGATTGAATGGGTGAGGGGACTTTGAAGAAATAACACTGATTCCACTAGGCATTATACCGGGCCAACCAAGCTCTTCCTGCAGCAGAAGCTGACTGGGGTTAGAGCTTGGTAATATAGAATTACTTCAAGTAGGCTTAAAGTATCTTTCTGCAACACTTTAGGAGATTAGAGACTTGCTAAGGGTCTTGTTTCCCAGGACGACAGAATACCAATTGAACACTAGTTTTTAACAAAGAGCAAATGAACAAAAAAGCCTTCCTCAGCACACTGGTCTACTTTAACAAAACATGGCAGCGGTGGGATTTGAACCCACGCCTCAAATGAGACTGAAGCCTAAATCTAGCGCCTTAGACCGCTCGGCCACGCTACCCAAGCTGGGTGCTGTGCTTCCGATATCTCCCACAGTCACACAAGCAGAGCCCAGATGGTGCCAAAGTGTGAACAAGATTAAAAACACCACACTGAAAAGGATGGCTTTTGCTATCAAATGCTTGATTTGCCAAAGTTGTTTAATTTGACCATGCAGGCCCTTAGCTCCCGCGATTTGCCCTGCCTGACCAGCAGGTGCTGCCGATAGCTCAAAGGTTAAATATCTAAGCATTAGGTGCCGGGGGTTCTGAGTTTGAATCCTTTGGCAGTCAAAAGGCGTAAGTCATTCGAAACTGTCAATTAACCTTTTTATGTTTTTGGAGGTCTTGTGTGTCTTTCTTACCGTTGTTTATATGACTAAATCAATCCTTGTGTTGCTTTTCCACGTGTGGCCTTCAGGGGCATATGGTTAGTTTGCGGGAAGGAATCTTGTGTTGCTGAGTGCATTTCGGGAACAAATGACAAACAGAGGGAAAAAGCATGGCAGCGGTGGGATTTGAACCCACGCCTCCGAAGAGACTGGAGCCTTAATCCTGCGCCTTAGACCGCTCGGCCACGCTACCGAGTCAAGCCGTTTCTGCACAACTCTCCAAGGGGGA
This sequence comes from Spea bombifrons, assembly GCF_027358695.1. Taxonomy (NCBI): domain Eukaryota; kingdom Metazoa; phylum Chordata; class Amphibia; order Anura; family Pelobatidae; genus Spea; species Spea bombifrons. The sequence goes on from NC_071090.1 coordinate 38,915,967, forward strand.
TTACTCACTAAAGGAAGCGTTTCAGGTTCGAGTCCCTCACTTCACTATTCATAATGAAGAGTCAACAGTTGCCGGTTTCTCCAGCAGGAAGGGCAGAGCTGGCCCTGTGTAATGCAAGATTGAATGGGTGAGGGGACTTTGAAGAAATAACAGATTCCACTAGGCATTATACCGGGCCAACCAAGCTCTTCCTGCAGCAGAAGCTGACTGGGGTTAGAGCTTGGTAATATAGAATTACTTCAAGTAGGCTTAAAGTATCTTTCTGCAACACTTTAGGAGATTAGAGACTTGCTAAGGGTCTTGTTTCCCAGGACGACAGAATACCAATTGAACACTAGTTTTTAACAAAGAGCAAATGAACAAACAAACCTTCCTAAGCACACTGGTCTACTTTAACAAAACATGGCAGTGGTGGGATTTGAACCCACGCCTCAAATGAGACTGATAACACTGATTCCACTAGGCATTATACCGGGCCAACCAAGCTCTTCCTGCAGCAGAAGCTGACTGGGGTTAGAGCTTGGTAATATAGAATTACTTCAAGTAGGCTTAAAGTATCTTTCTGCAACACTTTAGGAGATTAGAGACTTGCTAAGGGTCTTGTTTCCCAGGACGACAGAATACCAATTGAACACTAGTTTTTAACAAAGAGCAAATGAACAAAAAAGCCTTCCTAAGCACTCTGGTCTACTTTAACAAAACATGGCAGCGGTGGGATTTGAACCCACGCCTCAAATGAGACTGGAGCCTAAATCTAGCGCCTTAGACCGCTCGGCCACGCTACCCAAGCTGTATGCTGTGCTTCCGATATCTCCCACAGTCACACAAGCAGAGCCCAGATGGTGCCAAATTGTGAACAAGATTAAAAACACCACACTGAAAAGGATGGCTTTTGCTATCAAATGCTTGATTTGCCAAAGTTGTTTAATTTGACCATGCAGGCCCTTAGCTCCCGCGATTTGCCCTGCCTGACCAGCAGGTGCTGCCAATAGCTCAAAGGTTTAATATCTAAGCATTAGGTGCCGGGGGTTCTGAGTTTGAATCCTTTGGCAGTCAAACGGCGTAAGTCATTCGAAACTGTCAATTAACCTTTTTATGTTTTTGGAGGTCTTGTGTGTCTTTCTTACTGTTGTTTATATGACTAAATCAATCCTTGTGTTGCTTTTCCACGTGTGGCCTTCAGGGGCATATGGTTAGTTTGCGGGAAGGAATCTTGTGTTGCTGAGTGCATTTCGGGAACAAATGACAAACAGAGGGAAAAAGCATGGCAGCGGTGGGATTTGAACCCACGCCTCCGAAGAGACTGGAGCCTTAATCCAGCGCCTTAGACCGCTCGGCCACGCTACCAAGTAATGCTGTTTTTGCACCACTCTCCAAGGGGGATTACTCACTAAAGGAAGCGTTTCAGGTTCGAGTCCCTCACTTCACAATTCATAATGAAGAGTCAACAGTTGCCGGTTTCTCCAGCAGGAAGGGCAGAGCTGGCCCTGTGTAATGCAAGATTGAATGGGTGAGGGGACTTTGAAGAAATAACACTGATTCCACTAGGCATTATACCGGGCCAACCAAGCTCTTCCTGCAGCAGAAGCTGACTGGGGTTAGAGCTTGGTAATATAGAATTACTTCAAGTAGGCTTAAAGTATCTTTCTGCAACACTTTAGGAGATTAGAGACTTGCTAAGGGTCTTGTTTCCCAGGACGACAGAATACCAATTGAACACTAGTTTTTAACAAAGAGCAAATGAACAAAAAAGCCTTCCTCAGCACACTGGTCTACTTTAACAAAACATGGCAGCGGTGGGATTTGAACCCACGCCTCAAATGAGACTGAAGCCTAAATCTAGCGCCTTAGACCGCTCGGCCACGCTACCCAAGCTGGGTGCTGTGCTTCCGATATCTCCCACAGTCACACAAGCAGAGCCCAGATGGTGCCAAAGTGTGAACAAGATTAAAAACACCACACTGAAAAGGATGGCTTTTGCTATCAAATGCTTGATTTGCCAAAGTTGTTTAATTTGACCATGCAGGCCCTTAGCTCCCGCGATTTGCCCTGCCTGACCAGCAGGTGCTGCCGATAGCTCAAAGGTTAAATATCTAAGCATTAGGTGCCGGGGGTTCTGAGTTTGAATCCTTTGGCAGTCAAAAGGCGTAAGTCATTCGAAACTGTCAATTAACCTTTTTATGTTTTTGGAGGTCTTGTGTGTCTTTCTTACCGTTGTTTATATGACTAAATCAATCCTTGTGTTGCTTTTCCACGTGTGGCCTTCAGGGGCATATGGTTAGTTTGCGGGAAGGAATCTTGTGTTGCTGAGTGCATTTCGGGAACAAATGACAAACAGAGGGAAAAAGCATGGCAGCGGTGGGATTTGAACCCACGCCTCCGAAGAGACTGGAGCCTTAATCCTGCGCCTTAGACCGCTCGGCCACGCTACCGAGTCAAGCCGTTTCTGCACAACTCTCCAAGGGGGATTACTCACTAAAGGAAGCGTTTCAGGTTCGAGTCCCTCACTTCACTATTCATAATGAAGAGTCAACAGTTGCCGGTTTCTCCAGCAGGAAGGGCAGAGCTGGCCCTGTGTAATGCAAGATTGAATGGGTGAGGGGACTTTGAAGAAATAACAGATTCCACTAGGCATTATACCGGGCCAACCAAGCTCTTCCTGCAGCAGAAGCTGACTGGGGTTAGAGCTTGGTAATATAGAATTACTTCAAGTAGGCTTAAAGTATCTTTCTGCAACACTTTAGGAGATTAGAGACTTGCTAAGGGTCTTGTTTCCCAGGACGACAGAATACCAATTGAACACTAGTTTTTAACAAAGAGCAAATGAACAAACAAACCTTCCTAAGCACACTGGTCTACTTTAACAAAACATGGCAGTGGTGGGATTTGAACCCACGCCTCAAATGAGACTGATAACACTGATTCCACTAGGCATTATACCGGGCCAACCAAGCTCTTCCTGCAGCAGAAGCTGACTGGGGTTAGAGCTTGGTAATATAGAATTACTTCAAGTAGGCTTAAAGTATCTTTCTGCAACACTTTAGGAGATTAGAGACTTGCTAAGGGTCTTGTTTCCCAGGACGACAGAATACCAATTGAACACTAGTTTTTAACAAAGAGCAAATGAACAAAAAAGCCTTCCTAAGCACTCTGGTCTACTTTAACAAAACATGGCAGCGGTGGGATTTGAACCCACGCCTCAAATGAGACTGGAGCCTAAATCTAGCGCCTTAGACCGCTCGGCCACGCTACCCAAGCTGTATGCTGTGCTTCCGATATCTCCCACAGTCACACAAGCAGAGCCCAGATGGTGCCAAATTGTGAACAAGATTAAAAACACCACACTGAAAAGGATGGCTTTTGCTATCAAATGCTTGATTTGCCAAAGTTGTTTAATTTGACCATGCAGGCCCTTAGCTCCCGCGATTTGCCCTGCCTGACCAGCAGGTGCTGCCAATAGCTCAAAGGTTTAATATCTAAGCATTAGGTGCCGGGGGTTCTGAGTTTGAATCCTTTGGCAGTCAAACGGCGTAAGTCATTCGAAACTGTCAATTAACCTTTTTATGTTTTTGGAGGTCTTGTGTGTCTTTCTTACTGTTGTTTATATGACTAAATCAATCCTTGTGTTGCTTTTCCACGTGTGGCCTTCAGGGGCATATGGTTAGTTTGCGGGAAGGAATCTTGTGTTGCTGAGTGCATTTCGGGAACAAATGACAAACAGAGGGAAAAAGCATGGCAGCGGTGGGATTTGAACCCACGCCTCCGAAGAGACTGGAGCCTTAATCCAGCGCCTTAGACCGCTCGGCCACGCTACCAAGTAATGCTGTTTTTGCACCACTCTCCAAGGGGGATTACTCACTAAAGGAAGCGTTTCAGGTTCGAGTCCCTCACTTCACAATTCATAATGAAGAGTCAACAGTTGCCGGTTTCTCCAGCAGGAAGGGCAGAGCTGGCCCTGTGTAATGCAAGATTGAATGGGTGAGGGGACTTTGAAGAAATAACACTGATTCCACTAGGCATTATACCGGGCCAACCAAGCTCTTCCTGCAGCAGAAGCTGACTGGGGTTAGAGCTTGGTAATATAGAATTACTTCAAGTAGGCTTAAAGTATCTTTCTGCAACACTTTAGGAGATTAGAGACTTGCTAAGGGTCTTGTTTCCCAGGACGACAGAATACCAATTGAACACTAGTTTTTAACAAAGAGCAAATGAACAAAAAAGCCTTCCTAAGCACACTGGTCTACTTTAACAAAACATGGCAGCGGTGGGATTTGAACCCACGCCTCAAATGAGACTGGAGCCTAAATCTAGCGCCTTAGACCGCTCGGCCACGCTACCCAAGCTGTGTGCTGTGCTTCCGATATCTCCCACAGTCACACAAGCAGAGCCCAGATGGTGCCAAAGTGTGAACAAGATTAAAAACACCACACTGAAAAGGATGGCTTTTGCTATCAAATGCTTGATTTGCCAAAGTTGTTTAATTTGACCATGCAGGCCCTTAGCTCCCGCGATTTGCCCTGCCTGACCAGCTGGTGCTGCCGATAGCTCAAAGGTTTAATATCTAAACATTAGGTGCCGGGGGTTCTGAGTTTGAATCCTTTGGCAGTCAAACGGCGTAAGTCATTCGAAACCGTCAATTAAACTTTTTATGTTTTCGGAGGTCTTGTGTGTCTTTCTTACCGTTGTTTATATGACTAAATTAATCCTTGTGTTGCTTTTCCACGTGTGGCCTTCAGGGGCATATGGTTAGTTTGCGGGAAGGAATCTTGTGTTGCTGAGTGCATTTCGGGAACAAATGACAAACAGAGGGAAAAAGCATGGCAGCGGTGGGATTTAAACCCTCGCCTCCAAAGAGACTGGAGCCTTAATCCAGCGCCTTAGACCGCTCGGCCACGCTACCAAGTCATGCTGTCGCTGCACCACTCTCCAAGGGGGATTACTCACTAAAGGAAGTGTTTCAGGTTCGAGTCCCTCACTTCACTATTCATAATGAAGAGTCAACAGTTGCCGGTTTCTCCAGCAGGAAGGGCAGAGCTGGCCCTGTGTAATGCAAGATTGAATGGGTGAGGGGACTTTGAAGAAATAACACTGATTCCACTAGGCATTATACCGGGCCAACCAAGCTCTTCCTGCAGCAGAAGCTGACTGGGGTTAGAGCTTGGTAATATAGAATTACTTCAAGTAGGCTTAAAGTATCTTTCTGCAACACTTTAGGAGATTAGAGACTTGCTAAGGGTCTTGTTTCCCAGGACGACAGAATACCAATTGAACACTAGTTTTTAACAAAGAGCAAATGAACAAAAAAGCCTTCCTAAGCACACTGGTCTACTTTAACAAAACATGGCAGCGGCGGGATTTGAACCCACGCCTCAAATGAGACTGGAGCCTAAATCCAGCGCCTTAGACCGCTCGGCCACGCTACCCAAGCTGGGAGCTGTGCTTCCGATATCTCCCACAGTCACACAAGCAGAGCCCAGATGGTGCCAAAGTGTGAACAAGATTAAAAACACCACACTGAAAAGGATGGCTTTTGCTATCAAATGCTTGATTTGCCAAAGTTGTTTAATTTGACCATGCAGGCCCTTAGCTCCCGCGATTTGCCCTGCCTGACCAGCAGGTGCTGCCGATAGCTCAAAGGTTAAATATCTAAGCATTAGGTGCCGGGGGTTCTGAGTTTGAATCCTTTGGCAGTCAAAAGGCGTAAGTCATTCGAAACTGTCAATTAACCTTTTTATGTTTTTGGAGGTCTTGTGTGTCTTTCTTACCGTTGTTTATATGACTAAATCAATCCTTGTGTTGCTTTTCCACGTGTGGCCTTCAGGGGCATATGGTTAGTTTGCGGGAAGGAATCTTTTTTTGCTGAGTGCATTTCGGGAACAAATGACAAATAGAGGGAAAAAGCATGGCAGCGGTGGGATTTAAACCCTCGCCTCCAAAGAGACTGGAGCCTTAATCCAGCGCCTTAGACCGCTCGGCCACGCTACCAAGTCATGCTGTCGCTGCACCACTCTCCAAGGGGGATTACTCACTAAAGGAAGTGTTTCAGGTTCGAGATCCTCACTTCACTATTCATAATGAAGAGTCAACAGTTGCCGGTTTCTCCAGCAGGAAGGGCAGAGCTGGCCCTGTGTAATGCAAGATTGAATGGGTGAGGGGACTTTGAAGAAATAACACTGATTCCACTAGGCATTATACCGGGCCAACCAAGCTCTTCCTGCAGCAGAAGCTGACTGGGGTTAGAGCTTGGTAATATAGAATTACTTCAAGTAGGCTTAAAGTATCTTTCTGCAACACTTTAGGAGATTAGAGACTTGCTAAGGGTCTTGTTTCCCAGGACGACAGAATACCAATTGAACACTAGTTTTTAACAAAGAGAAAATGAACAAACAAGCCTTCCTAAGCACACTGGTCTACTTTAACAAAACATGGCAGCGGTGGGATTCGAACCCACGCCTCAAATAAGACTGGAGCCTAAATCCAGCGCCTTAGACCGCTCGGCCACGCCACCCAAGCTGGGTGCTGTGCTTCCGATATCTCCCACAGTCACACAAGCAGAGCCCAGATGGTGCCAAAGTGTGAACAAGATTAAAAACACCACACTGAAAAGGATGGCTTTTGCTATCAAATGCTTGATTTGCCAAAGTTGTTTAATTTGACCATGCAGGCCCTTAGCTCCCGCGATTTGCCCTGCCTGACCAGCAGGTGCTGCCGATAGCTCAAAGGTTTAATGTCTAAACATTAGGTGCCGGGGGTTCTGAGTTTGAATCCTTTGGCAGTCAAACGGCGTAAGTCATTCGAAACCGTCAATTAACCTTTTTATGTTTTCGGAGGTCTTGTGTGTCTTTCTTACCGTTGTTTATATGACTAATTTAATCCTTGTGTTGCTTTTCCACGTGTGGCCTTCAGGGGCATATGGTTAGTTTGTTTTGCTTTCTGCAACACTTTAGGAGATTAGAGACTTGCTAAGGGTCTTGTTTCCCAGGACGACAGAATACCAATTGAACACTAGTTTTTAACAAAGAGCAAATGAACAAAAAAGCCTTCCTAAGCACACTGGTCTACTTTAACAAAACATGGCAGCAGTGGGATTTGAACCCACGCCTCAAATGAGACTGGAGCCTAAATCCAGCACCTTAGACCGCTCGGCCACGCTACCCAAGCTGGGTGCTGTGCTTCCGATATCTCCCACAGTCACACAAGCAGAGCCCAGATGGTGCCAAAGTGTGAACAAGATTAAAAACACCACACTGAAAAGGATGGCTTTTGCTATCAAATGCTTGATTTGCCAAAGTTGTTTAATTTGACCATGCAGGCCCTTATCTCCCGCGATTTGCCCTGCCTGACCAGCAGGTGCTGCCAATAGCTCAAAGGTTTAATATCTAAGCATTAGGTGCCGGGGGTTCTGAGTTTGAATCCTTTGGCAGTCAAACGGCGTAAGTCATTCGAAACTGTCAATTAACCTTTTTATGTTTTTGGAGGTCTTGTGTGTCTTTCTTACTGTTGTTTATATGACTAAATCAATCCTTGTGTTGCTTTTCCACGTGTGGCCTTCAGGGGCATATGGTTAGTTTGCGGGAAGGAATCTTGTGTTGCTGAGTGCATTTCGGGAACAAATGACAAACAGAGGGAAAAAGCATGGCAGCGGTGGGATTTGAACCCACGCCTCCAAAGAGACTGGAGCCTTAATCCAGCGCCTTAGACCGCTCGGCCACGCTACCAAGTCATGATGTTTTTGCACCACTCTCCAAGGGGGATTACTCACTAAAAGAAGCGTTTCAGGTTCGAGTCCCTCACTTCACTATTCACAATGAAGAGTCAACAGTTGCCGGTTTCTCCAGCAGGAAGGGCAGAGCTGGCCCTGTGTAATGCAAGATTGAATGGGTGAGGGGACTTTGAAGAAATAACACTGATTCCACTAGGCATTATACCGGGCCAACCAAGCTCTTCCTGCAGCAGAAGCTGACTGGGGTTAGAGCTTGGTAATATAGAATTACTTCAAGTAGGCTTAAAGTATCTTTCTGCAACACTTTAGGAGATTAGAGACTTGCTAAGGGTCTTGTTTCCCAGGACGACAGAATACCAATTGAACACTAGTTTTTAACAAAGAGCAAATGAACAAAAAAGCCTTCCTAAGCACACTGGTCTACTTTAACAAAACATGGCAGCGGTGGGATTTGAACACACGCCTCAAATGAGGCTGGAGCCTAAATCTAGCGCCTTAGACCGCTCGGCCACGCTACCCAAGCTGGGTGCTGTGCTTCTGATATCTCCCACAGTCACACAAGCAGAGCCCAGATGGTGCCAAAGTGTGAACAAGATTAAAAACACCACACTGAAAAGGATGGCTTTTGCTATCAAATGCTTGATTTGCCAAAGTTGTTTAATTTGACCATGCAGGCCCTTAGCTCCCGCGATTTGCCCTGCCTGACCAGCAGGTGCTGCCGATAGCTCAAAGGTTTAATATCTAAGCGTTAGGTGCCGGGGGTTCTGAGTTTGAATCCTTTGGCAGTCAAACGGCGTAAGTCATTCGAAACTGTCAATTAACCTTTTTATGTTTTTGGAGGTCTTGTGTGTCTTTCTTACTGTTGTTTATATGACTAAATCAATCCTTGTGTTGCTTTTCCACGTGTGGCCTTCAGGGGCATATGGTTAGTTTGCGGGAAGGAATCTTGTGTTGCTGAGTGCATTTCGGGAACAAATGTCAAACAGAGGGAAAAAGCATGGCAGCAGTGGGATTTGAACCCACGCCTCCGAAGAGACTGGAGCCTTAATCCAGCGCCTTAGACCGCTCGGCCACGCTACCAAGTCATGCTGTTTCTGTGCCACTCTCCAAGGGTGATTACTCACTAAAGGAAGCGTTTCATGTTCGAGTCCCTCACTTCACTATTCATAATGAAGAGTCAACAGTTGCCGGTTTCTCCAGCAGGAAGGGCAGAGCTGGCCCTGTGTAATGCAAGATTGAATGGGTGAGGGGACTTTGAAGAAATAACACTGATTCCACTAGGCATTATACCGGGCCAACCAAGCTCTTCCTGCAGCAGAAGCTGACTGGGGTTAGAGCTTGGTAATATAGAATTACTTTAAGTAGGCTTAAAGTATCTTTCTGCAACACTTTAGGAGATTAGAGACTTGCTAAGGGTCTTGTTTCCCAGGACGACAGAATACCAATTGAACACTAGTTTTTAACAAAGAGCAAATGAACAAACAAACCTTCCTAAGCACACTGGTCTACTTTAACAAAACATGGCAGCGGTGGGATTTGAACCCACGCCTCAAATGAGACTAGAGCCTAAATCCAGCGTCTTGGACCACTCGGCCACGCTACCCAAGCTGGGTGCTGTGCTTCCGATATCTCCCACAGTCACACAAGCAGAGCCCAGATGGTGCCAAAGTGTGAACAAGATTAAAAACACCACACTGAAAAGGATGGCTTTTGCTATCAAATGCTTGATTTGCCAAAGTTGTTTAATTTGACCATGCAGGCCCTTAGCTCCCGCGATTTGCCCTGCCTGACCAGCAGGTGCTGCCGATAGCTCAAAGGTTTAATATCTAAGCATTAGGTGCCGGGGGTTCTGAGTTTGAATCCTTTGGCAGTGAAACGGTGTAAGTCATTCGATACCGTCAATTAACCTTTTTATGTTTTCGGAGGTCTTGTGTGTCTTTCTTACCGTTGTTTATATGACTAAATCAATCCTTGTGTTGCTTTTCCACGTGTGGCCTTCAGGGGCATATGGTTAGTTTGCGGGAAGGAATCTTGTGTTGCTGAGTGCATTTCGGGAACAAATGACAAACAGAGGGAAAAAAGCATGGCAGCGGTGGGATTTGAACCCACGCCTCCGAAGAGACTGGAGCCTTAACCCAGCGCATTAGACCGCTCGGCCACGCTACCAAGTCATGCTGTTTCTGCACCACTCTCCAAGGGGGATTACTCACTAAAGGAAGCGTTTCAGGTTCGAGTCCCTCACTTCACTATTCATAATGAAGAGTCAACAGTTGCCGGTTTCTCCAGCAGGAAGGGCAGAGCTGGCCCTGTGTAATGCAAGATTGAATGGGTGAGGGGACTTTGAAGAAATAACACTGATTCCACTAGGCATTATACCGGGCCAACCAAGCTCTTCCTGCAGCAGAAGCTGACTGGGGTTAGAGCTTGGTAATATAGAATTACTTCAAGTAGGCTTAAAGTATCTTTCTGCAACACTTTAGGAGATTAGAGACTTGCTAAGGGTCTTGTTTCCCAGGACGACAGAATACCAATTGAACACTAGTTTTTAACAAAGAGCAAATGAACAAAAAAGCCTTCCTAAGCACACTTGTCTACTTTAACAAAACATGGCAGCGGTGGGATTTGAACCCACGCCTCAAATGAGACTGGAGCCTAAATCTAGCGCCTTAGACCGCTCGGCCACGCTACCCAAGCTGAGTGCTGGGCTTCCGATATCTCCCACAGTCACACAAGCAGAGCCCAGATGGTGCCAAAGTGTGAACAAGATTAAAAACACCACACTGAAAAGGATGGCTTTTGCTATCAAATGCTTGATTTGCCAAAGTTGTTTAATTTGACCATGCAGGCCCTTAGCTCCCGCGATTTGCCCTGCCTGACCAGCAGGTGCTGCCGATAGCTCAAAGGTTTAATATCTAAACATTAAGTGCCGGGGGTTCTGAGTTTGAATCCTTTGGCAGTCAAACGGCGTAAGTCATTCGAATCCGTCAATTAACCTTTTTATGTTTTCGGAGGTCTTGTGTGTCTTTCTTACCGTTGTTTATATGACTAAATTAATCCTTGTGTTGCTTTTCCACGTGTGGCCTTCAGGGGCATATGGTTAGTTTGCGGGAAGGAATCTTGTGTTGCTGAGTGCATTTCGGGAACAAATGACAAACAGAGGGAAAAAGCATGGCAGCGGTGGGATTTGAACCCACGCCTCCAAGGAGACTGGAGCCTTAATCCAGCGCCTTAGACCACTCGGCCACGCTACCAAATCATGCTGTCTCTGCACCACTCTCCAAGGGGGATTACTCACTAAAGGAAGCGTTTCAGGTTCGAGTCCCTCACTTCACTATTCATAATGAAGAGTCAACAGTTGCCGGTTTCTCCAGCAGGAAGGGCAGAGCTGGCCCTGTGTAATGCAAGATTGAATGGGTGAGGGGACTTTGAAGAAATAACACTGATTCCACTAGGCATTATACCGGGCCTACCAAGCTCTTCCTGCAGCAGAAGCTGACTGGGGTTAGAGCTTGGTAACATAGAATTACTTCAAGTAGGCTTAAAGTATCTTTCTGCAACACTTTAGGAGATTAGAGACTTGCTAAGGGTCTTGTTTCCCAGGACGACAGAATACCAATTGAACACTAGTTTTTAACAAAGTTCAAATGAACAAAAAAGCCTTCCTAAGCACACTGGTCTACTTTAACAAAACATGGCAGCAGTGGGATTTGAACCCACGCCTCAAATGAGACTGGAGCCTAAATCCAGCGCCTTAGACCGCTCGGCCACGCTAACCAAGCTGGGTGCTGTGCTTCCGATATCTCCCACAGTCACACAAGCAGAGCCCAGATGGTGCCAAAGTGTGAACAAGATTAAAAACACCACACTGAAAAGGATGGCTTTTGCTATCAAATGCTTGATTTGCCAAAGTTGTTTAATTTGACCATGCAGGCCCTTAGCTCCCGCGATTTGCCCTGCCTGACCAGCAGGTGCTGCCGATAGCTCAAAGGTTTAATATCTAAGCATTAGGTGCCGGGGGTTCTGAGTTTGAATCCTTTGGCAGTCAAACGGCGTAAGTCATTCGAAACTGTCAATTAAACTTTTTATGTTTTTGGAGGTCTTGTGTGTCTTTCTTACTGTTGTTTATATGACTAAATCAATCCTTGTGTTGCTTTTCCACGTGTGGCCTTCAGGGGCATATGGTTAGTTTGCGGGAAGGAATCTTGTGTTGCTGAGTGCATTTCGGGAACAAATGACAAACAGAGGGAAAAAGCATGGCAGCGGTGGGATTTGAACCCACGCCTCCGAAGAGACTGGAGCCTTAATCCAGCGCCTTAGACCGCTCGGCCACGCTACCAAGTCATGCTGTTTCTGCGCCACTCTCCAAGTGTGATTACTCACTAAAGGAAGCGTTTCAGGTTCGAGTCCCTCACTTCACTATTCATAATGAAGAGTCAACAGTTGCCGGTTTCTCCAGCGGGAAGGGCAGAGCTGGCCCTGTGTAATGCAAGATTGAATGGGTGAGGGGACTTTGAAGAAATAACACTGATTCCACTAGGCATTATACCGGGCCAACCAAGCTCTTCCTGCAGCAGAAGCTGACTGGGGTTAGAGCTTGGTAATATAGAATTACTTCAAGTAGGCTTAAAGTATCTTTCTGCAACACTTTAGGAGATTAGAGACTTGCTAAGGGTCTTGTTTCCCAGGACGACTGAATACCAATTGAACACTAGTTTTTAACAAAGAGCAAATGAACAAACAAGCCTTCCTAAGCACACTGGTCTACTTTAACAAAACATGACAGCGGTGGGATTTGAACCCACGCCTCAAATGAGACTGGAACCTAAATCCAGCGCCTTAGACCGCTCGGCCACGCTACCCAAGCTGGGTGCTGTGCTTCCGATATCTCCCACAGTCACACAAGCAGAGCCCAGATGGTGCCAAAGTGTGAACAAGATTAAAAACACCACACTGAAAAGGATGGCTTTTGCTATCAAATGCTTGATTTGCCAAAGTTGTTTAATTTGACCATGCAGGCCCTTAGCTCCCGCGATTTGCCCTGCCTGACCAGCAGGTGCTGCCGATAGCTCAAAGGTTTAATATCTAAGCATTAGGTGCCGGGGGTTCTGAGTTTGAATCCTTTGGCAGTCAAACGGCGTAAGTCATTCGAAACTGTCAATTAACCTTTTTATGTTTTTGGAGGTCTTGTGTGTCTTTCTTACTGTTGTTTATATGACTAAATCAATCCTTGTGTTGCTTTTCCACGTGTGGCCTTCAGGGGCATATGGTTAGTTTGCGGGAAGGAATCTTGTGTTGCTGAGTGCATTTCGGGAACAAATGACAAACAGAGGGAAAAAGCATGGCAGCAGTGGGATTTGAACCCACTCCTCCGAAGAGACTGGAGCCTTAATCCAGCGCCTTAGACCGCTCGGCCACGCTACCAAGTCATGCCGTTTCTGCACCACTCTCCAAGGGGGATTACTCACTAAAGGAAGCGTTTCAGGTTCGAGTCCCTCACTTCACTATTCATAATGAAGAGTCAACAGTTGCCGGTTTCTCCAGCAGGAAGGGCAGAGCTGGCCCTGTGTAATGCAAGATTGAATGGGTGAGGGGACTTTGAAGAAATAACACTGATTCCACTAGGCATTATACCGGGCCAACCAAGCTCTTCCTGCAGCAGAAGCTGACTGGGGTTAGAGCTTGGTAATATAGAATTACTTCAAGTAGGCTTAAAGTATCTTTCTGCAACACTTTAGGAGATTAGAGACTTGCTAAGGGTCTTGTTTCCCAGGATGACAGAATACCAATTGAACACTAGTTTTTAACAAAGAGCAAATGAACAAAAAACCCTTCCTAAGCACACTGGTCTACTTTAACAAAACATGGCAGCGGTGGGATTTGAACCCACGCCTCAAATGAGACTGGAGCCTAAATCCAGCGCCTTAGACCGCTCGGCCACGCTACCCAAGCTGGGTGCTGTGCTTCCGATATCTCCCACAGTCACACAAGCAGAGCCCAGATGGTGCCAAAGTGTGAACAAGATTAAAAACACCACACTGAAAAGGATGGCTTTTGCTATCAAATGCTTGATTTGCCAAAGTTGTTTAATTTGACCATGCAGGCCCTTAGCTCCCGCGATTTGCCCTGCCTGACCAGCAGGTGCTGCCGATAGCTCAAAGGTTAAATATCTAAGCATTAGGTGCCGGGGGTTCTGAGTTTGAATCCTTTGGCAGTCAAAAGGCGTAAGTCATTCGAAACTGTCAATTAACCTTTTTATGTTTTTGGAGGTCTTGTGTGTCTTTCTTACCGTTGTTTATATGACTAAATCAATCCTTGTGTTGCTTTTCCACGTGTGGCCTTCAGGGGCATATGGTTAGTTTGCGGGAAGGAATCTTGTGTTGCTGAGTGCATTTCGGGAACAAATGACAAACAGAGGGAAAAAGCATGGCAGCGGTGGGATTTGAACCCACGCCTCTGAAGAGACTGGAGCCTTAATCCAGCGCCTTAGACCGCTCGGCCACGCTACCGAGTCAAGCCGTTTCTGCACAACTCTCCAAGGGGGATTACTCACTAAAGGAAGCGTTTCAGGTTCGAGTCCCTCACTTCACTATTCATAATGAAGAGTCAACAGTTGCCGGTTTCTCCAGCAGGAAGGGCAGAGCTGGCCCTGTGTAATGCAAGATTGAATGGGTGAGGGGACTTTGAAGAAATAACAGATTCCACTAGGCATTATACCGGGCCAACCAAGCTCTTCCTGCAGCAGAAGCTGACTGGGGTTAGAGCTTGGTAATATAGAATTACTTCAAGTAGGCTTAAAGTATCTTTCTGCAACACTTTAGGAGATTAGAGACTTGCTAAGGGTCTTGTTTCCCAGGACGACAGAATACCAATTGAACACTAGTTTTTAACAAAGAGCAAATGAACAAACAAACCTTCCTAAGCACACTGGTCTACTTTAACAAAACATGGCAGTGGTGGGATTTGAACCCACGCCTCAAATGAGACTGGAGCCTAAATCCAGCGCCTTAGACCGCTCGGCCACGCTACCCAAGCTGGGTGCTGTGCTTCCGATATCTCCCACAGTCACACAAGCAGAGCCCAGATGGTGCCAAAGTGTGAACAAGATTAAAAACACCACACTGAAAAGGATGGCTTTTGCTATCAAATGCTTGATTTGCCAAAGTTGTTTAATTTGACCATGCAGGCCCTTAGCTCCCGCGATTTGCCCTGCCTGACCAGCAGGTGCTGCCGATAGCTCAAAGGTTAAATATCTAAGCATTAGGTGCCGGGGGTTCTGAGTTTGAATCCTTTGGCAGTCAAAAGGCGTAAGTCATTCGAAACTGTCAATTAACCTTTTTATGTTTTTGGAGGTCTTGTGTGTCTTTCTTACCGTTGTTTATATGACTAAATCAATCCTTGTGTTGCTTTTCCACGTGTGGCCTTTAGGGGCATATGGTTAGTTTGCGGGAAGGAATCTTGTGTTGCTGAGTGCATTTCGGGAACAAATGACAAACAGAGGGAAAAAGCATGGCAGCGGTGTGATTTGAACCCACGCCTCCGAAGAGACTGGAGCCTTAATCCAGCGCCTTAGACCGCTCGGCCACGCTACCAAGTCATGCTGTTTTTGCACCACTCTCCAAGGGGGATTACTCACTAAAGGAAGCGTTTCAGGTTCGAGTCCCTCACTTCACTATTCATAATGAAGAGTCAACAGTTGCCGGTTTCTCCAGCAGGAAGGGCAGAGCTGGCCCTGTGTAATGCAAGATTGAATGGGTGAGGGGACTTTGAAGAAATAACACTGATTCCACTAGGCATTATACCGGGCCAACCAAGCTCTTCCTGCAGCAGAAGCTGACTGGGGTTAGAGCTTGGTAATATAGAATTACTTCAAGTAGGCTTAAAGTATCTTTCTGCAACACTTTAGGAGATTAGAGACTTGCTAAGGGTCTTGTTTCCCAGGACGACAGAATACCAATTGAACACTAGTTTTTAACAAAGAGCAAATGAACAAAAAAGCCTTCCTAAGCACACTGGTCTACTTTAACAAAACATGGCAGCGGTGGGATTTGAACCCACGCCTCAAATGAGACTGGAGCCTAAATCCAGCGCCTTAGACTGCTCGGCCACGCTACCCAAGCTGGGTGCTGTGCTTCCGATATCTCCCACAGTCACACAAGCAGAGCCCAGATGGTGCCAAAGTGTGAACAAGATTAAAAACACCACACTGAAAAGGATGGCTTTTGCTATCAAATGCTTGATTTGCCAAAGTTGTTTAATTTGACCATGCAGGCCCTTAGCTCCCGCGATTTGCCCTGCCTGACCAGCAGGTGCTGCCGATAGCTCAAAGGTTTAATATCTAAACATTAGGTGCCGGGGGTTCTGAGTTTGAATCCTTTGGCAGTCAAACGGCGTAAGTCATTCGAAACCGTCAATTAACCTTTTTATGTTTTCGGAGGTCTTGTGTGTCTTTCTTACCTTTGTTTATATGACTAATTTAATCCTTGTGTTGCTTTTCCACGTGTGGCCTTCAGGGGCATATGGTTAGTTTGCGGGAAGGAATCTTGTGTTGCTGAGTGCATTTCGGGAACAAATGACAAACAGAGGGAAAAAGCATGGCAGCAGTGGGATTTGAACCCACGCCTCCGAAGAGACTGGAGCCTTAATCCAGCGCCTTAGACCGCTCGGCCACGCTACCAAGTCATGCCGTTTCTGCACCACTCTCCAAGGGGGATTACTCACTAAAGGAAGCGTTTCAGGTTCGAGTCCCTCACTTCACTATTCATAATGAAGAGTCAACAGTTGCCGGTTTCTCCAGCAGGAAGGGCAGAGCTGGCCCTGTGTAATGCAAGATTGAATGGGTGAGGGGACTTTGAAGAAATAACACTGATTCCACTAGGCATTATACCGGGCCAACCAAGCTCTTCCTGCAGCAGAAGCTGACTGGGGTTAGAGCTTGGTAATATAGAATTACTTCAAGTAGGCTTAAAGTATCTTTCTGCAACACTTTAGGAGATTAGAGACTTGCTAAGGGTCTTGTTTCCCAGGACGACAGAATACCAATTGAACACTAGTTTTTAACAAAGAGCAAATGAACAAAAAAGCCTTCCTAAGCACACTGGTCTACTTTAACAAAACATGGCAGTGGTGGGATTTGAACCCACGCCTCAAATGAGACTGGAGCCTAAATCCAGCGCCTTAGACCGCTCGGCCACGCTACCCAAGCTGGGTGCTGTGCTTCCGATATCTCCCACAGTCACACAAGCAGAGCCCAGATGGTGCCAAAGTGTGAACAAGATTAAAAACACCACACTGAAAAGGATGGCTTTTGCTATCAAATGCTTGATTTGCCAAAGTTGTTTAATTTGACCATGCAGGCCCTTAGCTCCCGCGATTTGCCCTGCCTGACCAGCAGGTGCTGCCGATAGCTCAAAGGTTAAATATCTAAGCATTAGGTGCCGGGGGTTCTGAGTTTGAATCCTTTGGCAGTCAAAAGGCGTAAGTCATTCGAAACTGTCAATTAACCTTTTTATGTTTTTGGAGGTCTTGTGTGTCTTTCTTACCGTTGTTTATATGACTAAATCAATCCTTGTGTTGCTTTTCCACGTGTGGCCTTCAGGGGCATATGGTTAGTTTGCGGGAAGGAATCTTGTGTTGCTGAGTGCATTTCGGGAACAAATGACAAACAGAGGGAAAAAGCATGGCAGCGGTGGGATTTGAACCCACGCCTCCGAAGAGACTGGAGCCTTAATCCTGCGCCTTAGACCGCTCGGCCACGCTACCGAGTCAAGCCGTTTCTGCACAACTCTCCAAGGGGGATTACTCACTAAAGGAAGCGTTTCAGGTTCGAGTCCCTCACTTCACTATTCATAATGAAGAGTCAACAGTTGCCGGTTTCTCCAGCAGGAAGGGCAGAGCTGGCCCTGTGTAATGCAAGATTGAATGGGTGAGGGGACTTTGAAGAAATAACAGATTCCACTAGGCATTATACCGGGCCAACCAAGCTCTTCCTGCAGCAGAAGCTGACTGGGGTTAGAGCTTGGTAATATAGAATTACTTCAAGTAGGCTTAAAGTATCTTTCTGCAACACTTTAGGAGATTAGAGACTTGCTAAGGGTCTTGTTTCCCAGGACGACAGATTACCAATTGAACACTAGTTTTTAACAAAGAGCAAATGAACAAACAAACCTTCCTAAGCACACTGGTCTACTTTAACAAAACATGGCAGTGGTGGGATTTGAACCCACGCCTCAAATGAGACTGGAGCCTAAATCCAGCGCCTTAGACCGCTCGGCCACGCTACCCAAGCTGGGTGCTGTGCTTCCGATATCTCCCACAGTCACACAAGCAGAGCCCAGATGGTGCCAAAGTGTGAACAAGATTAAAAACACCACACTGAAAAGGATGGCTTTTGCTATCAAATGCTTGATTTGCCAAAGTTGTTTAATTTGACCATGCAGGCCCTTAGCTCCCGCGATTTGCCCTGCCTGACCAGCAGGTGCTGCCAATAGCTCAAAGGTTTAATATCTAAGCATTAGGTGCCGGGGGTTCTGAGTTTGAATCCTTTGGCAGTCAAACGGCGTAAGTCATTCGAAACTGTCAATTAACCTTTTTATGTTTTTGGAGGTCTTGTGTGTCTTTCTTACCGTTGTTTATATGACTAAATCAATCCTTGTGTTGCTTTTCCACGTGTGGCCTTCAGGGGCATATGGTTAGTTTGCGGGAAGGAATCTTGTGTTGCTGAGTGCATTTCGGGAACAAATGACAAACAGAGGAAAAAAGCATGGCAGCGGTGGGATTTGAACCCACGCCTCCGAAGAGACTGGAGCCTTAATCCAGCGCCTTAGACCGCTCGGCCACGCTACCAAGTCATGCTGTTTTTGCACCACTCTCCAAGGGGGATTACTCACTAAAGGAAGCGTTTCAGGTTCGAGTCCCTCACTTCACTATTCATAATGAAGAGTCAACAGTTGCCGGTTTCTCCAGCAGGAAGGACAGAGCTGGCCCTGTGTAATGCAAGATTGAATGGGTGAGGGGACTTTGAAGAAATAACACTGATTCCACTAGGCATTATACCGGGCCAACCAAGCTCTTCCTGCAGCAGAAGCTGACTGGGGTTAGAGCTTGGTAATATAGAATTACTTCAAGTAGGCTTAAAGTATCTTTCTGCAACACTTTAGGAGATTAGAGACTTGCTAAGGGTCTTGTTTCCCAGGACGACAGAATACCAATTGAACACTAGTTTTTAACAAAGAGCAAATGAACAAAAAAGCCTTCCTAAGCACACTGGTCTACTTTAACAAAACATGGCAGCGGTGGGATTTGAACCCACGCCTCAAATGAGACTGGAGCCTAAATCCAGCACCTTAGACCGCTCGGCCACGCTACCCAAGCTGGGTGCTGTGCTTCCGATATCTCCCACAGTCACACAAGCAGAGCCCAGATGGTGCCAAAGTGTGAACAAGATTAAAAGCACCACACTGAAAAGGATGGCTTTTGCTATCAAATGCTTGATTTGCCAAAGTTGTTTAATTTGACCATGCAGGCCCTTAGCTCCCGCGATTTGCCCTGCCTGACCAGCAGGTGCTGCCGATAGCTCAAAGGTTTAATATCTAAGCATTAGGTGCCGGGGGTTCTGAGTTTGAATCCTTTGGCAGTCAAACGGCGTAAGTCATTCGAAACTGTCAATTAACCTTTTTATGTTTTTGGAGGTCTTGTGTGTCTTTCTTACTGTTGTTTATATGACTAAATCAATCCTTGTGTTGCTTTTCCACGTGTGGCCTTCAGGGGCATATGGTTAGTTTGCGGGAAGGAATCTTGTGTTGCTGAGTGCATTTCGGGAACAAATGACAAACAGAGGGAAAAAGCATGGCAGCGGTGGGATTTGAACCCACGCCTCCGAAGAGACTGGAGCCTTAATCCAGCGCCTTAGACCGCTCGGCCACGCTACCAAGTCATGATGTTTTTGCACCACTCTCCAAGGGGGATTACTCACTAAAAGAAGCGTTTCAGGTTCGAGTCCCTCACTTCACTATTCACAATGAAGAGTCAACAGTTGCCGGTTTCTCCAGCAGGAAGGGCAGAGCTGGCCCTGTGTAATGCAAGATTGAATGGGTGAGGGGACTTTGAAGAAATAACACTGATTCCACTAGGCATTATACCGGGCCAACCAAGCTCTTCCTGCAGCAGAAGCTGACTGGGGTTAGAGCTTGGTAATATAGAATTACTTCAAGTAGGCTTAAAGTATCTTTCTGCAACACTTTAGGAGATTAGAGACTTGCTAAGGGTCTTGTTTCCCAGGACGACAGAATACCAATTGAACACTAGTTTTTAACAAAGAGCAAATGAACAAAAAAGCCTTCCTAAGCACACTGGTCTACTTTAACAAAACATGGCAGCGGTGGGATTTGAACCCACGCCTCAAATGAGACTGGAGCCTAAATCTAGCGCCTTAGACCGCTCGGCCACGCTACCCAAGCTGGGTGCTGTGCTTCTGATATCTCCCACAGTCACACAAGCAGAGCCCAGATGGTGCCAAAGTGTGAACAAGATTAAAAACACCACACTGAAAAGGATGGCTTTTGCTATCAAATGCTTGATTTGCCAAAGTTGTTTAATTTGACCATGCAGGCCCTTAGCTCCCGCGATTTGCCCTGCCTGACCAGCAGGTGCTGCCGATAGCTCAAAGGTTTAATATCTAAGCATTAGGTGCCGGGGGTTCTGAGTTTGAATCCTTTGGCAGTCAAACGGCGTAAGTCATTCGAAACTGTCAATTAACCTTTTTATGTTTTTGGAGGTCTTGTGTGTCTTTCTTACTGTTGTTTATATGACTAAATCAATCCTTGTGTTGCTTTTCCACGTGTGGCCTTCAGGGGCATATGGTTAGTTTGCGGGAAGGAATCTTGTGTTGCTGAGTGCATTTCGGGAACAAATGTCAAACAGAGGGAAAAAGCATGGCAGCGGAGGGATTTGAACCCACGCCTCCGAAGAGACTGGAGCCTTAATCCAGCGCCTTAGACCGCTCGGCCACGCTACCAAGCCATGCTGTTTCTGTGCCACTCTCCAAGGGTGATTACTCACTAAAGGAAGCGTTTCAGGTTAAAGTCCCTCACTTCACTATTCATAATGAAGAGTCAACAGTTGCCGGTTTCTCCAGCAGGAAGGGCAGAGCTGGCCCTGTGTAATGCAAGATTGAATGGGTGAGGGGACTTTGAAGAAATAACACTGATTCCACTAGGCATTATACCGGGCCAACCAAGCTCAGCCAAGCAGAGCCCAGATGGTGCCAAAGTGTGAACAAGATTAAAAACACCACACTGAAAAGGATGGCTTTTGCTATCAAATGCTTGATTTGCCAAAGTTGTTTAATTTGACCATGCAGGCCCTTAGCTCCCGCGATTTGCCCTGCCTGACCAGCAGGTGCTGCCGATAGCTCAAAGGTTTAATATCTAAACATTAGGTGCCGGGGGTTCTGAGTTTGAATCCTTTGGCAGTCAAACGGCGTAAGTCATTCGAAACCGTCAATTAACCTTTTTATGTTTTCGGAGGTCTTGTGTGTCTTTCTTACCGTTGTTTATATGACTAAATTAATCCTTGTGTTGCTTTTCCACGTGTGGCCTTCAGGGGCATATGGTTAGTTTGCGGGAAGGAATCTTGTGTTGCTGAGTGCATTTCGGGAACAAATGACAAACAGAGGGAAAAAGCATGGCAGCGGTGGGATTTGAACCCACGCCTCCGAAGAGACTGGAGCCTTAATCCAGCGCCTTAGACCGCTCGGCCACGCTACCAAGTCATGCTGTCTCTGCACCACTCTCCAAGGGGGATTACTCACTAAAGGAAGCGTTTCAGGTTCGAGATCCTCACTTCACTATTCATAATGAAGAGTCAACAGTTGCCGGTTTCTCCAGCAGGAAGGGCAGAGCTGGCCCTGTGTAATGCAAGATTGAATGGGTGAGGGGACTTTGAAGAAATAACACTGATTCCACTAGGCATTATACCGGGCCAACCAAGCTCTTCCTGCAGCAGAAGCTGACTGGGGTTAGAGCTTGGTAATATAGAATTACTTCAAGTAGGCTTAAAGTATCTTTCTGCAACACTTTAGGAGATTAGAGACTTGCTAAGGGTCTTGTTTCCCAGGACGACAGAATACCAATTGAACACTAGTTTTTAACAAAGAGCAAATGAACAAACAAGCCTTCCTAAGCACACTGGTCTACTTTAACAAAACATTGCAGCGGTGGGATTTGAACCCATGCCTCAAATGAGACTGGAGCCTAAATCCAGCGCCTTAGACCGCTCGGCCACACTACCCAAGCTGGGTGCTGTGCTTCCGATATCTCCCACAGTCACACAAGCAGAGCCCAGATGGTGCCAAAGTGTGAACAAGATTAAAAACACCACACTGAAAAGGATGGCTTTTGCTATCAAATGCTTGATTTGCCAAAGTTGTTTAATTTGACCATGCAGGCCCTTAGCTCCCGCGATTTGCCCTGCCTGACCAGCAGGTGCTGCCGATAGCTCAAAGGTTTAATATCTAAGCATTAGGTGCCGGGGGTTCTGAGTTTGAATCCTTTGGCAGTCAAACGGCGTAAGTCATTCGAAACCGTCAATTAACCTTTTTATGTTTTCGGAGGTCTTGTGTGTCTTTCTTACCGTTGTTTATATGACTAATTTAATCCTTGTGTTGCTTTTCCACATGTGGCCTTCAGGGGCATATGGTTAGTTTGCGGGAAGGAATCTTGTGTTGCAGAGTGCATTTCGGGAACAAATGACAAACAGAGGGAAAAAGCATGGCAGCAGTGGGATTTGAACCCACGCCTCCGAAGAGACTTAATCCAGCGCCTTAGACCGCTCGGCCACGCTACCAAGTCATGCCGTTTCTGCACCACTCTCCAAGGGGGATTACTCACTAAAGGAAGCGTTTCAGGTTCGAGTCCCTCACTTCACTATTCATAATGAAGAGTCAACAGTTGCCGGTTTCTCCAGCAGGAAGGGCAGAGCTGGCCCTGTGTAATGCAAGATTGAATGGGTGAGGGGACTTTGAAGAAATAACACTGATTCCACTAGGCATTATACCGGGCCAACCAAGCTCTTCCTGCAGCAGAAGCTGACTGGGGTTAGAGCTTGGTAATATAGAATTACTTCAAGTAGGCTTAAAGTATCTTTCTGCAACACTTTAGGAGATTAGAGACTTGCTAAGGGTCTTGTTTCCCAGGACGACAGAATACCAATTGAACACTAGTTTTTAACAAAGAGCAAATGAACAAACGAGCCTTCCTAAGGACACTGGTCTACTTTAACAAAACATGGCAGTGGTGGGATTTGAACCCATGCCTCAAACGAGACTGGAGCCTAAATCCAGCGCCTTAGACCGCTCGGCCACGCTACCCAAGCTGGGTGCTCTGCTTCCGATATCTCCCACAGTCACACAAGCAGAGCCCAGATGGTGCCAAAGTGTGAACAAGATTAAAAACACCACACTGAAAAGGATGGCTTTTGCTATCAAATGCTTGATTTGCCAAAGTTGTTTAATTTGACCATGCAGGCCCTTAGCTCCCGCGATTTGCCCTGCCTGACCAACAGGTGCTGCCGATAGCTCAAAGGTTTAATATCTAAGCATTAGGTGCCGGGGGTTCTGAGTTTGAATCCTTTGGCAGTCAAATGGCGTAAGTCATTTGAAACTGTCAATTAACCTTTTTATGTGTTTGGAGGTCTTGTGTGTCTTTCTTGCCGTTGTTTATATGACTAAATCAATCCTTGTGTTGCTTTTCCACCTGTGGCCTTCAGGGGCATATAGTTGGTTTGCGGGAAGGAATCTTGTGTTGCTGAGTGCATTTCAGGAACAAATGACAAACAGAGGGAAAAATCACGGCAGCAGTGGGATTTGAACCCATGCCTCCGAAGAGACTGGAGCCTTAATTCAGCGCCTTAGACCGCTCGGCCACGCTACCAAGTCACGCTGTTTCTACACCACTCTCCAAGGGGGATTACTCACTAAAGGAAGAGTTTCAGGTTCGAGTACCTCACTTCACTACTAGTTATTAACAAAGAGCAAATGAACAAATGAGCCTTCCTAAGCACACTGGTCTACTTTAACAAAACACGGCAGCAGTGGGATTTGAACCCACGCCTCAAATGAGACTGGAGCCTAAACCCAGCGCCTTAGACCGCTCAGCCACGCTACCCTAGCTGGGTGCCACACTTCTGATATCTCCCACAGTCACACAAGCAGTGCCAAAGTGTGAACAGGATTAAAAACACCACACTGAAAAGGATGGCTTTTGCTATCAAATGCTTGATTTGCCAAAGTTGTTTAATTTGACCATGCAGGCCCTTAGCTCCCGCGATTTGTCCTGCCTGACCAACAGGTGCTGCCGATAGCTGAAAGGTTTAATATCTAAGCATTAGGTGCCGGGGGTTCTGAGTTTGAATCCTTTGGCAGTCAAATGGCGTAAGTCATTCGAAACCGTCAATTAACCTTTTTATGTGTCTTTCTTGCCGTTGTTTATATGACTAAATCAATCCTTGTGTTGCTTTTCCACGTGTGGCCTTCAGGGGCATATGGTTAGTTTGCGGGAAGGAATCTTGTGTTGCTGAGTGCATTTCGGGAACAAATGACAAACAGAGGGGAAAAAGCATGGCAGCGGTGGGATTTGAACCCACGCCTCCGAAAAGACTGGAGCCTAAATCTAGCGCTTTAGACTGCTCGGCCACGCTACCAAGTCATGCTGCTTCTGCACCACTCTCCAAGGGGGATTACTCACTAAAGGAAGAGTTTCAGGTTCGAGTCTCTCACTTCACTATTCATAATGAAGAGTCAACAGTTGCCGGTTTCTCCAGCAGGAAGGGCAGAGCTGGCCCTGTGTAATGCAAGATTAAATGGGTGAGGGGACTTTGCAGAAATAACACTGATTCCACTAGGCATTATACCGGGCCAACCAAGCTCTTCCTGCAGCAGAAGCTGACTGGGGTTAGAGCTTGGTAATGTAGAATTACTTCAAGCAGGCTTAAAGTATCTTTCTGCAAGACTTTAGGAGATTAGAGACTTGCTAAGGGTCTTGTTTCCCAGGACGACAGAATACCAATTGAACACTAGTTATTAACAAAGAGCAAATGAACAAACGAGCCTTCCTAAGCACACTGGTCTACTTTAACAAAACATGGCAACGGTGGAATTTGAACCCACGCCTCAAATGAGACCGGATCCTAAATCCAGCACCTTAGAACGCTCGGCCACGCTACCCAAGCTGGGTCCCAAATTTCCGATATCTCACACAGTCACACAAGCAGAGCCCAGATGGTGCCAAAGTGCGAACAAGATTAAAAACTCCACACTGAAAAGGATGGCTTTTGCTATCAAATGCTTGATTTTTTTGTTTTTTTCTATTTGACTCGCCTGTACTGTATTGTATTGCAATGTGTTTTCTACACTTTATGTTCTATACTCTGTATATGCCTTATCTTCTTTGAATAAAGAAGTTTTTTAAAAAAATAGACCTGGGTGTGGCTGTAAATGTGATTTTTCTGGACTTTGCTAAGGCATTTGATCTGGTTCCACATAAAAGGCTACTCTAGAAATTAACAGAAATAGGCTTATGGAAAATGTCTGTATTTGGATCAGGAAATTGACTTAAAGGTAGAATGCAGAGAGTTGTTGTGAATGGATGTTTCTCAAACTGTACTCAGGTATTAAGTGGAGTGCCTCAGGGGTCTGTCCTGGGTCCTCTTCTTTTTAATTTATTTGATCTCCCATGCTGCATTGAGAGCAATGTCAAAGCTTTTGCTGATGACACAAAATTAGGCAGGGTAATTCAGACTAATCTGGATGTTTCTTCTTTGAAAGAAGATTTAGAGTTAGGGACTGGATGTGCAAGTGGTAGATGAGGTTCATCAGAAATGCAAAGTTAAGCATTATGGTAAAAATAATAATGCAACCTATTCTATAAATGGAATGTCCTAGGGCAAAACTACCAATGAAAAGGACTTAAGAATAATGGACTTGACAATAGACTTGACAATAGTGCACAATGCCAGCAAGCAACTGCAAAGGCCAATAAGATTTTGGCATGCAAAAAAGAGGTATTGATTCACTATGAAGAGTTAAAAAAGTTAATATTATATACACTAGAAAAACGGCGTCTTAGAGGGGATATGATAACATTATATAAATATATGCAGGGCCAATATAAAGAGCTCTTCAGTGACCTGTTCATTAACAGAAATGTACAAAGAACAAGAGGTCACCCTCTGAGACTGGAAGAGCAGAGATTTCATAGACGACAAAGGAAGGGATTCTTTATAGTAAGGACAATAAAGGTATAGAATTCAATGCCCAGGGAGGTGGTGTTATCAAATACATTAGATGCCTTCAAAAGGGGTATGAATATTTTTTTTTAGAAAGGCATGACATACAGGGCTATAAATAGAATTAATATTTTAGAGCTTCTTGATCCAAGGAGAAATCTGATTGCCTCTTGGCCTCTGTTTCCCCTGATGGCAGAATTCGAAGTAGCTTCTAGGCAAAATAGGAAGGTTAGGTAGAAGGGTTGAACTTGATGGACTTAGGTCTTTTTTTCAACCTTATGTACTATGTACTATACAGTATATATATACAAAAAAATACTACCACAAACCTATCAAATTGCTAGCAAATTAGTAGCATAAGGCTGGTGGTAGAATTAGTGCATGGAATGTGTTACAATACCAAAATACCACCATTTGAAATATCCTGGGGTGTATTTTGGTGTAATTAGATTACTAACACAAACTTTAACAAAGTCTAGTGGTATATTTAGTGCATGGAAAGTGTCAAAATACCACCATTTAAAATTCCCTGGGTGTCTTTTTTTCAAACACATATAGTTTGATGGGGGTAAATTGAATTGTCTGGCTTTAAAGATGTCCCAAATAGAACATGCGTACATGGGGACCAGATGTCAAAATTTCAAGTTGAAATACTGAATTGCGCGTGACCCAGATGTGACCTTTCAGCCTCCAAATAACCCAATAAACCTATGCATGAGTGATTTCACAGGCAATGTTCCTGAACACATATTGGCCTGTGACTAATGCTAGAAGCTGTACGTTCATGCTGAAGTACTGAAAATGTTACCACAAACGTGTTACAATACCAGCATTTGAAATATCTTGGGGTTTCTAGTTAATAAAATATATGGGTTGTTCCAAATATGACATAGGCACAGGATGACCATATATAAAAATAGCTTTAAAATAACAATACATCACTTGCACTTATTGCCCTATAAATTGCAAAAAGCAAAAAACATGAAAACATTGGGTATTTCCAAACTCGGGACAAATATTAGAATTTATTTAGTATTTTTTTTCATTAGCTTTTGCCGATGAGTTAAAGATTTTTCAAATAAAAGTAAACAAACGTTTTCAATTTTTCACCATATGTTATTATTTTTATAGTATATTAGATGATATTACCAAAATAATGTTATCTAAAGAAAGCCATTCTTGTCCTTATAAAAATATAAACACTGCATGAATGTTAAAACGGCATCAGCCACAAAGGGTACAAAAATAAAAAAATGGCTGGTCCTTAAGGGGCTAAATCATTCTTGCGAAGCAATACATTTACGACCATAACCTTCACAAGTGGAAGTAACATAACACATACATTTTATGCAATACATGGATGTTACTTAAAGTGTCCCCTTAATTCATGAAGGGTTATATTGTCCTGGACAAACGTAGGATTGTCAAGCCCTGGGTCTGAATGTGGTTTCCAATTTAAAACTTCAATTTTTTCAGCCTGTAAAATAAATTAAATATAATCATCAAAACGTGTTAATGTATGTTTTGAGGTGTGACCCTGAAAAAGAAAAAAATATATTATAAACAGGCGATAAAATAATAATCAAGATTTTATTATCCATATATTCGACCAATATACATTTTAAAATAAACAATTGTAGTTGGCACAATTAGTTCTGCTGCAATTAAAACAAAATCACGTAATCAGGGGTGTAACTAGAAACTACACGGCCCAATGCGAAAACATGTCCCACAGTGCCACCTTTGCCTACACAGCTTACTAGTGCCATCCTAACCCCCAACCAACCTGTCTGTGCAATGTTTGCCCTAGCTTGTCAGTGCCCCCAAACAGCGTATCTGTGCATTCTTTGCCCCAAACAGCTGGTCTGTGCCATCATTGGCCTCAAACAGCTTGTCTGTGCCATCACTTACCCCCATTTCAACATACACTCTGGCACACATATGTACACACACTTACACAAATTACACACACTTACTTATACCCACTAACAAACATACACATTCATTCTAACACACACACCATATCATCCCACTTACATATCCATGCACACACACATCCATGCTCACACACGATTACACATCCATGATCACACACTCAATTACACATTCATGCTCACACACAGTCATACATAGACATTCATGCTCATATATATATATATATATATATATATATATTCAAACATACAGTTGTGCTCAAAAGTTTGCATACCCTTGGAGAGTTGGTAATATATGTACCATTTTTTTAAAAAAAAAAACATGAGTGAACAGGAAACAACACATTTCTTTTATTTTATATTCAACTGTAGGTTATAACAGAATGGCACAATCCTAAAACAAAATATGGCAACAAAAAAAATAAATGAATACTTTGTTCTTAATACTGTGTATTGCCGCCTTAGCAGCAATCTTTTGTATTAGTTGTCTATGAGGCCTCAAATTCTTGCAAGTGGTAAAGCTGCCCATTGGTCATGGCAAAATGTCTTCAGGTCATGCAGTCTTTGGTCGTCTTGTGTGAACCGCGAGCTTGAGATCTCACTCGAGTGGCTCGATGATATAAAGGTCAGGAGACTGTGATGGTCACTCCAGAACCTTCACTTTTTTGCTGTAATCACTGAAGGGTCAGCTTGACCTTGCGCTTAGGGTCATTGTCGTGCTGGAAAGTCCAAGAGCGTCCTGATAACATGCTGCATTCATCTTGCCCTCAATTTCCACAAAATTCCCTGTGCCTTTAGAGCTCACACTCCCCAAAAATACATCAGTGAGCAACCGCCATGCTTCACAGTGGGGATGGTATTCTGTTTTCTATAGGCCTTGTTGAACCCTCTCCAAACATAGTGCTTATGGTTGTGACCATAAAGCTCTATTTTGGTCTTGTCACTCCAAATTACAGTGTGCCAGAAGCTCAAGTGTGCCAGAATCTTTGTTCAAGTATCGTTGTATTGTGCTCCTTGAAACAACCACACTGTTTTTCTCCAGATCAGCCTGTATTTCTCCTGAGGCTTTTCCTTGTTCCCTGAACAATTCTGGCAGTTGTGACTGAAATCTTTCTTTGTCTACTTGCCCTTGGCTTGGTACCAAGGGATCCCCGAATATTCCATACCTATGAAAAAATAAAGAAAGGAAGGTGGGGGAGGAACAATCAAGAGAAAGAGAGAGAAAGAAAATAAAAGGGGGGGGGGGTAGGAGGAGCAAAGCCATCCGGCCATGGCCAACAGAACAAAGCGGAACCTCCCAGGGCCAGCTCTCTCAAATGCACGAGACAGTTGCACGTGATGAATCGAACTTCTCCAGCCATGGGCCCCAAGTGGCAAGGAATAAATGGAAGGTGTCATGGAGATACATTTTAGCATAATCCATATTTTAGCCTCAGTTTCGGGAATTGAGGGAGCACCCGACTTCCAGATCTTGGCAATAGCGAGGTGAACTGCTGTACAAATAGCCACTAATCCTTTTTAATACAATATGCAGATTGAAATAGATAACACAAAACCTTTACTTTTCCACTCACTGATTTCTGGTCCTATAAAGTTTTGTCCTCTGAAGTTACTACAAATTTAGGAGGGTGTTTTATCTCTGAATAAGTCAAACATAAATAGTTACATTTATTCCTACAGTACGTAAAGTGCCAGGAAACAGATCACCAAATACACACCAGGGCAGGCTCTGTCACACTGACAGCCAGACACACACACCAGGACAGGCTCTGCCTCATCGACACCCAAACACACACACACCAAGACAGGCTCTGTCACACCGACACACAGACACACACACCAGGACATGCTCTGCCACACCAACACCCAAACACACACACACCAGGACAGGCTCTGCCACACCGACACACACCAGGACTGGCTCTGCCACACCGTCACAAATCCAAGCCAGGGGTCGAGAGCCAAATCAGGAAGTCAAACAAGATGAGGGCAGGATACCAGAGGTCAAACGGAGTCAGGGACGTAAGCAGGATTCAGGAAACTGAGAGGAAATCAGCCAAGCCAGGAGTCATACACAGGAAACTGTTGGAACACCGGAGAATGCACTTGGAGAGTCTGAGACCAACACAAGGGCAATGAGACACTGAAGTGTTGCTGTTTAAATAGCCAGACGCTAGCAGGGAGGGACTGGCTAATCAGCAGGAAACCAGGGAAGTAATTAGGAACAAATTACTTCAGCTGAGGTGAGGCTGAGTGTGAGAAGCAGGAGGACCGGGGGAAGGGTGAAAACTCTGACGACCCCCCCCCTTAACGATCCATCCCCCATGGGAGAGGACCAGGTTTAACAGGGTATTAAGAGTGGAAACCCTTGTGGAAAAGGGAGGCGTGCACATCAGTGGAGGGAACCCAGGAACTCTCCTCGGGTCCAGAACCCTACCAGTGGAAAAGGTTCCGGAGTCAATCCCTGAACAAAACGAGAATCTAGCATGCTGCGGATCTCGTATTCCTCATGGTTGTCAACTGTAACAGGATGAGTACAAGGAGGAACCATGGTAAAATGGTTGCAACAGGGAGACGTAGAACACGTTGGAAATACACATATTAGGAGAGAGGTTACGTGCGTAAGCAACCGGATTTACCCGACAGAGCATGCAAAAGGGACCAATATAGCAAGGAGCCAGTTTGGGAATAGGGACCCGGAGGTTTAGGGGAAAGGATAGCCAAACCCTCTCCTGACCTGGTAGGAGGGTGTGGGCAGACATCTGCGATCACCCTGGAGTTTTTGCTGTTCCATAGACCTACGTTGGGCATGCTGTATCCGTACCCATGCGGAACAGAGTTCCCTGAGATAAACCTCCAGAGCCAGGACGTTCTGTGGAGTAAAAAAATCGGGCAACAGTGATAGCTGAAACCCGTAGTTAGCCAAGAACGGAGACAACTGGGAGGAGGAACTTACGGCACTATTACAGGCAAACTCCGCCCAGGGTAACATATCAGCCCAATTGTCGTGGTGGTCAGACACATAACAGCACAAGAATTGCTCCAAAGCTTGGTTAGACCGCTCTGCAGCCCCATTGGATTGTGGGTGGTAGGCCGAGGAGAAGGATATTTTGATGCCCTGTTGAGCACAAAAGGCACCTGAGACTATGTCAATGGGTAACCCGTACAAACATTAGACCTCCCTGGCAAAAGCCGAGGCCCATTCCGGGGCCGAGGGTAATCTTTTTAGTGGAATACAGTGGCACATTTTCGAGAACCAGTGGATAATCATGAGGATAACCATGTGTCCCCGGGAGGCGGGCAAGTGCATGATAAAGTCAATGGACAAGTGTGTCCAGGGACGCTCACCAGGTGGTATGGGCTGGAGTAGTCCCACTGGAAGGTTTATGAGCTTTACTTTGAGCGCACATATGATACGCTGCTACGAAGGAGGCAACATGCTTTTTTAAATCAGGCCACCAAAATAATGGGAAACGGACCAAACCATCTGATTTTTACCCATATGCCTGGCTGCCTTGGTATCATGGTAAGCGTGCAACAATTCGGTCTGAAGTTCAGAAGGCACAAAATATTTACCACAAGGCCTTCCAGGGGGAACAGTGGGTTGGGCAACCAGAATCCTCTCACCCAATGGAGAGGTCACGTTGGTCCGGATGGTAGCCAAGATATGATCAGGTGGGATGATATTGGCTGGAGCCGTCTCCTCTCTGGACAACGGGGAGAACTGCCTTGATAGGACACAATGTAGTGGAACCGAGACAAAAACAAAGTCCAGCATGCTTGCCGTGGAGATAATCTCTTGGCCTCATAGAGATATATGAGGTTTTTATGGTCTGTCAGGATGAGGACTGGAACACTGGTACCCTCCAATAAGTGTCTCCATTCCTTGAGGGCCAGAATGATGGCCAACAACTCCCTATCCCCGACTTCGTAATTACACTCTGCCGGCCACAATTTCTTAGAAAAGAATCCACAAAGGTGCATGGAACTCTCCGGGTTAGGACTTTGAGACAGGAGGGCGCCTTTTCCCGTCTCAGATTGTCAGGCTCCATCCTGTCATCCGGGATTACGCAATACTTATTCACTCTGCTGTTCTCCTGTAACCACTAGTGGCCACCCTTCCCTCTCTGAAGCACCCAGATCTTATTACTGAGGGCAGCTGAGCCTTGTTACCTTGTGGAGCCCTGCCTTTATATACCTGCTCTGCCTTTCAGTCAGGGCCTTTGCATTGCAGAGTGAACAGCCTATTGCTGTGGCTCTGTAACTGGTCCTGAAATTTTCCTGACATACTGCCGTGTGCCCTGCCAGTTACCTGGCCCTGAATTGTTCCTGGAGTCCTACCATGCACCCTGCCAGGGGGCTTCCTGATGTGCTCCCTGCCAGAGGGCTTCCTGCTGTGCGCCCTGCCAGAGGTTTTCCTGCCATATGCCCTGCCAGTTACCTGGTCCTGAATTGTTCCTGACATCCAGCCGTGTGCCACTCCAGAAGGGCTTTCAAGTCATGTGCCCTGCCAGAAGGGCTTCTAAGTCGTGTGCCCCGCCAGAAGGGCTTCCAAGTCGTGTGCCCCGCCAGGAGGGCTTCCAAGTTGTGTGCCCGCCAGAAGGACTTCCTGCCATCCGCCCTGCCAGTGGACTTCCTGACGTCCGCCCTGCCAGTGGACTTCCTGACGTCCGCCCTGCCAGCGGGCTTCCTGCCGTCCGCCCCCCCAGTGGGATTCCAAGCCACGTGTCCTGCCTGAGGGCTTCCAAGCTGTGTATTAGTCCTTGCTACAGTTCCCCGTCCCTGCTACAGTTCCCCTGTCTCGCTACCATTCAGTCCTGCTTTTTGATCTGTTGTGTGCCTACATACCAAGATGCATCAAGGGGTACAGACAGACTCTCTAGTACCCGACCTGCATACCCGAGTCCTGGCACAGATGCATAAACCTCCAGGACAAAAGGCAGTGCAGGGTTATGGTGGAGCAGGATAGGATCTGAGGTGAACGCGGTATTTAGTAACTCGAATGCCCTGGCGGCAACAGAGGACCAACAGTTTGGGTTACCCTCTTTCTGGGTCATGTCCATGATGGGCTTCACAATAGAGGAAAAGTTTATGATAAACTTCCTATAGTAATTAGTGAAGCCCACGAAACGCTGAATGGAACGGAGACCCAGTGGATGTGGCCATTCCAAAACCGCGGCCATTTTTTGTGGGTCCATGGCAAACCCTTTATCCAAAATAACGTATCCTAAACTGGTTACTTGCTGCCTATGGAACTCACATTTCTCCAGCTTGCAAAATAACCCATTCTCTCTGAGCCTCTTAAGACTCTGGCAACATCAGAGTGGTGAGTCTCAAGAGAAGGAGAATGAATCAGAATATTGTCCAAATAGACCACCACGGACTGCTGCAAATACTCTCGTAGGACATCGTACAACAGTTCGGTTATTAGTGTAATGGGATAAGCATTTTTAACCGTAAAATGATTAAGACCCCTGTAATCAACACAAGGCCTTAACTCGCCCCCCTTTTTCTGAACCCCCGGAACAGGGCAAACGTACTCCTCCATGGCCTTGTTCTCTGCCACAGACAAGGGGTAGGTGCGGCCCTTAGGAGGAATAGCCCCTGGCTGGAGGTCAATGGCACAATCATAAGACCTATGAGGTGGCAAGGTACCTGCCCGCACCTTATCAAACATATCACTGAACTCCTGTATTGCGCAGGAAGTGAGGCAGGAGATTACGTATAAAGTAGTTTAAACGGCCTAGTGAGACATGTGGCCACAAACTGAGGAGACCATGAAAGGCTTTCAGCTGTGCGCCAATCAAAAAACGGATTATGGGAACGCAACCAGGGGTATCCGAGGATCACAGAATAGTGCGGAATGTGATCACCTGAAATTGGAGGGTTTCATGGTGAAGATCCCCCATTGCCACGGACAAGGAGGCAGTTTCATAGGTCTGCCATCAATTGCCTCAATAGACAATGGTGAGGAGCGAGGCTGCAAAGAGATGCCACTCTCAGCAGCGAATGCACTATGAAATAGCCCGCAGCACTTGAGTCAACCAGGGCCTGGGTGACTATCGAGGAACCGACTCGAGAGAGGACAACTGTAATGATAGGTTTATTTATCTGAGGTGCCAGGGACGAGGAAAGCCCACCCAAGATCTGTCCCTGACAGGACCCTGGGTGCAGGGATAAGGCAAGGCTTCAGTAGGTGGCCCTGCTTACTGCAGTACAGACATAGCCCTTCCCTCCTCCGAAAGGTCCTCTCCCCTACCGAGAGACTGGTGAACCCAATCTGCATGGGTAATAAAGGTCCAGTACCAACTGCACAGGAGGTTTCTGCAGACGCTCCCGGAATGCTGACCTCTCTTTGAGTCTTGTGTCTATAAGGATGGTGTAGGACATCAGCTCCTCCAGGGTAGCGGGTATGTCTCTGGCCGCAATCTCATCCTTGATATGGTCCGCCAAACCATGAGAAAAGATGGCCACAAGTGCCTCATTATTCCATCCTACCTCTGCTGCTAGGCTACGGAACTCAATAGAGTACTCAGCCACAGATCAAGCAGTTTAGCAGCAGAGGAGGCCCAAGCGGGCAAATCAAAGTCAATCAATTAGTTTGAAGGAGGTAACAAACTCTGAATAGCTGTTGACGATAGGCTTACCGGTCTCCCACAATGGGTTGGCCCAGGCTAAAGCCTTGTCTGACAGCAGCGAAATTATGAAACCGACCTTACTTCTGTCGTTCGGGAAGGCTCGAGGAACCATTTCCAGAAATATGCCAACCTGGTTCAGGAAAGCACGACACTGGTTTGGGTTGCCCCCATAGCGCTGGGGAAACGGGGCAGACCCAGTAAGGCCCTGGGTTCAGATGCAGCGAGTATCGGAGCAGGAGCTGCAACGGCCACTGGGGGAGGTTCCAGGTGCGCCATGCAGTTCAAAAGGGTCTGTATGGCCAGAACTACGTGATTGATTTTCTGATCCTGTAAATCCATCCGAAAAAAATATTCTGCATAGGTGGACCGCCTGCACCATCAGGATTCATGGCCCTTGTGTTATGTCAGGAACCACAAACCAGATGGAGACAGAAATGCAGTGTAATCACCTTTATTGAATATACAAAAAATAATAATAAGTGCTGAGAAAATAATGTCCATATTATGTCCATAGTTAAAAATCCTATATGTCCATAGTTAAAAATCCTATACTATGTCCATAGTTAAAAATCCAAACCAGGGGTCGAGAGCCAAATCCGGAAGTCAAACAAACCAAGGTCAGGATACCAGAAGTCAAACGGAGTCAGGGATGTAAGCAGGATTCAGGAACCGGAGAGGAAATCCGCCAAGCCAGGAGTAGGGAGAGCATATTTCCCGGATTTCCCAGGACAGCCACGCAATGGGACTTTAAGTCGCGGGTCCCGGGCAGCCTCAATCCAGGAAAAATGTCTTCTTTTTAGGAGAGGGGTGCCGAGCAGTCACTCATGAAGGTTTCAGCAGTCGTTCGGTGCCCCTCAGTCTTCTCCACGAGGCCTCTAGCTCGGTCGCAGTGCTGGCATGTCATGCTGAGCACCGGAATATGATGTCATATTCCAGCACTCAGCAGTGAAACAGCGCGCACAGCGGCAGAGCAGGGAGACAGAGGCCTTGCACTCCCACCGCAGGACTTCTGGAAGGTAAGTGAACTACAAAGGGGGGAGAGGGTAGATAATGAGAAGGGGAGGAGAGGGGGTACATAGTGAGAAGGGATGGGGTAGATAGTGAGAAGGGAGGGAGAGGGGGTAGATAGTGAGAAGGGAGGGAGAGGGGGCAGACAGGGAGAGGGGGTGGATAGTGAGAAAGGGGGAGAGAGGGGATGGATAGTGAGAAAGGGGTAGAGGGGGTGGATAGTGAGAAAGGGGGTAGAGAGAATGAGTGAGAGAATGAATGAATTAGTGAGTGGATGAATTGTGTGAATGAGTGAGAGTATGAAATAATGTGTGGATGAATTGTGTGAATGAGTGAGAGTATAACTTAATGTGTGGACGAATTGTGTAAATGAGTGAGAGTATGAATTCATATGTGGATGAATTGTCTGAATGAGGGAGAGTATAACTTAATGTGTGGATGAATTGTGTGAATGAGTGAGTGTATGAATTAATGTGGGGATGAATTGTCTGAATTAATGAATTAATGTGTGGATAAATTGTCTGAGTGAGGGGGGGTATGAATTAATGTGTGGATGAATTATCTGAATGAGGGAAAGAATTAATGAATTTGTGAGACTGCATTAATGAATATGTGCAAATGATTTGTGTGACTGAGTGAGAGAATAAATAATTGTGTGAATGAATTATGTGAATGAAAGTGTGAATTAGTGAGTGACTGTAAAAGTGTTTGTGTGCATCATAAATGTATAATTGATTTGTGGAAAGGTAAAGATGGCACAAGCAGGGTGTTTGAGCCTTGGGGACCAAGATGGCACAGGCAGGGTGTTTATGGGACACAGATGGCATAGGACAGGCTGTTTGGGGACAAAGATGGCAAGTCCTATGTGTGTTATCTGGGTGCTGGTCAGGTTCTATGTGGGCAATGTGGATGCCAGGCTTTGGGTTTTGCAACCTGTGATCTATGCCTGTAATTTAGGGGGTTTATCTATACCTTTAATGCTGAGTTTTTCTGTGAATTCCAATTGATCTATAACTGCAAAGCTGGGTTTGTGTGTTCCGTTGATCTATACCCGCAATGCTATGTTTCCATACATTATTATTGTATACCTGCAAATACAGGATTTGTACGTCTGATTCTATGCCTTCAGTGCTGAGTTCACATGTGAATTTCAATTGATCTATACATGCAAAGCTGGGTTTGTGTGTTAATGTGTTAAACTATACCTGCTATGCCATGCTTCTATACATTATTTATGTATACCTGTAAATATAAGGTTTGTATGTCTTATTTAGTTGATCTATACATGCAAGTGCCGTTTTGTGTGTTGGTTATTTGATCTATACCTATTTTTTGGTGCGGGAGCGGAGAGAGTGATTGTATGCTAGGAACGGGCCCAAGAAAAATGCTTGCGTAGGGTCCAATTACTTCAATATAATATTTATATATATTGGCAGCAGAGTCTAAAATTTATATATATTGACAGGAGGGGCTAATATTTATATATATTGACAGCAGGGGCTAATATTTATATATATCGACAGCAGGGTCTAATATTTATATATATATATTGGCAGCAGGGGCTAATATTAATATATATCAGCAGCAGGGTCTAATATTAATATACATCGGCAGCAGGTGCTAATATTAAAGAAACTGCAAGTTCAGCTGTTATTTTAAAATCGCCTGCCTCTAACCCTTGGACCGTGACCTGGATTGCTCTTGTCTGCTGCCTGCCCTTGACCCCTGGACAATGACCTGGATTATATATTTCACTGTTTTTACCAATACCATTTGAACTGGTTCCTGTTCTCGGCTTCACCACTTAGTGGTGCCCCCTTCATTGTCTCCAAGCTCTCTCCTGCATTTCGGGTTCCTACTCCTGATACCTACCCAGGGTGTGATGCACCAGCCAGCACTCCCTTGTGAATTAATGCTCCCACACCCTTGTGTATTGCCCCCAGCAGCCTCCCTGTGGCATCTTTGCCCCCAAACAGCCTGCCTGTGCCATGCCCCCACACGGGTGGTGGACCCGGTCGCAGTTGCGGTCTCCGCGGTTGCTGTGGGCTCAAGGGGCAGGTGCCCCTTTTGCCCTGTGTTAAAGACAGCCCTGGTGGCCACATTGGCCCTGACTGGGCCTATTTTCAGGTAGAGGCCTGGAGCTGCAGCTCCATCAGCCCCTACGTTAATCTGGCCCTGGATGGATGACAAAACCTCATGCTCCATTTAGGATTACATTGTGGATTGTGGATTTTAACAGATTTGTTTTAAAGATAGTCCTTACTGACAGATATATTTTATTTGCTATATATAAAAATAGTTCACCAGAATCTACCCAAAGTCAAGTTATTCTGCTCAATTTCTGATGCTGAAATTATCCTGATAACTCTGTATGTTATGTTATTGTGTTACAATGGCATAAAGTTTAATTGGGTAGAATAGATTGTATAAAGCATACAAAGAAAGTTGGCATTAAACATTTTTAAAGTGTACTATAATACATATTACTGACAAATCACACTCTATACAGCTACATTGGCAAGAAAAAGTAAGTGAACCCTTTGGGCTAGACAATAATAGTGTGCTTAAACTAACACACAAACAATAATAATCTTCCATGTTTTTATTGAAGACACCTATTAAATATTCACAGTGCTGGTGGAAAAGTAAGTGAACCCTTGGATTTAATAACTGGTCAAACCTCCTTTGGCAGCAATAACCCCAACAAATGCTTCCGGTAGCTACAGATCAGACCTGCACAACCTTCAGGAGCAGAGCCACAGCTAGCTCCTTTTGCTCCCGAGGCAAGAATGGAAAATTGTGCCCCCCAGCTATTTTTTTACAGAGGTAAAAGTTGGACCTACCTGTGTCCATGAAGATATCTGATTCTTTTCATGTCTCCCAGCTTAAGCCGGCAGTTACTAATAGATTCTCGGATCCGTTTTGTATTCCCAAGGCCGTGGCAATTCAGAGCCAGGAGGAGTATGCAGTTTGTCAGATCCTTGATTCTCGCATTCGGAGGGGTCAGTTACAATATCCTATTGATTGGAAAGGTTATGGTCCAGAGGAGAGATCCTGGGAACCTGTCTCCAATATCCATGCCCCGGCCAGGATTCGTGACTTTCATTTACGCTGGCCTTCCAAGCCTGGTCCTGGGCGCTCGGAGCGCGCCCTTGTGGCGGGGGATGGTGTAACAGCTAACAACTTACCTGCAGCTGCTACAGCCGTAGCAGCCTCCCGCAGACACTGCCGGACGAGATCCTCACGCATGCGCACGCCACTCCTAAGATAGCCGGACATTTTCTCTGTTTATTTATGCTAATAGTTTGACGCGGGGTTATCTGCCTGGGGGCTATTTGAGGGCTCCTTAGCTGTCTACTCACTGCCTCTCAAAGAGTTTCATGCTTTGTTTCTCTGGGTTCAGTTGCAGTTTTGTGTTTGCTCCAAGTTCTGACTTCGGCTTCGGTTATCCTGACTTCTCCAACCCTTGACTTCGGCTTTGTCTCTCGGCTATCCTGACTTCTCCAATCCTTGACCTCGGCTTCGTCTCACATTTATCCGAACTTCTCCAGTACCATTTCTCCTGCCTCTGGTTCGTGCACGGGTTCTGCACTGTGGATCCTCGGCTACTGAACCTGACCATCCCTGGCCGTTACAGTGGCAAGCTATCTAGGTCCTGAGGCAGCAAAGCAGTCCTGAATCATGATGCTCCCTTCATCAAGCTGAATTGTATGTACCATACAATTCATGTATGACCATGATAGGAGTGTGATTGCTAACAATTGCTAGCAGCTAACACCAATCACACTCATATCATGGCCAGGCAGCCAGTACAATAACTTTATGTAATATATATATATTTTTTTTATTTCGGACCCCAAAATTAAGGTGCGTTTTATACATGGGAGCATCTTATACTTGGGGAAATAAGGTAGTTCCAATGATTTCTTTTAAGCCTTTAGTTGTTACTCTAGGGTTCCTTTTTTGCCTCATTGACCATTCTGTGTTGTGCCCTTGGCGTCATCTTGGCTGGGCACAGACTTCTAGGGAGAGTAGTCACAGTTCTAAATCTTCTCCATTTATAAACAATTTGTCTGAGATTTATTTTTTGTGAGGCATGGTTCGCGTCAGCAGAGCATTATTTAGAATAGTAAATCCAAATTTTTTTATTTTTTATGTCAAACTAGATCAAAAATACACCTCCAATCATCAAGTTTCATGGATTGGACTTTGGGCTTGCTAATTCCTGACTCCAATTTGTTTTTGTTGAAGTGATTAGCCTAGGGGTTCACATACTTTATCCAACTTGCACTGTATTCAACATGGACAAGCACAATACAACAAATTGTGTGTTAGCTAAAATATCAAGACAAATGTATGCATAAATGCTGGTAATTCCAAAGAATTTACTTACTTTTTCTTGCCACTGTATATACACGTCATGTAGGGCCTTAATGTTTATAATAAACTATTTCACTTACTTCATCTGATTTATGACAGTAAAATATGTCACATGAACAATCTTGTCTTCCAAAAAGATAATCTGGATTTGCATTTTGTCTCAACCCACCTGTAAAAATACCCAAATATATACAGTTTTAATTAAAACTTTGATTTATAAAATACCGTATTTGCTCGATTATAAG
This sequence comes from Spea bombifrons, assembly GCF_027358695.1. Classification (NCBI taxonomy): domain Eukaryota; kingdom Metazoa; phylum Chordata; class Amphibia; order Anura; family Pelobatidae; genus Spea; species Spea bombifrons. The sequence continues at coordinate 38,956,174 of NC_071090.1, forward strand.
ACGAGGTTTTTTTCAGAGCAAATGCTGGACGCACCGGTAAGAGAGGGCTGAGAGGGGAGAGAGGGGGAAGGGGGGTGAGAGAGAGGGAAGGGGGGTGAGAGGGGGGGGGAGAGAGAGAGAGAGTGTGTGTGTGTGTGTTAAATGGGGGTATAGGGTGTGTGTGTGTTAAATGGGGGCATAGGGCATTTCTGGAGTGGCGTTAAGAGGGCATTTAATAGAGCACTCTGCCTCCTGAAATGCCTTATACCTCCCTATATGCCACTCTGCCCCATAATATGCCTTTTAACCCCCTAAATGCCAGAGTGGCATATAGGGGTATAAGGCATTTCTGGAGGCAGAGTGCTCTATACAATGCCTTTTAACTCCCTTAATGCCACTCTGCCTCCTGAAATGCCTTATACCTCCCTATATGCCACTCTGCCCCATAATATGCATTTTAACCCCCTAAATGCCAGAATGGGATATAGGGGTATAAGGTATTTCTGGAGGCAGAGTGGCACATAGGGGGTCAAAAGGCATACCATGGGGCACAGTGGCATATAGAGGGTTAAAAGGCATATCATGGGCCACAGTGCCATATTGGAGTGGCAAGCCTGGGGGCAGATGTGCGTAACTGGGGGACAGGTTGGAAAATACAAGAAATAAAAACAAAAAAAATATTTTTCTCAATCATAGCTTTTATTAAAAAAAATAGTTTACATGAATTAACATTTACTGGTAAAACTTTTTTCCTTTGGGGTCGTCTTATATTCAGGCTTTTTCTTTTTTTCCTAAGTTAATAATCAGATTTTGGGGGGTCGTCTTATAATCAGGGTCATCTTATAATCGAGCAAATACGGTAGTTATCAAAAACTTAAATTTTAAGTTGGTGATAAATATGGGAAAACAGGAAAGAGAATATGGGATTAGCCACATAATTTCATATGCACATAAAGTGCTCAAATCACATCCAGCCACACAACCATTATCCCGAGTAAATACATGAAGACTATTAACTAAAGAATAATAATACCGGTGGGAAACACAATAGCAGGAGTTAGACAAGGAAAGGTAAATCAGAGCTGGATGGGATGAATTAGATTAATGAGTTGATAAACTTCATTTAAGTGGATTTTAAGAGATTCTAAGAGGACTAGAGACTAAGACAGACTTTGGGAAGCTAGGGCAGGGCATTCCATGACATAAAGGCAGCCCTTGAGAAACCTTGAATACAAGCTTGAGAGGCAGAGATTACAACAGAAGACATAAAATGATTTTCAAATGAGTGAAGGTGTGTTCTTGGAAGTAGATGATGAGATTGAGGTAGATGAGGTAGGTGTGTTATTAATATTTTGTTGACAGGTGATTCACAATTCTACCTCTCCTTTCCTACATCTCTTCCTCAATCACCTATTTTTGCCCTGATGTTATCACAGCTCAATACAACCAAATGTTAGCCTCAGTCCTAGATGAGGTTGTTCCTGATTTTGTGCACCACCCCCCACACCTTCTTCCTTAGCCATAGTTGTCCAAAACATACCTGCCATCACCAAAAGTGCTCTAGTAGTACTGCTCAGTGCCTGAGGAGGAAACTATGTTTACTTAAGGACTTTGCATACCACAAGTTCATTATATACGTCTACTCTCCACTTCAAACAATCTTACTTTATTTTAATAATTTCCTCCTTCTTCACAACTTTTAATGTCTGGTTTGCTCTTTAACTCACCTCACTGTCTCTTCAAAATTACACGCTGGGTGGCATTCCATTACCTGAAGCTCAGCATCTGCATGACTGAGCATGAGATTAATCTAATTGTCCTTGTCCAAGCTCTCCCTCGCCTTATGTCATATCCACCCTTAACCTTTGAAGGGTTGTAACTTTGTAAGAGTAGGATGTCTTCTCCTGGTTTTAACACATGTTAATTTCAGTTTGTATATTGTTAGCTTACACTCTCCTGTAATAGCTGTTTGGAATCAGCTGGCCCTCTATAAATAAAATGTAATGTAAAATAATAAAGCAGAGGTGTTAGTAGAGTGATGGGTAAACAGAAAAATGTACAGACAGGCCACAGCCTAAGAATGTGTTGCTATAGTCAAGACAAGCGAGACTAAAGTAAGTAGAAAACTTTTAGTTAAATCTTGTATTATGATGGAGTGACTGCAGGCACAATTTTTAAAATGTAGGCAACAGTATTTGACTGCTCATTCACTCTTGATTTTCAGTCTCCCTCCGCAGTCAATAGTGATGCCGAGGCAGCAGGTTTGTAGTTTTGAGATGACAGTTAACCATTAACATTATGATAGACAATCAAGCAAATGTTAGTACAGGACAAATGAGAAATAAGATATGTAAAAAAAGCCCATCCACCTATTTCACCAAGGTCCCCATTTAAAAGTAGCATAGCCCCCCTCTGGATCCCATGTCCCTATCTTCAAAATAATACACCATTATTCAGTGTAGTACATATGTTCAAAATAGCACATCATTATTCAATGTGGGGATGCGGGGGAAAGTACATCAGTCAGGGACATGGACTGCGAGGACCCCATAGTGAATAAGTCCCATACAGCTGCCATGGCTGATGGCAGCTCTGCTTGCTATTTACGTCCAAAACTAAATTTAAGAAAATAAGATCATTTTCACAAGTCAGTACCTGTAATGAGACTGATGATAACTCCAACAACCAGTGTAATAAGGGTTCCCAAAATGCTAAAGTATAAGTAGGATAATGAATACCAGTAATCAGCAAGTGCGGGTCTGTGAAGATAAAACTCAATATATTTAACATGGTTTTTAAGAAAGATAAGTAATACATAAATGGTAATGTTTGGACGTACATAGTGAAACTGGTTATTTGTAATTGCTACTTGTGTGTTTTGGGGGAATGGTTGATTCATGTCAGATTTTTTACTTTATGGCCTATTGACAAAGGGTCACACTGGCTTGACTTCCAACTCAGAGAGTTGCTATGAAAAGCCGCTTGCCAGGATTTTAAAAGTCCGTACGAGTGACTCTATTGGTCGCAGCTCTTCTGACATTAACCAATGAAAAGCAGGTGCACTTCATTGGTTGATGGCAGAGGAGGCCCCTGCCGGCGACCAATAGAGTTGCTCGTACAGACCTTTAAAACCCTGGCGCCAAAGCTGCTGCATACCGCGTTAACATCGTATTAATCCCTTCTAAAAAAAAAAAAAAAAAAACGAACACGAAAAGCGATACAGTAAATTAATGAATAATAGACTTGTGCATTCGTATTTAGGCGAACATGAAAACGAACACGAAGGGTGTGTTTTCGTTGTTCAGCCCGAATACCGAAGAAACGAACATGGCGGCGGCAAAACGTACACAAAGACGAAGACACCCAACACAAGGAATCTTCGTGTTTCTCTTCGTCTTCGTTGAACTACTAATCTCCCTGGTCACTTCCCCATCTAGCCTACCTTATCTACGCCGCAGGTCCGTGCGAGTGACTCTATTGGTCGCCTGCATAGACCTCCTCTGGCATCAACTATTTGGTTGATGCTAGAGGAGGCCCCTGCTGGCAACCAATAGAGTCGCTCTTATGGACCTTTAACTCCTGTCCCCTCCCCCTGGCCATGTTTCGGAGTTAAAGGAGTTAAAGGTCGGTGCAAGTGACTTTATTGGTTGCTCGTACGGACCTTTAACTCCTGGAGCGGGGAGACCATTATGCAGAGTTTCGCTGTCAGGATTTAAAGGTCTGTAAGAGTGACTCTATCGGTCGCTGTCAGGGAGCTCCTCTGCCAGAGAAGCTCCCTGCCGGCGACCGATAGAGTTGCTCATACAGACCTTTAACTCCTGGAGCGGGGAGACCCCCAGGCAGAGTTTCTATTGGTCGCTCTATTGGTCGCTCTTACGAACCTTTAACTCCTGGAGTAGGGAGACCATTCTCCCCAGGCAGAGTTTCACCATCAGGAGTTAAAGGTCCATACGAGCGACTCTATTGGTCGCCAGCAGTGGGCTCGTCTGACATCAACCAATGAAAAGCACCTGCAATTCATTGGTTGATGGCAGAGGAGCTCCCTGCCGGAAACCAATATTGTCGTTCATAGGGACCTTTAACTCTTGGAGCGGGGAGACCCCAGGCCATGTTTCACCATCAGGAGTTAAAGGTCTGTACAAGCGACTCTATTGGTCGCTAGCAGGGGACTTGTCTGACATAAACCAATGAAAAGCACCTGCACTTCATTGGTTCATGTCAGAGGAGGGCCTTGCCAGCGACCAATAGAGTTGATCGTACGGACCTTTAAAATCCTGGCGCTAAAGCTGCCGCCTACCGTGTTAACCCAGTATTAACCCCTTCTATTAAAGAAAACAAGGAAAAAAATAATCACGAAGAACGTACATGATTATTCATTCACTATTCATTATACGGAAAAAAAAATCCCCACAAAGACGAACACAAAGAGTTGGCCGGTGCCCAAGTCTGATGAATAACCTTGATCTTTTCAATATTTGAAATCAACATCTTACACAGCTTAGCCTAGGGGGTGTAGCTATTAAAGCAGTTGGTAAGCAGGGCATTCATATTGATTGTGACCTTAACAAGGCCAAACCAAGAAGAATGATGATCTGTCAAGGCATTAAAGGGACAACTGTATGCGGTATTGTTTGGCAAATACCGGTATATTTTGGCCAAAATAGACAATGGCTATAAACTTTCCTTTGGTTAGCTATGTTAGTAGAACCCTGAATGAAGGCTACTATCTTGCTTCTGACAGGGACTGCTATAAAATTATCAGTGTTCCAAAAAAATAAAAAATGTTATCTGCCCTCAAAAAAACTTTGTTTTTTTCTAATGGCAAAATAAGCTGTTTTTTATAAGATGTTTTCACACACACCTTTCACTGACATCAGACTGCAAGAGAGAGGTTATCATTGTCATTTCTGTAGTTGAGATCCAGTTGGCCTCTGTGGTAAAATTGCACTTCGAGGTGGACAGTGGTAAAGGCCTGCTTCTCTCTGGTAGTGGTGGATAGACCTGAGCACCTATGCCTGCCCATAGTGACATAGAAAAACCAACGATAAGCCCCACAATTGCTCCCTGTAAAATTAAATGATCAAATTAGTTGTCTGTGTATGTGCCTATGCAACGTATGCTTTGTCATATTTTTACTATATTATGCTGCTAAATGCTGTTCTTGATTTGTACTCAGCGGCACCCCAAGGACAGTAATATTCCTCATGTATGGGTATCAGACTTGTGCACACGAACTAAAAATGATTCGGACAAATTTTAAGATTGTTTTTTGGCCCATTAGTTTTCGAACAACACATTTTATTTTCTGAGCCTTTTGGTTAGGACAAAATTTGGAGAGGTTTTTAAATTTCTAAACAAAATTTATTTTCACTGACCTTCATTCACTCTCTGCCATCTTGGTCCCCAAGGCTCAAACATCCTGCTAGTGCCATCTTTGCCCTTCCACAATTATACATCTATGATACACACAAACACATTAACTCATGCTCTCCCTCATTCAGACAATTCATCCACACATTAACTCATGCTCTCCCTCATTCAGACAATTCATCCACACATTAACTCATGCTCTCCCTCATTCAGACAATTCATCCACATATTAACTCATGCTCTCCCTCATTCAGACAACTCATCCACATATTAACTCATGCTCTCCCTCATTAAGACAACTCCTCCACATATTAACTATGTATGCTTTGCAATTTTGGGCACCTTTTCTAAAGAAGGATATCATAGCACTAGAAAGGGTGCAGAGGCGGGCTACAAAATTAATAAAAGGAATGGAGCAATATAGTTATGAAGAAAGGTTAACTAAATTAAATCTGTTTAGTTTAGAAAAACGTCGCCTCAGAGGGGATATGATAACGTTATACAAATATATTCGGGGCCAATACAAACCATTGTGTGGAAATCTGTTCATAAACAGGACTATGCATAGGACACGTGGTCATGCATTTAGACTGGAAGAAAGGAGATTTAGACTAAAGCAGAGGAAAGGGTTTTTTACAGTAAGGACAATACGGATGTGGAATTCTCTGCCTGCAGAGGTAGTTTTATCAGAGTCTGTACAGACGTTTAAACTGCAACTGGATGGATACCTGGAAAAACATAATATTCGGGGATATAATCTTTAATTATGGGGAAACAGCTTATTGATCCAAGGAGAAATCTGACTGCCATTTTGGGGTCAAGAAGGAATTTTTTTCCCTGGTTAGTGCAAAATTGGAAAGAGCGAAGCCGGGGTTTTTTGCCTTCTTTTGGATCAACAGCAACAAATTAACAGATATAGGAAAGGCTGAACTTGATGGACGCATGTCTTTTTTCAGTCTATGTATGTAACTATGTAACTCATGCTCTCCCTCATTCAGACAATTCATCCACATATTAACTCATGCTCTCCCTCATTCAGATAATTCATCCACATATTAACTCATGCTCTCCCTCATTCAGACAATTCATTCACATATTAACTCATGCTCTCGCTCATTCAGACAATGCATCTCACTCATTCACACTTTACTTCAATTCAATATTCTTACTATCCTCTTTCTCACTATGTACCCCCACTCCCTCCCTTATCACTTTCTATTCCCACTCTCTCCCTTATCACTTTCTACCCCTTCTCCCTCCCTTATAACTTTCTAACCCATCTCACTCCTCTTTCCCTACTCACTATCTACCCTCTCCCCTTTGTAGTTAACTCACCTTTAAATCCTGTGGCCGGAGAACGAGGCTTCCATCTTCCTGCTCTGCCGCGGCGCGCGCTGCTTCACTGCTGGGCGCCGGATATGACATCATATACCGGCGCTCAGCATGAAACACCGGCACCGCGAAGGAGGTAGAGGCCTCGTCGAGGAGAGTAAGGGGGGCCGAGTGGTTGTTAGGCACCCCTCTCTCTCCTCCACGTCAAAAAAAAAAACGCTTGAGGCTGCCCGGGACTTAAAGTCCCATTGCGGGACTGTCCTGGGCAATCCGTTGGGTGGTTCCAAATTCGGCGGGGGGGGCAAGGAATAACCTAGGGGGCCCCCTTGCCCCCTGTAGTGACGCCACTGCTGGCATGCCTCTCTAAGAATAAAGGTGCAGAAAACTGAAGAAATGACGTCACCCTTGTATGTGTGTGAATAAGAATGTAAAGAGTATATGTATATTTTCCTTTCTAAGATGTGCACAAAACTATTATGAGTGTTTGTGAGTTGTACTGTTATGAAAGTAAAATATAAAAGTAGTAAAAGCATGAGATGGGCTGCTAGTGGTGGTGGTTGTATGAATGATTTGTAACTGGTATGATATCCTTGGGTAAAGAAATAGAATTGTTTGATTGCTCTATAATTGTTGTCAGATATTAATTTGAACATTCTAGGAAGTGGATAAGAGATTTTTAGTTATTGTAAATGTGGTTTATGTAAGTGTCAAACTTGCCTATTCTGTGCATAAAGGAACATTGAAAGAGACTGTAGCTTTGTTCCACCATAACGCCCATGCACAATTAAACTAACAGATAACAGCCTAATTATTTGATTATTGTTAAAGTGATGTACAGATAATGCATATTTAAACAAAATAGGCAAAATAATAAATTTTTAACTTAATATTAGTTTTTCTTTTTTTGGGGATTAAGTTTTGAAAATTCCCTGGAGTAATATTTTAAGTATGTACAGGATGCCTGACAGTTGCCTCAGCCTGGCCAGCTGGGGAAAACTGTGAGGTAAACTATAAAAAAATGGTTGTCATTCAGGTTAGGAAAGAGAAAAAAAAAATTCTACTTAAGAGTTTGGAGTAAGCAAAGTTGTATGGTAGTAATAACACTCATTGTGTTAGTGAATACAATGTGCATAAGATAACTGCTATTGTAAAAGTTGTTTCTACTCCAATCTGCTTTACCAGTGTGTGTGTGATACGAATGAAGTGTGAATGAATGTTGGATAGGATATTGTTATAATGCGTGTAAAATGGATTAAGCAGATTGGATTTAGAAAATATATAATAGAATACACCCATAATATCTTCATTGGAATAGTTCCCTAACTGTATTTCTATCAGGAATATTTTTTTAGTATTAAATGTATGTGAGATTATAATTGTGTTCATTAGGAAATATTAGTTTAGGATACAATGATATCCATATCTCAAGTATATTTATATATGTGCAATGTCAGATTGTATTAGAATATTGATTAACTAACCATTATGATTTGAGTTATATCTTAACAGGGTTCTCAAGCCACCAGAACTCAGATCAGAAAGAAAGTTGAAGGCCTGGTGACTGGGTACTTTGTAACAAGAATATTCACATAAAGTCATGACTTGATCTAGTAGCTAGGGGATTAATTTAGGTTATGAATTTATTTTTATTGCAATTCAAATTTAGTACAAAACTGCGGTTAAGGTAATAGGGAAATCTTTGTGGCTTCTAAATCCACAGATCACATCTATCTAGATTCTATCCCATGGAATTAAAATTTCTAACCACTTTCTTTTTCATACTTAAATGAAAATAGTTACAAAAATCTTGTGCTTGTATTCTCTAAGTATATTTGTAATTTTATTTTTAATATTTTGTAATAAGTATGTCAATGCAATGTGTATTTAGATGTAATGTAAGGAAGTTTTTCTTTACGGAGTTAGGTGGTAGATGTATGGAGCCGCCTATCAGCGGAAATGGTAAATGCTGGTACAGTGAGGAAATGTAAAATACAGGACATGGGGCATGTGGCTCTTGAGTCTAGGACGGGACCGTGGGCTGATTGGGATATGAGCCTTATATTGGGAAAATGGACAGTGGATGGGCCGAAAGGTTCTTATTTGCTATCAAAATTTATGTTGCATATAAGAGGACAATTTATAAATGTGGTTATGCCACTAATTAAAGCTTTGGAGTCTCGACATCTACAGGTCAAAGCTGTACAGCCAACAATATATGAAGAAAAATGTGCACCATATCCAATTTAGAGACTTGGTCCTTATTAACAGTTTCCAAAGGAACCACACTGGAAAGGAGCCTATCGAGTATTATGTACAACACAGACTGCAGTTGAAATTTCTGAGCTTGTTTCTTGGATCCATATCTCCCATTGCAAGCTTGCTCCTCCCCCAAAAGATTTAAAAGACTGATATTCTCCTAGTAATTTTATATTTCAGATACTTGTTTTGTTTTATTTTATGTTGCTTATTTAGATTGTATAATTAACAAGTATTTTAACACAGAGAAAACAGGAAGTCTACTTTTACAAATGTTTGTTTTTCTATCCTTTGTTATTCTTTTTCAGTGTTATGAACGGAACTATTATATTGCTCTTACCAATAGTTATGTTGAGAATGTACAAGATGCTCCGTGTTATGTTTGTATTCATATGCCTCATAGTTTAGGCAGGGTTGTTCCTTTTTATACCCTACCCATTGAGTATTGTATTGATGAAATTGTAGGATTTAGAAATAAGACTCCCAGGTCTCCCTAAAACTCCTTATCCTCCCTTTTTGATAGGTCTTGGATGTCATAAAACTAAATTGAGTATGTTCAGTCTTATAATTCTTCAAAAAGAAATTAGGAAGAATAACAGTAGTTCAGACCATTGAGGGTTTGTGTTTAGAACATTCAAATATTGAGGGAGGTATTTTTGTAGGACTAGTAAGTGTCACAAGTAGGAAGTGCAGGAATCAAGTGTCATTGTACATCTTGTTAATATTGCATGGGAAGAAGATGTTGGGTTATGGGTTATAGGTAAAGCACATATTTATGCGACATTAAATGGGTTTTATTAGGTGTGTGAAAATTATGCATTTCCTAGATTACCTGAGAATTGTCAAGGATCATGTCATGTGGCCTACATATTCCCTGCAATAAGACATACTAAAGAAAGAGCAATAGTTGTATTTGGGGTTCAAAGAACTAAAAGGCACCATAAAGACGAACCCACGTTTTCAGAAATTATGGGTAGCTGGGATAATTTCATAAATATAATAATTCCTTCCACTGGAGTCAAAGATAATTGGGGAAGAATCAGACCTTTAACCATCATGTTAGAAACTGTGGCCAATTAAACAGAAAACGCTCTCACAAGTATTACAGCAGAAATGCAAGCACTACGATTGGGCGCCATACAGAATTGTATGGCTCTTGATTTTATTTTAGCTATTATGCTCACTAGTGGGCTCTGAATATTGCACTTATGTTCTAGATTTCTCTCAAAATGTTACCCTAGCAGTTAGTGATATTAGGCAAGAAGTAAGCAAAATGCAAAATTCCCTTATAATTTCCTCTGGGGAGTGGGGAATAAGTAGTTGGTGTGGTGCGTTAGGATCCAAGATTTTCCATGGTTTGGTTATAGGGGCTGTTTCCCTCACAACCATATTTGCCTCCATAGCAGTGTTGAAGCTACCTATTCTGCTACCTCGTCTATTGCCCATTGCCCATTACCCTTTTCTAATTGATAAGACCCTTCATGAATGTCCTTCTAGTGCTAATGGAGATTCTAATATCAAAACCAAGAATACTCAAGAAATTACACATTTATTATCTGTATATGACGCTGACCAAGATTTGGCTGCCTACAAATGTATTAAACACAATGGGTGAATGCCTAAGAGTCATGCTTCATGGAATCTTTAAAGCATGAAAGGGGGGACTGTGGAATCTTAGGATGTGGAGAGTGTGGGTAGGAAGAGGTTAACTGTTTTCTGCAATTTGGTGATAAGAGTTAGTGATGAACGAATCGTTCATTTGATCCGAATCTTTTTAGTGATCCGGATGAATCGGTTCAGTTGACTGTAAGATTCGGATCCCTGTAAGATCCGAATCTTTGAACGACTCTCTGCCTTCATTGACATCACTCGAGTAGGTAGGCAGGAGGGTTCACTGACTGTAATGACTGTAATGTAAGGAAACAATAACTCCTGTGAGTCATACTGAGTGATACGAAGATTCGGATCATGAATCGGATAATTTCAGTGAACAAGTCGAAATGATCCGATTCACTTTAATGATCCGAACTTCCCATCACTAATAAGAGTCTGATGCACTGGGAGGTAGTACTGTTCTGTAGAGGGCATAGGTCAAATTACACAAACTAAATTAGCTGGTGAGAAACTGGACCATAAGTGTAGACTCGGGGTCAACTTCAGGGCACAGGATGTCTGCTTTAAATAACTGAAACCCCACCCATATCATACATATTAATGTTATGTAGGTTAGGCTTTTGCCTTTATGGTAAACCCAGAGATATTACAATTGTGCCAGCCTTTAGTAGAAGTTTTGTTATCAATGTATATATAGTGTGTAAAAATGTAAAGCTGGCAGACTTGTCTGCTTTTGTGCAGATCTCCCTGCAGCTGCTTGTATTCGGAATAAACTTTTATACATTCAAAGAAGTCTGGTGGTCAGCACAACGTTTGATTTCTACAACAGGTGCAATAGCCAGATCACCACTCATGGACAGCTGTTTCGTCCTTCATGGGACTCGTCAGCATGAGGTTGTGATACTGGCTTAGTAGTTGAGGCTTGGGGTAGCTAAGAAATACCATGCGCCTACCCAGTGTTTAATAATTCTACTACCCCTTAAACTTAAATGGAAGGGTTTTGATCACCTTTACCCACCATAACTTATGTAATGGTATTTCTTAGGGTTAATGTTAAGGATAGTATTGGACTGGTTAAATGATCTTAATTAAATGGACTAATTCAATTAATTAAATCAATTGAGGAAGTCTTAGACACTGTGAGAAATGGCAGGCTGAGGCTCACCAAATCTTACACAGAAGATGCTCTCTCACACTCTGTAAAATGCTCAGATGTAGCACAACAGTGTCACATAAAGCAGTCACAGTGAAATGAACGTATCAGCTGCCTGCTCTGCTCTTAAATAGACTCTCTTCATTACTAGTCTTCTTAATTTCCTGTGAAAGATGCAGCACAGCCATTGGACAAGCCCTCAGCATGATGTGACAGTAGTGAGCTTATTGGACAAAAGAAGATCCGCTCGCTCACTGTCCCTCCTCTTAGTGCGGGCAAAATGGCGAGATTCTCCTCCTCTTAGTTTAGTTAAATTGGTGGCCGAGGTGACGCAATGAATGAACAAAGATTTTCGTATTGCACACATTCGTTTTTCGTTTCTTTTGTCCAATGTTGAATTCATTAATTCGTTATTTGGAAAAATGAATGTGTAAGTCTAATTTACATATGTGTATATTGTTAGAGTGGCTGTGTATGTAAGGTTTTAGATTGTGTGTGCATGTATGTTTAAGTGTATGTACATGTCAGGCCCCATTCAGGCTGCGGAGCTGCTTATCTTTAGTTTCCTCTATCTCTGCTGTTTACATCTGATACTTTGTTTCAGTCCTGCTCTTAGCTTCAGCTTCTGTTTCCTTTTGTAAGGTGTGCCCCACCCATTTGTTATGTTTGTCTCAGTCAGCAGTCTAAAGGTAAGTTTTATCTCTGTTCTATGTTTAGATTCAATGTTTATTTTCTGCTTGTTAGTAATTCAGTACGCAGGGTTTACCACTAGGACCCACCAAAAATTTGAGTACTTTGGCGTAGTGATGGGCTAAGCATACTATGGCCATAAGATGTGACAATCTCCAAATGTTATCATATAGTCCTAGGCTTGTCCTGTATTTATGTGTGTGGCATGTACCTATGCCCTCTTTTCCCTGAATCATTTGAGGGTCTCGGTTCCTCTCTCTCCTCTCCCCATATCCCAGTTAAGATATCCTATCCTTGCTTAAAGGAGAAGCATCTAAGGATCTCGGCTCCTCACTCCATCCCTTGTGTTCCTTGCCTTGTTCCCTGTCCTCTGTTGTGTCCTGTACATGTACGTCTTGTCTGGCTATGTTTCTTTCTCGGTCTCCCTGTTCCTTGCTCTGTCCTCCTTGCTCGCTCTGTCCCCCTTGCTCGCTCTGTTTCTGCTATTACTCTGCTTAGCTTCCCTACTCCCAGCCTGCAGCATCCTGCGCATTAGTCGGTTGAGCTATGTCTCATGCCTGCTCCACGGTGCCATCAGGATACCACTTTGTTTTGTTATGGACAATATCCTCTGCTATGTCAGGCGTCGAGGCATTACAGCAACACCATTTGGGTGCAGAAAGCGAGCGTAGATTGCTTTCTGCACCTGTTTGAAGTCATGATGGTCCTGGCACGTCAATTGTTGTTAACCCTTTGTTTTTGGGTGACGTGCCTGGACCACCAATTGTCATTAAGGGATTAAAAATCTAAATATTTCTAACCAATGTACAGATTATTTAACATTTGTAAAGACAGAAATTTTTTAATTGTTACTCACCAGTGGATTAGCAAATGGAAAGAACATTCCTAGAGAAAAAAGTCCAAGCAAAGGACCTCCAACCATGGCAAATATAGATAAAGCGGCCTTTGAAAATAAAATTACAGGAATTTGTATATAAACAGTATAATCATTTCATAATAATATTCTTGAATACAAACAAGTATGCTGATCCTGAGAGCTATGCAACTCTTCAGAGCCATTCTAATTCTAGAATTGCTTTTTTTAATTGTCACTGTAATTATCTCTGTTGCCTCTAGGTAATGTGAGAAGTAGTGTGGGTATGTGTAACGGGTTCACCGAGAGAGCTGTAGTCACTCCCAGAGATCACCCAGATGTATCCTACTGTTGTCCCTGAAATCCCTTCAGCACCAGTCATTATGCACACCTTGGAACCCTTCTATGTGTACCCAATAAGTAGACACAAATACCTTGAATTGAGTACAGCAAGAATTAATATTTTATTGTTGTAAAACATAGCCTCATATATCCACAGAATTGCATTAACATAGATAAACAGATACATGTATACAACAAAACCTTTAATTCCCCTGGCAGCAATCCTATTGATGGGATTAGTTAAGCAATGGAGTACTTACCTGTACTATCTTTTTTTTGCCAGCCAGGCTGGAGCCATCTCTGAGTACCTTGAGGCCCTGTATGACAGGGCATTCTGTCACAGTATGAGAATACAAAATCAAACCATTTTTACTTTGCAATTTGATGATTTCACAAAAGAGGGACACTCTCACAAATGCTCCCCCTCCCTCCCACTAGTAGCGGGTATTCCTGCGGTATGGTCTCGATGTCCCTGCCAAGTAGTGGTGAACAGCAGGGCCAGATTGTGGATTTTTGCAGCTTTGCATCAAGTCCTTTCCAGGCAGGAGCAGACTCTCTTGTATCATGACTTCCAGCTATAAGCCATCTAACACACATGGATGTCAGTCATAGTTCCTGTGAAACTCCACCTACCCAAGATTTCTACAGGCTCCCCAAACTGCCTCTTCCCGAGAAATATGCAGGTGATCCAAAAGAGTGCAGAGGTTTCCATATGCCCACCATGGAATCATTCCTTTATTCTGGTGCTGCAGGAATCTTCATTGACCATTAACTCAGACTAAACAGAATCAACTATCTCTGGTGCCCAAAGAGCTTAAGGTTTCGGTCATATCCATAGATGGCAAACCAATCAAGTTTCCTATGACACTGTTTCATTGTGCCTGGGAGGCAGATTAAGGGGCGGTTTGTGTCCCAATATCTTGTTTTATGTTAATGTGTGGTTTGCTGGATATATCCAGCTTTGTGTGTCCAAAATAAATCAGTCTTCGTTTGGTTTTACGCTACACTGAGTCTCGGCTAGTGACTAGGGGACCGGGAAAAGTGTGTTGTCCCAGGTTAAGGGAGCACAAGTCAGCGGAGGTAGTCGGTCGGACTAGCCAGATTCGTGACATTGGTGGCAAAGGTGGCATTGCTTCTTAGTGTGAGGGACACTTACTTTCTACCGGGATTGACCATCAGGACGGCAGACTTTGGTCGCCTTGACGAGGACATGGATGTGACATCAGAATTCCAGGGGCTACTGTGGGTCATCCTCTCCTGCTACACCACTGCTCTGCCTACAGAACAATACCAGAATCTGAGGCAAGTGGTTCGACGGTCACTATGGCAGAGGGCTTTTATACGCCGGGGTCAGTGTCTTCCAAGCTCCGAACAAAAGATTAGAGACCAGCGGGAGCTACGGATGTCATTCTTGGGAGCAATGGGTATCTGAATTGAACAAGCTGGTCCAACAGGAAGTGGAGCTGGAAAATGCGTATCGGGCTCTGCAGTGGTATGCAGAGCAGGCATATTGGGGAACTGCGAAAGAATGTTCCCCAGAGGGCTATGACTTTGGTGGCCTGGGATTATTATGGGATAGTCTTCAGGAGGATCCAGACTTCGGAAGTACAGCGGTGTTGCGGATTGAGGACATCCGGGATTTCAGGGAGTGGGACCTCCCAGATGCACTAGGACTTAAAGGTAATTTAGACCTTTTAATTACACAGTGGGAACTGGAAAAGGCATATAAAAAACTGTTTGACCGTGTTCAACAGAATGCCCCAGTGTCCAGGGATTTTGTAGATGTTATGGAGTAGTCATCTGAGGATGTTGACCTAGGCGGGGTGGATGGGACTGCGGTCTCCACCCCTGAGTCACAGGTATACTGGGCAGCTAATCCAGATCCGATACCAGAGCTATGTGACTTTACACCACAACCGGATCCAGAGATTGTGGATCTAATTGATTTTACATCTGAGGATGTTGATCCTGGAGAGCTTGCAATTGGATTTTCTTCCCAGGGAAAGGACGAAAGTTTTCAGGGTGTAGTGGGCAGCTCACATGTACGGGAGCGGAGGAACCGGTCCTCCCTCCCCAGCGGCAGGCCAACCCAGAAGATTCCCTAACCCTAGCTGAAGCGCTGGCAACCAGGCAGAGCATCGCTGGCCTCTGCCCAGCACATACCAAAGCTGCAGGAATTCAGGGAGATACAGCAGCCAACCCGCCTCCCAGCAGAAGCAGGGAGGTGGAACAGCCAGCCCATCTCCCCAGCGGCAGATCCTAATTCCGGGACCGGAGGAACCTGACCTCCTTCCTCAACGGCAGCAGGAGCACCAGGGAGGGGATGCAGGTGGCATCACTCCTCAGCGGTACCCGGGAGATGGCGCAGCCGGCCCATCTCCCCAGCAGCAGGAGCACCAATTTTGGGAGGGCATTGATGGGCCAAATGAACTGACTGACTATGGAGTCAACCCGTTTGGTGTCTCCTCCTGTGATAGTCAAATTTGGAGGGGGGAGAATTGTGACGGAACCCTCCATCACTGGGACCACTGGAGAGGCCTGACTGTCAGCATCCTCCCTATTGACTATGGGCCCTGGGTTTATAAAGGCTTCTGTGGCTTCCCCCAGCAGTATCACCTCATCACTGGTTGAGGGGATTATCTCCGGCAGACAGCCAGGATCTGCCACCAGGGAGTGACTGCCATTGTCTTAATTTAATATCAGACCCCCCCACCCCATGGTGCATTATTATGTTGTGTAAATCAGTCCCCCCCCCATTGTATTGTTAATCTCGTTACCGCCCCTGTTGTCTCTGGGAGGTAAATTAAGGGGCGGTTTGTGTCCCAATATCTTGTTTTATGTTAATGTGTGTTTTGCTGGATATATCCAGCTTTGTGTGTCCAAAATAAATCAGTCTTCGTTTGGTTTTACGCTACACTGAGTCTCGGCTAGTGACTAGAGACCGGGAAAAGTGTGTTGTCCCAGGCTAAGGGAGCACAAGTCAGCGGAGGTAGTAGGTCGGACTAGCCAGATCCACGACAGGTATATGCATACATGAGAATGAGGTCCTCTCACAATACATCTCACAATAATCCAAGAAGGAGGTCTCACTAAATCCCTGCATAGGGCTCAACAAGTTCCCTGTAAAGAATAAGTATCCACTACCACTCATATCCGAGTTTTAAAACCAACTCCAAGGATCCAACTACTTCAGTAAATTGAATCTTTGAGAGCATATAATCCGGTTTGGATCAAAGAAGGTCACAAGTGGAAAATTGCATTTAACAAGCAGTACAGTCATTATGAGTACCTGGTCAAACCTTTTGGTCTATGTAATTCTCCAGTAGTTTTTCAATCCTTTGCCAATGATATCTTCAGAGATATGTTTCAGATTTAGTTTGATGACATCCTTGTTTAATGCCTGGCAGAATTTAGAAGTCAAATACGACAGATTGTACAATGCTTCTGAATAAACTCCCTCTATGTCAAAGCTGAAAAATATTCAAAAGACTTACATGCTGTTTGTGGCTTACATCTCCTCCTCCCAAGGTTTAGCGATTGACCAGAACAAAGTCAAAGCTGTGGCGTATTGGTCTGTACTACAGGACCTCAGAGCTGTTTAATGTTTCATAGGGTTCGCCAACTATTATAAGAGATTCTTACGTAATTTCTAAAATATCACAGTGCCTTGACCAGGAAAGAGCCTAATCCAAAGAAATGGAGCCATGAGCCTCTCTCCACCTTTGAAAGGTTAAAAACAGACTTTACTACTGTACTCTACTCTATTATCCAGATTCTTCTCTAACATTCATTGAGGGTGCTGATGTTTCTGAGCTATCCAATCCCAAAGGGACCCCAAGAGTAATCACCCACACCTCTGTTCATTGTTTCCTAAACAGTTTACAGAAAAGAACTATGACATTGGAGAGAGTTGTTGCTATCAAGTTGGCTCTCAAAGAATAGACACATCATAGAGGGTTGAAGAGTTACTGTGACTATTCTTACTGATCATAAGAGCCTCTTATATCTAGAGACCACCAAGAGACTAAACCCTCATCAGGTGAGATGTTTGTTGTTCTTTAGCAGGTTCAATCATATCATAACATACCAACCTGGTTGGCGGAGCGGGCAGACAGAAGGTAAAGTTTTGGCGGTAGTTCCCGTCAGGTTATTTTTGCTTCACAGCACATGTGCAAAGCCAAATACTTTGTTGCAAATTATACTTTAGCCAGGTCATTAGATCGATCCCAATGAGTGTTTAAAGTAGAGATCCTGGATCCTGTTGGCCTTTCTGCCTGATCACATTTACTGCAATCAGAAATACAGGGCTGCAAATACAGGAATCTTTAATTAAAAAGAATTTTACAAATAAAGAAAAAAATACATTGTTAAAAAGAATGCCCAAACATCTTGTAACTCTCCTACTAGAAATAAAAAAACTTTTGTTGGTTCACAAGTAGAATCAGTAGCGTCACTGAAGCCCCGTATATCAACTTCATAGCCCCAAAAGGAGAGATAAAGAGAAAGAGTGTAACGTCCACCCTTTGCAGTTTGGAATTATCTACACTCTGTGCTGCTCATTTTCTATTTTCCAACCACTAGTGGCCGCCCTTGCCACTCTGAACCACTCAGAGTGATTATTATGTCCAGCTGCTCCTTATTACAGATCAAGCCTGCCTGTTTTGGTTCCTGTTTTTGTTCCTGTTTTGGTTCCTGTTTTTGTTCCTGTTTTGGTTCCTGAGCTATTCCTGTTTTGGTTCCTGAGCTATTCCTGTTTTGGTTCCTGAGCTGTTCCTGAGTTGCGGCCAGCGCCCCACAAGTGGACTCCAAAGCTGAGTACCATGCAAATGTGCCCCATCCAGAGGGCTTCCAGTCGTGTGTTCCCCATCCAGAGGGCTTCCAGTCATGTGTGCCCCATCCAGAGGGCTTCCAGTCGTGTGTGCCCCATCCAGACGGCTTCCAGTCGTGTGTGCCCCATCCAGAGGGCTTCCAGTCGTGTGTGCCCCATCCAGAGGGCTTCCAGTTGTGTGTGCCCCATCCAGAGGGCTTCCAGTTGTGTGTGCCCCATCCAGAGGGCTTCCAGTTGTGTGTGCCCCATCCAGAGGGCTTCCAGTTGTGTGTGTCTCATCCAGAGGGCTTCCAGCCAAGAGACTTTCTATATATATGTTGTTGTACCATCATCTGCAATACAGATATTAACTGCATATCCCGTCTGTGTTTTATTTCCTGCGCCTGTCTGAAACAACCCCAAGCCATCATGCATCGTAGGGTACAGACAGAGCCCCTCGTATCCCCTGCACCTGGGCTCCTATCACACCTGTTCACCCGGCCCGTGACAAAGAGGAGGACAGATAAATGAGAAGGGGAAACAAAGAGAAGGGGAGAGATTGAGAGAAAATGGAAAGATAAAGACTAAAGGCAGAGCTAAGATACAGTGAAATAGACGAGCTCATGAGAAAGAGGAAGATCAAAAAGAAGGGGATAAATAAATAAAAAGGGGATAGATAAAAGGGGTAATGGAAAAGGGGAGAGATGGGCAGAAAGAGGAAAGTTAATGAGAGAGAGGAGAGATCATGAGAAAAATATAAGAAAGAGGAGAGAGAGTGTGTTTGTGTTATTAAAGTGTTTGTATGTTAGAGCAAGGAAGCGTGTTCATGCAAGGGCAAGTCAGGATGTTTATGTGAAAGGGCAAGTTTGAATGTACATGTACATGTGTGTGGGCAAGCATTTGTGAATGGGGTAGTGAATGGGGGCAGGGTGCTATACTTGTTACATGTAGTGCTACGGCAATGGGATGAAAGTGTTTTTTTGTTTTTTAATTAATACATTTTTAGCACTGCTATCAATGCAGTATGGATAGAGATCCCTTCAAAGATCTCTGAAACATTTCAGGAATGCAAGTGTCACAATTACGTAACTGGGCTCACTGTTTTGTTTAATTATGTTTTTATATTATTTTTATTATTTTTTTATAAATAAAAATATAGCCCTTTTTTACTTTTTCCCCTTGGGAGAAGGGGAAGAAGCACTGTTTCTCATTCTCTTCCCTATGATTCCCCCCCACCCCCCGAACATATCACACTTCATAGACCTGCATTGGTGAGCGCAATTTGTGGAATCAGCCAGTGGGTGGAGCAATCAGATATCTGTTAACAGACCCTGAAGGGCATATCCTGTCCTCCAATGACCTTTGAGTTGATGTCAGCTGTGACATCTCCAAGAAGTGAATGTCAGATTGGGCCATCTGCATTCTTTATGTAACAGCTTACCGGCGCCAGAGATGCTGGCTTCTGCTGACAGGGGGGGAGTCCAGGCTGTTAAAAGGCATCACATAAGGGGCATTAAGCTATCATACGGAACACCCTACTAAATCACCCCCACTGGCCATCACTGTGTAAATGTGGATCTGTAAAGCTTTGCTGTTTCACATACATGAGCATGAAATGGCAGATGAGAGTGGCAGAAGGGAGTCATGCTGCTGTGATGTAATACACAGCGAAGAGCAATGGAGGAATGACAACTGTAGTATTTCAATAAACTTTTAAACACAGTATTTAAGAGACAGGGAGAATTAAAGAGGAAAAGAAATGACAGCTAGCTTTCTCTCTACATAATGCAGAACTTATCTGGGGATATTTTAAGAGACCCGCTATGTGGAACAGCTCCTCGTAATTTTCTCAATCTTAATTAGGCACAAATTATTAAATTATTATAATTTCTAATAAAGTCAGCAGCAGATAATTACCTGAATCACGCTTCCCATATATGAGGCCACAGCTGCCATTGCTATGCAAAGTATACCATAAAGAGCACCTTGGTAAATAAATTATAAAAGATTGGTTAGTTATATGTTAATGTATTTTACTTATTTCAGAAGCAAAAGCTACATCATAGATCAACATGGTTTAACTTTTGCCATTAGAAAAGCTACTCATTAAAAATGGAGGAATATGAGCTAGCATAAACTTCAAATTCCCTTCAGCATTTTAGTCCTTGCATATATTCATAGGCATGTGTGTGAGAACCTGTGGTATTTGGCAAATGAGTCCATCTTGGCACCTGCAAATAATTGGTGAGCATGGGTAAAAGAACTCCCATTCAATCCGGGGGGTATAATTCAAGAATGGCCCCCAAATCAGTACCAGAGGTGTACTGTACCTATTCCTGCAGAGCAACTCACTACCTCTAGCGTGACACACTGTGCAGCCTGTCCGAGGAGAGTCACACCCAGGAAGAACATTACTATGCTTTTTTATGCGCCATTTCTCCAGTTGAGTTGTATTTGTCCCAGGGAAAGTCTCCTGAGCTCCTTTTGTAAGCTTATAGTCTAATGTTCCTGACACAGCTACTATAGATGAATGTATTTTAAAGCACTCCTTCAAAATATAATACATAAAAACCTATGTAGATTGGATATTACTTGAGATGTGCAACTGAATTAAAAACTATTCTAATCAATTTTTTGGTTTGTCTTTGGTCCCATCATTTTCAGATGCTGAATTACGTTTCTTGCATGTTCAGTTTGGATGAAAATTGGGAACAAATTAAATTCGGGAACGGAATTCGTTGTCCAACACCCACATTTACTCTAACTCACTCTCTCTGACTCTCTCATACTCTGAGTTTTGTTCACTCTCTCATGCTCTCTGAATGTCTCCTTACCTTCTCTGATGACCACTTTCACTTCCGTGACTCACAGCTCCGCTTCTGTATCTCTCATCTTCTTTTTCTCCAATGAGGATGTCACCAGAAGCTCCACCATTTGGCAAAAAACAGGGTAATCTTAGGGCAAAATGGTGGAGCTTCTGCTGATGTCCTCTCCCCGATCCTCCAATGAGGGGTTTGGGTGGAAGTTTATACAGGGTTATCTTAGGGCAAAATGGTGGAGCTTCCTGTAATGCCCTCTACCTCGACCCTTCAATCGTGGTTGAGGACATCATTGGAAGCTTCACCATTTTGGTTTCCCCAGGAAGTTATGTTTGCGGAGATGTAGAAGAAAGAAGAGATAAGTGTCAGGGTTACTGACCTGTTGATTAATGAACAGCACTTTCCTTCCCTGGGTCAAGGTTACTCAGCTGTTTGATAACGACCAATGCTTTTCTTTCTCAGTTGCCACGCTTACTCACCTATTAGTACTATTTAAGCAGCAAGGCTCATTACCTCCTTGCCTTTGTGTTGTTCCAGATACAAAGTGTATTTCCTGCTATTCAGTATGTTCCTGTCTGTGACCTGTCTTGGCTGACTTGTCTGGTTCCTGGTCCCTAACAAGAAGAAGGAAGAGAGAGGAGAGGAAAATGGAGAAGTGGAGCTGCGAGACATGAAAGTAGAGTGGAAGTGAAAGAGTCGCGAACTTCGAACGAAGTAATAATGTATGACAGATAGTGTATGCCTATATATGTATATATAAATATATATATACATATATATATTTGTGGTAGTGGTAAAACATGTGCAAAACACCTAGTGGGTCTGAATAGGTGTAAAGCATGGGAAAATAGCCCAGTGGGCCTGGATGGGTGCCTAGACCCTGAAAATGCTCCCATAGGTAGGTAGGAAAGGGGCCTATCTCACAGAAAGGAGAAGGATAAGATAGAGACAATATAGAGACTGAGAGGAGTACAGAGAGTGAACTGAGGGTGGGTGCGGGTGGGAAGGACGCAAACATAACTCCCTGAAGGAGGAGATGCTGAAGGGGGGGTATAAATACTCCCTAAGACCCCTCCCACGAATACAGGCTATAAACAGACTTTACATTGTGTGTAAAACATGTACGAAGCGCCCAGTGGATCTGGGTAGGTAGGAAAGGGACCAAAGAAAGAACCAATGCTGAGTGTAGGAGCAGAGTAGGGTTTGTAGGTAAGGCTGTGAACAACCGAAAAATCAAGCAGGGGCCAAAAGAGTTAATAGAGGGCAAAGTATATCAGTAGAGAGAGAAAACCTGCCCAAGCGTCCATAAACCCACTCCCCCCTTCTCTCTCAGTACACAAGTTGAGCTTCTCTGAGGAAACTAAGCCCCCCTCCCTCCCACCAAGCATGAGAAGCAGTTAAACTACCTAGTAGGAGAAGCAAGGGAAGGAGCAGACAGAACAAAACCTCCCTCAACAAGCAAGCGAAAGAGTTTATCAAACGACCCCCCCCAGTACGTAAGGCCAAGGAGTAGCTTGAACAATGAAAACCCCCTCCCCCCCACACACAAAGCAAATGAGTAGCTCAGTGAAGCAGATCCGTGAAACAGGCTCCCCCTCTCTCTCAGCACATGGAAACTAGCAGAACTGCTGCATGGCTATGACTGAGTTAGGAGCAGTAAATTATACGGATGTGCAGCAACAGGAGGCTTTTGAAATGTAATGAGACTCCCCTGGGAGAGAGAGACTGAAAGCCCTGCAAAGTATAAGGAGATGCACAGCAGTAAACCCCCACAAATGTAACGCCCTCTAGAACGCAAAAGTAACATCCTTAATATAAATAACCCCTAAGAACCCTCCCACAAATACAGGCTGTGAACATACTGTATATAATAAATTTATGATTTTATACCAGAAACCTAGAGAAAATGTTACTCCGTGTATGTATTCTATATCCACAGGCATTACTACTGTTGGGTTTTAAATTAAGTTATGGCAAGAACAATGATCTGACACTTACTCATTCCTCTAGAGATCCATGCCAGCTTTTTTTCAGACAGATTTGTGTATGGTTTTATAAGATCTTCTACAGTGACAGCTGCTAATGCATTGATACTGGATGATACTGTGCTAATAAAGACAATGTTTCAAAAATAGAAAGTAATTAGTAAAAATAGCAATATTATGTTTAATAAGTTGAAAACATTTTATTGAAATAAGTTTACATGTTGTTAAACAAGGTGAGGAACTATGAAGTATGCTATACATCTACATTTTCCTTTCTAATTTTTGTCCACTTGCTCAATGGAAAAAAAAATACATCGGACAACTGCTGATGTGCAGCATTGAGATCTAAAGAACATACAGTATAGACCCAAATTCTGCCACAGAACAAATCCAGTGTTAGTGTTAGTACTAGACTTGGCCACCTCTCTGTTTTCGTCTCCGTGGGGGAAAAAATTTCGTATTCCAGTGAATATTCGCCCGAATTCGCCCGTGTTCGGTTTGGCCGAATATTCGTGTACATTCTTCGTATTAGTTTTAATATGGGGTAAACACGGTTCGGACTAAGCAGCAGCTTTGGTGCCAAGATTTTAAATGTCCGTACCAGCAACTCTATTGGTCGCCTGCAGGGATCTCCTCTGCCATCAACCAATAAAGAACACCTGTATTTTGTTGGTTGATGGCAGACGAGCCCCCTGCTGGCGACCAATAGAGTCGCTTGTACAGACTTTTAAAATCCTGTTGCCGCAACTTGGCCGGCAGAGACCACTGGTCTCCCTGCTCCAAAAGTTAAAGGTCCGTACAAGCGACTTTATTGGTCGTTCATACAGACTTTTTACTGTTGGAGCAGGGAGACCAGTGGTCTCTGCCAGCCAAGTTGCACCGTAAGGAGTTAAAGGGCTGTGCGAGTGAGCCTATTGGTCGCCTGCAGGGGCCTACTCTGGCATCAACCAATTGGTTCCGTTTACCCCTGCGATCCTGCATAGATAAGGTAGGCTAGATGGGGAAGGGACCAGGGAGATTAGTAGATGAAGACTAACACGAAGATTCTTCGTGTTGTGTGTCTTCGTCTTCGTCTACGTTTTGCCACCGCCATGTTCGTATGTTCGGTATTCGGGCAGAACAACTAAAACGCACCCTTCGTGTTCGTTTTCATGTTCGCCGAATAGTACTGTAAATAGTACTGTAAAGCATTTGGAGGTGACCCAAAAATGTACTATTCTGTGTAGGCTTACAATATCAAATAAATGTAAATCTGAAAAACATTTTTTAAATATAAAAAATTACCTTAGTGTTCCACTGTAAGCACAGGCTACAAATAGCCCCGGTACCCCTGGATAGTTCTTAAGAATAGTTAATACCAAAAATGGCATGAGCTGCAAAATACACGAGAGACAACAGATGGAGTAGGTAACAGAAAAATGTGTAGAAAAGCATATAGAATAGTGTAGTAGTCACCTTGCTTGGAACTGAATGCAACTCACAACATGGATAAAAAATAATGCATGCTTGGAATTGCATGTTTTAAAATGCACTACAGTTTCTGTAAAACAGACACTGGCATGTACTGAAAAAAACGAAAAGTGGCGAACTTTGAGCACAAGGTCAGTCAGGGATGTAAATCTGTTGCAAACTCAATACAATTAATTCTGCATATTGAAAATTCTACTACTGATAAATAATGTTTGCTCCTATATAGGAAGATGGTAATTTTTAATGTAATTATTATTTTTGTTTGTTAAATATTTTACTTATTATTGATTCCATATTATTGAGATTACACACTGGAATTGTATGATCTCAACTAAAGGTTGAAGCATTACTGTCTATTTTATCCATTAAGAAACACTACATGATTTTTGTCAAAGTTATACCACATTGTTAATCACCACAGGGTATTTATTAAAGAAATAAAACAATTCTCATGGCCATTCCTCTAATGCTATAAGTTTCCCCCTTCCAGTACGTGTAGACTACACATACTATAATAATGTAATCTTTCACTTACAGTAAAATAATTCCAGTTCTGCAACTTCTACTGTACATTTCAAAACATAATCCTAATATATTTCACCCCTGTTTATTGTCTCTTTGAAGAATGAGTGTTAGATGGTCCCTTAGCATATAGGGTTTTGTTTGTTTGTCAACCTCTTCCACCTAATTTTGTGTATGAGTGTGTATATATAACAGATGGAATAAGTATCTTGTGATAATACCTTTTTTATTGGACTAACAGAATTTTGGAATGACAAGCTTTCGGGAGCTCTTCTTTCTGAGCAAAACATTTCTTAGCAAAACGACACATAGAATTCAATGTTGTGTTGCAGGGGAGGGGAGGGGGGCTTACTACCCAGATCTGATAAGGGAGGGTAAGATGTTGTAAAAGTATGTGTCCCTCCAGAGGGTCATACATGTTCTGAGTAGAGAATTTTGAGGGGGGGGTTTAGCACTGCTGAAGATAAATTGACAAAAAAATAAAAAAATTAAGATGCTAGTGCTCACATACAGGGAATAGGAATGCAGTGTTGAATATAGGGATGGGAAGATATATATGTCTACACATGTTGTCATATATACAGGTAAATATAGATGAACATGGTGCACTTAAAAATACAGTGCATATAGCAGGTGGGGGGGTTATGTAAAACCTGTATAGTGGGACAGGAAACCCAAATAGGCATTGAGTCCTCTATTCTTGCTGTTGAATAGTTGAATCATTCTGACTTCAAACGTTTGTCTTTCTTTGGTATTACTGAAGTCCCCTTTCAGTACTTTGATTTTTAGGTCCTTGATAAAATGGTCATTTTGGGTGAAGTGGTGTCCCACTGTGGGGATGGGATAGTGTTCCTTGCTCTCAGTGGCGGAACTACCGGGGTCGCAGGGGTCGTGACTGCGACCGGGCCCTGGAGTTCTGCCAGTTAGGGGGGCCCAAGGGGTGCCGAGCGGTTGCTGAAAACGACCGCTCGGCAACTCTTGGGCCCCCCTGACTGACAGAAATCCAGGATGCCTTTGCTCCCTGCCGCTGCTGCCGCCGTCGCCACCGCCTGCCTCAGCGCCGGCACCCGAGACAAACGCCTCACGCTCCCAACACAGGAGTTGACGGTAAGTGATCTACAAGGGGGGGGGGGTTAGAGAGGGAGTGGGTAGATCGTGAGAAGGGGGGTAGGGGGGAGTGGGTAGATCGTGAGAAGGGGGGGAGTGGGTAGATCGTGAGAAGGGGGTAGGGAGGGAGAGGGTAGATTGTGAGAAGGGGGTAGGGAGAGGGTAGATCGCGAGAAGGGGGGTTAGGGAGGGAGAGGGGAGATTGTGAGAAGGGGGGTAGGGAGGGAGAGGGGAGATTGTGAGAAAGGGATAGATGGGTTGGGGGTGGGGGGCCCTTAACAGATTCTCGCACAGGGGCCCTGAGGTTTCTCGTTACGCCCCTGCTTACTCTTTTCATGAAAGTATTTAAAATCCACAAATGGTTGACTAAGAGAGGTTGCCGAACAACACAGAAAATTGTTTGGGTTTGTGTTTTTTTTTTCATTTGGAAACATTTTCTCTTTCTGACTCTACCACTTCTGCCATCAGGGCAAGTACTTATTTGAGATTCAAACCCTTTTGCCTTTTTCTTATCTAGCTTTTGTCCTTAAAAGCTAGAATGTGAGTCATGGAAAATCATCAATATATTTATTCATATAACCACCTGATCTGGAGCAGATACTTCTTTTGCTGTCCATGGGTCGCAATCTTTATATACTGAGTACAGGATAAGCCCACACAGGACAGCACAGATCAAAATTGCCCACAGACCTATGAGATTGATGTACAGAGACCTGAATAAAAAAGATAAAAAGAAGAAGTACATCAATAGAAAACCATGGATATATTACTCATGAAAAACAATTATTAGTTTTTTTAAAGAAAGACAGGGAAACGGTGAGTAGTGGAAAGCAGTGTGTGTGGTAGAGTGTGACCTGACCAAGTTCTATCCCAATATTTAATAAAATACATATGAAAACACATGATTCCTAAAATTACTGTGGCATCATGTGTGTGGCATCATGTAATGGGTTGGGACCAAAATAGAAACCACTAGTATAGTTCCTATAATGTGAAAAAAATTCTTAAGCATGAAATCAACCTTCTCAAATTTATTTAAATAAATTAATGAAAACAAAGTTATTTAAAAAAAAGAAATTACTTTGATAGTAGGTAATACATTGCAAATAAATTTGTAACTCTGTGTAAGTCAATGATGTTAGAGTGGCTAGGTGTATGTATGTATTCAGTCATGAGAAAAATAAAGTACACTATCTTTAAATTCCATGGTTTTACATATGAGGACATAATAACAATCACCTGTTCCTTAAAAGGTCTAAAAATTAGGTAAATACAACCTCAGATGAAAAACAACACCTTACATTTTATACCATGTCATGATTTATACAGCAAAAATAAAGGCAAAATGGAGAAGCCATGTGTGGAAAACTAAGTACACCTTATGATTCAATAGCTTGTGGAATCACCTTTAGCAGCAATAATGTGAGGTTTTAGGAAGATAAGGAGTCTGGTATGCAGGAGAGCAACAGCTAGAGTGAAGACTAATAGCAGGACAGCGTATTAACCTTTCTCCAGGAGTAACGAAGATCATAAAGTATAGCAAGGGTCAGGATCACAGAAGACAGCAAAGTCCAATTAACGATAGCAATGGTCAGGTTCACAGAAGGCAGCAAAGTCCAAGTTCCCCCTCCGAACTCTTGAGGGACCAGGACAGTCAGGATGGCGAAGATGGAAAACAGAGACGAGATCAGTAGCATGGACCTAATTCCCAGGAATCCTCATCAGGGTTATAACCCTTCCAACAGATTAGGTATTGTAAACAGTTGTGGTGTCTTCTGGAATCCAGTATCTCTTCTACTTCGTACTTCTCAATATTATCGACAAGCAGAGGAGCAGGAGGACTAGGACGTCGATCAGGAAAAGGGTTAGCAGTCCATGGTTTCAACAATTAGACATGAATAACAGGATGGATGGACATGGAACTTGGTAGCTTTAATTCCACGGCCAAGGGGGATATAAGACGAGAGATGGAGAAAGACCAATGTATTTTGGACCCAATTTTTTCATAGGGCAGGTGAGTCTGAGATGTTTTGTAGACAGCCATACTTTGTCACTAGGTTGATAGGCTACATCAGTGGTACGGTGGTGATCTGCGAAGAATTTGTAGCATCGTTGAGCTCTAGTCAGATTTTGCGTAACAATTGATATGTAGTTATAAGGCTTTTAACCTGTTCAGATACGGAGGGGACAGAACTAGGGATAGGAGAACCCGGTAGCATCGAGGGATGATATTCATAGTTAGCATAAAAGGGGACATGTTAATAGAACGGTGGATGTGATTGTTATATGCAAACTCTGCCAGAGGTAAAAAGTGGTCCCAATCATCTTGCAGGTAGGTGGTGAAACAACGCAGGTATTGTTCCAGAGTCTGATTGGTACGTTCACTCTGAACGTTGCTCTGGGGATGAAATGCTGTGGACAAAGAACGCTGGATATATAATTGTTCACAAAATGTTTTCCAAAAGCGAGAGATGAATTGAGACCCACGGTCTGACACTATGTTCTCAGGTAGGTCATGAAGACGAAAGATATCTTTTGATGAATAGGTTGGACGTCTCGGTGGCGAAAGGAAGATGGTCGATGGTAAGAAAGTATGCCATCTTGGTCAAGCAGTCTACCATCAAAGTGGTACGATGGTTGGAGGGAGGAACATCTGTGATGAAATCCATGGAATTATCCATCCATGGCCTTGAGGGAATCGGAAGTGGTTGCAGAAGGCCAGCGGCCTTTTTGTGGGCCTCTTTGGACTGGGTGCAGCTGGCCATCAAAGTCTTGTCTCTGTGACAGGATGGCATCAGAGGCATCGACCTCCAATGTGTACGGATTCTGAGGAACGGGAAGCCTGAGAATGGGGCAGAGGCAAACTTATTTTTCATGTATTCAAACGCTTTCTGTGTGGCTTTATTCTAGCCAAACTTGTTTTTCTTTGAAGTGAGGGCAGTGATGGGTTGGATAATGTTTGAAAAATTGCAAATAAATTTGCGATAAAAAACCCACAAATCATTGTATCCCCTTTCGATCAGTAGGTGGAGGCCAGTGAAGAATAGCCTTAACCTTTCTGGGGTCCATCTCAATACTGGTAGGGGAAAGGATATCTCCCAGGAATTCAACAGTCTGCACTTCAAAGACACATTTCTCTAGTTTGGAGTATAGACCATTCTGTATCAATCTGGTAAGGACCCGGCACACATGTTCTTGATGTAATTCTAAACCAGGATATCATCCAGGTACACAATGACATATTGTGGAAAACACTATTGACAAAATGCTGGAACATGGCTGGAGCGTTACATAGACCGAACCCCATGACTAGATATTCGAAATGGCAGTAGTATTCGAAATGGCCCCACTTAACTCTATTTTGGTAAAGATCTTTGCTGAACGTACATGTTCTAGTAACCCTGGAATGGGTGGTAGAGGGTAACGTTTTTTTTAACCTTGATAGTCAATACATTGACCTGATAGTCAATACATGTGCGCAACCCCCCATCTCTATTGTGTACGCAAAAGATCCCTTTGTCCAGCTTGCATATCTTGTAACAATTGATGCAAGGTAGCCATCTGCTGGGTCAAAGCTGTAATAGTATCAGATAGTCCTGCGGACTCTGTGTTAAAGGCTCAGTTATTATGTGAGGTTTAAGGAGGATATGGAGTCCGGTATGCAGGAGAGCAACAGCTAGAGCAAAGACTAATAGCAGGACAGCATATTAACCTTTCTCCAGGAGTAACGAAGATCATAAAGTATAACCAGGGTCACGATCAGAGAAGACAACAAAGTCCAATTAACAGTAGCCAGGGTCAGGATCACAGAAGGCAGCAAAGTCCAAGTAACGATAGCCAGGGTCAGCAACAAGATCAATCAAAATAAACTGCACTCAGAGAGGAGCTCAATCAAGCACAATAATTGAGCACTGAGTGATACTCAGTGCTGGGTTTTTAACTTGCCCATTGCGGAAGCTCCAACCCCGTGTGTGACATCATCCGGGCATGTTCCCCGTTACCTCCACTCGGGAACGTATAAAGTTAGTTGAGGGCGCGCGCATAGTATTATCCGTTCAGGACGCAGCAGAGGAGGAGGCAGAAGGAGCAGCACAGGACCAGGCACCTGCTGTTAGCAGGTACTCCGGTGAGTGACTCCGTTGGGGTCTCTGACAAATAACTTGAAGTAATTGTTTTCTTTAAAACTTTATACATCTCTCTAATCATTGCAGAGGAATTTTTGCCCACTCTTCTTTACAAGTTGCTTAAGTTCATTGAAGTTTGCAGACATTTGTTTATGCACAGGTCTGGACTTTGACAATGTCATTGCAACACCTTGATTCTTTTCTTTTTCCAGTCATTCTGTAACTTGTGTGCTTGGGATCAATGCCATGTTGCATGACTCAGGCATGACAGGCACACTCGCAGTGGAAGTAATTATACATGATTACTCTGAAGGTGGTAGTGACTTTAGTGATATATCCAAGCCTTTATCTACACCATTTTCCCTTATGGGAACACCAGGTAAAATATTGAAAGATCCTGTGGTGGAATACACACAAAAGCCAGCCATGAGAGAGGCATCAAGCAAAGCAAAAATAGCACCAACCCCCGTGGCAAATGTCCAATTCACCCAGAGGAGCGAGTGCAAATGAAGCAAAAACCTCCACATTCACTCACTCTCTCATACTCTCATTCTCGTTCACTCTCTCACTCACGTTCTCTAAATGTTTCCCTACTGTTTCTGCTGATCCATTCCGCTCCTGCTGACCACTTCTGCATCTTCTTCTGCATCTTCTTCATTTTTATCTTCTATATTCTCCATTCTCTTAACCTATTCTATATTCAATCTTCAATGTGGACGAAGAAAGAAGATAAAGGATTGAAGATTGAGAACAGAGAAGAGAAGACAGAAGACAGAAGACGCAGAAGAAGATGCAGAACCGGAAGTGGTCGGCAGAAGCTGAAGTGGTTGGCAGAGACAGTAGGGAAACATCTAGAGAGCGTAAGAGAGCTTGAATGAGAATGTGAGAGAGTGAGTAAGAGTGATTTAGAGGGAATGTGGGCACCGGGCCACAAATTTCTTTCCCGGATGAAAAATGTCCCCGAACCAAATTGGAAGGGAATTCAATTTGTTGCGGAAATGATTGTGCCAAAAAATAACCAAAAATTGTGTCCAAATTGTTTTTGTCCCATTTGTACATGTCTAGTTCACATCATCCAATAAGAGCCTTGCATTGAATCGGGAGGTGTTAATATCACCCAACATGAGCCCTGTATTGAACTTATAGATATGTGTAATGTGCAAGTTTTAGAGGATTTAGCTTCGGAATCATATAATGGTATTAGAAAAGAAGACTGTAATGAACATTAATATACACTTTTAAAAAGTCTACATTTTATATAATTCTCGCAGTGTTACTTTGAATCTGTTTCAATGTATCACTGAAAAGGAACTGTGTCTTTTGGCTAAGAAAAAGTCAGTCTGCATGGATAATTTAAGTACAACTGAACGTAGAGCTCTATATAAATTGAAAAATAATAAAAAATTCAGATAAAGGTAAGGAGGAGTGAGTCCTGAACACAGAGTACTGTCATAAAGAAGCACTTAGATGATTATCTGACTCCAATTCCTTTGTGCAATTTGACTATAATCCTACATTTGTATTCTTACAATAATAAAGTTCCCTAATTGATGATGGCTTTACCTTAAGTAAGGCCTTGTATGCAGCCGCGCCACACATAAGTTGAGACATATATTTATGTCAATAAAAATGCGAGGGCAAACCAATGGTTAAGTCCACCAGTTGGACAAAAAGCCTCAGGAGACTACTTTTGTATCTGATTTTTAATCAAAATGGTAAGTTTTATACCTAATGCTGCATGATTCTTCAACAAGTTAATCCTTGCTATTCACAGGCTACTTTTTCATTATTTATGTGTGGTGTTTATGGTTGGGCTGGATAACTCCAGAACTATAAAGCCCATAGCAGCAGTATGGCTTCACAGATGATTATATGTGTACTTTAATTTATTGTAATAAAGTATTAATGTAAGTGAGATTTACTTTATTGAGGGGTGGCGGGTATTTGGAGACCTCCCCACTGATCTAGAATTGGTATTATTTTGTTTCTTAATCAATACCAGAATCTGCGAGAGACCCAATCTCGGGGAGCTTCTGCGGAGACCTTTCATCTGCTTGGCACCTAATTTTTCTTCCAGTCCCATGCCTTCCTCTCCTCCCAAGCCTCCTTATTCTGATTCCTCTAGTGGAGTGGAACCTATGCAGTGGAACCTATGCAGTTGGGATATTACCCCTTACTGACATGACCAAGAAGGAGGGTAACCCATAACATTGGTCTCCGGAGGCATTTGAAACCCTGAAAAAACTATTTTGCTATAGCCCCATTCTTGGCACACCCTAACCCTGTTCTGCCATTTATCTTGGAAGTTGATGTGTCTGAGACAGGAGTAGGCGCCATCCTGTCCCAATGTCCTACATCTGAGAGACCTTTGCATCCATGCTGTTATTTTTCCAAAAAACACTCACCCGCTGAGTTTAATTAACAGATTAGTGACCGGGAGCTGTTGGTTATCATCTTGGCTATCAAAGAGTGGAGGCACCTCTTGGAGGGGACATCTGTGCAGATACTTGTTCTTAAGGATCACAATAATCTAATTTATCTCTCTGAGGCCAAACAGTGATTACCTAGACATTACCTCTTCCTGGCTAGGTTTAATTATTTCTTGTCTTACTTACCTGGTACCAAGAATGTACACAATTCTCCTCCTTGGTCTTTTGCCTACATGGGCTGCCGAAAGTCATTATTTTGGACAGCCAACTGGGAATTCAGGTTTCCGTTTCATCTGCCTACCATTCACAATCAAATGGGTTTGCAGAATAATCCAATCTGGCCCTGGATAGTACCTCCGATGTTACATCTCAGATCATCATAATGGTTGGATCTGCTTCCTTGGGCAAGTTCACCGATAATAATGCCACCAATGCCTCCACCTGGTTATTCCCCTTCCCTGATCAACTATAGCTTCCAGCCTGCAGTACTGCCAGATTCATTTCAACCTCAGGGTATTCTGGCTCTGGAGGAACACCTTCGGGGGCTCTATTGCAGTCCGGAGTGGCGGATTGAGGACATCCGGGATTTCAGGGAGTAGGACCTCCCAGATACACTAGAGGGGTGATTTAGACTTTTTAATTACACAGCAGTGGGAACTGGAGAAGGCATATAAAAAATTGTTAGACCGTGTTCAACAGTATGCCCCAGTGTCCATGGATTTTGTAGATTTTTCATCTGAGGGTGTTAACGCAGGAGGGGTCCTCAGAATGCTGGGCACTCCGCCCAGATCCCCAACCCCCAACTGAAGCGCCGCTGGCCTCTGCCCCGCACCTGCAACGGCTACTGGGATCCAGGGAGATGCGGCAGCCGGCCCATCTCCCCAGCAGCAGCCGGAGCACCAGGGAGGGGTTGCAGGTGTCATCACTCCCCAGCAGCTGAAAGAGTGCCCGGGTGATGGTACAGCCGGCCAGTCTCCCCGGCAGCAGCTCACAAGTCCGGGAGCAGAGGAACCTGTCCTCCCTCCCCAGCGGCAGATCCCAATTCAGGGTGCTGAGAATATTGTCCTCCCTCCCCAGCGGCTGACAGAGGGCCCACAAGATGGCACAGCTGGCCCATCTCCCCAGCAACAGTGGGAGCACCAGGGAGGGGATGCAGGCGGCATCATTCCCCAGCAGCTGAGTGGGTACCCGCGAGAAGGCTTAGCCGGCCCATCTCCCCACTGGCAGCAGGAGCACCAGTTTTGGGAGGGCATTGATAAGCCAAATCAACTGACTGACTACGAAGTCAACAAGTTTGGGGTCTCCTCCTGGGTCAGTCCCATTCGGAAGGGGGAGAAACGTGACTGAACCCTCCATCACTATGGCCACTGGAGAGGCCTGAGAACCATCCTCTCTATTGACTATGGGCCCTGGCTTTGTGAAGACTTCTGTGTCTGCCCCCAGAGGTATATAATCTCATCACTTGCTGAGAGGATTATCTCTGACAGACAGCCAGGATATGCAACCAGGGAGTGACCGCCATTGTTTCAGTTTAATGTCAGACTCCCCCTCATGGTGCACTAATATGTTGTATACCTTATTTTTCTGTGTCAGTCTGGTTCCTGGTTGCTAACAAATGGTTAACCAGAAGCCCCTTTTTTGCTGTATGTAACCTTTTGCCCTCTAGCCCTGGTTGGTTCTTTGGCAGTGTGCATTTGTTAATACCTGATAGATTTATTGGACTTGTGTTTTACACGTCTACCCACTTTGAACCTTGACCACATTTTCTGAGAATGCTTGTCAGGAACCACTTTTTTGCTGCCTGAACCATGGCTTTTTCATACCTGTGGTATGTAAATCTGCTACCACTAGTGGCCACCCTCGGCCCTCTGGAGCACTCAGAACTCGATTACTAGGATGAGGTGTGCCTTGTTACCTGGGTTGAGCCCTAGTCAATACATCCAGCTGGGCCTTGTTACCTGGAATACCCTGCCTTTATGAACCTGCCCTGCCCTTCAGTCAGGGCCTTTGTATTGAAGTCTGTGGACCTTTCTGCTGTGGCTCTGCACCTGTACCGTTCCTGGTTACCTGCTTTGTGCTCTGATCAAGTGGATTCCCTGCTTTGTGTCCTGATCAAGTGGATTCCCTGCTTTGTGTCCTGTCCAAGTGGGCTGTGTGCCTTTCGTGCCCTTCCAAGTGGGCTGTGTGCCTTTCGTGCCTTTCCAAGTGGGCTGTGTGCCTTTCGTGCCCTTTCAAGTGGGCTCCCTGCCAAAAGACTTATTACCGGTATTTATTGATTCTTCCATACGTTCGGTTTCTTGCTTTCAGACTGCATTACCTAGATTTCTGCTTGTGGTGTCTTTGTTTGTATAATCATGCACCGTGGGTTACAGACCGAACCCCAACTATCCCCTGCACATGGGCTCCTACCCGACCTGATCACCCGAGTCCTGACAATGCTACCAAAATACTGCCTCACCCCAGAAAGAGTAACATCTTGTAATTACTGTAAACCTTTTCAGACTGGAGACATGATCAGGGAAGCAGTCAGCACAAAGATGGCACAGTTAAGCTGTTTGAGGACAAAGGTGGCACTGTTAAGCTGTTTGGGCACAAACATTGCACTGTATGTATGGAGCAAATGGTGTGTAAATGAACAGTAACAGAGGAAGCAGTTACACACATTTTACTCACATCATTGACAGACCACATGCTAATTCAGCCAATTTGAGCATCTGTGATCCTTCTAGTTTGACATAGTTGACATGGATGACTGATCTTGGTGAAAATGGTAACATTTACACTTTTCATTATTTTGAATAAAAATGATTATATTTTAAAATAATAGATAAAAGATTTGAAATGGTGCACAGAATAACTAAATATACAAGTAGGTACTCATATCGATGCTTAATATACATAGAGGAAGAGATGGCGCTCCAAGAGAAAAAGATGGAGCCTAAAGATGAGTGGTGGGGGCAAAGGAGGAAGGGGTGTAGGAGGTAAACAGGAAAAGGTGCTGTCTGGGTAGGAAATGGTGGGGGCAAATTAAGATTAGGGGCTATTTATATCACTTTTTTATCTTTATTTCTCCCTTTTGTCCCCATCTCTTCTCCATCTATACTACTGTCTCTTCCCATTCTCCATATCTTTTAGCTTTTTGAAGTCCTGTGGTTGGAGCACAAGGTCTGTTCATACAGACCTTGTGCTCCATTGCGGTGCACATGGCTTCAGTATCTCACCACTCAATATCCACATCACAAAGAAGCAGTGAAACAGAGGTCTGTATGAACCTCCCGCTCCCTTTATTTTGGGCTGGTTAGAAAGAGAGCAACAACGCCATTTTAGAAGAGAGAAGGGAAGGGAGAAGAAAAAGATGCGGAAGTGGTCTGCACAAGAGGAAGTGGTCGGCAGAAGTGGAAGTGGTCAGCAGAGAAGATAGAGAAACATTTAGAGAGCATAAGAGAGATAGTGAATGTGAATGAGAGTGTTAGGGAGTGAGAATGTGGACAAGTGAGTGAATGTGGGCACAGGCAACTAATTTCTTTCCTGACTCAAAAACGCTCCTGAATTTGTGGGCAGAATTAAATGCGCAGGGAAAGAAATATGTTGCCCGAAAACGAATGGGCCAAAAACAATTTGCTTAAATCGCTTCTAGACCATTTGCACATGTCTACTGCTTAGTAGAGATATCAGTCTGTTCAAGCAACCGTGTCATATCACAACATAACCCCTCAACTAACTAGTTATTCCTATTACAACTATACTAAACTGAGTCAAATTTTGCTTTGCAAACCATTCAATTAACCAAGATAACTTAGAGCAAAGAAATAATTACACAGAAACAAAAAACAAATATTAATCAAAGTAATGTTTTTTTTAAAAAAAAACTAAGAAACTAGGAGATTGCTTACTTGCACTTATAGTTCATTTAATAAACATTACTTACAGTTTGGCTTGCAATTTGGTTTTACAGGCTATGTAGCGTTGCACTTGAGACTGGTTCACACCATAAATTCCGGTCCACAAGAAAGTTCCCCCAATCACAATAGTCCAAAATGTGTGTCTTCTCAAAGGATGAGGGTCAAAACTAGGCACAATAATAAAATATGCTATGATGTTAACCTTGCTTTAGAAGAGGCCCTTGGCTTATGTATGCAACATGTAGGAACATGGAGCGTATACCCAATGACCTTGCCGACAAGTTGAAGAAGTAGTGAAACAGGAATAATTGTGAAAGAGAAAATAATCAGAAATTATGTGAGAGTCAGTGAGAAGTAAAAGGACGCACATTGGACAAAATGAAACATGGGGCAGAATTAGTTAAAGTAGAGCAATGGATGGAAATAGGTAGAATTAAAAAAAGCCTATTCTAGGTTTTACTCACACCCATGGGAAAAATTCTGCACATTCAGTATCAGCAATAGATACACAGTAGCCTAGGCTAGTTTAATCCACTTGCCAGTTGCACAACTATGTTTTATCTGTTTAAATTAAATGAGACAAACACATTTAAAGCATTGTTTAAAGATATCCTGCTTCAAATACTTACTCCCAGAAGTTCAGTCTTCCACCATAATAGGAATCGTTTATGATTGTCTGAATTCCTCCTTGAACGACTATGCCCCTTACAATGACAGCTATGAAACCTCCCAACATAATTACAATCTGAAATGCATCTGTCCAGATCACAGCTTTTAGTCCACCCTAGATAGGAAAGTAGAATATGGTCAACAAACCTTTTTAACTTATAACTTAAGTACTTGTGTACATGTATGTTTTAATGCTTATTGATAACAAGTACAACTCAGCACATCCTAATGAATTGCAAATATTAATTTTGCAAAAACAATCCTTTAAATACCCATGTAAAAAACAATATTTCAAGTTATGTAATGTGAGATTTTCAGCAATGTGCACAGGAAAAAATTGGCATCAAACATCTTTTTTTGTACACCCTGATGAAGACCTCTCATTACTAGGCTGCTTATGCTTGATTTCTCTAAGGTTTTGATGCTAAATTACCCAAGCTTATGTTCTGCTCTTTCATTATATTATCATTTTGGCACCATCTCATGTTATTAATTATAGTTTAAGCAAGTAAAAACTGATTTCCTACACTGTAATAACACCCCATTGCGCTTTGTACTAACTCCCTGTGTTATTGAAATCTATTGCAAAATGAAGTGTATAAAGCAAAGTATATGGAATTTCACAAATGTTTAAATAAGTGGCTCAATGGCTTGAACTTAATACATGTAGTGTAATTAAACATAATTTTTATTAGGTCCTGCGTCCGTCCGTCCGGCTCCCGGCTCGCCGCTACACTTACCTCGTGGCGAGGTCAGGAGGAAGCGTCGGGCGGGTGCTCGGCATTGCGGTCGTGCTCCCCCTGCTGGATACGCGCGTAACTGCAGCTAGGTTTAGCCGCAGCTGCCGCGTTTTGGCAGGTAGGGGGCGCGTGTGACGTCAGCGTTGGGGGCGTGGTGGCTACCGGCGCCAAATTTAAAAATCCGGAAGCCCTGTTACCGGTACCCTGGTATGGTCTTTTGCTGGTTACCGTTCTTGTGCGTTCTATGAGTTATCTGACCCTTTGGCTTGTCCTGACTACCCTCTGCTCTACGATTTGGCTGTGTTTGTTCCTCTACGTGTATGACCTGGATCGTCTGACTACCCGCTTTGGATCTGACCCACCTTCTGGCTGACTACCCGTCCTGTGTATGACCTGGATCGTCTGACTACCCGCTTTGGATCTGACTCACCTTCTGGCTGACTACCCGTCCCGTGTATGACCTGGATCGTCTGACTACCCGCTTTGGATCTGACCCACCTTCTGGCTGACTATCCGTCCTGTGTATGACCTGGATCGTCTGACTACCCGCTTTGGATCTGACTCACCTTCTGGCTGAGTACCCGTCCCGTGTATGACCCCTGGCTCGTCTGACTCTGCGTTTGTTTTGCTCTCCTCCTACACTATTTTGGTGGAGATCTCTCCAGCTGTACCCAGAGACTATCTACCTCTCCATATCTACCTACTCCGGGCCTCCTCACTGTTGGGATCATCGAATACCTGGGGGTTGCGTCTCTGCGCACTCCTCCAGGAGAAGAACTTCCGCGGTGAGTGCTCTGGCTTGTGGTAGACGTGACAGCGTGTATATATATTTGAAAGCCTAACAAAATCTAAGAACAAGTCACAAAGTAAACAAAGTTCATTTGTAGGAAGAGCTTTCTGTACTCTTACTGCTGGTCAAGAACCTCTTAAAAATGTAATTGAGGTACATAGTTCTAAATATTGAACAATCCAACATAAAACATCCCGATGAAGTCCATTGAAATGTGCTCCAGTTGTACAGTAACGTTTCTGGAACTTTTCTGGACTCTAATTGCTTTTAGAACAGTGCTTTGTTCTTCATTGTAATAAATAAACATAGTGAGCTTCATAAAGTTCAGTGGGCTATATCATACAATGCATAATCTCTAGAGGTAAATGTAGAATTATTTATAATACAGTGCAACATACCAAAGTGCAGTAGAAAATACAGACTAATCCAGTTGCCACCATTGCACCCCAAAGATTAAATCCTGAGACTAAAAGAAAAAAAATAATTAGTCCTTACAATTTTATACAATATGTGACTGACGAAAAACCCAGTATAACAGCATAAAATACATTGTAGCACTAAAACTTTCCTCAAGTATGTAAAATAATCAGTAGATCCAGGCTTGAAGCAGCCACTTCACCAACAAAGGAAAAAAATCTGAGAAGTTAAAAGTTATCTACTTACCAAGTCTAAGGATACCAGAAGGTTGTTTATGATTCCCCTCGTTGTCAAAAAATTACTATGGAATAAAGCTTATTTACAGCTGAACAAACAGTCTTATGGTACCCTTAGATTAGGTATGTGGAATGCTTTGGTCTTCTCTGAATTTTTTCTACTACCATGATTCATTATTACCGTATTTGCTCGATTATAAGACGAGGTTTTTTCCAGAGCAAATTCTCTGAAAAATACCCCTCGTCTTATAATCGAGGTTGTCTTCTAATCAGACCTCATTCTGCTTCGGCTGTGCTGCTTACCGGGCTTCGCGAGCGGCATCTCTGCTATTAGCAGCAGGAAACAGGAAGCTAGCACAGTCCTCACATAACTCAACATCCCCCCTCCTTCCTCTGGGGGCGGGGCCAGAGAAGTTGCTCGCACAGCCGGGCCCCTGCAGAAGTCTGCGAGTGGGAGATCTGCAGTTCAGGTAAGGGGGTGGGGGGTTTGAGCGTGTGTGATTAATGGAATGAATGAGTATTTAAATGTTTGTGAATGAGTGTGTGTGTGATAGCATGGATGTGTAAGGGGGGTGGGGGTGGTAGCATGGCATAGGGAGGCTGTAATCACACTTCTAACATCCCCAGGTTCCAGCATGTACTGGCTGCCTTGGCTTGATAGGAGTGTGATTGCTGTTAGCAGTATATATATATATAGCTCTCCAGAAATGCCTTTTAACCCCTATATGCCACTCAGCCCCATGATATGCCTTTTAACCCCCTATTTGCCAGAGTGGCATATAGGGGTATAAGGCATATCATGGGGCAGAGGGGCATATAGGGGGTTAAAAGGCATATCATGGGGCACAGTGGCATAAAGGAGGGTATAAGACATTTCTGATATGCCTTTTAACCCCCTATATGCCCCTCTGCCCCATGATATGCCTTTTAACCCCCTATATGCCAGAGTGGCATATAGAGGTATAAGACATTTCTGGAGGCAGAGTGGCATATAGAGGGTTAAAAGGCACATCATGGGGCAGAGTGGCAAATAGGAGGTATAAGGCATTTCTGGGGGCAGAGTGGCAAGCCTGGGGGCAGATGTGCATAACTGGGGGGGGGCAAGGTTGGCAAGTAAAAGGAAATAAAAAATATATTTTTCTCAATCATAGCTTTTATTAAATATGAAATTAATATTTACTGGTAAAACTTTTTTCCTATAGGGTAGTCTTATATTCAGGCTTTTTGTTTTTTTCCTAAATCAATATTTTGATTTTGGGGGGTCGTCTTATAATCAGGGTCGTCTTATAATCGAGCAAATACGGTATTTTTTACAATAAGTGTGTACTTTCAGTGTATAGGTGTATACCTTATGACAGAGGCATCCAACCTGCGGCCCTTCAGCTGCTGCAGGACTACATCTCCCATAATGCTCTTTCAGCTAAGGGGCTGGCTGGGGAGGATGGGAGATGTAGACCTGCAGCAGCTGGAGGGCCGCAGGTTGGACACCCCTGCCTTATATGAGATAGTGTTACATGTAAAACAATAATACATAATTAGAATTACAGTATGTGTTGACTATAATTACAGAATTTCAAGAGAAAAAAAAAATAAATATTAACCTTTTGCTGTTATACTAACCTTGATTTAATGCAAGTGCTGGGGCATATATTACAATACCCGTATACAAAATCTGGAAAGATATACAGGTTTGAAAGGTTATAAGTATGTAAAAATAACATTTAGTATGAATGTATTTAGTTTTTTGTGGGTAGAAACCTTACAAATGTGACGACTAGCCTTGTTTCAGGAAATCAGAGAAATCACTCTCTCTCACATTGTAACTCGCTCTTACTCATTCTCTCTCAAACTCTCTCATTCATTCTCTTACACTCTCTCACTCTTTCTCTCACACTTTCACAATGTCTCAATACCTTCTCTGCCAAGTACTTCTGTGTCCTTGTTTTCTTTTCCACAGTGCACATTGTCTTGCCTCTTTTTGTTCTTCTGTCTTCTTGTGCACAGCCCACACTTTTGAATAACCTCTCCAGGAGGCCTGATCAACAGAGCTTAAACCCGGGGAGCACCGGACGAATAAAGAAGACAGAACAAAAAGAGGCAAGAAAAGAAGTAGAGCTCTAGAAAAGAAAATGGGGACACTGAAGCAGTTGACAGAAGTGGTAGGGAGATATTGAGAGAGAGTGTGCATCAAGGATATTTTTGTATCCATCAGAAAGGCTTAGGAAACAACTGCATTTTTGTAGACTATATGATACCTGCCCAAGACATCTATGTTATTATATACAGTGGTGACTCTAGAAACAATATAAAGGGGGGGCACATAAGAAACCACAGTCAAAACTGGGGGATCATTAAACATTTCCACCATTAATTCATACCACTGAAAAACACACACACACACATATATATACACACTATACAGCCAAAAGTAATGTGTTCATGGAATTATACTTTTGTTACTGGACTAACATGGACTGGACGAACATAATACTTGATCATTCAACATGGGAAGCCTGAAGCCACAATTAAGTGTGACTAATCCTTGAAACAAATATTATACAGTAAATAACGCAATACATTTACTTCTCCACTCAATTATTTCAGGGCCTTGAAAGTTTTGTCCCCTGAAGTCACTACAAATACAGTGGGGTGTTTTATCTCTGGATAAGTAAAAATAGAATAGTTCCTACTGTAAGTTAAGTGCCAGGAAACAGAGCACCAAACACACACACCAGGACAGGCTATGCCACACCGACACCCATACACACACAAAAGGACAGGCTCTGCCACACCGACACCCAAACACACACACACCAGGACAGTCTCTGCCACACCAACACCCAAACACACACCAGGAAAGGCTCTGCCACACCAATACCAAAACACACACACACACCATGACAGGCTCTGCCACACCGACACCCAAACACACACACTAGGACAGGCTCTGCCACACCGGCACCCAGACACACACAAAAGGACAGTCTCTGCCACACTGACACCCAAACACACACCAGGACAGGCTCTGCCACACTGACATCCAAACACACAAAGGACAGGCTCTGACACCCAAACACACACTAGGAAAGGCTATGCCACACAGACACCCAGACACACACACCAAGACAGGCTCTGTCTCACTAATACCCAAACACACACACACCAGGACAGGCTCTGCCACACCGACACCCAGACACACACAAAAGGACAGGCTCTGCCACACCGACACCCAAACACACACACACACAAGGACAGTCTCTGCCACACCAACACCCAAACACACACCTGGAAAGGCTCTGCCACACCGACACCGAAACACAGACACAAGGACAGGCTCTGACACCCAAACACACACAGGACACGCTCTGCCACACTGAAACCCAAACACACACAGGACAGTCTCTGCAACACCGACACCCAAACACACACTAGGACAGGATATGCCACACTGGCACCCAGACACACACCAGGACATGCTCTCTCACACCGACACCCAAATACACACACCAGGACAAGCTCTGCCACACCGACACCCAAACACACACACATCAGGTCAGGCTCTGCCACACCGACACCCAAACACACATTCTAGGACAGACTCTGGCACACTGAGACCCAAACACACACAGGACAGGCTCTGCCACACCGATAC
Source organism: Spea bombifrons (assembly GCF_027358695.1). Taxonomy (NCBI): domain Eukaryota; kingdom Metazoa; phylum Chordata; class Amphibia; order Anura; family Pelobatidae; genus Spea; species Spea bombifrons. The sequence goes on from NC_071090.1 coordinate 38,999,432, forward strand.
CCAAACATACACAGGACAGGCTCTGCCACACTGACACCCAGACACACACACCAGGACAGGCTCTGCCACACCGACACCCAGACACACACACACACACACCAGGACAGGCTCTGCCACACCGACACCTAGACACACACACACACACACACACACACCAGGACAGGCTCTGCCACACTGACACCCAAACACACACCAGGGCAAACACACAAAGAGCAGGACACTATCTAAGACACAGACATCTAAATCCAGATGGATTTTCCACACTGCAATGTCGTTTATACCCCCCTTAGTGTTTTTGCCTCTTGTGTATTGACGCCTCAGCCAGCACCCTTTTAGTATTGATTAATGTGGTACCTCCACACCCTTGTATGATTGCCTCCAGCCACCACTATATGTATTAATGGCCCAAGCAAGCCCCTTTATTATTAATTTATGGGATGGCCCCATCACATATACGCGTTAGACATGCATTATTAACTACATAATAAGTACTTCTCTTTGAAGTAAAGACTATGATTGAAATATGATTTGAAAATAACAGCTGAACTGGCAGTTTCTTTAATATTAGATCCTGCTGTCGATATATATTAATATTAGACCCTGCTGCCGATAGCAGGTATAGATCAATACATTAACACACAAACCCAGATTGGGTAGAATTAATGTGTGGATGCATTGTGTGGATGAGTGAGAGTACAAATTAATATGTGGATGAATTGTCTGAATGAGGGATGAATTGTGTATTGAGTATGAATTAATGTGTGGATGAATTGTCTGAATGAAAGTGTGAATTAGTGACTGACTGTAAAAGTGTTTGTGTGTATCAGGTGTATAATTGTGGAAAGACAAAAATGGCAGAAGCAGGGTGTTTGAGCTTTTGTGACCAAGATGGCACAGGCAGGGTGTTTATGGGACAAAGATGGCACAGGCCGGGCTGTTTGGGGACAAATCGGCAGCAGGGGCTAATATTAATATACATGGGCAGCAGTGTCTAATATTTATATATATATATATATATATATATATATATATATATATATATATATATATATAATACTTCTACTACCCCTTAAATTTAAGTGGAAGGGTTTCTATCACCTTTACCCACCATAACTTATGTAATGGTATTTCTTGGCTACTCCAAGCCTCAACTATTAAGCCAGTATCGCAACTTCATGCTGACGAGTCCCATTAAGGACAAAACAGCTGTCAATGAGTGGTGATATGGCTATTGCACCTCTTATAGGGTTTAATATTAAAGAAACTGCCAGTTCAGCTGTTATTTTGAAATCATATCTCAATTTCAAGAGATAAATACTTATTTTGTAGTTAAAAATGTATGTATAATGTATATATGTGATGGGGCCATCAATAATAATAAATCAATAATAAAGGGAGGGGCTTGCTGGGGGCCTTAATACAAGCAGTGCTGGCTGGAGGCGATCATACAAGGGTCTGGGGGCACCACATTAATCTATACTAAAAAGGTGCTGGCTGAGGCATCAATACGCAAGGGGCAAAAACACTAAGGGGGTATCAACTACAATGCGGTGTGGAAAATCCATCCTGGTGTAGATGTCTGTGTCGTAGATTGTGTCCTGCTGTTTGTGTGTTTTTGGTTATCAGTATAGCAGAGCCTGTCCTGGTGTGTGTGTGTGTCAGTGTAGCAGAGTCTGTCCTGGTGTGTGTGTGTGTGTATGGGTGTTGGTGTGACAGAGCCTGTCCTGGTGTGTGTGTTTGGGTGTCAATGTGACAGAGCATGTCCTGGTGTGTGTCTGTATTGGTGTGACAGAGCCTGTCCTGGCGTGTGTGTTTGGGTGTCGGTGTGGCAGAGCCTGTCCTGGTGTGTATGTCTGGGTATCAGTGTGGCAGAACATGTCCTGGTGTGTGTGTCTGGGTGTCAGTGTGACACAGCCTGTCCTGGTGTGTGTGTGTGTCTGGGTGTCAGTGTGGCAGAGCCTGTCCTGGTGTGTGTGTTTGGATGTCAGTGTTGCAGAGCCTGTCCTAGTGTGTGTGTTCGGGTGTCAGTGTGGCAGAGCCTGTCCTGTGTGTGTCTTGGTGTTGGTGTGGCAGGGCCTGTCCTGGTGTGTGTGTGTTTGGGTGTCGGTGTGGCAGGGCCTGTTCTGGTGTGTGTGTTTGGATGTCGGTGTGGCAGAACCTGTCCTGGTGCGTGTGTTTGGGTGTCGGTGTGGCACATAGCAGGGTTCCAAGGTGCGCATGCTGGCTGGTGCTGGAAGTGATTCCGGGGACAAGAGGAGGATACATGTTGGTGATCTCTGGGAGTTACTACAGCTCTCTTGGTGAACCCATTACAGTTAAAAACATTGGTTTCTTTGACACAAAATAGTGTTGTACTTTATATATATATTTACTTTATAGGTGACATATCTCATAACAACTACATGCAGCCCTTTGCCTAAAAAAGTTGCTGACCTGAAAACAGCAGAATTTCTAACAAAGGAAATACTGCAGTATCAGTTCTTGGTTCGTTTAAAGGTCATATTTTTGCATATAAAAATAATAAATAAAAAAATGTAAATGCTACATTTCAGCATCCTATGGACAAAATGGATTGCCTCTGAAATAAAATTTGTTAAAAACCTGACATAGCTTTGTTTTCAGGTTTTTTGCTCATTTAAAAAAATTAAAATGTATGCAACTTTTGTTCCATGTTTTAGTTGTTGCTTACCATTTCTATAATAAAAATGATTGTTCCAAGAATGCGCACAGACCTGTTAAAACGAAGTTCTAAATACTGCAAAACATAAGAGAAAAATATTGCACACAATCTATTTGACTATTATTATTAATACAAATATTAAGTCACAGCATATTTTCATAGCAATATTACTCACTTTTCCAACTATAGAATGTATATCAAATATAAATCACAGAATATGGTCTAATATGCAATAACTCTTATAATATCTCTGTAAAATTATAAAGACTAAGATCTGTTCACTTACAAAATTATTACTTAGTCTCAAACAATTTACATATCACACAAATCAGTTTTTTTTAACAGACATAATTTTTCAACCCTACCTCATATGTACTTGTTATTTCAAGTCTGTAGAAAACAGGAAGAAATATTTCTGCACTAATAATAACAACCAAAGCATATGATATGGCAAATATGAGGTACATTGCTCCGTATCGATAGACATCTGCTGGTGTACCCAGAATGGTAACTGCAGACATAAAGCTTGCAGTGAGGGAAAGAGCTACAGGAACAGCGGTCATGCTTCTTCCTCCTGCAAGGAATTCCTGGGATGTTTCCTTTCCAATTCCAACATAGGCAAAATACACTCCAATAGCTGCAGAAATGAATAAAACCACTGCAAACACCACATAATCCCAGGCAGTGAAGTAACCGATGTTGCTCATAGTGTCTACAAGTGAATGTTTAGTGTCTGAGAAAATGAAAGACTGATTTATCTACATTGCAGAACAGGTTTATATTTCACACTTATTGTTTGCATTACCAGCGAAAAAATTATAATAGCTGTACACTTGCCAACTTTCGGGAATGAATGTTAAGGTTTATGTAACAGGTTTTAAGGGATGGGCATTTAATTGACTGGGTCGTAGTACACCCTAAAATAAATAATAATAATAAAATAAAACCTTTTGTGTTTATACAAAATCAATACATAACTTTTGCATTTCAAAACTCATTCATGTATTAATATTTAATGCAGAAATAAAATAAAACTACACTTTATGGACAAAAGTATTGTGAAACCTGACCATTACACTAGCAGTCACTTTTATGACATTGCATTCTAAATACATAGACATTATTATATACTTGGTCCCCCGTTGCAGCTATAACAGCTTCCACTCTTCTGGGAAGGCATTCCACAAGATTTTGGAGTGTTTCTGTGGGAATGTCCCCTTCAGCATACAAAGGCATATTGGTCAATGCTATGCTTCCGACTATGAGAACAGTTTGGGGAAGGCCCTTTTCTATTCCAGCATGACTGTGCCTTAGTGCCCAAAGTAAGGTCCATAGAGACATGGTGTCACATATAGTTGGATGAATTTGATGTGGAGGAACTTGACCGGCCTGCACAGAGCGCTGACCTCAACCCCATCGAACACCTTTGATCTGAACTGGAACGGAGATTGCGAGGCAGGACTTCTCTTCCAACATCAGTGTCTAACCTCACAAATGCTCTACTGGATGAAAGAGCAAGAATTCCCACAGATACACTCCCAAGCGCCGGCGCAGGGAACTCTGATCTCTGACAGCCGGGGAATGTCTGCGCGATGCCTCCTTCCGGCTGCAGCGTGAGTCTACACGCTGCCCCAGCTACATGACAGGAGACTCAGAAGTACCGGTAAGTGGGGCGGGGGGGGTGTTAAATGGGGGGCATAAGGCATTTCTGGAGGCGTGGTGCTCTGTGAAATGCCTTTTATAACCCTCTATACATAACTCTCTATACGCCACTCTGCCTCCTGAAATGCCTTAAACCTCCCTATATGCCACTCTTCCCCATAATATGCCTTTTAACCCTCTAAGTGCGAGAGTGGCATATAGGGTTAAAAGGCATATCATGGGGCACAGTGGCATATAGGGTTAAAAGGCATATCATGGGGCACAGTGGTATTTAGAGGGTTAAAAGGCATATCATGGGGCACAGTGGCATATAGGGGGTATAAGGCATCTCTGGGGCAGATGTGCATAACTGGGGGGCAGGTTGGAAAATAGAAGGAAATAAAACCAAAATATTTTTCTCAATCATAGCTTTTATTAAAAAAATAGTTTAAATGAATTAACATTTACTGGTAAAACTTTTTTCCTATAGGGTCGTCTTATATTCAGGCTTTTTCTTTTTTTCCTAAATTAATATTAAGATTTGGGGGGTCGTCTTATAATCAGGGTCGTCTTATAATCGAGCAAATACGGTAATTGTTAAAAGTTTGATATCATCTGATACTACCTCTCCTGCTGCTCATTCTTACAGTGGCCTACACATGAACTATACCCCTAGACATGAAGATAGAAAAAGTGGAGGTGCTGGAATTGCTAGAGTGTTCCCATCCCCTTTCAAACATTCCCTCAAATCTTCTGTTTTAAAGAAACCTTTCCTAGATGCCATATCCACCTTCAAACTTTAGTCCTGTGTTTCTTCTCCCATTGGCCTTCAAAATACCAGAACATTTAATGTAAAATTCTCTAACCCAGTTCCTTTCCTAAAACTCTGTGCGTCTACTTATTTACTAGACTTGGGCACCAGGGAGGTCTTCGTGTTCGTCTTCGTGCTCGTCTTTGGCAAAAACAAAAAATCTTCGTGTTCCGCGAATAGTCGCCCGTTCCTGTCTTCTCTTTGGGCGAATATTCGCGGATATTCTTCATGTTCTCTTCGTTTTTTCTGCTTTTGTATAAGGGGTTAATACGGGGTTAAGGCATACCGCAGCAGCTCTGGTGCCAGGAGTTTAAATGTCCATATGAGCAACTCTATTGGTCGCCAGCTCGTCTGCCATCAACTAAGCGACTTTATTGGTCATTCGTACAGACTTTTAACTGTTGCAGCAGGGAGACCAGTGGTCTCTCCCGGCCAAGTTACGGCACCAGGATTTAAAAAGAATCCTAATGCAGCAACTTGTCCGGCAGAGACCACTGGTCTCCCTGCTCTATCAGTTAAATGTCCGTACAAGCGACTTTATTGGTCGTTTGTACAGACTTTTAACTGTTGCAGCAGGGAGACCAGTGGTCAGGTTGCACCTTAAGGAGTTAAGGAGCCGTACGAGTGAGCCTACTGGTCGCTTGCACGGCCCTTTAACCTATGGATTTCCACTCCCGTTATCTAACGCAGCATTGCAGGGGTTAATGAGAGCGGAAATCCGTAGGTTTGCTGTCAGGAGTTAAAAAGGCCGTGCGAGTGAGCCTATTGGTCACCTGCAGGGACCTCCACTGGCATCATGTTTTCATGTTTGCCAGAAGACGAATGCACAAGTCTATTATTTACCTTCTTGGACCTCTTTGTAGTCTTTGATGCTGTTGACTAGACTGGCTCGTTCTCATACGAATGCATTTCCGTGCTGAATTTTACAGTTTCATCCATTCATCCAAATAATGAACCAACAAATGCCACATTGGATGAAAGAAAGTTCATTCATTCAATCCGTCCCCATGGCCACCATTTTAACTACACTAAGACGAGGAGAATCTCCTCACTAAGAGGATGGACATTGAGTGAGCTAATCTTTGTTTGCCCAATCAGCTTACTCATGTCACATCTTGCTGAGGGCTTGTCAACTGGCTGTACTGCATTTTTCAAAGAAAGAAAAAACAGACTAGTAATGAAGAGAGCCTATATAAGAGCAGACCAGGCAGGGTTCCTTTCATTTCACTGTCACTGCTTTATTTAACACTTCTGAACTGCACTTCTGAGACTTGATGAGGCTCTGTTCTGAGTCCTCTACTGTCCTCTATCTACACATCCTACCTTGGAAAACAAATCTCTTCTTTTGCATTCCAGTACAATTTCTATGCTGACAACATTGTAATTCACCTTATCTGACCTGTTGCCCTATCTGCTAACAAGCCTAAGTTCAGATTTCCAAATATTCTATTACATAAATCAGGGGCATCCGACATGCAGCCAGCAGGACCTCGAGGTGTGGCCCGAGTGAGATCGGCAGCCAGGGCAACCGGGATCACAAGGGCCCTGCTGCTTACCTGTGGGAGGGTCTTTTGTACTGCGCAGAGGAAGCGGAACCCAGCAGAGTCACCTGATTGTGTGTGACATCACATGACTCTGCTCCATTCCTGCTTCCTCTGTGCAGTACAAGAGAAGTCCAGTACAATAGAACCTAGAGGGAGGCCACCGCCCCTGTTGAAGTCTGTGAGCGGCATTGAGAGAGCTGCAGTGCAGGTAAGGGGGTAGGGGAGGGTGTTTGAGGGATTGAGGGAATTAATCTGTGAATGAATGAGTATATGAATGAATGAGTGTTTGTGTGTGTGATAGCATGGATGTGCAAGTGGGGGGCATGGTACAGGGTGTCTGTAAGTGATGTGCAGACCCCATACTGCTGGCAGCATCAATACACAAGGGGGCAGCTAGCCAGGTTTCAGCACGTACTGGCTGACTTGTCATGATAGGAGTGTTATTGCTTACAGCAATCACAGTCCCATCATGCCTAGGTTCCAGCATTTACTGGTTGCCTGGGTATGATAGGAGTGCCAAGTGCCAAGTCATATTGTCTAATTTTGTTGTCCAATTTTGGTGTGTTACTTACTTTTAATAAAAGTGCGGTTAACACGCCAAAATTGGACAACAAAATACAATAACAATATTAATTTATATATGATTGTTGACAGCAATCACACTCCTATCATGCCCAGCTAACCAGTACATGCTGGAATCTGGGTATGGCTGAGATTGCTGTTAATTTTTTTGAACAATTTTGGTGTGTAACTTACTTTTATTAAAAGTGTGTGATTTTTTATTATTTTTAAAGGTGGGGGTCATTTCCGGTTTCGGCTAAGTGAACCCTGAATTTCCAGTTTTGGTCCAGAACTTTCATTTCGGTGCATCGCTAGATTAAATAGAACTATTTAATTTTTACTTATCCAGAATCCTGAATTTGTAGTCACAAAACTTTCTAGGCCCAGAAATCAGTGCGAGGAAAAGTAAAGGTTTTGTGTAATTTACTTTATTTTAATCTGCATATCTTATTAAAGGCTCTATTTTCTCACAGTGAAAAATGAGTGCGGCCCGCGCACGTATACAATTCTGATGAAGTGGCCCACTGCAGAAAAAACTTGGACACCCCTGACATAAGTTATGGTGGGTTAATTTCACTTAAAATTAAGGGGTCGTTTCCTCCTTAATGGGACTCATCAGCATGAGTGGTGATCTGGCTACTGCACCTCTTCCCGAGTTTTGTCTAAAGGCTGTCTTTTAGAGCGGGCAATTACTTTCAAGAGATCCACGTATAAAGTGGATATAGAGGCAAAAGGTGATTATTGTTGACCTTATATGCATGCACCCACCTTCTACTACCCCAAATATTCTATTAACCATTCCCTTCTCTATGATTTCCATCTCTCTTCAATTATGATCGCTTTTTTCATGTATTTTACAAGAACTCATTTTGTCAAACTCTCCTCTAATTATTTTAACTTTAAATACTCACTAAAAAACTATTAAAGCACATACAGTCTGTCCTACTACCTGCATTCTGCAAATACATTATCTGTTCTCCCTATTGTCAAGCTCTTCACACAGAGCTGTAGCTAGCTCCTTTTGCTCCCGAGGCAAGAATGGAAAATTGTGCCCCCCAGCTATTTTTTTTACAGAGGTTATTTTATTTACACTGCCCATAAACACTGCCTTTACACACACCTGTCCATAAACAGGCATACACATACACGCTGCCTTTACAGACACCTGCCCATAAACACACATATACAGATACACTGCCCTTACACACGACTGCCCTTACATACACTTGGCCATTAATACGTATATACGTATACACTGCCCTTACACACGACTGCCTTTACACACATACACACACCAGCTTACAAACATACAAATACCTACATTGCTCTTACACACACAATCCCCATACACACACCAGGTTACAAACACACACACACACATACATATACACATATACACTGGCCTTACACATGACTGCCCTTACACACTGCCTTTACACACATCTGTCCATTAACATGCATGTACACATACACTGCCTTTACACACACCTGCCCTCACACGCCTGCTTACAAACACACAAATACCTACACTGCTCTTACACATACACTGCCCTTACATACACACTGCCCTTATACACACACACTGTCCTTAACCACACACCAGCTTACAAACATATACACAGCCCTTCCACCTCTTTCTTCCCATCTCTTACTTTTCCCAGCTCGCAGCTGCCCCCGAGGCCTCTCTAGCCTCATCCTTCCTACGGCCCTGTCTTCACATAACCCTTCCTGTTACCAAATCCTCCACACCCAAGCAGTCCCTAACTTTTTTTTTCTCATTCCCCTTTAACTTCCTGATAGATGGCAAAGTTGGAAGAGCAGAGAGTTTTTCCTTCTTTACATGTATGTCTTAATATGTGTTAATGTAATAGCCAATTGTAATCTTATTGTTCATTGTAATGAGCAAATCTAACAGGAAAGGTAACAACCAAGGTCCTCCAGTCACCGGCAAACACTGTATTCCTAATGGACATTAATTCTCAATGGACACAAAAAACAGAGGATGTCACTACCCTACTTCATATGAAATAAATAACTATATCCAAACTTATTAGTGAGTATGTTACTGCATGTATATTCAGACATGCTTGTGTTATTCAAATTTATATTTTTAATGACGTACTCAAAAACCCCAGAAGCAACAAAAGGATTATGAATATGCTTCACTTGGCAGAACAGGAGCTGATTCATTTTTACAACACATTGTGCTCTGACCACACCAGATGAAGCAATGTCTGCTGATTTGCAAAGTATTTTTATTACAACAAGTTGTGAAAGTATATTGAAATAGACAATATCATTATCTTGGCTCTGGGAAAGTCAATCAAGGTTGCCTTGTAAATTTTAGGGAATTCACTTAGTAGTAACTTGATTATTAGGGATCCATCAGATACATAAAACACAGTAAATGCTACAAACCTCTATTCTTCTGTTCATGTAGAGGATTAAGTAATGCAGCTATATTCACCATGGGTGTGAGTTCTAGAAACTGAGCAATATACTGTTGCAGTTAAAATGATCTTGTAGGTATACACACACTGTTTTAATGGAAACCAGATTTACTATTGATTATTTTTAATTTTGTGCTCAAACATGTCGCAGAATGGCCAACCAAATACATTGCTGAAGGGCTAGTTAGGTGCCTTAGCAGGGCCTCAAATACCGACATCAGGGACCTGCAGCTGATGTCAGTGGGCAGTCCGGAGCTAAGAAGTTCCCAGGTATGCTCAGGCGAGGGCTGGCAGCCTACGGCCTGGGGGGCAGGTCTAGTCAATTGGCCCATTGCACCACCGAATCAGCCCACCATCCATGCCCATCTTTTCCTGATTTTCTAACACATGTTGATCTAATAAAATGGGATTGGGAGTACGTCAGTACACTAAAAAAAGTCATCATACACTGGACGCCTGAAGTCACAATTTAACACGACTAATCCTTTTTAATAAAATATGCAGATAGAAATAGATTAAATAACACAAAACCTTCACTTTTCTGCTCACTGATTTCTGGGCCTAGAAAGTTTTGTCCTTTAAATTGACTATAGTTCAATTTATTCCTATGGAAAGTGCCAGGAAACAGATGATCAAATACACACCAGGACAGGCTCTGCCACACCGATACCCAAACACACACACCAGGACAGGCTCTGCCACACCGACAGCCAAATACAAACACCAGTAAAAAGAAAAAATGGTTTAGCACTCAACTCCCAGGAAGCTGGGTGCTAGCAAGAAAAAAGGGGACAGCATAAACCCTCTTGAAGTATACGAACACAGAAAAGAATCCCAGGACTCCAAACAGCTTCCAATCCTTAGGTTACTTTATTCAGAGAAAGCAAAACAAAACAGCAACGTTTTGGCCACACTGACACCCAAACACACCCACAACAGGACAGGCTCTGCAACACCGACACCCAAACACACACACCGGGACAGGCTCTGCCACACCAACAACCAAACACACACACACCAGGACAGACATTGCCACACCGACACCCAAACACACACATGTGCACCAGGACAGGCTCTGCCACACCTACAGCCAAACACACACACCAGGACAGGCTCTGCCACACCGACACCCAAACACACACACACACACCAGGACAGGCTCTACCACACCGACACCCAAGCACGCACACACACGCACACCAGGACAGACGGGCTAATCTACAACAATAATAAAAAACTAAAGTATTTTCCACACTGCTTTGTCATTGACCCCAATTTTAGTGTTTTTGCCCCCTTTTGTGTAATGGCCCCAGTTGCTACCCTTGTGTATTGATGCCGCCCGCATAGATAAAATGCTGCCCTGTAGCTTGGGGGATGTGTATCTGACTAGTTTGTTCCTTCCATGAGTCTATACATCCCCCATGCCGCAGGGCAGCATTTTATCTGGGCTAGTTAGCAGAATGTAAAAGCTATATGTGTCCTGAAAAACATGGCCAATGCAGTCACCCTAATGCGCCCACACCCTTGTGTATTGCCCCCAGCTAGCCCCACATTGTATATTTATCCCACCGCCCAGGCCCCCCTTTAGTATTGATTCATGTGATGCCCCCAGCCAGCACCCTCTCGTTAATTAATGCTCCCCCCCAAAAACACCCAGATTTCACTCACTGGATCTGCCCAACACCCAGAATGGAACCATAGGACTTCCACCTTTGCCCCCAAACAACCTGCCTGTGGTATCCTCAAACAGCCTCCCTGTGCAATGGTTCCCCCCCACTTACACATCAATGCAATCACACACGTATTCATTCATTCATTCATTTATTATTCACAAACATTCATTCACTCATTCATATATTTCCTCATTTACATATACTAATCATTTACAGATACTCATTCATTCATTCATTCATTGGCAGATACTCATTCATTCCCTCAATCATGCATTGTCAGGACTTACCAGGAGCTGGAGCCCAATTGCAGGAGATGGCGCACACCCTTGCAAAATAACACACCTCAGAGTGACATTATGGAGAAATCACTAGAGCAGTGAGAGTGTGCACGGGGGCAAAACAGGTACGCGGTACAGACAGGGGATATCCAGAAGTAGAGTCAAACGTAAGCAGAGGTGAGGGCCGGCAGACAGGGTTCACAAATGGTGTATCAAGGCAGAGGTCAAAGTCCAGGGAATCAGGCATATAATAACCACACATCCAGAAGCAAAAACAAACAACCAGATACTGGGCTGGAGGTGAGGCTGATCTTTTCAAGCCTGATGACGAGGCCAGGTGAGAGAGGTGGAGTTTAGTCCATAACAGAACTAGGTGGTAACACCTCAGTGAGTTTAAGTCCAGCCAGGCCTCTTAAAGGGGCGGCCACGCCTTGCAGTCTGGGGGACTCTGGGTGATGCCTGACACGCATACTCATTCATACAACCTCCCCCACCCCCTTACCTGAACTGTAGATCACTCTGTGCTACTCGCAGACTTCTGCAGGAGCCGCTGTATCCCTCTGTATTCTTTTCTTGTACCACCCGGGAAAGCAGGAACGGAGTGGAGTCATGTGACGTAAGGTCACGTGACTCCGCTGGTTTCCTTCTTGTCTTGGGTGGAAGAAGAGACGCTGCTCGCACAGCGAGCAATGCATAGGTAAGTGGCAGGGCCTCTGTGGAAGTGATTGCGGGGGTTGCAACCCCTACAATCACGAATATTGTGGGCTTTTGTCCCACATTAAAGACGGCCATGACAGTCGTGCAGCTGCCACTCGGCCAGCCATTTTATTAACATTTAGGGCGCCGTGGGAGGCAATTGCATCCCGGCCCAACCCGCCCCTGGGTATGTTTATGTTTTGAGCTTGACTTGACCTTGTGTATCCTGATTTCTGGCTTCCTGACCCTGGCTTGTATTTCATTTATCCTGAACTCTGTATCAAGACCCTGGCTTGTGACAATACTTCGATACAGTGTATCTCTTGTTGTCCTACATTGTATCAGTGTCTCCACCTTACGCCGTGCATGACACATTTATAATTAGAAACTTGAATATACTTTTGCTTTTTCAAGCAGGAATCAAATTCATTCATTTTAATTCATTCACATTATAGCCTTAGTTTCTCTAATTCTAGCGGACAATGGTTCCATTTGTTGAATATATAAGAGTGGAGCCATTCCATTACCAACCTGGAACCCGTCTGCTGTAATTCCTGGTCCTATTATACCCACTACCGGACCTGAGTACAAGGCCATTGTTGCTGTTTGAATGGTCATGTGGAACCCCTATTTCTGAAAACTTAATATGTTGGCGATCACGGCTAAATAGATTTTGGTGTCCGTATTGATAAGCAAGGCCAGACAATAATTAGTTCGATTAATGTTGTCTTTTTCTGGTTTTAGAATCAGTGAAATTGTGGTTCCCTTTTTTATCTTTAATTTCATTACATATTCCTGTTATATATCAACCAAATCTTTTAGAAAAAAAAAGATTTGTGTCTTCATCTGGACCTGAAGCTTTAGTTTGTTTTAACTGGTCATTAACAAAATAAATCTCAGATTTCCTAAATGACAAATTTAATTCAGTCAATTGTACCTCATTTAAACTAGGTCAGTAAGTCAGTATCTCAAAGCAATCGATTTTGCTCACATGTTTCCTCAGACGTGAACGGGCACACCTTGGGGGGGCTGCTCAGTTGAGCACCGTGAAGAGGGGGGCTCGTTACTGCAGCAAGTGTCTCGATTATGACCGATGGCCATCCTCTTCACCGACATCACCATGATTGCTGGAGTGGGAGGTCACACAGGTCTCGCAAGGCTTCCAGCTGATCTGTGAAATCCATGGCATCATCAGTGAGGCAGGCTTTGCAGGCAGTATTGGCCTCAAGGGCCATGCAGGCCTCGTCGGCCACATTGAGAAGTCACGCGGGAGTGCGTAAAGCGGCAGGCAGATGTTGGCGGCAAACGGGCAGGACTCGAGGGGTGAGTAGGGCTGTATAGAGGGAGGCTCCCGTGCGACACAGTAAAGGGTCCTTTGAGGTCGAAGTAGATGTTCCCCTTCACCTTGCAACCCTCTTACCACCTGGAAGGCGAGGGGGTGACAGCTCCTCAGGTGAGGCTTTCTCTACCCCCTAGGCCCTGAGTTAATGGCAATGTTGGGTGGCTTGTCTGGGCGCAATGCCATGCCGTTGGTATCTGGGCTATCCCCTGAGCTCAATGTAGGGCATGATCTATTTCCTCTTTTATCGCTACAGGCCAAAGCCCCTCCTGCACATGTGAATTCTGCCTGGATGTTGAGGACGTCTGACCTGTATCAATGCATGGAGCAGTGCATGTCACCGGGACCTTCTAGCAATGTAATGTTTGCTACGGCGCAACAGAAGGTTTGTCGGTCTCTAGGTGGTGAGTATGCCTTTCATTCCCTGGCGGTTGACCGAAGGGGGACCTTTGCAGGGCCTTCGTGAGTTTTTAGATGGGATCATGGGGGCAGTCCAGGGCCACAGGGGTAGATTTGGACAGGCAGATGTGTTCGCCTGAAGCTTCCTCTTCAGTTCCCAGGTTAGGTCAGGGGGGTGGCCTCCTGGGTGTTGGGGTTAGGGCAGGGATGAGCAGTCCGCGGCTGTTGATCAGCTGATCAAGGGGTGGCTGATGTGGCCTGGGGACGGCTTAAAGTATTAAGAGTGGCAGTGCCTCAACGCCACTCCTGTGACCCAGAGATTCTCCTTGGTAACCCCTAAAAGTGGTGGTTCACTCTGAGTCTCTGGGTAAAACCTAGTATGCTTATGGCCAACTAACTAAAACATAATGAGAAAAATAATAGTTTACTGCAATAAAAAATATCACAATACCTGTTGTGCTGTTATGAAAAATATATACTTTTGTTTGTTGGAAACAATGCATTCTGTCACTCTGAATATAAAATCAGCTTACTTTCCTTGCTTTTCTACTTCTCTGGTTTTCCTGCCTTTTGCAAAGTCTTTTTTTCTCTGCTTTCTGACTACCTCTTGCGGGCTTTTTCCCTTCTATTCTATTGTTTCCTCTTTCTTTGGCAATTTCTTTTGTACCTCACTTGCTGACATCTTTACTGTTTTATATTTTTTTCCCCATTTTTCTTTTATCTTGCTTGCTTGCCTTTTACGTTTTTTCATCCTCTTTCTAACTTACTGTACATTCTGTTGCCCCTCCACACACACACACACACACACACACACACACATATATATATACATACTTATAAACACACACATATATACAAACATATACATATACAGTACACACATACATACACATCAATACATCTACACAAACAAACATACACATACATGCATATGCATAGGGTTGTCGGGTTGTTTGAGGGCTAAAAGACCACATTTGGGAGGTGCGCATTTTTGAATTGGGACTTTTGACATTTGATCATCCTGCCCTCGTGTTATTTGGGACATTTTTGAAATAGGTCAATTCAATTTACCTCATAAAATCATATATTTTTGAAAACTAGACAACCCAGGTTATTTAAAATGATAGTATTTTAAGTATTTCCATACTCACATTTTACCACCAGTGTTTGTCATAATTTGCAGTAGTATTTTTGTGGGGGGTTTATCACACACATTGTGCTTCAGAAATGAATTTACAGCTCCAGGCATATGTCACTTCCAAACAAAACCCTAATACATATTCAGTAACTTCTTCTCAGTAGATTGATATCACCCATGCATACGGTTGTCGGGTTGTTTTGGGACAAAAAAAAACACATTTAGGAGGTATGCAGTATTCAATTTGGAATTTTCATATTTGACCATGCTGCCCCATGTCCTATTTGGGATATCTTTGAACCCAGTCAATTCAATGTACCCCAACAAACCATATATTTTTGAAAAGTATACACCTCAGGGTATTTCAAATGCTCTTTACATGCACTAGTTCCACTACCAGCTTTTTTGTCAATGGTTGTGGTATTAATTTTGTTGTGTTTTCACAATTTCACACATTGTTGTGTTTTCCATTTTCTATTAATAAAAAAAAAATTTACAATTACAAGTAACACCAAACTCAGCAATTCTGGAATATATGCATCATTTTTTGTCAGTCATTAAGAGTGTTGTGCTTTTCATGTTCTCAAACATATAGATGATCAGTGGCGTAAAAAAAAACATTTTATTATCAACACTGGAAAATATAGAGTTGCCCAAATTATTTGGAATCTGAATAATGTTGAAAACTGACTTTTATCAATATTATATGTATTAAAAAATTAGCTAGCTGTAAATCATTTTGCAAGGTGATCACCATTATTTACAATTAATTATAAATTTCCATTCAAATGATATATAAAATAAAATAAAGAATAGGGAACAAAATTCCATTATTTTTTCATATATGAATTCCATTAACTACTTCCTTTTTTTCTGTGTATTTCATTTCAAGATGATGGAAAGCAGGATTGTCTGTTCCACAGTCCAGGTATGCATCTGTATTATTGCGTTTATAATTTAAAACCTCAACCTTTTCACTCTGCAAAAGAAGAGTTCAAATTATTTATAATGTCATTTAAATGTATTTCTGTGGTATTCTATCATTAAGTTCCATTTATCTTTACATACCACAATACATTTAGGGACATAGATACATTTTCTAATCAGTTATTTATCATTTGTGGTACATTATAAGTATAGCAGTGTGGAACGACTATATGTTTAGTTCCTAGGCAATGATTATTCTTAGCAAGTGTATCCCTTGTTATAATATACCGAATCAGTAAAGTATATTTCTTAACATGTGATATATGTGCTCAATTTAAAATGTGAACAACAAATAAAAATATATATAATGCTCCCCCCAATGTTGTACTGCAGCACCCAGCCTAAGTATTCCTCCAAATACTCCAAGAACAAATATAATGAGAAGAAGGGGCACATGTACATAGGGAGAGAAAACAAAAATTCCACAATAGTGTAGTATGATTAGAAAAAGCAGACTAGAGATACTACTGATTGCACTCACAAAAGTAGATGGATATCAGGCTCTTCAAATATTGTAAAAGGAAAAATCCTTTTATTCATTTCACTCTCCTGAAGAAGCTGGGACAAACCGGCGAAACGTGTTGAGAGACTTTTGCATTTGAAAGGACTACTTTCCAGAGGACGTTATATCGTCCTTTATACTTCTTTACTAATACTGGGCTCGTTTGCATGACTCTCTAGTTATGCACCATGTCTTGTAAGTGGATTTAGTATTTTAAGTGTATGAGTTGGAATATACTGCAGCATTGCTGCTTTTACTTTTATAGATTTCAAGAAATTATTAAAGAAAACCTTTTACAATATTTGAAGAGCCTGATATCCATCTACGTTTGTGAGTGCAATCAGTAGTATCTCTAGTCTGCTTTTCCTAATCATACTACACTATTGTGGAATTTTTGTTTTCTCTCCCTATGTACATGCGCCCCTTCTTCTGATTATATTTATAATATACCGAAGACAGAAAACAAGTATTTGTTATGAATTTCTGATAAAAGCACAAGCTACAGCTGCTAGTAAGAACACAAGCCATATTTTTACTAGCAGACCACAAAGTTCATAATCAGGGCAGGTCCCAACACCAGCCAGGGACTTGCATGGCACGCTGAGATGACAAGTGTCATAACATTATATTACATTTATTTTTAAAGTGTCAATGGCTTCAATTGTTCTATTACAGTGAGGACAGTGAAAATTAACATTAATACTAACATTGACAACTTACAAAACAACAATAACATTAAGACAGGTACAAATCTATTAGGCATTTACTTCATCATCATCAAAAGCAGGAAAACATTTATAAAAATATCTGGGCCACCAAAAATCTGGATAATTGACTCCTTTGCAATTATTGGGTAGATTGTGGGGTAACATAAACCAACATCATTTTGTCTTGTCAACAGACCACCAGAGGAGTCAAATTAAGATATGCAAGTATTCTGAAATTATGGTAGTGTGCCCAGGCTGTGGCGGGAAAGATTTTGCTTTAGATAGCAAAATTACTTATACTGTTTTATATAACATCAGCATTATGTTTTCATCATAGTCAACTAAATGTTGGTCAGAGGAGCATAGGCAACTCTCAATGCAAACTTCTATCTCCGTATGTTGGTAACATTTGGAAAAAACAATAACATGACACATTATTAAGACCATACTTACTGTTTCATTTCTACACCATGTAATCAAGGTCTTCCAGTAGGAGAAGTCTTCGGATGTTAAGAGGCAGTCTCGGTTTGTATTTTGTTTTAATCCTCCTGAAAAGAAAGATATTTGCATATGTAAATATAATGGAAAGCATTAAACAACTATCATGGGGTAAAATTGGTAGCACAATGTTTAAACATCCTCAGGCTGGCAGTCTAAAATAATACATTTTAGCGGACTTGATTTTCTCTTTGCTGTGTTCCTGTATATTTCTTTGTACTTATGTGTGTATATTTGTTCTCACTGCCTTCTATTTTCCATGGGTTCATGTGTGCACATCGCTCTTGTTCCACATGTCTAGGAACTCTGTTCACAAATCTTTTGGGAAAACTCTCAGCTTCAAATTAGGAAATATCTCCAGACTTTCCAAAATCTTGTGAGCTCCCCATTACAAGGTTGGTCAAGTTGCAAGGGCTCAGAAATGAATTTCTGATATACACTTGACTATTTCATTATTTGTCTGTGTAGTGTATATAAAGGCAACTCATACCTGTTGTGATATCTTCAAAACACTTATTTACTAAATTGTTCATGTAAACACATAATCTTATATTAGTAGGGACCCTCTGCAATAAAAATGAAAACTTCTATAGTGCTTATGAAAAATCTAGAGACACAATGCCTTCAGTGGTGTCGGTGGGGGGGTTCAGAGGGGGTCATGGCCCCCCCTACATCATGCTGTCCCCCCCCCATGTGCAATTGTGTCCAATTGAAACACTGTTTTTTTGGCGCAGCCGGAGGAAAGAGAGAGGTGCCAAGCAGTTGCTGAGGAATAAGTTTTCAGCAACCGCTCGGCGCCTCTCACTCTCCTCTGCGAGCCCTCTGTCTCAGTTGTGGTGCCGGCAGAGCAGGGAGACAGAGGCCTCGCGATCCCACCACAGCACTTCTACAAGGTAAGTGAACTTCAAAGGGGGGGGGATAGTGAGATGGGGAGAGAGGGTAGATAGTGAGGAGGGGGTAGATAGGCAGAAGGGAGTAGATAGGGAGGAGGGAGTGAGAAGGGGTAGATAGGGCAGAAGGGATTGAGAAGGGGTAGATAGGACAGAAGAGAGTGAGAAGGGGTAGATGGGGCATAAGGGAATGAGAAGGGGTAGATAGGGCAAGAGGGAGTGAAAAGGGGTAGATAGGGAGAAGGGATAGATAGGAAGAAGGGAGGGAGAGGGGGTAGCTAGTGAGAAGGGATGGAGAGGGGGTAGATAGTGAGAAGGGAGGGAGAGGGGGTAGATAGTGAGAAAGGAGGGTAGCAAGAATATTGAAATAAAGAGTCAGAATGAGAGAGAGAGCGAGTAAATGGATTAATGTGTGGATGCATTGTGTGAATGAGTGAGAGAATAAATGAATTAATGTGTGGATGAATTGTGTAAATGAGTGAGAGAAGTAATGAATTTGTGAGAATGCATTAATGAATATGTGTAAATAATTTGTGTGAAAGAGTGAAAGAATAAATGATTGTGTGAATGAAGTGAGTGGCTGTAAAAGTGTTTGTGTGAATCATAGGTGTATAATTGATTTGTCAAAAAGGCAAAGATGGTATAAGCAGGGTGTTTAAGCATTGGGGACCAAGATGGCACAGGCAGGGTGTTTATGGGACAAAGATGGCATACGCTCAGCTGTTTGGGGAAAATGTTGACTAATTCCGGGCTGTTAGGGGACAAAGATGGCACGTCCTATGTTTGTGTGCAATTTGGGTCCTGGTCAGGTTCTATTTGGGCAGTGTGGATGCCAGGGCTGGTTTTGGGGTGTGCAACCTGTGATCTATGCCTGTAATTTAGGGTTGTTTTATCTATACCTTTAATGCTGAGTTTTTATGTGAGTTCCAATTGATCTATACCTGCAAAGCTGGGTTTTTTGTTATTCTGTAAATCTTTCTCTGCTGTGCTATGTTTCCATACATTATTTATGGTTACCTGCAAATACAGGATTTGTATGTCTTATTCAGTTGATCAATACCTGCAATGCTGTTTCCATGTGTTGTTTATTTGATCTACACCTTCAGTGCTGAGTTTACGTGTGATTTCTAGTTGATCTATACCTGCAATGCTGGGTTTGTGTGTTCTGTTGATTTATACCTGCAGTGCTATGTTTCCATACATTATTTATGTATACCTGGATATACAGGGTTTTTATGTCTTATTCAGTTGCACATGCTGTTTCCAAATGATGGCAAATATATTTTTTTTTTTGGTGTGGTAGCAGAGCGATTGCATGCTAGGGAGCATGGAGCGGTCTAATATTTATATATATATATATATATATATATAGATATATATATATATATATATATATATATATATATACATATATATATATATATCTATATATATATATATATATATATTGGCAGCAGGGGCAAATATTTATCTAATATTTATATATATTGGCAGCAGGGTATAATATTAATATATATCAGCAGCAGGGGCTAATATTAATATACATTAGCAGTAGGGTCTGATATTAAAGAATGAAAAATAACTGCCAGTTCAGCTGTTATTTTGAAATCATATTTCAATCAAGGTCTTTACTTTATAAAGTTAAAAATGGATGTCTAACGCATATATATATATATATATATATATATATATATATATATATATATATATAGTGTATATGTAGCGTTTAATACATATTTTGGTTCCTGTCCCCCCATGTGCCCCCCCTAAATATGAAAGCTGGAGACGCCACTGAATGCCTTACTTTATTGTATTTATAAGATATATTGTCATGTGTTCTGGCATAGATCATAAATCTGTTTAAGGATTACTTACCTGTTAAGAGGCTGGCAATTACACCTACAATCAAAGTAATAATAGTGCCGATAGTACTGAAATACAGATATGACATAGAGTACCAGTTGTCAGCAAGAGCAGGCCTGGAAAAAATAATAATATTAATAAGAAGAAGAAATTAGTAGGGATTGCTGATATTGAAGGGTAACAGAAGTTATCTGACTTCATTCACTTGGTATAGTTTATAACGAAGATGTTGTGTCATGGTAAACGGGAATTGCTAAAAACATCAGTGACATAATGTTTTAAGCAGTAAACTCAAATAACATCAGTTACAAAAACTATACAATAGCTAAACATAAACAAGCAACCCTTAACAAGTTACTTCCGTCCCACCATTTTGCAGGGGCAGGGCAACATGGTTACTATATACAAGAGGCATGAAGATGACATTGAATTGGTATTGTAGAATCACTCGCTAATGGAATTAAAACACTTCTGGTCTTTCTTATTGGATTACTACAGTGATAAAACCACAAAATCCTCTATAGGATACATGTACAGAATGAGATGACGCCTATATCAGCTTTTTTTCAACAGTATTTGGGCTGTTTTCCCCTATTCAAGACATAGATAGATACAGTGATGGGCAGGATTATTTAATGTGCATTTAAAAAACACAGGTTGTTTAAATCAAAGGGAACATGGGGCAGCATTACTGAAAGGTGAAAATCCACAATAAAAAGAAGGCAATATAATGTAAATTCAACATTTTTGTTGTGTTACATTTTATTAACAGAGTACCATTACATACTATAGAGCAAACATGTAACTTGAGGTCACCTCGAAATGGATGAGGGAGGATCTAAGTGTAAATCTCCTGTAAATAATGTCAATGTTAATGGAAGACTGCTTGTCAAATGGATCAATGTACCGATCGAGTTATACATTGTAGTGAGTTAGATAGTTCAGTGAATATCAATTAAATAATTTGGTATTTGAAGTTAAGGTGAGTTTGTGCATATTGGACAAAATACAGTACAAAGGTATATTTCCATGTCCAACATTGATAATTTGTTCTTGTCTGTTTATTAAATATAGTTATTTATGGATATTTTGTGTACTTGTTTCCACTCAGTAAAATGGGATTGTGCGTAGGCATAATGTGGTTGATTTAATGCCCCTGACTACAATTGGTGTAGTTGGAAAGTGCAGAATTTTGTTCTGTAAATGAAAGTCTGGAGCAATTCAACGATCATGACTACATGTACAACAATGAGTATTATAAGCCACATTTACATTGGGTTGAGTTGAGTCACATCTAGTGGAGGCTAGATGAAATATTTTATGGTGTGACTATATAATTTTCTGTCTTTGTACCGAAAAATGTATGAGCATTGTATACAGTTTAGTCGGGTCATTAAATAGTTTAGTGTGGTTTTCTTATGACTGTTGTTGCAAATTATGCTTGAGTTAGATCACTGAATCACCTCCATGTGTCACTGTTTGATTTTAACTTTAGCTTGAACAATTGACTTACCTGTCTACTGTTGCATCAGTTATTAATGTTGTTGTAAAAGGTATTTGTGTGGTCGATGTCCAATTGCTGTCTGCAATAGTGAAGTTGCAGCCCTCTATGGAAAAAGCTTTGGGCAGAGTTCGAGATGGAAGAGGAGGATAAATCTGAGATCCAATGCCAACCCAAAGTGACACAGCAAATCCAGAGAGAAGGCCAACTATTGCTCCCTGAGACAAAATTAAAGTGCACACTCTGATTAGAGAAATTATCTCGGACACTAAAATAGAATACAATAATCAAAAAAGTTCAAATACATGTAATCATAATTGTTTTTCATTATTTTGCTCATATACATGCATTGTGATTTAGATAAAAAAGGTTGAGGTGTTTTTTGGCAGACAGAATTTAGATCTTGGCCAGTGACCAAGGAAATACATTGATTGTGTAAAACTAATCTAATTTCCCTGCTATAAAATAATAAAAGGCAGGCTTTGGGGAAGAGTAAACAGCCATATT
Source organism: Spea bombifrons (assembly GCF_027358695.1). Lineage (NCBI taxonomy): Eukaryota > Metazoa > Chordata > Amphibia > Anura > Pelobatidae > Spea > Spea bombifrons. Next base: position 39,022,097 of record NC_071090.1, read on the forward strand.
TCATAATTCTGTTTTTTTTTTTAGTATTTTTATTGCGCTCATATACGTAAATGAAGCAACCCATTTCTTGTAACATAATCTATGACCCAAATGGACAAAATTCAGTTTTACTTATTGGCAGGAATATTTACTTCCTACTGAGGAGGTGGTGGATAAGTGGAACAGCCTCCCAGGACAAGTGGTAGAGGCTAATGCAGAGAGGGTATTTCAACATGCAGTTTATGGGCGGGGGAGCAAATGTTATCAAACCAATTAATCTTAAAACATTGCCTAATAGAGGAGAATTAATATGCAAATGATGATTAACCATTTCAGGGCCTATAATTCATACACATAGGCACATCTCACACACTGAATATCTCCCCTCATTATTACTACCGATAATACAAATAAGCTGAACTCCTTTCCAAATGAATGTAACCAGGTGAACAACAGAGGAAACCATATATATATTTTAGCCATTTATAATAAGCAGTTTCTGGAAAGGTTCCATATCCTTCAGCAGCTGCACAAGAATTGTTTGCAAAAAAAGACCTATGTACTCACAACTGAATTTCCAAACGGAAAAAGGATGCCGAGAGAAAAAAGGCCCAGCAATGGGCCTCCAACCATCCCAAAAATAGAGAGAGCTGCCTGCAAAGAAGAAAAATATAAGCATCTATAAATAAAATGATTGCACAGAAATACTTGTTTATCTAAATATAGTAGTTCCAATAATTATTCAGTAATAAAACTTCACTCAAACTTCATCTATTGTCCTTTTCCTCCTTTAAGAAACATATCCCCACATAAAGACAGACTGGAAGGCTGTTATGGCGGAACAATTATTTGCTGATTCAAATAGACAGACATAACAGGACTGTTCCGTCCCAAGAATATTGGATCTATGATATATAGACTATATAACTCGAGGTGTGGATTAAATGTCCACTTGTTTACGGTTTTTACCTATGCTGTGATATATACAGCCTGCAAAATGCACCAACTTTAGAACATAGCTTGTATAGAATAATATAGGAGCAAGTGAGGTTTGTGTCTTTGAAGAAACGACTTTTAATATTGCGTTTTACTGCATGTAATGGAGTATACATTGTTATTGGAGTTAGAAAATGAGACATCTCTCTCATTATCTTCCAAACTTGTCTGCCTGCACAAAAATTAGGAGGTGTTAGTATGTCAGCTTTTTGCACATTCTCAGTAGTACTGTCATGAAAATTCATAGAAGTACCAGCAAATCGCATTTACTATAGCAAAAAGCCAGTGTTCAGATAACATGTATATAATCAGCTTCCATTAATTAGAATGGGAGTTCTACTAACAATGTGCAAAAAAACACATTGTGGCACTCAGCAGAGGCAACTGGGGAAGGAGTTCAATGAGACCCCTCCCACTTCCTGCATGCTCCCTAGTCTCCACCAACTTCCATCTCTCTCTTCATCCACTAAAGGATCTTTATCTTGGGCTACCTCACCTTCCACCGAGCCAATCCCCCAACTCCAATAGATTCTCCAAATAGGTGCATAAATGAGCGACTAAGAACCCAACTTACATTTTATAAGAATATTTAGAAAGCAAAAAAATAATGATGTCCAAATGGGCCAGCATAGGCCAGAGTGGGCATTGACTGGGATCCCTAGTGCCAATTTTGGTAGGATGGGGGTGGGGTTAAGTTGGGTGGTTATTTAAGGTGTTGTGTCATGAGGCTGAGGGCCATTTTTGTTGTCTCTCTGTTGGCTGTCGCTCCCACCCTCCCTGTTTACTGTATTAGGATAGTGGTGTTTAAGCTGTGACAGCCCGGGTGGTAGTTTACTAGGCATCTAGGGGATGTGAATGCTCTGAGGGGTTGGTAGAGGTTTGGGCATCTTGGTATGTCCTTTCCTGTGTGGTGGTACCTAGGTTGCCTGGTAGGCTTGATGGGTTTTTGTTAATTATTGATGTTCATTTATGTTATTTATGGTTTTGGTAGTCTTTGCCCTGTTAATGCAACAAGGTGTTGGGCCTAAGGTTGCGTGGTAATGACGTGTTTAATAGACAAATCAGCTGTGGCCTTTTCAACCACTGTTTTTTTGGTGTCTGTTGTTATTGGGTAGTGGTAAATTGACATTTTCTATCGTCAAATCTACACTAAAGTGAATCCTTACCTGTAACAAACCACCCATCAGAGAGGCCAAACCAGCCATGCCAATACACACAGCACCATATAAGAGACCTGTAAACAAATCATGGAGTTATTCAATGTAGTTATGTTTCATTAGCCAGGCATTCAGCGTCATAACACCAGAAATATATTCTCACATGTATTGTCCATGTTAGCTCCACTTGTTCAACATTACTAATAGTTATAGATGAAACCTTTAAATGCATAAGCTATTTCCCCTACAGAATATGATTAATGAAATCTCTAACATTTAATGGAATAAAGCAAATATGTATTTTGCTCCAAATACAGTTACAGTGAAAGTTTAAATAAAGGGTCTTACTTGTTCCTTTGGAAATCCAGGACAACTTTGTTTCGGTGAGGGATTTGAAATAAGGTTTGATAAGGTCTTCAACTGTAACAGCAGCTAAAGCATTTATACTAGAGGAGACCGTACTGAAGAAGAACAAGAAACTTTAGAATAAATGCACCTCAAATATTCATTAATTCTCTGACTACCAATGACAAAGAAAATATTTTAAAAATACATATCAATTTATTAGAGCATAATGTTTCTACATGCTATTCATATATCATATATCTAGATCCATTAAGCGACTGGATCACAGATCTTAGTTTTTGTAAAGCACGTTTAGCTGTACTAATGCAACGATGGAACCGCCTTTTAACAGAGTTGTTCTTTATACACAGCATCCTAAATATTCAAAGCAAATTAGATTCCCTACATCCCTAAGTTACCACTTGTTTCCATATTACTAAAAATTTCCAGGATACCCAGACATAGTATGAATCCATGCTTTGCTATACAAATCTCTGGCCGCACAAGGTTTTCATTTAACTGCAGTGAACAACATATCACAATAAACATTATATTTGTCCATCAAATATTATTTTACCTTAACGTTCCACTGTATGCACATGCCACAAACAGCCCTGGAAGTCCTGGGTAATCTCGTAGAATGTCCAGTGCCATGTATGGCATCAACTAAAGATAATTGCATGCATATCTTAGATATTGTACATGATATATATTCCATTCTAATTTACAGTGTTCTTAGTATCACCCATGTTAGAACCTAAAAGGCAGAGCTGCCCCTAGGATTTCTAGTGCTGTAAGGGAACTTTATTTCTGGTAGCCCTCCTGAATATACACGCTTTGTAACATTGAAGAGAACCTCATGGTGGTGCCTCCTACTGGGTCTTGCCCTAGCCAAGGACTTTGGAATTGACAGTTCAAGTCCCACCCTTAGGCAACGTAGCATTTTTTCATTACTTGGGTAATTTGTAGACTTGTGCATTCAGACAGGCACTTTAATTAGAACACATTTTGCATAATTTGTGAATTCATATGAATCTCCAAAACTTAAGAGGGACTCCCAACAAAACAAACAAAAACAAATGAAAAGCTCTGAATTCACTTTTTTTTTTGTTTGCTTCATTTGATCTAACTTCTTCAGGAGTTGCAAGAGTGCCCAGAGGTTACACAAAGGGCACCAAAAAAGGCTGTAGTTAGCCATTGCACCAGCAAAGATACTTATACAGAAAAATCCTCAAATCACTCTAATACTAAACTTTTAATTATATATTTAAAAAATCTCCACCAAAACACAAATCTCAGGTGCTTTTTGGACCTCAACTTACTAGCTTGAAATTTTGTTCTCTGTGGGAGTAGCAGAAAATTCACCAAGAATAACCAACAGTGATTTCAATAGAAAACTAAGGTTGCCTAACTCAACTGCCCTAAAATATAATATAACCCCCTTTTCTGCAAAGGTTATAGGAAGGGGAAAAGCCACGATTACAGTAAGAGGGAAACGCATGATGGGCTTAATGGTTAACACTTAACACACGTTATGCTTGGGAGACCTGTTAGGTGTTTAACCTCTGAAGCATTAGATGTCTGTTAAAGCCACTGTTTGGTTTTTTTGAGGAATCTGTGCTACTGCTGTGGTAGCAGCACAAGACTACTATTTTAAAACTAGAAGCTTCAGCTCCACAGAACCCCAGAGATTTTTACTTTTATTAAATGTGAGGGTGGTAGATGAGTGGAACAGCCTCCCACATAAGTGGTAGAGACTAATGCAGTGAGGGAATTTAAACATGCATGGGATGGGCATATGGCTCCTGAATTAAAGCGAGGCCAAAGACTGGTTAATATTTTAGCTGATAAAACAGACAGACTAGGTCAGCCAAATAGGTTTTATATGCTGTCAACATCTTTTTTTAATGTTTCTCTACAAAAAAGCTGTGGGAATGGGTACAGTGTAGAGCAGGGGGATAAGAGCCAGCACAGTAAGACCAGGTGAGAGAGCGCAGGGGGCACAGAGAGACTTGTTTTGGGGCAACAAATTTCATCTCTGAATAAAAAAAAAAGCCCTCTACGTGTTTTGTATGCCATCTCCAAATGCATCCCACCACATCTCCTTAGTTCTATAACCATGTGCTGTTAACAGTTGACCTTACACTGTCTAACAGACATTTCTTAAGTGTGTCTCTTACTCACCTGGTCAGGCGCCGATACAAAATTGGCTGTCCATGGATCACAGTCCTTATACACTGAGTACATAGCAAGCCCACTCAAAACTGCACAGGATAGAATAGCCCACAGTCCAATAAGATTCACATAGAGAGACCTAAACACAATCATATAGGGAAATCATTTTAAACAGAATAATACAAAAATATTATCATATATATATATTTTAAAGACAAAATAACATGGTAAATTGAGCTGGTGATGTACTACAGCGGGTCCTGACCAACTACTAACCTACCCCTCCCTCGCATGAGCCTACCCTCACCAATCACATCACATTAACCTTGTGAAGGGGTGGTTTCTCCATTCTCGGTCAGTGTAAGAGTCAGATGTGTGTCTATGCTGCCATAGATTGCAATCACTTGCACCTTATAATGTAGCACTTGATCATCATCATACCCTGATGTTCTGCTCCGTGTTTCCATATATACTGAAAACAACTGCAAAATATAGATATACTACATCTTTCATATCTGATATATTGCTTACCTCTCTAGCACTCTAAGTATTCAAAATGGTGTTTTATGTCTTCGGGGATAATGACGCTTGTATAGCAATCCCATGCAGAAAAAAAACACTTTTACACTGACTTACAATCGTTTGACACAGATTGGGACAGGGGTAGGCAGCAACATTGCTCATGGTGGACATTTACAGGGGTGTATGGTGGACAATTTAATGATGTTCTATTTACCTTCATGTGATGCAAATTTTGAAATACTCCAATCCCTAAGACCAGCATAGAATATCATGTAGTGAAATGCCAAACACACACACACACTGTGAGGCCCACAGACATAAAACATGTACAAATAAACCGTTCTCACATTTTTGCCTGAAATATGGATTTGCAGGCGATGTATCTCTGGACCTGGGACTGATTGACACCATAGATTCCAGTCCAAGTAAAGGTTCCTCCAATTACTATGGTCCAAAACGAATGTCTCTGCAGTGGACTAGGGTTAAAACTAAAAAGCAAAAAGTATATTTTCAGAAGCTGAAAGGCAGACGTTCAGACTGAGTATAGAAAGGCTCCAGCTTTCATGTAAATGTTGCCTAAAGCACTTGTTAGACCCCTTGGCTATACTACAAATAAGACTAGCCTATTAGCCTATATGGTTTAACTCAGAGCAGCCCAGGGGACATTAGGCCTATGGTCTATTTTACCATCCCACCCCTGAATAAACGTCACATACTAAATAATGCAAAGTAGTATGGATACATAAATACATAAATCTACTTACTCCCAAAAGTTTAACCTATCTCCATAGTATGAATCATTCAGGATGGGACCAATTCCACCCTGGACCACTACAGCACGTATAATTACAGAAGAAAATCCTGCAACCATGATTCCGACTTGGAAAACATCTGTCCATACAACAGCTTTCAGTCCCCCCTGTAAAAATGAAATTTATAAGCACCATGACTCTTGTGGTTAAACAGCAACATAATAAGGATAAAGAGTTAGGGATAATAAAGTGAATCTACTATTATTTTTGTGGCTTTTCTCCCACCTTAGGGCTTATTCAGTAGCTGCTGGAATAATATTGTGGCTACTTTTAATTTTTCACACTAAAATTAGAAGGTAAGGGCATTTCTGATGGAGAAAAGGCATGACTTTTGTGTTCTTGAAAATGTATTTTTTATTAGAAGATATTGAGAATCCTTAAAATTACTTCACTCCAGTTCAGTGGCAATATGCATGTAGGCATGACAGAAGCATTGTGATCTTTTATGACAATGGCAGATTGGCAGAACCATGTTCAGCCTATGAGGATTAAATGTTTGACAAACATAGTCTTATCCATTGACACAGATAAAGACGGATAGATAGATAGATAGATAGATAGATAGATAGATAGATAGATAGATAGATAGATAGATAGATAGATAGATAGATCGCAGCTTACCAATGTGCAGTAGAATGTACAAACTACTCCAGTTGCTATAACTGCACCCCACAGGTCAAAGCCAGTAACTATAAAGAATACCAAAATAAAAATACAAATATTTAGTTCCAATAATTACATTACCATGAATATTAACACTAATGCTTTATTTGCTCAACCTGTACAATAGGAAACTTAACCAATTACCATCATAAAGTGTACCTCCCCTATACACCATAGCAGTATGCAAATGTAACACAGAAATATATAAGTAAATATGAGTATATAGCAAAATGGTCAAAAGACAGCATCAAAAGGTGGTACAGCATAAATCTGGTCATAAGTTATTATATTATATTGAAAATTTTCATACAAGTGATGATTAAAAAGGGGGTATTCTGTTATATTTCTTTGACAGAATATTATTACAGAGATTATACATTGTGTTTAAATAAATTGTGTTCCTAACAATGTTTGGGTTACATTTACTATAGTTAGGATTTCACATACTGATGTTCTCTCATACAGCATGCAACTAAGCATCATGCACCTGAAAAGCGCTTAATTGTTTGTGCTCTTAACATATAGAATAGGTTTAAATGTATCATTAAAATAAACTAGAAGCATCTATCCTGGCATTGTTTGTATCTAAGGCTATGTTTATAGCCAGGTTATTTATGATTTCTTAAGTATTTGGGTCTTACCTTGATTTAATGCAAGTGCAGGAGCATAAATAACTATTCCAGTATATAAAATCTATAGGAGAAAAAGAAGTGAAAATAATGATGCTATTAATGGGTGTTAATCTAAACTGTATTCAAGACTTCATGAGAAACAACTACTCTGTCCCAATTCATGTTATATTTCCCTAACGTTAAGTTGATAATTGCTTTTGATTGATTAGGGACATGATTTTGATTACAGGTCACAACCCTAACAGATTCTGCCTTAGGTCTATGGTTCCCTTGGGTAAGCATTTAAACCAAATATCTCCAAGATAAACACCCCGCTCCCTTAACCCTCTTACTATGGATACATAGAATATACTGTTTACAAGCAGAAACGTGGAGTTACATGTTTCATTAGGCACAGTCAAATTTTCATCTGTCATTTATAGTAATCTTTAATGCCATTATACCCATTTGAACAAAATATTTCAACAACCTTATTGACTCGCAAAACAATTTGCTATTACATATTTATTGATAGATAAATAGATAGATAGATTCTCTGTATAACTCATAATGACCTTTTGTCTTGACAAAACGACAAAATTGCAACAGTGATGAATGAAATGTATTATTGAAAGAGTGAAAGAGTTATCTGTTCAATGTCTGCATGGAAAACAAACATTTGGGTTAACTAACTAATATGTTAGGTAGTATCATTGTGACCTGATTTGCACTCAGCCAGTGGTTTATGCATAAAAGGTGTCACTATTTATATTTTTCTTTGAAACTTTGTTTCTATGTTTGTGTGCTAGGTGTAAAGCTGTTGGAAAGGCCTTAATATGTGTGAACAGAAAAAAGCTCTGATTACACCCACAGATGAATGTGAAAGGTTGCACATGGGACGATCTAAAAATGGTGCTCATCTACTATCATAACACAATTGTTAAGGGTCTTTTCCAACCATATTTTGATTTTAAGTATAAATTGGAATACATTCTACTGGGAGCAGGCCTGTAACATAAATTGTTTCAAATGGGTTAATATACTTTCCACCAAAATTAAACAACTCCAATAAGTGAAGAATGAATGCACATATTTGCATGAAATGAAATGCTTTGGAACCCATACAAAATGGACAGCATGTTTAAAAATACAATTTTGGGGACTAGTCCCTAGTAGGTGCAAAGCTGCTATCGTAACAGCAAAACTTTTATACTTTATGCAGATGTGTGAACACCTATCAGGTATGATGTTTTCAGCAGTTTTCAGCAGAAAGTGTGCAAAAAAGCTACTACTCATCCTTCTGCTCTTTACTAATACTTAAGCAGTGTACATGAAAAAAAGATGTCTGAAAAGCACCAGCATCTGGTACAACTGCATACAACACTGAGATATATTGGAATCATAAATAACAATGACGTTAGAACATCTATCAGGGTGAATAAATCTCTAAATATATCTCAGAGTATAATAAAATCAGAAATACATGGAACCAAAAGCATGAATATACAAATCTTTTAATGTATATAAAGTAAAGCAAGTATAGAAACATATGTATGACATTGTCAAAAGTATCTACCCCATGGACGTCTGTAAAACTGCCCTTGGTACCCTGCAGGCATGTTCATACAATACATATGAATTTGTTTATCATATAAACATCTAAACAATATTTTGGGGGTTATATGCGAACAGAACTTAATTTATCCCACCTGTGGGAAGAGGTGAATCCATAGAGTTCACCTTAATTGCAAATGAAACAGTCTTTAATTCATTAATCAGACAGATCAGGCATAAAAACGACTATTTGCTTAAAAAAAAATTGTCCAACCCAAGAGTCACTGTCTAATATCTGAACTCAGGGAATGCAATAAAGGCTTAAACAGTTTATAGAAGACCTTTTATTATGCTTTGGGATATTTCTGGCAACTGGATATATATGGTGTTCACTCCTCTACCAACACTATACTAGGAGATGTGTCCAACTTTATGTTACTTTATGACAGCGTATGGAATATGTACCCTGTATTTCAAGATAAGCCACTGGCACCTGCCAGAAATGGTTTACCAGGAACACATCTGAGAAGCTCATTAACAGTAATTGCAAACTATGTTACTTTATTCTATCAAAATGCTTTATTTTTTACATTGGAGAGAAAAATAGCCACCTTAGAAAAATGAATACCAGTTAAAAAGTAGTGAGATACTATTAACATTTTTTTAAGTCAGTACTTTTTTATTCAGTATAGAATATATAGAACTACAGAATAGTTGAAAAAGAACAATGGATAATGCGACTTACCGTTTGTATAATGAAAAGGACGGTCCCAATCACACGTACGAATTTATTAAACCGCAGCTCGAGGTACTAGAGGTGAGAGAAACAGTTCCAGTTATGATTAATAATGGTGATATAAAATATAAAATGAATATAAAGATTAATATTGCAAAACCTCACATAAAAGGCAATGGGATTTTACACATAGCTTGTGCTGAAAAATAACTTTTAGTAGTTCCTGGGCTGCAACTCCCATCACTCTCAGATGTTGCTAAGAAATCGTTTAGCTTTTTAAGGCTTCTCTGGTGCATCAGGGAGCCCTGAGCAGACATTCACTGGCCAATTTTGCCATAGGGATCTGGTCTGAGGACTGCGATGCTGTTTTCGTTTGGGACCCTCTATCACAATTCTATCGCGATTTGCGCTGTGATCGACAGTAACCTTCAGCTATATTTATATGTGATCATAGGAAACGTTAACAGATAAACAACTCCCTTCACAACTTTATCAGATTTCAGAACAGCTATGAGTATTAAAGCATTGTAAATCTATTCAGTATCTGATTTAAAAAAAAACATTTCAAAGAATAGAATGTTATATATCTTGTATTCATAATTAATCAGTTATCTGCAATTGAAAAAGAAACCACAGATTCTAAAGCCAGCCATTGTCACCATACACACCTGAATATCCATTACTTTATAATGCTGTATGTGATGGGTAATGTGTATGCAGGGATGTGTTTACAAACAGACATCAATGGAATAGTAAAGTGCTGTATATTGTATATGCTGTATATGCTGTATTACTGCACCTCGTATGTGCTGGTGATTCCCAGTCTGTAGAACACCGGCAGGTACACCTCGGAGCTGAGGATCACCACGATGGTATATGTGATGGCAAAAATGCTAAACATGGCTCCAAATCTATACACCTCTGCAGGGGTGCCCAGCACGGTCACAGCAGACATGAAGCTGGCGGTCAAGGATAACGCCACTGGCACCGCAGTCATGCTTCTTCCACCCATCAGAAAGTCCTTGGAGGTCTTCTGTCCGCCCCCTGCAAAGGCGTAATATATCCCGATGACTGCAGAGATGAGGAGCATCAGAGCAAAGACCACGTAGTCCCAAACTGCGAAGGATCCGATGTCTCCCGGGGTGCCCATAATTGCAGAGAGGGTGAGATCAGGTGCCTTTGTGGTACTTGGAGGTCCTCAGATGCAGTCGGGTACCATAAGGTTTGTAGAGATGGTGATCAGTGGGATAGAACAGAACGCGCAACGGCGCAGGTGGGTGCAGAGTATGACAGTAATAGCAAGGAAAAGGAGACTAGGTGGTGAGGAGCTACTGATAGAGTGTATGAGCTACAGGTAGAGTATATGAACTATCGATAAAGTATATGATACAGGATGGGCAGTTAAAAGACTCAAAAGAAGCAGCAAGGCAACAAGACACTAAGGCTTGAGTGTGGAAGGGAGATCTATAGGAGAGTATAGAGGGATGCGGGACCAGGTGAGTTCTGGAGAAGGATTGCGATGGGGCGTGCAAGAAGGAGAGAGAGTGACTGAGCCAAGAGGAGTCTTAATAACCTGGAGGAGGGATCAGCTCAACAGGAGGCAGCTTCACACCTCGTGTAAAAGTACTCAACACGATATGGGTGTCCCTAATCAAATAATCGCAAACTTCCAAATGAAAAGTATACACAGCCCATAGCTCCTTTGAAACCGTTTTTGTCAGTTTGGCCGGAAAAATCTTATGCATCTAATATGTTTAATTGTTAATTTGAATTCTTTAAATAAAGAAACATTAACAAGTGCAAGAAGGTTTAAATAACTTTTCACCATGTATTGCAGTTTCAGTGGAGGTATCAGACAATTGCTGAAACTAATTGATAGCTTTACTGTCAGATGTTGTCTTCTGTAAGGGAGGGATCGAACTTCTCAAACTCTATTGTGAAGGGAAGATTGCGTATAGAGGACATTCCAATATCTACCACATGCAAAGGACATGAATACAATACATTACTTCCTTAGATTGCAATCTCCGAAAGCCAGAGAGATAGTTGTGTATTTACTCAGCTCTTATTCTTCATTGTTTTCACCTTAGCACGTGTTGAGGGCTGTTTTGTAGTAAACATCTTAAGCAGGTGAACAATGACTAGTTCGTGTGCTTCTAACAAGTGATTTCTACACATTTCTGGGCATCCACTAGGTTCATAAAAGTAAAGGGTTCATATAAAAGTAATTATATATGCAGCGATTACTAGATTTATTACTTTCCATTTGATTCACCCTCATTCTTTTGGTTCACCTTTAGACTATTGCCCTTAACGTGTTCTTTATAAGTATTGTCTTCTGTGTTGGAATAGAAAAGGGTGATTTCCAGGTTTAAGATATTTTAGGGTCTTCTAGGCTTATTTTTACATGGGTCTCTATTTGTTACAGAACCACTGTTGGACATATTCCAATGTAGCTAATGCAGTTTTCTTTCAATACAGCACTAGTTGTTCAGGTACCTTAAAATGATTTAAGTAAAGGCAATATATTCCTATGTCACATTTAGAAATCAGCTATACTCAGAACAGTACATTGACTGGAGACAATTCTTGTCAAGATGCAGTAATGTATATGGTGGTTATATAGATACATCTGGTAATACACCCTGCTGAGGATCTATTTTAAATTTATGAAATATAGATTAAGTTTTAATATATATCAAATTATATTTTTATCTTGTTTCTTCAGGTGTACCTAGAATTTGATAGTATTTTTGTATATAATTTGTAGGGAAATGTACTCTTTATATTTTTTTTTATTTGAACTTTTATACTTGTTTTGCTCAATTAATTAGTGGCCTTTAATCAGTTGATTTTAATCAAGACTACCAGGTATTGGAGGCTAGTAACCTGTCCTGTGTTCCCGTACAGATATTAGTGTAATTAATTTAAAGATAAAGATACCAGCCTGATAGATTGAATATATATATTTAAAAACACAATTTAGAAATCTAAGAACAACTGATCACCCTAGAATTAAAAGGTTTTTTTTCAATACAAACCTGCTTCTAAAATTCGTGGAGAAACTGATGAGACCAAGGATATATACCGTATTATATTCAGAATGCCTACAGCTAAACAAAGATCAAACAAAAATATTGTAATTAAATCCAAAACAAGAGACATAATATAAATAATGGGAAGTGATTTCCATGTAAAATTTTTGAAATATCCTAGATGATATTAAAAGATTCAGTACTTGATTTTAAGCAATGACCCCATGAAACAATAGTTAGTCATATTTACCATTTGTTTACACATTACATTGGAACATCTAATGAATTTCAGTTGGAGCCTCCCCTCACCCACCACTGAACATTTTATAACTCCCAAACATCCATAATCTATCAGAAGCCAACAGACCAATCACCTCTAGCAGTTGCTGTTTACCAGAAAATAAGTAATTATTAGATACGTTATATTAAATATTGCCTGAACTAGCCCTAGAGTGTATAGTGTCTAAAAAGGACGGTGAATCTAGTGTCCCTTCTTGGATGCCCGGCAATGCTAGCATAGGAAAAAAGCTCATGGTGGCATTTTCTAGCAGCTCAATTTTGCCTAAATGGTAGGTCTGGCTCAGTTGTTGGCTTGTTACCAGTACAGACCACAATGTTTGTTTCCGGGCCCAATAATTGTAATAGGCCATGGGCACCCAGTACCAGAGACCAAGGATCGATAATATTATTATATTGCTTGAGAGTACTCAATTTTAGGATTTTAGAAGAAGAACAGATCTGCTTTAAGACTATTGACATAATCTAGTGCATCAATAAAGCAACAATAAAGTTATATGGGAGGCTCTATTAGGTAGCAGTCCACTGGGCATTATCCCACTGGCCAGTCAGGGCTTGGTACTGAAAAACAAAATGATATTAAGTATACTCCAATTTTCAGTAGAATTGGAATAATCACATTTGTTGTAGACGTGGTTATTACTATCTTTTAAGAAAGATTAGTTTCACAAAGTGCATATAACTTTGTAAAAATTTACCTTCAATATTAACTTTCTGATGGAGCCAGGAATCTACGTGCCCTAAGGACATAACCTAGATTTCTTAAAAGGTTTTAGGATGCAGTAACACACCCATCCTAATGGGATGTTTGGACCTTGAATGCAAGTAGTTATTTATTAAGGCCGTTAATAAAGCAGTGCTGAGAAGGCAACTTGCATGTGTTCAATGGACCAGAGAGATATCTCCAACCCCTCCTATTCTAGATACCTAAAATACAAACATCTTTATAAGAGATAAGTATTACTTTCATTATCAAATCTTTAATTAACATATAGTCTACAGTTCCCAATTTTTGTCTTGGTAATCACCCTAGCTCTACCAACATAAATGAATAATTTACTTAATTTAATAATTTACTCAACATAAGTGAATAATTTGCTTAACTAAAATGGGATCCACAATACAGTGAACAAAATAATTTTCATGTATTATCAATGCATATAACTATGTACTTTTTAATGCCATTATAACTTATAGTTTAATCAGGCTCCATGGAATATAACAAGGGTTGTCGCTTGTAACTTTTTAGTGTTCCGAAAATCTCCACCAAGTGATCTACAGTCAAAAAACAGACCTTTAGCTTATCTTGAACTACAACTCCCAATCTTATCTGCCTGATACAGGCTATTCTACAAAACTGGGTATTTGGGGTATATGGTATTATCACATCAGGTGATGTGCACAACTCTTCTATGTGATCACAAAAAAAAACATTTTTCTCTTGTGTAGTGGAGCTGCTACTTGGCCTATGAGTCAAATAACAGTCTTTTCCCATACTGTTAAAGTTTAACAAAGTTTAAATGTTTGTGAGGAACTTTCACAAAGACATTTTTGGATGAAATCACATCTGTAATCAGTGTATAGAAACCACTTAGAGTAGCTGCCAGTTTACATAGTAAAAATAAACAGTTTGTTCGATCAACTTGATGGCATGCAAAAACAATGATCGTATCTTGTTTACATTCAGTGATTTAACTGGCACCCCATCCACTCGGTCTAACACACAAAACCTCCATTTACCAACTAATTGAAACTGTTGAGTGGAGCAGGTAAGGTAACCTTAGCAATGTCCACATATCAAAATGTATCAAATAAAGGTGTATATGTTTTGGAAAAATAATACAAAATTGTTAAACAAAGATGTGGTAAAAAAAAGCCAAAGATAAAAAAAGGAATCATTTAGACTTTAAATTGGTAACTAAGCCTTTAAAGCTTGCTGCACACAAAATACACATATCATATACAACATGCAAGTGAAATGTAAATACTTCATAATGTATTGTAAGATATAGTAAACACACAAAGTTTGTGCTAATCACTGAGACCTTTTGTGCACTTGTATCGGTATTTATTTTTAGTCTTAACAGTTATAACTACCAACACTCATGCTTTGGAAAGCTCGCATCAGGTTAGCGCTTTATACCTTACATCCATTGTTGGGACGTGGCGGGGGAACAGTTTTCAAGCCAGTTTTCACACCAGTTTTCACACCATTAAATGTAAAAACAAGCCCCATGGGTGATGGACCATTCATTGTCATTAGTGTGAATCAGGTAGGGGCTGGTTAAAGGAGATCATTTCTGTTTGGAGGAAAACGTATAGAATGAGTGGGTTATGAGGAGGTAGGGGCAGGTAGATAAGAAGAGGCTTGCTTGGTTTAGCTATTAGAATGCAGGTCAGAATAACATTGTTTTGCAGCAATCAAAAGGAAAATTAAATACACATAAATCTACAAGCTTTTTATCTTCTCACTCTTTAAGATGCCATTCCACCTAATCTCATGAAATTATCACTTTGATATGAAGATATATATGAATTTTATTTGAAACTTCTGTCCCATTTATATTTTTCTCAGGTCAGGATAACCTCTTAAGCAGCAGAGTTGTATGCAATCAAATTCTCCATAATGTTCTGTATGTCCTTTAACAAACAAAGGTTCAATGTGAGATATTACAATGAGAAGTTTGGATCCCATTGAACAATTCATAAAATGTGTGATCTGGTTTACATAACAAAATTTTTAACAAAAGAAAGAAGAAATTAATTGAAGAAAATGAACACGCCCTGTGCTGATTTTCAGCTGGTTTAAAAGCTGGTTCCTTTAAGGTACAACCTGACAAACAGTGCATTTTAAGGCCATCACTGTCCCTGTAATCCTGGGTAAAGATTCATGTGTGCTCATCACCATACATCAAAGCATGATAGATTCAAATTGAAAGAGCACTCCACACATTGTTATAGTTGTTCAGATGCACCCAGTTTAGTAAATTGCCCTTGACTTGTTCTACTGTAAATCAGTTGGTTGCGTAATACTAATTTAGAGAGATGATTGTTCAAAACTCCATAAAAAATTGCCCTTGTGCAAAGCATGATGATAGCTTTATTTGTGTGCACATTGTTTTAAATGTCATCACATGAAGACTTTAGTTAGATTTCAATAGTGAATTACCTTAAGGAAGAGGGTGGATTTTTTGGCAAATTACCAAGGACATTTTCTTAGGATATAACTTGAGTACCAATTGTGTATTATAGACATAGAGTACATTTCACAATATGTTCGAGGCCTGACTAGCAGATTTTGGAAGCGGTTTTTATTTTTGTGCAGGTGTTTGATGCATACATAGTATCAAAAGTTTTAAGCAGCATGAATACACTTACTGGTACCTGAGTATTGCACGCTTTGCACATTGCCGAATGGACTGTTAAATTACTGGGGCATTAGGCTGGGCTTGCCCCTGCCAGGTCTGCCCTGGGTTTACTCCTTTGGCCAAACCTCCGAATAAGTCCCTTCTTATATAATATAATAATACTGGTATAACAATAATTAGATAACTATATTCAGAAAAAGAAATACTATGTATAATAAAAATAAATATACAGGGTTTTTTAATGTTTGGTAGAAGGTATGCTGTGTGTGTGTGTGTGTGTGTGTGTGTGTGTGTGTGTGTGTGTATGTATTTCTAAGCATGTACCCATGCAAGCATTTCATAGTTACTACCAAACATTCAACAAACTGTGTCCATTACTGGAAATGAAAGAATGCACAAATAGGCACATACGCTTCCAAATACTTTCAATAATCAGTACATGTATTCCAAGGATGTATAGAGAACTACACACTAGCCATGAAAAATTCTATACATTTATCTTTCATTTAGTTTCTTAACATATTTGACTGAGCCAGGCTCTACCACATAGGCACATTAGGTGATTGCCTAGGCTACTGGGGTGGTTAGTGGCTCCACACATACAAAAAAAAGCCTGTAAAATCAGGACTCAAAGATGAGGGTGAAAACGTATGACATGTTTTGTCCAGGTGGACGTTATCCAGGCGGACGTTATCATGGCTGTGCTGTCGGCAAATCTGCCTACACTAATATATTTAATATTAGAGGTTCTATGGACCTAAACAGCTGGATAAATGTGTTCTGGAAGGAAATATGTGCAAATTAAAGTTACCAGACCAACACATAGAAAACTACCCCCTTGGATCAAGTACTCAATTTATATTTATTATAAAGGCATTTAAGTGGCTAGGAAACCTGAAGAAAACTAGTAGATACTAGACTTGTGCATTCCTATTAAGGCAAACATGAAAAAGAACACGAAGGGTGCTTTTTCGTTGTTGAGCCCGAATACCGAACATATGAACATGGTGGCGTCAAAACGTATACGAAGACACACAACACGAAGAATCTTCGTGTTCATCTTTGTTTACTAATCTCCCTGGTCCCTTCCCTGTCTAGCCTAACTTATCTACGAAGCATCGCAGGGGTTAACGTGAGCGGAAAGCCGTAGGTTCGCCATCAGGAGTTAAAGGGCCGTGCAAACAACTTTATTGGTCGCCGACAGGGGCCTCCTCTGGCATCAACCAATTTTCAGTGATATCCAGATGTACAAACCATATGGAACCAGCTTCAATGGTCTTGTTTTGGTGGTAGATTGGGCTTTTAGAAATATCCTACTAAAGAAAATGTTCTGTGTGTGGCTTTCATGTTGCACAATTGGTGGCCTCAGCATATCATTTTGGAATATTTCCATAAAACCAAACATTACAAGAAAAAACTAATCTATGTCAAAATGTAACAAAGCTCATTAAACTGATCCCATTACTTATCAGCTAAAACTATCTACCCTGTTTAATTATGTTGTCTTACTTTTAAAACTTTGGACAGTTTTCCCCATTTAACAAGAAAGACACTTTCTATACATACTTCCTTTTTTGCATCTGCTTTTCTTCTGTGGTCCCTTTTTTCAAAGCTTCATTAATTTGAGTCCATGATTTTTCTTTGAATGTCTGTACTTTGTAAATCCTGTCTATGGCTTTCAGATGATTCCTTGTCTATACGACTTTTGTTTTGTAGATGACATTTGAATTAAAGGGGCAATTAAAGGGGCCTGGACACGTCTGGAGGTCTTTTCAGTCTTCATCAGTCAGAATCTTGGCTCAGCAGAGTGTGCTTATTTATCTCAGCATAGTATATTAGTACACAATATGATCATAGACAGAAAACTAAATGCTATACCTGTTATGCATGATAGGTGTAAGATATATATTTTAGATATAAATGTCACAGCCATGCAATGTCAGCTTCAGCAAGGACAATAAATAATTAACGATGTAATACAAACGTAATGCTTTCTCTTAAATACCGTACTTTTACATTGTTCATTCCTTTGGAAGACACTTATCAAAAGTTATATGTAGTCTATATATTTGTCACATTTGTTAGAGATTTAAACAAATGTTTGAAATATCTGTAGCTCTAACCATCATTTCTGTGCATAGAAACTATATTATTTAAATAAATCAATACAAAGAATCATATAGAACAATGAAATAATAAAAAACTAATATGGCATTAATTTACTACTAGAGAATTATGATATCTCTATATGGGTGAGTAAAAATATCACAAAAATGTTAACGTTCAGTGATACCTACATAGGTACAAAAGAAACTTAGATAGAGTGGCATCATCAGTAAACCAGAGAGCATTTGTCAGGACACTTCTTTCACATTCTCCAATTCAATTGATTCAATAACTAAAGAATGCATGCATCAAATGAATGCAAAATGTACTCCAGCATACGTAAGAAAATAAAAATATAATTTTGGGGACTCTAGTGGTCAGCGGAATAGTTGGAACAGTACCTTTAATATCCTAACATCAAGATGATTGAAACTCAGTTCTGTGAAATATTGTCCAAAGCCACATTACAAGTAACATACCATGGACTCAAATATATATCATAACCTTCAGTACCTATACTATAGTTAGATTATGTATTGAAAGAATAGAATGTAGTGTTAAAGCAGACTATACAGCTGTTTATTACCATTTACCGATATCTTTTGGTGTACGTACTATATTAATCAATGGCATCAGATTGAAGTTTATTAGCTCTGAATTATATGTTATATTTGACCTTTGTGCATCCTTCATGTAGATCAGTTACTAGTGTCATATACTTCTGTTTTTTAAAGTCTCTTAATCCTTGTATGCATTTTCAACAAGGACAGAGATTTATAGAGGTTGCGTTTATATTTTAACTTATAAATAATAAATGTAGGATTTTGAAAATACTGGTGGATTCAGCTAGGTTGTTTCCATTTTTAAAAGATATGTTTGGGTAACTTAAAGGACATGGTCATGTCTGATACAGTATCCTATACACCCCCACATAATCACCATAATTTAGCCCCGCTTAGTTCTGGTGCAGATTATATCTGCCACAGCACTCTTATAGTGGGAATAATGCGGGGGGGGGGACTATTTAAAAAAAAAAAAAAAACAGAAATCACCTTCACAATAAGTAATAAACAGTACAAACAAACTTAAAAAAAGTAGAGCTAAATATGTAAGAGGGAGCATGAGATAGGGGTAAGTGTGTGAGCTGCATCTCTATATTGTAAGCTCGTTTGAGCAGGGCCCTCCTCACCTGTTGTCTCTGTTAGTCAAATTGTTATGTTACATACTACTTGTTTTGTCCTGTCCACCCATTGTGCAGGGCTACGGAATTTGATGGCGCTACATAAAACAATAAATAATAATAATAGATGATCAAAGAGTGAGTGTGTGTATGTATGTGTAAGTGCATGGTGTTAGAGTGGCTGTATGTGTATGTATGTAAATACATAAATATAGGTGTGTGGTGTTAAAGTGGCTGTGGGTGTATATATGTATGTGTAAGTGTATGGTTTTATAATGGATGGGCATGTACATGCGGTGTGTCTATGTAAGTGTAAGTGTAAAGCTGCACCCACATTATAATTCATTCCTATCCCTCATTACAATCATTTTCCCCAACCACCATATTCATACCCCCTCCCACCATCATTTTCATCCCCTACAATTCTCACCCCAGATTGTACCACATAGGGCACACAAATGTACACACACTCACACTAAAACATACTTATACACATATTCTTATGCTACACACACACACTAACACACATGTACTCATATATGCTCATAGTAAGACACACACTTACAGATATTATTAGGAAAGCCTACTTAGAAATGAGAAGGTGGATCATTTCCCAATATGCGGCACCAATGGCCTGCATTCACAATAACAGAGCACTATCATCCCCTTTAACAGGGTTTCAGCCTTTATCCTTCTATTTTCCGCCTAACAGCGTATCCCTTGCTTGAGAAAACCATGGCTTTCTAATCAGGGGTCTTTATATACTGGGCTCTCTCATTCACTTGTGCTTGTTGTCCTGTTCACTACCGCATAATATCTCCTGATACTGAGATTTATTTGTTTCATTACTGTTGGAATTGTCCTTTGGCTTGTTACTGGTTTCTAAAATCCTTGACCTTTGCTTACCTCTGTTTATATTTATTTATCAACTTGGATTATTTTGGACTCATACCTAATTACGATTGATGGTACTTCCTGTTACTGATAAGGGCAATATAGGAACTCATGTTGCATGCTAATGGTCCATGGCATATTCTTAATTGTTTTCTAATGAGGTAACAAAAAATACCAGTGCCCCCACTTACACTAATCCGCATGGTCACGCTACTTTAGATGATCAGTGCACCCGCATGCTCATCTACATCAGATTGCTCCCTTAGCTTCACGGCTGTCTGCACACTGCAGCACTTTGACACTAGTTAAAGGACTAGTGCTATTTTCCGCTTCAGGACAAGAGCATTCTCCTGTTTTTACAATGTTTTTTTTCAATCTCTGTTATGGGTTGGGTTTAAACTAAGGGTATTTAAGTGGGAGCCATTTTGTAAAGGCTCACTTAACTGTTTTTCCAAATCTTGTCTCACCCTCCCTCCCTTTATTAGTGGGTTGTGGAGGTGTCTACCCCGTTATTTCACAGTGGCGGGCATAGTTGGGGATACTTGTTTTGGTACACTGGGTTTTGGTTTGGTTTTACTAATTTGACTCGGTTCAAGTTAGTTTGGTAGGTGTCGAGCTGGCCTGTGGTTTAGAACCTGGGGTGGTGAACGGGTGTCTCGGTATGCCCCTGCATCGGTTATTTGGTTAATTTAGTGGAATAGGGGTGTCTCGGTATGCCCCTACATGGGTTATTATTTGGTTAAACGGCGGGGTGTGGGGGTGTCTTGGTATGCCCCTTCAGTGGTCAATGGGTTAAGGTGGAGGCACCTGGTGTGTGGTGGTGCCCAATATTATACGGGTAATATGTTTATAATGGGGGGTCATTGTCATTGTTTATGAAAGGGAAATATGTTATCTCTGTTTAATTGTGATGGTCTGTTTTGACAATGACCTGTGTAAATTATATTTGTACTCAATAAAGGTGTGTGTGTCTTTTTTGGGGAAAGGTGTTGGAGTTATGGGTACGGTCATCCGGGGGGCACATTCGACTATGCACCTGTCAAGTTAATATGCATTGTTTGCATTTAGCTCACTTCAGCTTACACTTGATCATATCTACAGTGGATATCTCAAATGTCAATGTAGACAGAACCTGGTAATGTAAATATTTACCTGCAGCATTCTACAGGTATCAGGCCACCCTGACGGGGTCTTCCATTATACTTTGGAAGGCGCAGTTTACTTGTCATTTAATGAATAAAAATTCCAAAAATACAACCAAACGATTAAATGGTCAATAATAACACTAAAACATTACTTGGCTGTTGAAATTAATATGTTTTTGTTGTTCTACACAAGCCATGTGGCCTTTTTTCTTTTTATTTTTTCTTCTTGCAGTCTTGTATTTAAATTATCAAACTAAAATTTCAATATACTTTCTTAGGAGAGATCCCACTTACAATTGCATTACATAGCATCATTGTGATAGTACTAGAATTAGATTTGTTCTCATACTGCCGGAGAGGTATTCATGGCTTAAGAGTAATGGTTATGCACATCTTAGATATAGTGCTTCAGTTTGGCTGAAGCCAGTGGTTAGTTCCAAAGAACGCAGTTCTTCCATTATCAAGTAGTATTAAGCTTAATTATTCGCATGACCCTGAAACTTGGCATTCTACACAGACAATTTATGAGGCATAAGAAATTAGCCATCATTTACTTCTAACCCTCTGTAATACATTTCTATATGACTCCAATGGGCCCAATTTGGACATTTCCACTTAGGGGTGTAGTCACTTTTGTTGCCAAGGTTTACAGACATTAACGGCTGTGTGTTGAGTTATTTTGAGGGGACAGCACATTTACACTGTTATACAGGCTGTACACTCAATACTTTACATTGTGGAAGAGTGTCAGTTCTGCAGTGTTGTCACATGTAAAGATATAATAAAATATTTACAAAAATGTGAGGGGTGTCCTCACTTTTGTGAGATACTGTATGTATGTTAGTTTGAGTGTATGTATAAATGTGTGTGAGCATGAATGCGTATGCATAGATGAATGTGTGTTTTGTGTGTTTATGTATAAGTATGAGAGAGTGAGCGTGTGTCAGTGCATATGTGAGTCACCAAGATCCCGACCGAACATGAAGTGTGTGGTGTTTTTATGAAAGATAAGCAAAATAACTATTAGAAACACATGCAGATGTGATGGAAAGCTTTTCTAATATAGATTCTAGTTTTTAAATTCATAATTTTGCTATCCTTAATGCACAAAGTCCTATTCCTATTCTTGTGCTGTGCATTTTTCCAGATAAGAACATGATCTTGTTCTGAAAAAAGCAAAACTTGAGAAAATGGTACAGGATAAGAGAGTTTGAACTTTATCCTGCAAAATATTTTGTTTGAATAAAGATATTCATAGATAACTGAACTGTTAGAGAATAGTTAATATAAGAATGGTCTTACAAATGATTGTCAGGAAAATAAACAAAAGGTATACTGCTAACCATGAGGAGAAGCTGCAGCACAACAAACTCTTTGGGTCCGGTTTTTACCCACCATGAATTAGCTTGAAGCAGCTTATCAATGGCTGACCTCTTGCTGCACTGGAGCTGTGACTAGAGAGGCAAATGTATATGGGAGCGTTCTGCTAAATTCCTCCCAGCATTTACAAGAAAGAGGTGCACACACTAAAATTTAAAGGAGGCATGTCCATCATTTCAAAGTGAATATGATGCCTGGAGTGTCTCTTTAAAGCATGCTAATCACCAGATTGTTGATTTTTTTTTACTTTCAATTTGTGTCATTTGTTTTATAAGTGAATCAGATATTATAGTGATTGTAATTACAGTTACCGCATTAAAAAACCCTCAAACCTGCATGGAGTGTCAAAGGCAGATGTAAACTTCACATATACAGTATGCATACACTGTACTTCTCCTAGTATTTCATGGAATTGTTTTTTTTCCCCAGAAGAAGCATAAACTAGAAAATGACAACCATATATGCAAATAAAAGAATCATCAATATATTTGCATTACAGTTTATACAATGCCAAAACATATTACAGTACATGTGATACCAGCTGACACTGTCAGATTGTACTACAAGAGGGGATGGCAAGCAGCACCTATCATTGGCTCCATTGGCATAACTGAGGACCCTACTGTGCGGGGCCCTGTCAAGTGGGAACACCCAACGCCAGTGCTGCAACCCTCAGTTAGTGAGGAGAACCAGGAATGCCCCCTGCCTCCAGCAAAGGGAGAGGTGTATGTAATTATGTTTGTATGTTGTTTCATGGAGGTTAGTATGTGTGAGTGTATGAGCGGAAGTATATATTAGCATGTGTGTGTGTGTGTGTGTGTGTGTGTAAGTTTGTTAGTGTATGTGTAAGCGTGTCAGCATGTGTGCAGAATTGCTTTAGAGTATGTGCTAATAAAATATAAATTCTAATTTTCTTGTTAGCTGGATTAAAGATGTGTTTGTATACATATGTATATGTGTATGTAAATGTGAATTTGTAGGTATGTATGTGTGTCTGATGTGTGTGTATTAAAATGTATATGTTGTAGTGCATAAAATAATAATTATTAAGGAATAATAATAATAAACCCAAGAAATAACAGCTGAATCTACATTAGTGAATAGACCATACATTTTTTTTTATGTTTTCAAGTTTATGATTTCAAAATGTAATAAAAAATAATTAATTTTTATTTAAATAAATTACATTTGTATGTCTTTCATTTATTTACAATTGTGTTAAAGGCGAAAAGAAACAATTTGCTAACTTGCACCATGGCCCATTAGCTCACTAGCTCCGCCGCTGCCCCCAATAAGAACACCTGACTTCCCTGTGCCTGCTTTCTCCCGTTTTTAGTCACCTGCTTTTTTAGATACAATGTATTTTCTTGGTTCATTCGGTTTGCGATCATTTCATCACATATCTGTTACTTCTCACATTATCTTCCCTCCTACCTACTGAAATGATGGTAACTATAAAAAGAATAACCCAGAAAAGAAAATAACAAACCTTTACGACAGAGACAAGTAATTCATTTCCATGAGGGTGTCAATGAACTAACAAAAACTCATGTTTTAGAAAACCCAATCCTTTACCAGAGTCCCTGGGAACCTCACAGATCAATAAACTCTACATTCCAATGGTACGCATCACCGAGGTGTGAAGTGTATCTTCAGTTGTCATTTTTTAACAAAATGTGGCCCAATTCTCAATGCAGGAAGGAAAAGAACATTTTAACTCAATCAAATTTGGGCATACAATGGATCTCCTCTTTCAAGAACACCCAAAGTTAAGTAGTTTTAAGCAGTCAAAACAAATAGCTAACGTGTGTGGGAGGCGACGCAGTCATTGTGCATACACCTGTTTAGACAATTTGGCCCACTTCAAGCACTAATGGACTTTGAAGCATAAGCTTTTGTGCCCACACATACTTTAACTCAATCATTCCTCTTCTACTTGCTCTTCTGTCCTGTCCTAATGCTGAGAATATCTCGCAATCACAGAGTGCAATGATTCCAAGTCTAAGCAACGAGATCCAAGCGAACATCTGCACGTAAAAGAAATTCAAAACAATTCAGAAATTAAATTCATTTTCAGAAGTTTTGAAAATTCAAAATAAATAACTAGAATTACAAAGATAAGTGAGGCCCTGTGCCCCCACCTGTCAGTTGAATACATCTCCTGCAGGCACAATATGTGGCGGGTAGGTGGGCAAATATGTATGGAGGGGGCACCATGTATATTTAAAGGAATCTCACAGCTATCATTTGCATTAAAGGCCATACTAATGTAAATATGAAAGAGCAATCCTAAACACCATTTCATTATTACCCTCCTCCAAAGCTGCTGTTCTGCAATGGCTACTTCATCAGCCTGTTGGCATATTTACAGAGAGGCATAGGGAGTATAGGTAGGGACTCATACCTATGTACCGCACATAGGAAACTTGGGCTTTTCCCAACACTCTCCTTTGGGGACATACATTGATGCGGCTGAGCATGTGCAGAAAAGTGCCTTAGAAGGGACTGTACTCCATAAAGAAGGAGACTTAGTGCATACATATCCATTTCATTTGCAAAAAAAAAAGAAAAGAAAGTCTTACTTCAGAGTACCAAGAAGAAGTACACGGAATTCATATAAATATATAGAAACATATAATTTGATGACAGATATGTCTGTCCATTTATCGTGATGTAAAGACTCAGACTTTATTCAGTCCTCGATCTAGTCTTAGATTCAGGATATCTGAATCCATTCATCTACCACTCTCTCAGCAAAGTAAAACTTCCATACATCACATCTAACAAAATAATGTTATATTCATTGTGAAGGTGATTAAAATGAAAAATGCTACCATATAGGATTTCCATTTACTGTTTTACTCATAGAGTACACACATCACATATTTTGTGAATGCCCATATTCTACTTATGATCCTCGATAAATTAAATAGTCATAATACAGACCTTTTCTATTCTCAATTAAAACGCTAGAAAGTTACATGATTTGTCTGTGAAATAAATCCAGTTGCATGTTATGTAAAATAACAGAATCCACATGGAATCATTCAACAAAAACACCACATTCGGAACAAGTTATAAATCTCGCGATGCCAGCCAAAACATGGCGTCCAGTGGATGTCGCCAGTGTATCGCGTTCATATTGTGTTTGGCAAGGGGAAACTGATTGGGTTGGTTCGCGGAAGTCACGTGTGTTTTACGTTGACTCTGGCAAGATGGCTGCTCCCAGATGCTAGCAACGTGTGTTTAGTGTACATTTGAAACTTGTTGTATTTGAATATATCGACACAGTCAGTACAACATATTACACATTTGTCGACTAGTTTATGTTTGATACAAAATTACTGTGAAATATGAAGACAAAATCCTCACATCACAAATCTGAGAACACGTTTAAGGTAATTAACCATTGCTATGCGATTAACCATTGATTGAATAATTATATCTGCTTTGGGGTTGCGTGGGATTGTAGATTTGCTGCTTCGATGTAAAATTGTATGACTGCAAATACGTGGAAGTTATACTTTCCTTCCCTTCCACGAGTTTGATCTCCGTTAATAAAAGCCTTACCTGAATCCAGACATAACATTCCTTGCATTGGTTTTTCGTCTTGGTCTCTTTCAATGGGATTTCTTAAGTAGAGCATTAAGCTTCACTATAAATGTGCAGTGAGATTGAATAAATATATAAATATTTAAGAAAGATTGTATGCCCTGTGGAGATATAGTGTTTCTATAGTATTTCTATAGTGCACCAATAAAAGTGCAATGGATATAAGTTGCTTCTCAGACAACATGCCATCGCATATAATGCTAGTGTCTAGAATGCATAGTAGTAGAGTAGTAGTAGCTGTGTTTACATGATGCGGATGGTTTTAAAAGACATTTGATACCATCGGTTTTACTGCAGTACCTGGGATGCTTGGGCAGCCTTGTCTACTGTTGGAGAGCCGCTTGCTGATTGCACCCGTAATAAACGTAGCCAAAAGTAGGCATTTATATTCTATTTAGGGGTAACTGGCTCAGGTTGGGCATGACTTGGTAACATGGTGACCTTTTGCTGCAGTGGAACTGGTGATTTAATAACCACTTGGCTAACTGATCATTGGTGGATACATATAACGGTGGAAGGACTAGCTACCGTATAGGTGGTCCTGCCTTGCTATGGTCATTCTGGTAGAGTTGTTGCCAGTACAAAGGGATAGGTAAAGCAGGTTTACATCTTTATGAAGAACGCAAACTAAGTTATCTAAATGGCCTTATCCTTGCTGGTAGTTTTACATTAATTGATCATATGCGGTATTGGTAAGTAAAGTTGTCAAATGTTGACCAATCAAAACCACACAAGTGTCTGCGCAGACACTTGTGTGGTTTTGATTGTGTTTAATTTGGAACATTTTTGGGGAGTTTGTTCCTGTGTCTTTGCAGCACCACTTCACCAGAAGGTGCAATACTTATATTTAATTTGAATATTGCGCTTCACTTTTTTGTATTTTGATTAAATGTTGACCAATATTAATGCTATATTCATTTATGTATATTAATGCTAGACGATGACACCAAAGAGACATGTTTGAGTTTTCTTTTATATATGAATTATATATATTGACCTATATTTGTCTTTGCAGTTTCTCACATTCTCAGAAAGATTGGCAAATGTTAACATTGATATAATCCATCGCATCGATAGGACAGAGAGTTATTCAGAGGTAAGAAATGAAGAGCTATCTAATCTGTGACATACGCCTTTTACTGATTTTATTGCTCTAACTACTAAGTGGTGTGGAAAAGGGGTGACCCAGGGCTACCATGATTAGGTGGTTATCTGCATTCATTCATGTTAAGAAGAGGCTACGGTGGTCTGCAAAGGCCTCCATGGTGTATATTGACTGGTTTTAAGGTTTCAGCCGGTCATTAAATGGTACAGAACACCGGTGGCCAATTGCCGTGCATCTTTGTTGCAACTTTGGACCTTTGCCAGCACGTAGTACTGCCATTTGCTTCTCCATCTGCAGTATTTTTGCTGGGATATGATGTCATACCCTGGTGGACTACATTTTAAAGACAAACAAAACAAACACGTTTTGTATAGAGGCTACACACCCACACTACACACCCATCTAGTGATCAAGAAGTTAATCTTTTGGCACCTTCAAAGCAAATAAATTATTTGTAACCACATACAATTTTTTTTAAGATACATTGCTTAGAAACATGCTCTGCCGTAAGATTTCCTTATTCCTCCTTAAATTGTTGGAGGTTTAGAAGTTTGTCTTAGCATCTAGTTTTCTTTTGTGTCACTTTTCTTCTAGCATCTCTTGAAGGATACAACCTGCAATTATGTTACATAGCGATGTTAAATAAAACAAATAATTCCGTCGGTTTGTGCTTTCCGAGATCTGTGGAATTACATTTAGTCATTCTCACCAATTTGATGAGGTTACAAATGGTAATAGAATAATGTTTATAGAAAACGGATTATGTGTGATTGTTATTCTGCTTTGTTCGTCAAGGAAGTTGAGACCTATTTCTATGAAGGACTACAGAAATGGAGAGACCTCAACCTCACGCAACATTTTGGTGTGTATAAATCTATAGCATATATTTTCTATTCTATAGCAACTGTAAGTAACTGAGGACATTTTTGAAATAGAGGGATGGGAAGGTAACTTCCTGGTTTACCTGCCAGCCCATAAAGTTACTTGTGTTAATTAATTGGTTTTATGGTTTCTTTGTGTGTTTTATAGTGTTGCCACTGATTCGTTTAACATGCTAAACATATACTCTCGCTTTCTTGATTTTCTGTGCTGTGTGTAGAAAAGCAATACTCGGGAAGTGTGGCTAATTGCTTCCCTGTAAGCACACTAATAAACGCACCAAGTGCATTCAGAGTGATTGTAAAGTTGGCTTTACTGAGGAATGACCATCCCTTCCTAGGATTAATGACGCAGTCAAGTAAAAATGTGTCATCTGTAACAATCCACAGGCAATAGAGTAAACTAGATTTTTCCATAGACTTGAAAGTTTTTTGTGTTGTCTTTATGTGGTTTAAACTCCTAGAGGATGAAAATGACAGATCTGCTAAGGTTTACTTGCTTAACATACAAGTTTGCAATACATTTTTAACCCAGAACAGCACGTTTAAATCTGTATTCTTCCAAATTTGACCTCAACATTTCACTTTCTCAATGAATGCTACATTCTGGTCTTATGATTAGAACATGGTATTCTTATTTTCGTATTGATTTACCAATCAGCTTTATCAGCATACAGTATTAATGTTACAAAATTTAGCAAGCCCAGACTGCGGCTTGTGTTTGCTTTCTTAATCTGTTGTTTGAAATCTGTAGGAAGAAAAGACCTGCCTTTTATAGTTGTATGTGGCTGAAAAGGGGAATAGCTGTTTATTTGTTTTTCAGTGGCATTCTCCAGGGAAGTGTCCAGCAAATGCCAATCATTCCACCAGCTGGTCTATCACCAAGATGCCGTTGTACAAAGTTTGAAGACCCATTTGCAAGTGAAGAACAGCCTTGCCTACCAACCATTGCTTGAGTATGTACACCACACTAGAGGACTGCACTGGGAGGCGGGTCCTGCGGGACCCGCCAAAAAACTTGCGGGCGCGGGCGGTCAGACACTGTACCTGCGGATCCCGGTAATCCCGCGCAGTCCCGCAAGGCTGCCTTCTTGCTGCTCCCTTACAGCGTCTCCTAGCTTGCTCCGCCCAGGAACAAAACGGAGTCACGTGATGTGACGTCACTTCCTGTGACTCCGCCTTGTTCCTGGGCGGAGCAATAGAAGAGATGCCGTAAGGAAACAACTCGAGGGCAGCCGCGCGGGACTGCGCGGGAAATCAGGTAAGGAGGCGGGCATGATTGGCCACAAATGTGGCGGGAGCGGGCGGGATTGGCCACAAATGTGGCGGGAGCGGAACACCCACATTGCGGGAGCGGGATTAAAAACCGTGGGAGCGGGCAAGAGCGGGATTAAAAAAGTAGTCCCGCGCAGGGCTCTACACCACACTTGCCAGTACTACATTACACTCTTATTAAACATGGTCTTATGTGCTAGTGCCATATGTCATTCTAAATAGGCATTTGTTTAGCTCTCAACTTAATCCATGGCCAATATTTTATATATATCTAATGAACGTTTTAAATAGTATTGGAATTCATATTTGAGTGTGTTCAGAAATAATCTAAAATTTACACATGGGAACTCTCAGATTTGGACCCGGAGTCTCAGGATTTTATCCCCACCAATCTCCGGATGAAGGGGTAGATTCTCAAGGTCACACTGTCTGGAGCTGACTCATTCATATTCTACCCTGCTGTGAGCGTTAGAAGATCCTCAGTTGATGCTTTTGCTTCTAGTATGTAATGATTGATACCCCTGCTTGAACACGGGTGACCCATTTAAATTTATATTTAAATAATGCCAAATCAAGGTTTCCATGAGGATAGAGCAGATTTAGTGCCAAGCAATATATAGAATGACACAAGGCCCTCCATTGCTCTAACTGCCTGTGATTTAAATCATTCTTTATGACGAAACAGCTAAAGCTCTCAAATATATCATTTCATAGTGAGTTCAAATTTATGTGATACTACCTGCCTAGGTGTATGCTTGATTGCAAATAAGATTCTAGGTGTCTTGTTAACTATGGGGGTCACATTCATTGTATCCATTTGGATATGACTGGTTGGAGAGACAATGCGCTACTCTGTAGAAAAACAACTATGTTCTTTCTCATCTCGTTACAGTCTTGTGGTCCAGCTGGCTAGAGATCTTCAGACAGATTTCTACCCCCATTTTCAAGATTTTTTCCTGGTGATTTCTCCACTTTTGGACACCAAGGACACGGAGCAGATAGAATGGGCTTTTACCTCTTTGTCATACCTCTACAAATACCTGTGGAGAATGATGGTGAAGGACATGCCGACTATATACAGGTAAGCCAAAATTTCAGCTTTTTCTGTGAGTTTTCAGGTTTTCTTGCTGCAGTTGGTCATTTATAATGCTTAGTAACATTGTTGAGTTTAAATATCCAAAGAATCTGCAATTCCTGGGTTATTGACCAAACATCTACATCTTATGCAGTCTGCCCAAAAGTAATAGTGTTGATTCATTTGTTTTTTTGTGAATCTGTTTCAATTATGGTAACCATGTACTAGGAAAATAACTGCCTTCAGGGATGGCCAGACAACAAGATCTCAGATTTTCCTCCTTCATTAAATAAAACAAAACCATGCTGGAGAACCTATGTAGACTGTGTATTTATATACCTTGTTATATCTCTTTTATTTCAGTTTGTACAGCACTCTACTGGCCCACAAAAAAGCCCACATCAGAAACTTTGCTGCAGAGAGTTTCGCCTTTCTGTTGAGGAAGGTAAGCTGCTGCTTCACAGATCTCAGCCTTTTTCACGTCTCAAACCCTTACTTTAGTGGTGCACGGAATGTGCTCTTTGCAAACTCTGAATAAAGGTGTTTGAACCATACGTCTGGGTAAAGGAAAAGGCTTTCTTTATTTGTGTTATACAATTATGGTGTAAGGGAAGTATAGACTCTTTCTTGGTTTTGCAGCACTTGACTGCATTGTAGTTTAATTAGAAATGTTTTCACAGTGTCTTTTAATGGGTAGTGATGTGAAGACATCTTCAGGTACACATCTCAAAGCACTTTTATATGCCTTAAAAAAGTACACTTTGATAGGCCGTTTTTTTCAAAGTCTTATTGAGTAGCAAAGGCCTGCACAAAACACTGTGTGTCTATTATGAATTTATCGGAACTTGAAATACTTTGGAACACAAATAATGGAGCAGTACTTTAAAAAAAGAAATAAACGTAGGACTCTTTAGGATGGTCTAACAAAAACTAGGGAAACTGGCATTTGTCTTTATGGAATGCAGGATTGAGGATACTTAGTAACATAGAACTAACTGTAGTCACTCTTCAGACCTTAACCCAATGTTAACATTTTTCTTTTTGATTTGTAGGTATCGGATCTAAATGGACTGTTTAATTTCATGTTTCTGGACCTTAAGGAACATCCCCAAAAGGTGGAAGGCCTGGGGCAACTTTTGTTTGAGATGTGCAAAGGAGTGAGGAACATGTTTCATTCATCTGCTTCTAAGGTAACTTAGTTGGGTCTAATTATTACAATAAAATACCACTTAGTCAATTTAGTCACACCTGTGCTGTTTTCCAGTCACAAACGGCAAATTACATGATAAAAAAAAAGGTTCATATGCTAGGGAGAGACATATTTTTAGATCTGTCTTCCATGAAGCCTTCTCCTTAAAAAATACCTATAAAGTCTCTAAATCTGGCAAATCATTTTTTGGCCGTTAAAGTGCCATCCACATCCAGTGCTGCTACTTAGCTGGCATTCCGTTTGCTGTGTTTGGTGATAGCTACAAGAGACTAGTATAAAATAATTTCTGTAATGTAATGGGGCTGCCAATATGAATGATTAATACTGTTCAAAAACAAATATATATCGGTACAAATAATGCTTTCTTATCATAGTGTCTGTCTGTTCTAAGCCATTCATGCAGCCTAGAACATGTAAGGGTATTAGACATTTAGTGTTCCAAAGTTGTTTGCCCAATAGTATTACGTTTGTTTGTGTTAATACGAAAGTAGTTGCTGTATAAATTGAATAACCCTGGAACAACTCACATTTTGAGCCTTAAGTCAGGTGTCTAAGTTAAAATTAAATGGTTAAAACATCATTATTAAAGCAGTGCTATCACTTTTCCCACATGTAAAATTTTGGTATGAAGTACATTACATGAACCCATGTAATTATGTCCACAGATTGAAAAGCATTGTAGCATTTTATATCTATTATAACCCCATCCTAATATATTACGTGTATTTATATAGCACCAGCAGATTCCGTAGCACTGTTACAATAGGAGATTTAACAACTGCTGTTTAAAAGGACATTGACACTCATTAAAACATAATCACTAATTGCTGATGGCTTCTTTAGGATGCCATCAGCTTCTGGCAATAGGTGGGTTTTTAGCAAGAATAAGTATAGTAAGTGGGGGTATAATGAGAAAAGGAATTCTAGGGAAGGGGAACAGCTCCTAAATACACAAGTGGGTAGCGGTAATAACAGTAGAAGACAGACCCGATTCTTTGGAGCAATGAAGAGGGAAATTTGGGGAGTATTTGAATATGACAGTGCAGATATAGGGGTTGAAGGGTCGTTAAATGCTCTGTAGGTCAGGAGATTGAATTTCATTTTGGAGGGTATAGGGAACCAAAAGAGTGATTGGCACAGTGGGACAGCAGTCGAAGAATGGTGGCAAACATGGTGGTGGCAAACAGTGTTTAGGATGGATTAGAGTGGTGAAAGGCGAGAGAAACCTTATGTGCATATGACTTGGAGTAGTCGTTTTTAACTTCATTTGTATGGGATTATATTGAATGTTCCCCCCCTGATTAAGTTATTTCTCCCTCCTTATTCGCAATGTCAAATATTGCAGCTTCCAATAAAATAATGCTTCTGAACCTGGACATTCTGAATGTCCTCAAAACATTTTTCTGTAAGGATGGCATAAAATTGCTGCGATATTTAGAAAAGCACAGTCTTCTGATCATGTGATAATGATGTGTTTGATCCCTTTATACCCTTCTTTCTATATCCTATGATCCCTGTCACTCATCAGGACACTGCATTTGTTCTAGTGACCTGTATAGTGATTAGCGGGTGGAATTGAGGATGCTTTAGAATAATTAGTGTTAGGTAGAAAAGTACTGTGCGTATGGGGTGACTTACAAATCAGAATAAACCAACATATCTTTTTTCTTCCATGGACATTACTGTAGGGAAAACTATGAAAAATGTATTTTATCTATTTTATTTATTTATTTTAAGTTTTATTCGGGCTTAATGATTGGTTTCATGTATTTAAATATAGCATGAAAAGATAGCCCAATGTGTCATATACTGGGTACATGACATTGCAAAGAGGCAATGATGGTTAAAGAAAAACATAGCAAGAATGGCGAAACTTTTTGGTCTCACAATTATTACACATTAATAAAAAGCACATGGAATTGTAGGAAGTTTTAATAATTGAATTTAGTTGTGATACATGTTTTAAACGTAATATTTGACTTCTGTCTGTACTGTAATACCTGAATCCGTACGTCCTGTAGGATTATAAAAAATAGATCCAAAGTTGTTTTATTTAGACACCATTCTTAAAAAATGAATACGTTAATTCCATTTCTTTTGTACTATTGCTGCTGTTATTCAGTTCCACCTGTGAATGCTTTCTAATTAAATGTTGTCTCTATGGCAGGCTCTTATAGTGATCCTAAGGAAGTTAGGTCCTATCACCGAAATGGAGGAAGTGCTGCCCTGGAGCTTGGTTGGAGAGGCATTCAATCATTTTGTGGAATCTGCGACATCATATATCCACAGAGAACATCTTGATCTACTTTTTAACAGTATTCAGGTAACCTTATATATAATCTATGGAGGATGAACCACTTCCCATTAATATAAGTGCTACTTGACATGAATCCCGAAGACATTTTGGAGTATGTATGTACATAATAGAGTGACTTTCCCAAGTGCTGCTGTTCACAGGAAAAGCTTGAATTAAGTCACCTATTTACTGATCATTATTTAATGTACTTAACCCAGCCATGATTGCTGCAATTCAGCGTGCCTCGCCAAACTGCTCTT
Source organism: Spea bombifrons (assembly GCF_027358695.1). Classification (NCBI taxonomy): domain Eukaryota; kingdom Metazoa; phylum Chordata; class Amphibia; order Anura; family Pelobatidae; genus Spea; species Spea bombifrons. The sequence continues at coordinate 39,056,763 of NC_071090.1, forward strand.
GGCCAAATAGTGACGATACAGTCTGAGTTATTGTGTCAATGGGATTCTGTTCCCATTTTCAGATAATTTATGAGCCCCGCCTGTGTGAACGTTATAGTAAAATACCAATTGCAACATGCATTGATCTTGCTGATCCACCCAATCTTTGTACTTTTTTTGTTTGTAATTTTTAACTCCAACTACAAATTTTTGTAAAGTTTCAGTCCAGTCCACCAAAATGTAAAAGGAATATTGTAGTGACAGTCATACCTATACATCTATAGGACCTTACACTTTGTCAACTAGTGTACTCAATTTTAAATCTTTATCCAATAAGGAGTCTCTTGTAGAGCTTTCACGAAAGATGGTTCCAAGTGTCGGTACCGAATGTTCTGAGCAAATAGAAAGATTACTGGAGGCATATTGCATTCTTGTGGCGCATGGACATGGCTCCAAAATTCCACAACCCGAACATGTTTCTAAGGTACGTTTAGGTCATCAGCAACAGTATTTTTGACTCCTCACTTGTGAAGTCTTCAATGATCTTATGGCTCTCCCTTCTTTCTCCTTTTCCCAAGACTTTGACAGAAATGATGCAGGTTCCCAATATATCATTGTCTTGTTGCCACAGTCTTTTGGAGCTCATTTCTACATTGCTTCTTAGTGAGAATGTCACTCTTCCAGCATCAGAGATCACAGAAACCGTGAACAAGGTAGGTGTGCAGACTGTGTATGACGATTTTAAACACCAGAATTCAGGTGTTTTTTTGTGAACCTTCGTATTGTCATGCCGGCAGCAGCTGCCCAAAGCAAAATATTGGCTGCTGTACCGTCACAAATAAATATATTAAATTGGTAGGTTTACTGCATTTAGAGAAATGTCACTGCCAAATAAAATATACACCTAAAAAAAAGTATGGTCTGCTGGTATTAAATGTTTGGTTGGCTTCTTTTTATTTATGTCGCAGGTATTCGAAAGTGGTTTTTCAAGGAGTTTGGTTTTGGAGTTCTCAGAAAAAATGTTCAGTATGAAACACTTTGAGCAGGTGAGCACCTATGTTACATTATGGTCACAACATTTTGAAACTACATCATTAAGTAAAACTTTGTGATACTTTATACCTGGAGTGTTAAGGCTGTAGTAGTTGGACACATTTTTTGCATTGTATCTAATTGCTTTTATGATTAACGCATTTATTATCTGATTGTCTTTTTAGCATTTTCTTCCGAGTTTCCTGCAGTACCTCCTGCCGTTCTTTACTGATGGAGATGCAGCAACCAAGACTGAGGCCTTACTAATCCTGACAAAGCTTATTTTAGAAAAAGCCGAACCCCCTGCTGTCGCTTCAATGGCATTTGAAAAATATCCTCTTGTTTTTGTGGATAAAACAAAGATGTAAGAGCAGTTAATGTTAACCGTTTTGCTTTACTCAGGGGTTCTCGTGCAATATTTATTTGTATGAATAAATTCATTCTATTTGCTAGTTTGACAACTGACTACAAGACTTTTGCACTCTCCTAATCAAGCAGGTTTGACTTAAAACAAAGGGCTGTGCTAATTTTTGCTGTTTTAGGCTAAAACAATATTAGTCTGAATTAGACTCGCACATATATAACGATAATAATAACTTATGCAATGCTTTATTATTGTAATTCAAACCTGCTGGATATATTTCCTGTACTATTATGTTATCTGAAATGTTCCTTGTTCCTGAGAGACAAAGAAAAGAGGTAGCCTTTGTTGAGTAACCTTGTGTAATTTGGATTACTGCCATGCCTTTTATTAACATTGGCTTAACAAATCTGAAAACGTATCGGTTAATGTGGCATACTTTCTAATGTATGGTATACTTGACATTTAATTGTGCACGTTAACAGTGTTATCTAGTTTTTATCTATCACGGCCCTCATTTTTAATTGCGTTATTATAGACAAAACATACTTATGTCTATAACATGTTAATATTAATAAGATTTTTTTTTTTTTGCATTTAGAGTCAGATCAAGAAATGTTGAAGAGGGAAGTTTACCAGTGCTTGATTATGTGTTATCATTGATTCAATTGGCTGCAATCCAGGATAGCAAACACCTCTCAAACTGCTGGGCTGCTTTAGTAGTTCTTCCTCACCTAAGGTAAATAGTCTCTGGATGACAAGTTCAGTGGAAAAATAATGGAAAAACAAGTATAAATATTGTTCGTATTTTTTTAGGCCACTGCAAAAGGACAAAATTGTGCAGCTTTTGGCAAACTTCATAGAAATATTGCTGAATTACATTGGCCAAGGAAAACTACTTAAAGGTATGTTCCTGTACATAAGAAACGTGGTTTCATTCCTATCTGGGAATGTTGGCACTTTAGAAAGGCAACGTTGCCCGCTTTTTGATGATGTAACATGAGAATGGTCCTAGGGTCTGATGAATGGCATTTTAATTGTGAACGAGTTAATCTTGATAGGAAGATGCCTTGAGACCTGAATTTCCATTATGATTTCTGCACTATCCAAGGATATGTACCTGACATTCTATTGCCAGGGATGTCTTTGCAGACCAAATATTATAATTTGAAGCCACTAATAGAAAAATGGATGATATGACCTGTTAACAGAAAGATGGAGCATGTTGATGGCTGCACCTGAACATTTTTGTGTCATTGGAATTCTCAAAGTTGTAACTGGATATTTAAAATTCTGTTTTAATTCATATTATGATAATTATGTGAGTCACATCTGCAACTATTATCTATCTACAGTTTTAAGTCCTATAAAAATAAGAAATTTGCTGTGGAATCAATGTTTCCAACCTGTCATGGTTTAAATAGCAATTATTCTAGAATTGTGGATATTAGCAGTAGCTTCAAGATATTTACCATAAGAGCACTGAGATATATTGTAAAATAACATGTCTGGCCAGTTTTAAGTAAGTGTGAAAGACACTATTTTCTGTTGAATAACAGGGTGCTATTCTTTATCCCATAGGAATCTTTTTTGTAGCTTGCCAAGCTATAAGCACCTTACTCAGTCTGGATGATTCGGCCAATATCTTGAACATTGTCCCAATGGAGAGTATAACGAACCTTTTGCTGTAAGTCAATGTCACAGAAGAACTGAAAAGGGCACTGCATGCGGCAGGATGGTCATATTTCTCTATAATTTATTTCTCCATATCACAATGCTACAGATCAGATGTAGAGTGCAGGGCAGTGGAGAGTAATTTTTTTAGCCATGTGATAGACGTAATAGCACTGATGTTATGTTACAACACATCAGTTTTCCAGTATTTTGTCTTTAAGGTGACTTTTCTAAATTACTCGTGTCTTTATTATGCTGGCTAATATAGGCACTTTTGAAGCTGCACTGCAATTAGGCAAACATGGTAAACATTGCATACTGACTTACTTCTTCTCTTTTAGCACTTTTCCCTCTGACCCATCAGTCCTGCTCTTGGCTGATCTCTACCTCACTAGGTTAGCCTTCTGTGGTTGCAAAGACCAACTTTCCCACCCCAGATTGTTGGACATATTTTCAACGCTTCAGTATAATATATCATCCAACGTCGCAAAGGTAACCAAAGTACTTGGGTACTTAACTAATGCCTGATTATTTTTCCTGCTCAAAACAGTCCAGCAGCAAAAACTCTACTTTAGTGTTACTGTATTGGGATTATCAGAATGCAAAATATCTATATTACATGCAAGAGAAGCCTCTGTATTTTTGGGTATTTTGCTATAACTTAAGATTGGGGCTCTATGAATTGTTAAGTAATGTTTGAAAATGACCAATACACAACAACCTCTTTAACGCATGTAAGACTATCCATGTTTGTATTTTTACAACACCAACATATTCTGTAGCACTATACAATAATCTTTGACATGATTGTCAATGTAGATATGTTGGATGCCCGGTTATATGTGTGTATATATGTATATGTTTCGAAGAACTGAGCTAAATTTCACACACATTTCATCTTTTTAACCTTTTAATAGGTGCGCCTTTTGACCATCAGGATTTTAAACCAGTTTGAAATCGAATCTGCAGTCGGTCAGGAGGTACCTATATGTTTGGCCACTGATGTTATCTAAGAAGGATAAATAATACACAGTGATTTGACCTTGTTTCTCTGTCATCTGTAGGAACCCAGAATTGGCGAAAACCAGTCACTGTTTTCTATACTACTGCAAGCTGAACTAGTCACTGCCTCTGTCCATGAATACAGAGAGAAGCTCCTTCATCTTAGGAAACTGAGACATGACCTTATACAACCTTTATCAAAAGGCAGTTTCCAGGAGGTTAGTATGATATTATGTGATTTGATTTAGATATGTTTTTACATTATTAGAATCAACAATCACAGAAGTCAGAATTAAAACGTATTCTTGCTAAAATAATTGTAATTTTTTTTAGGTCCCTCTTCGATATTTATTGGCGATGCTGTATGTCAACTTTAGCCCTCTCTGGGATCCAGTGATTGAACTTATTGTGTAAGTATTTAGAACAGTTTAGTGAAATTTCCAAAAGAACGGTTTCTATTTTCAATAGAATTATTGAACTTGTAGCTAAAAATGTTTCTGTAGTTTCCAATTTAGAAGGAAGTAGCCTTATCCCAAATAACCTGCATATTAAGAGTTGTGTTTTCTATTTTAATATTTTGTAATTTGGGAATTGCCCTGGTTCACAGAAATTAGAGAAAAACTATGTATTTTATATTCTTTTATTTATAGTTCTCATGCAAATGAAATGGAGAATAAGTCCTTCTGGAAGATATTCTATGAACATTTGGAAAAGTCTGCTGCCCATGCTGGTAAGGGAGCTAATACCCTAGCTGTGAACATCTAGTTTTCTCATATTCTGTATGTAAATGTTTTAATTTAAATATGGTAACACATTTTGTTTTTTTGAGTTAGGAGGCACTCTGTAAAAGTAAGACCAAGGCAGTACTTGGGATAGATGACTTTACCTGCAGCAGCCACGGTTGCTGAAAAAAATGATCTGCCCCATTCATGCAGCTGCTTGGGCTTTGCTGCTTTACAGGATAGTGCCGGACGCCAGCTCGGTTCTGGTTGAATAGTGAGGAACAGCTAAGGACATGACAAGGCTGCAAAGAGTTGAGGTCATTGGTCATAGGACAGAACAGGAAGAGGTCACACATGGTCAATAGTATGAAATTGTGACATGTTCTACCAAAGATCACTACCAGTCCGTTGCTACAGAGACTTAAAAATTTTGGGTTGGATGTAAAATAGTAAATGCTCTATTTCTTATCTTCCTTTAAGTGAAAAATTAAGTTTACTGTTGGTAAATTATAGATTCATCAAGGACCCATTGTTTTTTATGATGAATGACTTTGAATTGAAGAGTACCTGTTATTTGTTTTCCCCTTAGAAAAAGAGTTACATGATGACCTGAAGGAGGAAGTATCAGACAGCCAGAGTGAAGAACCAGACTGTCCTCCTAAAGACAAAATTGAGGTCCTATATGAGGACACGATGAAGTGCAAAACAAAAACTAAGGACAGAACAGATTACACCAATTTCCGGTTTCTTCTCTGGAAGGCGATGTCCCTCTTCCCAGACAGGGTGGAGCCAAGATCAAGAGAACTCTCCCCCTTACTTCTCAGATTTATAAGGTAGGCCTTAAATCCTTGCTCTGAAAAGCTTGCAGTCTAATGGATAGAAACATCATTACTGGGCTTGCCAAACTTAGGAGAACTTATAGCTGCATGTTGCAGTCATTTGTGAAAATGTTTTCCTCTATACAAAAACTCTTCTTTTTTTCCACAGAGCTAACATGATGATGCATTATTATTACTACAGACTTATGTATTAAACACATTGTGTGGACGTCTGCGGTACCTGTAGTTTATTGCTCATTTCTTTCTGTGAATGCTTGCATACATGCCTTGCTCCTACATTACAGTTGCATATTTGCAGTACAGAATATTAGTCTAATGCAGATTTTTTTTTAATTATTATTATTAGCATACTGGTAAATAGTAGAAATATCTGTATCATTTGTTTTGATTTAACTTTAAGCTGCTGTTTTTTTTTTTTTTCAGCAATGAATACTATCCCGCAGATTTGTTGGTAGCCCCATCACAGGACCTGACACCGAAAAATCCAGATAAAACAAAGCCCACGCCTGAAGACAAAGGAAACGTGGATGAGGATGAAGCCATGGAAGAGGAGAATGACAACAATTTGGATGACACAAAGACCACTGAAAAGAAAAAAAACAGAAGGGCTGCCTCAAAGTAAGTGTGTATCAGAATGTAATATTTGGTCAATTAGCATTTCTTTGCAGAAGGACAGGCCTGTACGTTTGAACAAATAAACATGAGACTAGGTAATAGTAATATTTTACAATATTATTGCATGTTTTAAAAACTGTATATAATTGTATTGCCTTCTCTGCATTGTAATGTAATATACAATGAAAACTTGAGTTGCTGCATGTTATACAGACTTCCACAGAACTTCCAATGGCCTCATTGTGCTTATATCACAAGAGGTTTTCTGCAAAGATTCCTCTACTTCCATAACAACTAGTTAAGCACATGTCAAAGATTGACCAAACAGGTAGTAAGTGATTCCCCTTTAGCACTTTCCCCTTGGCCATGCACTTTATTATGTTAAAGTATTTGCTGGAAATAGGCAACCTTCTTAGTTAAACTGAATTCAAAGGCAGTTTACACCATTAACACTTGGTGCTGCTGAGATGGCTCTCTAGTCTCAAGAGGGATTGCTCCCCTTTAATGTAGAATGATATATATATATATATGTGCAACTGATTTTGAAAGAATTAAAAACTAAGACCGTATGTTTTGCTAGCCCTCTCAAAAACATGACATTTATTTTCTTGTCAGGCAACTCATTGCGCATTTGAAAGTTTTTTCCAAGTTTTCCAACCCACGTGCCCTCTACCTAGAACCCAAGCTACATGAACTGTATACACAGGTAAGCAGTGCTTTGTTTCCATGATATTTCAAAATGGGCATAGAGAGTTGTTGGTTGAATTAATGGTCGAATTCTCCTCAGAAAGATTTCTTTATTCAGATTATGCGCATAATCGAGACAAGTCACACAACCCACTTAAATCAAAGTGTTGTCTGAATATATGTTAATAGTGTATGGTTTATATAGCATCTTATCTATTCCTAGTAATATATTCTGATTGGTCTATTTAAAGCAGCTAACGCCATTTTGCACAACATCAAGAAAAGCATATACTTGAACTTTTGCACATTTTAGAGAGAAGCATATTCTAGATGTTTTGGCACAATTTCACGGACAGCATAATATATATATCATAGACGAGACATTTCCTGTTCTTATGTTCCTATCAGCAATAATATTTCTGATAACATAAGCATAAGCATTTTTCTAACAAGAGTATTTACAAGGCACTTTATAGACCACTTCTGCTTAGATATCGCTTATGTGCCTTTGTGATTAAACACTTAAGGCTTTCAGTAGCTAAACAGAAAAATGTGAAGAGGAAGACAATATTCGCCTTTTTACTACTAGAGATCAACTTTTTGGCAATGGGACGCCCTTCAAAACCTGACCCTGGTGTGAAGACTTTAACAAAATGTCCCAGGCAAAATTAAAATTTCATTTTTTCTCTCTCCATATATATATATAAATATGTGTATATATATGTATGTGTATGTATATGGTTTATCATCCTTGAAGTTTTTTAACCCAAGAATGAGAGCCATGAAAACCCTGAAGGTTAATGACTTTAGAGTCAATTTCACTGCACTTGTTTTAACCTTAATGATTTTTTGGAATGGTTAACATTAGCCTCCCCTTACAAGCATTACCACTTTCTGTTTAATTGTAACCGTTTCCTACTAACTAGTTGCTAGTTTTAAGTCTGTCCCTTTATAGCAATGCTTTCACCTATGATTAAATGTTTTTTTTCCCTCTCTAGTTACTTTGCCATCAAGATCAGAATGTGCAAAAAGTTGCATTGGATTGTGTGCTTAGCTACAAACATCCCCACATCCTTCCATACAGGTAAAATGTCATGTTGTTCAACTTGCCCATCGATGTGGGGTACAATGAAACAGAATAGAATTAGCGCTAGTACCACTATTAGCGTATAAGGACTGTTACCGGTTCTGCATATTATACATATTTAGGTACCATTAGTCTAATATACCCTTCAGTGCAGGCACAAACTTTGTTTCCAAAGTAAAGATATTTTCTACAAGGTAGTTTAATTTTTTTTTTTTTTTTACGTAAAATGTAAACCAGGTTTATACTGGAGTAAGGAAGGTTTCAGCCTATATATATAGTATATAATATGATATATACACACAAAGTACTGGCAGTGATGATGAGCTATCGCGCGGGGTACGTGTGTAAAATGATCTTAGATCCCTCTTTTAAGCTTCGGGCCCAAATAAACTAAATCCCCGTTTTGTCTACATGCTGCTATTGCTATTTAGTATGGTGCAGATAAAATATGAGAACCTTAACACTGTTCCTTTGTCATGCTACAGGTTTTAGGATAGTACTGTTTGCAATGTTACCTTTTGTAATTTGAAGTTTTTTTTTCTTCTGTGTTGTGCTTCAGAGAGAACCTACAAAAGCTCCTGGAAGATAAAAATTTTAAAGAAGGAATAGTCCATTTTAGCATTTCTGAAGAAAATTCAATCGTGAAAACGTCCCACAGGCCTGATCTGATGCCTGTTCTAATGAGGTTTGTTATAGTTACCATCCCATCTAGAAATTTCCGTTTCAGCTTTACAACTGACAAATGTGAGCAGAGTAAATGAGTACGCTAGAGAGACAAATACGATGATCTTGTAATATAATAAGCTTGCTTTCCATCAATTGAAGGGCCAAAAAACAACTGCTTTTTATTTCAGTATGAAAAGTATATGTTGGAAAGTAGGGCTAACATCTACCAACATTTTCTATATTTTTTTTATTGAAAGAATTTTGTATGGCCGCATGAGAAGCAAAACAGGCACCAAAACACAGGGAAAGGCAGCATCGGGAACTCGCATGTCTATTGTTTTACGATTCCTGGCTGGATCCCAACCTGAGGAGATTCAAATGTTTCTGGATCTTCTGTATGAGCCGGTCAAGCATCTGAAAGATGGTAGGAAACATTTTTCAAAGTAGGGATTTCAGATAAAAATATTGTTTCTTCACATAATTGTTAAATGAATAATTGTTTAGATAAAAAAAAAATTATATTAAGATTTAAAAAAAAAAAAAAAAACTTAAAAGATGCTTACAATACTTGGTGGTCTAACACCATTTTTTTTTTTTTTTTAAAGCATCAAATGTTTTCAAAAATATTTTGCTGTTTTCTATTTTGCTGTTTTCCATAATTTTGATGTTTTCAGACAGCTTTTATTAGCCATTTCTATGTATTTTAGCTGTTTACATAGCCCATTCTATTAGACACCTAGTCACCTTGGCATTTAAATAGCTGCTTTGTATATGTATATGTGCTATTGTATATATCTTCTGGAGAACATACATCTATAATTGTTACATCAGAAATCATTTTAAGGATACTTTTTATTTATGCGGCGCTATCATTTCTATTGTGGTGTTATTTTGTTCTTTATTTGTCCCATTGTGCAATCAATTCTATATTTTTTGTAGGAAAATGCCTTGCTGCTGTGATACAATGTATAGAAAGCCTGGACCTGTCCAGAGTTCTTCCGCTTGGACGTCAGCACAGTTTATTTAATAGTTTGGAGGTTGTTTTAAAAAACCTGGGTCACCTAATTAATCCCTACTTACCAGAAATTCTTCAGATATTATTGTGCATGACTGCAACAGTATCGTATGCTCTTCAACAGCGTGAAAAGGTACATTGATGCTTGTCTCTTAGCTGTAAGATTTTGTTGGTCTTGTCATTTGCCAAGAGTCTGCTAACCAACAAAGAGGATCATATTTTTTATGCTGCATATATAATGTGGGCAAAAACATAATCTCTGTCCTGTTTTAGTATTAACAAATGTGTTTGCTAGAACTACCGGGGCGGACTTTAGGTATTCAGCACGGAATCTAGACACAAATGCTTCCAGCTCCCAATAATTTCCTTTTTAGTAAGAAAAACCTGCTCACAAATGCAGCAACACATGATAGACAACAACTCTGACATTTCTTCTTTGCTTGTGTGATGGACGTGGTTGTAATGCAAAATATTAATAAGCAGCTGCCTATTTGATTTTTTTTATTATTATATTTAGATTTTATGTTTGTGCCTCTTGGTCCTTTTGCCCTATTAGGGACTTTAAAATGAACATGGTTTGTTTTACTGGTCCCAGAAAAAGGGGGAGCATGGCTGCTCCTTCAAGGCTAAGGAACAGGGAATTGCAAATGTGGCCACTTCTTGATAGCTATACATTTTGACCCTGTTTGCTTTATGGGTGCAGTGTTGCTTAAAGCAGCTTGTTAAATGTTCACACATAAATTCTAAAGTCTATTTTCTAAACACCGAAACATCTTTATAAACATTGTAGTTGTTGTAATCTGCCCTCACAGAACTGCTTAACTTGTTTTTACAGCAGATTTTAAGACTCAGTGACTCTTAGATATGTGCTCCAAGTGTCAAGCACTTATTTGCAGAGTTAATTTACTGCTTCATTAGACATCAAGGTGTTAAGTTCAAAATGTTAAGTAGCACGGGCTCCATCTTAGATAATGATTAGGTAACTCGTAAACTAGTAGCCTTAGGGAAACAAACGCAAAAATTAAACTAGGTAGCATGAGGAGTAATCAATGTTTTAGGGATGAAAAATCTGCATGTCAGAAGTGCCATGGAATTCTGGTTTGCTGGCACTGTTTCTTGATTTCTATGACCTGTGGTTACTTCCACTAATTTACAGAGAAACAACACTTGCTGATCGAGAAGTTGACAGCCGCAGTGAGGTCATCAGATTGAAAACCGAGCAAATACAAGTGTTTCAATCTTCCAGAAACCAGCTCAAATAGCTCTTTTTTAACACATTAGGTGGATGTAATTATATAAAACTTAAAATAAAAAGTTAATCTTGCACAGGCATGTCCCATCCATCACATCTGTGTCCAACTAATCTATTTAAATTTTTTTTTATATATAGATACAGCTCAAACTTATCAACCCCCTGAAGAATTTACGACGTTTAGGGATCAAACACATAGTAGAATATTTCACTGACTTTGACAATTATCCCTTCTCTGCTGAAGAATTGGATGCTGTGTTTCATGCCGTGATATGGCCACAGGTAAACAGCCAGACTTTCTCTTGACCCCTTGGAGTGTTTATTGTGCACAAACCCTGCTTAAGAACATTATCTGGTTGGCCAAAGTGTATAATTTGTAGTTTGTCTATTCCGTATAATGATCGCAAACCATACTGCCCTTCAATAGTGGAGTATGATATGTTTTCACTCTATTGCCCCCATTGACCGCTTTTATGTATGCTGTTTCAAGCTATATCAGATGCAGCATATGCCAGATGTCATTAGTAATTGATATTTGTTGTTTGAAGTTACATTCATGTGATTTCTGCTAACATAAAAGTATGTATCATATCTCCTTTTCTGGCTTTCAGATTACCAGACTTGCTGCTGAGAGTCAGTACTCTCCTTCCCTAGTGCTGAAGCTAATTCATGTTTGGAGCAAAAACCCCAGGTAACAATCAGTTTATTTGTACATGTGCCACACCAACATTTAAATAACTGTAAATAAGTCTATGCAATGTATTACATTTTAGCGTTTTTATAATTTTTTTACAGTGGTATCCATGGCTTTATTCTTCATAGATCATCTTGATAGATCAAAACAGAGAAATAGATATTGAACCTGATAATAGGCATTCCATGTGTTGTGAAGATTTTATGTACACTGTATTTTTTTGCTATAGGTATTTTCCTTTACTTGCCAAGCAAAAATGTGGACAACCTGAACATGATGTACTCCTTAATGTATTTGCTCTGCTCTCGACTAAAAATGTGTCGGAGGCTAGTGCATCCATCATAATCGATATAACAGACAATCTTCTGAACAGCCCAGACTTTGAGGCTAGCGAAAGTGTTCTTTGCTTGGTGGTAAATGACTATATAATCCCTGAAGTCACAATGGAGAATGAAGGTAAGGAAAGCGCCACAGGTAGATTTGCCTATTGCTGTATGCTGCATTTGCAATCATTTCCATGAACATCTTTTTTTCTAAACTAGAAACTCCAACCATTGGCATGAAGCTGATACTTCCACACATTGCTGCTATTCTCCAGTACCTGAGTAGAAGTATGATGAATGCTGAGAAAATTAGAAAGAAGAAATTCAGCGCACAGGTCAGCAAAGAGCTAAGCATTCTTTCAAAGTGAGTATTTTACTTTTTCAGTTAAAGATTATAAACATTCATTGCACTACAAAAATTACTACTTTTATGAATTCACTTTCTTCTGCAGGATAAGCAAGTTTATCCAGGACAGAGATCAAAGTACAGTACTCATCAACCTTCTTCTGTCATACTTGCATAAAAGTAATACAAATCAGGTATGTGGCATTATTATTATTACTATTATTATTATTCCTATTATTCTTGCAACATCTTTTATTTATCCCTGCCACTATATTCCACAAAAACATACCACTCCAATCACATTGAATTTGAATACTGCAGTTGAAATATTGATAATAAAAACTATGCAGAAACTTTGTTACTTCATATAACTTTTTGTGTTTTTGTTTTCTAGGACACAGAAGTTGAACTCTTGCAAACAGTGCAGAATTTATTAAGACACTGTTCAAACCCCACAAGCTTTTTGAAGCCACTAAGCAAACTGTTTGCTGTCATTCAAAACAAGTTGTCTCGCCAGGCACTTTCTACAACCTTCCAGGTACAGTATGACTCCTATAGTTTAAGATCTTTTGTTACTTGATATTGTATTTAAACAGCTCATAGTAAATGTTAAACATAGTTAAAATACAGTTCGGTAATAAATGGTGTCCACCTAGAGGCATTTGTGTGTTTCATTAAATGTTAGATTTTTTATTTGAATTGATTTCAATATAATTAGTTAACCACTTCCCAACAATGGTAGTAATAGTATGTCACCAAAATCTGTCATTTGACACTGGAGGATGTACTATTACGTCTTGTCACTTAAATATTTAGAATCCAAAAAATTCATTTAAAAAAAAATGGATTCATTTCTAATTATAAAACTAGAGGGGGTTATAGGTTCAGTTAATAACTCTGTTGAGACAATGACATTGCAGTGCTGTATTTTTTTAGTGGTATGCAGGAATATGCTGTATAGAATAACTGAAAGATACATTTTTTACCTACTGAATTTAGTGTTTCCGTTATTCAATATTTATCATGTCTGTTTTCTGAAATATAGGTTTTCTTTTTCTTTTAGGTTTTGTCTGAACTGGATCCCAAATTACAATATATAACAGATGTTGTTGATAAGGTAGGTGTTGATCAGACAGTAGCTATAAGTCCAACTGGGATTTACGGAAAGTATCATTGAGGGGCTCCTGTTGAAACCATGAGCTCAAATACTTAAGTGGGGGTGTTCCTAGAGGCAGGCATGGGATTTGACTGGTCCCTATAGAGACATGGTCTGGGCAGGACCACCCATCATACCTGAAGATTCACATTATGTTGCTCAGTTTCAAAAATATCATGAAGAAAGGTGCAATATTTCTGTCTTTTTGGCCAATGAGTTGCTATATGTTGAACCAAACTTTATTTCAATCATTCTTACCAATTGGGGCTCTTAGACTTATGTGTTTCTGTAGAAACCTAATTAGTATAAGCAGTACTGTAGTAGCTTTGTCTTAACTAATCACCTTAGTGTGTTTTATGAGTGAGGAATGTTGACGTAGGCGACTGCTTACAACAATATTCTCAGTCTGTGTATTATCAAAATTTATTGAAACAATGCAAAACTAAACCCACTGTTATTCAGTGTTGCACTGCATTACTATATACAACATTGTACTTAATGTTAAAAAGAAAAATCGGTTTTCCATGTGACCTCACTTTTAACAATTTGGATTTATGGCTATTGTACTTTTATCACTCCCTAACGTTATTTCTGTCCATTTTATTTTTTGTTCAGTTGAATGCATTTGACAAAAGGCATTTGGATGACATCTACTTTGATGTTAGATTAACAGCTTTCCAAAATGCTACATCTTGTGTCAAGGAAATGAAGTCACTGGACATCAACTATATTCTTCCTATTGTGTACAATTGCTTTCACACGATCCAGGTAAGTGTTCAGTATACTTTTAATTATTCAGTTTATCATTACAAGGATGTGTTTCCTCTCTCCAATAGCACTTGGATGGATGCTACTAAGCAGAATCTTAAGTTTAGCACAATTTTCTGTTTGAGAGAGGCATCAATTCTAGGATCTTTCTGTTTATGCTTGATTTTAAGGGTCTTTGTGTCCTTTAAGTTAGGACAAAAATTCTAGATACAGTGGCAAGATCATTGCTTCATTCAATTCAAATGTTGCTTATTAAAAAATTTATTTTCTCTCCTCACCAGCTTTGTGAGATGTCTCTTAGCGACAATGCAATCCTTTTCCTTCAAAGCATTATCTCGCACATTGCATCCATGGAAAACTCAGAGAATGAATACCGAGAAATAATACACCGCACTTTACTGGAGAGCTTAAAGAAACAACTGAAAAGCAAAGTGGAGGTAAAAAAAAGGAACTTGCATTAGGATAGCACTGCCAGTGCGGAGAAACATTTACGTTTTCTGTCTCAGCAGCGACTCCAGCATTTAAAAATGGTCGTTTTACAGAAGTGGGGATGTTTGAACCCAGAGAACTGTTGTATAATTTGTCTTGGCTAATAATATGTATGGGTTTCCCTCCACAGAATATCCAGCAAGACTATACAACTATACTTTGCAGTCTGATTCGGGCTTTTCCTAAGCATCCGGAATTTGCAGACCTTGTTCAGCTTACAGACTACAATGATCCAGAAATGGATTTCTTCGAGAACATGAAACACATTCAGGTAATGGAGATCTGCTGCTTATTTTCTGTATTTCTCAAACCAAAGTCTGTTTTACTTAAGAATATTCCAAACGTGTATAACAGGTTGGAAGTTAAAACATATAATAGTATTATAGTTATTCAAGCTCCACGAAGTCCACACGGCTTGCACTCCGCTTTTATGAATCAATAACAGTTGGTTGCCCTGGTGGAGCGTACGCCAGTCAAGAAGTGGAGATATTCACTCAGTGGTCCCTTTCATAAATACTTTATTCAACAGATAAGAAAAATCAATGTTTCATACGGCGTCATGTTCCTTTATCAAGTTATCTTAATGTCGTAAATGACTATTGTAGCTGGAAACGGCTAATTTTAATGGCCCCCTTGTGTTAAATAAATCCAGGTTTAAGTTTAAAAAGCTCATTTATCATTAGAAAACCATTTTGCAATTGGCTACACACATCTAGAATTTCCTGGTTTTCCAGT
This sequence comes from Spea bombifrons, assembly GCF_027358695.1. Taxonomy (NCBI): domain Eukaryota; kingdom Metazoa; phylum Chordata; class Amphibia; order Anura; family Pelobatidae; genus Spea; species Spea bombifrons. Next base: position 39,072,205 of record NC_071090.1, read on the forward strand.
GACCCCCAAATTTTTGTATGCTGATGTGTGTAGATATAACGTGTCTGTACACTTTAGAAGTGTGTATCATTTAGATTGTAGGACTGTTTGTGTTTTGTGTAAATGATTCAAAAGTAAATAAAGAGGCGCAATGATCTTGTGTCTTCTACTAATGGCTTTTAATATGTTCTCAAATCATCAGCTTGTTGCAGTTATACTCAAAGGATTGACCAGTGTGATTCTACATAATATCGAATAATCTATCTTCTGTAAATACTGCTCCAGAAACAGTGTATAAGCTTACAACATTTATACTTGTTTTGACAGTCCATTGCAATGCTTGTATGCGGTTCAATGGTGTGGTTTTCGGTTTTCGAACGATTTATTTTATGTACAGACCTTCTCATTTTCCATGAAATGTCTTTCAGATTCACAGAAGAGCACGTGCATTGAGAAAGCTAGCAAAGAACATTATGGAAGAAAACGTAGTGTTGTCATCTAGATCTCTCCAGAGTTATATTATGCCATATGCCACTGCCACCCTTTTTGATGAGAAAATGCTTAAGGTATGTGAGTTATTATCTTTTATTAAGTGCCAACAAATTACACAGCGCTGTACGATTTCAATGGGGCAGTTAACACATTCAGATATACATTAAATCACTAATATGATAAGGAGAATTGTAGGGCCCTAAGAAGTACAAAATGTTGGACTGAATTGAACCTTGAATCAAACGGGACAAAATTGCTTTATTTAAAGTATAGTATAAAATGCCACAACCTGGGTCAAACTCAATCGCATTTTATTAGTCTGACAAACAACAATAGACAAAATGAATATCAATCATCATGATCAACTAAAAATGCATTCTGGGACAAACCGCTAACAATTTGAGAATTAGGGCCACAGCGTATGGTAAGAAATCTCTTGTTTGTTTATATAGATTTTATTTCTTGCATTGTTTAATTTTTGTTACTTTTTTTTTTAGCATGAAAACATGATAACTGCATCTGTGGAGATGGTGGGATCTGTGTGCAAGCACCTCTCCTGGTCTGCATACATGTATCACTTAAAGCATTTCATTCATGTGCTTCAGACTGGACAAATTACCCAAAAACTGGGTGTCAGGTATGTTTGCTTTCTTCAGACTATTTCCTTTAGATGCTTAAAACATGAAAATGATCTATTGGATTCGCGCCCTTGCTCTGCAATGCCTTACATTAGTTTTAAAGGAGTTCATTCTTTGTGTGTTTAAATTAGCCTCCTAGAATAATGCGGCTGTTTCCTATTTGTAAGTTTATACTTTTAGTTGGTACGTTTGCCCGTTTTGCTATTCTGGGTATTTTGACAGATCATGTCAGTGTCCTATAGCACTACCACATAAAAATGTTAAGAGACTGCTTAGAAAACAGACTTCATTTATGACACTTTCAGAGAGAGAAACCAAAGTTGCATGTTTTCACAGAGTATTTTCTTAGAAAACTGATGTTTATATGTCTTCATTGATACAGCCATGCATACAGATTAGCAATTTGTATTAACAACAAATAAAATACAGTTTGAAAACCCTACTCTTATGTTTCACAGTTTGTTTCTTGTTCTTTATGGATTCTAATGGATCTTTATGACTTGGCTTTAACAGCTTGCTGGTGACCGTGCTTGACGCATTTCACTTTGATCATGAAACACTGGAAAAACAGCTGCAAGCGGCTGAGAATAGAGAAAGTGAGTATAAATGAAATGGTTAAATTCATAATTATTTTATAGACTGACAGCCCTGAAGGGTTTATGTGCTTTGTATCTTAGAAATACGCGTTTCTTTCTGGAAGATAAGAGAGTGTTTGTGTACCTTTTCGCTAATTGTATTGCCATACCCTGGATACACAAACAATACAGATTTTCAGACTTCTCTATTGCTGTACCAGATTTGTTCTTTTAGACTGCCTTTATAGGCTGTTTAAAGACCATTTCCCTGCCTGTTTTCAACCCACATAATCCTAGCCAACATCCTCTCGTTCTCTGCATCTGCTGGTCATTTTCTAGCATAGAAAGTTAGGTAGAATTAGGTTTTCTCGACACATGGCTAAATGTCTTGATATTATAATGTAACCCGCAAAAAATGACAATCCATATTCAGACATTTTTCCTGGTTAGGAACATAAAATTTGTTATTTTTAGGTCCGGTGCGATATTAAACTTTGGTTCCACTGCACAAGAAAAGATACCTTCGCCACATCCTTTGGGACTATCTGTCGTTCAGATGGGCTCTAACTGTACTTCATAAAACGGTGTCAGTTTAATCATGTAAAATAGCTACATAGATAAATATTAAGCTACTAAATAAATACAGTGTTCCCTCTAATTTAAATTGATTGTACATTTCTGGTTTGCGTTAGTGGTTTTCATTGAGGGAATGCCAGCCCTAACGTTATCTGTGATCTGTTAACTTTTTTCCCGGCGTATAGTGGCAGTACCGTTGGGTTTGCTCTCTTCCCCGGGACAAACACTAAAAAAGATAGAAGGGGTTAAGCTCCACCCCCCCCTTACCCTATAACTGCACATACCGGCGACCAGCAGTCAGTTCTTTTTTGTCCCGCAGGGACGAGCACTGGGGATTCTGCTCCATTCTTCTGCCTCAGCAGCTTGGATCCAGATCGGCCGGCACACGGGTTGTGTCCGGTGAAAGGGGGTTCCTGCAAGTCCGTTCGCTCCCCGGGTGGGAGCTCGGCTGATCTTTGCAGCACCGCGTTACAGAGTGAATCTGTAGCGGTGATTTGTTTCAAGCAGGGGAGGAGCATGCGCAGTACGGTGGAACGCACGCCCGGGTGGCTATGCGTTCCACTGATGATCCGGCCGTGCTACAGCGCATGCGCGGCTCAGATCATCCGATTTTGGCGCCAAATTCAAAATTGGCTGCCTATTTTATGCTGTGCAAACCTGTCTGACCACAAGAGTGTGTGTCAGGACAGGTTTCCGTGTTGTCTGAACCCCCCACACGGTTTTTGGTGATCTTTTTGATACGCCAAAAAATATGTTAACCTTCATCTCCAGAGAAGGATAAAGTGCCTTCGGCTCCTCCCTGAAAGGCTTCATGCATGTCTAAACAGTTGGCTTGCCTTGAATGTACCTACTCTCCCAAACGGCTACAGGAGGATATGTGCCGGCAGTGTTTAGCAGATATCCGGGCAAAAGAGAAACAGAAGGATATGCTGTCCTTTCTATCCTGGTTCCAGGATAATTTGTCTCAAACATTTCAAGCATTTAAGGAGGCTGCCAAACCAAGGGTGCACGACAATCGAAGTTCATCCACATCAGAGTTGTCGTCTGGGGAATGTTCGCGTTCATCTATGGATGTGTCCAGTTCTGAAGGTTCAGAGTCGGAATCCGGTTTTCCTTCGCAAAAACTGGGGAAATTTGTTACAGGAGTAAACCAGATATGGTTGAATCCAGAAGCTAAGAAAAAGGGTTTTCCAATTTTTCCTCACCTAATGGAATTTGCACAGCGTGAGGGGAAACATCCAAGTGATGTGTGCTTGTTTCTAGACACTTTTAAACATATTTTCAAGCTTTAAGATGACATCATGTGGGGAGAGCTTCCTAAGGGTGATGTCCAGATTGCTCAGTTGTCTAAGAAAACTACGTTGCCGATCGGAGAGGTTTCCGGCCTAAAAGATACCATGGACATAGGAGCAGAGACCGCTAATAGCAGAATCTTCCAAGGTCATCAAAGCAAAGCAACATCAGCTGGAGCAGCAGTAGCGAGAGCTCAAGGCTTATGGCTCCAGAAATTGAAAGCCACATTCTGGAGGATGCAGATAAGGATCTTTTTCACAACTTTTGGAGAATTTGAAGCTTTGTAATGAATTCTTGATGTCTAGCCTACATGGAACCGCAGGTATCCCTATTATAGGCAGAGATATTCCACGGCAGCGTGATCCTCACCGTAGGATAGATCTTTCTTTCAGAAACATAAAGATTCCAGATTTTTCCCTTAACAGCTAGACAAGATAGGGCAAGACGGTCTGTCAAAGTGGGAGGTCGCCTTCAGACTACCAGCCATGGATCCGTCAGATTATATCAGAAGGCTACACCATAAAATTTTGCAGGTCTCCATGCAATTGTTTCCTAGTATCCTCTTACCCAGCGTTGAACAAGTATGCAGCGTTTATTATAGCAGCATCTACACTCCTCGAGCAGGGAGTTATAGAAAACGTTTCAAAGATACAGGTTCCTGGTCCCATAGCCGGGGCACTCTTCATCCTGTACCGGATCTGAAGTCCATCAACAAATATATTCCATATCAACACTTCCGTGTGGAAACCATCTCTTCGGTTACTCAAATGATTCAGAGAGAAGATTATGGGGCTTCCATAGACCTACAGGACGCTTACCTGCAGGTTCCAATAGCAGTAGAGTCAAGGAGATTTCTGAGATTTGCAGTGAAGACAAGCAAAGGTTTCCATCATTTTCGGTTCAAGGCGCTACCCTTCGGCCTATCAATTGCTCCAAGAGTCTTCACCAAGATTCTCACTCCGTTGGCGGCAGAACTGAGATTGAGGGGAATAGCTGTGGTTCCATATCTGGACGACTGGCTGATAAAAGCTTCATCCGCTGCACAACTTTTAACAGCTCTTCAAGTGATGATCACTCTTCTCAATGAACACGGCTGGCTTCTGAATGTAGCCAATTCACGCTTAACACGACCACAGAGATCAAGTTTCTGGGGTTTCAGGTAAACTCAAGATCTCTACGCCTCTATCTTCCAATAGTCAAGGCCATACGCATTCGGCTAAGTGTCGCCGAGCTACAAGCGTATCCTCTCTGCTCTATCAGAAGGGTAATGAGCAGCTTGGGAGTTATGACTTCCACCATGCCGGCGATAGCCTGGGCACAGGCAAGAATGAGGCCTCTGCTATGGCACGTTCTGTCACACTGGTCCGGGACCGACGAGGATCTAGACAAGTACATTCTGATATCTCAGGTTGTACTTCAACGACTAGAGTGGTGGAAGGTCAAAAGAAATTTGACAAGCGGACTGTCCTTCCAGCCTAAGCAGTGGCTGATAGTTACCATGGACGCATCCCAGACTGGTTGGGGAGCTCATTTCCAATTTCACACAGCACAAGGGAAGTGGTCAGTGCAGGAAGCGAGTCAATCGACAAACTTCAGGGAACTAAATGCCGTCTTCAAGGCTTAAGTACTCTTCAAACCGTGGATATTGAGCATCCCAGTGAAGATTCAATCCGACAACGCCACAACGCTAGCCTATATTAACAGACAAGGAGGTATGAGAGTAACCAGTCTCCAAAGTTTATGCACAAAAATCATGCTATGGGCACATGAAAATCTAGAAGCTATCTCGGCGGTCCACATCAGAAGTCAGAACAATGTACTGGCAGAAACAGATGTTCTCAAGCAGATTGGTCCCTTCATCCGCCTATTTTTCAAGGGTTGGTGGCAATAGTAGACCTGCCGGAAGTGGATCTCATGGCGACAAGACTGAATCGGAAAGTCCCTCTTTTTGCCTCTCTATACAGAATGGTTTTCCCTCCTTTTTTTTTTTGGGATGGTCTGGAGATCAAGTGGCGATTCAACCTGGCATACATCTTTCCTCCGGTGTCTATGATTCCTCGAGTCTTGCTCAAAGTCAAGATGGACAAGAAAAGAGTACTGGCAGTTATCCCGTTCTGGCCAAACCGGAGCTGGTTTTCCCACCTTTGCCAGCTTTCGGTAACATATGGGGACCTTCCGTTGTCCGCAGACGTTTTGGAGACAAAGGGAATTCCACTCCACATCCTTCAAATGTTCAGATTGACGGCTTGGTTGCTGCAAGGCTGATCATGAAATATCAAGGTATAGACCCAGTTATGACTACTCTCCTCTTGGGGTCAGTAAATCTCTCTACATCAAGATTTTATCTAAGAACCTGGAGGAAATTTCTTGAATGGTGTCAGTCTCAAGGCCTGCAGTCTTCTCCTCCACCCATTTCCGGTCATTCTGCGTGTTTTACATGTGGGATTTAAAGCGGGCCTCAAGGTTGCATCATTTAAAAGGGCAGATGTCTGCTGTTCGTCATTTTCTGCTACTCAATCTGGCGTCGGATCATTTCATTCGGAGATTTTTTGTTTTTAAGGCCATCACGATTAGAGACCTCCTGTTACATCGCTTTTTCCACCGTGAGATCTTACCGTTCTACTCAAGGCTCTATGCTCGACTCCGTTTGAGCTTCTCCAAAAGGTTTCACTTATATTCCTCTCCCTGAAGACAGCATTTTTAGTAGCTGTCACATCGGTACGACGGATTGAGGAACTCCAGGCTCTCTCGGCCTCAAAAGGTTTTTTCTCATCTTTCATCAGGACGACGTACTTATGTATCCTAGGCCGTCATTCCTGCCTAAAGTCTTATCTCAAGCTACTATTAGCCAACCTGTAGTCCTGCCAACGTTTTCTCCAAACCCGATGACACCAGAAGAAAGTGACTGGCACTGTCTAGATGTTAAGAGAGCTCTTACCATATACTTGGGGCGTACCGCTTCCATTTCGCTCATCTGCCCATCTGTTCCTTTAGTTCCATGTAAGATCTTCAGGTCAAGCTGTATCTAAATCTACCCTGGCCAGATGGCTTCCATGCCATCCGGCTGGCATATGACTCCTGTGGTGCGACTATTCCTCCTCCGATTAAGGCTCACTCCACACGATCCTTCTGTCTCTTGGGCCTCCAGGTCTTCAGTCTCTCCGGAGAAGATTTGTGAAGCAGCAGCGTGATCCTCATGGAACACTTTCATTAAACATTGCAGACTGGACATTTCCTCTGCTTCGGCAGCTGAGTTTGGACGTCAAGTCCTGCACGCTGTTCAGATCTAACTCCCTCCCTTTTTGGGGGGGATCTTGCTATATCCCAACGGTACTGCCACTATACGCCGGGAAAAACAGTAATTTTACTCACCGTAAATTCTCTTTTCCCAAGTATAGTGGCAGTACAGGTTTCCCTCCCTAATTTCGTTATAAGATAATGTTTTTCCATCCTTTGGTCCTCTTGTTATTAACTGACTGCTGGTCGCCGGTATGTGCAGTTATAGGGTAAGGGGGGGGTGGAGCTTAACCCCTTCTATCTTTTTTAGTGTTTGTCCCGGGGAAGAGAGCAAACCCAACGGTACTGCCACTATACTTGGGAAAAGAGAATTTACGGTGAGTAAAATTACTGTTTTTTTGTGTGTGTCTACTCTAAAGATGTAATGGACACTGAGGTTACAGACGAGGATGAAACAATGGAGGTGGATGAAGAGGTTGAGCAAAAGGATGAACCAGAGATAATTCCAATGGATAGTGAAAATGTGAATGATGCTGATAATGAGACCCCTACTGGAGAAGTGAAGAGCAGTCAGAAGATAAACCATACATTTCTGCCAAAAAACAAAGAAGAAATAGCTTCATTAATTAAACATATACAAGAAACAGTGACTAATAACATCATACCCAAGCTACAGAAGTGCCTTGATGCAAAGGTGACTATTTGCTTTTTATTGTTTCTCAGTAGGATACTTTGAAAGTATTACGCGTCTGCATACAGTTGTGTGAAAAAGAAAATAGACCCTCTTTGAATTCTATGGTTTTACATATCAGGACATAACAACAATCATGTGTTCCTTAGCAGGTCTAAAAATTAGGTAAATGCAACCTCAGATCAATAGCAACATATGACATGTCTTTAATCATTCAACAAAATAAAGCTGATATGCTGTGTTTGGTTTTCACCACTTTTGAATAATCTTTCTTTCTGTAGAATGGTGGACTTTAAGTTGCCATGAAATGTCATTATAACCCTTACCAGATTGATTGGCAGCAGCAATTGCTTCTCTGAGATCTTTGCTGGTGTCTTTCTTCCTTAGTATTGTGTTAACACATACCTCAATCTTCTAGACCAGCAAACTCCTAAAATTTTGGTTTATATAGGGTTGGTCACACTTGCTGATCAGTTAATCAAGGGCATTTGATTAGCAGCACCTGTCTGCTACTTAGCATCTCTCCTTCATTCCCATGAAAGCAGTAAGGGGGTGTACTTAGTGTTAGACACACAGCTTCTCCATTTTGGCTTTATTTTTCTCTAATAAATTACGACATTTTGTAATGTGTAATTTATCTGACGTTGTATTTTTAGAACTGCAACGTTATAAAAAATGTTTTTATGTCCTGATATGTAAAACCATAGAATTTAAAGAGGGTATTCTTTTCATGATCCTATTCCAGTTGATGAAATGCCTACCAAGCTTTGTGGAAAATCATACCATTTTCCCAAACATGTATGGTTCACTGCACTAAAAATGTGTTTTGGCTATGAGCGAGTGTTGGCCTTCTCTTTGCAGCTCAGAGCTAATTGTTTGTGGCCATATTATCATGTCTGGTAACTCTCTTATAATGACAGTATAATGATTTCTAGCTGTATTACAATAAATATAGCAGAGACTTTTACAAAAGCAGTTTGTATTCTTTCCATGGAGTTGTGGATCATGGAAACATCGCCTCAAACAGCACAGTTGTGTAAAGCAGAGTATATAAACTTGAGCCCTCAAGTTCCACGCTACTGCAGGTTTTTATGATGTCCACAAATAGCAAATGCAATTACTTTTTCTTTCTCAGGTAAAACGGGATGAAGAGCATAAATTGGCGAAGTCCAAGGTTGTTAATGAAGAGGAGGTAGTTCGGGTCCCACTGGCCTTTGCGTTAGTGAAGTTAATGCAGACACTGCCACAAGAGATTGTGGAAGCCAATTTACCAAGGTATCTACATGTCCCCATTATACTGGTTAAAGGCTGTGGGCAGATTTCGTTTTTATCTGGTTAGACAAGGTATTTTTGTATTGTAGGCTTCATATGTAACCTTATTGCATTGGATCAGGGTATTTTGTGTATGTTAAAGTTACATTTGTCCAGATGATTAATATATTCTGTTCACATTTATTTACCGTTTCAGTATTCTGCTGAAGATTTGTGTCCTTCTGAAGAACAGAGCACAAGAAATCAGAGATGTTGCTCGAAACACTTTAATTAAGATCATTGAAACTCTTGGGGCTCGGTACCTGCATTATGTGTTGAGAGAAATGCAAAGTGTGCTTGTCAAAGGTTACCAGGTATACATGTCATACTTTATTTTGCTTTGCAACATTTATTATATTTATCAGTTTTTCTTGAGGAGCATCAAGATGTTAAAATTGGTAGGTGACAACTCTGACGTAACAGATTGGGCTAAACTAAATCTTTTTTTTATTAGTGCATTGCTTTAGTTGACAAAATATCCATCACAAACTAAACAAAAATAAACCTTCATTCAATTGAAATGGACATTTTTATTGCTTTGGCAATACAAAATGAATACATTTGTAAGGGCTAAAACAGTGGTTTATATAGCATAGATATATTCTTCCCAGTCTAGTGATATAATAGTCTGATTTTAGGATCTCTTTCATGATAAAACCACTTAAAGAATGCTTTGTTCTCATCATTGTGGTCTTGTGATTTCAGGTCCATGTGCTGTCATTCACTGTAAATCTACTTTTAAAAGGCCTAATTGCCAACCTTCAATGTGGAGAGCTTGATGCCTGCTTGGAAACATTAATACAGGTAGAGAAAATGCACAAACACATGCAACTCGGGGCTCATGCCATGTCCTTTCTGTGTGACACTGTAGCAGCTGGAGTACATTTCTCCCAAATGAAACTGTTTTTACACCTCTATTTTTTGTGTAGCATTCTGTAAACTTCTTTAACTGAATTTGTGTTTTTATGACAGATTGTTGGCTTCAATTCAATAAAATCTTGAATCCATCAATTTGCCTTGTTAATATATTAAAAGACTGGAAATATATTGCCTGCCAGCATACGTGTGTGTGTGTGTGTGTGTGTGTGTGTGTGTGTGTGTGTGTGTGTATATATATATATATATATATTTTATTATTTACTAAAAATAATTAAAAATTGTCAGGCTTTTGGGTTGCACTTTACATTTCCAACCTCAGAAGAGGAACTAGTAGCTTGCCATTTCATACACATTTTGGTAAACTTTATGGTCATTATTTGCAATTTAAAGTTTAAGTTTGAGCTAATGCTTTCTTACTGTGTTTCTGAAAAAGATTTTCAATTTTGAGCTGTTTGGTGCCGTTGCTGAAGAAAAAGAAGTTAAAGGAATAGTTTCTAAAGTCATGGAGGCTCGAAGCAGCAAGAGTTATGATTCTTATGAGCTTCTAGCACAGTTTGTTGGGAAAGATCAAGTTACCAACATGATTGTTCCATTGAAAGAGGTAAGAGGCTTCTGTGTGTTTATGTTGGATGGAAGTGTTAAGCCAGGGTTATTTTTACATCGTCCCCAATTTTTGAGAAACCAGCTTGTTCCTCAGAAGTTACAAGCTACTAGGGGCGACACTCATAGCCCACTTGCTGATACTGATGCGATGGCTTCCAGCCCTGACTTTGCCCCTGAACTGACTGACTTTGCCCCTGAACTGACTGACTTTGCCCCTGAACTGACTGACTTTGCCCCTGCTCACTTTTATCTTAGTTCACAAGAGGGAAACTGAACTAGATTTATCTACTATGATAAGCATTCCTAACTTCAGGAGCAGTAAGGGAAAAAAGTATTGTCGGTTTTAGCTTTGTATGGAACATACTCATATAATTGTGGTTACAATAGAGAGGCACAGAAGTGTCTTTTTGTTTTCTAATCACAGCAACATATTTGTCCTGGTGCCCATCAGTGTACATAGAAGAAAAAGTGACCCATTTACGTACCCCAAGACAGATATATTTACATGTTCATGCACTAATATAGAAACAATGCCTAATTAGTATATATTTATATTATGTATGTTTTATATGTCCCAGATATCTGTCAGACAAGCTAGTGTTATTTTTAAAGTTTAGTGACTCCTTAACAGTTTGATAAAATTAAACTTATTCTTGTGTGCATTTATTGTAGGACGAGCCATAAACAGCACAGAATAATATATTTTTTGGCCAATTTTATACACATTTTCCTTATGATCTCCTTTGCTTGCTTGACTTGACTGTGCTCATAGTGATTCTGTGTTTAATATCAATAACAAATATAGCTAAAATGGGAAACCTGATTAAAGACAAACTGACAAGACATTTAAACCATCCTTTTTTAATGTGTAGCTTTTGGAGAAGACCACCAGTTTAAAGCTGGCCCGCAAAGTGCATGAAGCTCTCCGCAGAATTGTTTTTGGTCTCATAGCCAACAAAGACATGACAGCAGAGTCCATTTTGTTGCTCAGCTATGGCCTCATCAGTGAAAACCTTCCACTTTTAACCGAAAAAGACAAGTAAGTAGAAATACCTGTGTATTGATGTATAACATATATCTACTTGAGGTGTTTTTATATAGTTGACCAAATAGCTGGAGACAGCTTGATTTTACTCTATGAGATGGCTGTTAGTGGTTGCTGTGAAATTTAAACTTAATGATTTTTCTTTCTTCATCTTAAAATGTGAACTTGGAGTAATACAAAGTGATGTACTGTTGTTACCTTTCAGGAATAACCAGTCAGAGACACTTCCTCCTGATCCACGTCTCCAGCCAAAGAGTTGTCTGTTAATTGAGCGTCCACTGCCTCGCGGAGGTCAGAAGGCTGCTGTTAGTAGCAGGACCAATATGCACATCCTAATAGAGTCTGGACTTCGGGTGGGTGTTACGAATGAATTTTAAGTAAAGCAGTGTGCCTTTTCTGTGTTTTGTATTCCTGTATCAATAACAATAATATATATATATATATATATATATATATATATATATATATATATATATATATATGCATACATATATAACAGCAATCACACTCCTATCATGCCCAGGCAGTCAGTACATGCTGGATCCTGGGCATGATGGGAGTGTGATTACAGCCTCCCTATGCCATACTATCCCCCCCCACACTTACACATCCATGCTATCACATGCACACTCATTCACAAACATTCATTCACTCACTCATTCATATAGTCATATTCATTCCCTTAATCACGCATACTTGCTCATACACCCTCCCCCATCCCCTTACCTAAACTGAAGAGCTCTCAGTCGCAGACTTCCTTAGGGGCACTGCTGCTTCCCTCTGTCTCTCCTCTTGCCTCACCCCCAGGGGAAGAAGGAACGGAGCAGAGTCATGTGACGTGCATTTACGTGACTCTGCTGGGTTCCTGCTTCTCCTGGCCGGTACAAGAGACGCTGCTCGCACACTGTGCGACCAATGCACAGGTAAGCAGCCTGGCCCCTGCGGACAATTATTTTTGGCCGTGTTTTTTTTAAAAAAAATTCATTTTGCTGATAATGCCCTTTTCGGACGATATATTTCTGCCACTGATATATCGTTGACGGTTGTCACTATGGATAGAATGTCCCGGCCAGTTTTACTATATTTAGAATTTTAACTAGTCTTTGTAAATGTGGCATAATGGGACTAAACATAAGCATGTTAGTTTCTTTAAAATTTAAATAATATGAAATGTGTATTATCAGTTCATATTTATTTTTACACAGTTGCTGCACATGAGCTTGAAGAAATCCAAAGTTAATTCTTCAGAGGAACGTGTCTTGGAGATGTTAGATCCATTTGTACAACTTCTGATTGGATGCTTTAAGTCTATGGATGTTAAGGTAATTACCTGGCGATACTAAACACGCCCTGCATGAATTGCACAGCTGCAGTGGTTGCTTTGAGGAACAGCATAATTTGCCCAGATATTTTTGACGGCTAAGCAAGTGGTGGTTCCCATGGAAAAAACACCTGTTTCATTAACTGGTGACCGTGGCCACCCTGTCAAGCAGCACCATCATGTTGTCTCCCTCAGTGGCAGGGTTTAAGATTGAACCCTAAAGGTACTCCACACTGCCAGTGTAATGCCAGCAGTATAACATAATATTTTTGACAGCTGTGGGCCCAAACCACTAAAGTGTGTTTCATACACAGTCACCCTGTTGTGCACTAATGACACTGTTGATCATTTGAAACATGCCCCCCCCATCCTACATTTTACAGTTAAATATGCTAAATAAACACATGTTGTTTGGCTGACGGACTAAATTAAGGAATATGTGTTAGAAACCCTATTTATGTTTCTACCATGGCAGCAACATTTTTTACTTCCTGTAACCAGGATCTGCCTGTTTGCTAAGTTGCTGAAACTCGTTAAACAGTCCCTTCTTTTAAATAAAACATCTCCAAAACAATTGCACCGATTGAAAAGATAAAATGCAGAACTGACGTGTGGTTTTAATAAATGAATTACAATCCATGAGCATCCTGTATAATATATACCTTTACTCTTCCGTAGGTTATCACTGGAGCCTTGCAGTCTCTCATTTATATGCTGAAGTTTCCGTTGCCCTCTATTGAAACAAACACTGAGCAGCTCATTAAAGAGCTTTTCCTCTTGCTGAAAGACTATGCAAAAGCAGGGGCAGCCAAAGGCCAGAATTTCCACCTTGTTGTGAACTGCTTCAAGGTAAGAATATTAGTGTTCCAAAGACTCCTGTGCTGTATAAGAGAAGACCATGAGACAGCAGGGTGATCTCTTAAGTGAGATAGACATTAATTATACAATGCACAATTATAAGATCATTGAGTGTGTAACTAGAAATGAAAATGGGCAGATTAAATGGGGCAGCTGGTGCTCAAAATGTATGCAATGTTACCTGGTGCAAACTGAACCATACATCTTTAACACACACACACACACACACACACACACGTGCCCTTGTGAATGTATAGATCTAAACTCTGATGGGTTCTGCTGCCCATTACGTTTGTGTAACTACTGCTATTCTTCCAGTCCGTTACAATCTTGGTGAGACACATGAAAGGAAACATCAGTGAGAAACAGCTCCAAGTGTTACTGGGCTACGCAGAAGAGGATATATATGATTCAACACGTCAAGCTACGGCCTTTGGTTTGCTTAAGGTAAACATGTAAAGTGAATAATTTGTTTCTGCGTGTTGCCAAATAGGTTCATTTAGCAAATACTATTTTTTTTAACTGTATTTTGGTGTATTTAACAAAACGTAAAGTCAGAAATAAATTACTTGTTTATCAGGTATAGTTTCAGCGCAGGTCTTTACAGGTATGATTTGCATTGGGCAGTATATCTTTAGGATCCCATTAAATTCTAAGAACATATGGTTTTGAAGACCATAAATTTTGGTAGTAAAATTTAAAAGATTTGCTTCCTGAAAACACAATTGTCACATCATAGTACCATCTGCTCATGTTTTTGTTTGCTTTATTCTGCCACCAGAGCTGCCGTCGGTCAATGACTTTGGGATTTTCCCATTCAAATATGGTGCTATCAAATAATATAAAATTGCTATTTTCCTATATTGTCACAATAAGGGTCATCGTTAGTGAGTCCATATTTTAGTGCATGTATTGCGAGTCTATAGCATGCCAGGGGTTCTGCATTCTTTAGCTAAATTACTAAATTATCACATGTTGTGCTGTTTTAAAGCAATTTAAAGTAGTTTGTGTATATAAAACATTTGTGTATATTCTTTGAAACGTAGTGGTTTTCTGGTAGGAGAAAGGGAAGTATGGTGCTCTGCTGTCTACTCTTTCAAGACATCCAGACTAATATTTTTCAGGCTGTGAGAAGTGTATTCAGCATCTAAAAGCACAAGGGCTTCAAAAGGCACTATGAACAGAGAGACATTAAATAGTCAGATATTTAAATAGTGTATAGTAGTGCTATTGTATCACCACACTGTGTAATCACCATATGAGGTTTTTGAGTTAATGTCACAACATCAGGTGATGGTATAGTAACTGTCCAGACCACCAAATTATTGTCTGTTTTTTTGTTGTCATTGATTGTAAGCAATTTATCTGTTAACAGTTGAAATGGTATTTGTTTAAACTACATTTCAAAAACGGGTTAGACCAACTTTCATGTATACAGTATCGGACTTGTTCCTAACTGTCCTAACACGGTTTCATGTCTTCGAAGGCTATTGTATCAAGAAAACTGATTGTCCCTGAGATGGATGAGGTGATGCAGAAAGTTGGAAAGTTAGCAGTCACTGCTCAGACTGACCAAGTTAGAGTCCAGTGTCGTCAGGTTGGTCAACCATCTTCATCTAATCCTATGTCATCATAAGTAGTACTCTGATTGTGCTTTTTAATAATTTCTATGTATGTTTGTTCCTTGCTGACTAAGAGTAAATGAGACAGACATGAAATTCACACATGTATTGCCCTCAGCTGAGACATATTTCCATATATAATTTAAATAACTTAATAACTTGAGTAATGAACCTTTTGTTCCTACTGCTTTTACAGTTGTCCTTTGTGAGTGCGCCTCAGCAAATCTTTAAGTAATTATTCCTTGTGATGGCTTTTACTTAATATTTTATTTGATCAATGTATCAATATTCTCTTTCCAGTTATACCTAATTTATGTGTTGAATCTCTCCCCAGATATATATAAAGTATCTTCTTGACTATCCCCTTGGCGATAAACTGAAACAGAACTTGGAATTCATAATTGCACAATTTAAGTATGTTTTTCTTCTAATTCTTTGTTATGATTACTTGTGTGCTTGCCACATGCCATTTTTAAAGTCCTGGAGCAAATATTTGTAAGGGGTCCTCTAAAGCCAACAAATGAAAATGAAGAATTAATAATTTCCTTAGTATAGAGTTGTATGCTCTGGTGCTGATGGTACATACTACATTGTTCACTTGGTAATTTTATTATATCCATGATTTTGTTCCAGGTGTTAAAATGCATCTTTAAATGGCATGTATGTAACATGTAAGTTACATACCATAAAAACATGAAGCCATACACAAGATAGGAAGAGATTTATGGTTGCCAATCAATTAAGATATAGTTTGAGGTTATATTTTTATGGAATTTTTATGGAATATAACCTTTTATGTACCATAAAATAACCGTGTATAATATTTACATGTTTGAGCATCTATAGTTCCATTTTTATATATATATAAATTTATTTTACTGTTGCAGTTATGAGTATGAAACTGGAAGAGACTCTGCCTTGGAAATGATTGCTTCTATTTTCCAGATGTTTACACAAGTAAGTAACTTTTAGTTTTTTCTCCTAAGGAAGTTAAATGTTTAAAGTTTCATTTTTTATAAACTGTATATGCTCTATCCAGCTTTGTGGTTTTTTTTTTTTTTTGCATTTCTGCGTAATTATGATGAAATGTGCACTTTTCATTTTTTTTTCTTTTCTAGGGTATGCTCAGTCAGTACTGTGGCCTTATCTTTGCCCCACTTGTTTTGATGATTGTAAATGATGATTCTCCTAAGTGTAAGAAGATGGCTGCCCTTGCAGCTAAGACTCTTCTCAGCAAGGTCACTCTGCAGCAGAAGAACCTGATGTTTACAATGGTCAACCAGTGGCTAAACAGTGAAAAGGTATGAAACGCATTGTGCTGGAAAAGAATCAGATTGCCTTTGCAATTGATAGCTTTGAATAAATCCATTACATTTGTTTTAATTTCTTAAAGGGGAAAGCATTACTAATAAGTTTTATATAGATGTACAAATTAATAAAGATGATAATCTGTTGAATCTCTTAATTGTGCCTTCATGTCCTGTTTGTAGCTGTTCTTGATTTAACTGATTTTGCATGTTTTAGTTCAGTTTATGGCTTTTCCTAGTGGCAAATTATGGTCTAGACCTAGGACAGCAGCCCCTCTCCCACATAACGTGGAGCCAAATGCCACCTTGGACGATCAGGCTCCCTATTGCGCCACTTTTCAATGGGCCAGTTAAAATGGAGATCGTTGAACTCCCCAGCTGGCCGACAGCCTTGATAGTTCCCTACCGCCTGGTGCTGCGTAAAGTGCGTATCTTTACAAGGTGGGGCACCAGGATGAAGTCATATCCCGGAGCTCAGCCATAAGAACGTCAGCTTTTAATTCGCTTGCGTATTTTTTCTTTTTGTTTTAAACTCAAAAGATTTTACTCATTTGCATTTGCTTTCTCTCAGTCTACACATAAAAGGCTAGGTGCCCAGACCTGTGGTTTATTTGTTGAAGTTGAAGGCGTGGATTTTGAGAGTCGACTGGAAGCCCTCCTGCCAATGATTGAAAAGGAAATTGATCCCTTGCTGTTTGAAGATGTAAGTACTGTGATCTGTCTTTAAATCCGAAGGAAGGTAGTCTAATGTGACACAGCTGAATCCTTAGATACATGGGGATAATGACAGAAAGGAGCAAACTGGCCCATTATGAGTTCTTTAGGATATGTACAAGTTTTTTTCTGAATTATTTGTAACACTTTTCTATTTCAGACATCTGCATCCCTTTCTGTAATGTAGAATTTTCACACATTACCCCTTTTCCACTTTCTAACATTAAATCATGCCTTCTGCCACTTTTTTTTTTTATTTTTTTTTATAAATGCTCCTCTTTTTGGATTTTATTTACTCCCTTTACATATTTGAATGTTTCTGACATAAATGACTGTATTGTCACATCAGTTAATGCCTGGCGCCAGATCTGACATGACTTGAATGCTTGTCTATAACATAGACATTGTCCTTTCCTTTACTAGTCTTCCACTCTCACTCTGTCTCTTTCCATGCAGCTGCAAGAAGAGTCACAAGAAAAGTCAGCAGACAGACTTCTGTTTAGTTTCCTTACTTTGCTTACAAAAATAATAAAAGAATGTAATGTCACACAGTTACCAAAGCACAGTAAAGTGATGAACACAATCTGCGGTAAGTACTATGTCATATCTTGAAGCAATTAAACTCAAATCTCTGCCATGCATTAGATACATGAGGAATGAATACCTGATTTGCACAATTAAAGGGACAGTCTAATGCATAAACTCTGATATACATTCTTTGAAAACAAAAACATTAATGCACTTCCCTGACACAGAAGGGGCTGCAGCGGATTTCTTCCTCCTCTGTAGTCTTGACTATTCCTGCCACTGATAGTGGCAGAAACTATTCCTGCAACTGCTTTAAGGATGGAGTGCCACTTTAATGCACGCATCCCAGTAATATGGGGAAAGTGTAATTAACTCAAGTGAATTTTAGATTTTCAATTTATTTCTCTGCATTCAAATTTTAGAATTTTTTCACCACTCCACGATTAATGTCATAAACAAGAGACTTCATCAAGAGCAGCCACCAAAAACAGAACCAATTTCGAGCAGTAATATTACGTAATTGGAAGCTGTTTTAGATGCGATAGAAACTATTGTATCAATTGTATTTCATTTTTTTTTGAAGGCATATGTATTTTGAAATGAGTAGCTTGTGCAAAGCTTTAAAATCGAGTCTAAAATGCATGATTCTGAGCTGATTCACTATTTACCTAAATCTCACTTCTTGAACCCACAGCCCACGTGCAGTCGCATTTGTATTATCCCCACAGCTGGGTCTGGCTTACTGCATCTCAGATTTTTGGGCTTTTGTTTGCCCTTCAAAAACCAGAAGACCTTGTCAATCAATGGAACGCAAAAAGAAAAAGTGGAAAGAATACTAAGCCGGAATGTATTGTTCCATACTTATCTGACAACCTGGATGCAAAGGTAATAAAATGAGACCAGAGTAAAGAGGATGACTTTATATGCTTTCTGCCATATAGATATAGTGGTTTACTGCTCTGGGCCAAGGGGCTAAATGTGGAGTGGTCCCCACGGAAGCCTATTAAGTGTAGGTACATTATACATTTATACATTTTTGGAATATAAACAACCAAATATTTGCTTGTGCTAACTATTTTAAAAACATTAAACCGTTTTGATTTTCTGTGACCGTTTTTTTTTTACCTATATATAGAAGCATAGTATTTGATAGAAGAAATTAACAATTCATTTTTGCTAAAAAAAAAAAAAAAACTTAAACCTTAACCTCTTGTTTTGAGTTTTGCAGGACAAGGGGGGTTGAAAACTGGCCAGGGCTACCATTGTAAGATTGCATGATGTTAACAGGAATTTGGGAATTTGTTTTGACAGATGAAAGACCTTGCACTGTCATTTTGTCATCAACTGCAATCAAAATTTCTTGATCAACCCCTAGGAGAACAGGTATGGGGCGTGCTTGCCTTTACATTTTAATTTTATGTACACATGTCCAATTTTACAACAAAATATGATCTTACATTCTCTCTCTCTCTCTCCTTTCCCTTACACTGCTTGGTAGCTCTATCTTTCGATTATCTTTCCAATTTAAAGGATACATCTACCTTGCAAATGTATTCTCAGTGCATCCAAAAACCTGGTCTTCATGGCTCCGTAACAATGCATGTTATAAGGGAACCCAACTTTTGCACACTTAGTACATATTTATCTTTAATATAGCTTGTGGGTCTTTCTGCATAACGGGTGCTTTGTTCAACAGGTTGTATAGTGAGCATAACATAGACTTGTCCTAATACTGATGGTTCTTGTCCCAAGGTTATCAAGAATCTATTGTTTGTGGCTAAAGTTATATACCTTCTTCATGCTGACGAGGAACAATCAGAAGATAATAACAAGGTTAACTGCAATGAAGAAGACGACCATCAAGAAACTGCAGCGGATGCCTCAGGAGATGAGGAGACAACTGAAAAGGATGCAGTAGAGGGGGCCACTTTACTGTGGCTAATGAAGAAACTATCTGTCCTGGCAAAAAGAGAAGCTGCTCATACACCTAAAAATCCTCTCAAGGTTAATACAACACTATTTCATTTAATTATTGGAGTGTTCAGTTATTATAGTTAGTGTAGCATCAATCAGTGATGTATCCTGCCCTAGGCAAGTCCACAGGGAGGCAGTCTACCTGGTACAAAACCAGGGGGTAGGTCGCCCTCTCAGAGAGATCAAGACCCCAGTGTCCTGTTGCTTATTGGGCCAGTTACAGGGGAGATCTTTGATCTACCCAACCGGGCCTATTTACACTACAGAAGCTGTGCCAGTTCAGCACAACTTCCATAGACTAAATTAAAATGTGCCATGTGCATTAAGACACAGCGCGCCAGGAAATGAAAACATATCCCAGAGCTCCATTTCTTTAAGGCGCATTTATTGTACCATGGACGCTGACCATGGAGGAAGAGATGATTGGGGGTGCTGCCCTAGGTTGGGCCTAGGGTGGCCCCAAAGGTAAACACATTACTGGCATCAATGCACATTTATTCTAGAATGGTGTATAACATTACAGACTTCAAGTTTATCAACTCTCAGATAAGGGGCTGTATCACTGTATTTCTCATATAGTGGTAGTAATATACAAATGTTTTTTTTTTTTCTTTCAAATGTATCATAAATTGGAAAATATGCAAACTAGAATGGTTGGTTGGCATATTTTGTGCTTTGGAAACAAGGGAAACTTAGAATGCTTCAGAAGTGTGTGTATTCTTGCTTAACTAACCTGGGTGGTGACCTAACTATATCAGGTTATGTATTTATGTATACATGTTGAAGACAATTTTGCATGCTAGTTTAGTTTTCTTTAATTACTGGATTGGAAAATTAGACTTCTACTGGAACCAGGAGGTTTAAGCAGGAAACATACTTTATGCTCAAAAGGACTGAAAATAGTGGGACTAGCAGCAGCGGCAATATTTGCTAGCAAAACATCAGTATTCGGATAGTATACATGTAACACTGCTGTGCTCACATTGATTTCAGTGGGAGTGCTACTGAGCATGTGCAAGAAGTGTACATAAGCAAGCTTTTGGCTTGCTTATGTAAGTGAGTTAAGGAGTTAAGTGACAGAAGTCTCATTTTCTAGTTCCATTAAAAAAAAGAAAAACATGGTTGCACCAATTGGTATGATGTATAAAGCATTGGGAACCATACAAAATGAAGGCAGAAGGATAGTCCACTAGACATGGAGCTTATTTGGAATGTAACTTGTATTGCATATTAGCCATGATTGCGTTCTGGTATTTCACTTTTCTTACATATCCTCTGTGCATGTGCAACCTTACAGAGAACTTGCATATTCAAATTCCTGGGAGCTCTGGCTGTGGATCTTGGAAAAGAAAGAGTCAAACCATTTCTCCCTGTTATCATCACTCCACTTTTCAGAGAGTTGAACAGCACCTATTCAGAACAAGGTATGCAACGTAATGTAAAGAAAACTTCACTTCAACAAGATCTATCACAGACTAAACACCGTATTTAGATCACAAGTTGAAATCCAACATGATATTTTTCTATTATAGTTGTGGAAAATAAAAACAATATCCAAGATTAGCATGCGCAAACACTCCCAATCCTCTCTGATGTGTCACAGAATGATGTGGGCACAAGCACATTCCTAGGATTCTGTGTCAAAATAGAAGAGGGTAGCCCAAAAAGGTTTTGCGAAGGACATATCTATAAATGCCACAACGCAAGCCTTGTCTCGGACACATTGATATTGAGTTGTCACAATCTAAGACAGCAAGCTTGTATTTTCTGCATACTTTCTTTGTATGCGATTTTAGCATGTCGTTAATAAACTTTGTATAACATTCCTATCTGCCTAGGTTGGTTGTTACCTAGATCAAAAGAAAAATCTCACACTATTCTATAATATAAAAGCATGTTTTTTCTTATTATAAATTCTCCTTTTAACCAGATGTTTTTAGCTCCTGAGCAGGCCCCCCCATTGCATTTTAAGTCCAAATTATTATATGATATACCTATTATGTCCTATTTACCCACTGTTCAGAGCTACTTTATCTGAATGCACTATATAAACAAAAAAAAAAATCATAATTGTAGATTTCTGCAGGTAAAAAGACTATTGGAAAGCCTTAGTCTGTTGGACATTAAATCTCTTTAAGAAATAAGGCAGGCTCATACAATTAAGTACTGTATTCTTTTTCAGATCCAACCCTCAAAAATCTGTCTCAAGAGATCATCGACCTACTTAAGAACTTGGTGGGGCTGGAGAATTTCTCTTTGTCATTTTCAGCCGTTCAGAAACAAGCCAATCAGAAGAGGGTCATGAGGAAAAAACAAAAGGCATTACAGGTATTGCTTTATCTGTTTTCTGTAGATGTCTAGTGCTGGATGGCCAGATAAAATATATATATCATAAGCACATAATTTATTAACGTCTATTTGAACCTATGTAAAAGTCACCGCAGTATTGGGAATTATGGAATCTTACGCTCATTTGTTATGTCTAGAGATCCTCTTACAATACACTTAGGGCTGTTACCGGAACGTTAAGTGATCGCTACAAGGTTTCCTGAAATTGTATTAGCTGTCTTAAAAAAACATGCACGTAATCCAGGGATTGTCAGGAGCGCTATATTTTCTGTAACACACGAAAGAGCTCTACTCAAGGCAGCAACGATGATCCAGAATAACACAAAAAAGTTCCTAAATATGTGTGTGAAAAAAAGTAATGAGAAATATATGGGAACAATTGGGGCTTACTTATAAAAAGTGATTCTGGTGCAAAATCGGCAGTGAAAGCTCTTCCATTGAAATCAATGCACACCAAGGAAGTTTAAAGGGACCTCTCAGCTACCATATGCATACAACAGCAGGATTGCTGAATTAATATGATATAACATCATAGTTTCAACTAAGACACTTATATGACTGGTGGCCTGGGCAGATACTGCTGGAGAAATCCACCATGGATTTCCCTTATTTTTAAAAAAAAGTTTGGCTGGTTTTTAAAAAAAAATTTTATATATTATTTTTACACAGAAATGGTTAGAGGTCTTCCTAGGGACCTCCTGAACATGCCAGTGATGTCACAATGACATCACGGCTCACATAATTTTTTTTGTATTATTTATATTATTATTTTAATGATTTATTTAATATTTTTTAAATGAATTAACTTTTTTTTTTTCTGCTTTTCTCTTTCAGGACGGGAGGGGGAGTGAGAGAGATGGTTTCTCACTCCCCTCCCCGCGATCCCCCTGCACTCTCTATGCAGGTCCTCACAGATCTGCATAGAGATCGCAGCGTCTCTGTGCCTCTTCGGAGGGCAGGATATCCCCAGTGACGCAACCCGGAAGGGAATGCCCGATCGCATGTTTGCAACTGCGCGATCGGGCACTTTCAACGGTAACGGCTTACCGGCTTTCATGCCGGAAGCTGTTACGGGAGATCGGGCAGCAGAAAGCCAGCGCTGCCGGCTTCTGCTGCCAGGGGGGAGTCCAGGCTGTCAAACGTCCATAGGGGTTTCTTTGTGGGCGTTTTTTGGACGTCCCGGTCCGTCTATAGGGGAATGAAGGGGTTAAATACCCCATTTTAAGGATTTTTGGTTGTGTACACTAGTACAAAAACAGCATTGTCAATTGAGATCCAGAATGGAAAATGCCTGTGCTTGAATTTCAACACGTTTTGTTTTAATTTTAGGTGGTGGCTAATCCAGACCTGGCAGCTAAGAAGAAGCTTAAAAAACACAAAAACAAAATTGAGTCGAAAAAAAGAAAAATTGAGTTCCTGCGCCCTGGCTATAAAGCCAAAAAACCACGTAGCAATACTCTTAAAAATTTAGCAATGGTTCAATGAAAGACTATCGGACTCTTTTGTGCAGTGAAAAATATTGTATATATATGGAGTGTGGTTGAAGTACATTAATATACCTCTGAGGCAACCAGTGTGAAGCATTCTTACACTATTGTACAGTTTAATGTACTGATTGACATTTTATAATTAAAGCTGAAATGTATAATGTTCCCGTTGTGAACCCACAATACTTCTGACAGGTTGATAGATCATGTTTATTAACATTAACAGAATATAGAGTTTAAAACTGGGTAAAGGGTGTGTTTTCACAAGAAGTTTCAGAACGGAACTGATAAAATCCGGACTTCATACATACAGTTTCAGGATGTCCAAATTAACTGTTGCAGTCCACCCACAGGGAATGTTTGATTTTACTCTGCCTAAAGCACATGCATCTAGCAGTTGTAGACCGGTCTCTTCTCCCCCTCCCCCCCCCAGAAAAATTGTATAAATGCAGCAGTCCTTTTAAGACATTTGATACATATCACTTTTATACTTCACTATTTTCGTGGTCAAGCAAGTATCGCTTGTTAAAGATTTCCAAGAGAGGTCATTAAAGAAATGGTTTATTTTGGAAGAATTTAAAATCTTTCTCCACAGAGCTAAGAAAACTGAACTACGTAGTTTATGGCTATTCTCTCCATAAGATTGTAGTTGACATTTTGTTATAGTATTAAAAATACTCCACCCCAAAGAAAAATGGCCTCACACCCAAGTGCATTCTCCAAAGATCCATTGTCATTACAAACATTTCATATAAATAAAGTAAAGCTACACTACTTATAGATAAAGCACATGTGATAGCACAGTATGGTACACTGCCGTTTGAGAATAGATGATGCATCTCTAACATCCTTCTTGATAAGTCCAGGTGGTGGTGAGTTCTATGTACATACAGCCACATTTGTGGAGTGGTAAGAGTTTTACTGCCTGCTCTTCAGGGACTCCACCAACCTGCAACGTAGAAAAGAGTAGTTTAATTCAATAAAAATACAATTTTATAAGGCAGTTTCAGCTCTATAGACAGACTAGGGATTGTGTATAAATAGCAATTCTCTTGCAAACTAGTTCAGTTACTGTAAAAACTATTAGTAATAACATTTCATTACCCATTTGCACCAGAACAGCTATTTTTTTTTTTTTTACAAAACCCCTGATGGTAACATCTATACAATTGATAGGAACACACTGTAGTAAGGGGCTTGATTATGGGAGCAGGTGAATTTACTTTTTGGTAATAAAGATGTTTGTCATCTTTAGGTACCAAGAAAAACATAACTATACAAATAATTAAACCTATGTACATCCTTAATAACTGCACCAAGACTGGCCTGTTCTACAATACATGAAAAATGCAAACACCTATAGAAGTACAGTCTATTCTACAGGTATGTGCTTCACTGCATGTTGCTCCATTGTGTCCTCTTGGCACCTTCTCCCAATGAACCCTCCACATACTATACAGACAAATCGCTACTTGTTATGGGAAACATTACAATGACAAGAATAGCAGCGGCTCTGGCTAAGAAACAGATACAATTGTATCTTTACCATTCCATTGCTTCATCCAGTCCAGTGCCCTTTGTAGCCGATGTTTTGAAAATCTGCCATTTTCGATCTTTCAAAGCTGGTAAACCAAGAGAATTTGCAACTTCCGTAGGAGTCATTGCCTGTTCCATATCTTGTTTGTTTGCAAATACAACCAAAATGGCTTTTTTCAACTCTTCTTCCTAAAGGAAAGTTACATTTTGAACAGATTAATAGTACTGTTGCTTTTTACTTAAGCATGGATCAAACAGACATTTAATCCATTTCAAAAGACTGCAATTAGGAGTTCCTTAATTTACATCCGTTTTATAGCTTATCAGGCTACATTTAATAAATAAAAAAAACATACTGATAATCATGATCCACTTAACAGGTGAGTTACTTAATCACCGTATAATTTAATTGAACCAATAAACCATTACAAGATTTGATGATCCAGATAATACACTAGCATTCAAAAGTTTCATCACTTAGAAACGTCATTGTTTTAGAAAGGAATGCAAATTTTGTCTATTAAAATAACATGAAATGGATCAGAAATACAGCGTAGATGTTAAGGTTGTAAATGACTATTGTAGCTGGAAACGGCCATTTAAAAAACAAATTGGAATATCTTTATAGGCGTACAGGGGTCCTTATCGTTACCGTATTCAAGTTTATCATTTGAGAAGGCTAATCGATCATTAGAAGGCTATTTTGCAGTTCTTACATGGAAAACAAGGACATTTTCAGCTTTGCTTTTTATAATTGATGTTTCTGATCCGCTTTTTTTTTTTACTGTCTACATGGTGCTTTACCTCTAACATGGCAACAAGCTCTGATTTGGAGATCCCAAGTCTGTCTCTATCACAGCTGTCTACCACATATATCACAGCATCAGTGTTGGAATAATAGCAGCGCCAATAGGGTCTGGGGGGAAACAAAAGTTATTTTTCAGCAGAAAACGTTACAATCCTTTGTTAGGGATACTTTTTTTTTTGTCACCACCTGTCTGGCTATGTGGACTTGAAAATTTTTTGGTAGTCTAAAAACTCATATGTACCAATGGACAGCTACAATTCATAAACAGATACCAGAAATATTGCCCGAGCTGTTGCCAAAGAAGACCTAGCTAGTGTCACCATTCAGTGTAAGAAATAATCTGTGTAATATATATATATATATATATATATATATATATAACCTTTAAAACAAAGACTGCAAATCTAAAACAGTAATTAGAGTTAATAAACAGTATTTAACCTGTGGTATTCACACCAGCACAATACCTGATACTTGTTTGTCCTCCTAAATCCCACACTTGGAATTTCAAGTTCTTGTATGTCACTGTCTCAACATTAAAACCAATTGCTGAAAAAAAAGAAAGATGCATCTTAGGTAATTCACGGTGCCATATACCTATAAAATACCTGTTTCATGTTCTACTGTAATAAGGTAGAAACTGCCCTTTGGTAAGGCATAATTCCCGTACTTTGGAAGATTCCATAGAAATTCAAAAATACCAGCTCTGTCATGCTGTCAAGTAGCAATGACACCTCAGAAAAAATGGCAAGTGTGCAATTTAATGTGATACAGAGTATAGGCCAGTGCTCAATTATTAAGCAATAGTTTAAAAGGATAGTCTAATGCCCATGACATCCCTGATAGAAGAACGAATATTGAATTACTGTGAATATTGAATTACTACATTTCAAGTTGATAATTCTTCTTGCAACTTGGCTCTGCCATGTAAAGTTAACAGGTCTAGGATGCTCAAAACTAGGAAGCAGGTCGCCATGCCCGCATATACAAATAAATACACATACTTGGAATGGTAGTGACAACTTCTCCCACTTGCAGCCTGTACAGAATTGTGGTCTTTCCAGCTCCATCTAACCCCAGAATTAGAATTCTCATTTCCCGAGTTCCAAACAAGCTGGAGAAGATGCTGGAAAAGAAACCCCCTGTAAAAGAGATTGCAATTCAGGAATAGCGAACATCAATAGTTACAGCCCAGTCACAATACCATATCTATATACGTATACACTATAAAAATAATAGAGCAATTAAATATGTTGGTTCTGAAAGTATTTATATACAAATAAGACAATGTCGCACAAATAAAGCAAATAAAATGGGCATATTGTAGCAGAAGGATTTATTGGGAATGAGCCTTCATAAAGTAGAAGAATCGAAACAACTCTCACTTCAGGCACTTCGTCTAGATTGTAAGCTCATTAGAGCAAGGCCCTCCTTGCCTGTTGTCTCTGTAAATCCTAGTTCTTATGTTATGCTCTATGCATTGCTGCAAACGTCAGGCACTCTAAACGGCCAGCGACAGTGTTTACAGTACTATGGATACTGTGTTGATTTGGCTCCTCAAAAGAGATTTTCCTTTCATTCTGAAACAAAAGGCAATTTCCAGTACGTTTAACTTTTGCAATGAGCATGCAAAAGCATTGCAATGAACAAAAGTCAAATATATTTGCCCCAACTAGTATTTAGTCTGGGACAATTGTATGTCTGTTTTTCTAGAACTACAGCTGAAAAGGCAGTCCGGGTGAGACTTCTTCATACTCTCACTCAGGATTGCTTGGCACCCTCAAGTAAAACAGTTTACACCCCAAATGTTGTTCACAAAGAAATTGTTGATGTGGAAGAGTTATCATCCCTTCCACTGTGTCCGCAGGCTTTATAATCCAATTATATCTCAGCCTTCATCTCAACGAGGACATCCAGGGCTTCCGCTAAATATGCACAAGGACTGTCCAGCAATATGCACGCTCTTTTCAGGCCAGCTTAAAGCTAGAGTAGTCGGTGCCCATGTCGCCAACTTTTCATGTAACAAAACAAAGGAAAAGTGGCACAACAAGCTATTTAAGTGAAAATACACGATTATTAAATATAGGCGCAGATAGACGCCGGGGATCTCGTTAGGGTATTCCGCTCTCTGCCACATACACTTGTATCGAGTACCAAATGTGAGTCTTTATGCCCTTGATGTTTTTATTTAATGTTACAGAATAAACCTGACATATTTTTTGGTTTTTGTCATTAATGTAATTGATACACGAGTCTAAACGATCCAGTCTACATTTTACAGAGACACAACTTTTACAATGTAGCAGCTATATTTTAAGATCACTTTTCTCTTTTGGTTTAGCAGGTGAAGAACTGATTTTCTCAGTGCAATAATCATTTTATACGGTTTACACCACTTTTTTATGTAAACCCCAGGTTTACCAGTTAAGTCAGCACTGACGTTAAATGAAACTACTGCAAACCAGTATACTCATGGTTAGAGAGCCACGGTCACAATATTAGAGCCTACATATCAGAAGTGACATAAGATAAAGGACACCACCTATACTCTGGGGTTGAGATTTCGCAGTCGTTAATTGGCGAGGGGAATCTATACACCCTATATGTATGGCTATAATATTAACGAATGGCGTCTCTGTACATTTTACACCGTGTATACATATAAGAGACCCAGGCTCCCTTCCTAACCGATCCCATTCTCACCCATTTCGAGTCGTTCAACGTCTTCCCCACACACCACAGCAGATTTTCCTACGTTCGGTCTCACACCAGGAAGTACTGCTCAGAGTTCCACGTCACATCGAAGTCGCCCTACGTATTAACGTACGTTAGATTCGACACACAAAAAAAAATCAAACTAAATTATTTTTAGAGATTTATATAAATACAGCTTATGAGCATATGATTCCTGACTATAACCGCATATGGCCTACTGGATATTGCTTTATTTTAAGTGGCGGGGTTTTTTTTTCCTCCATCCGCGTCGAATCTGCTGAATCGCGAAAGCAGTTTCGTCATTAAAAGGGTGATTAGCAGTTGGGCAGGTACAACCTGTTCTAAGTCGCACTGTGTAGGTTACACAATGGCAATGATTGTTTTGCTGATCAATGACGGGTACGCGTGACCCATAGATTTTCACAGTTGGTGATTTTTTGTGCTGCCTTATATTCATGTGATTGGTTCTTCCCGTTCCAGCCCTGCACTGTATGTAAATACATACCACCCATGTGTCCCTGTTTAGGCATCTAATCCCCACTCCGTCTTTCCTTCTTTTGCGTTATCTTAAACTATTTGATGGGTATGAGTGTATCCAGGTGTTCTACACCCCTAAAAGTTATAATAATGTCTATATAAGAAGCAGAAATTGTGTTTTTGAATTAAATGATCACAAAAGTCTCTACTACTGGCAAGCCTCCCACTCCTGATCAGAAATAGTGCTCTGGGAACCGGGGGCAGGATTCTGACCCTCCAAATTATTATTATACTTTATTTATAAAGCGCCGACAGATTCCGCAGCGCTGTACAAAGAAGAAAATAATACAGATAACGACAAGTACAATACAGCAATTGACATACAGATACAAGAGGAATGAAGGGGCAGAGTGGCAAAGTTCCCGCAGGAACTTCCAAATAAATATATACAAGCAGCAAAAGTAAGTGGCACTCAGCACAACTCCCGTTAAATGAGTAAGCACCTAGTGCGACATGCGTTAAGGGTGTCTGGGTGTCTGTCTCTCTGTCTCTTAAAAGTTGCATAAAAAAGTCTTGGTGAAGTACAGCTCATACCCAGAAAAAGTGTCCCTCTTTGGTCATTTAAAATGTAGGGACTAATATTGACAGGTATATTAGCACATATGGGTGATTTTCATATTTTAGTGCCCGAGAAGTTACTCAGTCTATGTCTATCACAATTTACTAGTTGAATGAATTGTTCTTGTATACCAAATATGTATTTACATCATCAGTCTTGCAGAGTGTCATGTGGGTTGTATTCCACAAGAACTTTGATTATTCTGTTTAAGTGTAGAAGATCAAGCGCATAGGCAGCCATCTCCAAGGAAAACATTGGCAGTAGAATGGGTCGTACTGAAGATCGCAACATCTTTCAACATAGCAAAACGTAGTCATAGAATGCCACCAGGGTCAGCTCAAGACTTGTTCCAAGGATGAAATGCTGCCCCCCCCAACAACCATGCCCACATTCACTATGTTATATGGTGAACCCCTTGATGACAATTGACGTGCCAGACACATAACAGAAGTGCATCCCCTTAAAGACAATAGACTTGCCTGGCATGTAGTAGCGTCAAACGAGTATATTAAGTGATCAACAATCGTTTTCTTCGCTTAGCTGAAAATGTAGGGACCCCATTCAACCGTTCCTAGGAGCAATCGTATTCACCATATTAAAAGGCTGGATGCCTTTCAAATATGGCAGCTCCAAGTGACTAAAAAAGTGCTTAGCAGATGATCAACAATCACCTCCTATACTCAGCCAGTGTTGTTGAAGTGCCTCGATATTGAGGCATTAAGCGACACAAAAAAAGTCAGGGGCCCCAATCGATTGCTCATTGGAGCATTTAAAAACGCCATTTGAAAGGGACATGCTGCTTCAAAATAAAAGAGTTCTCAGAGGATCTACAGCCAACCATGCAATTCAATGGAGCTCAGCACAATAATCTTTATGTGATCAGTAAAGAAAAAAAACATATTTTTTTTTAAATAGGTATTTAATAAAATGAAAGACTAAAAAGACCCCAGCGATGTTACTATGACACCGTAAGGGGAATCATTCCATTAAAAGAAAATATGCCCAAAAATGTAAAAAAGTGTATTTTTATGAGCAAGTCCTAAAATTGTTGCTGTGTTTTTCCAAAAATCCTGACACGGAAAGAGTACTAGCATTTGAAATACCCTGGGGTGTCTAGTTTTAAGAAAATGTATGGTTTGATGGGGTAAATTGAACTGACTAGGTTCAACGATGTCCAAATAGGACATGGGCACAGATTGACCAGATGTCAAAATGACAAAAAAATGTGCAACCCCTAAATGTGGCCTTTTAGCCCCTAAACAAACCCATGGGTAGTATTACTGTACTCAGGAGATGTTGTCGAACAAATATTGGGGTGTTGTTTGTCAGTAACATATACCAGGAGCTGTAAATCTACACCTAAAGTATATTGTGTTGGGGG
Organism: Spea bombifrons; assembly: GCF_027358695.1. Classification (NCBI taxonomy): domain Eukaryota; kingdom Metazoa; phylum Chordata; class Amphibia; order Anura; family Pelobatidae; genus Spea; species Spea bombifrons. The sequence goes on from NC_071090.1 coordinate 39,103,220, forward strand.
AAAAAACACAAAAGAATTAATACCACAAACTTTGACAAATGCTATATTAGAATTTTTTGCACAGCAAGAGTTAAAATACTAGAACTTGTAATACCCTGGCGTGTCTAGTTTTCAAAAATATATGGGTTGATGCTGTAAGTTAAATTGGACAGCTTCAATGATGTCCCAAGAAGGACATTGGCGCAGGATGACCAGATGCCAAAATTTCAAATTGCAAAATGCACACATTCCAAATGTGGTCTTTTATTCCTGAAACAAAGCGACAAACCAATGCATAGGTGTTATCACTGCACTCAGAAGATATTATTGAATATGAATAGGAGTGTTTGGCAGTGGCATATACCAGGAGCTGTAAATTCATACCTGATGTACAATGTGTATTAAAAACCCCCCACAAAAGCTACTACCATATTGACAAAGGCTGGTGGTAGAATTACTGCATGCAAAGAGTTAAAATACTAACATTTGAGATACACAAATTAACACTGGCACACATTTTATATAAAATAAATATATAAGAAATATTTTTGTTTGCAGTTTTACGCATATAAAGGTTTGCAATAAATGTGTTATTCAGGTGGTCTCTGTTTCCATGTGATTCTCATTTGATCTACACTAACAATGCAGGGTTTACACCAAGCATATACTTACACACATACATTCACTTACATACACATGTGTGTCATATGTACACATGTATGCGAAAACACATGTGTACACACACATATGTACACACATACGTACACACAATCTAACACCTTACTTACACATACATACATACACAATGCTACATTACCTTGCACTGAGGTGTGCATTCCTTTCCATACTGGCATTCAAAGAGTTAATAAAACAGATGGTCAGGGCATGGGTCATACACTGGCACAAGTTATGAGTGTTGTAGTCACTGGGGGTTCTAAACCCTCCCAGTGGAAGCACTAGAGGCTAATATAGCAAGGGAATTTACAAATGCACAGAACAGGCATGAAGCTATCATGAATCTAAGACAAGACCAAGGAATGATTAAGGTTGGAGTCATTATATCGGGAAAAACGGGCAGACGAGATGGTAGGAATGGTTCTTATCTGCTATCAAATTCTATGTTTCTGCGTACCATAAACCTATAGACTGACCATTCTCAGAATGAGCTCTACTAAAGTTCTGAAATACCTGTTTCTTAATATGGTGATTGGAGTTGTATTTCTATATCATCTGGAGTAACAGTAGTTACCTCTCTTTGCCAGGTAGTGCAGGTAGAAAACCAGGCTTTCTCGTCCAACATCAGTGCCTGACCTCACAAATGTTCTTTTGGGTGAATGGGTACAAATTCCTACAGACATACTTAAACTATTGTGGAAAACATACCCAGAAGAGTAGAGGCTGTTTAATCCCCAAAAGTGGGCTAATCCATATTAATTCACATTACATATACATTTCTTTTGGATTTCAGATGATTTTTAATATTTTTCATTTTTTTCTCATGTAGGTTAGGCCTTCTTGTTGATATATTATATTAGGTGCACTAACATCAATAAATTAAATGAGCCTTTAGTTCTCTCACTCTCCTCTGCACAATCATATTTTACAAAAATATTTTTCTTGAAATGAAATCACTGATCAGTGGTTCCAAAACTTTTTTAATATATGTACACTTTCATGATCCAAAACTTGAGATTTGTGTAATACCCCTGAGATTCAGTCTAGGTCCCAGATCTGGGTGATGTAACAATTAATTACATACACACAGCAGCCGGCTGGTTACACGCAGTCACACGCTACACTCTTACACTTTTGGAGTGTAAATAACCACTTGTATTCAGCGGGAAGCTTCAAACTAAAGCATTGAACTGGACCCACCAGCACGGGACCCGTCAAAAAATTTGTGGGTGTGGGCGGTTTTTCAGGTGTTGCGGGCGGTCAGACAATGTACATGCGGGTCCCAGTAATCCCGCACACTGCCGCAAGGCTGCTTTCGGGCTGCTTGCACATAGCATCTCTTTTCTTGTTCTGCCCAGGAACCCAGCGGAGACTTGTGAATTTACGTCAGCTCTGTTCCATTCCTGCTTCCCAAGAGAACAGATGCTGTATGCAAGCAATGCGAAGGCAGCCTTGTGGTAGTGCGCGGGAAATCTGCAGTTCAGGTAAGGGGGTGGGGGAGTTTGTATGGACGAGTATGTGTGATTGAGGGAATATGTGAGTATCTGTGAATGATTAGTATCTGAATGAGGGAATTAATTAGTATCTGTGAATGAGGGAATGAAATCTCTAAAAGCTGTGACAAAATGTTTGCGGGAGTGGGCGAGATTGGACACATATGTTGCGGGAGCGTGCAGGAGTGGAACGCACACGTTGCGGGCGGTAATGGTCAGAAATTCAGCAGGAGCAGGTGTGATGATTCAGTGCTGAAATGTGGATACTCTCCCACCAGATGGCAGTATTTGCCCACATACAAATGTTGCCATGTGAGAAACTGTCTATGTTATGAAGTTGTACTTTTATATTTTGTGTTAAAATAACTCATAGAAAGTGCTATAAACCACATATACGCAAACCAAATCAATAACACACTAATACGCAAATAAGTAATTACTCTTTTTAATTGTCGCTTTCCATAGTAATGCATTGTAGAACCAGTTTTAGCACTTATATTAAGTTTTATAATAAACAATAAAAGTGAAAAAATACTGCCTACTGTGATTTTTAGCAATTGCACAAAGGTTATTCATCCAGAGCTGGTAGCAGCAGGTTAAGCTAGAGGGACTAGAAAGGCTTGTCTTGGTCAATAAAGATCATATACCTTATAAGAACACTGAATCACATATGAGATCATACCAAAGACACTCAGGCTAGAGATATGTGAGATATAAATGTGTCTCGTTAACAAAAAGGGTATTAATAAATTGTGTATTTGTTCTTGGATAAAAAAAAATAATAGACAACTACACTGCCTTTCCACTAAAGTACTGTGTTGTGTCTTTAGCTATACATTTTCTAGTAAAATTTCTTGTAATTGCAGTGCAGTTTATAGCAGTCATTTTAATAACTGCATTACCTTAGGTTGTAGAAATGCAAATCTTTTTACAGTGAAATTATCACTTTATTACACAACTTGAAACTATGTAAACTATAAAGTGAAACTGTGAAACTATAAGGAAATAGCAATATAATATTGTTAGGTAAATAATACCTTTAACTGATTTAATACAATTCCAAGTGATATTCCATTCCTAGCTTTTTTTCTCTTCATCCAGCTTGTACACATTAGACTTGTGCATTCATCTTCGGTTTAACAAAAATTGCCTGTTTCACGCATTAGTATGAAGTATTGAGACACCTGGTCATTACCAACTGGATCTTTTATGACATCGCATTCTAAATACATAGACATTAATATGTAGTTGCTCCCTCTTTTCAGCTATAACAGCTTCCACACAAGATTTTGGGGTGTTTCTTTCCGATTTTCTGTCCATTCATACTGTTGAGCTTTTGTGAATTCAGCCGCTGATATTGGACAAGAAGGCCTGGCTCGCAATCTCCGTTCCAGTTCATGTTAAAGGTGTTCGATGGGGTTGAGGTCAGGGCGCTGTGGGCGCCAGTCAAGTTCTTTGCTGACCCTTGTATTCCTGAAATGGCCTGTCTGATTACCCATTATTATTGACTGTGGCTTGTTATTTGGACTTCATTTTTGGTTCACAATTCTGCTATCTTGCCTGGTACCTCAATAAAGGTGTTTTGCATTTTACCTTTATGTGTCTGTCTGCTCCCTGGTCTCTTTCAAGTTACCAATGTTCTCAGAAGTGGACATCCCAGCAAATTCACCCCAAGGTCAGACCGTGCTCAGAGAAATTGAAAAAAAACCAAAAGTTACATCTCAGACTCTACACGCCTCATGACAGTACAATTAAAAAAAGACTAAACAAGTATGGTTTGTTTGGAAGGGTTGCCAGTAGAAAGCCTCTTCTCTCTAACACAAACATGGCAGCATGGCTTAGATTTGCAAAATTACATCTGAACTAACCAAAAGACTTCTGGAATTGTGTCCTTTGGACAGACAAGACCAAAGTGGAGATGTTTGGCCATAATGCACAGTGCTGCATTTGGGAAAAAACAAACAAAGCCTATCAGTACAAACACCTTATACCAACTATCAAGCACAGTGGTGGAGGGGTGATGATTTGGGCTTGTTTTGTAGCCACTAGACCTGGGAACCTTGCAGTCAAACATTGCAGGCCATCTGTTTGATAGCTAAAGCTTAGCCAAATTTGGGTCATGCAACAAGACAAAGATGCCATGCACACCAGCAAATCTACAGCAGAATGGCTGAAAGAAAGTTGTTGCGATGGCCCAGTCAAAGTTCAGACCTCAACTCGAGTGAACTGAAGCAACATTCCTCCACAATAATGTGAGAGACTGATAAAGTCATGCAGAAAATTATTACTTGAGTGCTGCTAAAGCAGGTTCTACAAGCTATAACATTTTCACACATGGCTTCTCCATTTTGGCTTTTTTTGTTGAATAAATAATAACATGGTGTAATATGTGGGGTCTGACTATTAGACTAAGATCCAGATCCCCCGCATCGCTGCAGGGGACCTGGATCCTCCTGTATGGTAACCTCAGCTGCTACCGACGTCTATAGCAGAGCGCCGGCGAAAGTGCCGGCAGCAGCCGAGGTTGCATACGCGCGCACCTTCCTACTCCGGGGATAGCCCGCCCACTGCGGGGAAGCAAAGCCAGTTGGGGAGATAGCTCCAGATGCAGGACCGGGACCCGGCGGCACTGTGCTGTCCCAGAGCGGATCCAGTAGACCTCTTCAATTTTCTGGAGGAGGCGGGGCCTAGTGGGGTCACACATGCCGTAATCCCATGGGAGCTGCAGCAAGCGCCTGCTGAGGCATCGTGGTGAGTGAAGTGCTTGAGTGGGTATATTAGTGTCTGGGTATCTAAGTGCCAGAGTGTGTGGGTAAGTAAGTGTCTGGGTGGGTAGGTAAGTGTCTCAGTAAGTAGGTAAGTGTCTGGCTGGGTATATTAGTGTCTGGGTTTGTCTGGGTTTGTCCCATTATATGCCTTTTAACCACCTTATGCCACTCTGGCATATAGGGGGTTAAAAGGCATAACATGGGGCAGAGTGGCATATAGGAGGGTATAAGGCATGCCTAGGGGCAGATGTGCATAACTGGGTGCAGATGAGCATAACTGGGGGCAGGTTGGTAAATAAAAAGTAAAATTAAAAACAAAAAAATACCGTATTTGCTCGATTATAAGACGAGGTTTTTTTCAGAGCAAATGCTCTGAAAAATACCCATCGTCTTCTAATCGGGGTCGTCTTCTAATCAGACCTCAAACAGAGGTCGTATTAGGAGACTAAGATCCAGATCCCCCGCACCGCTGCAGGGGACCTGGATCCTCCTGTCTCACTCCCCCCCATCATACACACACTTACCGGTGCTTCCTGCTGTGTTGCCGGGGCAGCGGGTTGACGTCTACGCGATCCGCGGAGACAACGTCCGCTGCAGCCGGAAGGAGGTGTGGCTAGCAGCGGGGATTGTCTGCGTCCGTCGCGTAGACCTTCCCCGACTGTCAGAGATCAGAGCTCCCCACACCGGTGCCGCACCGGTGCGGGGAACTCTGATCTCTGACAGCCGGGGAAAGTATACGCGACGGACGCATACAAACCCCCACTGCCAACTCCACCTCCTTCCGGCTGCAGCGGAAGGCGCGTCAACCCGCTGCCCCGGCTGGAAGCACCGGTAAGAGAGGGCTGAGAGCGGAGAGAGGGGTGAGAGAGATAGAGAGAGAGAGAGAGAGAGAGAGAGTGTGTGTGTGTTAGTTAAATGGGGGTATAGGGGGTGTGTGTGTGTGTGTGTTAAATGGGGGCATAGGGCATTTCTGGAGTGGCGTTAAGGGGGCATTTAATAGAGCACTCTGCTTCCTGAATAGCCTTATACCTCCCTATATGGCACTCTGCCCCATAATATGCCTTTTAACCCCCTAAATGCCAGAGTGGCATATAGGGGTATAAGGTATTTCTGGAGGCAGAGTGCTCTATACAATGCCTTTTAACTCCCTTAATGCCACTCTGCCTCCTGAAATGCCTTATACCTCCCTATATGCCACTCTGCCCCATAATATGCATTTTAACCCCCTAAATGCCAGAATGGGATATAGGGGTATAAGGCTTTTCTGGAGGCAGAGTAGCACATAGGGGGTCAAAAGGCATACCATGCGGCACAGTGGCATATAGAGGGTTAAAAGGCATATCATGGGCCACAGTGCCATATTGGAGTGGCAAGCCTGGGGGCAGATGTGCGTAACTGGGGGACAGGTTGGAAAATACAAGAAATAAAAACAAAAAAAAATATTTTTCTCAATCATAGCTTTTATTAAAAAAAATAGTTTACATGAATTAACATTTACTGGTAAAACTTTTTTCCTTTGGGGTTGTCTTATATTCAGGCTTTTTCTTTTTTTCCTAAGTTAATATTCAGATTTTGGGGGGTCGTCTTATAATCAGGGTCGTCTTATAATCGAGCAAATACGGTAGTTTACATGAATTAATATTTACTAGTAAAACTTTTTTCCTAAAGGGTCGTCTTATAATCAGGCTTTTTCTTTTTTTCCTAAATTAATATTCAGATTTTGGGGGGTCGTCTTATAACCAAGGTCGTCTTATAATCGAGCAAATATGGTACTCTCTCAATGGATTTGGAGAGACTGATTGGCTCTTGAATCATGAAGCTAATCCTTATAAGCAGATGGTGATTTGCTTGGGAAAATACATAGCTTTTTTAATAAATACAGACTAACATATACCTTAAGCATTTGTTAATTGATGTCTATTATGTATATTCATTCCTTTATAATAAAGTCTGAATAAACCTGGTTATTTTATGTTCTTTAAACAGTGTGTGTTCCATGTCAATAAAACAGAAAAAAGAGAAATTCATAAGACTACATAATACTCCTTTTTTGTTATTTAAAATTGAGTTTTTGATGGTTGAGATTACATGATTACAAAACACTTCTCCTTGTGGTTTGGGGCCAATTGAAAAGATATGTATACAGAAGAGGAAGTATTGCTTTGTGTCCATTGGCAGTTGCTGTAAGAGCTGTTTGTCTTAGTATTGCATTATCAGTTTCCATTTAGCGTCTGTCTTTATGACATTGGAACTTGAAAATTACGTTTCACTGTATTGTTTGTGTCAGATACGTTAGCTGATGAGAGTGAATATCTTTTGTATCATGGACTTTCCCAATGGTTGCAATATGATAAATACATCTGGGAACATCCAGAAATGGCTAGCCAAGAGAACCATTAAGAGCTGTCCAGTAAATAGTAAATACTAAAACTAAAAATGTTAATAGTGTACTACCAAGATAGTTATGATAACATTTTCTTATTAATTTTTGTTTTACTGGTACTGGCTTGTAGATAACATAATATTCATTAATCATTCTTCACTATTCATTAATCGCACACTTATTTTTTCAGAAAAATTCTGTTTAACACATAATCATTGTCAGTGTAGATTTAACTTATTTCCATAATTGACACTCCATGCTATTTATTATCGATGAAACTACCATTTGCACATTGGCTAACAGTGTCATTTTTTTATTTCAAGATAAATCACAGTATATACATTGATTAAAATGTTATACATTTTCATATTACAACTCACAGCTGTCCCTTATTTGAGTAAAGGATATGTATGCATAGTGTTTTGAAAAGTGTGTTACAGCTACTGTAAATGGCCATTTGCTTAATTTATAACATATATATGCCAATGAAGCAAATTTGTTTTGTATTTTCTTCTAGTTTAAAGAGAAGTATTCACTATACAAACTTTTGTAGACCTTTTATTATAGCTCTTATGAATGCAAAGTAGTGTATGGACAACCAGATGGTAAATAGTTTCTGAATTCTGATGAATGCCTCCATTAAGTTGAAAGTAAAATAGTTCATTTAAACTTAGTTATCAAGTTTGCAAGCCCTGTGTCTCTGTGTAATCTGGCTGCTGGGACAAATCCTGTGGGTGCAATCTGTGTGCTGGGGCAAGTTGCTATGTACATATTAAATAGTTAAAATGGGATGTCTAAAGCAGAAAGACTTGGTTGCATATTTTACAGAGTTGCTGGAAATAAACTAATAGAATTTTGTTAATTGTTAATATTGTTAATGCAAATATTTGTGTGTGTGTTTGTGTATGTTTGTATGTATGTGTATCATGTAATTGTCCCTACTTTTGCCCCTCTCCCCTCCATGTACCCCCTAAATATTGATGGAAAGGCTACTGAAGCAAAGATGTGACTACTTGTTGGCTAAGTTCCCTGTTGGCTAAGTTCCTGTATACCATTTGTCTCAGGGGCCTTATCTATTATCTATTGCCCTGCATCAGCCAATCACATGCTTGCAGCAAGCTTTTTGTAGCATTAATATCCAAACCTGCAGGTATCAGTTCTACAATGGTATACACAGAGGAATAATATGATTTAATACTTCTGATTGTCACTAACCAACTTGGCTCAGATTTTAATTGACCAATAGTTTCCTTCTTTAATTATTTGTCCTTGTGTATGTGTATTTAAAAAACATTTACTGTCATTGGCTACCCTTTTCTGATTTTCAACCCTTTTGCAATCTTTAAATGCCATTCTATTCTTTTTTATTTACTGAGTGAGTGTTGGCTCTGAAAAACTATTTAATGTACATTAAACGGTATGAGCAGGTTTTTATCTCACAAGTGTCCAGTTTACCTTGAGTTTTGCTGTATAACTTAGTTATGCTTCAGCTAAATACCTTTGCCAAGAGGAAGTGTGTTATATTTTCTTTTCTGTTGGTGGTTTCTATTATGTATCATGCAAATTACAAAATGTTTGATTTTGTTAACGACTGGAATATTATAAAGAAAAATTATGTCACCCACCACCTCCTTACTCTAGTCTTATATGAGAACATGTTCATATACTTTGTGGTCACAACATAATGATTAACACATGTCTATCTGATTAAATTACTTAATAAATAATTATTAATACATAATAAATAACTGAACACCTTGTGGGTGGGAAGATCCTCACATTGTACATTATAAAAATTGCATTAGCAGTGAGCCTTGTGAAGTGCGTACACTTTGTGCACAATTATTAGGAAAGTTGTGTTTTTGAGGATTCATTTTATTATTGAACAACTACAGTGCTCTCTGTCAATGCAAAATGTTAAGAAACCTTAAACCTGAATATTTAAGAAAGTAAAAGTGTGGTTTGGCTTTCTTAGGAGAATATCTATGTGTGCACAATTATTGGGCAATTATTACTGTGCAGAATTATTATGCAACTAAATGAAAAACGATAATTTTCCCATTTTACGTGTTTATTTCATCTATTAAAGTAAGAATACTAAACAAGCAAATAAACATTTGTGACATTTCCAAAAAAAATCAGTGACCAATATAGCCACCCTTTTTTTCAATAACAGTCATAAGCGTTCCATTCATGGAGTCTGTCAGTTTCTTGACAATCAACTTTTTGTGCAGCAGCAACCACAGCCTCCCAGACACTATTCAAAGAGGTGTACTGTTGTCCTTCAGCGTAAATCTGCCGTTTAAGAAGGGCCCACAAGTTCTCAATAGGGTTTAGGTCAGGTGAGGAAGGGGGCCATGTCATTATTTTTTCATCTTTAAGGCCTTTACTGGCTAGCCACACAGTGTAGGAAGTACTTTAATGCATGTGATGGAGCATTGTCCTGCATAAAAATCATCTTCCTGAAAATGCAGACTTTTTCCTGTACAACTGCTTGAAGACAGTGTCTTCTAACAATTGGCAGTAGGTTTGGGAATTGAGTCCATATTCAACCCGAAAAGGTCCAACTAGCTCATCTTTGATAATACCAGCCCTTACCAGTACACCTCCTCCACCTCGCTGGCGTCTGAGTCGAAGTGGAGCTCTGTGCCCATTACTAGGCCCATCTGTCTAAACCGAAAGAGAAAGAAATCTCATCAGTCCATAAAACCTTTGAAAAATCTCTCTTTAGATATTTCTTGGCCCAGTGTTGATGTTTCAACTTATGTGTGTTGTTCCGTGGTGGTCGGGTTTTAAAGCACTGAATACCTTGTACTTCTGGACACTCCAGGAAAGCTGCCGTTCTGGAATATGACAGCACTGGAAGATAATGGGTTCCTGGTAACGTCATGTTTGATTCTTCTTAACAATACGTTTGATGGTTCTAAGATCACACCCCAATATCTTAGCAATTTCAAGAGTGCTGCATTCCTCTGAAATACTTTCTACAATTTTTGACCTTTCAGAGTCAGCTAAATCTCTTTTTCTATCCATTTTGCCTGAGAAAAGGACGCTGCCTAATAATTATGCATACCTTGACATAGGGTGTTTATCTCCTTAGGCCACACCCTCCCTCATTACACAAATACACATCGCCTGATATGCTTAAATCCAATTAGCATTCAAGTTTATACAGCTTGGAGTTGGAAAATATGCATATAAATGATGATATGATCGTTTACATCAAATAACAATAATATTTTTATACATTTACCCAAATTTAATCTCTGTAACATACGTGAGGAAAGAAACACTGTTCTTTGGTTGATTCAGTTACTAGAATTTCAAAGTGTGTCTGAACAAGCAGTGTATGCTTTGTGGTCAGCAAGAAATTTAATATTTAGAGTTTTTTAAAAAGCATCAAACGTAACACATAACCAATTTCCCACTGCCGCGAGCACAGGTTCAATATAGAACTTTAGCGATAAGGGAGGATTATTAAAGACTCGCTGGCTCTAAAGTAGTTTTCTTTCTCTCTCACACCTCTTCTTACATCTATGAACCTATTCCCCTCACTGTGCATGTCCACTAATTAAATATTTCCATTTTGTCATTATATTCTGCAAAACGCATTAATAATATTAATTAATATTCACTTGGCTTTGCATGTATTTATCTTTTATTATTCAATGCCCTAATAACGGAAGCATTAGTGCTAAACACCTGTTCAGTATTTCACCAGTGTTTCAATGCAGCATTCCATTTGAAAATTTTTAAAGGAGTAGGAAGTTCATAAAATGGCAAACCACTTTCCAACTTCCCCTTATTTTATTCCATAAAGTATACACAGCACCGCAAAACACTGCAATGTCAATATATATATATCATTCAGGTAATTTTACAGTTTTATGTCATCCTGTGTTTAAGCAAAAATCAAGAATAATAACTGGTTTTATGTTTTCCAATAATTTAAAAAATGGCAATACTAGCCAGGTTTACCTTGGAGACCACACCATGTTTTGTAGTTATATTTAAGTGAAAATCCTACATTTTTTCATATGCAAATCTATATTTTTTCAGGCCAAAGTAAGTCATTCTTAAATGCCAAATTTAAGGCAACATATGCATCATATTGCATGATGTAGGAGACAGTAGGCGACATATTACAAGGTAGGTATTAATAAGATTTCATTGAATACTAAAAATGTACTACACACAAGAAAAAGGAGAATAAACACATCCTTTTTGCATTTGTTTTTGACACCCCAAAGACTCAGAACCCTCAACATCATTTTGGTTAGGGGTCATGTGAATCTTAGAGCACCAAAGTATATCAACTTATGATTTATTATATAAGTAAATGTATTTAGGGCTTTTTTTCTTTACCAGAGAAATTGTCATGTTTTAATAATGTCTCTATTCACCCACAATGTCCCACATACTCAATTAATACACCCACACAATTATATATAGTTTTTAATGGAGACTTTGTTTTTAAACTATGTTCAGAAATGTAAGACATTATTATCAATACAATCTAAAAAAAAAAAAAAAGGCAAACAATGAAAAAAATCACTTCACAATTATGCATGTATATAAACTGTACACAGCTTAACCCAATAGACATAATGTATATATTTATTTAATTAGAATGTGTTTTACCAGGAAGAGTACGTTGAGATTTCTCTCGCTTTCAAGTATGTACTAGGGAGCCAAATCCAGAAATGGTTTTACATACAGAGTATACAGATTAAATAAAAGTAAACAATAGAAAAAAACAATAATAGACATGAACTGAATAAATAGGAATTATCTCGTCAATATGAAGAACAAAAGACAAGCTGGGTTCTAGCCACATACCGAGACACCTGTAGGAATTGACCTGGGTTAGGTTAACTTGATTTGGTTTTGACATATATTTAAGGATTTTTTAATTTATGCAATTAAGCTTAGACACATAGACACAGATTTTTCAGTGTTGATGAATAGCTTGTTGCTAGTTATCCACTTTTACATCTTAGAAAACTGATCTTGTAACACAGATTCCACTTGCCATAGTTTTGTCCTGCTCGTGTAAAAAATGGTATCGACAGCATACATGTGCACATTAGCCAGAGTGCACACCGAGGGTAGATCATTTACAAGAACACCAGGGGCTAGAGGATTGATCCTTGAAGCACACTTGATCGGTAAAGGAAGGGAAGGAGCCTCAGCAACCGACACATACTGTCGTTCTGTCAGATAGGAAGGAGCAAAACCAGTTGAGCTACCGCTCATTTATACCGGAGCATTTTAATTTGTTCCCCAAAGATCATGATCCACCATTTCACCATTTCAAAGGTGAAATGCACGTTATGCTTCAGTAAAGTCACCTCTTTCATGCCACTCTGGATATCATGTCACTTTTAGGAGGGCAGTAACCATGGAGTGGTTAGGGTGAAAGCCATATTGAAGAGAGGTTAGAAAGTTGGGCTGATGATTATACATAGTTGCTCATTGGCATATTTCTCCAAGACTTTAGACAAGATAGGGAGCAGCTTGTCCGGTTTGTAGTTATGGCTTTTGGCAATGGGATTCTGATTAATTAGATCACGCTGATTTGGAAACTGCCCTATATGCACAGTTTTTAATCTACTTGTCCATTATATCACTTTTTAAGTAACTGGGGAGTGTTGCAGGGTGTAGGAAACGAAAATGTCAATTCTGTGCGTTAATTTATATCAGCATTATGTGATTTTCCTATGTTTGCATATCATTTTGAATAAAATAGAAGTTATAAGGCTAGATATGATGAAATTTTCTGTTAATTTTTATATTAACCTTTTGTCCAAGCTGAGTCAGGGCCCCCTAACTGTACTGTTCCATCGGCTACAATTTGAGTGTGCCATCAAACACCAACCATGATTTTAAAAGGAACATATTTTTATGACTAGAGTTAGATTAAAAATAATTTTGAAATGGTTATAGTTTTTGCATAATATAATGTTTTCAAGCAGCTGCAGCTTTGTTATCTTAGCCCAATCTACTAGACAAATACTTGGGACTTTCTGTGGCAAAATACAATGCCTCAGTTTTAATCAATAAAAGTCTATAGCAGAACAGACTTCTTTAGTATTGCTATAAAAATTTGTGTGTTCCCGTGACAACAGTGGTAGCCTCCAGGTTTGCAGATACAGGGAGTTTATTGGAAGAAAATTAGAAAACCAGGGTGTATATATATATATATATATATATATATATATACATATATATAGTGACACTGTAAACTCCCAGGAGATGCTTAGTTTGGGTACAGGTGCTATCCAGATCATACATATGGGTCCCTGGGGTAGAGCAATTGGAGAGCAGGGTGGGCCAATGCTCCCTCCCCCCATTCTGTGGAAAATCCATGCCTGCTTTTCCAAGTGGCTAGATGTCAGCAGGATCCGGTCCGGGATTCCCATGGGGCCGGCATCAGGCACAAGTGCTGGACATTAAAAACCCCTGGAGCTCGATACTCAGAGAGACTGTTGGGGGGAAGAGGAAGTTTCCCTGTGCTCCCAGAGCAAGGGGAGGCCCTGAAGAAGAAGACTATCCCTGAGCCAAGTGAGGCAATACCTGCCTGGACCTTTTGTGTGCTGTCTGAGGGAGGTTTTCCAGAGCCTGGCTTAACTGGGTCTGGCTGGGAGGTCGAGTTAGTGGGTAATTAGGCCGGTCAGTCTGGACCAGCAAAGTTTAGTTAGAGAGGGCTCCGATTGGGGCTAGGTTTCTTTTTATGATTTGGTTTTTGGGATGTTGCATTTAAACAGTTAAAATAAAGCGCTGTTTTTATACAAGCTGGTGTTCCTGACTCTGATTGCCCTAGATGACTGTGCTTAGGACCCCTAAATGTGACATTTATGGCCCTCAAGCTACAGGGTTTGTCACAATATATATATATATATATATATATATATATATTCAGAGGAAGGTGTTGTGACTGGTGGGGCACCTCAGACACCACAGATTTCAAGTGCATTGTATGCAAATGCTGGAGGCTGGAGGTTGAGAAGACCTGTGTACATGCCTGTTTAGTGAAACAAGTTTTGGATGTGTTAATTTGTGTACAGCATATCTTGTGTAGGAGATACAGTTGTGTGAAAAAGAAAATACACCCTCTTTGAATTCTATAGTTTTACATATCAGGACTGTCATAAAAACAATCTGTTCCTTAGCAGGTCAAAAATTAGGTTAAAAACAACCTCAGATGAACAACAACACATGATATATTACACTGTGTCATTGTCACGGTTCCGGCACCCGGGGTCGGCGAGCGGATGTTGGGTATCCGATGTCTCGGCTCCCGTCGCCGGCAGGCAAGTACACTGCCACTGGCGCGGGACTCAAGGGGTTAAGTCTGACAGAGGACTTACCTCTTCTCCCAGCGTCGCCTGCAGGAATTCTGGGGGCGCGGCTAAGCCGCATGGCTGGTATCGGGGCGGTGATGGACGGCTGGAGGCTCGGTCATGACGTCAACATGGAGGCGGGGCTTTAGACTGGCGCCGGCTTTAAAAAGCTGGAAATCCGTTTCTCCTGCACCCTGTTGTGGTCCTATACTTCATTTTGCTGCTGTGTTCCTGATCTTCGTTGCCATTGACCCTTTGCTTGCCTGCTGCGTCTAGAGATTCCTTCACCTTATTTACTCAGTACCTATATCTGCCTGCCCGCACTTTGGCCTCCTTGCTGTTGGGATCCTCTAAGTCCTGGTTCTCTTCTACTAAGGGCCCCTCTCTTGGTATCGGAGGACGGGGCAGAATAACTCCTGTGGTGCGGGTGGTCGTGACAGTCATGATTTATTCAACAAAAAAAGCCAAGATGGAGAAGCTACATGTGTGAAAAACTAAGTACATCCTTACTGCTCCCATAAGAGTTAAAATGCTAAGTAAAGACCTCAGCAAAGATCTTAGAGAAGCAATTCCTGCTGCCCATTAAGCCATTTCCAAATAATTTAAAGTCCATCATTCTACAGTGAGAAAGATTACTTTAAAGTGGAAAACATTTGAGACAGTTGCCAATCGTCCCAGGAGTGGATGTCCCAGCAAATGCACCCCAAAGTCAGACAGTGTAATGCTTAGAGAAATTGAAAAAAACACACAAGAGTTACATCTCATGCTCTACATGTCTCAGCATGTTAAATGTTAAAATTCTTGACAGTACAATTAGAAAAAGACTAAACAAGTATTGTTTGTTTGGGAGGCTTGCCAGGATAAAGCCTCTTCTTTCTATAGAGAACATGAAGCACAGACAACTCTCTGATGACAGACACTACGTCCAACTTCAGGAGGATCCCACAAACACCAAAAAACTCAAGAAAAGGACTGCAGCACCCAATATCAGGCAACAGGTGGAAGGTCTGGTGCCAACAGACCCTAAAGTGGGCTCCTTCTATATGCCTCCCAAAATACACAAAGAGGGACACCCTGGAAGGCCCATAGTTTCAGGAGTTCAAACCCTACGGAAAACATATGTGGCTTGGTTGAAAAAATCCTTAAACCCTTAGTTAACAGATCAACCAGTTACCTCCAAGATAACACCAATCACCTAAACAAACTTGTCAAAGTTGGCACAGTACCTGATGGCACCATTCTTGCTACCTACATGGATGTAAAATCCCTCTACACCAACATTCCCCATTGTGAGGGTATAGCAACATGCTGCAAATACCTGGAGCAGCAAAACCTAGAAACAGAACCCATAACACGACTAATACAGGTTATACTCAACCACTACTTTATATTTGGACAGGACTTTTATCTCCAAAGAATGGGAATGGCAATGGGCACACAAATGGCACCATAATATGCTAATCTGTTCATGGCCAAACTGCAGGAGGATTACATCTCCACTTGCCACACCAAACCACTGGTATATCTTCACTGCATAGACGATATCCTAATCATCTGGACTGGTAGCGAAGAGGAACTCCTTAGATTTCATGAACACTATCAAGCCTTCCACCCCAACATAAAATTGAAACTAAGCTACTCCCTCACAAACATCAAATTCCTGGACACTACCATGGATACAGTATAAAAATTATAGAAAGCCATGACTATCCCCCAAAAAACCTTCTGAGATATCAGCAGCCACAAAAGAGAGATCAAGTACCATTAGTGGTAACCTACAATCCAGTAATGGAACTCCTATGCAAAATCTCAAGGGAACTACAAGCAATCATACACACTGATGAAAGACTTCGGACAATATTCCCAAATCACCCACTCCTTTCATTCGAACCGCCTTAAATGGTTTTAAATGGCCAATTAATAAGCAAATCAACAAAGTCTCTTGTAAGTGGGTTTTGGTCTCCTCTCAAATATATAACGCATTAATGAAGTGGTGGCATTGTAAGCCTCCACCTTAATGTCTACAAACATAACAAGAACCCTTTCTGTAATCTGAGCTGATTGGCAGCCATCTAGCCATGTCCAGAGGAAATCTTGCAAGTTCAACTGAACCATAGTACCACTCAAGAATCAGGTATTGTGATGACATAGATAGCCATCCACTCCAAAACCACTGCCATTACCCCAGAATTAGGACAAAGGTGATGAAAGTGAACCCCTTGTGCATCAGATGCAAACAGGTTAGCATGCTTACAGGCCTATGTATTTACCATCATCATTATAGATGTTAACTCTTTCCTCTACTAATACGGCACAGGCTTTTAAGAAAATAGTTTTTTTCTTATGCTTTTACTATTTGGTATATAATTTGTGGGGAAATAACATGGACAAATATATAGGTTTTCCTAGGCAAAATGTTTCTATAATTTCCTGTTTCTATAATTGTCACCTAAGTCTAAGTATAGCAAAATCACAAAAATGGCCTACTTGAAGAAAAAGTCCCCCAGCAATCAAGAAGACCATCCCTGAGCCAAGTGAGGCAATACCTGCCTGGACATTTTGTGTGCTGTCTGGGGGAGGTTTTCCAGAGCCTGGCGTAGCTGGGTCTGGCTGGGAGGTTGAGTTAGTGGGTGATTAGGCTGGTCAGTCTGGACCAGCATAGTTAAGTTAGAGAGGGCTCCAATTGGGAGCTAGGTTTTCTTTTTATGATTTGGTTTTTGGGGTTTAAGCGGTTAAAATAAAGCGCTGTTTTGTTCAAAGCTGCTGTTCCTGACTCTGATTGCCCTAGAGGACTGTGCTAGGACATGTATGGCCCTCATGCTATAGGGTTTGTCACAATACACATACATTATGGATATTGTAAAAAATAGTAAAAAAACACTCAGGCTTCAATAACCATAACATTATATTATTCTTTAACTCACATTGCATTACTCTATCTTTTTTAGCAAACAAAGAACCCAGGTGACACGTGTTTATTGGCCGGCTGCTATTGTCAAAGAACATGTTAAAGGTTTGTGTGCACACATGCATATGAAGCTGCAAATATGGAATTTATATTTCACATTTAAACCACTGTGCTAAATATACATTGTTTAATGCTCATTTGCTTATGGGATTTTTGTATCCTGAAGGGTTAAGTGTTTTGCTTTATTTAAATGCCAATACGTCTTAGTGACGTGTAAAAAGAGAAGCGCTTAAATATCTGCTACCTCATTTTATCCATTTATGGAACCCTGCAACAAAGGTAAAACATTTCTACATTATCACATACTTGGTTGCCTTTTTTTTTTCTTACAGTCTGAGGATTAAACACACTAAGCTGCAATATCAAAATAACACTTATTAGAGTAAATAACCAGTGATTTGAAAGAGTTAATGTGAAGGGCTTCAAATGTTTGTTAATAATGTTTATTACCCTGAATAACTGTAAATACTTATTATTGTATTACAGGAGACGCAGTGAGGAAAATAGAATTATGGTAAGTTAATAATGATCTTGAAATGTTAAATGAAGCCCTATATGATTAGTATATAATTATTATTATCTTTTATTTATATAGCGCAAACAATTTATGCAGCACTTTCATTTCTAGCTTGTGTTACAATTTAAAGGAACAATTAATCTGGTTTGTGAAATCTTATATGCACTTCTGTGGCAAGTAGTTTATGTGTTTAAAACCAATTTTTAGATTTGTTATCTTAACATAATGTATTAGGAACATAATATGCACGTGTAGTATAATAAAATGGTACAGGGCTTAAACACTATGTGAGAAACTAGTTGTTTTTTTACTTATGTTTTAAAGAAAGTTTTCAATGATCCCCTTTTATGAGTTTCATGTGGTTGTGTACCCTTTGCTTGTTTTTGTTTTGTCTTGGCGAACCATGTCCACCATAGCATGGAATTTTACCTATCCCACTCATTAACTGCTAAAAACTAGAAAGAAAGATGTTTTCATTTCAGTCCGAAAATATATCACAAGGAAAGCATCATTCATGGTTTGTTTTTCACAAACACCAATAAAGATTCACGCATAAACTAAGATTTTTTTTTAATGAGGTCCATTTCAAACAGCTCTATACATAATCAAAAAGGCAGACATAAGAAAAATGTTGACCATTGCTACCAATTTGTAACACAGCTTAGAGTTAGATTGTGATGTTGAATTGGTCCAATAATACAGTTAATATATATGACATAGTACACAAGTAATTTGTTTTAACTAGTTTGACATATCCAGAAGTATATATACTTCCTCCACATTTTATAATCTCATATGGGATGTCATCCAGAGAGTTATTTCTAAAATACATTTAGAAAAGTCACATATATATTATGCCACACTACTGTGTGTTTCTTGAATGGTATATCACACACTAATAATTATGCTCCCAGTTTCAGAATTTCCTAGAGCAAGACATACTGGAGGAACACACATTTGAAGATGCTCTCGAGATTCTACAAGCAAATTCAACTTTTGGAGGTCAGTATTCCATGGGTATGAATTCTCTCTGTCTTTCTTGTTTTTCAATGTATTGGTTTACACTGCTTCCCACTTTTTAGGGGTATATTTGATGTATTATAGAGTTTTATGAAATGTGTATGTAAAACCAATAAAAAATACAAATATGAATAACAAGTAGAATCATATTATTGACCTGTATTAATAATATTCTATTCTGTTGTATAAAAACACTCTATACAGTTAATTGCTAACACTTAAATACTTAATCTAGTATTTTCCTTCTTGATCTTGTTTTCATTCAGTTATTTAAATGCAATTTCCTGGTCTTAAATAATATTTGATTTACAGTTCATTTAGTAGATTTGCATCAAAAACCCCTGCTTAAAATGAAAGCACTTAAGTAAGAAATGATTATGTGTCTTATTTAAACAGGCAATGTAGTAAAGTGTTGGAAAAAGCAAGTAGTGTGTTGGGGTATATAGCTAGACCCTTTAATGGCAGGAAGAGGAATGTGATTCTACCACTTTAAGATCTCTGGTCAGAATTTTACATCCAAATGAATGTTCTTACATTTAATTCTAATACTATATAAATTAACAGAAAACAGAAGTCACATAGCATTCCTTAATAACCACACGCCAACCTCGCCAAGTGGCAGCCTCACAGTACCATCTTTAGAAGAGCCAACATGCAACTGGATGGATTTGCAAGTAAGAGAATTCTAACTAAACTGGTGTGTTGGTGGTGGTGTTGAGCAGTTGGTAGTTGCCCTGTTTTATATTGTTTTACCTCCATCTATGGCTTGCTGTTAACATGCCCCTGAGAGGTGACGGCAGACCCCGCAAAGTATACATAAGGTTATCCCCCACTGTATCAGACCAGCTGCGACTGGCAATGTTTATGTAAAGTGTATTATGGATATTCTGCACCTGAATGCCATCTTCGTTATAATGTACACCACTACTGAGTCTAATTGATGCTTAGGAAATCCATCGTCCTCTATGTCTTTGAAGACTGCATGTCTGTGTTGTTTATCAACTTCCATAAACTCAGATTAAATTAAAAAACAAACAAAAACATTGATTGTGTGTTATTAGCTAAAGCACATTGTGTTTATCTATACTTGTGACTTAGATATAGACCAGATCCAATTTTATGACCAATTAATGGAGAAAACCAGGTAATTCCAAAGGCTTCACTTAATTTTTCTTGCCACAATTTAGAATATATAACAGTAAAGACACTGGTCACTCTGGCTGGGTAATACGTACCGATTCCTACAGTAGCAATATTAAATGAATTCCTTTTACTTCAAATAGAAACAAATATATGATGATTATAAATATGTCACCAACGAGAGTATACTTAGATCTAATATAAGTTACAATTACATATACAAATAAGAAATACAAGCTGTCACAAAAAACATAATATATAATGGTAATTTGATTATACAGTTGTTATTGTTTCTTATTTTTATACTTTATTTTAAGAAATAACATTTATTTTTATATGTGGATGTATTTGTTTTGCCTTTATAGATAAATATACCCAACATGTATGAAGATGGCTTATACCAAAACATGCAGAGCATTCAAGAAGACCATGTAATGAACAAGACGCATATAGCTAAAATCTCCCATAAAAATGGTAAGCTTAAACACATTGGTAAAAATATATGTAGATAGATGTCTAGGAAATATTTTTTTTTAAATTTTACCAAAAATTATTTTTAAATGTGTTAAAATACAGTGGAGGGCAGGGCTGTCCCAGACCAAGTGGAGCAGTGGAGAAGCTATACAGATGGGGTTTAATTGTTTCTTATGCAGGGACAGCAGAGCCAGGTACACATGGTGCATCATACCCAGGCAAAGGAAAAAATTGCTCGGTGGTTGACGGGAAAGTGAAACAACAGGATAACATAGACACCATGTACTAACACACATTGAACACCATATCAAACAATGTACACCATACACTAATACTCAACAGAGTCTAACGCTGTACACTGATACCCCCGAAAAACACACACTCAAAAACTGTATACTGACACACACAGTTTCACACCGTACATTGATACCCCACCTCACACACATACTCATTCTAACACTGTTTAGAATTGTACACAAACACACATACACTGAAGGTAGCACATACAGTGGCACTCCCCTCATGCACACAATCATCATATACTGACACACAAGGTCTAACACTATACATGTACACAGTTGACACATACACACATTTATTCTAACCCTGTATACTGACCCACACATTTTAACCCCAGTAATTATCTCTAGCACCATAGTACAATGTTTAGTGTCATGAGTGCCTTTTGGCACACATATTATATCTGGGGAGGGGTTTGTTCTGTTTTATTTCTACTGCTAGCTCCCCATTTGCTTCTGGGAACATGTAGATATGGACACAGTCTGAATGTAAATTATTGGACATTTCAAGCTTATTTCTGTAACTTTATTTTTGCTACTTGTTACATAAAACTTAACAACACAAACTGCTATGTTATAAACTAATACAATGACTTCAAATGCACCCAAATTCTATAGTGTGTTATTAATAATAACCTATTGTCATATATTAGGAAGGGGGAAGCTCCTGCTGTTTGAATATCTTCATCAAGCCCTGCGTGACCCAGACATGATCAGCTGCATTCAATGGGTAGATGAATCAAACGGTGTCTTCCAATTTGTTTCCAAAAATAAAGAGAAACTCGCTGAACTATGGGGCAAGAAAAAAGGCAATCGTAAAATCATGACATACCAGAAAATGGCCAGGGCAATTAGGAATTATGGCAGGACAGGAGAAATTCGGAAAGTTAGAAGGAAGTTAACATATCAATTCAGTACTCTAGTTTTACAAAAACTGTCACCACCTTGCCATTTGGAAAATGACATGGTACATTACCAACATTTGCAGTATGATGTAGAGTACTGGAGCAATCATAATTACTCGAATGTTAACTGTTATGACTCAGTTTCTAACAATGAATATCCATTTTATCAGCAGTTCAGTTAGAACAGACTTTCTCCTCTAGAGTCTTCCTAAACTGAATACTTGTACTACACAAAAAAATGATGTTTGTATTTGTAGAGCAGAGTATTTTTTTTAAAAAAAAAAATCCTGAGTATTTCCGTGGATGGAAAAATTATTTGTGCACCCTTTAGGTACCAAAAGAGCAATAACCATGATTCAAATACAGACTTTGAGAAGAGTAGACATGAGACTTGGGGTTTCAGTTCTTTGAATTTACTAATCATTATGAAGGTCAAACCTCTGTGAAAATGTGCTGTAGATATAGCTTGGTGAACCCTGTATAATCTATACATAGAGTTTTTAGTCCCCCCCCCCCCAATGTTTACTAAAACATTCAATTGTGCAGGGGCAACTTCTTGCTAGAGGAACTTACCAGTGTTGGTTCTTCATAATAAATAATAAAGAGAGAGAGTTGAAACCTCAACTCTTCTTTTAGTGAATAAAGCTCTAGAAGTAAATAAAACAATATTTTTATCTTTTTAAATATTATACTCTATGTGACAAAAATGTATGTCAGAATTATTGATAATTATGCCAACATAGCTTTGTATTACATAAAATAGAGCAATCTACCCCAGATTTTGCAGCAGAGAAGCACAGACTCTCCCCACCATCCTGTTGGCTTAGGCCAGAATAGGCTGTTGCATTTATCAGTAATGTAATTTCAACTCATCGATTCATTAAATTTTGCATTTGAATGTTTTTTTCTGTTAAAATAGGAATTGGCTCTTCCTGTATCAAAATTTGTGGCTTTCTGTAAACCTGCCATTTTATTAAATAATGTAAATAAACTTTGTTTTATCAGTCCTTCTCATAACCATGTCACTGCCTTTTTTAATTTTACAGTGGTTAAATTATATTTTAATATTCAATGTTATATATTAATGTATTATTTCATATTGGTTATACAGTAGTTTGTAAAAAAAAAAAAAAAGTTTGTCCCATAAAAATTGTTATTCACTGACTGACAAATGTATGCTCTGCCTGTATTCTCATATTCTTTTATGGATCTAAATTGGTCACATTTAGTATAGATTTGTATTTCTTCTTGTGAATCAGTACGTAATTATCCTGTCTGTCTTTATGGTCACAATGAAAAAACGATAGCTAGCTACCCATGGTGATAAAAAATGGTAAAAAACAGGACATCTGAAAAGGTGTACGCATTTGCCCTTTATCCATTGGCCAGTTTGTGATCCAAGCACTCATGTATGACAATGGGATCTATTCACTAAAGAGAGAGTTAACATGAGCGTTTGCAGTACAGTTGTGTTTCTGCTTCTTGACATCACCATACGTTATGAAGGTCTAGCCTCAGTGAGATTCAACTGCTGGAAGAACTTGAAAGAATTGAAACTGAAAACACTCCTCTATTGGACAAAATCCACTGTATCAAAATATCTAATATTATCTAAAGTATACCCATCTACTGGATAATCCTGGTCTACATTAGAATAAGCTATATACATTTCAGGTAGCATCCAATAAAAATCAGGGTCCTGTAATTTAAAGTTGTTTCTTGTGGATTTGATGTTAATTTTTTTTAAATCTGTCTTTGTCCAGTTGAACCAGCAATTACAGAGCATTTTGCCATGAATTTCACTAAAAAAGGCATCCGTATAACCCCACCAAGTAGTCGGCAGCTAAAATATTTACCCGTTTGTAGAAAAATACTTGGTGCAGAAAACAGCTGCAAGGTGACCTTCACAGTTGAACTGGCTATAAGTACCGGATTTGCTCGATTATAAGACGACCCTGATTATAAGACGACCCCCCAAAATCTGAATATTAATTTATGAAAAAAAAAGAAAAAGCCTGAATATAAGACGACCCTATAGGAAAAAAGTTTTTTCAGTAAATGTTAATTCATGTAAACTATGTGAACAATTGTTTGTTAATAAAAGCTATGATTGAGAAAAATATTTTGGTTTTATTTCCTTTTTTTTCAACCTGCCCCCCAGTTATGCACATCTGCCCCCAGGCTTGCCACTCTGCAGGTAGAGTGGCATATAGAGGGTTAAAAGGCATTTCTGGAGGCAGAGTGGCATTAAGGGGGTTAAAAGGCATTTCATAGAGCACTCTGCCTCCAGAAATGCCTTATGCCCCCCCCATTTAACACTCCCTCCTCCTCCCTCCTCCAAACTTACCGGTGCTTCTGAGACCCCGGTGCTTAGTCCGGGCAGCGTGTAGAGCTCTATGCGATTCGCAACTTCGGTAAGTTTGGGGGGGGCATAACACAGGAGGATCCAGGTCCCCTGCATCGCTGCGGGGGATCTGGATCTTAGTCTCATAGTCAGACCTATTTTAGGTCTGATTATAAGACGACCCGATTATAAGACGAGGGGTATTTTTCAGAGCATTTGCCCTGGAAAAAACCTCGTCTTATAATCGAGCAAATACGGTAATTGGTGCTATTATTATTATTTATTGTTTTATATAGCGCCATCAAATTCCGTAGCGCTGTACAATGGGTAGACAGGACATAACAAGTAGTATGTAACATAACAAATTGACTAACAGAGACAACAGGTGAGGGGGGCCCTGCTCAAACGAGCTTATAGTCTAGAGGGATTTAGGGTGTATTAGAGCAGTTCAGTTCTGGAGAGGTTAAGTTTCAAGAAATGTGCAGACATCCAGGTAGAGACAGATGCAAGGCAGTTAGTTACACAATCTAAGACAGAGGGAGAGAGATCAGGGGAGGATATATGGATCTGGGTGTCATCAGCGTACAGGTGGTAAAGGATGAGATCAGTTTGCCAAGGGAGGAAGTGTAAAGAGAGAACAGAAGGGGTCCTAAAACTGAGCCTTGGGGTACCCCAACTAAGAGAGGGAGGGGAGGGGAAGTGTTACTGGTGCTGCCATAATAACACCAGCAGGGCTGGATTAAGAACATCATGGGCCTGGTGCTGAGGTTTTTGGTGGGACTTTTTATGGAAATAAATAAAACTTACAGAATAAACAGAATCTTAACTCCTCAGCATCCGTGTGTACTGGATAAAGATGACATCAGTGCTAGGCAGGTAATATAGGATAAAATCTTATATGATGGGATTGGGAGTACCTCAGTACACAAAAAAAAGTCACCATACACGGGACACCTGAAGCCATAATTTACTGCCACTAATCCTTTTTAATAAAATAACACAAAACTTTTACTTTTCCTCTCACTGATTTCTAGGCTTAAAATGGTTTGTCCTCTGAAGTGACTACAAATTCTATAGGGTGTTTTATCTCTGGATAAGTAAAAATTAAACAATTTCTACAGCAAGAGAGAATTACCGTATTTCCCCATGTATAAGACGCACCTTAATTTTGGGGCCCGAAATTTTAAAAAAAAAGTATTATCACATTATAACCTAACCCTTAAGACCCCATCAACCATTACTGCCCCTAAATTAACCCTAAAGACCCCATCAACCATTACTGCCCCGAAATTAACCCTAAAGGCCCCATCAACCATAACTGCCCCTAAATTAACCCTAAAGGTCCCATTAACCATAACTGCCCCTAAATTAACCCTAAAGGCCCCATTAACCATAACTGCCCCTAAATTAACCCTAAAAGCCCCATTAACCATAACTGACCCTTAATTAACCCTAAACACCCCATTAACCATAACTGCTCCTAAATTAACCCCCACCCCCCCTAACTTTCAGCAGCCCAAATATTAATTTTATACTTACTGTTAGATGAGTTGCTGTCTGAGCAGTGTGCATGCTATCAGGAAAGGGGTGGGCCAATCGGCACTGAGTCAGAAAGGGGCGGGGCCAATCGGCAGTCTGACTGCAGGAAGTTACTGGGAAGTACCGTAATAACTGCAATCTACAACTACTGTATAAAACGCACCCCGTTTTTAGACCCCGCATTTTTTGAAAATACATGGGGAAATACGTGTCCTGGAAAAATGAGAAATAAGAAGATGCGGAAGTGGTCGACAGAAGCAGAAGTAGTCAGCAGAGAAGGTAAGGAAACATTTGGAGAGATGGAGAGTTAAAACTGCTGGAAACATTCCTCTGAGTTTTTGGTCCATATGGACATGATGTCATCACGCAGTTGCTGTAGATTTGTCAGCTGCACATCCATGGTGCGAATTTCCAACAAATCCCAAAGGTGCTCCATTGAATTGAGATCTGGTTGTAGAGGTCATTGGAGTACAGAGAACTCATTGTCATGTTCAAGAATCCAGTTTGAGATAATGTAAGCTTTGTGAAATGGTGCATTATGCTGCTGGAAGTAGCAATCAGAAGATGGGTACACTGTGGTCATAAAGGGATGGACATGGTCACGTTTAAACAATGCTCATTTGGTACTAAGGGGCCCAAAACTTGCCAAGAAAATGTTTCACACACCATTATACCACCACCAGCCTGAACCTTGATACAAGGCAGGAAGAATCCATGCTTTCATGTTGTTTACACAAAAGTCTGACCCTGCTGTAATGGAAGCCTCCGTGACTTGGGACATGGGGGGCCTGGAGGCTATATTTCCCGTTATAGACGGTGGACCCCTGGATTGCATTACATACTTCCAGCAGGCGACAGTGGACACTAATTGCAGTGCAATATCTGGTTCCCTTGCTTGGATGTATGTTTAAGTCACCCTGTACCTGATTAGGGGAACAGGGTGGCAACAGTGAGAGAGCCAGAGCTCTCTATTTCCCAGTTCCTCCCTTTCTCTCTGACCAATACTATTGGTTGGTGTGGTTACATAGTTACATAGTACATAAGGTTGAAAAAAGACTGAAGTCAAGTTCAACCATTCTACCTAACCTTCATATCCAAAAGAAGGCAAAAAACCCTAATTAAGCTACTTCGAATTCTGCCATCAGGACAAAAGATTCCTTCTAGGCTCCAAAAGGCAATCGGATTTCTCCTTGGATCAAGAAGCTCTAAAATATTAATTCTATTTATAGCCCTGTATGTCATGCCTTTCTAAGAAAATATCCAGACCCCTTTTGAAGGCATCTAATGTATTTGATAACACCACCTCCCTAGGCTTCTGTTTTCTGTTATAATTAATTTGCATATGATCTGCATATATCTGGATATTTTCTCTTTTTCGGACCATTCTCTGTAAACCCTAGAAATGGTTGTGTGTGAAAATCCCAGTAAATCAGCAGTTTCTGAAATACTAAGACCAGCCCGCCTGGCACCAACAACCATGCCATGTCACTTAAAATCCCCTTTCTTCCCATTCTGCCACTCGGTTTGTCTTGACCACGGCTACATGCTTAAATCCTCATCCACATCTTCACTGACTTGGTGGGAACTTCCGCCAAAATGGCAGCACTTGCTAGTCCAATCAGGGTAGAGGGCATCACTGAAAGTGCCATTTTGATCTAACTTGAGCTCAGTGCAATATGGCGACACATTCCGTGAGGTCCTCTCCCCGATCCTCTAATTGGGGGGCAGGACGTCACTGAAACACAGTAATTTTGCTCTAACCTGAACTCAGGACGAAGATTGAGAGTGAGTGTGGGCACCGGGCAAATTATAAATGCGCCCAATTCTATCTATCTATCTATCTATCTATCTATCTATCTATCTATCTAGTCACATACTGGTTTGCACTGTATTCTTGTTGTGAAATTCACAGTGAAGGCTTGGACAGAACGTGGAAAAAAGCTGCATTAACACCTTGCAGGTGATATATATCCTATTACCCTATGTTATTAAGTTCAAATACAGCATTGCCTACAAAGTGCAATGCAAATCTTTACTATGAACCACAACAACTAAATGATGAATTAGTTTAAATTCCTTTAGAGACTAAATTAGCATATATGTCACATGTAAAAGTATAACAGTAGGGCGATTTGAATAGCCTAAAAATTCAACTTTGAATATTTTCTTTCTTTGTTTTGGTTGACTGTTGCATAATAAAAATAAACCTACTTTTTATACAGAGAGAATACTAGTAGTTTACGTAATGTAACTTGTGCAGGTTTTATGGTCACCTCCCATACATGCTACATAATCCCTTTATCACCAGGGAATTTCCCACCCAAATAACTGAAGCTTTTTTGCCTTTTATTTTACTAAGTTTGTTCAATGAAGATTACCCTTTTTCTAGTTATTGTACCCACACAATGTATATACTGCTGTGAAAAATGATTTGCCCCTTGCTGATTTCTTCTATTTTAGCTTATTTGTCGCATTTCAATGTTTCAGATCATCCAACTAATTTCAGTATCAGACAAAGTCAACGTCAGTAACTTTTAAATGATCATTTATTAAAGGTAAAACATTAATCAAAACCTACATCACACATATGAACAATTACGTGACCCCCTAAACCTAATAACTTTTTGTGCTGTGGAGGGATTTTGGCCTACTTTTCTTGGCATAATTGTTTTAATTCAGCAACGTTGGAGGGTTTTTTGAGCATGAACTGCCTTTTAAAGGTTATGCCACAGCATCTTAATCAGATTCAAATCAGGACTTTGACTATGCCACTCCAAAACCTTAATTTTGTTTATTTTAAACCATTCAGAGATGGACTTGCTTGTTTGCTTCAGATCATTGCTCTGTTAACCCAACTGCACTTGAGCTTCAGATCACAAACTGATAGCCAGACATTCTCCTTCGGGATTTTATGGTAGAGAGCAGAATTCATGGCTCCATCAAATATGGAACCAAATATAGGTCCTAAAGCAGAAAATCGGGCCCATACCATCACACCACCACCACCATGTTAGGTTACTGGTATGATGTTTATATTGTGAAATGCTGTTTTAGCCTTGATGTAATGGGACCCATGTGTTCCAAAAAATTCCACTTTTGACTCATCAGTCCACAGAATATTATCCCAAAGATGTTTTTTGCCAAATACCAGATGAGCCTCTGTGTTCTTTTTGGTCAGCAGTCACCTTGCAACTCTTCTATGGATTTTTTTTGCACAGTCTCTTTCTTACTGTGGAATTCTGAACACCGACCTTAACTGGGGCAAGTGAGACCTGCATTTCTTTACATCTTAGTCTAGGTTCTTTTGTGACCTCTCAATGAGTGGTTGATGTATTCTCAGAATAATTTTCACCTCCTGTGAAGGTTCACCACTATTCCATGTTTTCTCCATTTGTGAATAACAGCTCCCACAGTGGTTCACTGGAGTCTCAGAGACTTGGAAATGGCTTTGTAATCCTTTCAATAACTTGGATTCTCATCTGTTCTCGAATTTCTTTAGATCATGACATCATGTACTACTTTTTGAGAATTTTTAGCCCACTATACTTTGCAAGACAGGTTCTATGTAATTGATATTTCGATTTAACAGAGATGACAGTAATCATGCCTAGGTGTGTCTAGTGGAATTGAACCCAATTACATTTGGTTAATTAATTGATTTAGTAACTAAGGGGGCAATTACTTTTTTCACATAAGGACAAAAATAGGGTTAGATAGCTTTCTTCCTTCTATACATTAAATCGTCATTTAAAAACTGAATGTTGTGTTTATCAGGTTAATATTACGTTAATCAGTTTGATGATCTGAAACATTAATTGTGACAAATATGCAAAAATAGAAGACATTGGGAAGGGGGCAAATATTTTTTCACAGCACTGTATAATTTTTATAGTGCTCTCTTTTTCTGATATCACCTTTATATGTGCAGTCCATCATTTAGTATTTGTAGTATGTTAAAAGTAGAGAAAAATTTAACTTGTACTTAGGATTTCTTCTTTAACAAGTTAGGTTCGACTGAAAACCTCTGTTCAGCAATATAATAAAATAATTATAAAGGATCGATAATTTTATAAAGGATCGAGATACTTCCTTATATATTGCACTATTTTTATTATATTTAGACTTTGAGGCTGAAGGGAGGAAAGTTTTTTTTAAGAATTATACTTCTAGTGAGAGGGGCAGAAGGCGTTTGAGCTCCTAATTTCATATTTTTTCTTTTTTTTACATAAAAATAATAACATTGTTGGAGGCCCATTTGAGGTCTTTAGATACTGCAGAGATTTATATTGTAACCTTATAGTACCCCTTATAATGTCAGAAACAGGGGTCGGTTTATTTATTTACTTTTATTTTTATTAAATGTTGTTGTCAATATTTTAAGACAAACTCTGGTTCTCCTTCTTTTTTTTTTTTTTTAAACTTCTTTCTTACACGGAGAAGACAAAGCATACAATCATAAAAAACAATGGTACAGAGAGTCATGGTGATAGATTAGATGCAAACAAGTTACAAGTAATGCACAATTCCAAATACAAATACAGTGCAGGTAAAAACACTACCCCAATCACAGTGGTTCTCCTTCTTTTTAATCCGGTCCTAACTACAGCTCTATACCTCAGAAGTCCTATCAGTGTCTGCATAGTAGTTCCACCATCAGAGAATGCCCAAACAGAATTATTATTATTACGTCCTATAGGTCATCTAGCAAATGATTCCTAGAATGTAATACTTCGTCCTAAAGTTTTTAAGTAATTAAATGTTCTGTCACATTGTGACCTTTGAGTGGCATTTAGTTTGACTGTATCTTGTGTTAAACAGATACAGGCTGATATTTAATACCCCTTAGCTCAATAGTATGATGGTCTGTACATAGTCTTTATGACTTCAACTTTTTTAATGTAAACAGGAAAACAAGCAATAGTGCTCCCCAAAAAGGGCATTTATTAATTTGTTTGTTAATAATAAAATATATTGATCCATGATCAAAATTTGCAATCAAAATAGTAATTATGGGTTGAAGAGAAAGCAAATATAATCATCAAGTGATGTCAACATTTACTCATCAGTAATTATTTTCTAAACATAAAAATGTTTGGATTAGAATCTCTTTACTGCTTTTCTAATGTGATAAAAGTTTGTGTGATTGGTTCACTTTTGCACCAGAGCCGTTGGTTATACTTAACTCTATGTATTAGAATACAAAGCTATATGTCAAAGAGGAAAAGGATCGCAAAATATATATATATATATATATTTTACTTTATTCCCAAACCTTTTAACTGCTGTCTTTGCCATCCCAATTACACTCAAATGCAAAATGCAGAGGTTAATATACAGGTCATGTGTTTTACCAATGGCAATTGGAACGGAAAATATATCATATACCAGACAGTATTCTGGCTCACTGAAGTCCATTTTCGAATATGCACACTGTAAACCTAAGCCTAGCATAAATCACATGGGAAATGTCAGTAAGGATTTCATCACCAGAAACATAGCTGTCACTAAGTACTGTTTAGGTGGCCACTGCTGTTACCCAAAACTTTACATCGTCTAAACAATTAGCCCCACTGTGCATTACCTATCTAATATCCAAATTATCTTTGGTTTATCAAAAGTCAATGAATTATGAAACATGAGGTATTTACTTTTGGATTTTTTCTGTGCTGATACGTGTAGAAAAACCATAGATGTGTATAACCAACAGTTGTGAATTGGGATATTTATTTTATTGACTACTAAAGCTTATCTGAGGCGTTCTGATGTTTAGTTAAATAGATACAGACCACTAACTCATCTAAAGTAGCAATCAGCAACACTGGATGCATATAGAATCTGGTAGAATCCAATGCAGATTGTTTGCTGCAGTGAAAGTTGTCGCAGTCAGTCATGTACAAATCTACATGTATCAAGTAAGGGAGTATTGCCTCAATGTAAAGGGTGTTGTGTTACTCATATACAGTATATGTCTTGTCATGTTATTTTCTGATTACCAAGAATGAATCATAGGGAAACTCCTGATGTCAGAGATCATAGTGAGTGAGTAGAATTGACAGCTATCGGGTGCTGGGCTTGCCCATCTGACCAAATTATAAAAACTATATATAGTGTATAGTTATTTCTTTACATGATGAGACCACATGCCATTTCAAGTATGCAACCTTCTAGGTAGCATTAATTTAAAAGATCACTTGACTAAACTCGAGTGTCAATTAAGCTAGATGTGAGTACAGAGGGAATAGAAGCAGCTAGAGTTGCATTGGTTTCACACCATGTGCTTTGCAAGACCAGGGTGATAATGAGTTTGCATGCACAGAGATTTGGAGAAGCCAGACATGTTCACAAAGATAC
This sequence comes from Spea bombifrons, assembly GCF_027358695.1. Lineage (NCBI taxonomy): Eukaryota > Metazoa > Chordata > Amphibia > Anura > Pelobatidae > Spea > Spea bombifrons. Next base: position 39,135,418 of record NC_071090.1, read on the forward strand.
TTCAACTCTGAACTAATCAAAAGGTTTATACCGAAACTGGCCATCTTGCACACTGTCCCAATGCGCTGTGGGTCACTGGCCGTCAGCACCCCATACTCTTTATCTGCAGAACGGGGGCTGCAGAGTTTAGCCGGCAGCTAGATATGTCCTGCCACATGCTACACGAGCATGAAAACATAGTGTGCAGTTATGCATATTCAGCCATCTGTGCACCTACATCACCAGGTGGCCGCTGGACTTAAAGTGCCGGGGCTGCCTTGTGATCGCCAGTCTGGCCCTGGAATGATGCATTTAAAAATACAATAAAAAGGTGTTGTTCGGCTCACGTACTCTGCAAACAAACCTGACCGTCCATGTGATGTAAAAGAAAACGTTATTCATCAGACCAGGCCCACCTTCTTCCATTGCTGAAGGGTCCTGTTCTTATGCTCACGTTCCCATTGTTGGCACTTTCAGCAGTGGACAAGGGTCAGCACAGGCACCCTGACTGGCCTGTGGCTATGCAACCCCATACACAACAAACTGCCATGCACTGTGTGTTCTGACACCTTTCTATCAGAACTAGCATTAACTTTCTAAGCAATTTGAGCTACAGTAGCTCGTCTGTTGGATTTGACAACATGGGCCAGCCTTGCCTTGAGCCTTGGTTGCCCATGGCCCTGTTGACCACTTTTCCTTCCTTGGAACACCCTACAAGAACTGGAGTTTTGGAGATGCTCTGTCGTCTAGCCTTCACAATTTGGTTCTTGTCAAAGTGGCTCAGATTCTTACACTTGCCCATTTTTACTGCCTCTAACAAATCAACTTTGAGGGTGAAATGTTCACTTGCTGCCTAGTATTCCACCGACTGACAGGTGCCATGATAAGATTATCAGTGTTACTACTATACTATAAAACATACTATAAAACATATTTAATCGATTATAAAATGAGATTTTTTTTCAGAAAAAATAATCTGGAAAAACTAGCTAATAATCATCATCTTTTATTCAGAGCGGAGCACGGGTGCATAGCCAGCTATGCCTAGGGGCTTGTCACTCATCCTGATTCACGCTCTTTCACACGCTAATCCATTCTCCAATGCTCTCTCACACTCTCTCACGCTCTTACTTATACGCTCTCATACTCTCCGTCAATATCTCCCTACCCTACTGCTCCTGTGTCCCTGTCTCCTTTCCCAAAGAGACAGCCTCTACCCTATTCCTCTAATCGAGGGAGAGGTCATGCCTGGAGGGTCTGTCCTTTTTTGAAAGTGCTTTGGGAGACCTGGTTCACGGAGAAGCATATGAAGAAAGATGACACAGGGAGAAGTGGTCACATTTTGAGGGGCTGTCTTATAATCAGGGTCATCTTATAATCGAGCAAATAAGGTATACATGATGTTTGGATTTATATGCAAGCAAATTGAAAAGCACATTACAAATATTAAACTAGTATAAGCTAAACATGTTAATTGTTTTTATTCAATATAGAGCTGAAACAACGAATCGATAAAATCGATAATAATCGATAACGGAAATCGTTGTCGACGATTTCCGTTATCGATTAATCGAGTGATCGATTCGTCGTTGGAGCACTAGGCTCCTTTTACTTACCTCCGCCTGCGTTCCCCGGTTCGGCTCCACGCTCTGCAGTCTCCGCCTTCTTCATGCTACGTGACGACGGAGGTGACGCGCGTCTACTAGCAAGTTTGAAGTGGAACAAGGTAAGTACTCTTTATGTCTATTGTCTGTGCGAATGGTTATGTGCGAGACTGGAGAGAGAGAGAGAGAGAGAGAGAGAGAGAGAGAGAGAGAGAGAGAGAGAGAGAGAGAGAGAGAGAGAGAGAGAGAGAGAGAGAGAGAGAGAGAGAGAGAGAGAGACTGGGTGCAGAGCAGAGTGGGGGTGGGGGGCATTGCAGGGTGTGAGACTGGGTGCAGAGCAGGGTGGGGGGGCAGGGCAGGGTGTGAGACTGGGTGCAGGGCAGAGTGGGGGTGGGGATGCAGGGCAGAGTGGGGGTGGGGGCACAGTGCAAAGGGGTGGGGGCACAATGCAAGTTGTTTTTAACATCTAGTTCTTAAAATTATTTTAAATAAACGAAAAATTTGCATATTGTTTTTTTTATCCGATTAATCGATTAATCGAAAAAATAATCGGCCAACTAATCGATTATTAAAATAATCGTTAGTTGCAGCCCTAATTCAATACCTGTTACTTACCCGTCCTCGTTGCCGCAACAGCCGCCGCGAAGGAGAGGGAGACCCCCCTCCAACGCACGGCCACCTCCACAGCAGCCGCCACGCAGGAGAGGAAGACCCCCCTCCAACGCACGACCACTTCCGCAGCAGCCGCCACGAAGGAGAGGGAGACCTCCCTCCACCGCACAGCTGCTATCGCTGCCATCCTCAGAAGTGCCGCGCAGGAGAGGGAGACCTCCCTCCACTGCACAGCCGCTACCACTGCCATCCTCGGAAGTGCCGCGCAGGAGAGGGAGACCCCCCTCCAACACACGGCCACCTCCTCACCAGCCGCCACGAAGAAGAGGGAGACCTCCCTCCACCGCACAGCCACTACCGCTGCCGTCCTCGGAAGTGCCGCGCAGGAGAGGCAGACCTCTGGGTACACGGCGTCCTGTGTCAGTGCTCGCCCTCTAGTGGCGAACCCCCGAACTGCAGGGCTATATGAAGGGAGGTTACGCCACACTCATAATGGCCGCAAATCCAGGACACCAGAAGTGACGTCATGACGTTTTGGCGGGAGATTCGTACTTCCCCTGCGGTTCACTATTTAACCCTGCTCAGTTCTATGTTGCCTTGCCTTCTGATGGTTGTCTATGCCTTGTGCTAGTACCCAGATAGCGTTTTGGTTCTGTATTCTCGTGTATGACCCCGGCTTGTCTGACTTCGTTGATTTCCTGAAACCTGACCTCGGCTACGTTTACGTTTATCCTGTTTTCCTGAATCCTGACCTCGGCTACATTATATGACTATCTTGCTCTCCAGAAACCTGACCTCGGCTTGTTTGACCTGTTCTGTCCTGGAGTCCTACCTGACCACGGTGTCTCCTAACTACTTGTACTTGACAATACCTTACAAATGTTATGTTTTTTAATCCAGAATAAGTTATGTTTATATTTTCAGTCCTTCATAATACTAGTTAAATCAGATTCAGCATATAATCCATCATTGGCATTTATGTAGTATTATCTCCTTTCCATTCAGTAATGATTTCTTATTTCTGATCCAATTAATGTGATATCTTCCCCTAGTTTATTAACTAGATATTTTTTTAATTGCAATATAATCTACAGTACTAGACACTGTAGAGTAAACTAATGTTGAATGCATTTTTTTGCTTAGAAAAGTGTATTTTTTTTTATCTATTTCAGTCCTTTTATTAACTGCACTGGTGAAAAAAATCATATAACTAGGAATATGTTTTGGATGACTTTTGTAAATTATTGCCATGTGTGCCAAATAAGTATGCTACGAATATATCGCTTTTTAGCTATATTGAACCAGTTGGCCAATACTTTTCAAATTATACATTTTGTGATTTATGTATGTGTTCCAATTAGTTGTATATATGCATTTAAACTTCATTTTAAGTATATAGTTACACTCAAAACACAATTGTTGTTAACGTTTAAATGAATCAAGTATACCTGTACCTGCAGACACCTAGTTTAGTAAGCACACACCTTTGTGTGTCTGTTAAGCTAGTACCTATAGACACACTAGTACATATACTAGACTAGTTAAAATCTGTTTGATTGTTCTGTATAGATTACTAATGGTTTCTATGTGCAACAATTCAAGAAATAAGCTTAGTTTGCATTTTTTTAATCAAATATGATCCAAAATCAAATCAGTAGTCTGTCCGAAAATGTGTTCTAATGGTTTAGTGGAAGGGTGTAGCAAGATTTGTTGAAATGAGATACATGAGCTTTCATTTCAAGGACATACTCTTGACTTGTGTCCAGGCTGGTTAGAGTCCAGAATATAATACATTTATTTTTTCATAGGGAGAGGGTATTAGCGATCTGCTTTCTCATTCCATCATGCAGTTTATATTGCAAATAAAGATTTAAAGACATTTAATGATGCGTATATAATCACGTAGTATATTTTATGGAGAATAAATCTTAAAATATTTTATCAGTAAGTGAATATAATTTAATTTATTAAGTAAATGCAACCGCTGTGTTATTTTCAGCCTCTGAATACAAGGATTTTAACTTAGATGCCATAAAACTAAGCTTGGTGTCAATATATAATATTATGACATTCGTAACATGGCTAATATGTAGTTGTAAGGTGCTATTTATATTAAGGCACAGAAACCACAATAATTACAGCATATGTATTTTTGTCTCTCTAGTGAAAGACTACATACTATGCTAGTTCTGTACACGTTCCACTTAATTACATCCACAACATTTCTGCTTTATGTACACAATCTAGTGACTTTGGTCATTTGCTCACCAATTATGTCCAAATGTCCAAAACCTCTCTATGCTTTGCCTATATTTTCCTATTTCTGATCATGCCATGCATCAACCTTGATAAAGCCCTATAAATAATGTTGTTACTCTCAAGAGATGCGACATAAACAGTGTATAGATCAATAAAAGAGAAAGAGTTCTGTAATAGCTTGTTAGGCAAAATATCTAAAAACATGTTTGGGATTAAAAAAAAAAATTGGATACATAATTAAGAATATTTAATTGATTGTTATGGGGATTGCCTCATACATAGAACTTTGAGCCACATTTTCTTTCCATAAACATGGTCCTTTTCACTGATGCAGGTGTACATCCTATCCTGTCCACAAAAGATAAAGAAGACCCTCACTTCCCACAATAGGAAAATATATCTAATCAGGATGCTAACATACAGTGGTAGGGTCCAAAATGCCTCCAGATGTGGTACACAGCTGCCTACTTTGGGTTTTGCATTAGAGAGAAGGTGAGATGGTAGCCTATGAAAACATGTTGCTATGATGTCATTTGTACTACAAGAATAAGTATTTGTTGTTCTAACATTGAGAAGAGAACAAAGGAATACCGGTAAACCCAGTGGCTTACAGTTAACTGTGTATATTTCCATAAAATGTAATCTTTCATTACACTTGTATTCTATATTTAAACATAAGGTAGTGAAATATCTCTATTTACACAAGTGGTTATTTGCATAAAACCAGTTGCATTTTTGTAATCAAGTTTTGCAATGGGCGTTATTTTATTGTAATATGAAGCTATATGGATACACAACCCTACTAACACTAAATACCTTTGATTGATCACAATGAAAGAGAGAACATTTCTTTTGTCTGGTGCTTCATGATGTAAAGAAATTCTATTCACTAGAAATAAAATGGATCCACCATTCCAAACAGAAGAAACTTGTTTAAGGGTCAAATAGATCACGATGCATTTTATTTTACAAATGCAATTACTAGTACTAAAGGTGTATCAGCTATGTGTTTGGAATTTGATAAATGGCAAGTATAGAAACACAGAATTTGATGGTAGATAAGAACACAGTATGTTGGTGTCAAGGCTTAACTAGGGATAACCAAGCAGCCCTGGCACTGTGGCCACCAACTGATGTATGTACAGCTACCAGCTGGATAGGTACCTGCCAAAGTTAGTTTTGTTTATACTCATGGAGCATACAGCCATGCTATTGCCAGTAGTTCATCAGGAATTTGCCCAGTGTACCAGATGGCCAATCAAGGCCGCCCTGAATGTACATTAAACGGCCGCGAGGCCGCCCATTTAAATGGCCGATTTGGCCACGCCAGGGCCATCTTTGATACCTGTAGCATCCGCGGTGGGCCGGCCGAACTGGCCGGCACACCGAGATACCATTGTAGCCGATGTGGCTGCGAGTCCTTAAGCAGCGGTAAGACACCGCCATTCATTAAGCGGCCAGCGTGCCTGCACAGTGCCGCCCAGTGTCCTGTTCCGTGTGACTCCACCCCCTTGAGCGGCACGTCACATCGTCAATGTGATGGGCCACTCAAGGGGGCGGAGTCACACGGAACAGTTCCTTGTGACAGGTAGAAGAGCACGTTGGAGGACAGCAGCAGTGAAGGATGCGGCAAAAATGTAAGTATTAAAAAAAATAAAAAGTTGAGGTAATAGGAGGAAGGGGAGCCATATTCAAAGGGGGGGCTGCATTGGGACAACAATTAAATACAAAATGGGGGTGGCTAGGGGGTATAAGTTCACAACAGGGTGGTTGGGGCACCACATAAATCAATACACAAAGGTGGGGGGTGGGTGGTTGGGTTCAATATACATGGGTCATTAACAATGCAAAGGGGGGCATCAATACACAAGGGAGGGGGGCTGGCTGGGGACATCACATAACTCAATACACAAGGGTGTTGGGGCATAATGTACAAAGGGGGCTGGCTGGGGGCACAAATCCACATGGGGCAATACACAAGGGTGGGGGGGGAAATACATTAAAACCAAAGGGAGGCTGGCTGGGGCATCAATACACAAGAGGGGAAAACAAACAGCAAACCAGTGTGGAAAGCATTTTGGATGTGGGTGTCAGTGTGGCAGAGCCTGTCCTGGTGTGTGCGTGTGTTTGGCTGTCTGTGTGGCAGAGCCTGTCCTCGGGTGTGTGTTTGGGTGTTGATGTGGCAGGGCCTGTTCTGGTGTGTGTGTTTGGCTGTCTGTGTGGCAGGGCCTGTCCTGGTGTGTGTGTGTGGGTGTCTGTGTGGCAGAGCCTGTCCTGGTGTGTGTGTGTGTTTGGCTGTCTGTGTGGCAGAGCCTGTCCTCGGGTGTGTGTTTGGGTGTTGATGTGGCAGGGCCTGTTCTGGTGTGTGTGTTTGGCTGTCTGTGTGGCAGGGCCTGTCCTGGTGTGTGTGTGGGTGTCTGTGTGGCAGAGCCTGTCCTGGTGTGTGTGTGTGTGTGTGTGTTTGGCTGTCTGTGTGGCAGGGCCTGTCCTGGTGTGTGTGTGTGTGTGTTTGGGTGTCGGTGTGGCAGAGCCTGTACTGGTGTGTGTGTCTGGGTGTCGGTGTGGCAGAGCCTATCCTGGTGTGTGTGTGTCTGGGTGTCAGTGTGGCAGAGCCTGTCCTGGTATCTGTGTGGCAGAGCCTGTCCTGGTGTGTGTGTTTGGGTGTCGGTGTTGCAGAGCCTGTACTGGTGTCAGGGCTGGCTGTTTGGGGACAAAATTGGCTCACGCTGGGCTGTTTGGGGACAAAGTTGGCTCACTCTCGACTGTAATTTGTTAATGTAATCTTGGTGCTGGTCGGGTTCTATGTGGGCAATGTGGACGCCAGGGTTGGCTTTGGGGTGTGCGAGTTTTTATGTGAATTCCAATTCATATATACCTGCAAAGCTGGGTTTTGTGTCATTCTGTGGATCTGTATCTGCTATGTTTTTATTCATTATTTATGTTTACCTGCAAATATAGGATTTGTATGTCTTATTCAATTGATCAATACATGGAGTGCTGTTTCCATGTGTTGTTTATTTGATCTATACCTTCAGTGCTGAGTTTATATGTGATTTCCAGTTGATCTATAACTGCAATGCTGGGTTTATGTGTTCTGTTGGTTTATACCTGCAATGCTATGTTTCCATACATTATTTATGTATACCTGCAAATACAAGGTTTTTTTTGTCTTATTCAGTTGCATGTGCTGTTTCCATGTGTTGTTTATTTGATCTATAACTGAACTACAGGGTGTAAGTAAAAGGGCGGTATGGTTTAGTGAATGAGGGGACAAAGTGATGATTACAGGAGAGAGGACCTCTCAATGTCATGGTGCAGTCAGAAGGACTGACTCTCACTGTCTTCCCCTGATCTGCAGTCAGTGTGGCAAATATATTTTTTTGGTGTGGTAGCGGAGGGAGTGATTGCATGCAAGGGAGTCTTGAGCGGGGCCCAAGGAAATGCTTGGGTAGGGTCCAATTTTTTCACTATAAAATATATTGGCAGCAGGGGCAAATATTTATATTTTTATTGGCAGCAGGGGCAAATATTTATATATATATTGGCAGCAGGGTCAAATATTTATATATGTTTTGGCAGCAGGGGCTAATATTTATATATATTGGCAGCAGGGTTTAATATTTATATATATTGGCAGCAGGGTTTAATATTTATATATATTGGCAGCAGGGTCTAATATTAATATATATCGGCAGCAGGGTATAATATAAGTATATATCCGCAGCAGGGGCTAATATTAATATATATCCGCAGCAGGGGCTAATATTAATATATATCGGAAGCAGGGTGTAATATTTCTATATATCGGCAGCAGGGTCTAATATTTATATATATATATATATATTGGCAGCAGGGGCTAATATTAAAGAATGAAAAATAACTGCCAGTTCAGCTGTTATTTTGAAATCATATTTCAATCACTTCAAAGAGATAAGTACATATAATGTAGATAAAAATGCACGTCTAACGCATATATATATATATATATATATATATATATATATATATATATATATTATATGTACCGTTTTATAATTGGCCCCCCTACTTTGGTCTCTGGCCCCCCATGTGCTCCCCCCTAAATATGAAAGCTGGAGACGCCACTGAATAACAGTAATATTTATTTTGATATGGTAAATTGCTTATTTGATGTATTTACATAACAGGTAAGATAAGGTTGACAGACATTATTAACCGCATGCTGTCTCTAAATGGAATTAAAACATTTAGCCTTTTTCTTTTCCTTTTAAAAGTATTATTTTTAAAAGGCATTGGTAAAACTAATTTTACAGTATAAATACCTGGGACAGAGGAATATATAGCTCATTTATGCCAAAGGAGTATAAATGTATAAAGTATAAAGGAACAGATTAGTTTTTTGGTGCATTTTCTACCACCTTTAGTATCTTGAGGGTTAAACATAATCCCTAGTGTTGTTTCTTTGGGTATCCAACACACTGTGACGATAAATTATGTTGTTCTCTGGGGAAGCAACAGTGTTATATCCTGTGTTCTGTTTATGGATTCTATGATTTGGTTTCCCAAGGGGGGGTTTTAACAGGTGTTGGCTCCATATTTGGACTTTTAAATGCCTTGGCAAATGATATCTTGATCTACAGTTGAAACAAATACACATAGAATACATTGCCTCCACCTCCACTTTTGTTGCTGATCATTGCATGAGAGTGGGGAGTGGATTTTATAGCTTTGTCTATGTAAAATGACTTGGCACCCAAACAATTCCACAGCTAAAGGTCACGAGTCAAGGTTAAAAATAGACCATGCAAGCAATTACTGGTATCACTTTTCCAGTAAAGATCTCTCTCTCTCAAACTACACCGTTTGGGACTTTTTTGCATAACCATGGTGGAATCCCTAATCAAATGAGCACAGATGTTTCGTTTTCTTGCATGCTCACACTTGCAAAACAATTTCTATATTCACTAAAATGCTAGATGTTAGTTGCAGGCAAATGCATGATATATTCATATAAAGTTTACAGTTAAAAACAACATTAAAAACAGTGTTCCCCAATGTCCTCTATTAACTGTGATTGGTGGTGTGTAATTTGGATGGGTGGTTAGACCATCATTCACCCTTCAGAAAGGTACATATTGCATAATATGTAATGGAGAAATTAAGAAAAATACAAAATTCCCTACCCATAGCCACACATTTACATCATTTCCTCAGGAGGGGTTGGATGAGGTACATCCAAAAATCTTTTGAGTGCCAGGAGAATTTCCACCAATGTTGCACCTTCTGGGACAAAATAATAATTAACCTTTAAATGCCACCCAGATTTGTCAAGGAGTGCACTTTAGTCTTCCCCTTCAGAACAAAGAAAGGGGATCAAATGATAAAAAAAGATCAATGTTAAAGAAGAAGAAAAAACAATGCCATCCATGCCCAATGGGAGTGTATTAGAAAATGACTGCTCCATTGACTTTTTTGGTTTTTTTGCATTTTTGTGCAATTATGTTACAGGGCAGGGGATCGGGGGCTGGGAACTTACCTATAGAGTTATATGCCTCTAAAGGCTACTTTTATTTTTTCACTGCTGTAAACTCTTTATCTCAAATTTTCTGTCATTTTACATTCTAGTGAATATACCTAAATATTGAATGAAGCAAGTGTATTCTATGAACTACAGGCTAGAATTATTTTAAGTCCACACATATTGTTAATATGCTAAGAAAATATCAAACATTTGGTGTGTGTTGGTGTGAATAGAGAGGGGGTAAAGTCATGTTGGCCATAAAGTAGTATGAAATGTAGTTATTGATGAATAAGCATTAGAACCTTTGGATAATAACATTTTTCTTTCCACATATTAGGCATGCACTCACTCAGTTTCCGTTTTTTTTTCTTGTAGGCTTCCAGCCAGCTCCCACTTGGACTCTTGGCGACATGCATAAGAATTAGTAGGTCATGATTCCATTTTTTTCTTACAGTGTAGGCTGCAAGAGTATACACTGAAGAAAAGGTGTCATGATTTATCACCTCCTGTCAGAGTAAACCTGATGAGATGTTTAATGGATTTTAGTAACCAGCAGTAATCTTTGGATGCATTCCACATCCTGATTTATAGGTTGTGGACATTGTTATGTAGATATCATGACTAAGTATTTGACTCAGTCCTGCACTTGGCTACTATAAATCTTTGATGTGTCCCTCAATCAATGGGCACAACTAGTTTCAATGAAAATTATTATCTTGAATTTACCTTCTAATCAGTAATAATTGGAAGGTGCACATTAGTGAATCATCAGATGAAATTGAAAAACTAAATTCGCCAAATAACATTGAATTTTGCATTAACTTGAATTTCAAAATGCATGACAGGATTTCCATAGAAACATTTTATATAGCATGTTTCTCTATCTCTTAATTAATTTAGCATATGCTTTTTCATTTTTTCCATTATAATGGAATCATACCTCTGCCTGTATTCATTCATTAAAATATCTTCTAAACACACATCTTTATGTATAATGATTGAGCCCCTCTAGAAGCATACCCCAAAAAATAGTTGAAATATTCCAAAATGCTATCAGTACTTTACATGTCCACCCTTAATCTTCAATGATAAAATTATAATACTGAGTATTCTTGGCATGCAGTAGTAATGTTAAAATAAATTTGTTGTAAGTGAAATATGTTGGGAACAACATAAGTATAATAATGTATTTACATGTTACCCAGCAAGGATTGGTGGAAGTATTGTGGATCCTTGAGATTTTCTGAAGGCTTTAAGACAACTCTAGATAATAACTTCCTAGAGTAACAGCATGCGTCCTAAACACCAGAAAACCACATATGTATTATCAGTTTAACTTTTTTGATTTATATCTATTACTTGTTTCAACATGGGCAAATCAGAAAAACTAATATTATGTTGTTCTTATGTTTTTGATGGCTGATTGTTTGCAACACATATGACTTTGCAAGCAATAAGGTCTACTTGCTTAGTGTAAACAGTTTGCGTTTATGAGGTTTGCTGATTGACATTCAGATATTGGTTTCTGTGACTGGAATGATAAGCATAGGGTTAGATGATTGATAGGCTGTCAACTTCTACAAAACCATGGGGTCATCTAAAAAATAGGCAATTGTTTCTCCCGAATCATTTGATCTGCTCATTCACATGATAGTTATTTATACAAACACAGAAATTGTGAATCCATGTAAAAGATCTTGCTCTATCATTTAAATGTTATTCTTCTGCAAATCATTATTACACTAAACCAATGCAGTTGCATTCTGTGGGTGCAATATAATGTATAGGTTGGGAAATTTAAATAAGACCAGGGCTGTCATTAATACAGACTGCTAATTTTTACATAAACAATACCGTGTTTCCCCGAAAGTAAGACAGTGTCTTACTTTCTTTTTATCCCTAAAAGCCCCACTATGTCTTACTTTCGGGGTATGTCTTATATTGGGAAAAAATTGAGAGTGATGGGAGTTATGATGTACTTTTAGAGCATAATTAGATCATGAAAAAGACATTGGAAATGGTACAGCATAACACCCATCACTCTCACACACTTACCAATCAACACACCTACCAATCCACACGTATACCAATCCACACACATATACACCAATCCACACGTATACACAAATCCACACACATATACACTAATCCACACACATATACCAATCCACACACATATACACCAATCCACACACATATACACCAATCCACACACATATACACCAATCCACACACACATATACACCAATCCACACACACATATACACCAATCCACACACACATATACACCAATCCACACACACATATACACCAATCCACACACACACATACACCAATCCACACACACATATACACCAATCCACTCTCACTTAATGCTTTCCTACCTTTCCTTTCTTCTTTCAGCTTCTTTTCCTCCTCTTCGCTCCTCTTCTTCAGTTCTTGTCTCCTTCCGGGTCAGAGGGCATGGACAGCGGTGGGCGCGGCTTCAGTGTTGTGCGCCGGGATCTGACAAGAAACCCCGGCGCACAACAGCTGTTGCCGCGCAGATCACAAGGGAGCGGTATCGGAGGTCATTAACAGACCTCCGGCTCCCTTGAGTGATTTTAAGCCGGGTTGAACCCGGCTTAAAATCACTCAAGGGAGCCGGAGGTCTGTTAAAGACCTCCGATACCGCTCCCTTGCGAGCCTGCTCCTCCAGCGGCGGACATTACTGTCCGTCTCTGGAGGGGTGCCGGGTGCCGCAGGTTGGCACCCCCTGGAGTGTGGCGCCCTGTGCGGTCGCACACCCCAAAGGTCGGCCCTGCTCTAAGGGGCCGGCCTTAGGGGTCTGCGGCCGCACAGGGTTTAAATAAAAACATCGGGGTTTTTTTTCAACTTTATTTAACATCCTCCATGTTAAATAAAGTTAAAAAAACTTTATTTAACATCCTCCATGTTAAATAAAGTTTTTTTTAACTTTATTTAACATGGAGGATGTTAAATAAAGTTAAAAAAAAACCCCGATGTTTTAATTTAAATCCTGTGCGGCCGCAGACACGTAAGGCCGGCCTTGGTGGGGACTTCCCGGCCCCTTAGAGTGGCGGACCCGGCAAATCCCCCGTGTTTCCCCGAAAGTAAGACATATGTCTTACTTTCGGGGTACGGCTTATATTAGCTGACCCCTCTGAAACTCCCGATACGTCTTACAATCGGGGGTGTCTTACTATCGGGGAAACACGGTAGGATATGTGTGGCTTAAATAAAATTTTTAGGTAAAGGTTTATTGATAGAACTGTAATTCAATTGGTCCAAGGGAGTGGTTCGGCCCTTGGACATTGTTACGTTTGCAGTTGAAAAGATACACAAGTAAGGACACTGCTGTTGACATCATTTGATGACTGTGATACAAGTCCCCAATGCAACAACCAATCTTGTAGCGATGAAGGGAGACATGTTGGGGAGAAAATACTGATTGGGCACATATACAATGAAAATGCCAGATGTATTATTACTTTATGTAAGTGATATTTCTACAATGTGCGCTTTGACCAAGCTGTTTTCTTACCGATTCCATTTAGACATATAAAATCCAACACAGCATAATTTTGTTTATTAAATTACTTTAAGCAAAATTAATACGTTTGTACATGAGTGGCTAAATGCCAGCCCACCCATTTATAAGACTAAACAAGGCAGTCGTCTAAGTTATTTAACTGCGAGCGATACTATTTTATTAAAAAACCATGTCAGGTATAAGGGATTTTGGTTTGGTGTGGTCTAGAGTAACAGTCACTATGGTATTAGATACCAATTTAGGTGCATAAAATGTGGTAGGATATCAGTCCGGTTTGGACAAATTGGTTGTAACTTTAAATGCGGTTGTGTGAATGGGTTATGCAATCTACTTGGGCCAACATTTAATTATCAATCCTCTATTTTTACTGGTACATGTGTTTTAAAATAAGTTGCTCTGTTTGTTTTAGTTGGATTCTGTATCTGGTTTGACTTCAGCAATATATTATATTTCAGGCAGAACGCTTAACAAGGACTGCAGAGTCTAATTTCAAAGGAGAATATGAGTTTAATTCAGTCAGCTGATAACATTCAGTTCCTCTTACATTGGCTGTCTGTAAGCACATTCAGTACCCCAATAAACAGTTGGGTTCACCCCAAGTGTAAAAGTGAGTCCAGACATGGACATCCTTGCTCTCTTGTGCCTACAGGGATACCAACCCTCAGGGCCGGACTGGCCCACTGCCTAATGAAGTTAAAGCAGCCGGCATGCATACACCGCGCTGCCCAGTGGCAGCAGTGCCTCAGCTCTTCTTCCTGCCGTTTTTAAGACGTGACGTTCAAGGGGGTGGGCTCACAGAAGAGTTCCTCCTGACAATGGAGAGGATCGTCATGTCGGGGGACAGCAGGGAAAAAAAAGAAAGACAAAAATGTAATTACCACCAAAGAAAATAGTTAGGGGTTATAGGAAAGTGGACCTATATTCAAGGGGGGGAGGGAGATATTGCCTTGGGAGCAAAATGAAATAATACAAAAGGGGGTGGCTGGGTTGTGGCATTACAAAATCAATAGAGGGGGGTGGCTGGGAGTAATACACATGGCAGTAGTGGCATCAATAGACAAGAGGGTGGTTGGACATCACATTAGCCAATACAAAAAGGCTAATAGACAAGGGAGGGGGTTGGCTGGGGCATCACATACATTAATATGCAAGGGTGTGGGGGCATAAATGCACAAAGGGGGGCAATACACAAGGTTATGGGGGGCACATTAATCAATACTAAAGGGGGCCTGGCTGGGGCATCAATACACAAGGGGGCAAAAATATAAAAGGGCCAGTTAATGACAAAGCAACGTAGAAAATACATTTTTTATGCTTCCGTGTGGCAGAGCCTGTCCTGGTCTGTGTGTGTGTTTGGGTATCCGTGTGGCCGAGCCTGTCCTGGTGTGTGTTTTGGGTATCGGTGTGGCAGAGCCTGTCCTGGTTTGTGTGTTTGAGTATCAGTGTGGCAGAGCCTGTCCTGGTGCGTGTGTGTTTACATGTTGGTATAGCAGAGCCTGTCCTGGTGTGTAAGTTTGGGTGCCAGTGTTGCAGAGCCTGTCCTGGTGTATGTGTGTTTGGGTGTTGGTGTGGCAGAGCCTGTCCTAGTGTGTGTAATTGCGTGTCAGTGTGGCAGAGCCTGTCCTGGACTATATGTTTGGTGTGTTGGTGTGGCAGAGCCTGCCCTGGTGTGTGTTTGGGTGTCGGTGTGGCAGAGCCTGTCCTGATGTGTGTGTGTTTACGTGTTGGTGTGGCAGAGCGTGCCCTGGTGTGTGAGTTTGGGTGCCAGTGTCGCAGAGCCTGTCCTGGTGTATGTGTATTTGGCTGCCCTGATGTGTGTGTGTGTTTACGTGTTGGTGTGGTAGAGCCTGTCCTGGTGTGTGTGTTTGGGTGTTAGTGTGGCAGAGCCTGTCCTGGTGTGTGTGTTTGGTGTGGCAGAGCCTGCCCTGGTGTGCGTGTTTGGGTGTCGGTGTGGCAGAGCCTGTCCTGGTGTGTGTGTGTGTTTGAGTGTCGGTGTGGCAGAGCCTCTTCTGATGTATGTGTGTTTACGTGTTGGTGTGGCAGAGCCTGTCCTGGTATCTGAGTTTGGGTGCCAGTGTCGCAGAGCCTGTCCTGATGTATCTGTTTTTGGGTGTCGGTGTGGCAGAGTGTGTCTTGGTGTGTTTGTTTGGGCATCGGTGTGGCATAGCCTGTCCTGGTGTGTATGTTTGGTGTGTTGGTGTGGCAGAGCTAGCCCTGGTATGTGAGTTTGGGTGCCAGTGTCGCAGAGCCTGTCCCGTTGTATGTGTGTTTGGGTGTCGGTGTGGCAGAGCCTGTCGTGATGTGTGTGTGTTTACGTGTTGGTGTGGCAGTACCTGTCCTGGTGTGTGTGTTTGGGTGTTAGTGTGGCAGAGCCTGTCCTGGTGTGTGTGTTTGGTGTGGCAGAGCCTGCCCTGGTGTGCGTGTTTGGGTGTCGGTGTGGCAGAGCCTGTCCTGGTGTGTATGTTTGGTGTGTTTGTGTGGCAGAGCCTGCCCTGGTGTGCGTGTTTGGGTGTCGGTGTGGCAGAGCCTGTCCTGGTGTGTGTTTGGGTGTCGGTGTGGCAGAGCCTGTCCTGATGTGTGTGTGTTTACGTGTTGGTGTGGCAGAGCCTGCCCTAGTATGTGAGTTTGGGTGCCAGTGTCGCAGATCCTGTCCTGGTGTATGTCTGTTTGGGTGTCAGTGTGGCAGAGCCTGTCCAGATATGTGTGTGTTTACGTGTTGGTGTGGCAGAACCTGTCCTGGTGTGTGTGTTGAGTGTTAGTGTGGCAGAGCCTGTCCTGGTCTGTGTGTTTGGTGTGGCAGAGCCTGCCCTGGTGTGCGTGTTTGGGTGTCGGTGTGGCAGAGCCTGTCCTGGTGTGTGTGTGTTTGGGTGTCGGTGTGGCAGAGCCTGTTCTGATATATGTGTGTTTACGTGTTGGTGTGGCAGAGCCTGTCCTGGTATCTGAGTTTGGGTGCCAGTGTTGCAGAGCCTGTCCTGGTGTATCTGTGTTTGGGTGTCGGTAGGGCAGAGCCTGTCCTGGTGTGTGTGTGTTGGTGTGGTAGTGTCTGTCCTGGTGTGTTTGGTGTGTCAGTGTTGCAGAGCCTGCACTGGTGTGTGTGTTTGGGTGTTGATGTGGCAGAGCCTGTCCTGGTGTCTGTATGTTTGGGTGTTGATGTGGCAGAGCCTGTATTGGTGTGTGTGTGTGTGTGTGTGTGTGTTTGGGTGTCAGTGTGGCAGAGTCTGCCCTGGTGTGTATTTCGTCATCTGTGTCCTGGCACTTTACTTTCTGTAGGAATAAATCGCCCTCCTGAATTTGTAGTCACTTCAGAGGACAAAACATTCTAGGCCCAGAAATCAGTGAGAGGAAAAATAAAGGTTTTGTGTTATTTTCAATCTGCATATTTTATTAAAAAGGATAAGTGGCACTAAATTGTGGCTTCAGGTATATCATGACTTTTTTAGTGTACTGATTATCCCATCACATAACATTCTACCTCATACACCTGGTATTGATGTCATTTTTATCCAGTACACATGGATGCTGAGGAGTTAAGATTCTGTCTATTCCCAGGTACTTATTTGGGCCTTTTAACACTTTTGGTTCCTGGGATTTTGTTCTGCCCATGAGCCACCCATAACCCCACCTTATGATCCTTGGGTGTAGTAGTTCTTTGGATCCCCCATAACTAACACATAAACTCAATCAGACACATGCACTCTCTAACACACATTCTTTTTCCTGCACCTCCATCTCCTAGACTTCACTAACCTTAGGCTCACCCCTGACACTCCAACACCATACACTAATACACACTCTCACGATAACATCAAAGGCTGACACCAACCCATGCAAACACCAAATACTAACACATACAGGCTCATGCTAACACCATACACTAACATACACACTATAACAACACACAGTAAGAGATACACACACATGCTAGCGTCATATGTTCCACAAACACACACACTCCAGCATAATATGCTGACATACACATTCACGTCAATGCCATATAATAACAAACAAAACATAAGCTCACACGCGCTAACACTTCACTCTTATACACACTTATGCACACAGACTCAGTACAGCACACACACACAGTCACATAGACACAGTCACACACACACCATTACCTCTCCCTGTCCTTCTTACCTTGCAAAGGCCCTGTCTCTCTGTGCGAGAAGCCACACCGCTGGTTTTCTACTATCATGGGGTGACATAATGCACATTACATAACCCTACTGGATTTACCCCCATATGCCAATGAAAAAGCATTACATTCAGTGCAAATGGTGTTAATCTTCATGTTCTCCTTGGGGTGATACTCATGCCATTAAGTGCCATGTGGTGGACTATGAATCTGCAAGAAAAGGTTTTTGCACATTAAGAAGTTTGCACCTTCATTTGTTGGGTATCGTGTAGATCTCCTGCTTTCCTGTTTGTGCTACTTTACATGTTAATATCAGTGAGATTCCATGGAGACTGTGGGGAGGACCTCAGCACAACAGTCCTTATTTCAGTTACTTTTCAAACTGGGAATTGCAAATACATTGTTTAGTTTGATCTTTAGAGGAGGTCAAGTTTATTTTCTTCCATCAAATTCATCCACACAATCCATTTGACATTGATAGTTATTGCCAACATGTGATCCTATTTAAATCTCTTGAAAAGTCCAACAACAACAAATGTTTCAGCTGTTATTGTATTTCACTGTGTGCTAGATTAGCAGAATACTAGACAGACAGGTCAACCTTATTTATCTAAATCAATGAAATCTTTAAATTTAGTGTGTATATTGCCTTCACCAACATGATGATGATCTACTACTTGAAGAATATTGCCTTAATGTAAAGGAAATCCTAACAGGCTTTACAAAAACGTACACAAAGGACATAACCGAGTCCACAGCGGAGAAACAATGTGCATGACAATATAAAGCCCTTATTGCCACTGACTATCAATTTCCTAGGCAAGCTCACCCAGTATATCACATCCTTTGAGTGAGGGGTAGAAGTGAAGAGGACGATAGCAAACTTCCTAGAAATACACATAATGAGAGGGGGAAAGGTTTGAGGAAAGAGAGAAAGGAAAAAGGGGGTCCCTGAAAAAGAGGGGAAATGTCCAACAACCTTCATTTTTAGAAAGTCAACCAACACTATTCACTCTAATGATGTTGGCTCAAGATCTTTAACTTAAGTGAGCCTCCCATGCTCAGGCATTAATCTCCTGGTGAAGAAAGAAATATTTTTAAAAAAATGGATTCCCCTTGTAATTATGTAGTTATAATCTATCCATGATGGTGTCCTTGAGGTAAAGCACGATGGCCCCTCATTCTAGTTGAGGCAAGGCTGTAGGGCACCATGGGGTAATCATCTTTACAACTTCTCCTAGTGTAGACCAGTCTTCTTTATGGACCCCTGGCAAGCCCAGCTCACACAGAACATTAGGAATGTCTGCTGGATGCCTCATGATATGAGTGTTGTTACCATGCTAATCGGCAAGGTGAAGGGGATAACACCATCAATAAGGGACCCCTCTCTCTGAAAGAGCACAAGGTCATTCTTGTGCTTAACGTGAAGTTCGATAAATCTTGATATAATTCCACCCACTGTTCCTCAAGCTTCCATTGGTAATTTGCCCTGGCCTTAGCCATTAGATATTCTTTAAGCAGGCTAGCTCTGGAGATCACATCATCGTTGCCGCCAAAGGTGTTTTGACTGGACGGCCCAGACTGTTGTTAAATAACCGTTTTCTGGGCCCTCCTGCAGACCACGAATCTTCACATTATGTCTATGGCCCCAATTATTCAGATCCTTCACCAAGCTCCCCAAATCTATAAGGACTCTGGATGTCTGTGCCGCTACAGTCTCCGTTTCTGATAGCTGAGCATTTGTCTGGCCCAATGTGGTCTCCACGGCCACCACTCGGTGCACAATGTCATGATCATGGGCTCTGTGATACTGCTCTCTCCTGGTTCACATCCTACCTCTCTGATCATACCTTCAGAATCTCTGTCTCCAGTAACAAGTCCCCTCCCCTTGCCCTCTCAGTCTGTCTACCCCAAGGCTCAGCTATAGGACCCTTTCTATTCTCCCTTTATACTAACCTAATCTCATCATTTGGCTTTTTAATACCATCTGTATGCTGTTAACACCCAGATCTTCTCTCCCCTGTCTTAGATCATGTAACTAACTGCCTTGCATCTGTCTGCACGTTTCCTGAAACTCAAAATCTTCAAACTGAGCTTCTCATCTCCCGTCCCTCCCTGCTAACATTCCCTCATCAGTTTTTCTTAAAGTTAACGGTGCAATCATCTCCATGTCCCCTCATGCTGTCTTTGTGTCACACTTAACTCTGACCTCTTGTTTATCCCTACATTTTGTTTGTCTCTAAAAACTGCCATGTCCATCCTAAAAACATTGCCCACATCCGTCCCTTCCTAACACAAGATGCCCCTAAGACTCTTGTCTATGCTCTTATTATCTCCTGACTCAATCTTAGCTGGTTTCCCCTCTTACCCTTCTCACCCATTATAAATCCACCATGAATGCTGCTGCCACACTTATCTTCCTCCCCCTTCACTTGACTAACACCTCTTCTCTCTGTCAGTCTTCTGTCCTCTACTCTGTCCTCTATTCTGAGCACCCTGCCCGCTGGATCCTGCCACAAATGGTCCAGGCGAGTCACGATTAGCCCGAAATGCTTTCCCCCGTACGAAAGCAGCTGAAGTCTGCTGCTTCTCAAGATGGCTGCCGACTGGAAGTCCATCTTCCCTGATTTAATTTTAAAGTTGTGCTATATGTTACAAACAGGTTACACTTTACCAAGGGAAACCTTCATTTTGTGTCCATCGGGTCAAAATGTATCTGACTGGCTTATAGTAAACCATGCATCAGAACACATAATATAAGTGTACAAAAACAAAACAGTATGATGTTTTTCCCATTATCTCCTAGTACATGCCAAACCAAATAATAAAAGTATTTTTTTTATTAATTTATCTTAATTTTATTTGTCCAGCTAAATGCAGTACCCACAGAGTACTTTAATATTCATTTTTCTTTAGAGAGGGTGTCAGGAACATTAGACTGTCCTCTTAAAAACAGTATTGGCATCAACAAGATGGATGGACTATGTGCGCTGTAGTTTAGGTTTATTGAATAGAAGAAATGGAAAACATTCAAGGGGATGGAAGAGAGGACCTGGCCCTACCATACTACAGGTTTAAGCTCCATAACTTTGGAAGAAGTTTGCCGGTAGTTTACATCTGGAGAGATGTGGAAGAAGAGAGAAGAAAAAGAGAGAAAACAGAAGATAGATGAGAGGGGAAAAGGGAGAGGAAGAAGATGTAGAACAAGAAGATGCGAGACATGGAAGTGGAGCTGTGAGACACAGAAGCAGAAGTGGTCGGCAGAGAAGGTAGGGAGACATTCAGAGAGCATGAGAAAGAGTAAAGGAAAATGATTGTGAGAGAGTGAGTGAGAGTTAGAGACCATTTGAGAGAGTAAACGAGGGCATCGGACATCTAGTGGTGGAACGTTTTCTTTCTCCAACTGCAAAACGCGCCTTTGATGCATTTTCTGGAAAGATCTTACCAATGCTGGGACCTTACTGTAACATAGGGTTACCTGTAATGTCATGTCTGTGCCCTCCCAGGGCCAGCCCACCACTTGACATGAAAAAGATGCACATGTACTAAAAGAAACACTTATAGTAATGCAATATTTTATTGCTTCAAATAGAATCTCTGTAATTGTATAACAGCTCTTGTCCTATAACACACTTTTCCATGTTTTATTTTGTGTCATAAATTGGAAAAGAAAACAACATGAACATGTAAACAACTTAATTCAATCAATGGTGTATTTAAGGGCACAATGGGAGTATAGTCTTGTGCTATAATATTCTTATGCTAAAATGTGTTTTCGTGCCGAATTTTACCGTTTTGTCCATTCATCCGAATAACGAACGAAGAATGAAGCATTAGACAAAATAAACAAAAAATTCATGTGCGCAATACAAAAATCTTCGTTCATTGGTTCGTCACTGCGGCTGCCATTTTAACTACACTAAGCGGAGGCACATTTTGCCATTTTAATTCAACTTTTTCTACACATTTTTTTTTTCTTGGGAAAATTTTTTACAAATTTCAGAAGAACAGAATACAGAGAAGGATGAATTTCGCTCAATACAAACAAAATGATTTTCCCAGAAATCAAACACAGAAACAAACAGGAACTCCGCCGGTGCCCAAGTCTACTCACAATTCGTCTCACGTTGTGTAAAAGCCAAATTCTAATGTAATCCACCCAAGTGTTGCCACAAAAAGGGAAATAAAAATAAGTTATCTGTAATATCTTTGCACAAATTAATCCTAAAAAAGCAAGCAACGTTTGAGTTATTTAGTACTCTATTTCACATTAAAGAACAGAGCACTTTACTCTTTCAGCACCAGAAAAGTGAGCAAAGCTTTATATCAGATACATAAAGACGTGTGATTAAGTGCTATATCTCTAATGTAGTATAATAGTAAATATGTATTTAAAAAAAGACTTCAATGTGAAAGCAATACAATGAAATTGCACAATACATAAAAATGTGTGCATTTTTATTGATGTGACCAGTAGGATGGTAAATTGTAGGGAAATGAAAGAGGACACATTCTTGTTTTGTGTGTGGGTACTTTTATCATTTGTAGGAACCCCAAACTTTTAAACACTGTTTCTTTGGGGTAAGTAAAGCAAAATAGAAAAAGGACTCACATCACTCTACACTAAGTTGTATGTACAGTGACTCGCCATTGTAAGGTGCTGCAGAACAAGTTGGTTTTCAATTGCGGAACAAATGAAAATGCAGACATTCTACCTGGTGTATTTTCTATAAGAGGTTATTGTATCTGTGTCCTGTAGTCCTTAGCTGACCTCTCCATCTAGTTAGTTGTTTTGGAACTCATCCCCAATGTACTGGGCAATTATGCAATAGGGTTACACAAATGCGACAATAATTGAAACATGCAAATGTGAAAAGTACAAATGAGCATCTTACTAACAAATGTAAATACCAGGGGTAGCCCAGGACCCAGCTGCCTGGACCTTATGCTCTCAGGGATTATTGTTCTTTCATCATAACTACACGTGTAATCCTTATGAAAATAACATTTACACTGCAGTAAATGTAAACAAACTATCAAAACATTGTCTTAGTACTTTTTATCTAGTATGCATGCATTATTTAAATGTACTTTAACAGTAAGTGTATAGTTATTTTATATATCAACCGGGTACTGTTGCCATATATTTTAGCTCCAGAAGCCTGCTAAAAAATGTTTTGTTATCAAACATATTTAGCTGTAGAAGGGCAGAGCAAGATGGCCACCTGCATACTTAGCTTTAAGAGGACATGCATGTCATTTTAATTGGAAGGATACAAACTATGACCTCAATGCTCAAGGTTTAGACCCCATTGGGTGCATTAGTTATGCAGCCACGTTAACACCTATATATGCTGGGTGAGCAGGAAAATATAGCACCACTGATCACATTGGCCCTTCTTCCCTTGTTTCCTCCCTGGCCAGAGCTATCTTTTTCAGAAGGCAATTTAGCAGCTACTCAGGGCCCAAACATCATACCATAGCTACCGTTTTACTGTTGCCTTCTCCATCACAAGCAAATGGAAACAAAGCTAGTTTTCCGTAGGACTATAAATAAAGCTTGTAATGTTCTGAAGAGTGTCCAGTCCTTTCAAGAGTCAAGGTGCCAGGTCAAGTCATCTTATCATTCTCCTACTCTCACCTGCCTGTAGTCAGCCTAAAAAGTATGTATTTTCCATGTGACAGGTTTCTAGTGGTATGGGTCTATATGGGTGCCTGTGCTATACAGAGTATTTGTATAATTCCATCTCACAATTGCTACCGCTCTCCTTTTATTAAAGCTGGAGAGTACTGATTGATTTCATTATTTCTACATCAGGGAACATGTTGGGTGAGAAATTTGGAGTACAAGTTTTAGGTTGCATGGATTACTCATCTTTGAATGTGTACAGAATGCACAGGGGCTGGGTATATGGGCATATCCGGGTGTTTCACCGCCAGGCTGTATTGGGAAAGGGGATGTGTAGAGCTAGCAAGAGAAGAGGACATAGCAGCGTACAGCCATGATCTCTGCAGTGTCTGAGGCAAGACCACAGAGTGACCTGGCAGGGTCAT
The DNA here is from genome assembly GCF_027358695.1 of Spea bombifrons. Taxonomy (NCBI): domain Eukaryota; kingdom Metazoa; phylum Chordata; class Amphibia; order Anura; family Pelobatidae; genus Spea; species Spea bombifrons. The sequence goes on from NC_071090.1 coordinate 39,159,114, forward strand.
TCAACCATCAGCCATTTCTGAATCCTCATTGCTTTCCTGGAATTAAACATTTGGCCTTCGTCTGAAGTTCTGCACTTTAATGTGTCCCTTTATTTTTTATGGAGTAAGAATATATCTTGTAAACAGAAATCAGAGAACCTGAGTTTTGCTTTTTGGATTTAAAGGGTTGCCAACATTGCCTTGATGACGTAAGAGGTATTATATTTGTTTCAGACTGACAAATGCTAAACATATGTTGTGCATATTTTATCAGCCATTACCTGGATTGACAGGGAGATTTGAATGCTTGTATAATTGCCAGTAGGTGGCTCCCAGGCTTTCTGATTCAGTAACAATACTCCGAAAATAACCCAGCATAGTCAAAACTAAATCAGTCGCTGAGCTTATAATAACAAAGGCATGATCAGATTATATACAAATGCTGCAAACCTCATTAGGTCTTTTTGTTGATATGGTTACATCTTGCTAAGGACATAAACCTAAGCTCTGTTGAAGGGGGCAGTTATTTTTAGCAAAGGTATTCCCCACCCCATGGAGAAGAGAATGCATTTTAGACAATGGTTATGTTACTGTTTTCTCTTGATCTAGTTCATGCTTTTGTTATTTATTTCTAAGAACTAATAAAGGGTAAAAAATATTTTCATATTAAGACCTTAAGTCTTAAGTCTTTTAACTTTATACATAAACTGAGCCAGAGGCTCTTTAGTGTTTAATTATTAATCATTTAGTAGTCCATCACAAACATAATATTGTAGTTTTACTAGCAGCAGGAGGTTATAACATATCAGAGTGCTGCTTTTGTGTCACATGATGAAAATTAAGTGTAACCAAGAAAAAATATGAATGAGGAAAAAGTTATTTGATAAAATAACTACTGCTATAAAGCATCTGGGCATTGAGTAGGACTGGATAAAAAGAATAAAATATTTATTAAATAATAAAAGTTTGCAGGTGAGTTTTAACTCACTTTCCTAACTATTGATTTTAATGGGCCAATGCTGGTAACCTGATGCAATAAGAAAGGCTGAGCTGGCAGCATAGTTAAATTGAGTAATTTTTTATGTTATGTTTAATAAAAATCCAGCAGTTATACTTAAGCTGGGATTTTAGCTTGATCAGTAAGAAACAGTTGGGATGCTTATGTATAATTACCGTAAATCAGGGTATAATATGAAGGAGTCCATTTCAGAGATTTGTTCCATTCACACTGATATCTCGAGAGTGTTGTAAAAACCATGACTCCCGTTATTCAGAATAGTAAATTCTACTTGTTTCATTTTGTGTTATGTGAGTGTGCGTGCACTGACCAACCGCACATTAGCTTTCATCACTTAGTACTGAGCATATTTCTTGTGAATACCAATAAATAGAAAATCTTCTACAAACGTATCACTTATTAAATATAAATTTAATGTGTCTATAAAAAGAACAGCTGATACATTGTTACGTTTCTCATTCTGAATATAAACAGATTTGTAAAAAATGGCTCCTCTAAAACCATTTGATTACGCTACACCCCTCCCCACACCCACGCAAAACGCACGTACACACACACAACTTAAGATTGGTTATAAGAGACATTTTTAGGCAGCCAATCCTACACCTTTTCTGTAACTGCATATACTCACAGCAGGCACTGTTCAAGCAGATGCACGTTAAGTATTTATATCTCATCCAAAGAACACAGCTTGCTGTAATTACATACTCCCAAAGCAGGCTTGGCTTCAAATATATACCACAGTAAAGATCACACTGTCTCAGTCTCAACTGCCATCAGGATGACACAACTCTTTTGTATTTATGTCCCCCATGCTTTCTGTGCATTAGGTGCTTGAAATCTTAATTATTACACACAAACACACACATGCACAATAACACAATAAGAGATACCCCTTTGTTTAATTGTAGTTTCTCAAGTCACAAAGTATTATGGCTAGTTGCCCATCATAATTAAATACCTTCCTTGTGATTAGTAAAACAAAAAACAGCCTTCTTCCCAAAGGACTGTCATGTTTTCTCCCCAATTTATCACTTTGGAACTACTTTGCTGTAATGTATTTCAGAATTAGATAAGCATATCTCCTGCCAAAGGATCAATAGAACTAAGGATGACAGAGACACTTTCTAAGGCATATTGTCCGTAGGTTAGCAGAATTCCAGTGATAAAAATAAACAACTCTTGCAGAGGTAGATGGTTATAATGACTATTCAATACTTATATGTGTTGCTAATACAGATCAAATAAATAAAATATTTATAAGATAATAAAAGTTTGCAGGTGAGTTGTAACTCACATTCTTTACTATTGATTTTGATGGGCCAATCCTGGTAATCTGATGCAATAAGAAAAGCTGAGCTGGCGGCATACAAAAGAAATGGACTAGGGTTGCCCCACAATAATGCACTGTGATGTCAGTGTGTTAAAATGTTCAATTTACCTGCAAGCACTTGGTGTAGTGAACAAACTCCAGCGAGAGTGATAAGCTTAGGGTCAAGTATCTGGAAGTGCAGGAAGAAGTATGGTTTCCAGTTGTAAGCATTCATTCTTATTAAGAAATATCCTCCAGTAACCTTGATTTTCTAAACAGAACAAGATTAAATAATCCAAAATCTAGGTTTAAAAAGTGGTGCCTGGTTGGGAAACGATGCTATTATGTAGTTTTCTTTATATCTGATCAATTGAAGGGGTTCTGTTTTACTTGGTATGGTTATAAATCTAGAGGGTAAGGAAAATCCTGTAATCAGATTACCTTTTTGTATCTTTTTATGAATTTTATTTACACATTTTAATATATCAACATATTTTCTTAAGTTTACATTATTACACATTATTATTACTACTGTTATTACTTTTAGAATACCATGATACACCTGCACCTACTAAGACATTCAGGGCTATTTGGGCACAGAGCCGGCCTTATGCGTTGTGGCGCCCTGTGCGGAGTACTCCTCTGGCGCCCCCCCTCACTGCCCCTTCAAACTACCCCCCCTCTCCCCCTTCAAACTACACCCCCCTCTGCCCCTTCAAACTACACTCCCCCCTCTGCCCCTTCAAACTACACCCCCCCTCTGCCCCTTCAAACTACCCCCCCTCTGCCCCTTCAAACTACACCCCCCTCTGCCCCTTCAAACTACACCCCCCTCTGCCCCTTCAAACTACCCCCCTCTGCCCCTTTAAACTACACCCCCCCTCTGCCCCTCCAAACTACACCCCCCTCTGCCCCTTCAAACTACACCCCCCCTCTGCCCCTCCAAACTAACCCCCCCCACACCCACTTACCTTGTTGCCGGAGTCCTGCGGTGAGAGCGGGAGGCATCCGTCTTCTCGCTCTGCCGTGGTGCCGGCATTTCATGTTGAGCGCCGGAATAGTCCGGCGCTCAACATGAGATGCCGGCACCGCGACGGAGCCACGGAGAGTAAGGGGTGCCGAGCGGTTGCTGAGAACGTCACGAGCAACCGCTCGGCGACCCTGCCCGGGACTTAGATTAAAGCATCGTTTTTTTTGTTTTGTTTTTTTTTTAAACTTTATTTAACATGAATGATGTTAAATAAAGTTTTTTTTAAAAAACGATGTTTTAAGTTAAGTCCCGGGCAGGCGCCCCTGCTCCCATGGCGCCTGCACAGGTCGCAAACCCCTAAGGCCGGCCCTGTTTGGGCACGAAAGAAGCACTGTCTTGCCTAATGTAGGACACATCAGGCATTTGTTATAATATTGCCTTTTCATGGCTCATTTGTAACTGAATTGTGCAGGATCCCATTATCTGCCCTTCTTTGTCAAAAATTGTTAGTTTATTAAAATTATTTGATTTTCTTGAAGGAACTGAGACAGAAGTTGCACAACCATTCCACTAATTTCTTAATGTCAGTACCAATTATTTTAATCCAAAACATGTTTTGGTAGTTTAAATCATTCATGGCAAGATTTTACAAGTATTTTATGGGATCTCCTGTAGATCTTTTTGATTACTTTTCTGATGTATATCAATTTATAACACATTAATGCAACACATAAGAAAGTTCACTAATACTCTCCTGGGTTTATCGGAGGTAGGCTGGATTGATCCTAGGTACATTGAGCAGCTGCCTAGGTAGCCTAAATTACTCTGCAGCTTTGCAGCTACATATTTTATAACAATGAGCTATAACTCCCATTCCTGACTTTTACTATTTCAATGATTTACTATTATTATTATTATATATATATATATATATATATATATATATATATATATATATATATATATATAATGGGCATAAGCTGTGTAGCTACGCCAACCCTTACCAAATGCTGTATACGAGCATAATTGAAACTACATTCATAGTTGCTTTAAATGTATTTCTTCATACAGGGTATGGTGAACACTCACAGTACGTGCGCTTAGGAGATTGTGGAATGTAAATCTGTAAGTTGAAAGCATCTGCAGTACAGGGTTTGAGTTCCCCACACAAGCAGCCCTTCGTGGGACTAATAACGATCACGACTTGAACTGCTTTCCTCTGAAGGCATTATCCCTATGAGCATTCATCATCAAGGATGCTTTTGTGGCCTTTTAATACCGTCCCTGATTCCTATGTATGTATGCGAGCAGCTGAATTTAGAAGCTTAGAGATGTTCTCATCGGCCACATGAGATGCAACAAAGATTCTTTCCAAAAGCCCAGAGAGCAGACAGTACAGACAACAGATGTGAGAGTTCCCATAACTGTCAATTTTCTAAATATTTGCATAGTAAACAGAGGAGGTGCCATTTGATTGATATTTCAATGTGGTATATAAACTAGAAGAATTCTTCTCCCCATTTGCTCTTCCACCACTCTTCATCTCCCTCAAGTGTTTGTTTATCTGGCTGCTGATAAATAGTTTTTTTGCTTTTTCTTTCTGGAAGGTACAATACTCTTTGGAAATAAAGAGCTATTGATACAATGCCAGAACCAACCAAGAATACGGGTGAGTATTTGTGGTTAATTTATAGAATGTAACAGGGAATTTAGAAGTTAACGGGCAAGAATAGGAATGCATTTAATCCCAAATTATCCATATATTTAATTGCCATATAGAAAATATATGCAAAGTGTAATGTATATAATTTGTATCATGTTGTGTATGATGTAATGTATGTAAATATATAGATAGATATAGATATATCATAACATATTATTGCATGTAATAATAATAATAATACACAAGTGTTTTATGCCATGTTTCTCATCACTTTATATTTAATACATTTACCTGCTCAGAAAAATATGTATGTCTGAAAAAAATAATTTTCATTATGAAGCCGAGTAGTAATTTGTTAACTGTGTTCATGGACTTGTGGAGCTTTTAACAATTTAATGCTAGTGACCAGACACAAAGCCTTCACCATACCGAAGAAGATAATTGAACTGAATTAATTTATTGGTTTTGCAGTGTATGTCTCCTCATAGTAACATGTTTGTAGACTCTGCAAAGTTAAGATTTGAATGTCATAAGATATATCCATGTTAAATTCCTTTTTTTATATAACAATCACCCCGACTTATGGTAATACACAGTTACTTTAATTTCCCAGTGTGAAATTAACATTCTTTGGTCTTACTATATTGAGTCATATCCCTCTCTAAAACCAGCCTTCTAATGTTGTATACTTTGTGTTAAGTTTATTGCAGAGTTTCCTTGCATGCACGGAATTCCAGAAGGGTTTGACACTATCATCTTGACTAACTTGTGCTGTACTTTTCTGCCATTCAGCTGTTATTTATCGTTGCTCATTGCAATGTGTATTTTCATACAGTTATGAGTATCACTGTCTGGCAAGTGGTTTTAAATAAGGGTTGACACTGATCTCTGAGCAGGCAGTGATCTTTCAAAATGTTCCATTGGGAGTATCTTGAACTGAAAAGCATTCCAAGAGATTATATCTGAATCCTTATGTCTCACATTGGAACCTGTGAAATCCAGCTTTAGCTTTGTGACTCTGAAAATATCTGTAACAGGCAATCTCTTGGCTTACTATTCTGACCATACATAGCCCTGATGGTCGCTTTTGCGGGTGCTTGCAATGCATTGTTTTATGTTTTTTTTTTTATTATTTTGGTGCTCTTTGTCATTTAAAGTTAAGAATTTGATAATCCAGGTTAGTAATGTGGTCTTCATTCGAAACTCTATTTTTAACAAGATAACATTGCATTTATGGCACAAGTAATAAAAAGAAACACAAAGCACAGTACAGTTGTATCCAAATATATCTTAACAAAATGAACTGTGAGCACACATTTGATTACTATTGAGAGATATTTTCATTTAACTCCCAGCAACAGGACAAACTGTCAAGTGTTACATGTTGCATGTACATGTAGTAAAAACACAACTTTTTCATTCCTTGTGAATTCCTTTTTTTAATGATTCCCAACACATGCTTGCTTTTGAAATAATTGTTTACAGATTTTTCCCGCTTCAATGTAGATATTTCCTTTAACTTTTGCATCATGCTCACTTTTTATAAAAAGACTTTTCAAAACCAGTTAAATAAAATCTAAACATAACATACATGTTAAATGTATTGCAGAAAAAAAAAACTTTATTATATTTTTATTAACTGTCAGCATTATAAAATAAGGGAAATAATAAATAAATAAGAGTAATATCTTTTTAACATTTCATACAAATCAAAATATTGTGTGAAAACCAAAAAGTGGAAAAAAAACTTAGAAAATGAGGTTCTTTTCAATTATATTGGAAGTTATGCTTCACAGCTACGGGGTATCTGCCAGGTTTGTATTTTAAGACTTGAACCTCAGCATCTGCTGTTCAAGAAACCATATGATGGCTGCTAACTTTAAATCTGTTACTTCCAATGCAAGTTCATTTTCAAAGGATACTCCAGCCATCATGTGTGCTTTAATGTAAATGATGGAAGAGTGTCACCTTTAAATAAGCATCTTTTAAAGTGCAGGTGCATTGTGGGATTCACTGAAATCCCCTTCTATGGATTTGCGTTGTGTCCGTGCCCCCAAGCTCCTTGGCTTTCAGTAGAAATGTATTGTGGTGAGCACATCTCTGTTTAAAAGTGTACAGTCCATGGTTATGGAAGAACCCTATTATACATGTGTAGAATGGACTCCCGCTGATTTCTGTTGTAGGGTTTTCTTGCCAGTGATTAGCTGCTTTGAGCAAGAAGAAGTGATGCGCTCTGTAAATACAGTACATTCATAGCATGACTTGCTGTTAATTTGTTGAATTGGGCAGAGTTGGGTTTCATGAAGGTAGACGAAACCATTTTTTAAACTGTGTCATAGGAGGTAAATTTGAATAGCTAAAAGTCAGCCCTGCCCAGTTCTTTTAAAGATGGTCATGTTCATTCATACCTAGCCTATTATGGACCCTATCTATTCTGGCAGCAAGGGGAGGGAAAATGAGACACAATGCAACTACATTGGGCTGCTGCAATTTGGAGAATTGGGCCCTGGCCAGATACTTTTTTCCTTTTTTGGGTGTGTTACACTAATTCCTTTCCATTCTCATACAAAATTTGGTCTTTTTTAAGTTAACATCATAGAAAGCAGTTATACCTAGGGTAATTGCTTTCTATGTTTCTCTGTGTTTTTTGGGTGGTTCTGTTTATGGAATGCATTGGGTAAGACTGGATAGTCTAAGTTGATCATATTTCCTGTTAGGGTTAGGGTTTTTTAAATAAGCTTGGACCCTTTTGCTGAAAATCGAAAGCCATCTCCTGTCGACAATGAATTATCCATAATTACATCTGATATAAAGTTTTGATTTGTGGTGGGGCTGGGGTTAACAGCTTTGGGACCATCTGTTTCATTTTTGTCTTGTACTATGTAAACATGGCTGAGACTTTGGGGAGAATTGTGTTTCAGCTTGTTCACTTCACTATACATTATGAGGAGCCATTATGCATCATGTAGGTTCAACTCAGCCCTTTAAATTGGAGGACCTTATTAATGTTGGCCCATCATAATGAATACTGAAGTGAGATAGTTAACCCAATAAATCATCATGTCTCCCTTTAGTGAATAAACCCCTTTGACTTTTGTTTATGAAGTGTCCCTATTCTTCATTTTGGGACTTGTCTACCTGAGCATTTTTCGAGTTCCAATAAGTAGTTCAAATTACAGTTTGCAGGTTTGGTTCCAACTTTTCTTACTTTGGTAACCTTGGGTGTTGAATACCAACATTAAACTGCCACTTGTTAGATTTTTATACAATATATCTTGATGATCTTAATGTTTCAGAATCCAGTCAAATCATAAAAATAGATTGCATAAGGGTTAATTGAGAAAGATTAAATTAAATCTACTTGTTACCTACAATCTTAAGTAATAGTATTCTGATCATTGGTACAGGAGAAACAAAACACCTTAATAAATAGACCTACTAAAAATGTACTCTACACATAATTTTTAAATGTCAGATTACTTTTGAGGGACAGAACGGTTGGCAATTCTCAAGCTTGTATATTACATGGTATATAATGTATTACTTTAGCATCATCCCATACTGTGGCTAATTTAAGACTTATACAGCATAATATTACTATATTATCATTTGGCAGACTAGGCGCTGCTGTGTGTGGCCAATGGCTTGATATGGCCTGCAGTCTAGCCCTATTTTTTAATCGTGAACAACTGATAACATTTTTCAATAGTGATGCGGCAGATTAATAGGTGACTGTATCAGAGGAAATAAATACATATTATACTGTACATTTTCCAGTCATAATATAAAACAGTGGCACCAAGATAACCTATATCAATAATTCCTAAATATTTTTTATCAATAACTGTGATGTACGCACTTAGATTTAAAACATTCTTGCAACTATCCGAGCCAAAGTTCATCTGGTCACAATGCTAAAACCCTACCCTTTAGAATGCATGCAAGGCAGCAACCTGTAAACACAATTTAATCTTCAATTGAGGGCCATGTATATTAATACATCATCTTCTAATCCACGGTTTCAGATCTCAAGCCAATAGCATCCCAGAGTATTACATGCATATAATATATCCAATTAATTTGGTCTGGAGGGTGATGATTGATATCTCCAGCCAGAGCAGACATTTAAATTTACTAATATACTATTGCAGGTGTACCTTTTTGTACCTTTTGTGGGTTTTTTTGTTCATTTCTCTTATTTGCATTATATTAAATTCTATTTTCAAATGAGCTATGTGTTTGATGTGTTTGCTGAAAAAAAGGGTTCCACTTCGGCAGCCAGTTTTTATAACATTAACCTTATTTCCTATGCATGCATATTTAACTTAAGAACAAATGCCATGGAGTAAGGAAAGGTTTATGTTATGTGCAGTTGACAGTCAAATCAAGTTGCTCAACATATTTTGCTGTAACTAGGCAGCATCACAAAACTGAATTTGACTACCAGCTTGATGTAGGTGCAAGTCAACAGGACTGCCAACTTGTAGCAAGTTCCTTTGAAAAGCATTCAGATTCAACTTTTCACAAGAACTGACCATAAAATATGCCTCCAACATAAACTGTCCCCCAATTTAACCCCGGATTATATTCAACAAAACTGGCAAATTCAAGGACCAACGTTATTGACTCACAATGGCTTGATTGAGAAACATGAGTGACAGACTCATCTGCCAGCTCACAAGACCAACTCAAATGACACATTTGATGGGCAATTCACAGCATCTATGTTGAACTTGGTGGTAAAACAACGCAAATCATTGGGGGCACACTTGGTCCACCTCTACAGCAGGTAGTGATTTTTATACCCCCCCCCAAAAGAAATGTGACCGACAATATGAACCTCAATAAATAGACCTGCCTGCCTCAGCATCAACAACCATCATAAGATGTTCTAATGGACAGTGGTGGTCTTTGCACAAACATTGGAGAATAACTTACTGACTCAGTGGCAGAAAAGCATTCCCATTAAAATCAATGGAAGCACTTACTGTGTGTCCCATTTGATCTCTCTTGCAACACTCGTTGAGCCAGCACTGGAGCTACCATATTGGCTCGATTATAGACCGCACTCGATTATAGGCTGCACCCTTAAAGTTTGGTGGTATTTTAAAGAAAAAATATTTTTAAAATAAAAACACACGTGTATTTTAACATCTATTATGTAGTAAGTCAGCATATGTTATATGCAAAAACAACACTAGCCATTTTAAGGTCCCCCCTTAATTTATAATGCACCTTACTTATACATACGCCACTCTGCTCCCCAGATATGCCACTCTGCCCCCCCCTGATATGCCACTCTGCACCCTAGATATGCCCCCAATTTACCAATGAATCCCCAGACTCCCTGGTGATGCGCGTAGACAACCTCTGCTGCTCGCCACTTCCACCTCTCTGGCAGCCGGTGAACGTCTGCTCGATGCGCTAAGATTACCTCCGCTGCTGCTGGTACTTCCACGGGGGCTTCTATGGTGGAGCAACGGAAGGTCATGTGATGCCGGCGCTCCGTTATAGAAGCGGATGTGCCAGCAGCAGCGTAATGTAAAAAGGCCATGTCCTGGGCGTCGGATGATACAAGCTGTGCATCCCTATGCTAAACCTCGATTATAGGCTGATTATGGGGGGAAAAGTGCAGCCTATAATCAGGCCAATACGGTAATACCTATAATCGGGCCAATATGGATTTAAATGCCTGAACCTCTGTTCCGTCATCCCCTTAACAGTCAACACTGCCATCATAGCTCACCTCAGGTCACGGAGACCTGAAGGGGTCTTTAGAGACCCCTATGGTGTCTCCTAGTAGGCTTCTCTACTTGAAATCACACATTTAGTGTTATCAGGAGAACAGGTCTACATAGCTCTGCCTCCTGATCGCTGTCTGATCAGACACAGAAAGATTGCTGTATGCTCTGGGACAGGCAGCCACAGCAGCCTGCAGGAATATGAGAAGAGGGAGAAGCACATGTTTTTCCCTCTACAAAAAGCTAAAAAAAATCTACACTGCTATATGAGCACTATGCACTTTAGTACCAGAGAGCAACCCTTTCTTATATCATGACATTTACTGGTTCACTGGGTACCCCTACCCCCAAAAATATAAACCTATTAAAAAAATATTGCCCCCCCACAACACTTTTTTTTAAAATGCAGCTCATAAAGTCATAAAAATATGCCAAACCTATGCATGTGGGACATCACTGCACATGGTTTAAAAAGAAGACCCAATATATGATTTGCATGGGTACATTAAATGAGAAAGTAAAAGTTGTAAAAAGACATGGCACAAATGTAGAATCGCTGTCATCCAGAAATGTAAAAATGCCTTCGTCTTGAAGGGGTTAAGCTGCCAAAAAACTAGCCTTCCTTTTTGCATCCTTTCACTTGCAAATGGGACGAGGAATTAATCCTTCCACAGGAAAATGAGAACAGATCTACAGATTAATGAGTTTGGAATAAACTGTCGGCTTAACATTTACAGTAAAAGCAGGCAGGACAAAGTGTGTTCACCATTTTTCATATAGTGTGTGTTAGTGTATGTTGTTGGATAGTGGGTGTAAGTGTGGTGCTAATGAGTATGAGCGTATGGTGTTGTGTGTCTTACTGTGTGAGTGAATGTCAGCATATTGTATTGTGATTGTGTGTATATGTGTATGTGTGTATAGTGTATAGTGTAAGCATGCATGTGCTATTATTGTCTTTTATCTTTATTATATTTAGAATGGGTTGTACTTCTAAATTATAATATATATATTTAGGTAAAATATGATGGTGGAGCATCACCCTAAAAGAAAAAAGAAAGTACAGAGACATAAACGACACATTAAGTATATGTAAATAAAATATGATTGGGTTAAAAAAAAATAGCTCCTACATTTTTTGGCTGGCTCCTAGACCAAAACCAAATTTGTGTGAGCGTGTGTCACCAAATAATGTATGTGTGTTAGTGTATGGTGATAGAATGAATGTGTGTGGGCTAGTATCTGGTGTTAGCATGGGTGAGTAGGTGGGCGTTAGCACGAGTTTGTGTCAGCAGATGGTTTTAGAGTGTATGTCAGTGTTAGTGTATGCTGTTGACACAGGTGTGTGTGTTAGTGGTGTTAGAGTGTCAGGGATGAGCCTAGGGTTGGTGGTACGAGGGAGAGAAAGGAGATGTATGTGTAAATGTAAGATGTTAGAGTGAGTGGATATTAGAGCAAGTTTGCCTTTTAGTATGTGTTAGTAGCATGTCTTTCCGTGTGATTTGGTTAAACCCTTTTGGGCTAAAGTAGGTGTGGTTATTAGAGAAGTGGACGACCCTGAGTTCTGTCTTACTCCTGAATTAGTTTTGCTGCAACATACTCCCGTCTCTATTGGTAGATATAAAATCATATCATTGACCTTTCACCTTATTAATGCTGCTAGAGCCACTATTCCCAGATTCTGGAGGACAGACAGAGCTCCCCTTCTGGAGGCCTGGCTGAGACGGGTTATTTTCACTTAAAATATGGAAGACATGGTAATGTCAGCTAAAGGTCAGGCCTATAAGAATGGGCTCAAGTGGCTTTTAAACGACTCTCTCACATCGTCAAAATTTACATCCATTTTGCACCTACCCACCCGTGTTTAGTCCTATATATATTAGAGGGCTCACTTGCTTACTTTGTCTTGGCAATTTCCCCACACATTCTTATTCTTCTTTTTCTTTTAATTAACATAGCAACAAACAGTTTGTTATCTTGTATTTTTCATCTTGTCTGCCGCGCTGCCCGTGGGTCATTTTCCCTTGTTTTCCCATTTTTGTTATTTTAATGCCTTTATGTTTATCGGACGAGTTGATTCAGTGCGTAAGTCTCGATCGAGTTTTATCACGCAGTCAACTTGGAGATTTGTTTCTTCTGTCCTGTTTATGATGTCAGGGTTCTTACACATTACAGTGCTGTTGTAATCTTTGTACCAAACACTTTAAATTTTCTGGTGTATCCTCAATGTCATCTGCTATACCCTGTATTGTTTTGTGATACCTTAATATTGTATTTTATATTTTGTCGTGCTGTGGTATCTCATGTGTATCATTCTAATTGTACTTTGTACCTTTATTAAGCTCTATTTATATGATATGATGAGATTACATTGTATTACTGTCAATATAAATAAAGGTGAATTGAACAGTAGCATGTCTTTTAGTTATGGGGAAACACAGGACCCAGGTGTCCTTAACCCTAGGCTCACTCCGGGCCTTGCTTATGTTTACTGCCCTTAGTATGTTAGTGAATGTGAGCTTTGCATTCTTCCCCACCTCTCTAAAGTTTCAGTCTGACAATGTTGGCAGCACCCTAATTTTGTTGTAAAATCTTCACAATAGTAGTCTTGTTAAAATGAACTCAGTACTAGATCCTGGTGCACCTGTTAATGAGAAGCATAATGTGCCCACTGATGGAGACATCTAAATATAACACTACAAAAGCTTCTGAAAACATGCTTCTCTGTGCTCACTGTAGTCAAGACAATGTCTTTCTCTTCTCATATTTCAGAAACTACCGTCACTGAACAAAAGACCGTGCAAGTAGCAGGAGGAAGCAGGACAGAGATTACAACCCAGACAGTCAAGACAGGGGTTCAGGTGAAATGGCAACAGGATGGAAAAGAGGTCAAAAGTGAAAAGACTGTTACGCAAACCGAGCACACAAAGCGTACCTTAATTGTTGATAATAATGTAATTCAAGAGGAATTTTCAGTTGTGAGTGGAGACACAAAAGTAAAAGGTAGGAGACCATGTGAGGCATATTTATCGTGTGTATCAGAAATGCTGTAGTTGACCAGTTGGTGTAGAACATGATAAAAGGTTGCTAATGGGCCAGACCTCTAAATTATTTTAGTACTATGTAAGTCAACACACAAGCTTCTTCAGGTAGCAAAGGGTGGAGTATTTTGAATCAGATACATTCCTGCTCTTATAAAACCAGCTGATTCATCCTCTTCGTATTTTAATTAAAGCGGCTTCACAGATGGAACATGTAAAGACACAGGAATAGGCTTGAAACTCAACACCGCTTATGTTTCTTTGTGACTGTATTTAGGTTTAGCCTACCAGTGTCAAGATGTTACATATCAACAAGTTATGCAAACAGTGAGACACTAATTGCTATCTGACCGCAGAAGTAAAGCTTGTGCAGATGGATTCATTGCTGTACATTTCCTCCCAACATTACTAGTATGTAAGCACTGTCACCAGCAAAGGTTTTACGTTTTTAGATCACACAGAAAAAAAGTAGGACAAGAAAACTCATATTTTTTAAAGCAGCAAATGGAAAGATACTAGTGTGACATTACACCAGTAATGGTAAATTTCAACCAGGGCTATTTAATTTTACCTTTCATTCATTTAACTAAAATGCAGACAGATCAGTTCAGCCTGAAAGAGCTAAGACTAGACAATTTGGCTTAATGTAGTAGGCCAATCCTACAGCAAAGATGAGTAAATGGAGCTAAACAGGAAGAACATTACATTGCTTGCCACGATAATTGTACAATTTTTATCACTTTGCACTAGGACTGTGCTTCTTGCCAAATGACAAAATAATATATAACAAATTACATTTAAATCTCTTTTTACATCTGACTGCTGTGTCCTTGTTCAGAACATGTATTTTATAACTTTACACTAATACTATTTTATGGACATATGTATCATTTATTTCTCAAGAGGGAAATCTTTAAAATAAATATTACTTTTCTTTATTTTCCAGAGGAAAAATCTGCACCACCGGCAATAGAAGGTTAGTAATTCTGGACTATGCTACATATAGTTATTACATTTAAGGGGCGCCCCAAAAATTAAGTGAAAAGAGCAGCATTAAATCACATATATGCCTTTTGCTACAAATTTAAAATGAAAATCTGTTTACTGCCCCAATATTAACCTAAAAAAATAGCAAAGTATGCAAGGTTGGAAAAGAGGCACAATAATACAGTTTTAGATCTTTTTTAATTACTGAAGAATATACCTTTCAGTACATATATCCATGTGTGTAACTATTCGGACCCTATCATGCTTTTTAAGAGCAATCAAAGTCATGTATAAATAATAGACTCTGTTGTGAAGTTTAGAAAATAACATAGAAACATATACATTGGTGGCAGATAAAATGCTCCATTTAGTCTGCCCATCTCTGCTGATGTAACGACTCAGACCTTAATCAGTCCTTAGTCTTATATTCAGAATATCTTTATGCTTATTCCATGGTCTTATCATCATATGAATCAGCAGAAATATTTCAGTGCACTCAGATTAGTTTTTTGTACATGACTCTCCTTAATGTTATGAATACAAATCATTGAAACAATACATGTAAATGTAATTGGTAATGATTTTACCTATAACACCTGTTAGAATTCCAGCACATCTGAGGATTAAAGCTTTAATTGTATGTTTGCATGTTCTATCAGAAGCAATCGAATCATCTCATTAGTGACATGGCAGGGACATGAAAGCATTTTATTCCAAATATAATCCTAGTGACAGATGTCTCATCAATGAACACTATTTCAAATTAATCAACTTAGTGAAATGTTTGATGTGTCAACTCTCTGATATAGGATCTTGATAGTGAAAGGAACAATTTTTCTTTGTAACACATATTAACTGTGCGTTGGAAGATTAAAAGGTACTATTCTAAAAAAAAAATAGATTAGTCACCAGGCTTAGTATAGATTTATGCAAAGAAGAAATTAAAAAAAAAACAGATTTCTGCTAAATTGTTGATATTACCCTCACACTAGCAACCTCCCAACAAAATTTCTGTTGACCCCATTCTTGAAAAGTAGAAATGAGTTTGAATGAACAAGATCACTAAGTATAGGGATGCAGCAAAATAATAATAAAAATTTATTCTAAAATGTAAAATAATAAATAATACATTGAAATATACAACTGAATACTTAAAATAACAATTCCTGTAACAAAATCAATCAGGCATATACGTGGTAAGGTCAGTATACAAGAAGCAGTCACTGGAGTACTATCTTGTAACGTACACAAAGATGGGCCCTGTGAGATGTGGTATACCTCATACAATGTACCATTGAGCCTCTATAATAATTTCATTTGTACACAGGCATCTATAAGCAATGCATTGGCTGGATATAGAATGCATTTACCCAATAATGGCTGTGGTGATTGCAGATTTACTTCCTTCTATATGGCATATAGCAAATACTTTATATAGCATATATATAATATTGAGATTGAGTATGCACTACAAATGTTATAGCATATTTTATTGCAGTCAAGACTGTGCATTAGCAGCATTGTCTACTCTGTTGGAACCCTGGCAAGGTGGAGACACCGATAAGGACCACAAGCATTATATGGTCATGTATGCTGATTAGGACCTCTGTATTATGAATTGTCACTGTGAAAGCAAGTGTGGCCTAATTTGATACCTTGTCTAGGACCTGGCTGCATCTTAATCCAACTCTAATTGCATTAGCCACTATATAGAGGTGTTGTTTTAATCCTAAAGGGTGGTTCTCAAAACCTATTAAGTAAAATATGTAGACTATCCTAATCCTCACCTTTGGTTTAAGACAAGCTAAAATGTAATGTCTATTTGTGGCATCAAAGTAAAATTCTGTATTTTCTGCAATATATATATATACATTAATATGTATATGTAGTTGGTCCACCCCCACCCACCCCTTTGCAGCTATAAACATCGTCCCCTCTTCTGTGAAGGCTTTCCACACAATTTTGGAGTGTTTCTGTGGGAATTTTTATCCATTTATACAGCAGAGCATTTGTGAGCTCAGGTACTAATGTTGGACAAAAAGGCCTGGCTCACAATTTCCATTCAAGTTCATTCCAGAGGTGTTCAATGGGGTTAAGGTCAGCGCTCTCTATGGGTCACTCTTCCACAGTTCTTCCACACCAAACTCATCCCAACCATGTCTTTATGGACCTTGTTTTGTGCACTGGGGAACAGTCAATCTGCAATAGAAAAGGGCCTTCCCAAAACTGTTCCCACAAAGTTGGAAGCATATCATTGTCCAAAATGTCTGGTTGGTATGCTGAAGAGAACCAAACCAAGACATTTTGGACAATGCTATGCTGGAATGCGATGTCATAAATGTCCCTGTTGGTGTAGTGGTCAATACTTTGTCCATATAGTGTGAATATATATATTTATTACTTATATTTCTTTTTTACTGACATGTTCTGCTGCTTTAAAGGCAAAGTCATTGAGGCTTTTTAATGACTCAAATTTTTTTTTTTCAAAGACTATCATTACATACTAAATTGCATCCTATTGGGAGTTAAAATAACATAAGCTATCATAAGCTGTCATTTATCTACCATTTTTACCATTGCCTTAGTAAGATTACTTCAGTTGGATCCTGTGAATGCATATCACCTTCAACCTTGGAGGAAAGATGATATGCTGTTTAAAAGTTTGGAAAGATGCCAGACTGGAAAAATAAATATAAGATGACGTGGTTGTCAATAAACCTGTGAAGGAAAGCCTCCACAGGACAAGATCAAGAGAGGGCATAGTGAGATTGAACACCTTCTAATATGTCCAGTGAGCTATGCATCAATAATTGTCAGAAACCATAAGTCGATAGGGAATGACATAGGGCACACTTATTGGCACAGTTTCCGTTATGGTAAGTTGCTAAAAGTGTCACATAATATAATGTTTTTATGATCACATGGTGTGCTTCATACACGATGCACAACTGTCCCTATAAATGAGCTATTAAAGCTGTTAGTTATAGGTAAAAATAAATACAAAACTGTATTTTATTCTCTGGCTGCAGAGTTGTGGTATTATGCAGTATGCACTAGAACACAATCTAGTATTGAATTCCATCATGCAGAGAGTATTGTAGATTTATTGATACATAACATTACAAATGTACAGAAGCTTAAAGCCAAGGACATGAGCAAAGATTCTGGGGCCCTGCAACAATTGCTCCATGTGCTCCCTGGAAAATCTGCCCTGCTAAAACCCAACTTGGAATACAAATAATCTACACATTTGGGTTAGCAAAATTCTTAGACAATATCAACACGTAAACATATTGCCTCACCATAATTACTGAACTCACTTGCAGTGCTACCAATTCCACAATCACTATGGCAAACGTACTTTATCAAATGGACCAAGAAGTGGACTGTAGCAAAAGTCCGCTTCCAGTGCATGTGTAGTTAGTCGTGTTTTGACATTTGTGTGCTGAAGTGTTTAATATCTTTATAACTAGACAGACGTATAGTGTGTTACATTGGTAAAGTGTATTTGGGAGAAAAACAAATGACAATAAATGGAACAGTCATAAAGCAAGAATATAATGTTTCACTGAATTTTGTTGTAATGCAAACTGGGACCAGATATTGGTCTTTGACTGGTAAGCCAATCTGGGCTTAATCCTTATACCTGGCTCCATCAAGTTTAGAAGTATAGGTAAGGGGTGCAAGACAGATCCAAAATTATACATCATTGGCATAGAAGAGGAATAGAATAGCAATTTGATCTGATATATGAAATGAATACATTTTGGGAAAATATGAAACCTTAGTTATACTTCCTATGCAGAACAAAGCAAGCCAAAAGATGATGTGCCTGAAACCCCAAAAGGTGAGTGGGAGTTTCAAGTCAGAATAGTGTTGTTTGCTTTACCTTCACATCACTGAAGCTATAGAGGTGTTGGATGCATGTCAATACACAGTAGAGGTAGAAGTGCTGTACGCATGTCAATAGAACAAGCATGCAAGCAGCATGATTTGTCTGAGATAAAATAGAGAAAAAATAAGAGGAGTGTAATAAGCCATTTGAAATGTATTGATTTTGGTTGTGACCTCATTCTTAGCCCAGTTTAGATTGATTAAGCTGCACGGGATCCTCTGTCTGTTCCATTTACAGATGATACCCTTGCCAGCCATTCAGTCATTACTCCCTGAAGAGCGCTGATACTGATTTGCAGTATTAGGCAACCTCTCATGCAACATTGGGATGCACAACAACATGTCTTCCTCCATTTTATAAGCTTATTTAAAGCTGACACAAAATATATATACTATGCAGATGTGGCATAATGTGGCCCTTACTCTTGTTCCCTGATGGAGCCTAATAAATCATGTTTACCAGAACAAATCTATGTCCTATTCTTTGGAGGACTTTAATATTGAGGCACTATGAAATAAAGTAGTATGTAACAATTAAAATCCATTTCTACATGAAACATTGCTGAATAAAGGGCATTAAGGAGGCCAACACTGTCTCACTGACACCTGAGGCACTGTTGCGAGAAGACTTACTTTTTTTGCCCCAGATAATTATCTATGTAGATTAAACATAGCCTAAAACATATAAAAAGAAGACAAAAAAGGTTTTGCTTTTGGGGCAACAAAAGTGTTCCAGTTTCCCCTGCTTGGGTCTATACCCTAGGAGAAAGCATTGCATGAGAAAATATGAAGGCTGCAACACTTGGCATGATTTCAGCATTACTTTTGTTTAAATGCTTGACAATTAAAGGTGCTGTCCCACACATTAAATTTTTTTGTATATGATACATAGTTAGACATATGGAACAGCACCTTTAAAGGCAAACATATAGAATATTAGCCTAAACTGATCTTGTAGACATAATCAGTTATCTGATGGTGATTTATGTGAATGGTTTACATTTTGGGAGCATGTGAAAATATGGTTATACTTCCTATGTAGAGGAAACCAAGCCAAAGGTGGAGCAGCCAGAAAAAGCCAAAGGTGAGTGGATGCACTAAGGTAGCATAGTTCTATGCGAGTGTGCCTGCCTTAGAGTAGACGATACAATGGCTTTATTGTTGTATGCATATTAAAAATTCTGTATGATTGAGATCTGGAAGTAGCATAATATAGCAGCATGCCTTCATGGAAATAAAATAAAACAATAAGGAAATAGGATTGCAATCAACTATTTCAAATGTTGTAGCTGCTTCTAACAATCTTGTATGCTCTGACAGTAGTAAATGTTGTTTGGTGTTTTGATGCATGGGAGGAATTTGAATATTCTGTTCTAAATAGCGAACCAACAGGAGCAATCAGTCTTTATTAGAAGTTAAATGTATTTATTACATAAATATAAGTTCTGTTTTTCAAATTCTGTTTATATATTGACATTGTGCAAGTAATTTACTATGGTTAAGGTGATATGTAGGTTAAATAAAAACTAAACATGAATTAACTTTTACTTTTAGATACCAATACATGCTCAAGATTCTATTGACCTGATCACCAAGAAAGTTATATATATATATATATATATATATATATATATAATTAAATATGTACACATACATAAACAGCATGCGCACTATGTCAGTTACTATGTTTAGTAACCTGCACTACAATGGTCTTAATTAATATG
This sequence comes from Spea bombifrons, assembly GCF_027358695.1. NCBI lineage: Eukaryota > Metazoa > Chordata > Amphibia > Anura > Pelobatidae > Spea > Spea bombifrons. The sequence goes on from NC_071090.1 coordinate 39,179,440, forward strand.
TTCTATTGGGACCACAATATAGTGACGTTAACCAAAAAGCGATTCTACAACAGATTTTCATCTCTAATTCCAGGTTTTGCTAGGAAAAAAGACTTAACTGTTCGAGATATGGAGTAGCAAACCTTAATGGATGAATGGCTTATAAATGAAATTCTCTTTTTTACAGGGTTAGCAACAACAGACAATAATTTGTTCGTATATATATTATGTCATGTATGAAACAGCAGTGCTTATAATACTTTTGCAGCATTCCTTGGTATGTAGGTGAAAACGTTGATAAATGGTCTGATTTGTGATGACATTTTGTAGTGGATATGTAACCTGATAGATGCATTTTGTTGGCACCTTCTTATAGGGGCATCCATCAGTGACCTTTGGTTCAGCTTCTTAATACATTCCAGAATATCACTTACAGCCTTCACTTTGACAAGTATATTGGTGACACACTTGTCAGAAAATGTGTTCCTCATTTCAGACGCTCGGTTCAAGGTTAATCTGTTCATATTGCATTGTACCATTAATAGTGCCATAAACATCTTGGGCATGTGAGACATGAAAGTGAAAACATTGGTATGTTCAATATATACCCCAGTAAATGTTGGCTCCCTCTTTAGTCACAATGTAAATGTGTGGAAAAAGACCTGAAGATGATTAAAACGCATCTGTTCATTATCATGGTTAACTGGTTAACTTCCATGGGATTGTGAATATTACCCTACCCACGTGCAATGAAGCAGGTTCTCACGTGAACAGGTTTCATAGCCAATACTTCTAATTAGAAAAAAATGAATGACCCAATTTTCATTAACTGCATTTTGTGGAAGCTGTAAGACTATAAATGGCTTCCTACTAAAACATGATTCAATTTAAAATTTAAAACATTTTTTTTTTTTTTTTTTTATTTCCTCAATACGTTTTTTGCATTTGCATCACGCAAGGTTCCATTTGTTGAGTGCCAGCCTAATCCAACTACACTGTCGAGTCATTTAGTTTAGTTGGCTACAATGAGTGAGATTGCAGAATGGATAAGCTACAATTGTAGAAGCAGTTACCTTTGGCGGAAACCTAACGAACACTAGTTGAATACGCATTTTACACAAAATGATAACAGAGTGAGTAATGTGTTTTAATGTTTAATAGCTCTTTAAGGACAATAGATATAACTGTATTGGTCCAAGTAAATATGGAGTCTTTAATCTTCCGTCTGAAGAATAGACATTGGACATTCCAACAGCTTATGTGAGATCTCCATCTTTTAATTAGCATAGTATGAGGCTTTCACGACTATTCACAGTGATTATTTTATAACAGGGGAACCAGAATGTAATCTTTAGGGATTGTCTGTGTTATAGTCAATGAGAAATACAACTTTGCTTTAAATCTATGCTGAACAGGTCTCCCTTTCTCCTGAACATTTCTCAATTTAATACAGTAGTGACTCTTGTGGTTCCAAGAAGTTCTATGGAAGACAGAAGGTGAAAATTGAAAACATAGAAAACAAAAATGCAGAATAAAGTTTTCTTCTTGTGGAAATATATTTCTGATTGTAGTACTTTTCATTCATTGGTCTCCATACACTAATGTTTCTCAATACATTGGCCCATTTAAATACTCATCCTCTCCAAAGCCTCAATGATTAGATTAATAGAGTATCTCTGACTGATATGCAACCACTGAGCTACCTCTGTTGCAAGTTATTTTTGCAGCTGTTGTATTTGTGACATTGCAATATCAGCAAGAAGTGATGAAATACAGCGGGCCATATTTATAAAGAGGCATTTCAAGTTTTAAATGAGAAGCTATATTTAGGAACCGAAGGAATGTGTTTGTTGTCTTGCTATTTGTTTATAGAGCACCAGCAAATTCCAAAGCACTATTACAACAGTGGGGCACTGAAAGCTATTATGGGAATTGAATATTAAATATGGCTTTTGTTTTTTACACCATTATCTCCAAACCTAGCCAGTCTACTGCTAATTAATATTTATAAATGATTTTGTTCATTATTCCTAAACACCTAAGGTTTAATTGAAATGTAACATTATTGATCCAGTTTATTATTATTATTATTATTATTATTATTATTATTATTATGCTATTCTAGGTGCACTGATTTTGAGTCTTTCATTTTCTTTAGAACATCAAGAGCAGTTCCAGCCCAAAACTCCACTCCTCAGTTTCTGTATTTCACATTTTACCCATTTCATTTCTGTAAAAAAACAATATTCCAGATTCATTGTCAAGTATCTCCACTATTCCTTTGTCTGACCAATAAGCAGTGGCAATTCTTAAAACACAAGTTGTCAATTGCCTTAAATGTATTTCAGTATTAGATAGATTATACACATACGGATATCTGGTATGTTTTATGAAATAAGTATGAGTTCTGTGTGCTGTTAACGTGTAACATAATCATTCATTGTGTGTGTGGTACACGTTTTACTTGCAGACATGGAAGACAGTGATGTGACATCCTCTTCAGAAGGTCAGATGTGTGGTTGACCTTAACTTCAATGTGCTTCATTCCCACATGCTGTTGTGAACAATCCTAACATATCCAGTCTTTCCGAAAGCCGTCCATATTTCCATTTTAATATTGTGTCTTCATTTCCCTCTTATTTTACCACTGGAGTTCTCATTTTAGCTACTGAAAACACAAAGCTTTTCCTCCATATGTTTGAAGCTTATTTTGAGTGTTCCAGGCTGCTCTCTCCACAACATTTTCTTTTGCAGGGTTGACTTATGTTTACACTTTGTATCTATCTATCTATTGCACAGGGTACACACCGCAATTCATTTTATTTAGTTTCCAGATTTTCATTTATATGTTATTTTTGCAGATGAAGATGAATCTTCTTCAGTTAGTACTCCTCCTCCAGGTACTTTTCATTCACTTTTCATCCCTTTTCCCTCAACTACTGTATATTTACTTATCATGCAATAAAAAAACAAGTCTATAAGTCTAACCCCTGAATTGACCTAAGAATACAAATGCAGTGATAAGCGAATAGCCAAGATGCAGTCATCTCAGAGGTCTTTTATACTGTAAGCATTAGCTTTAAGACTATTATAGGTATAGAAAGCATGTGGAATGGATAAAATCAATCCCAAAAATTGGTATTATGAACTGCTGGCTGCAATCACATTCCACAACCAATAACGTTTCCACGGTGTTTAAAGGTTTGCAGAACTAAAATACTCATTTATTATATAAGACTCATCTATATTATTGCAATCACATATTTTTTCAGATGAAAATGCTCGATCTATGGATAGGAAAGGTTCTGGTAAGTAATCATTCACTGGCCACATACTTAAACATGCATTCTATTTTCTACCGGATCAGAAACTAGGTATAACGTTTTGCATGGGCAGGGCAAGTAATCGACCCACGTTAGGAAACATCTTTGACAGCCTAACAAGCATGTGTCCAATACATGTCAAAAGCAGGGTTTCCTTTTTTCTGCTTCCATTTGGTCCACAGGCTGGAAAGCAATTGGTTTGCAGATGAAATTTGACTTATTCTATCCCTGAGAGTATTGATTAATTCTAATTCAGCCATTACTTTTTTTTTTAATAATCAATATATTTGTTACCAATTATTGTTCAATGTATCCAACATATCCTATGATCTACTGTACGCTAGACATTGGGGGCATCAGGAGCGGATCCATCATTCATTGGTTATGGCAAACTAAGAGAACTATTAAGTAAATTATGGACGAATGTCTTCATTATAATTGGTCCATGCTGGATGTAATCAGTTTTCAAAAACATAATTGTTTTTTTCACAGGTTTTCCTAAAAATGAGTGGGCATCATCAGTAAAATAACTTTTGTGCCACTGTTTCAGAAATTAAGAAAGTGATAATGACAATACACAGTTTGACGGTTTTGCTTTAGTTGAAAATAACATTTTTCTTTCCCTGTTGCTTTATTGCTTTCTATAGTCTACATATACACATAAACTGAATTCCAAGGAAGACACGAGCCGTACAGCATGCAGATGTTTTATTTACAACATATTCTAGCTGATATCTTTTCTTCATATTTCTTTATTACTAATTGGAATGGAAACCAACTAATCCAGAATGAAGTGAAGTACCGGAAAAAGTTGTATTTATCATATATTACATTGAACGTCACATCTTCTTTTCTCAGCCTCAAACAACTACTACTGTATATGGCAGTTGGAAAAGAAATCAACAAGGATGCTAAGCTGATTTGTCAGTTTTATACAAATTAGTATTTGTAGAAATATTTGTATAAATCACAGTTTGAAGCGCTAGATACTCACCATCTCTATTTGATCATGAAGAGATGATGAGTATAATAAACCCACATAATCTAAAGCATGTCTAAAGCATGTGCTAATAAATGTTTTTGTCTTTTTATCTTGGAGTTGGACAACAAGAAGCAGACAAGGATAGTTCTCAGATATCTACATTATTTATTGAGAAACCTACCAGTGGATCGGTTAATGTGGGTAAGTTTTAAAGACTGAAAGTAAAATATATAGATTGATCACTTTAGATATCCAGGGTTTTTTTTAAAGTCATTATGTGAGCTCTTGCCACTGCATTATACTGTACTAATGCAAGTTTCCTCACTCTTAGTCTTCATGCATGTATGAAGAAGTGGGGATGTTGCTCCGGGAAAAACAAATAGACACAAACACACCACAGACCACTTACCCAAATAATACACAGACAACTGTATATGGATGTAAACAGGCCACAGCTTTATTACCAAAAACAAACCATACTGTGTTAGCCTATGTTAAGAGAAAACACACTTATAACAAACATTAAACATAAATAATTTTTACTGACAACCTCAAAAACTAACACAGTACTGATGATTAATTCCGTCCCTGCCGGCCCAACTTCCATTCTTGCAACCACCGAGGTACTCACCTCCCCCCTCGTCCAATACAATAAACAGCCCATGTGCTGCCATCTACCAGTGCTTACCACCAGCCGACCATAAGCTCAGTGGGCACGACCAAGGTCATTGACCTTACCACAAGAGGTTAGGGGAGGATTGAGACCCGCCTTCCGTCCTTAACACCACCTTCGATAACTACCATCAACAACTCCTGACCGACAAGGACACGCCACCCGCCTGCTGTGACAAAGAAAAGAAAGTTAGAACATGGTACTAACAGAAGAAAACAAAGGGAGGGAGGGAGGGAAGTGATAGCTAGCCGGTTATCAAACTGGCAATGACCCAGGTCACCCAAAGGTCACCCTATATCACCTCTGACTGCCCACCCCCACGCCATGCACCCACCAATCACTGCGCACCCACCCATACTCATACATGTGCCCTGTACATTAAGCTAGCTAAGGTTTCAGAACAAAAACATAGCAGTAGTACAAAATTAGCTTCCTTGTGCATAATGATTTTATATAAAAATTCTTGTTTATTGTGACATTGTAGAAATGTCAAAATCCCTAAGGTGGCATGATTCTGTACCTTTTATTATTTATTCTTAATCATTTATTTTCTAAAAGGGGGAGATATTAAGTTTATTGCAAAGGTGGAGGCGAAAGATCTTCTTCGCAAACCTGTTGTTAAATGGTTGAAAGGAAAATGGATGGATCTGGCAAGTAAAGCTGGAAAACATCTCCAGCTAAAGGACACATTTGACAGAATTAATAAGGTAGGTCATCAATTTTATGGCTGCATATCCCACATTGTATAATAATTTAACTTATACTCAATCACTATAGGTTTTTTGTCAGGCTAAAGTTGAATAAGTGTGGAAAATAATCATCAACCTTAATGAACATCTAGATGCCAACCCATTTATTCCCATTGAATCAGAAATAATATTAGAGGGGTTTATTCACTAAAAAAGCGGAGAGCTTGCAGATGATTTGTGGTTTCAAGTCCCTATATTCTCAATGCATAAAAGGGGACCGTCCTTGGCCATCTGCTTCATGAAGGCTTGCATTATGCATAGTTCAATCATTTAGGTGAGTTTTGTTTATTTAAATTTGCTTTATAGTGTTTATGCGTTTATACGTTAGTCAGCGAGATGAAACTGCAAGTCTCCAGCCAGCAAATTCTTTCCAATCCCCTCTATAGTGAATGAACTCTAGTGTAATATGAACTAACATTCCTTTCTGATTCATTATGTTCATATTCATTCAATATTGATACAATACATAGATAGATAGATAGATAGATAGATAGATAGATAGATAGATAGATAGATAGATAGATAGATAGATAGATGTTTCCACATGTATAAGTTATACACCTACAATATGTTTGCATTATTGATATTGATATTTTGGATAAACTTTCAGATTTACACCTTTGAAATGCAAATCATAAAAGCAAAGGAAAACTATGCCGGAAACTACAGATGTGAAGCGACATATAAAGATAAATTTGACAGCTGCTCTTTTGACCTCGAAGTTACTGGTAAGAGCTGCTTAGGCCAGCCTGCAATTTTTGGTTAAGAGGGCTAGAAGGTTTAAAAAAAAACTAGTTTTACAGATTTAACTCTGCCTTCATTTGCTTTTGACCAGTACAACATATTTGCTTATGGTTGACTTATCTAAAGCTCTACTTAATTTAATGTGTCATGGAAAAAGTAGTTCATAAGTGTTAACCGTTATATATTTGTCTGGGGTCTATAAAATGTTGAAAATTACAATGAAAAAGTTGAATGAAGTCAGCCACAACGCAGCACTGTAACAATTCTCGCTTCAGGTGAAGTATAAATGCATTACTTTACTACCACATAAATATTAGGCCAGCATGATTAGCTCAAGAGGACCTCCTAACGTGTTACGTACTGTACACTGCTTCATCAGAGGAGGTAACATTTGGGCGTGTCAGGCTGACCTGATTTTTATGTGATATGAATAATAGGTATGTTTTTATTCTTCACTCTAGCTGCTTTAATCAGTTATTGTTCTAAAATATAGTTATATGCAAATGTTGACCATATAGTGTTCTAGTTCTTTTGCATGTTGTAATCCTAAAATTTAAAAATGTTACCATTTGGTGGAAAATAAACTCCTTTGTGAACTTTTTGGGGTTTTCATGGCTTGGTAATTATAGAACGTGGTGTTGCTTTTCATTGACTAGACTGTCTCTTTGTTTCATGTACAGCTGCTCCAGATGCTTCACATGCTCTTGACATCCGATCTGCTTTCAAGAGAAGGTAATCTCAAGGATTGTGTTGTTGTTATGCTGCAGAAACTGCCATCACTAGTTATTTTTGTGTCCTCAATAAGTCAAAAATTTGCCGATGGGTGGTCAAGTCATCACCCAAGATTCATATACCTTTTGTAAATTACCCAGGCCTGGACTGGCCATCTTGCTAACTGGGTAAATGCCCAGTGGACCAGTAGCCTATGGTTCCATTCACTTAACTTTACTGCCGTTGCTGCCGGCTAGATTTATGCAGCTCTGTGCTATGAGAGTACAAAAGCCCATGGTACCGCTGCACACATACAGCCAGCAACCTCATGTACATCATTTACTTAAAGTGTCAGGGCTGATTTTCTTCCTCGGACCATCACTGATATTACCCAATATTCTTTATTAATTCACTTTATTCACATGAGCATATCAATGCATTCTTCATTCATGTGATGCAAAGAAGGTTCATTTCAACCCCCATTATATATTTGAATAAGGTGTAGGTAATTAGCATAATCTCAAACTATCATGATTCTTACTCAGGAGAATGTGAGGGAGAAACAAGCTCCAAGTTGCTTGCTACCAATTACATGTATTAAATGATCTTATTATGCTTGGACTTCATATGCCGGTTTGGACCATGACTTAATGTCAATGGATAATTTGATATTCTCTGTTTCACTTTCCTGGCAATCTACCAAAAGTGTTTTACGTTACCATATCCCACACTAAGGATAATGACAGGTAGTATATTTTAAATTTAACACAAATCTTTGTTTCATTCTGCAATACCATATACACTTTTACAAAAACCTGTTTTGTGTTTCTTTGCTTTTTTTTTAATATTGTGTTGCAGACAGCACAATTGAAAAAAAAAGAAAGAAAAAAACAGCTTTTGTAAAATGTAAACTTATGTTTCAGTCTGCATCACTTTTGTATGGCATGTAAACAAAAATATTATCACATGCAACAATACCTGCAAAAAATGTTCACAAGTTAAAACACAGATTTTCTTGTGAAAAGAAAAATGGTATGTTGATGTGATCTTTTACTTGAGTGTTATAGTCTGTGTTTTGGAAGATTGGAGTGGAGTTTATATACTTAACAAAGATTTGATCTCTTTATGTTAATGACAGCGGTGAAGGACAAGAAGATGCAGGAGAACTTGACTTTAGTGGTCTCCTGAAACGTAGGTGAGAAATCAAGTCATGATGTAAGCGGTAAAAAACTAAATCCATCTATATTATATCAGAATTCTTCCACCCAAAGCCTCGCAATCATCTTTTTGCCATGCCCCTTTAACTGTTTTTACTTATTAAATATTATTTTCATCCATATAACAACATCTTATAAAATGATCTTTTTTTTTGCATGGCTGTCTATTTGCATTATGCTTGTAAAATGCATTGGCGCATATATGTATTAACACAAAGCCTGTGTATGATTTGTATGATAACAATTATTACATCTGCATTGAAAAATCTGAAAAGTAATTTACCATACCGAATATTTTCAAATAAGTAGTCTGTTATCGGTCAACAGAAGACATAGATCATACATGCATGTCTGTCTAATGTACTTCCTGATTCTTACATTTCAGGCAAGTGGCTATTGCAGCTAGTTTACATAATATACCCATTATGTTCAATGTTCCAGTTATACAAAGGAACATTAATCACTAAATATATGTTTGTTGGTCTACAATATGATTGCATTTATTCTTATTTGCAAACAATAACACCTGCCTGTCTGGGTAACCAAAATAAAAGACAAATATAACTACTGTTTAAGTGCAAAGACTGTGTCTTAAAAACTTGCCAACAAAGCAATCATTACACTTATTATAGTGTGAAAATGTGTAAAAAGTTATACTAGATACGTTTGGAAAGCTCCAAATGATTGTGTGTCTTCGGACAATGATTGATGGCCTCTTTAAGGGCTATAGCCTCATTTTTTGCTGCTTGGACAGCTATATTCAGCACAAGGAGCATTTTTATAGGTTTTTTTATTATGTTTATGTATGCACTTTTAATCAGATCTTGGAAATTAGCTGTATTTAGCTGTATACCAGTATTTCCGTTTCAGAATAATGTACTATAAAACATGCAACAGAATGTCATATTTACTGCCTCTATAAACGATTTACTAATTTGTTCTGTTTCATAAATTTTCCAGATGCCAAACCATTCTGTTCACTGAGGAGTTTCTTCTCTCAGGGCTTAACTGATTTCATATTTTAAAATTATTAACCGGCACAGACACAATCCCACCTTGAGGATACATTGGAGCATGCTTATATCATATATTAATTACCAAGTTGAGATTTTAGAAATGTTCTAAGCAATGGCCATGTTTTTGTTTTCCAAACCCCTTTAACGAGTTCTCCATGTCCTGGGCAAAGGCTTAAGCCATTTAGGACCAATGACGTACCTGTTCGCTTCAATGTCGGTGCAATTGTCACAGCCACCACGATTGTCCCTAATTTTTTTTTTATTGTTTCGTTTATATTGTGAAGTAAGTGTTGTGGGGGTTAGTTGGGAATTAGTTAGATAGGGTTAGGGCCAGGCTTAGAGTTTGGTGGGGGTTATACAAATAAAAAAGTAATAATAAAAACATGAGAAACCTAAAGTAAATGAAAATTATATAGGAATATAGGGTGGTTTAAAAATCAGAGCAAGTTAACAAATATATTTTAGGCATTCTTTCCCATTTATACTAGCTGTGTATAATTTATATACATGTAAACTGTGAATAAATGTTTTTTCATATTTTTTGGTTTTTAATTTTATTCACAAAAAATAAGATCTTACATGTATGGACATAGCTTAGTAAAAAGCCACTAATATTACACTAAATGAGAAAGAAGGAAATAACGATTGAAGAAATAGTAAAATAACGACAATTGTTAGGGTCATGTAAACGTAAACTAGCCATTGTCCTTAAACTGAAGGTCGGGTCATAGTCCACTTACTGCTATCAGATTGGACCCTGTCTCTCTGAGCATTCCAGTTCCCAGTTTTGACCCCACACAAACACAGTGAGCTGCTGTAGGTTGGTGCCTTTCATATGATAAACATGGTGTTGTTGACAAGTAAGAAAGATTGAAGGAAATCCGTAAAAGACAGTCTACATTGTCCATTGCGGTAGTAAGTCCTTAGGGTGTAGGAGGACACCTGTGTGCATTTGAAATGTAGGGGAATCTCGCATATAAGAATGGAGAAAGGGAAGAAAGTAAAAAAAATAATGCTGGCACATCATTTTTAAGGCATAAATATTTGCAAGTATTGTTATAATCATCAACAATGTTCAAATAATATTTGTTAATGTTACCTGTAAACGGAGCATAACAAACATACAAAGCACAAGAAGAGAATTTGGAAGACATTTTATTACTTGCCCTCAGAGTGATTCTCCTTTTCGTTAAAGTTGGTAATGTTGAAATAACGTTCATGGCAACTTTTGTGCCATTTCTGAATCATGAGGAGTTCTGTATCAGAGGGATTAGTATTCTTGCCAAAAAAGTGTCTGTTTTGAATGACAAAATATGTTATTTTATAATTCAACTGTAATATCTGTTTAGCTTTTAGTGCATCCTACTAATTGTTGTTTTTTTTTTACAAGTGGAACCAGTTTTTAATGTACTTTACACATTATTTTCCCTCCTGATATTAGAGAGGTCAAACCTGAAGAAGGTCCAGAGATAGACGTGTGGGAGATCCTTAAGAGCGCCAGCCCAAATGAGTATGAGAAGATAGCATTTCAATATGGGATCACTGACCTCAGGGGTATGCTAAAGAGACTAAAACGCATGCGAAGGGAAGAAAAGAAGAGTGAAGGTATAGTAAATATGGACAAGATAGTAGCTTTTACAAGAATTACCTAATAATGTTTGCAATTATTGGATATGATTCAGTGACAAATATAAGGTAGCAGTAGGTGCTGATTAACAAAAGTTGTTGACTTTGTTAAGTTTTTATATTTCAATCTTGCCTTGCTTGAAGGATGGAAGTTCAAATATGGAGGTTTATATAATTGTAAAAATATTTAATGTTTTGAAATAAGAATGAGTCATTTATAGTTTGTGAAGGCGGTACAGAAGTATCATATAAAATAGTTTCCCAATCTGAAATACATATCTGACTGGCAAAGCGTTTGATTAATTTTTGTGTCCAAAGCATTTTCAAAAAAACTGGATCCGGCTTATCAAATTGACAAAGGAGGACGTGTGAAGTTTGTGGTTGAACTTGCAGATCCAACAGTTGAACTAAAATGGTACAAAAACGGTCAGGAGATCCGTCCCAGTACAAAGTAAGTAAAATCATTTACAAAAATATATACCAAAAAATCATAATTTGGGTATATTCATAAAGCTTCAAGTTAGGTCAAGCTAGCAGTCAAGTCATGTTTCTCAGACCAGTTCATCTGACTTGGCTGAACATGAGGAATTTGTCTATTATTAAGTGTATTAAGAGTATTACTCAGATGCCAACTCAACGACAATCCAATTGTGGCTTAAGCTAGTATAAGAAGCATAACAGCTTGTCAATTCAAGTTCAACTTTAGTTAAGTTGAAAAGGGTATCCAACCTTACAAACCAATTTGACTCATCAGGGGAAGGTGAATTGAGCCAGAACTCAATCATCAACAATGCACATTTGCATGACAAATTCGATAGCACAAATTAACTTTTTATATGTATGTTATTTTCATAAATACAAATATAGGAGCTACTGCTAATCTGGCTTAGTGCTGTTGAGTGGTTTCCAGCTGAATCACTGGAGCCACCTTCGTGACTTTAATAACATCTCAAACCTTCGCGTGTTGCTTGTTTCTGACCGTGTTTCCTCAGCAATCACAGACCCCTTTTTAATTGTAAGCCATAACTGATGTTAAATATTTGTCTTGGTCAGGTCTCATTGGCAAACCTATGAATTTATATATCACAGGGTCAGGGTCCTAAAAGCTGACAACTACATAAATATTGCTACGTTCCATTTCCTTATAGACAGTTTCTTTATTTTTGTTTGCATGGTTGTTTCCTACCACCAAGAATTGTAATAATTTCTTTCTAATTTATTTTCGAAACAGGTATATATTTGAGCATAAAGGTAACCAGAGGATATTGTTTATTAATAACTGCACATTAGCAGATGATGCTGCCTACCAAGTGTGTGCGGGAGATGAAAAGTGTTCAACAGAGTTGTTTGTAAGGGGTATGTATATTTCTGATTTTAATAAATAGACAATCATTAAAGGCAATGCTTACTATGTATAGATGATGCAATGGGTAACACAAACAGATTGACTTAAATTGCTTTTTATGTGTCGGATTTATCAGACTCACGGGTAACTAAAAAGGTCTGGAAACATTTTAGATGGTGCTTCTTTAAGAAGCGGTTCAACTCATTTTGGATATATTTTAAAGGGACTTAATCAGGATATTGATTCAGGATGCAGAATATAAAATGAATTGTACTAGATAAATTCCAAGGGAGTGAGTGGATCAAGAGAAAGTACATTTTCTGTTTATACTGAGCCCCATTTATATGATCATGACTTCTGACTTCTAAATAATTGTACATGGTGATAATGTGTATGTGTTTCATATACTGCATACAGTATATATATATATATATATATATATATATATATACACACACATATATATACACACATATATATATATATATATATATAATGTAAGCAGTGCCACTGGCCCTTTAATCTGCTAACCTGAATTCTTGTCACCCTGTGGTTAAACTACTTCTTTGCCACTTGCCTCTAGACACAATAACATTGCTGCCCAACTTTGGAGAATGTAGTTTAGCTTACTATACCTTGGACATGATCAACATCAGTTCTTTCCCAAAATGTTTATGCCACTTCAAGCAATTACTATGTATTTAAAGTATTTTGTTCTTGCCACAGAACCACCTATATTGGTCACAAAGGAACTTGAAAATATTAGTACATATTGTGGAGAAAGGGTGGAACTTGAGTGTGAAGTTTCTGAAGTAGATGCAAATGTGAAGTGGTAAGTTATTTACCTCTTTCAAAATCAGGTTATACAAGAACATTTTCCCCCGAGAATTAATGAAATATCCGCCTCCGTTGGCAATAGAATTCCACAGCATGTGCATACACATACGTGTTACTAATGTCCTGTATGTTTACTACAGCCACACACAAGGAGCAATAATCATGTCATATGTAAATGTGTCTGTCCTGTGACAATAAACCATTACCCTCACTCATACATGTGTCTCTTCGCTAGGTTTAAGAATGGTGTAGAAATTACAAATGAGCCCAGATCACGGTACCGGCTGAAGGTGGATGGTAAAAAGCATACACTGATTATGGATGAAGCAGACAGAGGGGATTCTGCTACCTACTCAGTAATGACCACAGGAGGACAATCAGCAGCACAGCTACAGGTTGACTGTAAGAGCTTTTCGTATGTTCTTCTGCAAATATTATACATGTATGTGTGACAGACAGTTACGTCAATGTGTACTTTTTACAATGCACAGTGGGGTTTACTACTCATTTCTTAGAGGCAGGCAAAAAAGAAATACTGCAATTCAAATAACATATCTGACTAATCGAAAACGTGTAAGAATAAGTTGAACTTTATCTCCCGTTTAATATATAGAGGGATTTTAACATGATGATATGTGCTGATGATATATTGAATATTTCTGTGCTTATATTTAAGTGCGACCACTAAAGATTTTACAGCCACTGACTGACATGACTGTAAACCTTGGCAAGGAAATCAATCTGAAGTGTGAAATCTCTGAGAATGTGCCAGGAAGATGGTATAGAAATGGACAGCTCATTCATGGAAATGACCGTGTACAGATATTTCATAAAGGAAGGTGAGCAATTAGTTCAAGGAGAGAGGTTTCCAATTTACTATCTGATAACAAACAGGTTAGCAAGTACCAGATAATCCTACAAACAGCTAAGGCTCACCTACCACAACAATGGCACCTAACACAAAGGCTCACCTACCCAACCATGGCACCGTTTACATTAGCATTGGTTGGAGGTGGTTGAAGATAACTCTTGTAGCAGGGCATGATAAATTCACTAGCCTTAGTAATTCGCTCACCCGTAGTAGGGGTCGCTGGATTGTGAAGAAGCCTGTATCTCTGGCCAGCTCTGTAGTAACGTGCTGGTGGGTTTATGCGATTACTTAGCAGCATTGAAGGGTGTAGTTTCCCTACATTTGTTGTAAGGGGATAAAGGGGTTTATTCACTAAAGGGAGAGTTAGCTATATTAGTTACCTCACTTCATTATTCATTCTGAACGACCAGCACTTGCACATTTCTCCAACAAGAAGCTTGAGCTGATCCTGCATAATTAAATGGGTGAAGAAATCTCAGTAATTCAACTGTACATGTTACAGTGCTAGACAAGCTCTTCCTGTAGCAGGATCTCACTGGGGTTCAAACTGCATGATGTGTAATGAAGTAAAGGAGTAGACCCTCCAAATCTCCAGAAAACTTTCCTGACAAATCTATTTAAAGTAAATAGACCCAAGAGTAGTATTTGAGTAGAATAGGTGCAGTTGATTTTGCAGTAAACCAAGGTGACCAGTATAACTTTGTAACCAGTCCTGTATGTACCTTTGGGGCTGCCCTTGGCCAGACCTCAGTTCACCCCCAGTCCCCACGTCCATGGTTGGTGTCTCTGATACAATTTAAGAAGCAGAGGGCCAGGATATGAGGCCATAGCTTGTCTCTCTGTATCACGCATCACCTCTTCTATCTATAGAGGGTGTGCTAAGCCAGCATAGTGTCCATAGAGTAAATACGCTGGTTGTAACCAGCCTATGGCTGCAGCGCGACCGGTGGGTTTGATCGCATGGGAGGGAGATCTGTCCCCTTGTTTTATATCAAGGGGACTGGCTGCCGCCCTAGGCTTGGGCCTAGTGGGCCTAGGCCGGGATCCGTCACTGCTCGGTATGCTCCACCACCATCTCACAGGATGCTAAGCAATCAACTTTTGAAGTCACGGGCTAAAAGTGGTAGTCCCCAAACATGTTGCATGATAACTTCTAAATATAAATTCATTTGTATTATTCAAATAAATACATGAATTGCATACTTGATTTGAAATGTATGTTAAGTTGTGTATGTATTATGCATTCATGCTTATATACAGGGTTAATAATGTGTATTACCATATTTCTTGTCCCATAGGAACCACAGATTGGTTATACAGAATGCATTAGTTGAAGATGAAGGCGAATATGCTTTTGTTCCAGATCTATACCTAACAAATATTCCTTGCAACATCCATGTCATTGGTATGTATTTAAGATATTGTAGTGAATTATTGTATTTTTATAATGGAGCTGTCTGCTGGTCAGAATGCCACAATAATAATTTCTTGTCACTTAGAGATCCTTACTGTAGACATAAATTATTTAGCACATACAAATTAAATGGCAGACTTGTGTTCTTGACAGCCCTACTAAGAAGTGAGAAAAAAACAAACCAAAGGTTGAAACTGCAGCTTTGCAGCTGCCATCCCCCTCTTTGCTCTAATGATGCTTGCCACTAGTGGCAGGATAGTGCGCCCATTAAAATCATTTCCCCAAGTCAGTATTCAAGCTGACTGGCGGTAAGTATATCATGTGCATGGAGATGTGTTCGGCTGATGTATTTGGTTCATCTCCTGCAAGGAAATAGCTCTGTGGCAGGGGAAGGTGCAAATGCATATGGGGGTGGGAGTTTACCTGGAAGGGACACGCCAGGATTTAGGGACCTTGTGTGTTTTCCACTCACTGCCTTGCTGACTTTTCCATTGACAATTAGCCCTAACTGCAGTCTTCATGCAAGTCTGTCCATACAGCTAGTGGTTGATATGTCAGTTCAATAAAATTTCATGAGTTTTAGGTCAACTGAAGAGTCAACTTGACTTTGCTAAGTCAGAGACCTTTTTAAGTTGACTGCCAGCTTGACTGGTAACTTTCTGTAAACAGATGAGTTACTGTGCTTTTCATAGCACCTTGCTATGAGTACAACTGAGTTGAAACTGGCATTTGACGAGTTGCTCAATTCCAGCCTTCTCAGTTGAGCTGGCTAGATCAACTCTCCTTGACTTCTCCTTGAATTGGAAAGAAGAGCTAAGGGTAAGTAGAAAAAGTAGACCAAAAGGCTAGTGTGGTAGTGAGAGGCATAATAAAAGTCAGACATTAAAAGTATATACGTGAAAATTTGAAGTACAGGGGGTTTTTATCATTTCAACTTTTAGTAAGCAAAGCAAACTCAGTAACTTGTATTTTTACTTTACAGATCCTCCAAGGATCCACTTTGATTCCCTTAATTATCCTGATAATACTGTGGTAGTTGTAGCAGGGACAAAGCTGCGACTTGAGGTTCCTGTTACCGGAGAGCCAGCTCCAAAAATTATATGGAGTAGAGGAGATAAGGTACATTTCAAAGAACAAGCTAATGTCCCTGTACCTTTTTGTCATACCGTATGTACATATCTAAAAACTGATGTCATACCGTTATTAAGTCGCATAGCCTTTTTAGTGTTAAAACTAATCCATTATCTGCATTTAAATTTTACCCATAAAGGGTTGTATAGGCTATGCTACAGAAAGTTCGAGGAGATTAAGACTGTGACACTGAATGTGGTCAAAGTTTTTGGGTTTTACTATAAAGCAAGGATAATTTCTCCAGGATAAATACTTTCTCGAAAATCTGTCTCTAAAGTTTGCAAGTAGGCAAGAAATTATCGCCGCACACCAATCATCCTTCTTTTCATTTTAAGTAGCTAAACCTACTCAATAATACTGTCAATGTATAGTCAGCAACATTATACCTTGTAACTAACAAAGGAAGGCAAATTCCTCAAAAGTCTAACTTGCTAATGGATGTGGTAGGTATTATTTGACAAATATGGGGCTTGATTTTATTACCTCTATAAACCTTAATTAAAGGTCACGGTAATCCTTAACTAGCCACCCCCCCCCCCCCCCGAATGTGAGAAAAAATCAATAAAAACAATGTAAATGGACAGATTCTAGACCATAAAGAAAGTGTAAAGAACTTTTACACGCCATAGAAAACGCAATAAAAACCTTGAATATACACAAGGAGGAAAAAAAACACTGTATACTAGTGGCAGTGCGGACACATGGATTGCAGCATAAAGAGCAGCAAACAAAAAAACTAGCCATACTATTAGTTGTACCACATTGGAGCCTATTTACTAGACTGCAAGTGCAGCAGCAAACTTGCATGAGTTGGACAAGTTTGTGCAAGTTTTAAAAAAAAGAAATTAACCTGCAGATTCACTAACCTTTTTTTTAAACAAAGAGAGGTTCTATTAAACAAATGGGGAATATGATTGCTCCCTTTTTCCCACCCCATGCTTTGTTCAGAAGGCAGGGGGGTTAAGAATATTAATATTAGCCTGTGGGAGTCACAGACCCCAAGCTGCCCCCCCACCTCCTTGTGCCCAGTGGGATAGGGTGGTTAAAATAAACCAAATGCGCTTTGGCTGCATCCTTACCACTACCAACGTGCCTCGCATCCCCTACCCACTGAGGCATAAACGTCATGTAGTGCCTGTCTCACCCAATTCTTGGCCTGTCGTATGGATGAGGTAGTGTAAAAAAAAAAAAAATACATAAAAAACTTTAAAATCTATTCTCCCCATCTCTATGTTCCCCATTTGATGGGGAGGTCCATCTAAGCACCTCTTGGGTTCTATGTAGGTTAACCATGAAAAGCACCGTTTTTCAAGGCACTCAAGAGATGCAACCTGTGGGGAAAAAAGGTCATCATTTACCTTTCCAAGTCCATCCAGCAATAATCTGAGAATAATTTGATGCTCATTTCTGGCCCAAGGGAAGAGGCCATGCAAAAAATATTTTTTTTCGGATGGATCACAAAAGGAAAACACATTCAAAATATAAATAATTGATTTGAGCAGTTAGCAGTAGTTTTTGAATTTGGCGCTTATACTTCAATTGCTTGTGGGTATGATCTAAGGGCGTGGTCTTAATTTTATTAAATAATTGAAGATCGATTAATTGAGCCCAAGGTTATACATTACATTTACTATTAACATGTGCTGTTTTAAATTACCACTTTGTATCTTGTTTGTATCTTGTTTGTATCTTCTTAAACAAATGTAGAATCAAGTATATTTCTTACCTCCTCAGTGGATCACGGATCTGGGTGGTCGTATAAGAGCAGAAACATACCCTGATCATGGACTTTTGGTCATTGATTCAGCTGAGAAAGACGACACTGGAACGTACAGGATTATGGTAAAGAATGAAGCTGGTGAAGCTGTAGCTCACATCAAAATTAAGGTTGTAGGTAAGTAGCAAAAAAAGGTAATTTCAATATACATTGGCAAAACCTCCATTGGTTGCATTCTTTATGGATATATATAAAACATACATATAGATTTAAATGCAAACTTAATCATATATACAAACAAATGAGGAGAAACACCCAAGGTAACCATGCCTCATTTGACAGAGTATCATGGTCCTAAAGTTGGGGTTAAGAAAATATTTCATGTAATGCAAACAAAATGTTCGTGTTATCCTGCAGATATCCCTGATGCTCCACAGGCTCCTGAGGTAACAGAGGTAGGGGAGGACTGGTGTATTATGAAGTGGGACCCTCCAGCTTATGACGGAGGATGTCCAATTCTAGGTAAGTCTATTAAAAAACAAGGCCCCAAAGGCTATTTTTATAATACAGACAAAGGTGTATACTGTCTTAGCCATGGAAAAACAGGAACAAAGTTATTGGATAACTAAGAGTTTGAGTGCAAGCTTTTTAAGACCAAGTTGTTAGTTCCTTTCACTAATCCATGAGGAAGGGACCTAACAACTCGGTATTGAAATCTTACAATCAAACTGTAAATTAGCCAATAAATGGTCTCATAATCCTAACTCCACTTTTTCCCTAAAAACAGACTTAATCAATTAAGCTAATATATGTCACATACTCCTAATTGTAGGAATGCCCTGCACAAGAGATAAACAAATTGTATCCTCTATTTTGTATTACACATCAACTAGAAATATCAGCAGTTTTAATACAGCACCCACGTGAGTGTATATACTTATATTTTTCATCCAGTGTATTTCAAAAACCAATCTCAATTCCCTTTGAATTAGCAAAAATGAAAATGTAACGAGAATATGTTCTAAATTGACATAACTATATAAACATATATCATGTGTTACCCAAAGTCTGATGGGGCTAAAGCAAAATGCTCTGTCCAATAGAGCAGCCATGATCCCGTTAATCACCAATGCAAGACTCAATGAAATCTGTTCAGAGAGCACAGCACAGAGTGTTGTCCGTAACTCAATATGTTGTTGAGTTGTAGACAATAGAATTTTTTTATATCCCTCAAGGGCATATTGCCCTTGTTAACACCCATGTAATGTGCTATGTGGGAATGATTGGCTGGTGGCCCGGGTTCTCAGGCAGTAAGCAACATCCATCCTATTCACCTTTGCCTGGGAAAGCAAGTGCTACTGGCATCTGTAAGCCGAGACTTAATACTACATACTTGAAATTAAGTGTCAGTTTTCTATGGATTTCATATTGTGCCCTCCGTTTTTAATTAATAATTTATGATATATTTATAATAATTAAGGAAATACGGTTAAAAAATGCATCAGCCAAAATTTATTTTTCCTGATCACATCAATAAACTTCTACTGCTGCTTTCTTTATGTCACCTTTGAAAATCCTGCAACCCAGTAACAGTGGGCGCCAGTTTACTGGCCATATATTAACAAGAACATAGTGTTAAAATGTGCTAAAATTTACCTTAAAATAAGATTTGCTTAATCATGAGAAACTACATAATAACTTTTGTTGCTCTTATCAACCGCACATCATGTGACTCCCTCACCTTTCATATACAATTTCCAGGCTATTTCATTGAAAGAAAGAAGAAGCAAAGCTCAAGATGGATGAGGCTAAATTTTGATCTCTGCAAAGAAACAAATTTTGAACCCAAGAAGATGATTGAAGGTGTGGCCTATGAAGTCCGTGTATTTGCTGTCAATTCAATAGGAATATCTAAGCCCAGTATGCCGTCTAAACCTTTTGTGCCATTAGGTAAGTAAATAGTTATTTTTATTTGATTGAGAAGGGCAATGGAACTATTTTTATTACAGTACATAGCAAAATGGTAAATATATTATTGGGGTAAGGATTATCTTAACAAATTGGCATAAATAATTTCAGTGATTACAAAGAAACAGATCAAATCAAATGTGCATGTATGGCTGCAATAATGTAAACTACTTGTACATGGGTGATTCAGAATGGGCTACAAGAAGAATGTGATCTATATACCCCACTACAAAGAATTGTGGATAATGGAAGATATATACATTTTTAATTAACGATTGTAATACAGCAACTATACACAGCATTTGCAATAGATTGTGTGTTTTATGTTTTTTTTTCATTTAGCTGTGACAAGTGCCCCCACAATGCTAGCTGTAGATAATGTGACTGATACCTCTGTTACAATGAAGTGGAGACCCCCCGATCATATTGGAGCAGCTGGATTAGATGGATATATCATTGAATATTGCTTTGAAGCAGGTGAGTATCCACTCTGGTTGTGCTCATGGTATGATTCTTACCTACATTTTTTCTAACTAATAATCATCCACATTACAGTTCTACTGTATCCTACCATAATCCACTGAATGTACAGTCCATGCGTACTACTTATTATTTAAAGGGAAATTATCACTTTATGACATACATGATGATTTCAGGCATCGATCTATAACTAGTATTATCACATAAATATGTTTGATTTTGACCAAAGCACCAGCTAATAATAAGGCATATCATATAAGATGTGTTTTTGGATGTAATAATGAACACAAGTACAAATCTCTGAGAAGGAACAGAAGAGACACGACACTTTTTAGATATGGTTTATAATTTCCCTTTAAGAAACCTGTTACATCTACTAAGATAAATAATTACCAGAAACATGAATCTGAAACATTATATATGCGTAAGATTTCTTATGTTTCCGCATCCATTTTCATTGCAGTCTATACGTAGATTTTAACCCACTCTTACAGATGAATGTGACTGTGCAGAACATTTCTCTATGCACACACTAGCATTGGAACGGGAATGATATCTGTGTAAATACTAATGTACTGAAATCATTTGGATAATCCACGGTCTCGCTGTCTTTCTCGTAACCATGCTAAAAATCAGTGATTTGTGCATTTCGGTTCAAGCAGTAGTTTAAATTCATGTTAGAAATGTTGCTATGGACATCATTGCCATTTAATGTAAACATCTGAGTTAACATCTGCATAACATAGACATGTCAAGAAATATAACTTTAAAACTCAGTAAGTAAAATCTGCAGCCTGTAATGACCCATAGTTCATAAAAGTATGTACTTGCTCATAATAAGTTTTGCAGGTAGATAGAATTTGTGGCCCATTTTTCAATAATAAACATAATTTTTGTATCGCTTCTGGCTTAATAACCAGAACATTCTGCGCAAATCAACGGAAGCTCTTTGTCAGAATATAGGTAGAATATAATATGATGTGTGGGAACATCAATGGGATGGAGAAAATGGCCCTTCTCTTAGGAAGCTTCAGTGAAACGTTTCACAAATATATTCTAGATAAAAATAAATATATAAATAAATAAATATGCAACCACACACAGTATGTATTTGAGCATGTTCACGTTATAATGTGACATGCATGTTTCCCTTCCCATAAACACACTCAATCTCATGTATCCCAGCCCTACGCTGTGATCTAATGATGTGTCATTGGCATATGCAAACATAGCAGCCCATGGGTAAAGAATCCAAAAAGGATATACCTTGTTTCCTAGTGTGCATGTCTGTTTTAGTCTTGCCCATATTGGCATTAACATATTTTTATTTTTCTTGATATCACATTTTAGAAATAGACCATTTGTTAATGAAACTAGTTTATTTTTAACTAGGCCAGTCACTGCTTTTCTACACTTTAATTACACACAAGTGGATAGATTCAATTGAATCACACTTAATTTTTGTACATTGCAGCCAGAGAGGGTTGGTATTCAATCCAGCTCAGTCTATGTTCTAGAAAATTGAAGACATTTATTTATGAAATAAATTAAGCTAAAAACCATATGAAGAAAACTACTTTTGCACTGGTGTGTCTGCCTGAGTGTTAGAGTAGATTAACTCTGTTTTCCGCATGTGGGTTCTTAATTGGTGTGACTATGCCAAATACAAAACTAATGTCCAAGTGAGACACAACTGTGGGCCATGCCCTGAACTCTATAAACAGCATTTCTGAGGTTGGTGCATCTTTACCAGGAGGAGATGAGAAACAGGAGAAGCCTGAATTTACAGAGGCGGAATTGGAGAAGTTAGTAGAAGGTGTCTCCAAAAATGGTCCACAACTTTGTGGTGCCTTATATGCCAAAACCACCAAGGCAGAAAAAAGTAAGATATGGGCAGACATACAAGCAAAACTCAATACTGTAGGGGGCCATAACAGGTCCATTGCAGACATAAAAAAGAGATGGAATTCTCTTAAAAAACAAACCAAGGATAAGCTGTTACAGAAGAAGGAAGACTTGCCAGAGAATTCGGAAGTCCCCACTGCTGTCAATGAGCTGAATCCTCTGGAAAAAAGAGTGGAGGACTTGTTACGAATTGAGGAAACAGAGGGAACTCCTTTAATTGATGATGATCTGCAAGATGATATAACTGGAGGTAAAGAAATGAAACCAAGGTTGCAATGCTTAAACATATTATATGAAACATGTTATTTGTGAACACTGAGATAGTAGAGAGTTCTTTCGTAGGTTAGTGGGAGATTGTAACGTGAGTAAGTAGCTATTAATGTCATAAGGACGGTTGCCAATGGTTTAGGATACCTGGTGTAGATCACTTTGACGCATGTGAAGCATATCCAGGGTAAGTTGAACTCATACAGCATTGCTATGCAGACATGTGCATATACAATTTTTTACATTAATGTTGTTTACGTAGTAACATATCATAATTTCTGTAAGATTCCCCCCCTCCATGTTTGTGGGAAAACTGTTCGTATATTACATATACTAGAAAAACATGTTTATCTACATTTCAAGTATTACTTTCAATAGTTATTTTTTTTATTTTAGCAGCATATCTGTGTTTTATACTTACCTACATTGCTGATATTATGAAGCACTATTTCATGATTAAATTACCTTTTTTCTGAGGCCCCCAAAAACATGTTTAAAATCAGTATGTCTGAGGTTGCCCATCTTCAGCAGGAGGAGAGGACAAGCCGAAATTTACTGATGAGGAGTTGAACACTTTATTGGATAACATTGCCAAAGTTGGGCCCCAGCTTTTTGGAGCTCTGTCATCTCAAGCCAGTGCATCAGATAAGGATAAAATATGGGCAGAGATCCAGAAACACATAAATACTGTGGGGGGCAATAACAGGTCTATTCAGGATATTAAGAGAGAATGGAATAAACTCAAAAAACAGACCAAGAAAAAATTGGAACATAATAAAGCCCAAATAATGCTGCAAAAAGAAGGAGAACCTACCAATATCCTTGAGCTAACGCCCATAGAGAAGCGCGTGGAGGTTATATTACAAATCAAAGAAATTGATTCTGAGGACTTCCATGAAGAACCTGAAGAAGGTAACCCACCACGTTTACCTTTTCTTCTATGTATTCTGCACATTTTGAACAGTACTTGTTTACAGGGAATAATATTGCATGACATTTTACCACATATTTACAGTCCTGATTCACTTCTTTGTTTCTGCTTTAATTA
This sequence comes from Spea bombifrons, assembly GCF_027358695.1. Classification (NCBI taxonomy): domain Eukaryota; kingdom Metazoa; phylum Chordata; class Amphibia; order Anura; family Pelobatidae; genus Spea; species Spea bombifrons. The sequence continues at coordinate 39,203,443 of NC_071090.1, forward strand.
AAAATAATGCCGAAAGAAGTGTATCAGATGTACATATTTCAAGCTATGTCTTCCTTTACCATCATGTCTTTGGAAGAGTTTAGCAGTCATGTTTTGTTGGCTTTTTAATTCTGTATATTGCATCTCCATCTCTCTGTCTATCTTTTCTCTGTCACCCACTTCTTTTTCCCTAAGCAGCTTTATTTCCAGACATATGTGCCATAACGTCTTACGTGTATCATAGCATCACGTATTAGCTTGTTAAGTAATGTTTTGTGCATCATCATTCATTTCCAGAAGGGGTAAGCTGGCAGGGTGAATTTGGATTTGTGAAGTTTTTATGTTAAGATATATATTTGGCAACTGAGTTCTTTAGGAGTAAAATCTGCCAGCCTACCCCTAAATTATATTCATTGCTTTTGTGACTTTCTCTTGCAATTTAGTATACCGAGATAACTTACAAATATTATTTTAAGTTCAAGTACTGTACATAATTTAATTAAGAAGGTAGATATATGTATATGTTTAGCTTTTTTCCATGTTTAGCTATTACAAGCACTGTATTTAATGCTCTAAGAAAAATGTTTTTCATTAGACTTCTCCTTTAATTGTCAAGAGACTGTACCAGTAACTTACACATTATTTGTCTTAAACAAAAAAAAAATATTTCTTATAATTATACCGGTATATGTGAAGAATAGGAGAAGAAAAAAATGTTAAAGTGGCCAGTTACATTTTATAATGGATGTACTCCAAATGAAATTCAAACACTAACCAGCTCAGTAGCCCCAAAATTAGAGAATAGAAGTCAAGGCAGAAGTTTCATCAGAAATATCATACTATTAGAAACAATTAATATATCAGAAGTACAAAGATAGGTAATGGTGACACCAATAGTAAAAAAAAATTGCATGCCCTGCTTGCCTTTACATAGGAAGTCATTTGTATATACATCACCTGCTAGCAATTTCATCATTCCACACTAATAGCAGAAAAAAAACATTTATCATGCTTCTGCTGTCATTGGACATCTGGTTTTGGTTCATACACTCTGAAGTAAATTTACAACAGGGTTAAAACTACAACAAAACAAAACTGGATAATAAATGTGCAAGATACTGGAAGAACCCGTGGAAGAACCCTACAGAATGTAAAAAAATCCATTATTTTGAGGAACATCTAAAATTGAGAACTGCCTGCAAGTAACATACAGATCTTATTAAAGTTGTTTCTTCTTGAGCTATATACCGGTAATATCTTCTTGAAACTTATAACAAACTGGAAAATTCTCAGATTTCTATTGATACACTTCTACAATCTTCTTTCTCGCCTCTTATTCTTTCTGTACTATGTAATCTCTAAGGATGTTAGAAACAACTTTTTGATGATGAACATTATATTACTTAGTTCATGCTTAATAGTTCATTCATAGAGCTGCCTTAGCAGCTGGAAGACAAGTGTCATGATTTTCCAGGGATGTCTTAGATTCTGTAGGCTTTATTATGGCATGAACTCATTCTTTTATCATATGTATCTAAAGAATTTGTAGGTTAGGTGCAAAAACACATGTAAATGGGATGTAACGATAACTCTTATGTTCCAAAAACACATAAGTTAAGTTCATGATATTAGAAAAAATTGGGAAAGATTTTAGGAGCCATACTGAAAAAGGTAAATGCTTTCAGCCTAGTAAACAAGGTGGATAAACATAATTAGTCAATCTGTAATGTGATCACTTACATAGTGTACGAATCCCCAATAGTGGCCTATATAAAAGTGTTCAAATATTCTTGCCCACATATACATGATTATTTTGTTTGTATGCTTTCATGTTGTAGTGATTACAAGAACAGGTGCTTGTCTGACCAGCTCAACAAAAACACAGTGGTCTACCAGCAATTTACCCATTTAACCCATTCTCCTTTTGAACCAGCGGAAGTTGGATGATTTATGGTGAAGGAGAGAAAGAAGAAACAAACATCATTGTTCTGATAGAACTTGTTATAACAAATGTTGTTACTGTCAAAACGTTCTAACAATTATATAGTATTTTATTACTTCCTTCAACACATTCGCTAGCATCAATTGATAATATAAGGATGGAAATCTAATACTAAACATAGCCAGATGTCATCTAAATGAAAAATCTGTATGTCTATTATTTGGAAGAAATGAATATTAAGTCATTATTCACAAATACACATTTTACCTGCTGTATTTCCTCTAAAAGTTTTATAACTGCTTCCTGCTTTCTGTTTACCAGCTGAAGAGTGGATAGTGGCAAACCCAGAACTAACCGATAAGACAAGGTTCACAATCAACGGACTGCCAACTGGTTCTAGGATCTTTGTTAGAGTTAAGTCAGTGAATGCTGCTGGGCCAAGTGAGCCTAGATTACATCCTCAGCCTATTCTGGTCAAAGAGGTCATTGGTAAGTAATACTAAGAGCATAAGCCAGTAGGATGGAGTGTGGACTATTTTGTTGGATGGTGTCTTATTCCATGCAAAGGCTGATCCTGACTGTGCAATCTTTACAAGAAAAAAAAAACATATAATCGTAAGGGTGAAAAAAGTTATTTTAATATAATATATAAATATGAATTATTAAAGTTGCAGAAATGTTTGTAATTTTCCAAAATTAGAATATTGGAGCAATTATACAAGACATGTTATTTAGTGTACTAAGCAATTTATTACATTAACTACATGTTGGTGTATATCACAAATTAACATTTATTATATTGTTGAAAGTCTAAAACTGACAACATTACAGGTATGCTATACATGCAATGACACGCTTTTTTAATAGGGTTAATGACAAGTACTCATTTTCTTTTCGTATTCCCTAGTGCCTCCAAAGATTCGTCTTCCCCGCCATTTAAAACAAACATATATCAAAAAAGTAGGCGAGACTGTGAACCTTGTTATACCGTTCCAGGTAAGACATGCTATAAGTGTACTGAATGTAGTTATGGTTTTTTACTTGTGCTGGTGGAAACCGAAATCGAAACCAAACCAAAATATTTCAAATGGCCAAAGAGGAACTTTTTGCTTATTGCTTTGTATACATAGGTGAAGACATAGGTGAAGTGAGGAAGTGCTCAGATGGAAATGTGGTAAAATAGAGGGATTGGCACATGAAAAGTGTGGGCTAGCCCTGCCTCTTCTCAGCGCCATGCTCCAGAGGAGGGGACTCCTCTATTGTTAGTCTGTGTATTCTCATGCCTCAGTTGGAAAATACATATGTATGTAGAGTACGGCATATGCGGGAAAGAGTGTGAGATTGCCCAGTGAAAAAAAATTGAAGCATATGAGTGGGGGTAGGGAGAATGAGGTAATGGTGCAAAGTCTACTCTTGTGATCTTAGTATCGTGTTACTTAAAGAAGAGCTGAAACCTGACCTAGATGCAGTATTTATACATATAAAGTGTGAATGCAGTATATATGGTAAAATGTGCATATAACTCTCTATCTATCTATATATCAGAGGGCTTTTTAGATTCAGAAATGAAATTCATTCTCACTCTTATCATTCTCTTTAAGACTCCCTCAGACTCTCATTCATGTGCTCTCATACTCTCATTCACTCTCTCTCATGCTGTCTCAGCATGTCTCACTATCTTCTCCACCAACAACTTCCATGTCCCTGTCTCCTTACCATGCAGCTCTACCGCTTCTATTGCATCTTCTTGTTCTTCTGTCTTCTTTCTTCTGTCATCTTTCCTCATCCAATGCTCCATAAGGCCCTATTTCTTCATCAGCTTTTCCATGGACAGCTGTACATAGCCTCCTGTCGAACTTCTGGAAAAAGGTGGAGCCTCCGGGCACACTCTTTCCTCTGATTGGCAGAACGAGGGGTGGGAGATAGGCAGTCCGCGTGGGTCCACAGAAAGGCCAGAATAATACCGATAGATTTGCAGAGGTTAAGAGATGCTGTAATGCTTTTCTTTCTCAGCAAATATGCCTTTATTGTTTTAGCATCCCAGTGAACTTTAGCAAAATGGCATAGCTTACGGGCACGCTCTCTTCCCCGATTGGAGGAACAAGGGAGAGGGAGGCTAATAATCTTTTTCTTATGTTGCACAGTAATTCTTAAGAATTAAAAATAAAATAATTTGAAAAATGTAAATTTTAATCTATTTAAATTACTTTTTCATTTCTTTGTTAGGGAAAGCCAAGACCAAAAGTTTCTTGGAAAAAGAATGGATCACATGTGGATAAAACACAAATTAGTATCCGCAACTCTGAGTGTGACACCATCCTTTTTATTCGGAAGGCAGAGAAGAGCCATTCAGGAAAATATGATTTGAAAGTAAAAGTGGATACTCTTCAGGACAAGGCTTCAATCCACATTCAGATTGTTGGTATGGATACACACATATTGAGTTACTTAATCAAATGACCATGTGCAAACTCATCTTAGGTGCTCATCGGTACTTATTGTATAAAGTGATTTTCATGCAAAGTTTGAAAGATTACCTTATTTCCATAGCAACCAATGAAATATTTCTGTTGATTGCACCATACCATTGGTTGGTATGGTGATACGCTTTACACAGAACCCTGGATATGTGCAACCTGTGAGGGCTAAGAAACTAAATTGTAGTTTTATATGCCCTGAAAACACTGTGTAAATGCTACAGAGGTTTCCAAAAGTAGTGAAAGAAATCATTTGTACTTAAAGAATAAAGCAAAACTTGTTTTGGCCTAGGGTCAAATGTATGAAGTATTATCTATTTTTCCTGACTAATACCAAGCAATTCACAATGAATAAGCCATAAGCCTATTTGATTATCCTCTTTTTATTTCACTACACATTTTTTTACTACGACAATGTATGTGATATCAGAAACATGTTAGATACACTAAAGTAATTTGCAACCTATTTATATCCAGATCGACCTGGACCACCACAAGTTGTAGTTATCGAGGAGGTCTGGGGAGAGAATGTTGCACTAGAATGGAAGCCACCAGTTGATAATGGCAATGCCAACATTACTGGATACACCATTCAGAAAGCTGACAAGAAGACAATGGTGAGTCATTAAATGTGACTATTAACAAATGCTCAGTAGGTGGTGCATGCAATTTACAGTAATATGGTATGGACGTTTAGTATTAGATGGATTAGATAGATAAACCGTCACCGGATGAAAGGACAAATAGATGCAATCTCCTCCACCGTTGAAAAAAACCAGAACATAATAGATGAGTTTTACATAGGTTAATGCTAAGATGGGTTATTTACAGATTTTTGTGATAACCATTTGTTTCCTGTGGTGTCCTCATACCTGCCATTCTAGGGAAGTGTAAAATGTGGCATATGGCACATAGAGAAGACAGGGATACCTGATCACCCCATGCTTATTATTATTATTTTATTTATTTCTGTTTATTTGTTATCATCCTTTAGGCCAATGGACTGGTTACATTTCACTAGAATAATCAGAAAGCATGTATATTGTGATGATTGTTTTTTTTCGTACCTGTAGGAATGGTTTACTGTCTTGGAGCACTATCACCGAACCAATGCCACTATCTCAGACCTAGTCCTAGGAAATGAGTACTTCTTTCGGGTGTTCTCTGAAAATATGTGTGGTCTCAGTGAGGCAGCTACCAGGACTCCAAATAGCGCATTAATCGAGAAGGAAGGTTGGACGTTTCTTGATTATGATGTGCATTTCCAGTGCATGCCATTTCCTAAACCTCCTAGCATAGAGAGAATAAAGCATCAATCTTACTATTTAAAGAACACAATGTGCTTACTTACAAAAGCACCACATGCTCCTTGCATTGCATACCTGGTAGCTATGTGTGAATTAGTTATGCAACAACTAACCAAAGCTGGCAGAAGTTAGCTTTCTTTGAGGCTGTCCGGTGTACCCATGCATATTACACATAACCCAGTGCCAAATATAAATTACTTTCCAGAACTCTTTATTCCATTACAGGGACAAATACATTCAATACTTTTGGCCAATACAAAAATCATTAGATTTAATATGCTTTGCATGGAGCACATATGTTTTAATTAAATGGTCCCTAATATTGCCTTGCGTGTGATAGCAAAATAATATATTCCTACACTCAGAGAAACTGAAATACTCATTGAAAGCAAAGAAAATGTTCATTTTCCTTTTTGTTATTTTATTGTAAAACAGCTATGGTGTTTTTCTGATCAGGTAAAGCGTACAAGCGTCCCGAATACAAGGACTTTGATTTCACAGAGCCACCAGTGTTCACTCATCCACTCATTAATACAGTAGCTATTGCTGGATACAATGCTACTCTGAACTGCAGTGTCAGAGGAAATCCCAAGGTACATTAATCATACAGCCATAAAAATGTCAATTGCTGTGATACAGAGTGCAGTATTCCCATAATGATTACTCTGAAGAATCTGAACATATTTAATGAGACAGGCCGCAGTATAACATTTCCTCATTTTGCAATGTACAGTATCTAAACAGAGCAAATATTTGTTTTACATCTGTAAAAAAAACTATTTATTGGGACCAGGTGTAAGTTTATGGACTGTGTTTAATATATTGTCTGTAATATATATATATATATATGTAAATCATGTAATTATATTCTTATGCAATGAATTTGTGAAAGCTACCGTGTATGTACATTCTCAACGTCTCAGTAAGAAATCACACTGTTCCTGATGGGTTTTCTGCTATCTACAAAAGTACTAAAAAGAACTTAAAAACAATTTAAAACAACATCAATTTAGCAACTTAGCATAACTGATGGATTCATTTGGTGATTTTCACAGCCTAAAATAACTTGGATGAAGAACAAAATGATCATCGAGAATGATCCCAGATACAGAATGTTTAGTAATCAGAGCGTATGCACCCTGGAGATACGTAAACCCAGCCCCTATGATGGGGCAATATACACCTGCAGGGCTGTCAACGAACTGGGTGAGGCTGAAGTTGAATGCAAGCTAGAGGTGAAAGGTAAGATGTGTTGATGCACAAGTGCTTTTTAAGACTGTATCTCATAATACTCCAAGTACCCTTGTTTACTTTAGATTATGGTGATTGTACATTCTTCAGTGGATAGGACAAAGGGCTAGATGATTCTGTTCTAGGATGTCACAGTAACTTGAAAGCTAAAATGCTCCTAGAGGCTTTTAATTTAATTTAATTTTTAATTGTACTGTCTAGTATGCTTAGAATGTCTGTCATTTTTTCATATGACATTTAGTTATCTATGGCAAAAACGTATCAGTATCTGATTTTGTGTCACATAACAAGTGTCTTGCAAAAATTATAAATGAGATAAAATGTGCGTGATGAAATAATTATTTCTGGTAAGGGTTTGCACATTCAACAGTACTATGAACTATCCGTTTTATGCATCACTTACAGCAGAGTAGGAGGAATAGCACCTTTAAATACCCACAAGCGCATTTTTGTTTCCTGTTTCTCCTAAATTGTGTACTTGTTGTTTTGTTATATAATAAAAATGCTAGATTGAAAAAGTATTAAGTATTACAAAAAAGCCCTGTTGGTAAATGGGAGATCAGGCTGTCGAATCCCCATAATGTATCAGAGACACAGAGGTTTTTCCTTCTCCCACCCAAGCTCTCGGTCTTCCAGGAGATATGTTCATGCTAAAATCCATGTGCGCTATACGCGCTACAGATTCAGCTCCAGCACTGGCTCACACTAGTGTTCCACAGGGTCTAACAAGACCCACTAGTCTGGAGCTGTAGCTTTCCCTAAATGTAAGTACTATATGTTTTATTTTTCAACAGGGATTAAAGAATGCACTTTAATATGCATTCTTAATTAGTGGGGCCCTGTGGAACATTAGACTGTGCTTTAATTGAATGATTTGCTCCAGATTTTCTTAAAGTTTATGGACTTAAAAAAGAGTGACTAGATGGTCTCTTTACACAGGGATCCATGGAAAAAACCATATCTTGCTGGCCAACAATGATTATAATGCAGCCCTTCTGAATGCATTTGACTTCCCTCTATGCAGGGGGAATCTCATCTCCCAGGGTTCAGTGGTAGTGCAATAAAAATAGCCAATCTCTGATCTTGCATCTTGATGCAGACAAGGCAGCAAACTGTATCAGAGTGTTCACAAAACAGAACACAAATAGCTAAACACTCAGAATTGGGCTGTATTCCCCAAAAATCATCAGCACTCTTCATCAGACGTGGTGTTACTTCCACTCAACATAACCAATCGCAGCGCACATTTATGGACTAAGCCTGTGCGTTGAGTATGCAGATAGAAAAATATTCAGTGGTTAAATATTTTCTCCTGATGACAATTGAAACATTATACTGACGTTGGGTAATTATCATGCTGCATTTGTAATTAAAGTAAAGGAGCTTTGAGAAAGTTACTTTTTATATGTGCCTATTTGTGAAGTATGTAGTCACAAACTAAGAAAAGAAAACCGTTGGTAAATGAGGCGGAAACTGTTTATTCACCAAGGCCTGATACTGAAGAACACATTGGGGGTTTGAAATGGTATGTGTAGAACTGCAGCAGGTAGGTGATGTGATTGGTAAGAAGTTGAATGATATGACAGAGAAACCTCTAAATAAGAATAAGTATATCATTTCAAATGTTCTAATTCTGCAGGGTCATTAAGCGGAGAACCTTTCGGCCTGTGGAAACAGAAGCAGGTTTATTAAATAGATCTTACAGTTGGTGATATCGCTCACTGACAAATTCCCTGTTCACACCAGGCTACTCCTTGCATGTATAGCTTTTATTTGTAATCAGTGCATAGATTACAAATACTGTTTCATGGGAAATAATATCCATACATCTGTATGCCGAGATTATTCCATGAATGTATGTAACATAACAATGTCAACAAAAGCTTTTGTAATATAAAAAACTTGGTTATATTTCGTTGAACTAGAATTACCCAAATATCACAAGTGCGAGGTTGTATACAAAGGCCTCAACGTCTACAGACCTAGACAGTGTTACATAGCTATGTCTTTGCCTTTCACAAACCAATGTTAAGTGCGAAAGTCTTACATTTGCAAGTAATTCAAGCAGTTGAAAGATAAAAGTGAATGACAAATCTTCAGTTATGGTGTAACTTCTATCACAGGGAACATAAGGAAGTCAGGTAATATAGCAAATATGTAATGCTCATTTAAGAATTACATCCTTATGTGCCACGCAAACGCTTTTTCCTAAACAGATTTAGACTTTCTTATTCAATATTAAAGTGAGAAGATTTTACTTTAGACTCACCATTATTTATGATTATATTTAATTATATACCTTAAAGAATATTACATTCCATTTTTATTCATATATATATATATATATATATATATATATATATACATATATCTATATATAATATTAGGTATATTGATACTTTTTTTCTGTTGACACTCACCTTATTTTTGCTACAGTTAACCTGGAAAAATGCTTGATTTTGTAAAGCAAATATGCTATTTTGTGTGAATTAATATTTTCAGTTATTAATTTAATTTTGGAAATGCAATCGGTCCCCTCCCCGCTTTTACTTTTGACACTCTTCCACATTTTACATGTGACATCACTAAACATTTAAACTTTCATAATGACATCATAGCCTTTTCATTCCAGTAATTAATATTGGTTATTTTCACCTTTCTTTTTCTCTCCCTTAGTTGCACAATAAGGAATATTGAATGTGTATTGTCACCTAAGGTAAGCTTTCATATGGTCTTGTCATATGAAGCTTATGTCTGTTGTTGTGCATCGAATGTTTTCATCATGCGTTAACATGTCAATCTTGTTTGCTTCCCCCATTAAACCTTTCCTTTAGTTATCCATATATTCTAACATTAACTAGTTAAATATTACCAGCCTTTAAGAACTGTTTATAGTTCAGAGACCATTCATGTAGAAGGCATTGGATAAGTAGTGACTGGAAACATCATTACTATTGTTTTGAACATCCAAAATAATAGTCTAAAATGTTAATCAAACTTCTAATTTAAAATTACCGGTTTAATGTATCTGGATCTTTGGACCATATTTGTAATATATATTGTTACATATACAAAGCATTCAGAGTGCTCTGTTATGTAAAGACAAAGAAGTAATGTTCTTGTCTTGTTATTTCATATTTCATTTCCTAACATAGAAACATGGAAATGTATGAAAATATTGCTTCTTTTTCAATAGACTGGGTATTTACAGTAGAGTGGAATATTTAATTGAACTGACCTTACTATGCATCATAAAAAAGTCAGCCCAGGTGAACTTCTTCTGCAGAAGGGCTCTGATGGCCCTGCATAATACCTAGTTTATTCGATGATACTACCTTAAAGAATTCATCTGATATTAACTATGCATTGTGCAGGGTAAACTTTGTCATAACTGCAGGAGAGATTTGTTAGCTGCATAGTGAACTTGGGGAACTGTAATGTTCATCTTAAACGCAAATTAAGTGGTTTAGAAGTTTAGTGGTTATACTTCAAATAACAACAAAATAATTTACAAATACCCCTTGCTTGCGCTAATTATTTCAAGGCTGGGTTTAGGCATTTAGAATAAATATGATTTATGTTTCTGATTGCATGTTTCATTTATTTTCCAAAAGACAAGTCTCCTCACCCATATTGTTGACATGTTATCCATGGCCAAGAGTTAACAAGGCACTATAATAAAAATGAAAGCATATAATAACAACGAGCGTTATAAAAAAAACAAATAAAATGGATATTACCATTAAATATGCATTTTGTTTGTTGTTATATGGACCCCCTTTTATACCGCTACTAACATAATTCCCTTAATGTCTGGTAAGCTTCTCTTCCAGATTACATGCAAGTTAAGCACTGTCAGCACCCCACATCTAAACTCTAATGTGAACTGTTCACACGTTTTCATTGAGACAGACCCTTTTACATCTAAGGAAAGAATATCGATGAGCAATATCAATGTAATATCTGGTCTAAAGAAGTCACAAAACCAAGGGACATTTAAAGGTATAATGATGTAAAATGGGCTTTAGGCCAGTCAGAATCCAGGTGACCTACAAGATGCGAAGATGATCAAGATCAAGAGTTCTGATTTTAATATTTCCAATTTTGGTTCATAGGAGGGCTGACATTTTTCCGCCTTCTGATGCAAGGTGTGCCCCTGTCTGTCATTGATTCTTACATGCGAGAGATGAAATGAAGCAAGCAAGCAAAGCCATGAGTCCAGGCTTCTGGACTTCAGTTTGTGACCTTGAAATTGTGTCAATAATGTGTAGTTCTTTTCTGTACTGCGGTTTTGTTTTTTGTCTGATAAAAATGAACGCATGAATTGCTTTTGAAAAGTGCGTGAGAAAGAGCAGATCAGTATACAAGTTACATATTTTTTTCTGCTTGATTAGATTATTTTAACCATTTCAGAATCACTGGCGCCGAAAGGGTCAAATATTCACACTATATTATGAATAAGTCACAATAGCCAAACCTGTAGCAGCAGAATACTTTTGCTACAGGCTGAGTGCTATAACAAATAACAATTGCAGTGAAGTATACATCTGCCTTGTAATGGAATATACCAGATTGTACATCAGTGATGATTAAGTAGATACGATAGCATAAATTATGTGTTAGCAGTATAGCTACTTCACAGCATCTTTACAGCATCTTTCAGGTACATACGCAATAATAGGAATGCATAGCTTGTTTTCATTGGCTTCAGATCTGATAACGTATATGTACTGTGTAACTAATGTACAATAAAAAAGAAAGTGTTATGCACTATAGATATAGCTGTCTTTATTTTTTTTGGTCTGACTGAAATATGGGATTCTGCCTTGGTCTTTTCATTCCACATGTAGGCACTGAATGTCTGGTAATCTTCTGATCAAACATTAAGGTCACTGATGTGGTCAGCAACAAAGATCTACTACTGGACCCCTGGGCACAAACATAATAGAAATTAACAAAAAAAAACTATTGTGTTGCCATTGTGGTTTTCATAGAAAGATGTACATGTACAAATGTGAGGGTATTCACATCCCAATTGGAGGAAGGGTTTAGGAATTACAGCACTTTAATATGCAGCCCCCTCTTTTTCAAGGGACCAAATTGGACAATTGATTCAAAAGCTGTTTCATGGACAGGTGTGGGCTATTCCTTCGTTATCTCATCTCAGAGAGATAGCAGGAACATTAGGAGTGGCAAAATCAACAGTTTGGTACATTTTGAGAGAAAAAAAGAACGCACTGGTGAGCTCAACATAAAAAAGCCTGGACGTCCACAGAAGACAACAGTGGTAGATGATCGTAGGATGTTTTCCACGGTAAAGAAAAACCCCTACACAACATCCAGTCAAGTGAAGAACACTCACCAGGAAGCAGGAATATCATCATCCAAGTCTACCATAAAGAAAAGACTTCACAAGAGCAAATATAGAGGTGCAAACCATTCATAAGCCTGGAGAATAGAAAGGCCAGCTTAGACAAAAAAACATCTAAAAAAGCAAAAAAGCCAGCCCAGTTTTGGAACAGCATTCTTTGGACAGATAAAACTAAAATCAACCTGTATCAGAACGATTGCAAGAAAAAACTATGAAGAAGGCTTGGAACGGCTCATGATTCAAAGCATATCACATCATCTGTAAAACAAGGTGGAGACAATGTGATGGCATGATCATATATGGCATCCAATGGCACTGGGTCACTAGTGTTTATTTATTATGTGACAGAAGACAGACACAGCCAGATTAATTCTCAAGTGTAAAGGGATATATTGTCTGCTCACATTCAGCAAAAAAGATTTTAAGGCAAAAAGTGGAATATTTTGGAATGGCCAAGTCAATCACCTGATCTCAACACGACGAGCATGCATTTCACTTGACAAAACTTAAGGCAGAAACAAACAACAACTGAAGACAGCTGCAGTAAAGGCCTGGAAAAGCATCACAAAGGAGGAAACCTTATAATATTAACAACAAAATTACTGATCCTGACGGCAAGTATTTAATATTAGACATTACCATTAACCCCTTAAGGACAATGGGCGGTCCCTAAACCCATTGAAAACAATGCATTTTGAGCCCGTACATGTACAGGCTTTGTCATTAAACAAGCAAGGTATTTGCTTATTGATGTCTATGCACCAAATGACCTTGTGTTAAGAAAATGCTCTTTTTGCAAATTACAAACTGCTTCAAATCTTCTTCTAGGTGGTGCTTTCAATTATTTACAGGGCTCTTGGCAGAACAGAACTGAACTGAACTACAAAGCAACTGAACAACAGGAGGAAGGTATTGGTAACCCGTCACATAAACTAGTTTTGATTAACCCATGGTGGACCGTAATCCTTGATTTAAGGAATTAATGGACCCACAGCACATTATCCAGAATATACCACGTATTCTCCGCTTCACACCTCCCTCAAAAATTCTCAATCCCAGATAGAACTTTCAGCCTTGGTTTGCACTCCAAACAGGATATTCCTCTCTTACCTAACCAACAGGGATGATTTCACAGCTATGCTGGAGACATCCTGGATTTAGTTGTAGGTGACAACTAAAAACATATTGATAGCCACCTACCATTTTGGGAGACCTTAATGGCGGTACTGAAAGGACAAATTATATTATACACTTCCTCCAAACGTAAGGAATGGCACACAAAAATTCCAAATACTCAATGACTCCCTCCCAAAAGCCTTCCAGTAATATAAAAAGACCCAGGATGGGCCCATTAAGGTCCATTATCTGCAATGCAACCTACATTCTACTAGAAAACCCAGAGGATTACATATCCCAGGCCTTCAACGAGTCTCTACTTCCCTAGACTACTTGGGTGTCACATTTGCCATCACGCAGGAGCACACAACGCAGAAGTTCTGTACCCAGACGCAGCCCAGACGGGTAGTCATACAAGCCAATATCGGTACAGGGAACAGGTAGGCAGACAAGCCAATTATGGTTCACAGATCAGGACAGCCAGTTACAAAATCGTTAGGCAAGAGGGAAGTCAGGCAAGCAATGGGTCAAAAAACAGAATATCAGGAATCACACACAGCAAACACAGTAAAGCAGGAGTACACTAGGGTGCCTCTGCTTAGCAGTTCCGGATTTTTAAATCCTGGACCTGATCTGCTCCACCCCTTTGATGTGCGTCATGGGCATGTCCCACTGTCACACATCACAGGTGCGCCTTCAGCAGTATCTCCCCAATGGGACCGCACATCAAACTGTCATCGGGTACGTACACGCCACCTAAAGACTTTGCATTAGCATGCAGCAGCCTGCCTGCCGGTATCAGGTCAAGGCTTGGCTGAAGGCCAAACCTTCCCAGGTTTGTCCGGAAACTTGGAATAAAACAGCACAGGAGACTCATGGCTTTTTTCTGTATCATATACCTTCTAGTCTTCTAAATACTGCATAGGTTTCTTAACATTAATTAATTCTTAATCCAGAATGGCCTGCACTATGTATTCAAGATAAGAATCCACTCTTAAAGTTTTCTTAGTGAATGTGTTACAGGTAAAGGGCTTGAGCAACAAAACATGAAAAACATGACAAACTTGTCAAACTTTACCCCAGAGTGGTAGCAACTGGTCCCTAATGGTCCACCAGAACTGAGTTCTAGTTGAACAAGGACGGCAAAAAAGAGTGGTAGCTCTAATTGGAAAAGAAAGGAGAGATTTTAGAAGCTTCACGAAAGGTGTTATTCCTGGCGAATTCTACTCATGGAAGAAGTTGTGTCCAGCCAGCCTGGTGCACCAAATGTGTCTAGAGATAATGTCCTGGGAGCATCAAGCAAAAGGGTGTCCTAAGTAGCGGATGATTGAACAAACATAGTGTCAGTAGGCAATCTGAAACAATATGAAATAACGAAATTAAATCTAGAGAGAAATAATGACCAAGAACAACTTCAGTTTAAAACTTCTTGGACTATAATCCCGTCTCACTATACAGATATGTAATTGATAGGGTGAATAGTCTAACGAGATCTATTCTAGAATACTCACAATCACTAGTGAGTCTCCTCTTCACTCCGATGTCACAATCACTAGTGAATCTCCTCTTCACTCCAATGTCTAACATCCTGGACCAAATCAAAGAAAACCCATTACTCTATTCCACTATCTGTGCTTCAAAACTCATAAGATCTCATAAGAATCTACAATGGCAATACTCGTGATTCCTTCCTCTGGTTAACACTCCCCAGTTCCAACAAGGGGAGACCCATATTCACTTTGGTCCAAACACAGTCTAATTTGAATTGGAGACCTAACATCAGAGATACACTTCAGTGTCCTGAAAGTTCCATAAATGAGCAAATACATAAATCTTAGCTGCTGGGCCCAACACTATAGGACCAGAGGTAAAATAAGATCCACCAAGTATGTGACAGTCCGTCCAATTCACTACACTCCCTCCAGCATTTGAGAGCTTTGAGTTGACAAGAATCAAATGATTACTTTTGATAAATGAATGAGTTTTACTCGGCTCCCACAGATGCTGTGAAGACAGGGCTCAATATGAAGTAAGAGGAAGGAGGAGGTGGGGAGAAGCAGGTAAGATGCACTGATGATGGGAGAGTGAGTGTGTGTGTGTGTGTGTGTGTGTGTGTATGTATCTATATGTATATGTAATTGTACTGTGTTATAGTCATTGTGTGTTACTCGTTGCACAATATGTCTCAATATCACAATGGAAAACACATAGGAGATCATGCTTACTATTATATACAAACAAGTGTTTAGTTACAGGGCGAGGGGACACTGAAGAAATACTGCACCCAGTTGCCACTTAACATACATTATATATATATTATGTGTAGGTCAGGTTCCCATCTCTGAATGTGGGTTAACGTCTGTATATAGGGAACTATATATTGCATTTTAATACACAAAATTCCCCATATTTACACAAGAAAAACTGGGCTATTGGGCAAGCAGTAGATCCATGCCAGTGGCTGCTATAACACTTTTCCAGGATACATATATCCCGAAGTGTGCAATTTGATGTACTACAATAGTCTAGACACAATCTAACGCACTTTGAGCACTTTCTGCACACAATGTAACCGGGAAGCAGACATCAGAAGGGCGTTCTCTGCTCCCGTCGGCTCCAGGGTGACAGATTTGCTGCTGAGCTGTCATTGCAGATAGCAGTCCTTAAAATCCCTCTGGTTAGCAGCGCTCTACTTCCGGGAGTGGAGGGTTCGGTCGGCCTTTCAGTTTGCTGGGAGCCTCCCCGGAAAAAGCTCATACACAGAACACCAAAACACAGCTGAGCAGGAAGAAGTCGGGGATCGGGGCAGCTGGGGAGGATGGCGCCCCCCGTGTGTGTGCAGGAGCCCCTCACAGCCCTGCAGCTGAAGCGCTTGGAGGAGCACAAGTACAGCGCTTCCGGGCGCTCCCTGACGGAACCTTTAATGCAGATCTACTGGAACTGGTTGGTAGAAAAGGTCCCCCTGTGGTTGGCCCCCAATACCATCACCAGCGTGGGGCTGTTTCTGAATGTAGTTACCACGCTGATTCTCGTCGCCTACTGCCCCACGGCCACGGAGGATGTAAGTTGTTGGAGTTAAAGGGGCCGCCACTAGTGTTTTGGGTAAACTTTGGGTGGCTGGTGGGGGTCTGATGTCATGGATTATATTCATTCTAACGGTGATGGCATGCACAGGGTTAAATTATTTGTACGTTCCCCACGAGCAAAGTGCAAAGGTAAGAAGGAGAAACACGCGAGTTCTGGAGGAGAGGTCACGGTGTATAAATGGAATGCGAATGGGATCCCTGGTGCTAACGTGATATTGTCAGAACTGCCCCCCCCCTTGCAATGAAACAGTGAATGCACTTGCTGTAATACAAATGTTATGAGAAGTGTTATGAGATGTTTCTTTGTGACATTGGCAGAATAGATATGGGGTTCAGAACGCACAGTAGATACACATGTACTAAAAAGTGTCACTAAAAGATGCCTTTTTACAGAAAACAGTGACATTCACACAAAAGGACGGCGCTTCTCTCTATGTGTACGTCAATAGGTTCCTAGGTATGGGAAGGAGGCATTGTGTGCGATCAGTACTCCGTCATGCTACGTTTAATTACAGAGCAGTTAATATATGACAAATATCTCATGCATACCTGGTAATAAATAACAGATGCCATTAGTACCATCATGAAGGGATCCACTAGTGCACCATGAAGCCTTAAGGACCCCCTAAGAGCTACACAACTTTGTATTGTGGCCTATGGTATGTACTTTGCAGCAATTTATACAGGATAGAGTATACATTATACAGTTATAGAGTATAATGCTGGCAATAACACTAGTAACTTTGTAGGGGGGTGAAATGCATAAGTCAGCAACTGAGTAAAGAAATGTGCATAGGGCTTATCCACAAAATAGTGACCTGGCTTGGCTGGAACGTTCAGCTTAGCATATGGACCACGTGCCATGCTTGGCCAGATCTGATGGATAAACACTCCAGGGTTGGCCCTTCCTAAGCGAACTTCTTTGTGCAGTTCTCATATACTTCACTTTTGAGGTCAGGCTCCATGTGCTTCAGAAAGTGCTTTTTCATGTGGATTTGTGAGGATGTAGAATGTGCTTTATTATATGATCATCTTTAATTATTAATGGTCTGTTCTGTTTATTTACTGAAATGTTTTATTTTATTCATATGCCAGCGTGCTGCCATTGACTCTCCACCCCAACGTGACAGCAGTTAGGGTGACCACATCAGCCATGTTTTCCAGGACACATATAATTTTTACATCTTGCTGACCAGCTCAGATAAGTCCGTTATACATCCCCCATACTGTAAGCAGCACTTTACTGGGCTGGTCAGCAATATGTAAAAATTATACGTGTCCTGGAAAACATGGGCGATGTGGTCACCCCAAGCGCAGTACTTCCACCTCACTTGTGTGTCTGGGTATGGATAATAGAATGCCTCAGTCTTACTCAGCCAGCTAGAAACTCTGACTAATAGAAGTCTACGGAGGAACAGACTTCAATAGCATTGTCATAAAGAATCCTCTCTGGCATTGCCAAAATGTCACATGACTGATGACAGCCTCGTGATCTATAGATAAAGGAAGTTTATTGAAGAAAAATGAAACAAAACAAATTTTTTGTCAATCCAAACCTTTATACTCAAGGAGAAAAAGTCTTTTTCATGGGACTTTACCTTTAACACAGTTGACAAGCCGAGCTTGAGTATGGTGAATAGACATGCTTAACTTCTGGGATCTCTCATGCCCAAACTTGATGTGTTACATTGACACACAGATGACGGCAGGTACTTTCTGGCTTCTAGAGCAACGAAGTGCCTCTGTAACCCTCCACACATCTAACTTAAAACACATGCTTACCTTGCCAGGAGCCTGACCTCTTAGCTCCTTGCGCAATTTGCTGCTGCGGCACATAATTTTGCGTTACGCAACCCCACTGTGCTGCTTCTGCGCGCAGGCTAGAAGTGATCCAGTCCGGGGAGTGGCATTGCCCCATCCCTTCTTCACCAGTGCCCTGACGCCTAGCCTGTGGCAGTTCTTAGCTTTTAATACTTTAGGGGGTTCCACTAATCCACAGTACTTTGCTTTGAGTGACAATGAGTTCTTGCCTTTTGTGCCAGCAAATTTTGGTATCTAAAAAGTGTACTTGTGTTTTTTCACCTTTACCCATATCCATTCTGCTAGAAAACAAGAATTTTCTTTTGGAGTTGAACTTCCTATTAAGTGAGTTCACACAATGCATTGCGAAATTACTACACGGGACAAGAACACATCTTCCTGTGTTATACCAGGTCACAGCTGCTGCACCGGAAAGTTGTGCCCTTAGTAGATTAGGTTTTGTAGCATAATTTGCAGTGGAGTAAAGTCTGCTTCTCTGTTACTTTATCTGAACGCGCTGTGTAGAAAAAAAATATATAACATTGTTTTTTTTTTATCTGTACATTGTGCTTGCATTGTTAGTTTAGGTTGTTCATTTACTAAATTGTGAGTTGCAGCTGAAATATTTCAGCTCACCAACTTCACTGTGGCAGAATGTACTACAGCAGTATTGTTGGTGCTGTATAAATAGAACATGCAGGAGTAAGCTGTTTAATTATTTAACCTTAAAAACAATGCATAGCGCATTGGTTAAAGTAACGAGTTTATATTCAAGAATTCTTTCCACGTTAAAGTGGCTGCAAACTTTTTTCTCTCTTTAGAAAATATTTTAAAATTAAGGATGATCTTCAGTTGAGAATTCAACTGCCTGAAATGGACACAGCAGGCTCCTGTACTTTTGAAGCATCTTCGTTTTCAGCAGAGTGATAAACTACCACTCGAGCCATATTCTCATGTTAATTAAATACAGTGAGAAGAAAAAGTATGTGAACCTTTTGGAATTACCTGCTTTTCTGCATTCATTGTTCGTAAAATGCGATCTGATTTCCATCTGAGTCACAAGTATAGACAGCAGGGGTAGGCACCAACATGGCTCATGGTGGACATTTACAGGAATCAGTGGTGGACAAATTAATGATATTACATGGACCTTCCCACAGACACTGATGTCCTGGTATGAAAGATTTGCCTCTCCATGATACAGACACGATGCGCTTAAGCTAATGACACCCAAACAAGGATAATCTTTCATATCTTTATTGAACAAAAAAAAACAGCGTGGTCCTCAAGGGGTTAAAAAGTGACTTGATTTTCTTGAAGCAGCCTCTTTGTTTTCTTTACACGAATGTTGTTTTCTTTATACTATATGTTTATCCCTGCCAAGTATTCAGCTGTATTTGCGTAGTGTCCCTGACACGGTTGTATACGATTTCCAAAAATCTACTATTTCTGGTGGTTCTAAGTAATCCCTGCCTTTTATTGATTTTTGTTCAGTAAATAAGATAAGGAATAGATACAGTCTGATAAAATAGAATGCTTAGAGAGAACGGACAGGTACAAAGTTTCATTTGTTAATGGCCTGGTGTGCTCTGGCATGCTCTGTTTAACGCTCTTTGGAAGGCCTCGATACTTACATCCCTGGGACGTAGTGAAGTGTGTTCAGTGACTAGCTTTTGCCTTGGAACACCTGGTTCTCTGGGAACAAATTAAGCCTCCTATAAGTTGTTGAACATTTTGTTTTTGAGCATTGGCCCTGAAATAGGCCTCCCTCAAAGCACCACTGGGCAGGTAGACCTATTCTCAGGTTACACGCCGTTCCTTTCTCATTCTGTATAACCCTGCCAAGCCACGTCATTGTGTGCAGTACAAAGAGGACTTGTGTGGGAATGTAGAACTTTCTTGCAGTTAAAGTATGAGGGGAAAAAAATGTAACCTTTCACCAGGAATGGGTTTTTAAGCAGGACCTGAAACCGGCAAAAGCCTTGCTAGTATACGTATGTTTCAGTGTGGCTGAGAGTGGTCCGTAGTAGTTTTTACAGTTGTCAGTGTGTTTAGATTCACATCAGTTAAGCTGTGTGGGTCATTCCAGTGGCATATTCTTGCCTCGGCCTAGGGTGGCAGTTCCAGAGAGGTGGTAGAAATCCCCACTGTAACCAACTCATATACACGATGGTCATATGAGTGGTCATATGTCTGACATATGAGATTTAAGTGGTAGAGGGGAAAGAGATGCTCTCATTTTTAACCCCAAGGGACGAATGCTTCCCCATAAAGGGAATTGCAGGTCTCGTTATGTACTACGGCAGTATTGTTGGTGCTGTATAAATAGAACATGCAGGAGTAAGCTGTTTAATTATGTAAGCTTAAAAACACCAGCAAATTCAATTAATTTATGCAATTCTGCTCACATAACTGTTCTTCTCCTCAGGCCCCATTTCCCATTGCTGGACGCCATAGATGGGAAAACGGGCTGTTATGTCCCCCCCCCCACTTAGCATGAGCATCATTAACTATATCTTTGTAATCTGCAAGCCAATAGTTTGTTCCTCTACACGTTATAAATCAAAGTTTGGACAATTCACTATCTGTGCCTATGGGACTTTGCTCTTAAAGGTAAATGTATTGCTCAATAAACCTGAAATGTGAAAGCATAAGGTTCCTTTAAGGACCAAGACATGTCTTTTAATCACGCCTTTCTAAAACAGCTCAATTTAACTTCAAATAAAGTACCGTGTTTGCTCGATTATAAGACGACCCCCCAAATCTGAATATTAATTTAGGGAAAAAAGAAAAAAGCCTGAATATAAGACGACCCTATAGTAAATGTTAATTCATCTAAACCCCATCTGTGCCCCATGATATGCCTTTTAACCCCCTATGTGCCACTCTGCCTCCAGATATGCACCGGTGCGGGGAACTCTGATCTCTGACTGCAGCGGAAGTTGTCTACGTGAATCGCGTAGACATCTACACGCTGCCCCAACTATACACCGGGGACTCAGAAGTACCGGTAAGTGGGGCGGGGGCAGGAGGATCCAGGTCCCCTGCCGCTGCGGGGGATCTGGATCTTAGTCGTCTCGTGGTCAGACCTATTTGAGGTCTGATTATAAGACGACTCCGATTATAAGACGAGAGGTATTTTTCAGAGCATTTGCTCTGAAAAAAACCTCGTCTTATAATCGAGCAAATACGGTAAATGTAAAAACATTTTAAAAAATTTCAAGTTTACTTATTAGGAGTTTAATACAGTTAAGGCAAACGAAACAAATACACCCAAAGTGCCTGAGATTTTAGTTTCGTGTGTGTGTGTGTGTGTGTGTGTGTATATTAGCTTTAGGGTCCAAACAGTTGTTTACACACTACGCAATTTGTTTTTCTGATGGATTGGTAGGTAGTAAAGTTTTTATTTTTAGATTCCTACATGGGCTTTGATCAGCATTCAGAATCACAGTATGTGTGGTCAGTGAAAAAGCTAGCATCATATTAACAGTCCTGTTAATATGCAATTGTATTGTTTATACCCCTTTTGCTTTATTTTGTCCAGAGTATTGATATGTTTTTATATATTCATTTAGTTACAAATGGACCCCGTTTAGAGAATATTATTGTGACTGCAATATTACATTGACTTTCCTGTCCCTGCCGCTGCGAGTGAGCTCTAAATTTTGCTGCAAATGTGCTGTTATTCTTGGGAGACTTTTCCAATATCGTGCCTAGGGTTTGAAGCCTTTAAATATATTTTTTTTAGGAATTTTATAACACTGTTATTTGGAGCCTAGGTTTCAGTAAATGGTAAACCATATATTCACAGGAAAGAATTCACTCGCTCGGGTTGAGGGAAAGGTAGAACTAGTACCATGGTTAAATGTGGTCTGGAGAAACCGGGTGGTCATTCTTGAGCTGAGGTGATATATGAGGTACCCATAGGGTATACTGGGCCACCATAACCAATAAGCATGCTTTTTTGTTCTAAATCTAAAATAATGTAGTATTTCTGCTTATATAACTGTTCTTCTCCCCAGGCCCCATTTTGGACCTTCATACTGTGTGCAGTCGGACTTTTCATTTATCAGTCATTGGACGCCATAGATGGGAAACAGGCTCGAAGAACAAATAGTAGCTCCCCACTTGGGGAATTATTTGACCATGGATGTGATTCAATTTCAATAGGTAATCAATCATTCACACCTTTCATTCTGTGCTGCGACAGACATGCAATTCATAATGGTCTGCACCAGATCTATTTACCTTGTGATGTTTTTACTAACCTTTTATTGTAAATTGTGTGAAGTAAAAAAATAAGTATTTCAGAGGGTGAGGGGTGTTGGATAGAAAAGTACTGCCAACTGTTGGTATTTATTCACTTTGTTTTTTGTAGTGTTTGTGTCGGTGGGGACGATTGCTGCAGTGCGACTCGGAACACTTCCCGGCTGGCTTTTCTTTTGCTGTTTCATAGGCATGTTTATGTTCTATTGTGCTCAATGGCAGACATACGTGTCGGGAACACTGAGGTTTGGAAGGTACGTAAAGTCTGTTATACTGAAAAGTCTGCCAAATTTTCTTACAGGGCTACTGTGCCAACAACCCTACTGGCTGGCCGGCTACCTTGTTGTCAACCGTAATTATTTGATTTTCCTTTTATTTTAGAATAGATGTCACTGAGCTCCAGCTGTCGGTAACAATAATGTTTTTGGCAACTGCGTTTGGTGGAACACATTTATGGGACTATGAGGTAATACATCATTCCGTGGCACTGAAACAAATATGTATATGTATGCCTTGTATACATACATTAGTATGGCTACATGGTAGTAGTTATAAAGCAAATGTCTCATCATCACTAATCATATTGTCTAAGGAGGAAGCAGTGGGCCAAGTTTAAACGGCGCCACTGTTTAGCTACCATTTCTTAGTTTTACTGTGCAGAGAATAGGATAACATGAATTGCTTAACCGAGACTCTGAGAAATGTCTTTGTCGCATGCCTTAGACATTACTTTGCTTACATAAATACGGTTATTCCACAATTTACTTGATAAAGGTTAAACACAGACACACTCGCTTTCCTGAGTGACACTTTAGGTAAAGGGTGGAGTAAGTTTTTGAGTAAGGAATATATATTCTCCTCCACTGACTTTACTGGGCAAACTCATCTTTACCTTGGGAACGCAAACATTGACTGGTTTGCAATGATTGCTAATGCAACCCCCACCCATAAAAACAACTGCAGTCCCTTACAAAGGCATTGAACCCAGTGCATAATACTCACTTTATATACAGATTTTCTCATTGACTAATACAGGGAAGTCCATTCAGATCTCAGGATATACATTATCTGGATGTATTTAGCAGGGATTTAACTGTGTGAGCCGAATGGGATGAATATTACATAACATTTATTACTTAACCCCTTCAGGACTGGCACTGGCAAACTGCGTCTTCCCTTGAAGACCGCAGTTTTTTTTTAAATATTTAAATTCCGTGCTCGTGATTCGCTGCAAAGCATTCACATGCACGGAATTGAGTGGGAGTGGCTGCTACGGATCGCTGGGGACACCAACGTACCTGGTACGTCCCGGTCTGCCGGTGACCTTTGACCCGGAAGTACCAGGTACGTCCCGGTCTTGAAGGGGTTAAAATGACAGTAGTGCACTTTTAAGGGAGAGTATAGTGTACTAACACCTGCTTAAAAGCACAACATAAACCAGGACAAACATCTATAGTTGCCATGTCCCTGAACACAAACCATCAGATTAGTAATTCTTGTTGTTTTTTTCATTTTCTGCTGCCTTTGGAAGAAAATAAGTGTTTAAGGTAACTAAACCAAACTGAGTATGAATGGACTCTACTCGTATGTTTATTGTGTACTTGTCTGTATCTAAATATAATTCCATAACTCCCACTGTATGTGTTAAATTCAGCATTTTCAGTATAATTATCACTATCTGAATTGAAACACATTAGACCAGGAGTAGTAAATTGTCACTACAGCACTTTGTGTTTTGATAGGCCAATGAGCTTCTGCACCAAGAAAAGGTAGCTTTAGCATATTTAAATGATTGAACTATACATTATGCAGGACCAGCTCAACTTTTCTCACACAACTTTGCCACATACTCTCCGACCAGTTCACACTCAATTAAAAATAAAACCAAAGTAGGACTCCCAGCTATGATACAAACATTAATACATTGGTATTTCTTTCAAAGATTCCCATGACTGGACTACCTCTGAAAACTATCCCCCTTCTTGGGATAGTGGGAGGAACAATTTATTCCTGCAGCAACTATTTCAGAGT
Organism: Spea bombifrons; assembly: GCF_027358695.1. Classification (NCBI taxonomy): domain Eukaryota; kingdom Metazoa; phylum Chordata; class Amphibia; order Anura; family Pelobatidae; genus Spea; species Spea bombifrons. The sequence continues at coordinate 39,228,069 of NC_071090.1, forward strand.
CATCCTGAGTGGTGGAGTTGGCAAAAATGGATCAACCGTTGCAGTAAGTATCCAAGCAAGATTGTAAGATTGTGTTGAAGACAATTCCTTTCCAACTATTGTATGCAATTTCTCTTCAATTGTTATAATATCATGTGCTGGTGTGTATCGGTATAGATCAAAGCTGTTCCAGAATACTGTACATGATGTTCAAAACTGTGTGTATTTATGATAACATTTGTGTCCTCGTTAACAGGGGACCAGTGTGCTGTTTCCTGGACTGCATATTGGATTAGTTCTCTTACTGGCGTTAATGATATACAAGAAATCAACAAGTGACCTGTTTTACCAGCATCCAAGTCTTTATACGTTAACATTTGGATTTGTGAGCGCCAAGATTACTATTAAACTAGTGGTAAGTCTGCCAATTTTTCTAGCAGCAAATCACATGTGCTGGATTTGCATGATTAGTGCGTAAAGAAGAGAATGTAAAACGGTACATTTTATTTAACCTGATTCCTCTGGCTTTTCATTGTTTGCAGTGAACATTTTATTATTATTTTTTTTGCAAGCTACCCTTGCAGTGTATGTTTGCTTTACAGTATATTTACCCTTCCACTCTCATATAATGGATGTTATGATTCTCCATATGGCATTAAACACTCACTTCATCTTTAAAGGATAGGAACCAAACTTTGGTTTACTTTCTATTAAAGACACTGTTCCACCTATTCTGTTGAAATGTAATACTTTTTTTGCTCATTGCAGCATTAGGAAAATTATTCCTAGGACTGTTCAAAGCAAAAATCATATACAATTTTGCCTCCTTCATATTTTTTACCAGAAACACTATATTGTTTTTGCCGCAAAAGCAGGCCCTGACAGATTTTTGCAATTAATATTTTCTCTAAATGAAACCGCACATTTAATTCAGGAAGAATTAAATGATCTTTCACACAAGACATTGTAGAATGAGGCGGTAGTGTAAAATCAGAGGTTTAGATGTAATGTAAGGAAATGAAACATCCCATTGGGAGTGGCAGAGGCTAATACAGTGAGGGAATGTAAACATGCATGGGACTGGCATAATACTTTCCTGAATCTAAAACAAGACCAAGGGTTAATCATTGTCCGAGTCTTAAATCAGGGAAAAATGAGCAGACTAGATGGAGGGAATGGTTCTTATCTGTTCTCTAACATGTTTTTATGAAAATGGGGATATTTGTTTTCCTGGTGTACTATGCAGGAGATGAGGGCCAAAGTGCTGGCCAATTAAACATTATACATTAAATAAACAATAATAATGACATTACATTCCATGCTAATGCTAACATATCATGTTCCTATTTATACACGTTTAAATGTAAACTTTTTTATATCTTATCTATGTTGTCCTTAGGTGGCTCATATGAGCAAAAGTGAAATCTATCTTCAAGACACCGCATTCATTGGACCAGGTCTCTTATTCCTCAACCAGTATTTTAACAGCTTCATTGATGAATACCTTGTTCTCTGGTGTGCAATGGTCAGTAGTAACTAATACAGTTCTACACAAATAGTCTAAGATAGTTTTAATACGATCATTAAAAATGGATGGAACTATTAACCTATACAGTTATACAATGCTGTGATGCATCATGTTTTGTAAAATGGATGTCTAGGATAGGGAAGGATTTATTGTATTGTTTTCCATCTCCAAAAATGTGATAAATTACACTAACAACTGTGATTTTACCATTGCTTGGAGATATAAAATGTGCCCATGTGTCATGGCTGTTAAAAATGTCTTGGCAGAATTCTACTACCTAGTTTCTTTTGTATGAATGGTAATTTTAATAGGGAACTGTTTTGCAGTCACGCTGGATTTATTATTTTTTTTTTTTTTAACAGTCTTCTTATATGTAACTGAGAATCAGATAAAAGTTTTTCCGATCTAAGTAGTTTTCTGATGCAAACCAGCACATCAAAAATGCTTAAAGGTTGATGGCGTGAAGTTGAGCGGCAGGGATACATTATTCTTGACACACACAGAAACTTTGTTTGGCATTCAATGCTGTTAAGGATCAATGAAAAAGTTGGAAACTTAACTATGCAGAAAATAACCAGCACAATCCTGTATAAATGCTCATTATGCTTTAACTTAATGAAATTCAATCGTTCACGGAACCGGTCATAACAGCATATGCTAAGAGATTACTTCTACGTGTAATGTTACTTGTATGTCTGCAAGTGTCAGTATGGTATTCAACCCAGGATGTTTTATTTTCCCTCTTGTTAAATATTTGGATATTAAATGGCCTATAGTTAAATAAGCTTGTCAGCATGCAGGAGCAAATGTCAAATAGCTGTTAACACGATGTTACAGGTGCCTTGCCTCCCAAATAGACACAAATAATAAAACTTAGCGCATATATTTATATAGATTTAAACAAAAAAATCAAAAACTGGCATGAGTTTTTGTGGACTACAACTAATTTGACCCTCAACCAGAATGGTGATGATGGTCATCAGAGCTGTAGACCACAAAAGGTGTCATACTTGTGGGGGGGGTTTTCCCCTCTAGATTATGTGGTATAAGTATGGTATGCTTCCCATCTGTATATTGTGTATGGCACCTACATAAGCTTTACGTGTAATCTATACATATGTACAACCGCAAATATATAGGATACATTTACATAGGAGGCTGGGGATTTTTAGCAATATTTAACTGTTCCTTTTTGGTTACGGATACAGAGGAAAATAATATGAAAGGAAGACAATTATATACAATATGTATGTATTTATGTAACCTATAAGGTTGTCACCTCAATTTAACTCTTGCAAAACTAATACTTGCCTGGTTTCGTTGAGGTAAAACTGTGTCCTAACCACAGTACCCAAAGGGTTGAGAAGAGCACTATGTACTTCCATTTATTGTTTTTCATTTAACTGGTATATGTTCTCTTGTTTTGCAGGCTATTTCTCTATTTGAGTTGGTCAGATATTGCATAGCTGTTTGTCTACAGATTTCAGCCCATCTCCGAATACCTATCTTCAGAATCCCTTCTAACCAAGCAGCGGAACAGGTTCAAAAACAAAAACACACTGACTGACTGGTTGCCCAAAAGGAGGAAAAGAACCAAGGGGCAAGCTTATCTTGCTACAAAAAATAAAGGAGTAAGGGGGAATAAGCGGCAAATAATTGGCACGCAGTTTTCTTTAATTCTAAAAGAAGTAATTTAAAATGTTAGTCAATCATATGCAATATATAGGTAATTTTAGTTAGCATAAGGGTGTGAATTCTTTCTGCTCCCTTATAACTGTGGTACGCTCTGCATTATAGAGGAGAACTTTAACTGAATCAAGTGTGCACTGCGTGTAAATAATTTACACAAGCCCTCTGAGAATGCTGCAATTATAACTAATATATAACAATTGCTTATTTTAATTTACTTTATGTAATTATTTCTTGCCAATCCGTACGCTTTTATGTTTTTACCAAACTAACTTAATTTTAATTGTTCATGCAAATTATTTCATATTAATTAATCCGTATCTTCTCCTCCTTATGGGCATTACCAAATTCTGTCATTTTTAAAAGTGAGTGGAATTTCTTTTCCAAATATATTTTAATGTGGTTATTTATTTCTAATGACTAAATCCAGTATACAGAAGATAAACATCTCTTGAAAGTATTATTTAGAAACATAACAACGTTAATTTTGTTAGACAATCATTTATTTAATATGTCCAATACTTTGAAACACTGAACCCTGTTAATGAACTAATTGTACAGTTATAAACTGTAAAGTGCTTATTTTTTATTAAATTGAGGCCATGTGTGTTTTGGGAGTTTTTTCTTGCCAGCTATGCTAGATGCAATGTCCGTTCAGAATGCTTAACAGAGATGTAGAATTTTTGAAACATTTTATTCACTAGTTACTAGTTCACTAATTATATATATTAGTGTAGAGCATGTGTTGGTAAGATGTATATTTAAAAAAAATACATAAACCTCTTTGCTGAATTAACACAAAATGTTTGACCACTCACAACAATAATTCAACTTTTTTTTTATGAAGTTGTGTTATAAAATAAAGCATTTGTGTCAAACGTGGTGTCCTGGTTTAGAGAAGAAAAAACAAACATTAAACTCTGGAAAATACCTCAACATTACCCTGAAATAGGGATTAGGGTACAAATTGTTCAATGGTAATAATAACTGTAATTATATCATGTTGCATAGGTACAAGTAATACCACCTTCAGTGAACCATCAGAATAACATTGACTGAAGAGACTTGCGAACACTTGCCATCTCTTGCTGTTGCTGACAGAAGAAAGAGAAAGAAATAAGTTAAACTATTTTTATATTTATGAATTATTATTGTAATAAAGTTTCCAGGAATACTGTATCACATGCAACACTCTAGCTTATTACAAGCCTCATACATACTGTGTCCATCAAAATCTTCTTTTGCAACATAGCCATTTCCTTCCTCAGTTCATTCTGTGCCCCAGTGAGGAGGTCTTCGTGGTTTTTCTCCAGGTCATTCATGCTCTTAACATAAAAATATATGAATACTATATGTAATTATTCCTAGTGGTGAGTTGTGTAGTTGTAGTAGGAGATGTCTTAAAAGGGAATATCTCACATAATCATTTTGTATCAACCTTACCCTATTCCACAAAGGGCGGTAATTAAAGTAACTGCTGTTTCAACTGCAAATATATATAGATATATAAATATATATATATATATATATATATTCAACCAACGCATGTAGACACCTGACTAATCTACCACACTAGTGGCTTTTCATGATTATTCTGTTACAGGTTAATAGTACAAATAACCAACAGCCTGAGCTTTTATATAATTTTGAGTGGGCTAGCTACAGTCATTCTAGCACTTTGATAGAGGCAGATTTCATCCATATACTAAAGAATTCCAGATCTCTAAAGCTGGAACTAATTATTGCTTACACTGGACTACGTGACGCCACATTGCATGCATATGTGATGAATTCCTTATAATTCATTGAGCTGTGAAATAAAAGATGTGTGCGGTTTATTTCATTATGTTACTAACGTGAAGGTCAAAATTTTGTATCTTAATCTGAATGCACTTGTCATCCTGCAACAACACTATATACCATGTGAACTACATAGAAAGGTTTATATGATATACATACATAATCATTGTATTGTATTTTATACTGTGCAGGTCAGGGTGGCTACCCAGATGCTGAGGTCAAATCACTACTTGAAAGCCACACTTTCTGAGCTAGCTGGCTCAAACCCATGTATATATGTAACATAGCAAATAAAGAATCAATAACAAACTTCATGGGATGGTTTTTAATTTTTCATGAAAAATATAATGATAAACTTGGTCCAACAACAACTTGAGTAGTATACCTAATAATGTTTGACTTCAATAAACATGTCACATGGACTACCTTTAGAAACTGCTCATATAGTTGCTTGATTGTTTTAAGCCTCTGGCTCTGAATGATTCTTGCCTGCTGAAAAAGCTTCTGCTGCTGGCGGAACATGTTCTGGAGTTCAAGAAAAGGAGATGGGCTGCTTTTAGGAATACATGGCTTTAATTACTTACAAATGCTAATCATAATACATGATTATACATTACATTGTTCAACAATGCGCATTGGTGCATGCTACCCTAAGATATAACTCTATGACATGTTCTCTTACATAAATTATAACTACACTGAGCAGACGTTGAAGGGTTTCTATGAAAAATATTCAAGTGGATAAGTGTTAGATCCAACTATGGCATTTTAGTTCACCCATCATTTAAAAATGACAAGTTGTAACTTTTTAGCGGGTGAAACAGTATAGTTAACAAGACTAAGTACCAGCATAGAAATAGAAACTACAAATGTGGTTCCTAGGTGAGCTGCACGTGCAACCACAATAATCTCAGATTCTCACAATGCTGGGATTGAACAGAAGGCAGTCTGGGGGAAAACTAGGTCAGCCGTTTTGGAATAGCCCAAGATATGGCATCATTCAGGTAAAAAATAATCGCTTCTCAATTGCTATTACAATGTATATATAGTGGTTTACTTACCTTCAGTGAACCCTGCCATTCACACTTTAAGATTCACAAAAATTTATTTTTTCTTAGAAGCTGCAGCTTCTTACTTGTATATACATGACTTCTCACCCAACAGAGGAAAACATATCTACCTTTTCCGGGAAACAATTTACAGGGATAGAGTTGAAGACCAGAAAAGTTTTTCCTGCTTTTCACACGTCAATACAAAAGATACCCACAGTTAATTTGTCTTCTTGTTCTTCTGCTTTGTGTACATCAGATTCCCATTGTTGAAACAAGGCCAGGAACTGTTGAGAATATTCATTGCTCAGCTTCTGCCTGTTTGTAACATATTTTACAAACAAAAAATAAGTGGACTGAGATTATGTGTGAATCCATATATGTATGTATGTATGTACACTTGTAAAACTGGCAGCCTCCAAATGTTTTTCAAGCCCCAGTCTGCATGAAAAAATATATTATGAATGATTTCATTATTAATATGCTCAGGCCCCTCATCTGGAATTGTGGAACACAGTACAGATGTATGTGCCTCCCCCCGGTGTTGCAACCCTTCCCATGTTCTCTGAGGCTACTTCTCTTTTTCAGTCTATATTTCCATGCGTCTCCCATATATCACTGCTGCCCTCACCCCCAGTGTCCATACTCCTCTGCCTTCCTCAATCATATACATAGTTCCCCCCTAGTGTCCATCCCCCCTCTACCAATATCTGCCCCCTCACTCATCTGCATAAATATATGTACCTACCTTTAATGCTTGCTGTAGGCCTGGTGTGTAGAACAGTGCACATGCGACAAGCAACAAAAGTAGGTATAGAGGGGTAGGGGGAGTGAAGCTCCAAGAGAGGCCAGGCACTTTACTGTTGTATTGGCTGAACCCCCTTGATGATGGCCCTAAATATGCTGCCACATTAGTAGTATATTTAGCCTCTCTCTCTTTTATATATATATATATATATAGTCAGTGTCACTGTATCTCTCACCTCTGATCTTGTTGTGTTTTCCAAACATTCTCAATCTTTTGGTTACTAGTTTTCAGCGAAGCCTTTGTGTAGATTTCCAGTCTTTTCCTTTTCGCTAAAAGAGCTTTGCTAATATCAGCTGTGTTCAAAAATATTCTGTGTGAACATCTTCACTGAAACAATTATCTTACAAAACTAATATACTACACTAGTATCAGAGAGATACCGCTTGTACTCAGAACTATAGTAATACATTTCATATGCTTTAAGCTGTTTTTGGCCCAATCTACTTTTGACCAAGAGTGATAATGGGGACCTTACCTAGATCTCCTTTACTGCTCACTTGGGTTGGCCTTTTATGATGTAAAGCAAAATTGATGAAATTGCAACTCGCTTGCCAAACCCAAAGGTTTTCAGATTTTAGTCAAATGGCAGTATAATTGTTTTCATTACAATTTAAATATATGTCCTTTAACAAAGCATGATCCTGTAGTATTTAACAAATGTTTGGCTTTAAGAGTATAGTGAAAGTGTGCATGAGTCTTGGTTGTCCTAATATGCAAGTCTTGCCCTTGTTTATGATATACAAATTAGGATGTATAGAATTTTTCACTAAACTGCGAGCAGAGGTTGGATAACACGTTACATCTCACCAATTTGACTATGCATGTTAATCAACTCAACTACAGCTTTCTGTTCAGGCAACAAACCAGTTCAATAGTGTTCAAGAAGTAAAGGAAAAAACAAACAGGTGAAACACAGCCAAGCAAACAAACCAAGAGCCTGGCAATTTCATTGTTTCTTATAGCAAAATAAAATAATAGTAAAAGTGAAAGGAGAGATTGCATGGTAAAATGCTCATTCCGGATTGGTATTCCATTTTAGTTAATAATACTAATCAGTTTTAATATGTACTGTGTTGGGAAATCGCACCTCTGGTTTTCCCAGGATTCAAAGATGAAAATGTACTAGCAATTTCCTACGTAATACCAATGCTATTTCACTCTTCTGTAAAGACGAAGACTATAGCTGGCAACTTGGTTTACTGAACGGAGAAGAAGAAAAAAAATACTTGCCTCCAAATCGTTCCAGCATAGTCTGGACTTCACCACTAAAGAGGATAAATGGTTTATAAAGGGTTAAGAAAGTATTTGAACACAACTGCAATTTTCATTCCAAACATTCATGGATGCATTAAGTTACCTGAGATTAACGTGCTTCTAGCAATTGAATTAAAATGTTACCATAAATAGCAAAATACAACAAAATAGCTGTGAAAAAAAAATGATTTTCCTAACTTCATTACAGATTTCTAATGAAAGCAACTCATGTAACTACATTGCTATTAGTACATTGATTCTGCTGCACAATAACAAAAATGAAGTAATATTACCCCATATGATCTTCGTCTACTTCTTGATTGGTCATTGGTGCAGACCGCTTCTTTCCATGTTTATCTATCACTGGAGTTTCTGCTGCATGAAAACAATGTTACAAATGAGGCCCTGAAGCCATAACATGAGAAAATTAAGATGTCGATTTCATAATGTTAAATTGCAATATAAAAAAGGAACATACACTGTTTTTAATTGTCACTGTGTTAAAATCAACACAAAGGAAAATGTCCCAAAGCCAATATTTAATTTCACACCAATCAAAAAAATCATTTAGCAAAGAACCGCCACCAAAGATTAATTAAAGATAACCACACGATTCTCTTCTTTTAAATAAGTGTTTTTTGATGCAAATGATGGGGAGTTGAATCATATATAAAATAAACATGATGGCTAATTACATCCAGTATGTTTGGGTTTTTTGTTTTTTTTTAATGTGGTCTTTCTTCCTGAGAGGTCAATATTCACCATCACGGATATTAAACATATTGTCAGTGTTCCCCTACAGTGTGTGCCATTCTTTCAAGTATATATAGTTATGACAGAATGACCTGTCATACAAGGCCCCAAGGTAGTCAGAGATGGCTCCAGCCTGGCTGCCAAACAGAGATTGCACAGGCAGGAACTCCATTGTGTGAACTAAGCCCATTAACAGGATGGCTGCCAGGGGGATATTCAGTAGCCAAAGGGGCTTAAAGGTTGGGTTGTCTACATGTACCTGTTTATCAATGTTAATTTATGTTAATGAAGTTCTGTGGCTACATGAGTCTATGTTTTACAACAATAAACTGTTCATTCCTGCTGTACTCAGTTTAAGGTAGTTGTGTCTACTTATTGGGTACACATAGCAGGGTTCCAAGGTGTGCATGCTGGCTGGTGCTGGAAGTGATTCCGAGGACAACAGGAGGATACATGCGGGTGCTCTCTGGGAGTTACTACAGCTCTCTTGGTGAACCCATTACAATAGTGTTTGTCTCAGGACCAAAAAACAGGAAATAACATGAAAAGTGCATTCCAAAGTAGCAATTATACATATGTCACCACAATGTTTGCCTCTCTTGTTAAAATATCAGTTTGGATGTTTTAAAGTCCATATGCAATGTTGTCGAAGTATTACCTTACTGTCGGTCACAAAAAGAGTTCTTCCTCATAAAGTAATGTGAACTTTGCTCAGACAGGATTAGAAATCAGTATTTTTAGGAGTCTTATCAAAACCGCCCATACTAATTGCAAAGGATTATTCATTCATGTCTTCCGCTTTCAACAATGTCTATATTACATTAATTCCAATAATGCTATAAATGCGAGTTAGGATATAAAGGGATAAATACATGGCAATGTAAAAAAGTAAATGTCTGGACTTGTTATGCAGCATTAGCTGATTTATTTTTTATATTATTGTACTGTACCATCTCTAATGTCGTCTTCTGACCCACTAAGAGTTTTATGTTCTATTTCCTGAAACTCATAGGAGAGGATTACTTTTTCTTCTTGTGGTATCTTTGTACTTTTCCCTGCTTGTTTTCTCCCAGGAGCCATGATATTCAGCTTCTGTGTAGGTAAAAAAAAGGAGATGCAACAACAGAAGCAAGGTGTTTCAAGTAGGTGTTGAAACCTGAAATGGTATACTTTATTTATTAATTTAATGTCATCGATGTGCTTTGTGGAAATGATACTAGAGAGTTTAACCCCTTAAGGGCCAGACTGTTTTTTTTTTAATTTGTACTCTTCGTAACTTAGGGTTTTTGTTTAACGCTTCTGCAGGGTATTTAGCTCTAATTTTCTTATTTCTCATTTGCTCACACAAAAGTTATATTTTTCTTTTTCAGGACAAGAATGCCTTTCTTTAGATATCATTATTTTGGTCATATCATCTTACTTATTTAAAAAAAAAAAAAAAAAGTATTTTACTCATCTACAAAAGCTAATGGAAAACACTGCTAAATAAAATGTAATATTTGTCCTGATTTTAGAAATACCCATTGTTTTTATTTTTGTTTAAAACAATTTCAAATTAAACAATTTTTCTTTTTTTTAAACTAGGCAACCCATTAAGCCATAACTATTAATATTACTATCCTGTAGGGTACTATATAAGGGATGGAGGTGGGGTATGTCTGTAATCAGGGGATCTTGGCGAACATCAATTTGGTCATTATTCAACAGTGGCACCTAAAGAGTAAAATAAATTCTAAGAAAATAGCAAAAAAAAAATTGTTTAAGATGACAGTCCTATTTGTTTTGAAGAATGTGTAATTTATGTGGCTACATTAAACATGGAAAAGGGGAATCTTCATTAAACCCTCAAATGGAAGGGAAAAAAATGAAAAAACCTGTGGACTGAAGAGGTTAAAATGTATATGTCATAAAACTATGTATTGAATAGATTAATTATTTTCCAGAAGCTGTATTTGCAACAACATCAATTCTATTACATAATGGTAGTAATCTATAGAATACTATAACCTATGACCAATTACCGTTACATCGATTTATAAAAGACAATCGGTTGCACCATATTACAAAATGCATTCAGAGTTGGACAAGCCAGCAAATCCGAAGTCTTTGCCACGCCAGGGCCCAGTTCAGATACAGAGGATGTGCAGCCAGCACCGAGGTCGCTGAGCTCATCACCCGGGACACTGTAAAGACTTCCTATGGGCGGAAGGCTGGCAAGGGGGCAGCTGCTGCATACAGATGAAAATCCTGCCACCTCCCCAATTCCCATACTTACTAGGGGGTCCCTAGTAATAGTTTAATGCAGGGGTAGGACTACACAGTGACTGGACTGGCAGCTACATTGCTTGGCACAACGACAGGCCCAACACCATCCAGCTGAACGCTGCCAGCCCTCTCACGACGGCCAGATCCAGACCTTACGTTCCCCACCGGTCCTGGCTTAAGTTATGCCCAAAAGCCTATATTCACTTATATCACTCAGCATTTCACCCTAATCCAATACGTCTCCCTATATACGAAAGCAGCCAATACACAGAGTGAAAGGGTAACCGCCATGAACTCAATCAATATTGTGGTAAGAGATCGAGCTCCCATCACTCTTATGATTTCGACAAGAATTCTAGTGCTACAGCAAAAGCTGAGCCGGGTGACGACTGACGTCGTTTGTGGTGTAATTTGTTTTCCGTTGCAATTACATATCGAACGGAGATCCCATTATCAGTGAACATCCAACGAATTGTGGCAGAACACCCACTTTTTTTACAGCTACTTTCCACTTACTGTCTGGTAAAATAAGCGGGCGAACCGAGCACAACAGCTCGTAATGCCAACTACTTCCTGCAGGCGGGAAACCCAAGTATATGGATGCAACCACTTCGAGCGATCAGAGGGGAGGGCTGGGTCAGTGGTACTGACTGCGGAGCTTAGTTGACCAGAGGACGTTCGATTTTGACAGAAGCTCAACGGTTCTTTTTAAATGCTGATATCCTAATAGAGAATACAATCTCTATAAAAAGTTCTGAACGACAGAAAATAGTTATTTGGCGTGTTTACTGAAGCTTTACCCAGTAATATTGCCCCCGCTTACAAATATTGACAAGAAAAGGATGCCTCATCCACATTCCCTAAATTCATAACCAAGATTCTCTTTTTTTGTAGAAGATTTTTGGCTTATTGTCTTTTATTAAAAAGAAGTACTTTTTTTCTGCTAAAATAGACCACGCCAGCCTGTCAAAGCTGGCAAAAAAAAATCATTTTTTGGAAACTCTGTTTCCTCAGAAAGGCATCACGATTTTTCTTATAGGACATTATAAGGTATAAATTTATAGCTCCTGGTATATCCCACTGTCACACAACAGTATTTTAACTCTTTCCACGCGAGAAAATAAAGCGCTAATTTTAGGACTTGCTCATAAAAATATTTATATATATATATATATATATATATATATATATATATATATATATATATATATATATATATATATTATTTATTTTCTGGAACTAGAAGGTTCCCCTGGTGGTGACATCAGTGGGAAATTATTTTTACATCTTACCATTTTTTACCTTTTTTTTTAACATGTATTTTACTAATCACATTATGATTAGAAAGATGGGCTCTATTGACTTGCATGGTTGAATGCAGTACCTGCCAGAGTTCTTTTTTCAACACCTTAATTTTTTTGAAAAGGACACGCTGCCGTCTTGCGAGTAGCAAAATCTCGCAGTGGCGGTTGTGACCGTTCCGGAGTGTCCTGGAGTGGGTGTTCGGTGTCGCTGAATGCATTTCAGTGACACCTTTGACGTTTATGAGGCGATCGCCCAGTGAGGGGCCAGACATGGCCCCTGATGCCGATCTCGGTGTTGCTAAATGCCTTGACACCAAATGTCATTACAGCAACACCGTCTGGGTGCAGAAAGTAGATCGCTTTCTATGCCCGTTTAATGCCGACAGTCCTGGCATGTCAATTGTCACTAACTGTATGTTAGGACTGGCAATTGTCATCAAAAATAATTATTTATTGTTTTATATAGCGCCAAAATATTCTGCAGTGCTATACAAAGGGTAGACAGGACATAACAGCGGGGGGGGGGGGGGGGGGCAAAATAAGACCATCCAGGGCCCCAGGCAACAAAAAGGCACAAGTCCTCTGTGGTGATGCCCCTCCCTTAATCATACCTTATCATGCCCATCTATAATTGGTTAAGCCCCTCCCTTGTAGTTCCTCCCATATCTATTTTTCAGCGTTTATCATAATTAAAAAAGCAGTGTAAAAAAAAAATTTGTGACTGTAACTTGGATAAAAAAAAAACAACAAATTGATTTTTACTTTCCATATAATGCCAACATTTTGGACACTCAATATTTATTTTTTCCCCAAAAAATGTTAGTCACTGTGTGTCAATACACTACATACACACATGCGCTCAAACATATGTGCATTCAAACATACATACGCCCTTGAGTTCGCTTTCGAGGGTTGTCAACAAAGCCTGTACAAAAGGACACTGCCAGAACAGAGGTAGTGAAGTCCCTCGATTTGTCTGAAGCCGTAGCATGTATAAGAGGGGGCCTCTTTAATTGCCATCCATACCTTGTCTTTATGTCTATTTGGTTAGCCTGGCACATTAATCCAAACATCTCTGCTGTGGTATCAGGGAGCCCTGGAATCTGCTCCATCGTTTCTTTGGCTCTGATGAACTTATAGATCACCCTAGGGGACTGCAAGTCCAGTTTAACTCCCTTCAGTTGGTGTTTCTTCCCAAATGTGGTAAATGCGCAACACCAGGAACATGTAGCTTAAGGTCCCCAGCAGAAGCCAGAAAAAAATATCGCAAACTCCTGGATATCTCAGACCTCACCTCCAAAGGGAGAGCAACCCTGGGCCAAGGGCCACTATGCATATTGCGCCACTGCAACGACAATGCAGATTGTTTTTAGCCACGTTCATATTGACAGTGTAGTTTACTTGCTGTAATGTCTGTGCTGTGGAGGAGTTTTGAAATTTTATTGCAAACCATAAGAGTAAGTAAACTGTAGCTTGCTGCAGCTTTTTGATTTACCCCCATGGGTCAACAACAGTTCTCTCTTGCACTGATTAGATGTAATAAAATAGGTAGAACTCCTCAACACAGTGAAACGCTCAAACGTAAATAAAACGTAGCAAGCGTATGGAAATCCCATATAACAGTGGATAAGAAATTATAGTGCATAGGAAACTTTAATGGATTCCGCAGTAAATAGTTTCTAGGCTTGTTCGGTGTGTTTCTAGTTGAATAACCAACGTACATGTGTCAAATATTTATGGTGAGAAATCATTGAGATTGGAACCCAATGAATTACTAAAAGGTGATGTCACCCACTCAGATACAAAAAGACTAACATAACTTTAATTGAAAATCAAATAAAATATATTACGCCGAGAACAGCATAAAAATCGAATTCCTGTTAGTGAGGGAACATATTCAAGGAGGTCTCTACTTAGCTCTTTTTTTCCTTTGCAGTTTGTCCAGTTTAATGCATTCTCATACATGATAAAGTCTTGGAGAACATGTTGCCAAATATACACGTGTACATTATTGTAAATAGTACTTTTGTCTGACAAACCAGGCAATTAGTGGACAACTCACAGATTAAGTGATGTCGTTTTTCCAATACATGAAATTTTAACACTGTAGCTTGTCATATGTCTGCACATATCTAATATCGCACTCAGATTGCTGGGCAGATGCCATGTATATTTGCTAAAAATAAAGCATTACAGTTGGAATCAAGCAAGTTGTGACATGCTAGTCTCTTTCATGGTATATTATGTTGTAAATAGCTTTCTTAAAGTCTATCGCCTGCTAGGACACCAACAGTAAATAACCACATGGCAAGCATGCAAAAAGGTTAAAGTTTTGTTCTGTGTAACATAATTAGTTGGCTTTAGTTCAACATAAGAAACCCAATCCTTAAAGCATCCATATGATCAAAGTATGCCTATCAGAAAGACTATTTGCATCATTTGAGGCACTATTCCAAAACAAAAAGGTATAAAAAAACAACTACAGTTACATTAAGATCTGAGGCTCAGGATGTGTATTGGAAACTTGGCAAACTTTTTCCGGGGAAAAGTATTTTTGTTGTGTCTAACTACTTGTTGCAAAATAGAGTTTGGGTAACACATGAGTTTGATCAACTGTTAGTTGAGGAAATAAATAACATGACAATGAGGAATGTTAATTTCCCTTAGATGGACTGGTAAAAAATAAGTAGCTGCTTTAGCTAAAAGTAGAGATTTCCTACTTTATTTAGGATGCCACTGTTGGGACTGTTTCACCTCCAGTGAACAGCAATGTGGTATAATGCATCACACTAAAACTTTAGAAAGGCAGATTTTTGTAAAGTGGAATCCTCCAAATCCAGTCCAGGAGAATTAGGATTATTTGGAAGGTGTTTTACTAAAGGCAAGAAAATATTACAATTAGATTCTTAGCAAATGTTTAAATGGGCACAATACATTAAAAACATTATGGGTCGCTTACCTGGAGAACACATGGCACCGGGATACATACATGGAGGCCCCACCTCGCAAATTACAGGACTTAAAGGATCTGCTGCTAACATCTTGGTGCCAGATACCACAGCACACCTTCAGAGATCTAGTGGAGTACTTGCCTCGATAGCTCAGGGCTGTTTTGGCAGCAAAAGGGGGGCCTACGCAATATTAGGCAGGTGGTCATAATGTTATGGCTGATTGGTGTGACTTTGCAGACATTATACTCTTAAATCAGGTGGAGGATTTTTAAAGTCAACGTAATGCCATAGAGGGATTAGAAGCCCATACTTAGAAAAAATATCTTTCAGCACAAAATATACACTACTAGACAATTGTGTGTTCATGATCTACTGAAACCAGGGTCTACACCTCATTGCATACCTCATGGGATATCCTGACACCCTGATGCTCTGCTCAGAAACAGAACAGGATAACAAACACTACGGAGACCATGGAATTTATGCATAGACTCCTGTAATGTAAATGGGAGGTTACAAGGGAAGTCTGAGATATCTCAAACCTGACCACCAGCGCATAGAGGACCCTGATTGCCTAACATGGTGAGCTGCCCCAGGAATGAAGCACCTGCTACTATAGTCCAGAATACACCATGACTTCTATCTACATGCTAAAGTCACGCTGAAACGGTTTAGTCTCATTTAAACCCCATCAACTAAAGACAAAACCATAAAAATATGCATTTTACAATTTAACATTGCAGTGATATATGCACTTTAAGAAAATTTTAATTCAGTGACATTTGGTAAAGACAATTCTAGGAGGAAAAAATCTCTGTGAGACATTTAAGCATAAACTTCTGATCAAGTGAATATGTTAAACAAATACAACAAAACATGGTTCATTAAGCACTTGAAAATGTTTCAATGTTACTTCAAGTATTTGTACACCAAGTACTAATGCAATATAAGTTGATCTAGGAGGAAAAGGTGGTGTGGATAAAAATACCAAAACACATTATTGTATGACTAAGTACCATTACCCATGTTACTGGATACAGCAGCACTATCGCAGTAATACAGTACAAAAGCTACAGGGTCAGTTGGGATCAACAAACTTCTTTTGACAATGTACAGAATAAAATGAAAAATATCTTCAAGATGATGTTTAACGCTAAAAGAGATACTTTGATGTTCATAATCAAACACCCTTATTACAAATAAAATAACCTTTCTCCAGTCACTGATCAACAGAGATGGGAAAATGATTTAAATTAGAATAAAGAAAACAACAATGATGTTTGATTATCCTCAAAGATTAGGGTTCACACAAATACAGCTTGTCTATAACTCTCTAAGTGTCAGAATGGTTAATGTGATGGAGTGTTGGCACGTTGTCACTATGTAACCTTCATACGCATAGCAAAATTTACAATTAAACATATTATAAAATAACAGGTGCTACCTGCAGTCTGTTCCTAGGCAAACACTCAGCATGAAGATCAATCAAAAAAACAACCAAAGACTGACAATACTCTATTAAATCTCTGTACACAGGCACTTGACTTGTAGTGACATGAGCGACAATACTTGAACAAGTCCAAAGTTACGAGAAGCAAAGCGCCTGCCAAAACCTTGCTTTAAAAAAAAAAAAACCTATACAAAAGGCAGTAAACAGAGCGGTTCATCCACCAGATGGGTGAGGAGATAATCTGTTTCCATACGGGAGCGCATACAGGCTGCCAATGTCAGGGGCACCCCCAAAGAAGGACAGAAGCTTTGTATCTGAAATGTCACATGCTCAATGGCGACTCTGTTCCAGTGTAGATTGGTTCTCACATATTGCAATACCAGAGACATATTGCATTCAGACGCAGCTCTTAAATCCTGGAGAATGTGGTTTGATGGATGTTATCTCTATGAAATATCACTCAGAAAGCATGGGTCATGCGCTTGCAGTTTCCATCGGGTTCTTTTGACTTTGGATGTGTGGCCCTTTCCCAAAGGCCTTGTGTGACTGTCTTCTGGTTCTGTTTCCTCCAGAACTGAGGTAGTCTAATATCAAATCACTTCTCCATTACACTTTACTTCTTTCTGTGCTAATTTCCATCTGTATTCTACGGCGAGGAAATATCTTTCTTTTTAGTGCAATCAGCTACAATACAATAAGGAAAAACAAAATGAGCCTGGCTAATTAGTTTTGAATACCCTCTCTGCTTTGTTGAGGCGTTCCTTGCTGTTACACTGTATCTTGTCAGCATGCTGCCCTAGGTGTACATTCTACTAGACTATAAGCTCAAAGGAGCAGGGCTCTCTCATCGTTCTACATCAGTATGCCTTTACATTTGTTCGTGTTTTTGTAATTTTTAATATTATTGTGAACTTGACATTCTTGTCTATCATAATAAAGCTATGGAATCTGCTGGAGCTCTAAAAATGAAATGTAATTCTATATCAATCGCTTTAGCACCGCAGAGCTGGTCCCTTTTTAGGGAAACTTGGAGGTTCTTGCACTGGTGGCATCTGCATAAGGTTGGCTATGTCTTTTGGTAAGAGTTAAGTCTTCCAATGTTTCAGTATTTATGTCCAAAGCCTACAACAGAACTCTCTCACACACACACAGAAAGATTACCTGCTCAGCAAAAAACGAAATGACTGTAAATACAATCAAAGTTCCCAAAACACAGTGTGTCCAAAATTTCAGCTTGTCTCTGTAGCTTCTCCTAAACAAAACATATCATTACAAATATTATAAATAATATAAAAACAAAGGCATGTACACTACATGTTTAGCCTACACAAGGTTAATGCATCGTATTCTAGTCATTCAAGTTAAAGGAAACAGTCTCTATTCGTTATTCATGTTGGACTCTAAAATGGTAGCTATACTGAGCATGTGCAAGGTCTGTAAAAACAAGTGTTCCCTGTCTAAAATGACAGTTAACTATAATGACACATTTAAAGTAGGCCTGTTATCAAAAATGTACAATGACAAGACCTACTGCAGGGAAGATTAAAGGACACTCCAGTCATGATATGCATATGACAGCGGAGGGGTCCCTTTAAAGCTTTTAAGCTACGGGCAGGGAGATTATTCTGCCGATAAGTGGGGAGAATTGCCGGACCATGTCGGAAGGTTCAGAAGTCCTTTAATATGCATTCTTCTTTAGTGGGGCTGTAGGGACAGTAAACTGTCCCTTTAAATGAGACAAGTGTCATTTTGTAATTTCAATCAAAAAATAATTGATAAATAAAAATTAGCCTGAACCAATTTGCTTACATTAACATGCACATCCCAATTGAAATCCAACATGCATTAAATGTGAAGATACTGGCTACAGGCTACAAAAAAAATTAAAAAATAATGTATTACAATGGTAATGTTAACCAATCAAGACCCGAATATATATATTTTGCCTATGCATTAACGCTGCCAAGAGTGACTATACCATTCATGCAGCTCGTGCATATGGAGGAAGCGGTTCCGATATTCTCTTGGTAGCTCGAACTGAGAGGGAATGGGAAACATGGATTCGTAGAAGTCTCTCAGAACTGCTTTCACAGTTTGTGCATCCTTGTGATTATGGTTGATATTATCATTCAGGCAAATAAATTTCCTGTAAAGTTAGAACATGGTTACATAGGTCTTGAATCAAACAGATTTTTAAGTGAAAAAAGTGCAGGTGACGTGCAAGCACCAGTGGTACCTGTGCTCAAGTTACAAGATCTTTAAAACCAAAGCTCTTTGAGACTTAAGAGATGAAAAAACATGGGCTCTCAAAGAGGTTGCTAATGTTCACTTAACAAAAACAAAATATTGCATACAATTATTAGTCACACTGACCATTCACAATAATACTGTAAGTTTTATGAAAGTTAAAATATAAAAATTTACCTGGGATTTTTCCTGATATCATCTAACTGGCCAACTACGTGGGAGACATTGGTACGAATCATTTTAAACGCTATGTCTTCCTCGCCCATAATTTCAAACCTTAAGTGGACAAAAAATGTATATTAGACCAAGATTAAGTATTGTGGTTTCTCTAGAAAAAAAAGTAATTAAGTGTTTAAATTGTCAAACTGGAAGATAAAGGGGATCCCTAAATTATTCTGTAAGTAGCATAAGTAGCACTCATTACACAAGTGACAGGATACTAAACGCAAATTTTAATAAAGGTGCAGTTTGACTGTATACATAATATGCTGCATAACTTGGAGGGGAAGAATGGGAAGGACATTCCAAAAACCTTCAGATGCATTAAAATAATATGATTCACAAAATATTCAAGATGAAAGCAGCTTTTCAGGACAAGAAGCTGATGTAGCTGTGGAGAGATGCGAGCTATTTATCAAATCATTTGTAGGTATAAAAAATAGCTTTTTAATTGGAGTGGTGGGGCAGTCGCACAAGATGGGCCCTTTTTTTCCCATGCAAAATGACAACTGTAATAGCTCTCTAAAATCAGTTCAACCAATCCTGGTATATGAATAAAGTATAAACGCAAAGTTCCATGCTACGCCCACCTGTATTTATTTTTGTCCTTGTAAGTTTTACGTATAAGCTCGGTAATGGGTTTACAATTGATTACGAGTTGTTTGGTAACTGGAGGCTGTGAACACAGACAAAAGGAATTGGTATAAACAAAGTCATCCCACTGGGTAAAAAAATAATCCCCAAAAATATATATTAAAAAAATTACAGGTTAATAGGTGTATTAACCCATGAATAATACACATACTTAATTTAGCATTACATTCTAAATGACTTTTAAACACAGTTAATACAATTAATACCAGGTTTGGATCATAATAGGACTCTTGAGTAGATGGAGCAATTCCCTCCTGTGTACTATTAAGCTGTATTGTTCTTGAGCAATTGATAAGGATATGTTCCAAGCCAGTGAGATCCTGTAGGGTAAAAATAAATAGGATACAAAAAAGACATTAAATCGAATATGTACACTTTACAATCAATCATAAACTATAACACTACTATATGGATTTATTGGTGTTCAACCACCGAAATCGTCTCTGGTGCTAAGTGTTTATCTTAGTAGTGGAATCTACCTTATGTGAGACACTTTACATTTAAACATACCAAAACCTATGTCATGCTGTTTTAGATTGGGGTTTATAAGTAAGCAATATATATTAGGAATGTTCTCATGAGATCCCCAAAGTTTGCCTTTGTAAAGGGGCAAGGAGAAGGGAAGAAACTTTAGGACAGGAAATAGATCAGGTAGTCCTGGATCTGCCACAGGCTGTCACAGATTTCAACTTTCACAAGGTAGACTTTTAAAATATAAACACAAGAGATTTTGGTGTAGTCAGAAAAGCTGTTTTCGGGGTGAGCAGTGGTCTAGTGGTTCCTGGGTCCATACACTCACACACACTGACTCACTCTAACATTATACACAGCTCTCCCTCTCGGTCCTTACCCCCCCCTTACCTTACATGGAGACCTCTTATCTTAAGGGCAGCTCGTACTCTTTATGTGAGCAAGCTGCCGTGCATCCCCCGTTGGGCACCTTGGTTACTGGGGCACCTGTGTGCCTTAGCATGTCCCTGGTTGTCTTATGTCTCCGAGTATGCCAAGAAGACCCCTTTTCCAATAGCAGGTCAATTAGGTTTCCTCACTTGAATGGAACAACAATGAATTTAAAACATACCTGCAGACTTAAAGGTAACTGGTGAACTCTTGTAGCCAATGTGCGAATTTCTCTGTCAGACAACACTCCTGAGCCGTCAGTGTCGATGTCATCAAAAACTTGGGAAACATTTAGTGGCTGTATAGCACTCATCAGATAATAGAAGAAAGAAAAGGCAAACTGCATGTCTTGTGAGTGACGGACTTTATGGGCAGATGTCATGTCAAACTCAGCTGGATACCTGCACACAAGCAAATGAAAAAATTACAGGACAGACTCTAAACATTGAGGACGTGAATCTAGGACACCCAATGTAGCTGAGGAATTCTAATGCTTCTGGTGACTTAATGGTTTTGATTTTGTTGTCCAAAAAACCTCTAATGCAAGCGTAAAATGGGTAAAAGCAAACATGACACTACTATTAATAAACAGAAATACAACAAGAGAAATTGTATTTTCATGTAGTCATGCTGTAAGGGGGAACTCCAACTATAATTTTATGTTCTTTTAGTTACTGTCCTCTGGTTATAAGAAACATACAAGTAATTGAAAGTCCAGTAAAAAGTATATGTAAGTGCACATGTATCGGTTGTAACCGTTGGTTATGGTGTGTTTTTGTCCACCCCAAAGTTATATTTATGGTGCTGCAAAGCAAAACAACAACACTTCTCCCTACGTGTCCAGAACTGAATAATTATATAGGTAGGCAAAACAGTCACCCTGGTGTTGTGAATACATTCCGTTTGAAGAATCACTTGGTGCAATGCTAGAATCTTCAATACATATGATATCTTCACAATATATATATAATATAATATTTATTTTAAAAACAATAAAGAGAAGAGAGACATAGAAAAGAAAAACAGTGCTCCAGGGGTGTTGCAAGTGAATCCACATGTTTAATAAGTGTGCGGACAGACAAGGTGGAAGCTTTTTGGGGTACACACATCCCTTTATCAACGTGCACCTACAGCCAACTGAGATACACTACGGAGGAGTAGAGAGATACACACTGTGACTGTTTTGCCAACATATAAGTAATATTTGTCTTGTAACTATGACGTTTATCATGAGTATTCAACTACCCATGATCCTGTTATTTGTAAAGCTAGTTCTTCAACTTTAAAGCCTCTTGGAGATTGGCACATAGCATGACACAGAGGACATCAAAATGCGTAAATACCTATGCCGCAAATGGTGTGAAATGTCCTTACACAAGCCAAGTAACGAGTATTGTTGCAAAAATAGCTAAAACGCATCTGCAATAATACTCTGGCTACACACAAGTGACTTCTGAGATCAGCTTGGGCTACTACTGCCCCTTAGTGTAGATTTACTGCAGGTCATCTATACAACAGAACGTGATGTAAATTTTCCTGCTCTTCTGCTTCGGGTAACACAAATCTTACTAAGTAGGGTATAATGCAAATATGACACCTACAGAAAAATGGTGTTTCCGTTAAGCACAGCTAACATGGTATGTGTTTGTGATTCCTGAATAGGTGAGATGACTATTAACCTTATATTAGTAAGAGAGACTGGAAGTTTCAGTACTGAATATGCTGCACCCTCTATACAATATACAAAAAGTATAAAAACCTTCATAAAACAACACAGGGGTTATATAGGGGCCACCAGCCTTAATTTTGGCATATGATTCCTGACAGTCTTGGGCTCCACCTGTCCTGACTCTGTGATATTCTTTTGTGATCGCAGAGGTCAAGTTATCCAATGTCGTTTTGCCGCCTCTGAACTGTGCTGTGCTTACTTTAATGTGGAACATGAACATCTTAGGGATTAACACTTGAAGGCAATAACTCCATCACCACCTGGAGTCAAAAAATATACTCACAAATCCTGCAGATCCTGCATGACCAGGCGGTCAATCATGTGTGGCATGTGAGCAGGCACTTTCCGAGATGTAAAGCCAAATTTACTATTTAGGAGCTTATTTACATAACGGAGGGAGTCCGCAAATGTGTCTTGAAGTTTCCTGCCAATTTTCCTGCCATTGGTGATGTAAGAGAGGTCACTCAGCAAAAGAGCTTGTTCCTATAAAATATATTAAATATGGCTACTGGAATTAAACCAGTACAGCAAAATGCTACACATACATTTATTAAAACACCTGATTGTACTCTGGATGTAGGTTTAATTGTTTTGTTAAAAGGGACACTCAAATGTTCCAGGCAGAACACCAAATGCATACGAAAGTACTTTAAATATACATTCATCTAAGCAGAAAAGATGAAAAGAAAAAACAAAAAGAAATAACACACAGTGCAACAGAACAACCCCTCCATTGTATGGCATTTCAGACATCAACAGGAACACGCTCTGTGCATGTGCACAACTGTACATATGCAGCACGTCAGAAAATACCTCCTATACTGAAAGTAGCCGAGGGCATGGAAAGGGGCAAATTCATATGGATGGATTCTGCAGAATCCCCCACACATTGACAAGCACGACACCACATAAATATAAAGGGAATAGTCAGCTATCATATGCACATAAATATGTGTTCTCCATTTACAGAACTAGGAGATATCCAGCTTTAAAAATGACAAAGCCTGTACATGCATTGTTTTCAATGGGTTTAGGGACAAAGCTAGAATGACTAAACATTGAACAACAAAGACTGAAAGCTGTCCAACTTTACTCTGTAAGGTACCTTCACCTGCACCCAGGACCTACCTCGGGCAGAGGTACATCTTCTCCATATTGTGTTCCCTCACACATTGATACTGACATGTAACTTATTCATATAGCTCTAAAATCCTCCAGGTTCACAACATTCATACTTACATCAAGAAGGTCTTTAAAATACTTCTTTTTTTCCCAAGGTAAAAACCCTTCATAGTGTGGCTGATATTGCTGCAGTTTCCTCCCTGGGACAATGCCATTCTCCCCAACATTGTCTTTTGGGTGCTTGGATGTCTCTGGACCTAAGCCACCTAATCTATTGAAAGCAGATGCATTTTTATTGGTAACTTTTTGATTTTCTTGGACAAACACATCTTCGTTTGGTTTAGGTTTTGAGTTATGCGTAGGTCCCTTTTTTTCAAATTGTAATTTATTCTTTTGTAAGTCTACTGCCTGCAAAAGACCGGCTTCTTTAGACTCCTGTATTCCCCCCGCTTGGACTTGTGCCAAATCCTTGGGTAGCTGCCACCAGTTTTGTGCCTGTTTGCCATCCTGTTTTAGGCCAGTATCTCCATGGGTAAGCAGGGCCACCTTGGACAAATTATATCCTTTTAATGTGATGTCCCCATTTTTCAGCTTCTGGTCAAGCTCATGAAGTGCAAGCTGCACATTGTTAGGAAGATGTGAAACATTGACACTGGGGATTGCAGCATTTAGGTGATTGCTTTTGGCAGAAGAATGTTTCTTCAGCTGTGGAAAGCGCTTTTCTTCAGGAATATCTTCAAACAGGACCTCTGCTTCTGGTGGGGGTGTTGAATGGACAACATCCTTTTCCCTAGGTACAGATGTTATGTTCCTTTTTGGTTGCTCTGTGGTGTCCACAGCAACAAAAATCTGCATCTTAAACTCTTTGTCATTTTGATCTTGGAAAGTGAGGTTGAAATGAACAACGGTTGCATTCATTCCAGAATACATGATCAAGTGAATTGTTTTCCACTTGTTGGCTATAGAAGCATGACGGACAATGGGATTATCATCATAAACACCGTCAACCACTTTTTTTGCTACACTCGAAAAACTGAAGAAAGGAAAACATTCTCCTTTTGGAACAAGATAGTGAGTTTGATTAAGCAATAAGTTTATCCTGTACATCTCACCAAAATGATCTGAAAAGAAAAATGTAAAGTATTTTAACCATTGCACATGGAACCTGCAGATAATTGTACTGTATGTGTTATGTCTATTACACGTCACATTAAAAGGTCTAGATGTAGCTATTGTTGCAACAAAGTCTAATTTACTTTCAATTACAGCTACAATTGTTATGAGCAATAACCCTCAAACATCACCAGGAAATGAAAAGAAGTAAGGTTCCAATGTTGTAAATAACTTTGGACTGTGCTTTGTACACATAATGTCACAGTGCATAAATGCCACAGAGATAACGTCATGTTTTTCTCAGATGCATTAGTGTGCCCTGTGATGTACATATTTTTTTTTTACTAAAGGATGATTAAATGTATTTCTGGATCGGGGTAATGGGTCTGAATATACGGAGCTTGTTACTGCCCCTTGGATAGGTTCTACCTGTGCATACTGCTATTCGGTCAATAGAATCTGCTCTGTACCTTCTGTCGTAATTCGTGGTTCCCACCTCAGCACAAACACAATGATGCTTATAGCTACTTGGATGTTACAGTAAAGACACTTTGTGGCGGTGATTACATTACATCAGAACTGTTAACAGCTGCAGTACCTTGTATTACAATGAAAAGTCGTTTGGGGATTTTATTGCTTTTAATTTATTTCGGTGGAGGTCAATTACGTAAGGATTCTTTTTAGCAGGCTTTAATCTACAATGCTTTTTAAAAATTAATTTCCTTCTTAAGTAAGAGTATATATACAGCTTAGTTGTTCCCATAAACAGTGAATTAATTAGATGGTGGGAAAGAAGTGGGAGTAATATACAGGTGAGTTACCTCAACACAGATTCCTACAGGAACCTTGCTACCTGAGATGACACAGAGATGCTTTAGAAACTGATATTGCTCTCCGATTGCTCTGAACGACTATTTTCAACTATTTTGTATGCGCTAGGATGGCTCCAACAATTATTCAAACCAAATTCATTGCTTTTGGTCATCTCTAATTTTAGTTTGTTTAATATGGCACAGTGATGCAATGTTGCTTTATTTATTTATTGATGTTTTTACTGTCTGCAGAATTGCAATCCTCTGTTTATGCTAATGGTACATAAGTACACGTTCCTGTGTATAAGTGCTTGGTATTTTACACAAAATACAATAAATCTCCCGAATATTTAGATTGGACTGTGCACATATTAAATGGCTTAATAATGAAAGCCACTTAAACGCAGTAGAAAGGTCATAGAAAGGTTAATATCAGACCATTAACACTGTCATTGTCCATCTTAATACAAGGGTTTCCATTTAGAACAAATTGCCACATCAGTCACCATTCTTTGACTACAAGCTTGGTGAATGGCTCTTGATAGAATTACATATCCCCCTCTTGTTGCGCTGCCTCTGAGTAATCTATTTATTGCATTCAAAATGTTACAACTTATTACCCAATAAATAAATAAACTCCACCATACTGTACCTTGTCCACAGTCTCCAGCATCAAACCCACAGCTCAGAACATTGCAAGCCTGGTCACAGAATTTGTCCGCAAGCCAGGAGTTGGCACATCCCTGGTTACAGTAGGAAACACCAGTTATTCCCACTCCAGGTTGCCAAGGATGTCCGTTCAGTGAGCCGCCGCCACCTATGGCAGGGCCAAAGCGTCCGGCTGCTGAGTTTCCTACAGGAAAACACACAAATGAGCAAAAAGCAAACTAGTTGCAAATCTGTACAATATAACTATATGCACATTCCAGATAATAAGATGTATTAAGAAAATAAGCATAATTTAATTTTCCTATTGTTTAATCTTCACATTTAACAAAGCAAAAAAAACTACACAAAAAACATGTAAAATAGAAAATCTGCAATTTAATGATATGTTGTAACATTTTCAGAAAGAACTTACTTTACATAAGTGGGCTTAAAACTGACACTTTTTTAGAGATGTAGATAAAACAACTAGGAAATGCTGTGAGAGGGTCTTCAGCTATGGTCACATTTTAGCCCATATCCAGGGGCGTAACTAGAAGCCACAAGGCCCTGGTGTGAAAATGTCCCCGGGGGCCCCAACTTCACCAAGCAACATGTCCCACAGTGCCAACTTTGCCCCAAACAGCTTGTGAGTGTCTTTGCCTCAAAGCAGCTTATAAGTGCCATCATAAGCCCCAATCAGTCTGCTTGTGCCATCTTTGCCCCCAGCTTGTCAATGCCCTCAAACAGCTGGTGTGTGCCATCATTCCCCTCAAACAGCTTGTCTGTGCCTTCTTTTCCCCTTGGACCCCTCCCTTACAAAATACACTCTAGCACACATACGCAAACACACACACGTACACATTCATCCATGCTCACACACACACACACACAATTACACATCCATGCTCACATACACTTATGCAAACATCCATGCTCACAGACATACATAAGTACAAATACACAAACAAAACATACATTACATACCCATCCTGCCCCGCTCTCACCAGGAACCTCTCCAGGAGGCCTCAGTTTAACGTAATGTGACCCAGATACGATCCTGTCTCCCTGTGCCAGTTCAAAATAGTTTAGAAAGGGCCCTTCAGGCCCCGTTTGTAAGGACTCTTTCTGAACAATTATGAACATGCACAAGGAGACAGGAACAAGTGGTCGCAGTTGCAACCACTGCGACCCCTGTCGTTAAGCCACTGCCCATATCAATATATTTACTTTTCCCATTAAGTTAAACTTATATTCCCCCAACACTGTCACAATTACACCACTGCATTTCCCACAAAACTAAACCAGGAGACTTTGCATTGTGGCAAGAGGCATTAACACATAAGTGATAGCCCAGATAAGTACAACAGTAAATCTTTAATTTATAGACTAAAAGAAGATCTAGATAGATGTCTTCTCTAAACACATGGGATGAAACTATTTACAACAGTGACACCCTTCACAGTTAAAGTAAGAAAATGCACCTGTTGGTCTCAGAGATAATATATTTACAGCCAGTGTATTTTAGAGTGATTAATGTTTATTTAAATCCCGGGGCTTCTCATCACCTTGATGAGTGCAACAGTATGAACTGGAATGATATTGGCACATTCTAAGACTGTGGTAAAAACTTGCACTCATTGGAAAAAATCCTAAAGCAAAGGCCAAATGAGGCTAATAAATTTTCATCCAATAAGTGAACACATTGCTGTTGTTTAAAGCAATTATGTGTGTAAATGATCTGCCATTTAAAATGAAACCCAAGAAGCTTTAAAAGAGGTTTAAAATATTCTCACCAAGGCAATCACCACCGTCCCAGTCACATGCTGAATTATTACACGATTTGTCACAGTAGCCATCCTTAATCCAAGATCCTGGACAACCCTCCGCACAGTTAGGAACTGGCCAAGTCAAGTAAACCTTAGTGGAAATGCAAGAAGGAGTTTCCATTAACTCATTTATATGGGTTTTGAATAATGGAAATGCAAATGTTAATGCTGTTTGTAGATCGTATATAAATATTATAGTGAAAATGTCTATAAGATCTGAATAAGGATATGTGTGCACATACTCAAGTTATATATATGTGTGTGTACATATACAGTACTGTTCAAACATTTTAGGCAGATGTGAACAAATGCTGTGAAGTAAAAATGAAACATGTTATAAGTTTGTTTTTATCATTTAACAAAACGTAAAGCGAACAGATGAAAAATTCAACTCAAATCAATATTTGGTGTGGCCAACTTTTGCCTTCAAAACAGTATCAATTCTGGGTACACTTGCACACAGTTTTTAAAGAACTCGTCAGGCAGATTGTTCCAAACATCTGGCAGAACAGTTCTGTGAATTTAGGCAGCCTCAGTTGCATCTCTGTCTTCATGTAATCCCAGACTGTCGGTTGAGATTGGGCATTTGTGGGGGCCCTACCATCACTTCTACGACTCCTTGTTGTATGTTTGGGGTCAAAGTCATGCTGCAGAATAAATTTGGGACCAATCAGGTTCCTCCCTTAAGGTATTGCATGGTGGATAGGTATCAGCCCCAAACTTGCAAGGAACCTGCTGCCAATTTTCTGCACCCCAGTTCCTGTGTTTTTGTGAATAGTTGAGTCAATTGGCCTCGTCGCAAGTCTTCCATGAATACTAGTTCTGACCTGACTTCTCCATACAGTAGACGGGTGTACCAGGGTCCCACTGTTTCTGTGAATGTTGAGCTGATGGCACTGCTGGACACCTTCTGATTGAGAAATGAAAGCAGCATGATGCGTCTTTCATCTGCTGGACTAAGCTTCCTTGGCTGACCACTGCATATACAGTCCTCCACATTGCCTGTTTTTTGTGCTTCTTCAAAAGAACATCAGGAAACCGACGTGCCTTAAAATTTCTGCCCGGGAAAGATCTTACTGATAGAGTAAAGCTACCTTGTTGATACTTAACTTACCTTTTGTCCCTTTGAATGACTATAAAAGTCATCAGGCCAGACACGTGTTCCAAACATCACATCATCATTCATGTATATGAATTTCTGAGAAAGCCCAGCTATTCGGTGGATGTGGCATTCAATAGCAGGAGAGCTGAATGTGGGTAAGTGGCTTGTGTTTAGGAAAATATCCTGGAAAGAAACAAAAACCATCAAGCACTACATACTTACACAGTATATATGTATAACAGTCAATTCTTTTACCGCCTGCTTGCCATTAGTAGAAATTCCACAAACAATCGGTCATATGAGAGGTATACTGGGTCTTTATGGTCTCAGTAAAATACGTCATCATCAGAAATCATGACACTAATCAGCTCTAACCATCACACAAGTTCTAGCCTCTCATTATTTACTGCTTTAACATATCTCCTGCATACAAAATAGCTATAGGGTGGGGAAGGGACAAATACATATGGGAAGATCCTGCAATTTTAAAATATTATATAAACAAGGATATCTGTGCAATATTATTTAAGCACCAACTCCTAAATATGCAAGATCATATGATCACTTGGGATTAAAGCAAAAAACAACAAATTAGGCAATGCTTACGTGATGAGTTATAACAGTGACGCGTGGATTATCCAGATTCAGCCAAGACGGAATCTGTCCGTTCGTTACAATGAAAATATTCCGCACCCAGGGTGCATACTTCTCAATAGACCTCAGAGAGTACCGGAGTTCTTCATTATCCTCAAAACGACTTGCTGAAATGTCTTCATCTTGCCTTAGCTTTAAATTCCCAATTATAACAAAAATGTATATTACATTTATACATACACACCGTCAATGGGTCAAACACAAGAACAAATGCATAATGTAGCCCACTAAAACCCATTATTACGCATTTTTTTATATCTGCTAAACATTTTTATATGATTGACATGTTAGTTTAAGTATAGATGTTATGTTTTTTTCTACAAGTGCCAAGGATGAAAGGAGCGTTACTGACTGAGGAGTGATGCGGATAAATGCCATAAAACGAGGCAACATAACCCTGTGGAATCAGGGCCGGCCTTAGGGGTGTGCGACCTGTGCGGCCAACAGGGGCGCCGTCCGGGACTTAAATTAAAACATCGTTTGTTTGTTTTTTTGTTACTTTATTTAACATCCTCCATAAACAAAAAAAACCCGGTGTTTTCATTTAAGTCCCGGGCAGGGGGAAGGCAGTGAGAAGGGACAGAGGGGGGAGATTTTTTTCCTTTCTTTTTTTTGGGATGGGGGGGCACCAGAGGAGTAGTCCACACAGGGCGCCAGAACACTTAAGGCCGGCTCTGTATGGAATGATGGGTCAAGTGGGACCGTTACCAAGGCATTAAGTATAATATGAGCACACCTACTAACTTAACTTAATATGCAGATAGAAAATCTCTTGGAGATAAATGTATCTAGATTATGTGTTGTGTCAGTAAATGCTTATTAAATATAAACAAGACTTAAACATGTGTCTTGTGGCAATGTTGTTTGACTTCATCCTGGCGCTACTAGTTAGGACTTAAATTCTACATATCCTTCTTCTAATGGAGATGAATTAAAGCTGCGTTTCCATGCAACACAATGTTGCAGTCTGACCTATTATGGGACTTATAGAGCACTGACACATCATATGTGGGGCATTATTTTACTTAAAGGGCTAATTAAACATGAATTCATTTTTAATATAGATAAAATCATTTTAACTACACTAGGACATATATTGCCCCAAATGTTTTGCTAGCTATTTGAATATAATTTTTTATTTGGTTTAAATGCCCCTCCCAAAAAAATCATATGGACAGTCGGTGATTAACATGTGCTGTAATCACTCCTCAAAGCACGTACTGAATATGAAAGAGTGACGCATCAAGAACGTCTCTGACATAATACATTTTTAAATGTATAAATGATGCTTATTTCTTAGCTTTCATGCTCACAAACTCTTACCACTTGTACATTCCATGAATGTAAAATGTGAAAGCATATCAGCTGCAGTCTGTTGGTGTCAATCAATGTTATCTGCCCTGGGATTATCAAAGTACCGCTTTATAACATGCCTGCAGGATTTCATAGGTTTCAATGTGTATTGACTGCTTAAGCAACAAGCTATTTAAATACTACAGGTATACTCCTTATAAACAATGAAAACAAGATCCTCTCTTTTAATCAGGGTGCAGTTCCTGTTCCCACACAGACAAAATATTATTTATACGGTTATGCATTCTGGTTCTTGGCTGTCTGCTGTCCATGTAATAAGAAAAATCAGGAACCACATAGTGAATAATAGGGGTATAACATTAATCTGGCTCAGCAACTAGTTAGGCAAATGTGCTGTTGCAGCACACGTGGGTGGGCAACACTGCTATGGACAGTTCAGTAAGTACTCAAAATACTGGAATTGAAACATTAAATAACTTATTTTACAAATGCAGCATTTAAATCAATATTTAACAAAAAAAGTTGGTCACAGTCAGGCTGGTAATGCGAAAAAACACAGAAATCACACAGAAGTGTGAATACACACAGCCAACAGCATGAAGTTCCATGTACAAAAACTACACATCTGGTTTGTACAAAAGCGAACAATAGAGATGCTGCATTTACTACAATCTATTTTATGTACACAAATATTAGCTAACTGCATCATACAATTTTATGTACTGTATACTTAGTCCATGCCCAACATTTGTTACTTATGCTGCCATTATTCCAGATTGGAGTGAGAGGCAAAACCAGATACTGCCTGCTGTTTGGGGCCATATGCGACTACATTTACATGCACAGACCACAACTTGCTTTGCTGTCACTTCCTAAACTCGTTGAGTGCTCTGATCGGCTTATTTCTATTTTGGCTTCACCGGAGTACAAGATATAACCCTATTTATCGCACCACACCAGCTCGATGACTTTTCTGTTAAGCAGTGTAGATCTGCCAGACATGAAAAAAGATCTGTGACCTTTGAGCCCCAATTAGAGTGGAGGGAGATGTCAATTAACGGACTGTTTCTTAGAAGCCTGTTACACTGACCATTTAATATTTGGGCAAGTAACCAAAGAAGGAAAACAGTGACGTCTCTGGCATACCTGGCTGACAGCACTCAGATCCCAAAGAAAGTATGCTGGGCTTAAACTTAGCTCTTTTCCCTCTATAGTCATATTCTTTTTTGATTGTATATGTAGTTCTTGGAAATCCTTGGGGTTATTGAGCTGCAGAAGCGCCACACTTGCCTCGGAATACAGCTGTAACTATAAGGAAGCAAAAATACAAAAGTGATTAAACGAAATCAGGTTAAACAAAATTAGGTTACTAATAACAGTCGAATGGGATATGAATTCATTAGCATTGATCTTGATGAAAAGTACTAAAATGGATACATTCATTTTAGTAGTTTTCATCTAGATCAATCGTACTGAATATATTTTATGTATAATATAAAAATGTACTAGATATCTGTGGAACTCGATAAAATCAAGTGTGAACGTTGGATGAGCAGGGCCCAATATTCCTCCACACAGTCCCTTGTGTTTGTTTGACCCAATGCCTATGTGTACAGAGGGAGAGCAGAGGAGGAATTGATGCTGTCATAACAGTTCTATAAAACCTTCAGAGTTAGAAGGTTAGATAGATAGTTGCCCCACTGCTTTTCTTGGTGTAACTCAATCTCTGGTGTCCTGCCTTTGACATTTGAGAGCTGCCTATGACACATGAGTTTAGTTATTAGAAACATGTAACAAACCTCCTATCTCCTAATACACCACACAGTGATGAAAGGACAGTTATAGTCTGGCTGCATAGGGTAGCTATGCTTTACAAAATGCACGCTGTCCATAGACACCAGACGCAAGGGAGAAATATCTCAAAACCTCTGTCACTCAGAATGATCCTTATTTAGGAACAAGCTTAAACACCGTAAGAGAAAGCAAATGTGATTGCAGCATTTCTTGATGCATTGTCTTATTTTAAACCACACATCAAGCGCAGGGGCACAACTACAACCTTTGATCAATAAAAATGGGGGGAAAGGACAGCTGGGAGAAGCCCATCATCTTATTAAAACGTGATCCGTTATTTCTAATTTAGATGTTCTAAATGGATGTTTCTAAAAGGATGTTTTGTAGTGATAGTGGGGATTGCTTTTTTAACAATACTTATGCTAATAGTTAAAAGTTGAGTGATTACCCTGGCAACCAATAAAATATTGCACGTTTACCCCTATTTGAAGTTTACATGTAAAATGTATATGTAACTAATTTTTACATTGGAGGGCGTCAATCACTTGATTTGTAAATTATTTAATAACTCAGTTATAGAAAAAAAGCTGTTGTGAGATCTTTCAACTAGCCCTATTTTTAAAGAATTGTCAACATATTTGAAAAGACCACAAGAGCTACATTATAGTGAGAAGAAAAAAGAAACACACAGGGAGTAGACATCTTAGTGTCTTTCTTAAGAGTCTTTTTTTTTTTCTTCCAAACATTCAAACCATAAGTATATATTATTTGCTTTACTATGTAAAGTCGTGTAGAAAAGTAACCCATTAACATTCCAGAGGGAATAAATGCACCAAAAGCGCTCAGGGTCTTAAAAAATGCATTTAACAATATATGTTGCATCTAAATCAGCCTCTGAAATATAGTAATAAACATATAAAATGAATGCCAATATGAGACAGATTAAAGTTGTATTCTTAAAAATAGACTGTACCTTGCTGTTTAATTGCTGATAAAGTATGTGTAAAAAATGCAGTCGACCGCATATCCAAGTCCACCTTTCAGCTGGTATAATTTGATTTCTAATTTTGGTTTTCCTCACAAAATCATGCGTTTTTTTGGCCATATAACTATGTTCGATATTTAATTTTAATGTCAAGATCCTTTACGGTGTACCTCAACAAGAGAACCGTGGCCGAGAGGAGAAATGATGGTGAAGAGAAAATGTATCTGGTTAAAGTTTTACTGCATGCTCTTCTCTCTTCTTTTGTTATTCTCTCTTAATTAGAATTTTTTATATTTTATTTCTAACATGAAAACTATAAGTATAGTGGAAGAAATGACATACCCAAAACCATTACCAACGGTCAACAATTACAATACCTATAGCGAAGCCTTCACACGAAATAGAGATTTCAAGTTAAAATATTACTTTATGACAAATATAATCAACAGCTGCAGCACGTAAAAACAATCAAGTTTTATCTTGTCTCTTTGCATTTTGGTCGTAAAATTGAATTGATTGCACTAAAGGCAGAAATAAATTGTGATCACTGTTGGATGGCAGTTAGAAGAGGCATCCGACATACATCTAAAAACAGAACACCATTTGCATTCAGACTTATGGACAATAAATGGAGAGGCAGCTGACTGTGGTGTAATATTCCCCATTTGGCATGAATAGTTCTGCTATACAGGAAGAGCAACTGGACAAGCCTTCGCTTACATAACGCGTATTGAATTTCATGGTCATTGCAGAGATAGACAAAAGAATGCATTACTTTTATTTTCAGGTTAAAAACGAATGTCACGGGGCTATGTCACGCTTTCTAAGAACGTAGGAGCGTTCTGTAATGGACAAAATACGATTAAATGCGTGCTGTGCCACCACAGCATACAATTCTACTAAACAGAGGACATCCACTTAGCCCATTTTATATGTAAAAACAACTCAGGCCGGGATTATTGAAAAATGTTCTGTACGTTTATGTCGGCTCATGTGGTCCATGAAAGCACATTTGAAAGCTATTCTTTTTCCTCGGTGCCTCAATGTCTGCTTAGATAAGAAAAGGCAATAATAGTTATTACTCTTTATCTGTAATATATTCGACACAGAATTTTCTCAACACTCTAAACCTCTGCCCTTTTCTTTAATAATAATAATTATAAAAACACGTATAGAACAAGAGTAAAATGAGACAGTTTATGAATGTTTATATAGCACAAGTTCTACAGAGCTACAAAATTAGGTTATTTATAAAGATGACAGAGACAAAATAGACGCAGACGCAAAGGTAGTAGAATGTCCTGCTCTGCTTACAGTAAATGTGATTGTAAGTAAGTGGAGTATTGCAAAAAAAAAGTGCATAGGCATATGCGGAAGGGGGCAATGCCCTCTTAACCGTCTCCCCAGGGGAGTACCTAGAGTATTTGGCACCTGGGGCGGATCCTGTATGTGGCACCCCCCCCACACACACACACACACTTTAAAACTGCATAGCTTCTATCGTTAGGCAAACATTGACAGGGGTACAGCATAACTTATTATATACTGATGTAGACATTGACAGGGGTACAACATAACTGTTATCATTATATACGGAGGCAGACATTGACGGGGGTACAGCATAACACCTATCACTATATCCTGAGGCAGACATTGACGGTGGTACAGCATAACTGCTATCATTATATACTGATCCAAACACTGACAGTGGCACAGCATAACTGCTATCATTATATACCGAGGCAAACATTGAAGGTGGTACAGCACAACCGTTATTATATACTGAGGCAAACATTGACGGTGCTACAGCATAACTGTTATTATATACTGAGGCACACACTGAAGGTGGTACAGCATAATGAGCCAGACATTGACAATAATGCAGCATAACCCCTATCACTATATACTAAGCCAAACATTGATGTGGTGTAGGCCTACCACAGTGTCTTTCTCAAGACTTGAGAAAGGACCGGAGGTGGTCCGAAACGTTGGCCGTGCTAATTTAAATAAATTGATTTTAAACACACTTTACTATAAAGACACGTGATTGTTAACAGCAATCACAATCATATCATGCCCAGGCAGCCAGTACATGCTGGAACCTGGGCATGATAGGAATGTGATTACAGCCTCCCTATGCCATGCTACCCCCCCACACACACACACATACTTACACATCCATGCTATCACACACACACAAATTCAAAAACATTCAGCATAAACTACAGCAAAACACTCATCACTCTCAAACACTTACTAATCCACTCTCACTGAATGTTTTCCTACATTTTCTCTGTCACTTTTTCTCCTCCTCCTCTTCGTTCTTCCTCTTGGCTCTTCTTCTTCCTCTGTGCCCTGTCCTTCCGGTGCAGTGAGCGCTGAAGGCGATGGGTGCGGCTTCAGTGTTGTGCGTCAGGATATGACATAAAATCCCAATGCACAGCATCAGTTGCAGCGCGCATCGCAAGGGAGCAGGATCGGAGGGGTCTGCATTAACAGACCTCACGCTCCCTTGATTGACTTTAAGCTGGTTAGAGGGAGATCCTCAATCTCCCCAACCAAGCTTGCTCCTCTAGCGGCAGACATTAGTGTCCGTCTCTGGCATGGGGGCACCCCCATGATGAGCGGCACCCGGGGCGTAGCCGTAAAATGTCATGATTCTTATTCCCTAAGGATTTGGATGGTTTTTTTTTGTTTGTTTTTTAAAGATCAAAATGCCACAAAGTATTGTTTTTTATCCCTATATTTACAAGATATCTAAACAATGTGATGAAAACTCACATGGATAATGATTTTTCATCTTTTGAGTGGACTTTAATATTTTTATCATTTTCCACATCCACATGACTTATTGCCAGTTTCATACAGTTTTTAACTATTCATAAATTGTTAAGCAGTTGCTACAAGAAGAATGTGTTCTCCTATAAGAAATGGAGCACACATAAAACCACATTTTGAAAATAGAAAAAAACGAATTATTAAAACAAAAAGGCATTGGGTTTACCTTTCCCCAACACATCTTAAACATGATCCTTATACATAATTGTAATTGTTTGTAAAGAATTCTAAAGCAACATATCATATATATTTTGAATTGTAAAATTACTTAAAATCAGTTATAATGTTTGTTCATTTTGGCTAAACATTACCTTCCATAAATTACAGACAGTAACAGGTATTCTGTAAATCACAATGGATCAAGCAGTGACAACTTTTGCATGAACTTCATCATTCTTAAAGCTAGGGTAAAACAGTGTGTTAATTTTAAGCTATCACGAATACCAATTACACTCCTTTACAAATCATAATGAAGCTATGGGGAGTTCTAACAAATGAATGCATTTAGTTATGCAAAAAGCTCTGAATGAATGAATTTAATAAATTAACGGAACAACAGCTCCATCTAGTGGTTATAATATGTTGGTCCGTGACTTAGTCTTGCAGGTTTGTCTATGTACAACACATGGGGGAAAAGTGTGTGTGCACACCTAATATATACATAAACACACATATTATGGCCTGCCACAGTGGGCATAGGTCCCCATGGTTAAAAAACAATTAACAAAACAAAACACATGTACAAAAAATTAATTAAATAATAATAAAAAAGCTACTAAAAGTGCAATGTGAAAAGTATGAAGTTCCTTAGCAAGCCCCAGCACACAGCCCAGAATACACTCCAGGATTCCAGCCTTAAGGCCGGAGATCAAACCTTTTACCACACTCTAAAAACGTACTCGCTTAGCTAAAAGGTACAGACAGTATTTTAGCTTTCGCAGTCATTGTTAAGATTATTCAGTCAGTATAACGACATACACATACACAAAGTTTAGTCACATGTAATGCCCTTCATATTCCCTGAAGGGATATTCAACCCTTTCTTCTCTCCTCAAAAGAAGGGCAAGATTTTCTTGGTCCAAAGGGCACGGACCACTGAAATCACCAATAGAGGGAAGGTGCCATCCATAATAGCTACCTTACTTCTCCTTCCCCAGAAAAAAAACAGGACCTTTGTGGGTCCCAGTTCCGCCATGGCCTTTTCAGTGATTCAAAAATTCCATGACTCAAAACTGTATACTGTGGAAATAAATAATTTCAGTGCTAAAAAAAACCCCCAAGTAATAAATAGTGCTTCATACGAAGCCTTAATGTCCCCGGGTGATGTGATAATAAGTGTGCAGTACACACCAGCCTAAATGCCTTTTTCTTACCAGTTTAATTTTGGATGACAAATTTTCAGGAAGTTTAGCTCTTAATTGCTCCGTCTCTTTCAGTGATGCTGGGAATCCACTGAGGAATGCCAGGTCTTGCATTAACACTAAGCCAGGCGCTTCTTTATCTGTGGTCTGTGTAAAAAGAGAAGCAGACAGCAACAAAGCCACTTAATTCAAACTCAAGCAAGATGGCATCTCCAAAACAATCTTATTTTATCCATGCATATCATTTTGAACGAGCATATGCACACTTTGCACATACTGTCCCATAAACACCTTGAATGGACACAGTTGTATTGACCTCTTTGATGCTACATAACACTAACAAAGGATGCAAATGAAACATTCTACACATCATTCATTTACATTATAATAAGATAAAACCCTAACATACCATGTATCCTCTCCAAATGGTTTCCTTGCTACTTTCCAATATAGCATTAAACTGTGCAGTTTCGGCTGTAAAATAAATTAAAAAAACAGTGAATTTCATATCTATACAGAAGTAACAATACAGCACATTGTTACGTCACCCTTAAATCTTTCTACATTTACTCTTGCTGGAATACTTTGTTATTGGTTTATCTCTGCATGACAGCACCTGAAAGGATTCTAAACTCATACAATTGCCTCAAATCAATCCGCATCACATATTCAAATATGTTCATCAGTGTTATGTTGACACCAGTACAAATACCATAATCGAGTTTTACATTATGGATAATTATTACAAAACACCTTTAGAGCAATGCATTTCCCAGGTGGCTTCAAAATTCAAGCATGTAGGAACATGTCCTCGACCATACTCACGGTAAATAAAACTATGTTACATAAACAAAATCATTGGAAACAGTGGGATTTTGTACAAAAAAAATGATTCTGACCAAACCAATATGGCAACAAATGGAAAGGTCTAATGAGCATCACCATTCCATGGTGATTGCGACCACCTGTTTAAACTTTTCAGATTATAAAATTATAGACCAATCTCGTTAATCAACCTAGATGCTAAGATTTATTCTAAAATTTTGGCAGATAGATTGAACGAGGTGATCACAGATTTGATCCACCCAGATCAATCTTGGTTTATCAGATCCGGAGAAGACAAGCTGATAGAAAATGAGCTTGTGAAATCTATCTATACCTTCTGTTTTCTTGGCGCTAGACGCCGAGAAAGCATTTGATAGAGTTAGCTGGAGTTTCCTGAGCGCCACTCTGAATGCTGGTTTCTTTAAAAAAAAGTACAATGGCCCTTTATAGCAATCCCAGCGCTAAGGTGACAG
The DNA here is from genome assembly GCF_027358695.1 of Spea bombifrons. Classification (NCBI taxonomy): domain Eukaryota; kingdom Metazoa; phylum Chordata; class Amphibia; order Anura; family Pelobatidae; genus Spea; species Spea bombifrons. The sequence goes on from NC_071090.1 coordinate 39,267,515, forward strand.
GACCCTCTCTGAATTCTTTGTTTTTCAACATCTCTAATGGCACTCAACAGGAGTGCCTGTTGACTCCTCTATTGTAAACTTTTCAGGAGGACCATTTCGTATACTTAACCCTCAAAGTTCAAGATTTCTTACTCCCTTACCTTCCTCATGTGTCTCAAACACAATCACTGTAACGTTTGTAGATGGGTTCTTTGGCTTTGCGACATGAAATACTTTAGTGGCAGATTGAAAGTATGGTTTGGATGTTTGCAGGTTCTTTAGCGTGATGTTTGCAGGAAGAGATGGATCCACGACCAGCATTGGGACTCTGATGCAATGAGTCAACAGGCACTCCAATTCCTTATCACTAGAACTTAAATATAAAAGAGTTAAGACGACAGTAAACCCTCATATAAAAGCAATTTATTGTAGTCAATCAGAATAAGTAACCATCAAAATAAAATATCATCAGAAAAACATACAATGATTATAATAAAATGTAAAAAAAAAATACATAACGCGATACACAACCAAAAAGATGCAAAAGTCCTACTGAGAAATGCAGCAGCACAGAAGGGCAAGCAAACCAGGGAAAAATGAGATACATCCAACATTTCAGCTGATACGCCATTATCAAGGCTAATATCTACCCATGCCAGGTCTATCTTTTTTTTTTGCAATGGTTTGCCTGCACTTCCTTTTGGCTTATTTTCTAATACTTTAAGGGGGGTTATTGGTAACTGATTTAAATGGTAATTGTTGGCCCAGATTCGTTTTGAGATTCAATTCGACCAAATATTTGCAGAGTTCTACTTTGACTGTAAAAAAATCAAATACCTGGAGAAAGGTTGCATTCCATGCTTCATGAAAAGCCTGACAATCGCACTTTTCAGACAGTAAACGTTAAAATATTTAATGCTGCCTGTTTTCTTGGAATGTAATAACATCCTTAAGACATAAGTGTTTACCTTTTCTTTGTTGGCTCTGTTTTGTTTCTTCCAAGAATTTCCCTAAAAAGAAAAAAATACATTTTTAAATCCTTGATAAAAACATGTGCGAAAATATTAGTGTGCTACCTCCAGCAAGAGAAGCTGTGCGTGCAGGCTGCCATCCATAATACAACATAATCCAGGGAAACAAAGCAAGCAGATAAAAGAGATCCCCAGAAACAGATACATTGTAATGTGCACTCATTTTTGGATGTGCAGTCCTCCAATAAAAGTATTTCCTCAACCGGAAATAACCTAGTAACCAATTTATTCTAACAAAATCACTTAGCACCCCTTTTCTTTTTTTATTTACATTTTCCTGCCAAACAACCTCTGAAATACTGCCTTATCGCCTTCACAAATTATGCCAAAGAGGGCAAGAAAAGGCGATTTCTGTTGGAACCTTTAGTGTTTATCATAACCGATTTGAAGACGTTGTGTGGTCCCTTTAAATTTACATAGAATATCCCAATATGAATCTGCCCCTTTCCTCACCCCCTAGTGATGTGGGAGATGTGTTCAGCTAAGTTAAGAATATTCATTTTTCTTTGGCAAGGCTAACAAGGACATTAAACTGTCCCTTAAAAAATTTCTGTTACTTCTCTACTCATAGTTTAGGGAATAATCAATAATGTCACTTTAGTTGTTGCATGGTATTTCCTAAAGTAGCAAATTAAACACTATGTTTCAACCATATTCTCTTTCGGAAGATCTCTTTCAAATGGTTTTATGGATCGTTAAGATTACAAATCTCATTTTGTGTACCTTAAAACCCTCTGGTCTTCCTCCATCTGTTCCCGATACCCTCTTAGTTGCTTTACCAGTTCTGGATCTGAGCCATTCACCCAGGTGTACACCACATCAATAGGCATAGGAAGACAGAGCCTAGATAGAAATAATTACATTAAAAAAAAGAAGGAAAAATCATTATTGATACAAGACAGTACAAGGATCAATGAAAAAATAAAACAAAGGAACTTTGAATTAATCAGATATCAAAATAGGGACACAAACGCCAAGCAGCCATTAAGTTTTGGGGAGATGCTGAAATGACTCACCAAAATTTGTGGTAGTTATTCAAATTGGAGAGTTAAGCATTTTATAGCCATTAAGCACAAGTCTACAATATTTTCAACTGAGTTCCGTATTTTCAGAAAGTATTTATAAGATTTGCAGTACAGATTGCAGAATACAATGCACGTTCATTGCATTGTTTTAATAACATCAGATTTCATAATATTATGACCCGTCTTATTTGCTATCCTCTTTTCTAGCCCAGTGTGCACTTATCTTCTCATTTGTGCTTCAAGTGATATCATGGGGTAAAAAACACAGCGTATATTAGAAATATATATGAAGCATAACTCATACTACCAAGTAGTGTATTAATAGGGTTTTATGGAAAATAAATTCAAGATAGCAAGATAAATTTTTCAAATAAACTGAAAATGAGGAGTAGAAGCTTGTTTCTACCTATTTTGAAAGGACTTTCCAGCAATGTTGTCCCTGTAGGTATCGAACAAGACATGATACTGGTCTCGACTCCACTCTAAAACTACCTGAAAATAAGCATAAACCAGAAAAAAAAATCATTATTCATATGCTATAGCTAAAATACAGCGTAGGTTCAATTTGGTAAGCAGTGAAACACAAACATTGTATTACTTCCATCTCACCGACTGCTGAATGTAGCTAGCAGGAAGCTACACACTTATTTTTCCAAGCATCCTCAAGACCGCAATTGTCAGTTTACAGATAGTTTATCAGTATATGTGATCTTTGCATACCCTTCATATGAAACTAGAAGCTTTGTGAATGTAACCCAACTGAAAACCAACTTAACCGAAGAGGAAGGAAGTCAAAAGATAAACCTTAAAACATAGATTGCGCGTTGTGGTTTCAGTATGTTGGCAACAATTTGAGAAGGTCTTTTAGTGTACATTATATATATACTATATATATATATATATATATATATATATATATATATCCATCCTTTTTAAACATGAGAGTTCTGATACCGGAATCAGAGCGGCTGAGACTGCCTTGAGACCAGCCCGACAAACACTATATCTCAAGGACCAACAACAGACTAGTAATATGCCTACTTCAAATAATTTCATCGTTTCAACAATATTTATTTACTGAATTATCCATGATCGTGAAAAGTTTTCCATGTCTGTGGCTGACAAGGCCTACTCTTGCACACTGGCACAGAGCAAGTTTACAAGCTCCCAATGCTTCCTTTACTACTGGGAGGAAACCGTTCTTTTTTACCCAATGCATATTACTTTTCATTTAAGTCTGTCAGTGGGAAATAGGGACATATAACCATTACATATCATGCGAGTTTAACCCAGGTGTCTGGAAAATGCTAACATTCAGATCATACTCAGAAAGCATAAAAGAGTTGAACTTGGAATATACATTAGTAGACCCACAAGACAATAACATTTACAGTAACCTTCAATAGTAACCTTTAATTGAATTAGTTACGTTATTGGCATTTTACGATTTGTGCAAAGAAATGTTTTGCTTTAGCCGTTGTTAGTCATTAAAATGCAACCAACTTGATGTGTTGCTTGGTTACATCACTATCATATGATACAATGAAAAAAAAGTAAAGGATTTACTAAATAAAATAAATATTTATTCAGCAGTAAGTTAAATAAAAAATGAACATGTGAAATGAAATCTTCAGGAGCCATGCCATGGGTGGAGGATCGTTGCTGCCTATGATTACAATGCTTGTATTTCAGGGCAATACAACATACTCTACATTCACGCTAATACTAAGCCCTGACCAGTCAGTTGCCACTTGCATTAATTATTACTTATTATTACCTTTTATTTATTAAAACGCCAGCAAGTTACACATACAGACACATCAGGAGTTGCGTAAGCTTGGTGCTTGGAGTAACAGGTAATAAAACGCTTACATTATTATGTGATAAACAGAGGCTCCATATAAGAAATTAACTAACTTGAAACTTGGTACATCAAATCCAAGTGGCTATAGAGGCAGATCTCCTAAAAATATAACTACTGCTGATGCCTGTTTTATTGATAGAACTTTTTTTGGGCATATTCACTACGATACGAGTTAAGAATCTGAAATGTAACGTACATGCATCCCTAGAGTTATACATAAATATATTCCATTTGAGAATGTACCACTTGTACTACCTTTCACTAGAATTTTGCCTTAGAAATACGTAAAAGTTATTTGGGGTGCTACCATATGATGCAGCATTAAAGCAACGGCTATGTCTTCTTTTGTACAATTTCTTGATGTTTTGGGTTTCTATTGCTCATCATCATTATTATACTTTATTTATGAAGCGCCGACAGATTCTGCAGGCCTGTACAAAGATGAAAATGTAACAGACAATGACAAGTACAAAACAGCAATTGACATACAGATCCAAGAGGAATGAAGGGCCCTGTTCCCGCAGGAACTCACAATCTAGGTAAGTTCAGGCTACACTGGTATCTTTGGCCATACACCTAACCATCTTAGCTTCTACTATCAGAGCGGCTAGACCTCAGATCATTATTATTTTTATGGTTTTATATATAGCATCCTCATATTCCATAGCGCTGTACAACGGGTCATAAACCTGTCCAGGTAATATGGGCTTCTATTACTAAGATCATGTACCTATCCTGGTAAACCACGATGATACGGTAAGACACACATACACTGGTTCTGATGGTTTAGTTTGATGAGGCTGTGTATGTAGGCCTGTAGCACACTACAGTCACAGTGGCAGAAGGACTTGAATTAGCTAAATGAACTCTTATGGAGACACTATTGCTTGGTAGAGAATAAGCTACGATATAACACAAGTTATCCTAAAGATAAATTTTATTTATAAACGAGAGTTTGTCGGAGTCGGAAGCAACAGGAAGTTACAAAACCCATAAAAACATCTTGTGATATTTTAAAATAACATTTCTTAAATTGCAACAAGAGCTCTGGTAGTCAGCATCAATTATAAATAAAATTGAATCTACCTTAACAAGCAGATGTTGCACTAAAACCATTACATTCTTAAAGAATGATCTTTATAAAGAACAGACTGCACCCCTTTCATTATCAATCAGGTTCCTAATTTGTCTCTAAAAGGCATCCAAATCTATCACAGAGAAAATCAAGCCTAAGATCTTGCCATAGTTTAAAGGCAAAATCTATACGCGCAGGTAAGTATGTGCAGCTTGTGGCCCTCCAGATGGTTACATACTTCCAACTTCTTTTGTGCTCGATGGCAGAGAGTGATACGAGTTTCAGTGAATGAATAGTTGGAAGGCTGCACATTAACTGGCAGTCCCATCATCAGGATGTCGATATTGTGACAAGACAAGCAACTCCTTCAAAATGTACAGAGACACGAGTCTACTGTATATACAGGTAGACAGTGGAGAACAGGTAAAGGGTTACTGACCTCTCCAAACTGCAGGGCGGAGACGATCATCAGGACCATACCTCCGAAGCAGAGGTACAGCCCATACCTGTGGGATAGACAGGTATAGGTCTGTCTCTGGACGAGCTTCAACAAGGAGTTGAACAGCATGGCACGCCGGGCAGCATCCCTCACCCACCTCTACCTACTGCTCCACCAACCACCGAGTCACGTGGAGGCAGCGACAGCAAGAAGGCGGCCTGTCACTGCATCCCGGAACCAGACCAGAGCAGCAGAACGCCGAGCAATCGCCCAGTCCAAGCCTGCAAACTTAGTCATGATTCCCATCCTAGGCAAACAGAGTTGAGTACCGATACTACATGACTGATTATGTGTGAAATCCTGTTCGGGGCAGTAGTGGTGATGCTGAAGTAAAGCTCTGTGCCATGGAGTGGCCGACTGCATTTTAACCCGTTAAAATTCTTAGTTACTTTTTTCCCTTCAGCAAATTCAAGCCAAGTATATCATCTGATTTAATTTATATCGTAGTTATTTTGTAAAAGGTAACACTGACTGTTGTATTATCAGTTCTGAGCAAAATAAATTGCTTTGGCGTTGAGTTATATTAGAAAACATTGTCTTAAATAAGATAGCATTTAATAAGACACTGGCCAAATAAGACGCCAACTTCAGGAATGGAGCACGTCGTCGGTTTTAAATGTGTAGATCTATAAATGTAGTAAGTCATCGTCTTGTCCGCTAGAGGCCGCTCATTTGCTTCTTGTAAAAGGACGCCAACGTGAAAATAATGCTCATCTAACAGCATTACACACTATTATTTTCCAATGAATGAAAAGCTATTTTATTTATTTGTTCCACTTCGTCCCTGAAGCAGCATGGGGCTCATTGATATAATCATATAGTGCTCATTGGTGAGCAGTATATACAGCAAGTTTCATGGTGATTCCCCAGAAATGGGATCATATTTTTTGTCCCTTGGGCCCTAACAGCAATTAGCAAATTAATGACCCACTACAACAGGACATTTGGGCTAAAAATGGCTTCATTTTGGAAAAATCTAAAGGTTTCCCATTGTCCTGATTACTCCTTAAATGATAGTCTTCAAGCATGCGCTAATCACACCCATTCTAAAAAATTCTTCCTCAGATCCCATCTGTCTGACTAACTACGGCTCTATCTCTCTGCTTTCTTTTACCTCTAAGTTGCTTGAACAGATTGTGTACAATCGCCTTACTAACGTCTTCTCCTCTAATTCCCCCCTTGACCCCCTACAGTCTGGTTTCAAACCCTTCACTCTACTGAAACAGCGCTAACAAAAGTCTCCAATGACTTGCTCTCTCCCAAAGCAAAAGGTCACTTCTCCATTCTAATACTATTGGATCTCTCCACTTTTGATACTGTTGATCGCCGCCTTTTTCTTGGCTCACTTGCTTCAACAGGCATTCGAGATACAGCTCTCTCCTGGATCTCCTTATATCTGTCTAAGCGTTCCTTCTCTGTCAGCTTCTCTGGCAAGACATCATCACCCCTTCCACTTCCGGTTGGCGTCCCACAAGGCTCTGTCCTTGGCCTTCTGCTGTTCTCTCTTTATACTTCATATCTTGGAAAACTAATCAACTCATTTGGCCTCCAGTATCATCTATATGCAGATGATACCCAAATCTAACTGTCTTCTCCTGATCGATCTCCGTCTCTCATGTCCTGTATTACCAATTGTTTGTCTGCTATTTCTTCATGGATGTCACAATGCTATCTGAAACTTAATCTTTCTAAAACTGAACTTATTATCTTCCCCTCTTCCACCTCCACTCCACTACCCGAATTCTATATCACCATTAACAACACGACTATCTTTCCTACTAACCAGGCCCGATGCCTTGGGGTTATCCTTGACTCTAACCCAGGCCCGGACTGGCACAAAAAATAGGCCAGAGCATTTCAGACTGAGCAGCCCATTTTTATGAAAAAACATATATGTACATACATATACATAATACTTGGTCATTCAACATGGGAAGCCTGAAGCCACAATTTAGTGCGACTAATCCTTGAAATAAATATTATAGAGTAAATAACACAATACCTTATCTTTTCCACTAAATGATTTCAGGGCCTTGAATGTTTTATCTCTGGATAAGTAAAAATGAAATAGTTCCTACTGTAAATGAAGGAAACAGATAACCAAACACACACACCAGGACAGGCTTTTCCACACCGACACCCAGACACACACACCAGGACAGGCTCTGCCACACCGACACCCAAACACACACACACCAGGACAGGCTCTGCCACACCGACATCCAAACACACACACACACCAGGACAGTTAAAAAAAAGAAGAAATGGTTCAGCACTCAACTCCCAGGAAGCTGGGAGCTAGCAGGAAAAAGGGCAAAACAAAAACAGAAAGGATAACAAAAATAGCAACCAAACAGGGCCTTTTGAGCTTGACAAAGGCCCTGTTTGGCCGAAACGTTGCTTTTTTGTTTTTGCTTTCTTTGAATAAAGTAACCTAAGGATTGGGAGCTGATTGGAGTGTTGGGGTTTTTTCTGTGTTCGTACACAGACCAGGACAGGCTTTGCCACACCAACACCCAAACACACACCCCAGGACAGGCTCTGCCACACTGACACCTGAACACACACACTAGGACAGGCTCTGCCACACTGACACCCAGACACACACACTAGGACAGGCTCTGCCACACTGACACCCAGACACACACATCAGGACATGCTCTGCCACACTGACACCCAGACACACACACCAGGACAGGCTCTGGACAGGCACAACGACACCCAAACACACACACACCAGGACAGGCTCTGTCACATCGACACCCAAACACACACACCAGGACAGGCTCTGTCACACCAACACCCATACACAAACACACACCAGGACAGGCTCTGCTACACTGACACCCACAGACACACACCAGGACAAGTTCTGCCACACCGACACCCACACACACACACCAGTACAGACTCTGCCACACCAACACCCAAACACACACACACCAGGACAGGCTCTGCCACACCGACACCCAAACACACACACAACAGGACAGGCTCTGCCACACTGACACCCAATCACACACAGACACCAGGACAGGCTCTGCCACGCCGACACCCAAACGCACACACAACAGGACAGGCTTTGCCACACTGACAGCCGCATCCGGAGGGTTTCCACGGACGGTTTCACTTAGCCTGCCTGTGGCATCTTTGCCCCCATAACAGCCTGTGGCAACTTTGCCACCAAAACAGCCTGTCTGTTGCATCTTTGCCCCCCCTTACACATCCATGCTATCACACACACATATTCATTCACTCGTTCACAATTATTTATTCACTAATTCACAGATAATCATTCACTCATTCAGATATTCATTCACACATTGATACTCATTAATTCCCTCATTCAGATACTCATTAATTCCCTCATTCAGATACTCATTTACATATACTCATTCACAAACATTCATTCACTCACTCCTTCACAGATACTCATTAATTCACTCTTTCATTCAATCTCACATACTCCATACAACCTCCCTCACCCCCTTAACTGATGATGTAAGCGCCACTCGCAGACTTCTGCGGATCTGCACAGGGGAAGCAGACGTGCAGCAGGGGCATGTGACGTACGTGACATACTTCACATGGCTCCGTTGGATTCCTGCGTCCCCCCTGGTGGTAGAAGAGACGCTGCTCGCGCGCGTCTGCCAGGTAAGTAGTGGGCCCGCTGCTAGAGTTGCAGGCCCGGTCGCAGTTGCTGCGGGCTTAAGGGGCAGGTGCCCCTTTTGCCCTGCGTTAAGGATAGCTGCATAGGCCCAGTCAGTCCGGTCATGACTGGGCCTATTTTAAGGTAGGGGCCTGGAGCTGCAGCTCCATTAGCCCCTACGTCAATCTGGCCCTGGCCCTGGCCAGTGCGGGCCTGCTCTAACCTCTCCTTCATCCCTCACGTTGAGACCCTCGCCATATCCTGCCACTTGCACCTAAAAAAAACCATCTTGACTACTGCAACACTCTTCTGGTTGGCATTCCACGTCTCGACTCTCTCCTCTACAGTCTGTCCTACGTGCTGCTGCTAGGCTTATCTTCCTTGCACGCCACTTCTCTTCTGCTTCCCCTCTCTGTGAAACCCTCCACTGGCTCCTTATTAACCTTATGATTAAATTTAAAATCCTGGTACTAACATATAGGACTCTCCACAACTCTGCTCCTTCATACATTTCTGCCCTCATAAGCAAATACTCTCCTACTTGATCCTTCCGTTCTTCGCATGAGCTATGGCTCTCCTCCTCGCTTATCACCCCTTCCCTTTCCCGTCTACAAGATTTCACTCGGGCTTTCCCATATCTCTGTAATCTACTTCCACAGAAGCTTCAGCATTCACCCTCCTTCCCAGCATTCAAGAAGCATAACATCTTAGCTGCTAGAACCTCCTTGTCATTGATACAACCACCATACTAACTCTCACCTTTTCTCTGTGCCTTATGTTTGTCAAGATTGTAAGCTTGCGAGCAGGGCTCTCTCCACCTCATGTATCGGTTTGTCTTAGTCTGTCAATTCTCGTCTTGTCATACCCCTTGAATATATGTATTGTATTAAGCGCTGCGTACATTGTTGGGGCTATATAAATAAAAGATAATAATGTTAATAATAGTAGTAAACCATAGTGAATCCTGTACCACGCTGCCTTATACCCTTGCAGGTATTGGTACCAGTAAAATCAAATTATACAGAGCACCGAAAGACAAGTTGTTATTCCAAGTTATAAAGAGATGTATTGTGATTCAAAATTTACTTGTTTTTCCTTGACATGTAGAGGCTAATATTTACAAACTTATCAGGTCTCATGCAATAGCAATGGAATTTTTTATCAGGACACTTAAATTATCTTGAGTATGTCTTGATGGGATGCCTCTTTTAGGACAAATAATACCACGAGAGCATGTTTAATTGTTGAAGCTAAATGCTTTTGGTCTATTAATACACCTTTTAAGTTTTAATTTTCAATGCAGTTGCTAAGTGCAGGCACAGATGTTGTCACAGCAGCATTTTTATTGCAACCACGGGAAGTTATAGTCGTAGAACATTTTCTGGAACAGATTCATCTGTGCAATTGTAACAGTAGGTTTAATATACTGTTAAGACAGCTATTAAGACATGGATAAACAGTTTAAATGCCACCAATTGGCTGCTTTGACTATTCTTACTAGACTAAAGCACCCAAGACTGGTGTAAAAAAATAGGGCCCTGGATTGCACAGAAATTAGTTCTTTCTGACGAATGGTCTGCAGCCAGGAAGCACCATGATCGTGACTGCAAGTTTTTGAGTTTCTCCAGCTGTTGATCAAAACAGCTGGAATCAGGTCTTCTTAAAGGATCAGTCCACTCATATATTTAGTGAAATTCATATTGGAGTACATCTTCCCTTGTTTTATTAAAAAAAAAACTAATATTGTGTATGTCAGGGCCTTTGGGATGTGCGAGCTGTAAGGCCGCATATGGCGCCATGGCAGCAGGAGTGCCAGGCAGCCATCCCATCACCAAGGCCAGGGCCACACCGAGGCGGGTGCACAGGACCCAGGCAGCAGGAAGCAGAGGAGAGAGAGAGGGGCAGAGCGGTCACTCATGAAGCGGTGAAGCAGAGGAGCCAGACAGAGGCCTTGCGCTCCCATCTCAGGACTTCGGCAGGGTAAGTGAATTACAAAGGGGGGTAGATAGTGAGAAGGGGAGGGGACTAGCAAGAAAGGTGGGTAGTAGAATATTGAAATAAAAAAGAGTGAGAATGAGCGAGCAAATGAATGAACGTGTGAATGAATTGTGTAAATTAGACAGAGAATTAATGAGTGCATGAATTGTGTAAATGAAGGAGAAAATGAATGAATGAATTAAGGTGTGGATGAATTGTGTGAATGACTGAGAAAATGACTGTGTTTATTAATTGTGTGAATAAGTGAGGTTATGAATTAATGTGTGGATGAATTGTTTGAATGATTAAGAACGCATTAATAAACGATTTGTGTGAATAAGTGAGAGAATGAATGATTGTGTGAATGAAAGAGTGAATGAGTGAGTGACTGTATGAGTGTTTGTGTGTATTATAGATGCATAATCGATTTGGGAAAGGCAAAGATGGCACAAGCAAGGGTGTTTGAGCCTTGGGCACCAAGGTGGTGCAGGAAGGGTGTTTATGGGACAAAGATGGCACAAGGTGGGTGTAACGGGTTCACCAAGAGAGCTGTAGTAACTCCCAGAGATCACCCACATGTATCCTCCTCTTGTCCCCGGAATCACTTCCAGCACCAGCCAGCATGCACACCTTGGAACCCTGCTATGTGTACCCAATAAGTAGACACACAACTACCTTGAATTGAGTACAGCAGGAATGAACGGTTTATTGTTGTAAAACATAGACTGATATAGCCACAGAACTTCATTAACATAAATCAACATTGATCAACAGGTACATGTAGACAACCCAACCTTTAATCCCCTTTAGCTACTGAATATCCCCCTGGTAGCCATCCTGTTATTGGGTTTAGTTTAACAATGGTTCCTGCCTGTTTGGCAGCCAGGCTGGAGCCATCTCTGAGTACCTTGGGCTCCTGTATGACAGGTCATTCTGTCATAGTGGGCTGTTTGGGGACAAAGATGGCTCACGCTGGGCTGTTTGGGGACAAAGGTGGCTCAGGCTTGGCTGTTTGGGGACAAAAATGCCAAGTTTTATGTGCGTAATCTGGGTACTGGTCAGGTTCTATGTGGGCAGTGTGGATGCCAGGGCTGGCATTTGGGGTGTGCAACCTGTGATCTATGCCTGTAATTTAGGGGGTTTTATCTATTCCTTTAATGCTGGGTTCATATGCTATTTCCAGTTGATCTAAACATATAGGACTCTCCTATAATTATGTTGATCTGTACCATTATTTATACCTACAAGTACAGGGTCTGTATGTCTAATTCAGTTGATCTATACCTGCAGTGCTGTTCCATGTGTTGTTTACTTGAGACACTGGGATTTACATGGGATTTCCAGTTGATATATTCCTGCAAAGCTGAGTTTGTGTGTTATTCTCTTGATCTATACCTGCTATGCTATGTTTCCATACATTATTATTGTATTCCTGCATATATATATAGGATTTGTTTGTCTGATTCTGTTTATTAGATCTATACCTTCAACGCAGAGTTCACATGTGATTTTTAATTGATCTACACATGCAAAGCTGGGTTTGTGTTATTCTGTTGATCTATACCTGCTATGCTATGTTTCCATACTTTATTTATGTATAGTTGCAAATATAGAGTTTGTGTGTCTTCTTCTATTGATCTATACATGCAAGTGCTGTTTACATGTATTGTTTATTTGATATGTACCCAAACTACAGGGAGGTCATCCACGTTATGTTAAAAATAACGTGATTCATCGGACCAGGCCACCTTCTTCCATTGCTGTGTGGTCTGGTTCTTATACTTACTGACCACTGCAGACTGGGAACACAAGAGCTGCAGTTTTGGAGATTCTCTGATCCAGTCGTCTAGTCATCACAATTTGGCCATTGTCAAATTCACTCAGATCCTTACGTTTGAACATCAACTTTGAGGAGGAAATGTTCACTTGCTGCCTAATATATCCCACCCACTGGCAGCTGCAAATAAAACAAATTTATCAGTGTTAATCACCTAACCTGTCAGTGGTCACAAAGTAATGACAGAGCCATTAATATCCAAAACAGGATACCTTCATGGAGGTGGCGTGACAAGCATTTTGTGTTATCCTGCTCACATATTGTACTTGGATATTGTTTTATTTTTACTTTTTACTAGACACTCCATAAAAAAAACACATTTAATGATTGCTGTATTGTTCTACTAATTAATTCAGTTAGTTATATTTACTTATTAAATTAGAATAATATGTCAACCAGACTAATAACCATGAATGGGAAATGAAAGCTGATTTTTGTTCCACATCAGCTTTGTAGATCTAAGCTTTCCTGTTTGGTAAAATCTGGTTTCATTTCCTTGTCAATTTGATCTATGCTTGAGAACAAGAAATGAAAACAACTGCAAACAGCTATAGATGCTGAGCGAAATCCTATGCTTTAACTCAGAGGTGCCATAATATGTAATACTGTATGTATGACTGCGTCTTTACAGGTCATTTTCTGGGTCCCCTTCAGTATAGAGTAAGGACTACATTACTTAAATATGATTCCTCTGTCAAAATAGTAGGGAGCAATTAATATGATGACTAAAACATATCAAGGAATAGAAAAGAAGGCCCTAATCTGTAAAATCAGACATCTGCCCATAGCCATTCTCAATCGTGTTTTTTTCACAAAAACACAGGGAAAGCTGATTAGTGCTAACCCTTCCTGGTGGAGCTATTTCCATACATAGTTGTGGGTATTTTTTTTTTATGTATTTAGGGATTCTACCTAAAAAATATGGTAGTCTAGACGGTTGAATTTCTTTCCCTGCAAATGGGTATTGAGCAACTCAAATATGTATTCACCTGTGAAATAAATCTCTGTCGGCTGATGAAGGCCACCCATATGAGCATACCTGCTCTTCTGGTTCTCCTGGTCAAGACCTGAATCCTCCGGGTCACGGGAGCGGGGTCTTGACATGCCCTACTCACCGCCCATTTTTGCCTTTAACCCCTTAGTGACAAAGCCCGTACATGTACGGGCTCAAAATGCATTGTTTTCAATGGGTTTAGGGACCGCCCATTGTCCTTAAGGGGTTAAATGGGGGTGTTTCCCTGACATCAGGGTGACCGCCCACCAACATCAGCGAGACCGCCCACCGACGTCAGAGGGACCGCCCGCTGACATCAGTGTGCATTCCTGGCCCCATCCTGCAAGGGAAGGCTCCGGGCAGCCAGAGCCCAGAAGTTCCCAGGTATGCATATGAGTAGTCCAGGCCAAAAATGCAAGACGGGCTTCACTTGCATGATAACGCAGAGATAAATTTCAACCTAAGTATGCTGCCCAATTGGTATTCTGTCTGATCCTCCCATACATTTGCAAAAGGGACATCAAGTAAATGAAAAGTGGCCTTTCAGCTATCTTATAATTTATAATTGCCTCAGGGAGGCAAAGACTGCCCCATTCTGTACTACCCTCGCACCCATATCCCATCTGTGGTGTGATTGGGAAATTAAAAATAAAATTATTTTTCCCTGCACCCTGTTCATTGTTAACATTTAAAAAAGAGCTTTGTAGTAACACTATAGGGTTCTTCTATGCAAATGATACATGTCAACTGGCCATGGGTCTTTTTAACTCTAGTTTAACTCGCTTTTGTAGGATTAATTTGCAGACATCGTGTTAAAAATCCATACTTTCTTTATTCTAAATATATAACAATTTTTGTTAGCATCTTTCTATTTTAAAAATTCCACTTTTGCCATATATTTTCCATGATTTTTTCTTCTTATGTATTTTCTAAGCTTTCTTCTAAAAGACCTTGTTAAAACCCTGCAGCGCACCAACCACTCAATTATACTATTTTCACTCCAGTTTTGGCTGCTTGACACAACCAATCACTAGAAAAAAAGGGGTCATTTTTCTTAATGTGTTTATGATAGCTGGAGCCTTTTGACAACAATTGATGTGCCAGGCACTTCACGAAAACACAGTCCGTAGCAGTGAAGGAAAAAATATTTGATCCCCCTGCTGATTTTGTACATTTGCTCACTAACAAAGACATGATCAGTCTATAATTGTAATGGTAGGTTTATTTGAACAGTGAGAGACAGAATAACAATACGTTATAAATTGATTTGCATTTTACTCAGTGAAATAAGTTTTTGACCCCTTTGCAAAACATGGCTTAGTACTTGGTGGCAAAACCCTTGTTGGCAATCACAGAGGTCAGACATTTCTTGTAGCTGGACACCAGGTTTGGACACATCTCAGGAGGGATTTTGTCCCACTCCTCTTTGCAGACCCTCTCCGAGTCATTAAGGTTTAGAAGCTGACGTTTGGCAACTCGAACCTTCAGCTCCCTTCAGAGAGTTTCTATGAGATTAACGTCTGGAGACTGGCTAGGCCACTCCAGGACATTAATGTTCTTCTTCTTGAGTGACTCCTTTGTTGCGTTTGTCATGTTTTCGGTCATTGTCATGCCGGAATACCCATCCACGACCCATTTGCAATGCCCTGGCTGAGGAAAGGAGGTTCTCACCCAAGATTTGACAGTACATGGCCCCATCCATCGTCAATTTGATGCGGTGAAGTTGTCCTGTCCCCTTAGCAGAAAAACACCCCCAAAGCATGTTTGAAGGTATTCCTCCTTGTCGCGTCTGCTACACTTGAGGCACTCACCGCAAAAGTTTTTCTGCCCGGAGAACCACTGAAGAGAGAGGGGCCCTCAACAGCGATAATCCAGGACTTAGATGATCCCAACAGTGAGGAGGCCTCTGTGAAAGCAGAATGTAGGTATGCACTGAGTACTTTGCAAGGTGAAACACCAATATGAGGTATACCAGTGGATCAGGACAGAAGGGGTTAATTCCAGAAGAATGGTCAGGGCAGCTAGGTCGGTAACAAAGCAGGTAGTCAGACAAGCCAAGGTTCATAACGCGAGGAGGTAGGCAGACAATCCGGGTTGGTACACAGGAATCACGGGCAGAGGTGCAGAATCATAAGACAAAGAGTAGTCAGGAAATGCAAGGGTCAATACACCGGTAAATAGCAGCAAAACTCACAGGAACACTAAAGAAGTCCACAACAGGGTGCCTGAGAGTAGCACAGACTAACTTTTAAATCTGGCGCCACTCTCAGGCCCCACCTCTACAGACGTCATGGCCGGGCCTCCAGCCGTCCAGCAATTCCCCGGATCCTGCCTTGCCACACAGCAGCGCCCCTAGAGGAGCGGCGGATGACAGGAGGAGAGGTGAGTGCACTACTCTAGGAAATCGTAAGATTGCTCGTTGAGGAGTTCCCTAAACTGCTCCTCCTTCTCCCGTACCGGCGGTCAATATATCGACAATGGATTTTCTTTCCTGCTTCTAACATCTGTCTTCTAACACTAATTCACCTGTCAGTGGTCATAATTTTATGGCTGATTGGTATATGTGTATATTGTTAGAGTGTCTGTGTGTGTATGTAAGGGTAATTGTATGTGCATGTTGTAAGACTGTGTGAATGCATGTATGTGTAAAGTGTTAAAGGATATGTGTATATGCAGGGCCGGCCTTTGGGGCGTGCAAGCTGTGCACAGGGCGCCATGGCAGCAGGGGCACCACTAGGTGACCGCATGTAATAGATTGCCCGGGTCCCGTGCAGCCTCATTAAAATGCCGTCTTTTTTTAATTGACGCAGAGGAGAGAGAGGGGCGCCGATGTTTATATATATATATTGGGGTTAATATTTTTAGATTGGCAGCAGGGGCTAATATTTATATATATATATATATATATATATATATATATATATATATATATATAGATCGGCTGGCAGCAGGGGCTAATATTTATATATATATATATATCTAATATATATATCTAATATTAATATATATCGGCAGCAGGAGCTAATATTAAAGAAACTGCCAGTTCAGCTGTTATTTTGAAATCACATTTCAATCACGGTCTTTACTTAAAAGAGATAAGTACATATTATGTAGTTAAAAATGCATGTCTAACGTGTGTGTATATATATATATATATATATATATATATATATACACACACACACCTGTGTGTGATCTCATGCGCTTTATAGTGTGTCCCTGAATGGCAGAAATAAAATGTGGTCACCATGGGCGCCAGGTGCCGTCCTATCACCAAGGCCAGGGCTGTGCTGAGGCAGATGCACCCAGGTAGCAGGGAGCAGTGGTGAGAGAGGGGTGCCGAGTAGACTTGTGCATTCGTCTTCGGGCGAACATGAAAACGAGCACGAAGAGGCCGTTTTTTTGTTCGTTCCGAAGGAACGTAGAACAGAATACAGTGCCGGCAAACCGTAGGCGAAGACGAAGACTCACAATCACGAAGAATCGAAGATTCTTCGTGATCGTCTTCGTTTTTGCCGCGCAACCGCCAAAATTTCAAACAGGAGTGAGCTGATCCTCGTCTGTCCAATCAGCTCACTCTTGTGACGTAACGCTAAGGGTCTCGTCCAATGCCTGTGCTGCTGTTTTTTGAATTCTGAAGGCGCCTTTATAAGACCAGAGCTTGCCTGAGAGATCCATTCATTTTTCGCTGTGACTGCTTTGGCAACACTGCTGTGCTGCATCCGAGCGTTACAGAGAGAGATTGTTCTGTTCTGTGTGAGACTGGTAAGCCTTTCTCACAGTGTACTTCATCCTCACTTCAGTGCTACTTAATATAATTAATTTAATAATAATAATTTGATTAATTTAATTTTTTTAAAATTAATTTGTCATCAACTTTAGTGTAAGTGCTGTTGAGTTGACAGTGCACCCAGTGCCTCAGTGGCACTGGGGTGCCCTTGCCCTGGGCTGGCACTAGTGCCTATTGCCTGTCCTGCTTAAATAAATTAAATAGAATTTATAAATTACAATTTAATAGAATCTATAATTTAATAGTTCATTATAATATTATATATATATATATATATATTTGTCAGTCATATATATATATATACTATAGTATACTAGTGTAGAGTGTACTGTAGACATTCATCTACTAGTGTCTAATTTAAAATCAGTAATATTAATTAATATAATTAATAATTGAATTCATTATAAAATTATATATATATTTGTCAGTTATAGTTAGTAATAGTATACTAGTGTAGAGTGTACTGTAGACATTCAGAACATCTACTAGTGTCTAATCTAAAATCAGTAATATCAATAATTCTCTAATTCTTTCTTATCTTAATAGTTAATTAAATTAGCTATAAATAAAAGTAATAATATTAATTAATTACTACTAGCGTATAGTTCAGCTAATCTTATTAGTACTGGTGCTGCAGCTCTATAGTTTGTGCTTTGTTTTAGCAACAGTAAGAGACCAAGTCAATTTTTCTTAATTAATCTTTCATTTTATTTCATTTGTTTTGCTCACCTCAGTCCATCAGTGAAGTGAACTTGTTGGGCTAGTGAGTGCAGCCGCATAAGTGCTGTGTTTTTTTTTGATCAGCAAGCAGTGACGTTAACTGTTTTGCAAAGATTTTCTCATTTATTTTACATTTTATTTCAATTTTATTAAAAGTACCCTTAGTGTTTTGCTCACCTCAGTCCATCAGTGAAGTGAACTTGTTGGGCTAGTGAGTGCAGCAAGCAGTGAAGATAACTGTTTTGCTGTGACATTTTATTTTATTTCTAATTCTTTTCAAGAAAAATTGACTGTGACGAGCTGTACTAAGCAAAGCTTCAAGCTACTAGCTGTAGTACTAAAATAATTCTAATCTTCTTTAATCTTAATCTATAATATATTATAAATAATAATATTCTAATTCATAATCTATAATATAAGTAATTCTAATTCTAAATTCTAATTCATAATCTATATTCTTCTATCTATAATACATAATATATAAGTAAATTAGTTCTAATCTATTAATATTATATAACTTAATATTAATTAATAAATCATATACTGAATCTGATTTAACCTCACTTTAGCTTAGTGGGTTTGAGAGCGTCTGCCTAGAGGTAGACTTATAGTAAGGAAATATAGCTTTAGGCTAGCATAGTGGTAGGCTAAGCTCTTAGGCCCGTGTAAATTCAAATTAAAAATAAAATACTGCTAGTTATTAAATAGTTAATCTTGAGTTAATAATTTAAATAACTTTAGGATTTTGGCAGATTGCACACAGCACAGTGCAGTAGTGCATAGTTTTACTTTTTAAGCAGTAGCACTGAAGAGAACTTCCTCTAATTTTTTTGTCTTTAATTCGTTTTTCCTTTTTTTTATTTTTATTTTTTTATTTTTTTTTTATAGTTTTTTAAACACTACACTACACTACACTACACTACACTACACTACACACACAACACAAAATTTGAAATGGATCCTCCTTTTGGGACTAAGGAGGGACAAGCTCCATCTACCACCACCACCACCACCACCACCACCACCAGCACCACCACCAGCACCACCACCAGCTCTAAGATGCAGCCTTTGCGTCAGTCTAGTCGGCCAAGTAGGCCAAGCTCTCGCTTATCATTTGGGGAAGCATTGCTTGAAGGATCATCAAGTAAAGGAAAGGCACCAAAAGCAGGCAGTAGTAGTGCGGCTAGGCCCACAAGCTCTATGGTTTTTTACGGAAAGCCTAAAGCACCAGAAGCACGTTCAAAGTTAAAGGGTAGCACAAGTAGTACCAGCCCAGTGACTAAAAAGAAGTGCCTTTTGCCCCAAGCAGCATCTTCCCCATCCACCAGCAGCATGCAAGGTACCAAGCAGAGCCAAATTAGCAGCAAGACTCAGAGGGGTCCCAAACCAAAGCGATCTCATTCCTTTGTAGGGAAAACCACCACCACCACCCCCACCTCTACCGCCTCTACCACCACTAGTGCTGCGCCTACTGTTCCCACTGGTACCGCCACGCCATGTCCTCCTAGTACCTCTAGCAAGCCACCAAGTCCTTACAAAATTTTTGTAAAGACAGTTAGAGAGAGGGCTACACATAGTGGAACTCCACCTAGCGAGGTAGCAGAGGAGCCTGAGACTGAGAGGCCAAGTGCAGAGTCTATTCTTCCTGCTCGCACTACTACTAGTCACGAGTCTCACGACGATATCAGTCTTAGCTCCAGCCTAGCAGGAATTCCATTCGATCTGGCTAATGAAGAGCTAGACTATGAGCCAGAGGAAGTAGAGGAGATGAGTGGTCAGGAATCAGATTCCTCAGGGAGCAGTGTCCAAATGACTAGTGCACAATTTTCCCCTGAGCCTCCACCTTCTCCGCTACGATCATCACCATCACCACCACCAGCAGCAGCAGCAAAACCTAGCAAATCTAAAGCAATTAGCAGTCCCACTATGGCCAGTACTGTTACCACCAGTCCCACCACCACTAGTTCTGCCTCTGTTCATCCACCCCGAGCAGTAAGAGCAGCACCCAAGGCACACTCCAAGGCTATGCGCGCCCCAATTTGGGAGCACTTTGAAAATGTTGAAGAAGGGCGCTATGGAAAGTGCAAACATTGTGGGAAGCTAATAAGCAGAGGGAAAGTGTCTGGCCATTTTACCAGTGCTAGCATGAAGCATCACCTCAGCACTCAACACAACGCTGTGCTATTGGGGAAAGATGCAGAGGTAAAACTTAGTGCAGGCAGCATAGCTGGTGGCCGTGGAAAAACCCCAACAGCTTCTTCTTCTGAGCCAATAGCAGCAGCAGCAGCAGCAGCAACTAGTGCTGGCAGCCAGAGACCAAGGCAGGTTGGAGCACTGCATGTCCAGCCCACCCTGGAACAATTTGTGGCATTCCAATCCAAAAGGTCAATGCCCAAACAGCAGGCCAATAAAGTAACGCGACTGATTGGTCAGTTCATTGCTGTTGGAGGGGCATCCTTCTCTATGATCGAAGGGGAGCCTTTCAAACAATTGATGGCGGCTGTGGCTCCACAATATACAGTTCCGTCACGTTCCACTTTCAGCAGGAACATTGTCCCCTCATTGTATCGGTCCTGTGTTGCAGCAGTGAAAGAGGAGCTTTCCAAGGCTGCTGGTCAGTCTGTTCATTTCACTACAGATTTGTGGAGTGCACCTAGCGGCCAGCATGCCTTTCTTTCTTTGACAGCACACTGGTGGCAGCCCGGTGTGTCTAAGGAAGCTGCTGCAGCAGGCTACCGATCTTTCCTTCTCCATGCAGAAGTGATGGATGAAAAGCACACTTCCCAAAACATTCTGCATGCGATGAGGAAAATGTTTAGCCTTTGGGTGGGAGCAGAGGCGGGCACCAATGTTGAAGTTGGTTTTGTGGTAACTGACGGAGGTGCCAATATGGTGAAAGCGCTGCGAGATGGTCATATTGTTGGTGTGCGCTGTGCAGCCCACATCATCCATCTTGTAGTGAAGGCAGCAATGTCAGAAGGAACTAATGTGGCAGCAGTAGTTCTGTCCCGCTGCAGAAAGATCGCTGGGCACTTTCACCATAGTGTTAAGGCTAGCCAACTTTTGAGGGAAGAGCAAGAGAGGTCAGGTCTTCCCGTACACTGCCTACGTCAGGATGTCAGTACACGGTGGAACTCCACGTTAGACATGCTAGAGAGGATTTTGGAGCAGCAGAGGGCAATCCATAATCTTGCCTCAGAGCACAATATTGGGATTACCTCTCCATTGAATAGGGAGGATTGGACAGTGATCGCCCAGCTAGTGGCAGTCCTTAAACCATTCAGGGATGCCACAGAAAATTTAAGCTCAAACACTGCCAGTCTGGCCCAGGTAATCCCAGTGTTCTCCCATCTAGGCAGCAAGATGGATGTGTTCCTTGGAAACCGTGAGGCTGTTCAAGGTGGCACTCTACATCCTGACGTAGCAGCCATAGTCAGGAAGCTGAAGGATCTGCTAAAAGTACACCTTCGCAAGCGAATGGAAGAGAGTCCCGAAATGATGCTAGCGTGCCTTTGTGATCCAAGAATTAAGGGAAAGCTAGCTTTGAAATTCAATGTTCTCAGTAGCTACCGGGAGCAATTGGTCAACAAGGTGCGTGACTGGCAGCGTAAAATGGGAATGCTGTCCGAGGAGGGTGAGGTGCAGGAGGAGGAAGAGATGATGTGGTCTGCTACCCCTAGCAGCAGCATCAGCAGCAGTGCCACAAGCAGCACAACACAGCTGAGTGGAGCAGCTGCGTTTTGGGAAGAGGCACTTGGCAGTATAGTTGGACCATCTGACAGAGCTAGCAGCAGAAAGGAGAGTAGTGCTGCTGAAATGGTCAAACTTTACCTCTGTGAAGTTCCTTCTGCTCCTAATGTTGATCCTCTTAGCTACTGGGATGAAAAGAAGAGTGTGTGGCCTGCACTCTCATGGGTTGCGCAGCAGCTTCTATCATGTCCGCCAACCACTGTTCAAAGTGAGCGCGTGTTTTCTATGACTGGAAACATACTGAGTCCACAGCGCTCACGCATGGCACCTCATCTGATGGAGCAGATTGCCTTTCTTAAATTCAATCTGCCCAAATTGGGTTACCCAGCTCTTAGCTTGGAAAGTTAAATTTTTTCTCTCTAATGTTTAAGGTAGTTTCTCCCCCTGGTTGCACTTGCTGCGGTGTGGCAATGCCTGCTACCTCCGCTGGTGTAGCCAATTTACGCTAGGGCCTAGTGTCTGAGCTCTGTAAGTCCGCTCCCAAACGCCTAGGACTGACAGTCTTTGGATGCTTTGCCCTGGGGTGAAACAGGTGAGTGGGTCGTCAATTGCCCACTCATTCACCTTTTTCCGTTTCCAACGCTGCTGCTGGTGGTGGTGCCAGTATCTTTTGCCAGTTCGCTTCCTGGCTGAAATCATGCCTCAGATGTCCCTAATGGAAAGGGTAGTTTCTCCCCCCTGGTTGCACTTGCTGCGGTGTGGCAACGCCTGCTACCTCCGCCGGTGTAGCCAGCTTACGCTAGGGCCTTGTGTCTGAGTTCTGTAGGTCTGCTCCCAAACGCCAAGGACTGACAGTGCTTGGATGCTTTGCCCTGGGGTGAAACAGGTGAGCGGGTCGTCAATTGCCCACTCATTCGCCTTTCCCAATTCTGCTGCTGCTGGTGGTGGTGCCAGTGTCTCTCTTCAATGCCAGTTCGCTTCCTGGCTAGTGTCATGCCTCGAATGTCCCTGATGGTAAGGGTAGTTTCTCCCCCCTGGTTGCACTTGCTGCGGTGTGGCAACGCCTGCTACCTCCGCCGGTGTAGCCAGCTTACGCTAGGGCCTTGTGTCTGAGTTCTGTAGGTCTGCTCCCAAACGCCAAAGACTGACAGTGCTTGGATGCTTTGCCCTGGGGTGAAACAGGTGAGCGGGTCGTCAATTGCCCACTCATTCGCCTTTCCCAATTCTGCTGCTGCTGGTGGTGGTGCCAGTGTCTCTCTTCAATGCCAGTTCGCTTCCTGGCTAGTGTCATGCCTCGAATGTCCCTGATGGTAAGGGTAGTTTCTCCCCCCTGGTTGCACTTGCTGCGGTGTGGCAACGCCTGCTACCTCCGCCGGTGTAGCCAGCTTACGCTAGGGCCTTGTGTCTGAGTTCTGTAGGTCTGCTCCCAAACGCCAAGGACTGACAGTGCTTGGATGCTTTGCCCTGGGGTGAAACAGGTGAGCGGGTCGTCAATTGCCCACTCATTCGCCTTTCCCAATTCTGCTGCTGCTGGTGGTGGTGCCAGTGTCTCTCTTCAATGCCAGTTCGCTTCCTGGCTAGTGTCATGCCTCGAATGTCCCTGATGGTAAGGGTAGTTTCTCCCCCCTGGTTGCACTTGCTGCGGTGTGGCAACGCCTGCTACCTCCGCCGGTGTAGCCAGCTTACGCTAGGGCCTTGTGTCTGAGTTCTGTAGGTCTGCTCCCAAACGCCAAAGACTGACAGTGCTTGGATGCTTTGCCCTGGGGTGAAACAGGTGAGCGGGTCGTCAATTGCCCACTCATTCGCCTTTCCCAATTCTGCTGCTGCTGGTGGTGGTGCCAGTGTCTCTCTTCAATGCCAGTTCGCTTCCTGGCTAGTGTCATGCCTCGAATGTCCCTGATGGTAAGGGTAGTTTCTCCCCCCTGGTTGCACTTGCTGCGGTGTGGCAACGCCTGCTACCTCCGCCGGTGTAGCCAGCTTACGCTAGGGCCTTGTGTCTGAGTTCTGTAGGTCTGCTCCCAAACGCCAAGGACTGACAGTGCTTGGATGCTTTGCCCTGGGGTGAAACAGGTGAGCGGGTCGTCAATTGCCCACTCATTCGCCTTTTCCAATGCTGCTGCTGCTGGTGGTGGTGCCAGTGTCTCTCTTCAATGCCAGTTCGCTTCCTGGCTAGTGTCATGCCTCAAATGTCCCTTATGGTAAGGGCAGTTTCTCCCCCCTGGTTGCACTTGCTGCGGTGTGGCAACGCCTGCTACCTCCGCCAATGTAGCCAGCTTACGCTAGGGCCTTGTGTCTGAGTTCTGGAAGTCCGCTCCCAAACGCCAAGGACTGACAGTGTTTGGATGCTTTGCTCTGGGGTGAAACAGGTGAGTGGGTCGCCAATTGCCCACTCATTCGCCTTTCCCATTTTTCAATGCTGCTGCTGGTGGTGGTGGTGGTGCCAGCATCTCTTCTCTGCCAGTTCGCTTCCTGGCTAGAGTCATGCCCAAAATGTCCCTAGTGGTAAGGGCAGTTTCTCCCCTCTGGCTGCGTCTGTTTGCGGTGTGGCAACGCCTGCTACCTCCGCCGGAGTGGCCAGCTTACGCTAGGGCCTTGTGTCTGAGCTCTGGAAGTCTGCTGCCAAACGTCTAAGACTGACAGTGTTTGGGTGCTTTGCCCTGGGGTGAAACAGGTGAGTGGGTCGCCAATTGCCCACTCATTCGCCTTTTCAATGCTGCTGCTGGTGGTGGTGCCAGCATCTCTTCTCTGCCAGTTCGCTTCCTGGCTAGAGTCATGCCCAAAATGTCCCTAATGGTAAGGGCAGTTTCTCCCCCCTGGCTGCCTCTGTTTGCGGTGTGGCAACGCCTGCTACCTCCGCCGGAGTGGCCAGCTTACGCTAGGGCCTTGTGTCTGAGCTCTGGAAGTCTGCTGCCAAACGTCTAAGACTGACAGTGTTTGGGTGCTTTGCCCTGGGGTGAAACAGGTGAGTGGGTCGCCAATTACCCACTCATTCGCCTTTTCAATGCTGCTGCTGGTGGTGGTGCCAGCATCTCTTCTCTGCCAGTTCGCTTCCTGGCTAGTGTCATGCCTCAAATGTCCCTAATTGTAAGGGCAGTTTCTCCCCCCTGGCTGCCTCTGTCTGCGGTGTGGCAACGCCTGCTACCTCCGCCGGAGTGGCCAGCTTACGCTAGGGCCTTGTGTCTGAGCTCTGGAAGTCTGCTGCCAAACGTCTAAGACTGACAGTGTTTGGGTGCTTTGCCCTGGGGTGAAACAGGTGAGTGGGTCGCCAATTGCCCACTCATTCGCCTTTTCAATGCTGCTGCTGGTGGTGGTGCCAGCATCTCTTCTCTGCCAGTTCGCTTCCTGGCTAGAGTCATGCCCAAAATGTCCCTAATGGTAAGGGCAGTTTCTCCCCCCTGGCTGCCTCTGTCTGCGGTGTGGCAACGCCTGCTACCTCCGCCGGAGTGGCCAGCTTACGCTAGGGCCTTGTGT
The DNA here is from genome assembly GCF_027358695.1 of Spea bombifrons. NCBI lineage: Eukaryota > Metazoa > Chordata > Amphibia > Anura > Pelobatidae > Spea > Spea bombifrons. Next base: position 39,293,116 of record NC_071090.1, read on the forward strand.
CTGAGCTCTGGAAGTCTGCTGCCAAACGTTTAAGACTGACAGTGTTTGGGTGCTTTGCCCTGGGGTGAAACAGGTGAGTGGGTCGCCAATTGCCCACTCATTCGCCTTTCCCATTTTTCAATGCTGCTGCTGGTGGTGGTGGTGGTGCCAGCATCTCTTCTCTGCCAGTTCGCTTCCTGGCTAGAGTCATGCCCAAAATGTCCCTAGTGGTAAGGGCAGTTTCTCCCCTCTGGCTGCGTCTGTTTGCGGTGTGGCAACGCCTGCTACCTCCGCCGGAGTGGCCAGCTTACGCTAGGGCCTTGTGTCTGAGCTCTGGAAGTCTGCTGCCAAACGTCTAAGACTGACAGTGTTTGGGTGCTTTGCCCTGGGGTGAAACAGGTGAGTGGGTCGCCAATTGCCCACTCATTCGCCTTTTCAATGCTGCTGCTGGTGGTGGTGCCAGCATCTCTTCTCTGCCAGTTCGCTTCCTGGCTAGAGTCATGCCCAAAATGTCCCTAATGGTAAGGGCAGTTTCTCCCCCCTGGCTGCCTCTGTTTGCGGTGTGGCAACGCCTGCTACCTCCGCCGGAGTGGCCAGCTTACGCTAGGGCCTTGTGTCTGAGCTCTGGAAGTCTGCTGCCAAACGTCTAAGACTGACAGTGTTTGGGTGCTTTGCCCTGGGGTGAAACAGGTGAGTGGGTCGCCAATTACCCACTCATTCGCCTTTTCAATGCTGCTGCTGGTGGTGGTGCCAGCATCTCTTCTCTGCCAGTTCGCTTCCTGGCTAGTGTCATGCCTCAAATGTCCCTAATTGTAAGGGCAGTTTCTCCCCCCTGGCTGCCTCTGTCTGCGGTGTGGCAACGCCTGCTACCTCCGCCGGAGTGGCCAGCTTACGCTAGGGCCTTGTGTCTGAGCTCTGGAAGTCTGCTGCCAAACGTCTAAGACTGACAGTGTTTGGGTGCTTTGCCCTGGGGTGAAACAGGTGAGTGGGTCGCCAATTGCCCACTCATTCGCCTTTTCAATGCTGCTGCTGGTGGTGGTGCCAGCATCTCTTCTCTGCCAGTTCGCTTCCTGGCTAGAGTCATGCCCAAAATGTCCCTAATGGTAAGGGCAGTTTCTCCCCCCTGGCTGCCTCTGTCTGCGGTGTGGCAACGCCTGCTACCTCCGCCGGAGTGGCCAGCTTACGCTAGGGCCTTGTGTCTGAGCTCTGGAAGTCTGCTGCCAAACGTCTAAGACTGACAGTGTTTGGGTGCTTTGCCCTGGGGTGAAACAGGTGAGTGGGTCGCCAATTGCCCACTCATTCGCCTTTTCAATGCTGCTGCTGGTGGTGGTGCCAGCATCTCTTCTCTGCCAGTTCGCTTCCTGGCTAGAGTCATGCCCAAAATGTCCCTAATGGTAAGGGCAGTTTCTCCCCCCTGGCTGCCTCTGTTTGCGGTGTGGCAACGCCTGCTACCTCCGCCGGAGTGGCCAGCTTACGCTAGGGCCTTGTGTCTGAGCTCTGGAAGTCTGCTGCCAAACGTCTAAGACTGACAGTGTTTGGGTGCTTTGCCCTGGGGTGAAACAGGTGAGTGGGTCGCCAATTGCCCACTCATTCGCCTTTTCAATGCTGATTGCTGGTGGTGGTGCCAGCATCTCTTCTCTGCCAGTTCGCTTCCTGGCTAGAGTCATGCCCAAAATGTCCCTAATGGTAAGGGCAGTTTCTCCCCCCTGGCTGCCTCTGTTTGCGGTGTGGCAACGCCTGCTACCTCCGCCGGAGTGGCCAGCTTACGCTAGGGCCTTGTGTCTGAGCTCTGGAAGTCTGCTGCCAAACGTCTAAGACTGACAGTGTTTGGGTGCTTTGCCCTGGGGTGAAACAGGTGAGCGGGTCGCCAATTGCCCACTCATTTGCCTTTCCCATTTCCTTTTCCATTTCATTAATTTTCTTCTGATACACAACCAACCAAACATAACACACACAATAACACATATAACACATATAACACACAGTGACATCACACATAACACACATACACACACACTTACAATGCACAAAACACAAGGACCTTTTCCTTATTTGCCCTGGCCTTCACTCACTAATAGCATTACATTAACACTATAACTCACACTTCACCCTATAACATTTTTCCATCCACATACCTGCCAACAGACCCAACTTTTTCAGGGACAGTCCTGCTTTTTTCCAGTCCTGTCCCATCTAATTTAGCTAAACTAGGTATGCAAAATGCAAATACACATAGGTAGTTATAGCTCGGTAGGTAACGCTACTATAAACATTTAATAAATATAATCAAGTACTAAATAATAAATCTAACTTTAAAATACATTTAAATAAACCCCTATTTTTTTTTAAAAAAAAACATTAAAATTAAATTATTATTATTTAGACATAATCCATCTTTAACCAAACCAGTGCACTGCTACTAATCTTAACCATAACCGTACATTAACCCTAAGCTATTTTTTAGTTCTTGTCCAACATTTTTCCATCAGCATACCTGCCAACACACCCAAGATTTTGTTGGACAGTCCTGCTATTTTCCAGTCCTGTCCAATAAGTAAGTTGGGTTGTTGCAAAGTATGCCATTGTAAATAGGTAGCAAATGTTAGGCATGTAAAGTGGTCCAAAATCAATTTAAAAATGTAAAATATTCCCTATTCTTTTATTAAACATCTATGGACAGTACACCTCGGTATGTGTGTGCAACTCTATTGGTCGTTTCGGCAGGGGGCTCGCCTGCCATCAACGAATGAAGTGCATTCTGCAGTTCTGCAATTCACTCGTTGATGCCAGACCAGCCCCCTGCCGAAACGACCAATAGAGCTGCACACACGTACCTTCACGGCAGCTGCTGCTGCTGTGATGTGTTATTAACCCCGTATTAACCCCTGCTAGGCAACCAGGAGGAAAACGAAGATTAAACGAGCACGAAGAATGTCCGCGAATATTCGCCCGAAGAGAAGACAGGAACGGGCGAATATTCGCGGAATACGAAGATTTTTTTTCCCCCGAAGACGAGCACGAAGACGAACACGAAGAGCCCCCTGGTGCCCAAGTCTAGTGCCGAGCGGTCGCTCATGAAAACATTTTCAGCAACTCGGCGCCCCTCTATCTCCTCTGTCTGTGGACACCAGGGCTGGCCTTTGAAGTGTGCAACCTGTGATCTATGCCTGTAATTTAGTTTTTTTTTTTTTATCTCTACCTTTAATGCCGAGTTTATATGTGATTTCCATACCTGCAAAGCTGGGTTTGTGTATTATTCTGTTGATCTGTATCTGCTATGTTCCATACATTATTATTGTATATTATTGTATACCTGCACATTCAGGATTTGTATGTCTGATTATTTTTATTTGATCTATACCTTCAATGCTGAGTAAACATGTGATTTTCAATTGATCTATACCAGCAAAACTTGGTACAAAGGGAAAAAAGGGGGTGAGCAGTGATTTTCACATTTTTCACATGGCACACTAGGGTTAATTGGATGAACCTCAGCCCCCCTTCCTGACCGACTAGGAGGTGTGGATAGATAGGGCTATTTTATTACATGTTTATTTTAGGAAGAAGCAGAATAGACCCAAGGAGAAAAATACCTAGATGCACACAGCTCATATAATCTTTACTTTGTGTAGTTAAACTGATAAGCTGTGATGCATCAAAATAACACATCCTTCAGTTATTCACACAGCTTTCAATTCCTGTCCTGAAGCAAGGAAACTTTACTTCCCTGTGTTTCTTTCACTACAAGAGAAGGCGTGACTTCTGAGCTGTTCTCTGAGCCACAGTGAAAGCCTGCACAGAGCTGATGGGGAAAAACAAAGGGGAAGTCAGAAAAGAGTTTTAGATGAATACGAAAGTGCAGATCACATGAAAAGTGACACTTTATGATTGTTCATTGAGGGTGAGCTGCACAGAGACACAGCCACTTCATCCAGGCAGCTGGCTAAAGCAAACCCTGGCACATGGTTTTCTGGTGCACACAGGGCATGGCTTTCATGCCATCTCTTCTAGTCATCTGGTCCTCGACTGCCTTCATTGTACCTTACCTCATCTCAGTGCTCACAGGACATGTAGCTGCTTTTGTTCCTTATATAAGGTGAGTCACGTCAAATTACCAGTAAAGTGTCATTATTGCAAAAAAGTTTCACTTTATATTTTCTTTTGATGAGGAGTGTTCTCAAATTTCTAAAATATTGAGGATTTTGAACCTTGAATAAAACTCACAAGTTATAAATATATGAATTTGTGTTGCTATGGTTTGGTGTATATTTTAGATTCATGGTACTCTTCTTTTTTCTTTTTGGTGGCCTTTGTAACACTTTGTTTATACTATTACCGTATTATTTGCAGTTTAGTTGGCCATGTAAACTCAACACTATGTCTTGTCAACACAAAGACTCAGAGTCCTGGAGGGCCATCCCAAGATGGTTGAACTGATTAGATTATTAGAGAGATGAGGGAACTTTCCTAGCTAGCTCAGATCTACTTGTATTTGCCCTCCATAATGTATAGTGTAGTCTGTAAGTGGAAAGTTTTGGCTCTGGTACTACAGAGGGGTCAGTAACACCAGCCTGCTTCTGCATTTTTGTGATGATCTGTTTGTACAACAGTAAATTTCCAAACATAATGCTAGGTTGAAACGTATTATACTGTATTGATTAGTTTTATGACATGTAATGGAGGTTCTAGTCTATTGTATGACTCATGTTGGAGGCATTAAATCACAGTTCTTCTTTTTAGCAATGTAAGTTGCTAAATCATATTGCATAAAACAGGGAGGGAAAGGGATGCTCTTCCAGGAAAGTTGCACACAGTCTACATCAACTACTTATGGCAACAAAGCTATTGGCAAAACACAATGGCAAAAATTAAGACAAGGACCCAAAATTATTAGTCGATTATTAGTGCTTTTAGACTTTTTTTTCCCATTAGACATTTACTAATGGATTGATGCTTGGAATCATGTTTCAAATACTGTATATCCATAAATCATGGCCTCTGAAAGTCAGACTAAGGATGGGAGGTTGATATCTGAAGGTTCAAAATATATTTTATGCTGTATTATAAATCCAATGGAGTTAAATGTGTGTTTTTTGTGACACATAAAATATTAAGCATTTATAAATTTGTATGAATTTGATAAAAGTAACTGTGGCGATATGTGCAGATAGAGTGGTAACTACACTTTTTCACTTCAGCGTGATAATTGCATGATGTGTCATAGTCAGTTATATGGAGCATCTGAAAAATCAGAGTAAGTACAAAAAACTAATATATTAAACTAAATACATCATGCTATAACTCAGTAGTCATCTAGATATTAAGCTTTGGAACTGATTTCTAATCTGGGTGTATACATTGTAGTATAAGGTATAGTTACTAAGGAAGTAGTTTTGTGGTGAAGTTGATTAAGATAAGAATGTGGTTTTATGTAGCACAGATACATAATACATGATTTTACTAATGTTTCAGTTTGCAATCTGTTGAGTGATTGTCAAATCTAAATCCTCTTGCTTTCTTCATATGAATATTTCCAGCATGCTAAATAACCTCATTCACAGTGCATCCAGAGATATATAGAAACAGATTCTTCTATTAGAAAACAAAAAAATTGTTATAATTAGACTTGTGCATTCATATTTCGGCAAACTTGAAAACGAACACGAAGGGTGCGTTTTCGTTTTTCAGCCCGAATACAGAAGAAATGAACATGGCAGCGGCAAAACGTACACGAAGACACACAACACGAAGAATTTTCATCTTCGTTAATTTACTAATCTCCCTGGTACCTTTCCCATCTAGCCTACCTTATCTACGAAGCATTGCAGGGGTTTACGGGAACAGGAATCTGTAGGTTTGCGCGAGGAGTTAAAGGTCCGTGCGAGCGATTCTATTGGTGGCCTGCAGGGGCCTCCTCTGGCATCAACCAATTATTATTTGAGGAGTTCCCTATGTTCCCAGGTGAAGCTACATACCTGCCAAAGCCACACTCCTTCGCCTGATTCACAATTAGAAAACGTGGTCACTCATAACTAGCCATTTGCACTCTGGTAACTCAAGTCTGCTTAAAACACCCATGATGTAATTCTATATCTATTCATGTATAGGAGTTTAAGAGACGCTAATATAAATTGGGGGGTTACATCTGCGGATTCTAGAATTTAAGAAATAATTGTCATTAAAACACAAATTGTTTATGTACAAAAGTACCAATAAAATTATCTAATACTGTGCTGTTACCTGTTTTAACATACATTACTTCCAGCCGGTGGACAGATGTAAAAAGATTTGTGCTAATACCTAGAATAAATTGTTAAAATAATTAAATTTAGGGGCAGTTATGGTTAATGGGGTTGTTAGGGTTAATTCATGGGCAGTTATGGTTGATGGGGTCTTTAGGGTTAATTTAGGGAAATGTATTTTAACCTGTATATTACGTCGTAAATGTACATTTCGTTTTCAAAATTTATATATTGTGAACCCCCATTGGAATTACCCCCCAGCCACCACTGTAATCCAAAGAAGCAGGGGAGGTAATACAGGTGTTGGTTAAACAAATCCACTGGCCACCAGGCACAAGTCCCCCACTTGCCCATAAACATGGATGCAAACCAGTAAACACGGATATACCCTCTTTAAAAGAGTTCAGATTACACTGAAACAGTCTGAACGTTAAATACATTACAGTGGCAGTCCCTACGAAATAAGGTTGCAGTTTTAGGTTTTGTGCAAGCTGGCGAGGTGGACAGGGGCAGTTGCACTCTAGGCTTTCTTCCATTACAATATTGTGAGTTACTATCTGAAGCTTCCTACATATAGCCACCAGGATATATAGAGTACGGAGGACTATAAATGTGTTTTGGACAGGACTAGATACTGCACAAAAAAGCATGTTCTCTCCAAATGTGTTTGGACTGGTGCTGGATGTTGCCAGCTCTATCCCTGTTGTCGGGAGACTGTATTGGCGTTATATTGTACAGATGTGTGTGTGTCTCAGTTCAATGGCTTCCTTTACAGTGAGATACAGAGGAAGTGACTTGGATGGCAGCTGCAGTCAGGAACTGACATTGTGCAATCTGTGATTTTTTCCCAGACATTGTTAGGCTATCATGTACTTTAACTTGTAAGTGACTGTATGTAATATTGTGCATTTAATTTGCATTTCAAGTGCGGAATAAAAACATTAACATTTCCCTTTGCATCTTTTTGTAGCGACACAGGGACAAATCCCCCTGAAAGTGGTGTCTTTGGATTCATGATAAGTGTAACTGCAATGTTAGGTAAGTATCACTTCGTAGTAATAATAATAAATGAATGACTTGAGGGAGAGAAAGGTTCTCAGATTTCCCTCCTGTTGCCTATTCCTTTTTACACCACATTTTTGCCCACTTTGTAGGACTGCCTTAAGTTTGTATGAAGGTTATTGATACTTATGGCATCAACTGAAGTGAGTATTCCATTATCAACAATCTTGTGCTCCTACAGTTGAGGCCATAAGTATCAAAAACCTTCATACAGGCTTAAGTGAGCCGGCCCTACACAGTGGCCAGGCATGTTGTGTAAACAGTCATTTTTTAAATTAATTTATGTAAAAAATAAATGACCCCCTCAGCATTGCTGAGCCCCTTCCGTTTCTGTAACACTTGGGAAGAAAAGCTTGGAGTCTTGGATCTTAAACATGTGTAAGACACATAGGTCTCTAAATGCAGGTGTAAAACAATTACTGCTTTTAATAACTAAGTAGCCAAGTATAATAGTATAAAAATGTAACCCTTTTAATAACTAAGTAGCCAAGTATAATAGTATAAAATTGTAACCCTTAGCAAGTCACTTTTTAAGGTACTTAAAAAACAAAAACAAACCTATAAACGGCTTCATAAAAAGAGGGATTTACAATGTTGTTTATTCAAAACTGCCGATGTAATTTGATTCAACTTTCAGATTGTCAGGAGTTACTATGGGAGCTTTAACTCTAGTAGTAATACCGTATTGGCCCGAATATAGGCCGCACTTTTTTCCCCCACTTTAAGTCTTTAAAGTGGGGGTGCGGCCTATATTCGGGGTCTAGCGCCCGACGCCCGGGACATGCAGTCCCGGGCGCCGGGCAGGCAGCGGGGTTAGGATACAGATCCCCCGCAGCGGGGTTAGGATACAGACCCCCTCTTACTCTCTTATACGCTCAGACAGCCTCCCGTGCCAGCACTTCCCACGGGGGGAGTACTGGCACGGGAGGTTGTCTAAGCGCATCGCACGGACGTTCACCGGCAGCGGCGATGCGCCGTTGACGGTGAACGTGCGCACGATGCATTCTAACCCCCCCGACTTACCAGGGCAGACTCCCGGGTGTCATGCAGGGCTGGCGGAAGACATCTACGCAATACGCGTATACAACTTCCGGTGCCGGCACTTCCGCTGAGTGCCGGCACCGGGAGTTGTATACACGATGTGCATAGATGTCCCCCTCCGGCCCCGTAAGACACCCGGGAGTCTGCTCTGGTAAGTTGGGGGGGGGGAGGACAGAGTGGCAGCATATCGCGGGGAGGACAGAGTGGCAGCGTATCTCGAGGGGGGGGGGGACAGAGTGGCAGCGTATCTCGAGGGGGGGGGGACAGAGTGGCAGCGTATCTCGAGGGGGGGAGGACAGAGTGGCAGCATATCTCGGGGAGGGGGAGAGGACAGAGTGGCAGCATATCTCGGAGGGGGAGGACAGAGTGGCAGCATATCTCGGGGGGGGGAGAGGACAGAGTGGCAGCATGTTTTTTGGTGCTTTTTTAAAGAAAAAACTTTTTCTTTAAAAAAGCACCAAACTTTTAGGGTGCGGCCTATATCCGAGCCAATACGGTATATGTATTTGTCCAGTAGTAATATGTAATTGCTTGATCACTCCTGTCTGTTGTTTACACCGTTTTCCAAGCATGTTAAATAATTGTATTTATCTCACTTTAGGTGCTGCTACAATGTACACAAGATATAAGATACTAGACAAATTAAATTCTTCATACGGTTTGATAAATGCTTGGTTTAACACTATGTCATTGCTGATTGGATTACTTGGCTGCATCGGGATGGGAATCGTTGCTACTTTTCAAGTGAGTTAAAAAGCACCACTGTCCTTTGATGGAAATAATTAATAAGAATGGATTAATTAAAACCCTATTATGTTAAGAACAGCTTCATTGGGTAGTCAACCTTTACTTAACTTGGCTGGTTCTATAGTCTATAGGGTTTTTTTGTTTTGTTTAAAAAAAAAAAAACCTTTAGGAGGCAGGTGACCCTCCCTCCACCCTATCCTGTTCTTAGTGGAATAAGGGGGTTAAAATTTAAGTAATGTTGCTCTGTGAGGTCGTCTTTCGGAGAGGCATGAACCCCGTCCTGTACCCCTCTCCTTCCCTCTACCCCTGTCCTGTGGGATAGAGGAGTTAAGTAAAATAAAAACAAAAAAATCAACCTACCTTTTACTACACCTTAGCCCCCTGGCCCTAAATCCTTAATATCCAGCCCATGGAAAGGGGTCATCAAATGGGAGTTCTCATCAGACAACAGATGATGAATCACATGTTCTGGGTAATTCCTAGAAATACATTTTTGATTTTCATTGTGAAAGTGTTTGTTCTGCTTTGTCGACGTGTCGAAATGTTAAGAAGCGAATATACATCACAAGTCTATATCAATCTTCAGCATTAGTTGTTCCTTTCATTTTGCTAAGCACATTTATTCCTGGATTTGTACTTTAATTTTTTAGCTGGGTTTAGGACCAGATTAAGTTTTTGATCTAGATCTAGTAGGTAAAGAGTCAAAAGCAAAGTGCAAACATAAGAAATCAGTTTTCTTGAACATGTTTTTCAAACAGTCTGCAACACAAGTTATCCCTGTCTATTTAGTTTTACAAAGCCTTTATATGTGTTCTGTTGATTTTATGCATAATTTTGCAGACTTTTTATCCAAGATCAACGCAGAATATTAAGACATATGTTCATCTATTACAAAACCTACAAATTTGAATAAAGTGTGTCTGAGCAATTGAATGAAAATATATTTAGCTTTTAGATATGACTAAAGGCAACCAGCAGATATTCCATGGCTAATAGCAGACATCATTGAGTCTATGTACTAACCCACTGTGTCTTTCTAGGAGAAGGCAGTGCCAATAGTCCATGATGTAGGAGCCCTCATAACATTCATCTGCGGAGTTGTGTATATTTTATTGCAGTCCATCATCTCTTACAAGTCATGTCCACAGTGGAACAGATCTTATGTTTGCCATGTAAGAATGGCGATTTCCATTGTGTCAGTGATTGCTGTGTTTCCAAGTATCCTTTTCATATCTCATACAATTATTTCATTTTGGTTTTAGAACATTGAGGTTAATGCAGTTAAGCTTTAAGATGTTTTTCTTTTTCTCAGCTCAACAAGTGTGTGGTTCATGTTATTGTATGTACTGTGTAACATTTAAATTTAAAAGTCCCGCTCATGAACACATACACCGTATATCTTTTCATGTGACAACAATGAAGAAATGACACTCTGCTACAATGTAAAGTAGTGAGTGTACAGCCTGTATAACAATGTGATTGTGGTTTTCCCATCAAAATAACTCAACACACAGGTATTAATGTCTAAACCTTGGCAACAAAAGTGCCAAGTGGAAATGTCCAAATTGGGCCCAAAGTGCCAATATTTTGTGTGGCCACCATTATTTTTCAGCAATGGGCATGGAGTTCACCAGAGCTTCACAGGTTGCCACTGGAGTCATCTTCCACTCCTCCATGACAACATCACGGAGCTGGTGGATGTAACAGACCTTGCACTCCTCCACCTTCCGTTTGAGGATGCCCCACAGATGCTCAATAGGGTTTAGGTCCGGAGACATGCTTGGTCAGTCCATCACCTTTACCCTCAGCTTTTTTAGCAAGGCAGGGGTTGTCCTGGAGGTGTTTTTGGGGTTCGTTATCACGTTGGAATACTGCCCTGCCCATACACTGCACACGTCATCAAAAGGAAGCCTTTTCTAAAGATGATGCACAAGAAAGCCCGCAGTTTGCTGAAAACAAGAACATGGATTACTGGAACCATGTCCTGTGGTCCGATGAGACCAAGATAAACTTATTTGGTTCAGATGGTGTCAAGCGAGTGTTGTGGCAACCAGGTGAGGAGTACAAAGACAAGTGTGTCTTGCCTACAGTCAAGCATGGTGGCGGAAGTGTCATGGTCTGGGCCTGCATGAGTGCTGCCGGCACTGGGGAGGTACAGTTCATTGAGGGAACTATGAATGCCAACATGTGCTGTGACTTACTGAAGCACAGCATGATCTGTGCGGTGATCTGAAGAGAGCTTTGCACAGGGGATGTCTGACAGATTTGGAGCGCTTTTGCAAAGAGTAGTGGGCAAATATTGCCACGTCAAGATGTGCCATGTTAATAGACTCCTACATAAAAAGACTGATTGCTGTAATAAAATCAAAAGGTGCTTCAACAAAGTATTAGTTTAATGGTGTGCACACTTATGCAACCAAATTATTGAGGTTTTTTTTCCACCTCAAAAATGTCTCATTCTTTAACATCACAAGAACCTGTCATTTTAACAGGGGTGTGTAGACTTTTTATAGCCACTGTATATATATGTGTATATATATATATATATATATATATATATATATATATATATATATATATATATATATATATATATATATATATATATATATATATATATATATATATATATATATATATATATATATATATATATATATATATAGTCCAAAAATAGTTACCGGCACTCCAGGGACTTTGCAAATGACCACACAAACAACTTCGGTTTTTAAGACAACGTTTCAGTCTTGTTTATTACAGACTTTCATCAGGACATCCTGATGAAAGTCTGTAATAAACAAGACTGAAACGTTGACTTAAAAACCGAAGTTGTTTGTGTGGTCATTTGCAAAGTCCCTGGAGTGCCGGTAACTATTTTTGGACTTTATATTATTTACTGCTGCAGTTATTTGGCACCGGGCAGATATTTGGCATTTGGAGTGCAATTGTTAATTTTGGACTTTATATATTTATATATATATATATATATATATATTTATATATATATATATATATATATATATATAAACATAAATATAATGGCAGGTTCCAAAGGTACCAAAATACCACCAATACAGTAGGGTCTGCTGTGCCTGTGTAGGTAATGCATTTAGCACATACAATAGGTTTTTAAGGGTCAACATACATTTTTATGTATCAGTAAAGCAAACTGAAATTGTTCATCACAAAATGTACTTACCCATACCTATATGGAACTTAAAATATTTATATTTGCATTGTTGGGAGGGTTATAACAGCATTTGAAAAAATGATAAATGATAAAACAGCTTCTACTAGAGGTCCCAGATCTTCAAACTGCAATAACCCAAGAGCAATGGCCAACTTGCTCCTCTTGCTAATTGCTCAGCTGCTGTCCTTGACAGATGGCCTATAAATGAGGAAGCCTCTGATGAATATTATCTACTTTACTGGCTTCCTTAACGTATGATCTCCAGTGATTATATGTGCATCATTAATTAGAAAGCCTAAGTATGATTGGAATCCAAGCGATGAGGTATGTTCTATTTGTTACAAAGAAATAATGCAAATGCTACCTCTCCCCTTTTGCCAGCCTTCTCTGGCACTGGTCTTCCCTACTGCTTTCCATTGGTGTACACTTCATCTCTTAGTATACTAATCACTCCTTCTTCTCCTCGCCTAAGCTCTCAACCATTCTTCTGACTTGCCTCTCAAACCGTCTCTCCGAAATTGCATCCTGGATAGCATCTCACTACTCAGACCTCAGTATCATGAAGACTGAGCTACTGTCACTCCTCTGCCTCCTTTGCCCATACTTCCCGATACCTCCCAAGACCTTAAAAATGTTTGAACCCACATTATTACAAGTTATTTCTATTACTCCACCACCTATAATTATCCAGTCATATGGGGTAGGACTGGCAGAGATGGGGTTATCTGGTCTGTAACCTTCGTGGCTTATATGTAAGTGTATTCATTGTATGCACTTATAGTGAAGACTACTGACTTGGTTGTACTGTCTCTTATAGGATTACGCATATCACCTAACAAGTGCCATCTGTGAATGGATAGTGGCATTTGGATTTGTTACATTCTTTCTAACCTATATAAAAGATTTTCAGGTTTGTACACTGTAAGGACTAAATGGCTGTATTGGTTGACTGTATCACAATATTTCAATTTCTAAGCCTTGTTGCTTTACAACAATGTTGATTCAATGCCTCACCTAAACTTGAATTGGTTTTAAAGGGTGCGAATAACAAATTGCAATTTAAAGACCAGTCTAAATTCTGAAGCACATAAACTAGACAATTTCTTAAAAAATGCTACAATAAAAGTTAATGGAAACATTTCACTCACGATACGTATCCAGTTGTCTGATGTCATCAGGTGGCTATAGCCTTAAAGTGCCAGGGCCTCCTCCAGTCCAACCCTGGGTATAATACCTCAGCCTTGTCAAACTTAAGACAGCTGTAGTGGCCTCACTGGCATAGCTTGTGCTTAGTTTATGACAGATTACATGATACAAATTCATACCATACAATTTAATATCTGCACAGGTGGCACTTATGGAGGGGAGTGTACACTTTAAAAACGGCTAAAGCCTATCTTGCCCTCCTGTCTACATTTTTTCAATTTAACAAATCTTTTAAAAACATTAACACAAAACTAACGTGTACATTGCATGATTATATTATATATTATATACACAGTATATTATGTATTGTAATCTAATGTATAAAAATATGTTCCTATATTTTTTTTGGTAATTTCAGTTTTGCTTTATTTTCCAGGGAGCCAGTTTAATAATTTCAACAGAAATATATGATGACTATGTATTACAGTCATAAACACAGGATTTTAGGAAGTTTTTTTTTTTTTTTTTTATAAATAGAAGATCTTGGTACAGTTTGCACAGAATTTGCACTTTTTGAATGAACTATACTTTTCGGCTGTCCTTTCATCGGTTTGTTTCTTTGTTAATTCTTGTCCAGTTTGTAAACATATTTTGAATTTACTAATAAAAAAAAAACCTTAAAACACATTCATTATATGGTCAAATACTGATTTTTTGTATAATAAATCTTTTGTTTTGGGCTGCTGCCAGCATTTGCAAGAGGATGATGCAACAGACATTGATATACATTCTTTTCTGAAAAATTCCAAACCCAAATCATAAGAGGTGTAGTCCACAGGAGCTCTTTTTTTAAAATATTTTTTTATGTTTATTTATACTGTGAAATCCGACCAGCACCACCTATACATTAGAGGTGTAGTTGTGGATAGGAATGTGCCACAATGCGTTGGATACGTTTTTGACTATGTTGTCTCAGCCCACTTTGCCAACTACTTAGCCATGCATGTTTGGTATTCTTACTGGTTAAAAGACCATAATGCATACCAGGAGACGTGCATTTGTCGGTTATATAATATGCAAACTACAATACTAAACCATTAAATATTTCATATTGGAGTACATGCAATGATACATTCTGTGTGCAACAGCATGAAGCATTGTAACATACAGGAGGTAGAATTAAAAAAAACTATGTCTTCCCATAATCATGAGGTTTTTTGCCCTGTCTGGTGATTGTACCGGTAGTTCATGTAGTATGTTTGTGGACATTTGTTCCATTTGACCCCTGCTGCACAATGGCAATAACATGTATTCACCAAAGCAGGTGTCCGCAATTTCAACCCACCAACTTCATCAAGCATTATCAATGGCCATGTTCAGTAAACTTCAGCAAAAGCCAGGTTGGTACTGCCTGTTGAACAGTTAAATGAGAGTTCATACGACAGAACTGCATTCTGGAACATGCAAGCATTTCTTGCAAACAACTGAACATTTTTTTTTGCATACAAAGAATAGAAGAATATTAAAAGAGACTCCAAAGTCCCATGGAACCCCACCAAGGAAGAATGCATTTTAAGCTTTGTTTTTTAATTTACATCTTTCAACACGTGAAAAGAAAAATAAATTACTTACCTCTCCAATGGTCTAGTTTTTTGCGCTACTGTTGGCTACTTGAATCAGATAATCAGTTGCATTAAGCCAAACACACCCCTTGCAAGCTTAGGAGGTGGGGGCAATTCTAAGGGTATTCTGCAAAATCCCTCCATAAATGTACAAAAAAAATGCATTTTATAGTAACCCGAGTACAGATCAGACTGGCTGCATGGTTATTAAGTGGCATGACCTTACTTTTGTTTAGACTTGTGCATTTGTCTTCGGACGAGCATGAATACGAACACGAAGAGTGCGTTTTCGTATACGTTCCAAAGACATGAAGAAGAGAAGATAGCGGCGGTAAAACTTTGCCTACTAATCTCCCTGGTCCCTTCCCCATCTAGCCTACCTTATCTTCCCGGGAGTTAACGGAAGCAGAAATCCGTAGCTTGATGCCAGAGGAAGACCCTGCAGGCGACCAATAGGCTCACTCGCACGGCCTATTTAACTCCTGACAGCGAACCAACGGATTTCCCCTGTGATGCTGCGTTAGATAACGGGAGCGAAAATTCGTAGGTTAAAGGGCCGTGCAAGCGACCAATAGGCTCACTCGCACGGCCCCTTAACTCCTTAAGGTCTCCCTGCTGCAACAGTTAAAAGTCCGTACGAACGACCAATAAAGTCGCTTGTACGGATAGAGCAGGGAGACCAGTGGTCTCTCCCGGCCAAGTTACGGTACCAGGATTTTTAAAGTCTGTCTGCAGGGCTCCCTGCTGGCGACCAATAGAGTTACTCATACGGACATTTAAACTCCTGGCGCCAGAGCTGCTGCGGTACATCTTTTCATTCAATTTCTGATTTGTTGTAAAGTATTGTGCTGGCGGTAGTAAATCAAAAGTCAGCCACAATATCTGGAGAATGTTTTATTTCAATTTGGTCCTGGTTCAAGTGCTTTAATAACTACTGTATAGCGGTAAAACACTATATGTTAAAGTTTATTTTTATAAAAATATGAATACAATGCAAAGTATTTGGCAAAAACCAACAGGTAAGTGCATTCATTATTTTACTATCCTTTTAATTTACTATTGTGTTAGTGGAAAGTCTCCAAATCTGAATTGTTTTATAATAGGCATAACGCAGCCAAAGTAACATAATACACCCTCAAGCCTGTTCACCAATGTACTGGGGCAGGAATTTTGGATATTGTGATTGATTGATTTAGTGGCACAACTAATGCACAGTGACCAAAAACATAATATACAAAGTATTTTAGTCACTGAATGAGGATTCACTGTCAGAGCTTTCTTCTGGTACAGGTTTCCCATCAGGAACTGGAGCATCTGGTGTCCTGTGTGTAGAAATAAATAGATGACTTGTTACGACTTTTTTTTTTTTCCTCTCTCCCCTAAGATGGATCAAAAGTACACTTTAGCTCACCTTCCATTACATCTAGGGTATCCTTAAATCCTGTTCAGCATGTAGTAGGTTAAATGTTCAAACCCGATGTTAGAACGGACACAGCTGACGATTCCATTAGTAAAATGGATTTGTGACTAGGACACAAGGTGATATGCTTGTGGATATAAACACCAGCCCCCACTCTGCACACTATACTCACATAACTCATTAAATCAACAGCTGTATATTCTCACAGGTGTCACACAGAATAGGATACATACAAATACCGTGCTTTCTCTCTGTCACTCATGTGCAAGAGAGAGCTGGAGATTGGTCAACTGTCTTGCTGAGATATACACACAGAAAACACTAAGAAGGAGACTAACATCATGCTTCAGTGTCTTCTTTTGTGCTATAAAACAAATTTGTTCTGCTAAGTACGACAAATTGTTCCATAATTATTTCTCTCTGAAGGCTTTTAGAATTCACAAATACTAGGGGGTGTCTAATTCTGCATTAAATGGACACGTCAGCCATTATAAAAACGTTATTGCATATTATAGCTGCAGATCCCTTTAAATGTTTGCGTGGTCCATTTTTCAAACGCATGGGAGGGGCTGCAGAATCCCCCCTAAAGTCATTTGCCCCTTTCCCCATCCCCAGCTAATTACCCTCCAGATAATGTGTTCGGGTTTAGGCTGTGTACAGGGGTCTGTTCAGACTCTAGTGTGCTTGTGTGGAAATTGCTGCCAGAAAACTTAAGATATGAATATATAATCTATACATGTTCTAGTCATTTGTCTAGTAGAATGTATTAATAAATCTTACACTGTGCTGTTAAAATTAAAAGATGTGAGTCGATATAACGGAAAAAAATGGTAAGTTGGAGCAGACTTGAAACTATTAAGTTTCATTGATTTACATAGCTTCATCGTATCCCACAGCATAATTATTCCTCCTTATAAAAATTATAACTCTAACAGCCATTGTAAGGATGAGCACAAGTGAAAAAAACAGTTACACTGTTTTTGCCATCTTCTGCCACAGACCCCAGCTTCCCTGATATTTAATAGCAATTTGCTGGTAAGCCAAAAACCCCCAAAACAAAGAGATTTAAAAGCAATAGGCACGAGTTGTAGGCAGGTTTATATAATGAGGTTAACGTAGTTTCTCCTTTAAGAAACATAATTCTCCTATGCTTTATATGTGACCAAACACAAAAGCCAAATTTATATACCAGACATGATAAGCAAGCACATTCCTCTAACTATAATACTTACTCTAATAAATCAGGATTAAGCCCTTCAGAAATCATTTTATTTCTGATAGCCACTACTGGAACGCCCTGTAGAAACAAAAAGTATTTATTTAGTTACAATAATTTACTCATGCAATTTACACCCACCCCTAAGTGTTCTAAAAAATTGAAAAATGTTAAGTATTGCATGAGAGGTGTTTTTTTTAATGAAAGGAGCCTTCCTTCTGCAATTCCAGTAACTGAAATACTTGCCACTTGAACCATCTTGAGATATCTGGCATATCTAGGATCTTTTGCCACAGTGATAACATTTTCCGTTTGTGCTTCTTCCTTCTGCGTGGGTATATCCTTCACTGAATTCTGTGTAACCTGGAAACATCAGCAAAAGGCAGCTGAGGATAGATTCTGAGGAACAATCACAAGCGTGATGATACGAGTCCGTTAAGAACAAAAGAGGAATTAAAAGGGGGAGTCAATGAGCCCGGCTTTGGGCCCTAACGATAAACAAATTACATTGAATACACTGCAGTTTCACAAAACTTACAGAGTAATACTTTGGAGATGTAATTCATTTCTACTCTGAGTGTATGAAATGAATGTGTATGTTTTGCTCCCTCAAACAATGCATACAAAGACCAAAACAATTCAGGTGAACACAACAGAAAAGCTTAAAGGGATACTCCAGGAATCTCTATGAAAGCTTACATTTTTGAGGCATCTCCCTTCCAATTGCATGGGGGGGGGTGCAGAATCTAATCATAGACTGTAAGCTCGTTTGAGCCGGGCCCTCCTCACCTGTTGTCTCTGTTAGTCAATTTATGTTACATACTACTTGTTATGTCCTGTCTACCCATTGTACAGCGCTATGGAATTTGATGGCGCTATATAAAACAATAAATAATAATAATAATAATAATATGCATTTGGCCCTATTCCCAAATCCCTAGCTATATGTCATGCAGGAATGCATTTGGCCGAACATCTCCAGACATGCGACAAACTTATCTCCAGTCAGCTCCAGCACTGGCTCAGTGAACTGTGGCTGTGTATATGTGCGAAATGAGCCGGCACCAACTTAAATGGGAGTGCATTTGTGGCAGTCAGTGGAAAGAATCATTGGATCACAAAAGGAAGAAAGCTATTGAGAAATGCATTTTAAGAGTAGTTTAACGCTTTTAAGAATTGGATTTACATATCTAATGACCTGAGTTTTTTTCTAATTTTTAGCATGTTTGTTAAACATGAATCCCCTTTTCTATATTTGATGTACCCACGCAAATTATAATTTTAGACCTTACACTTTAGTACATACATGCATACAAAAAAAAAAAGTCTTAATGGGGTCTTATTCACTAAAGGGGCGCTTACGGGGGGGGGAGTAGTTTTTTCCGCTCCCTCGCTTCTCTATCCATTAGGAAGGGAATGGATGTTTAATTTTCCAGTAATCCATTAAATTTTCCAAAAAGTGTACTTTTGATCCACAGTCAAATACATGGTTAACGGAAACAATGTAAAGAAGCAATACTTACATCTGATTGCGGGGAATCAGTTTGTGATGGGGAATGTCCATTGGTAATGTTATTCTGAGGTATGTGCTGGGTTTCGACTTTCACATCCTCTAAGCCAGGTATTGAGGAAAGCTGAAATGCAATTAAGGTGAAGAAGGATTAAACAAAAAAAAAACAGACCAAAAAAACAGTTCATAGAGAGAGATAGTAAAAAAGAAAACAAAAAAACCCAAAAAACTAAGGGGTAAAGAGAAGTATACAGGGAAGAGGTACGTGGTCCTGTGTGTGCAATGTGGGTGCTGGGGCTGGTCTTTGGGGTACGCAACCTGTAATCTATGTCTGCTATGCATTTTTCACTTGATCACACTTTTCCTGTTTTTTTTTATTCTCATTCTAACTTACCATAAAAATTGAACTTATCTGTGACAAATCGATGTCCATATTCTTGTTATTGTGCATTCTGGTGTGCCAACCTTTTATGGTTTCTTCTACGTTCATGGTGTAGCTGGTCCTTTAATGTAATTAAATTGGCTCTTCATAATGTATAATCATTGGATACGTTTAACCTAACACTACTATTTTGGGAGCTATGATGTACCATATCATTGTCTGGCATAATATATAGCGAAGTTAGATATGGTCTATCACCGCATGTGTATGTCTTATTATATAATGAAAAGATACACATGGATAAATCATTGGTTTTAGGGAAATTTGATTTTCTACTTTTTTCTGTTCTTGCATAAAGCTTTGCCCCTCTTAGTGGCTTTGTTAAAGTAAGAGCGCCGGATGTCACATTCAGTGTTATCCTGTTTGGCACAGACAAGCTGGGGACAAAGATGGCACTGGAGGCAAAGATGGCAACTACAAGCCAGGGCTAGTACAGTGAGATGTTACATGGTAAAGTTGGGGGCTCAAATAGGTAGAGTGGTTGTCATGGGAAACGGGAGTGGTTAAACCTAACATAGAAAGTGATGGAAGATAAAAACCATTCGGCCCATCTAGTGGGGTTATGTTTGTAAAGGGGAGGCATTGCCTACAACGTTCGCACAACATATTACTTTGAGAAGAAAAACAAATGTACATCCCATCCGCTTAAACTGCATCCGTCCTTCAAGACGGTACGGAGTTCACCCCATTACAAAACAGTCATTTATATTATAATGTGAAACACAAAACTACAGCTGCTACTTAGAAACACGTTGGCGTTATGTCGCTTCTCTGTAGCATACGATGTATAGAATCAATTGCATGCATTTTATATGTAAAATGTTTTACATAAAAAGCCATAAAATTGTAGCAAAAACGGAATAATCTAGGAACCTAAAAAGATTGGGATGCTGTTACAGGTTTACTGAAAAATCTGAAAGCTTGATTAGAGATATCAGTATTTCATCTTTCTGCACATGGTGTAGTACTTATAGGAAAATGGTAACCCTGTTTTTGTTTTTTTTGTTGGCAATATCATGAGTGAGATTATAAAGAAGAAGAAAACACCTACCTTGGCATCCAAGATATTTAAAGTTGTTTCAATTTGTTGAATGCGGAGTGACAGGGCTGACAGTTTCTAAATAAAGAGAAAATGTGAGAAACAACTGGGCTGCAGAGGAATGCCCCGTTTTTTTTAATCACTAGAGTCAATTGAAAAAACAATCTCAAAATATATCTCAATAGTCTGTTCCAAACAACCTGATGTTTTTAAAGCTGAATTGTATGTTTAGCCCGGTCTACTAGACAAGTACAGTGTGTGTTTATCACACTGTTTATGGCACCGTAACAATCAAATACTTCAATACAGTTTGAGCAACAAAGTAACATTGCTACATACAATAACAAGGGCCAGGTCGGCAGATACAGCAAGTTATGAAATAAAACTCATTCAGAGCCATGATATCTTACTGCATTTCAGAAAAAACATTTTTAACCTATTATCGACAAATTGCCTACAAAAATTGTGAAGTACTTATAAAAACAGGAAAAAGCCTCTGTAGAAATTGTCTGAACCCTACAGACGATACACGATGTTGGTTTGTAGCCTCAAATCCACCTAATGCCCAAAGCATAAGGGAAAACCCATCCAGTATCCACTACATTGAACAGAACCATGAAACTCAGACAACTCATTTAAGCATCACATGGATCAAGAATAACAATCAGTGGATTATGGCTGTTTTGTATAAGACATATTAACACTTGTCTGCTGATAGACTTAAATATTAACCTAACATTTTGGAAAATATAGAGTAAAGACCTTTTGCACAATCATTTAACCATCATCAGATCAAACTTTGGTACGTTAGGATACAGCATTGTATACAGAAATATTCAGTTTAGGACACACCTCCTCACAAATTGCTGCAAAACGGTTTAGAAACTGAGCTGTGTGAGCAACAAACTGGTTCAGAAATGCCACTGTTCTTTTCTGTTGAATAGCAGGAACCTATAACAAGAAAGTGATACAGCTGTTATAATAAGTGCATAAAATTGGAATGTAATGCAGTCTTTAATACAAAAATAGTAATCCCTTCATGACTAGTAACTGCCAAATAAATACACTTACAGTCGTAGCCAAAAGTTTTGAGAATGACACAAATATTAATTTTCAAAGTCTGCTGGCTCAGTTTAGATTCTAGCAATTTGCATATACT
Organism: Spea bombifrons; assembly: GCF_027358695.1. NCBI lineage: Eukaryota > Metazoa > Chordata > Amphibia > Anura > Pelobatidae > Spea > Spea bombifrons. Next base: position 39,314,931 of record NC_071090.1, read on the forward strand.
CCAGAATGTTATGAAGAGTGATCAGATGAATTGCAATCAATTGCAAAGTCCTTGTCATGAAAATTAACTTAATCCCAAAAAACATTTCCACTGCATTTCACCCCTGCCCCAAAAGGACCAGCTGACATCATGTGATTCTCTCGTTAACACAGGTGAGAGTGTTGACGTGGACAAGGCTGGAGATCGCTCTGTTATGCTGATTGAGTTATAATAAAAAGACTGGAAGTTTTAAAAGGAGGGTGGTGCTTGAAATCATTGTTCTTCCGCTGTTAACCATGGTTACCTGCAAGGAAACGTGCTGTCAGCAAACTTTGTCATTCTCAAAACGTTTGGCCACAACTGTATACTATATGACCAAAAGTATGGTGATAACTACCCATCATGCCTATAAGCTTTGTTGGACATCCCATTCCAAAACCAGGGGCATTAGTATGGTAATATTGCAATTATAATAACCTATACTCTTCTGGGAAGGCTTTCCGTAGGATTTTTTGCCCATTCATCCAAAAAAGCATTTGTGAAGAAAGGCTGTGATGTTGGAGGAGAAAGCCTGGCTCGCAAGCACTGTCCCAATTTATCCTAAAGGTGTTCAATTGGGTTACAGTCAGTTCCTCCACATCAGACTCATCCAACCATGTCTTTATGGAGCATAGGAGCATTTAGCAGCCATGCTCTGAGTGTGTGTGATCTACTTTGTGATTGATCTGTTGCTACTCCTAGAGGCTTCCACTTTACAATAATAGCACTTGCTACACCCCAGGGCAGAAATTTCATGAACCGACCTGTGACAAATGTGACACTTCCATGCTTATAGTCACCTCAGTACAACTCGTTTGTGTATGGTGACGGCTACCTATACAGTACCACCTGCTAGCTATGCATGTGACTGAAACACCTCAATTCATTAATTGTGTAGCTATAAAAAGCCCAAAATAAAAAATAATAAACGAATACACCTATGCCATAGGACTAAACAACACCCTGCAAACCCTTAAGCAAATGTAACACACTGAACTTTGTCCAAAAGATACCCCGAAAAAGCAAAACAAGTGCCTATACAATTTTTAATCAGAGAGCACATTAGATGGCCATAAAAATGTATTTAGTTAAAACAAAGTATTAAATACATAGTAGGGCTACGATTTGGAGTATATACCTCTATACACGGTATGACTGCTTAACAAGGTAGGATAGTGCATAACCACGTAGACCTCCCACCACTAAATAATGTGCAGCCTCCTACATGTAAACTACAAACCTTCGTAAGATCTATTCCAGAGCCCACAATCGGTAGCCCATCTTCATCCATAACAACAGTACAGATCACACACTTCCGATTACAGGCAGCTGTCAAATCATGTGATCACCCATACTACCATAGAGAGCGTAATAACGCTAGAACGTCAGTCCCCGGATGTTAATCTCCACCATCTTTGATTAGGGTAAATATTTTTCAGGGATGCCAAGGTGTTTTTTTTTTATTTTACATAGTTAGCAATATATGTTTTCGTTTGCCGCGTTTTCTTTATCCACATTGTGGATGTCTTCAACGAGAAGATTCCAATATAATCAAAGTGTTTTCGCATTTATGTCACCAAGTAAACATCACAACAACGATATAGCATATTTGTAAAGCGTCAATGTTGTGGAAGTATAGACCTCCTCCAAATCCCTCTTTCCTCCCATGTCAGTCTTTTGTAGGGGATCGTACTGTCCTTTTTACGTCCCTAAAAGCAGACCTCTGCACCTGCGTAAACATAATCTTTGTGCAGCTCCTACAGTGGCACAACTGACATTACCATAATACTGTGCCATGTACAGGACTCGGCATTGAAATTGTTAATCCCCACTTATGCCCTGCTAGGAAGGGTAATGATGCTTCAGTGCACCTTTGAGTGAGTGATTGTATTGGGGTGGCTTCTCTAGGCCTGACCCAAGACAGCTTCTCCAGGTATTTACCTTAAAGATGGCCTCCTTATTGAGTTGGTTGTTCTAAGTGTTCCCTCCTGGCTAGGGTGACCACATTTTATTTCAGCCATTCAAGGACACACTATTAAGTGCATGAGATAAATATATATAAATATTAGACCCTGCTGCCAATAAATTTTATATTGAAAAAATTGGACCTTACGCAAGCATTTCCTTGGGCCCCGCTCCACGCTGTCCCTAGCATGCGATCACTTTCTCCGCTCCCACACCAAAAAAAAAAAAATTGCCACACTGAATCAGAATCAGACATACAAATCCTCTATTTGGAGGTATACATAAATAATGTATGAAAACAGCATTGCAGGTATAGATCAACAGAACACACAAACCCAGCATTGCAGGTATAGATCAACTGGAAATCACATGTAAACTCAGCACTGAGGGTATAGATCAAATAAACCACACATGGAAACAGCACTGCAGATCAGCTGAATAAGACATACAAACCCTGTATTTGCAGGTATACATAAATAATGTACGGAAACATAGCATTGCAGATATGGATCAACGGAATAACACACAAACCCTGCTTTGCAGATATATATCAATTGGAAATCACATAAAAACTCATCATTAAAAAGGTATTGGTGAAACCCCCTAAATTACAGACATAGATCACAGGTTGCACACCCCAAAGCCAGCCCTGGCGTTCACATTCCCCACATAGAACCTGACCAGCACCCAGATAACACACATAGGGCTTGCCATCTTTGTCCCCAAACAGCCCAGCATGAGTCACCTTAAATCCCATAAATCAATTATACATCTATGATACACACAAACACTTTTACAGCCACTCACCAATTCACACTTTCATTTACATAATTCATTCACACAGTAATTCTCTCACTCATTTACAAATATTCGTTAATGCATTTGCACAAATTCATTAATTCTCTCACTCGTTCACACAATTCCACACATTAATTCATACTCTCACTAATTTACATAATTCATCCACACATTAATTTATTCATTCTCTCACTCATTTACACAATTCATCCACACATTTTCCATTCCCTCACTCATTCACACAATTCATCCACACTTTAATTCTTTCATTTTATCATTCTGAATATATGACATGTATAACTTTACTGAACACAAATGCTGTCAATTTTGAATGTCGAATGACAAACTGGAAGCCCAAACTTATATCTCTCAAGCTTTCTTTTTTTGGACCAAAAATAAAATTCCACTACACAGTGCATCCCTTAGGGTTTCAAGCCCCTAAGTGAAGTATGTGAGAAAACCTTGCACATCCCCATCAGCTTGGTCTTCAAAGCAGCCGCCTTGGTTGCCTATATGGTGGGGTTAGTACTGCCTCTACTTTTGCTTGCTATGTGATGCTCTCTTTCATAATAAGCTAACAGTTCTTGGTATGCATGAGTGTATAATGTATAATGCTACAATCGTGTAAAAAAAAAGAAAGTACACCTTCTTTAAATTCTATGGTTTTCCATATCAGGACAAAGCATGCCTAAAAGTTTAAATACAGGTAAATACAACCTCAGATGAACAACAACACATGACATATTACAATGTGTCATGATTTATTCAACAAAAATTAAGCCAAAATGGAGAAGCCATATGTGAAAAACTAAGTACACCCTTGCTGCTTTTGTAGGAATTAAGTAGCAGACAGGTGCAGCTAACCAACCCCACCTCTATAAAAGCCGAAGTTTCAGCAGTTTGCTGGTCTGGAGTATTGAGTTGTGTGTTAACATAATGCCAAGTCATTTCTAAAGCATGTAATTCTTAAACAAATACATTTCTGACGTTGCCTTATTTTATAGTGGTACAGCACTGCCACCTACTGTCTACAAAGGCTATGATCAATACAAATATTTATGAGCAAGATTAGTATGTTTTAGGGGCGTTTTCAACCTGCGCATTCAATAGTATTGAAGGCTTCTAAGAAATATTTATTTGCGGGGAACATTTCATCTTCATGTGAACCAAAAAAACAGATTTAATCACATCAAAACAGCACAACAACCAGATGAAAAAATGAAACAATAGATATACTAAAGTTTATTTTCTTAGCAGATTAGAGATTGCAAGTAATGTTTTGTCTAAGTAGAGCAGCAGCTTTAATGAATAGTATATCAATAACACTATATGGATAAAAGTATTGGGACACCTGACCATTACACCGAAAGGGACTTTTAAGAAATTCCATTTTAAATATACAGACCTAATACGTAGCTGTAATGAAAGTGTGAGAGAATGAGTGAATGAGAGTAAATGAGAGAGAACGTGGGCACTAGGGAATGAGTTTTTTCCCAAATTTAAAATGCCCTGAATTTTTCGGCCGAACTGAATGGGCAGGGAATTAAATTCATTTCCCGAAAAAGAATGGGCCAAAAATAGTTTTTGGCCCATTTGCACATATCTATTTCCAAAAAGTCTTGGTATGCTGAGGCATGAATATTTCCCTTCACTGAAGATAAGGGGCCCATGGTATATCAGCAGGGATGAAATTTCACAAACTTGCAATGGTGGCATCCTATCACAGTACCACGCTTAAATTCACTTCAGAACGACCCCTTATTTCACAAATGTTTGTATATGCATACTGCATGGCTAGGTTCCTGATTTTATACACCTGTGGCAATGGGTCTGATTGAAACACCTAAATTCAATAATTGAGAGGTTTGTGCCGATACTTTTGTCCATATAGTGTATTTACTGATAAATGTCATGGAGTAGGCATCAGGAGAATATATGTTAATATATGTGAGCAAATCAAATACACATTATCCTTTACGCATCATTTGAATGACATAAGTAGAATATTTCTGTTTACTGACTAACCGTAGAGCTGCAAGGTGTCATATAACAGTATTCACTGTACATTATGAAAGGTCAACCCCAATGGGTTTTTTTTCTGGCAAAAACAGCCAAGCTAACCCTGAGTATGCATAGCTAAATCATAGTTTTCTTGGGTTTCAGTTCAGAGATTTAACTATGCTTCATACAGGGCCAGTTCTCAAGCTTTTTACCAGGATACTTTGCCAAGAGAAATATAATTGACTTTAACAGTTTATTTTTCATGTTCTCCACAAGCTTCTTTTCAAAGGAGCAAATTAACCTACCCCACGGCCCATTGACATTTCAGAATTGCAGAACAGCATATTGTGTTTCTGCACTGTGGAAAAAGGAATAGTGATGAATTTATGAAATATAACTTTAACTTGACAATGTAAGCCAAGTGTATATTTTTTCCTAAATCCTGACACAGATTTGCTTGCGTAGGTAGAAATATATTAAGAAGCAAGCCAACATTTATTATAATTCTTGCTACAAGTGTATCAAATTATAATAATTTGATCCTGATGTAATATTCAGCAGACCATATTACTGTGTTTAATAAATTACATTTAAACGTTAAGGAAACCAGCTGTAAATATACAAATGTTACAGTAGGCGGAGATAAAACACAACTGTTCGGAACATTATTTTCCTTCCTTCTGAGTAGATGACCTCTTGTTCTTGAACAGTTCTCTTAACCTCTTCAGTTCCAGGGGTTTTTGGTACCTCAAGTCACGGAGCAATTTTGCCATTTTTGCGGTATGTCTGTTCAGCGATTATTCCCCTTTCCTGCCAATAGTGTACCCATGTAAACTATATATTGTTTTTTCAAGGAGAGAGAGGGGTTTCTTTTTATACCATAGTTAGATAATTAGCTGAGAATTTAGGATGAGAAATTTAGTAAAAACTAGCGAAAATTAGAAAAAAACCCTATTTTTTAATATATTTTGAATCCTCACAAAATAAGGTAAAGTGATGGAATAACCCCTTCAAGTTTATCAATTAAGGTGTCCTGATTTCAGAAATACCTCATTTATGTAGAATTTCCATACTTTCCCAGTACTTATAGGGAACATACTATAAGGTGTACACAGTGGCGACTCTAGAAACAATATATAGGGGGGGGAGCACTGGGGGAGTCAAACTGGGGGGGCATTAACAATTTCCACCATTAAATCATACCACTGAAAAAACATACATACATATATATATATATATATATATATATATATACTGTATTTGCTCGATTATAAGACAAGGTTTTTTTTTCGGGGTCATCTTCTAATCAGACCTCATATAGAAGTCTGACTATGAGACTGAGATCCAGATCCCCTGCAGAGCTGCAGGGGACCTGGATCCTCCAGTCTGTTAACCTCAGCTGCTGGTGCTTCTGACTCCCTGGTGTGTAGTCGGAGCAGAGGGTAGACGTCTAAGCTATTCGCGAAGGCAACTTCTGCTGTAGCCGGAAGGAGGTGCCGTTAGCAGCGGGGGTCGTCTGCATCCATGGCGCAGACCTTCCCCGGCTGTCAGAGAGGAGGGTTCCCCGCAGCAGTGTGGGGAACCCTCCTCTCTGATAGCTGGATGGTGTATGTGCGATGGACGCAGACAACCCCCGCTGCCGACAGCTCCTTTCAGCTGCAGCGGAAGTTGCCTACGCGAATCGCGTAGACGTCTACCCACTGCCCCGACTACGCACCAGGGAGTCAGAAGCACCGGTAAGTTTTTTTTGGGGGGGAGTGTTAAATGGGGGGCATAAGGCATTTCTGTAGGCAGAGTGCTCTATGATATGCCTTTTAATCCCCTTAATGCCACTCTGCCTCCAGAAATGCCTTTTAACCCTCTATATGCCACTCTGCCCCATAATATGCCTTTTAACCCCCTAAATGCCCGAGTGGCATTTAGGGATATAAGGCATTTATGGAGACAGAGTGGCATTATAGGGGGTCAAAAGGCATATCATGGGGCATAGTGGCATATAGACGGTTAAAAGGCATATCATGGGGCACAGTGGCATTTAGAGGGTTAAAAGGCATATCACGGGGCACAGTGGCATATAGGGGGTATAAGGCATTTCTGGGGCAGAGTGGCAAGCCTGGGGGCAGATGTGCATAACTGGGGGGGCAGGTTGGAAAATAAAAACAAAATATATTTTTCTCAATCATAGCTTCTATTAAAGTAGTTTACATGAAAAATAGTTTACATGAATTAACATTTACTAGTAAAACTTTTTTCCTATAGGGTCGTCTTATATTCAGGCTTTTTCTTTTTTTTCCTAAATTAATATTTAGATTTTGGGGGGTCATCTTATAATCGAACAAATATGGTGTACATATTGCCAAAAGTAATACTTGATCATTCAACATGGGAAGCCTGAAGCCACAATTTAGTGCGACTAATCCTTAAAATAAATATAACACAGTAAATAACTTTTCCACTAAATGATTTCAGCTCCTTAAACGTTTTAACCCCTGAAGTCACTACAACTTTGGGAGGGCATTTTATCTCTGGATAAGTATAAATAATTCCTATTGTACGTTAAGTGCCAGGAAACAGATGCCCAAACACACACACCAACACAGGCTCTGTCACACCGACACCCAGAGACACACACCAACACAGGCTCTGCCACACCTACAGCCAAACACACACACACGAGGACAGGCTCTGCCACACTGACACCCAAAAACACACACACAGGACAGGCTCTGCCACACCCACATCCAAACACACACACACAGGACAGGCTCTGCCACACCCACATCCAAACACACACCTCAGGACAGGCTCTGCCACACACACACACCAGGACAGGTTCTGTCACACCGACACCCACACATTAGCACAAGCTCTGTCGCACTGACACCCCCACACACCAAGACAGGTCTGTCACACTGACACCCAAACACACACACCAGGACAGTTTCTGCCACCCACATCCACACAGGCTAAGCTACAACAATTTAAAAAATTATTATTTTCAACACAGCCAACACTATGTGTATTTATGCCCCCAGGTTGCCCCTCCATTCAGTATTGATTTATGAGATGAGATGGTGCCAGCTGTCCACATTGTGTATTGATGCCACCAGCCCCTACATATATTTGTGCCCTCCAGTTAGCCCCACAATGTGCATTTATACTTCCAGCCACCACCCCCTAATATTGATTTATGTGATGTCCCAGCCAGCCCCCTCTTGTGTATTTTTGCCCCTACTACCTTGTATACTTATGCCCACCTTTAGTATTATGTCATTATCAACATCTTTTTTTCCTGTAACCTTACTTTTTTCCAGACTTTCCTGCCTGCTCTTTGCTCTCCTCCATGGGAACGACTGCCACACGAGGAACTCTGTTGAACTCTGTGTGAGCCTGCCCCCCCAAAAAGGGGGTGGGGTGAAGAGCCTCACTGAGACATTAAGCGTCATGGCGTCTACAAGCCAGATGCTTTAACTTTAGGTGGCCGTCGGAGGCGGTCGTGGGGCCAAATCGGCTGCATTGAATCACGCAGCTCTGGCGTTCAACCGGCCCCCGAACCGGCCGGCCCACCAGGAAGTCTCCCAGTGGGCAAGTCCGGCCCTAACTTGGCCTATTTTCGGGTAAGGGCCTGAAGCTGCATCTCCATCAACCCCTACGTTGATCTGGCCCTGAAGCTTCCACATTATGACCTGTGCAGCAAATACAATTTCTTAAGTACAACAGCTTGTCAGGCTTAACATAAATACACAACTCTAAATTTCACATGGTATCCCCACAACCAATATATGGTTAGTTTTTCCTATAGGTCAAACTGTAGCATAGCTTGCTCAACATAATATGTAATCAGGACAAATAGGTGACCCAGTGAGCACTGTGAAAGTTAATCTGTCCACTACTGTTCCTCATGGTAGTAACTTATATAAACTATCGACCTACTCACAAAAAACAAACATGTTTTTCAAGTTTTTTCAATGTCATTAAAATATGGTGTGCTTAGGAAATACACATACAGCTTCCACATTTGCTCAAACACAACAAATATCAAATCAGTTCTTTCTTTGTAAATTACATTTAGTTTGACAAAATGAAAGCACACGGTGAACTTGGGTAATAACACTAAGCTAGTGCAGTTTGATTCCCAATACATTTGCAAATTCTTGCAAACTAATAATAAACCACCGTGAAAATAGTTTTATTTAAAGGTTGTACAAATTAACTAAGTTAATCAACACACATATACATTGTACAGTTTTAATAAGATTTTGGGTGCAGAACGGAACATGGTGTAAGGTTATCTATAATAAACGCAACTAATTTCTATGTGCTACACTCTCGCTATTAACAGAAGGCTAGTAACTGATTATAATAATGGTATGCTGACACTAAAGTTTGATAATCAGAGGTATTCAGATTCTGCCCCGTAAACTAGATTTTTTATTGTACAGGCTGTCTTACAGGGAGATGTAGCACAGTTGGCAAAGCAGTATGCAGTGATTCCTTAACAGTACCAGTTTCTCTTGGTGCACTTGGTGCTTTGAATAAGTTACGAGTGCCAAAAGTGTGTAATGTTTTTCGGCAGATTTAGCCATGAAAGTAGAGTAACCTAACACGCGATTATCTCGAAATGCTAAACGCAGCTTCATTGTTGCATTTTTTCTGTTTTAAGTAATGCAATGGAGACCAGTTTTTGTTTACATGTTTATATTTATTGTTTTCACACATGTGGAACTTTACAGTATCCTTTGGTAAAGTATTACAAACTGATAACAGTAAATACATTAACACAGTTATAAAAAATACTCTTTTGTAAAGGATTTCTGAAATATTTACATTTCTGTCACCCAGAAAAAAAGCTTCCGGTAACCTCCAACAGCACAAAGAGGAAGTGTTCTGTGCCAGGTAAGTCCAGATCCCACAAGAGCAGAACCGGTGAGGATTGGCTGAATGAAAAAATAAATGTGCCTGATGATAAATATGATACATATAATGGACCACAAACTATAAAGGAAAAGAAGGGTTAACACAAAGGAAGCATTAATGATGATAATACCCTCTTTGAACTTATATTAAAGGGAAACCAATTACCAAGGGATAGTAGTACTACTGATGCTACCAACTATCTTTATATGCTGTCATAACAATATTTCATCAACTGTAAAATAATCTCACTCATTAAAATTTACTTACAATCTAAATAAACGTATATTGTATTAACTCTTTCCCCCAGGCCATTTTATATATTTGACACTTAACTTGTGAAGCAGACTTGGAAGAATGATGTTAATGTGAATTTGTGTAACCCACCCTTGCCATCACCTTAATGACGATTGAAATAATGTGCTGCTTGTATAATGTTTCTGCTACATTTGAAAATCAATACAATGTTCGGCACAGAATGTTCCTGTGTATCAATCAGAAAGTGGTAACTGAGTATTCACATTAGGACAGTGAGAACCATATTGAGGCTAGGCACTAAAACATTGACTTACCACAGGATCAAATGTAGATATTGATCTAGCTGCTTTAATAAAATAAATACACCCAAGGAAAGCTGACAAACTAAAACACCCCCCAATTCTTAGCCTGGCTCAGGAAACGTAGTAGTATCATGTAATTAATCAAGCAAATATAAGGCAAGGTCACACATTAAACTTGTTTTATTCACCCGATTTTAAGCAACAAGTTCATATAAGATTCAGATTTTCTGTATACATCTATATATTAAACGCAGCATTTTTGGATTGATTCTAGTTCTATTTTTTGGTTCCGTTCACCAAGCCTCACATTTTAGCTACTGTACAAATTCACTAGGAACGGGAAAAAATGGATGATCCCAGCAAGGTCTAGGTTGGCATTGCAAGCTCCCAGACCTAGTGTTTAGACACTCTCTTGCGAAAAAGGCTTTAATGCCATAAAGCTGGTTGATACCTTATTTTGCTTTTCTTGTAAATGTTTGATGAGCTTATTATCTTTCTCTTGTTATTTGCTTCCGCTCTCTCTCTACGTATCTATTGGCTAAATTACTATAGGGTATATTTTTATCTCTGCTGTATTTTAGTTATTTACCCAATATTATAATTCTAGGATAGGTAACTGGGAATTACTACCTCAGGTGTGTGTTCAAACTACATAAGCCCTTTGTGAGCAAAAAAATAAAATCACAAAATGAGCTTCTTGTTCCAAGACAGCTAGACTTCACAGCATACAATTGAGCACTTGCTCATTTTTCTGGCCCGACTCTTTCTACGGGCTTCCTCAAAAAGACTTCCAAAATTCAATTTGACTATTTATGTTTCTCTGCAAAGCCACTAGAACCACTAGTAGCTGAAATCATTAGTGATCACATTACCTGTGGGTGTCCCAAGTGATGAATAAGAAGCTGGCTGTTCATTTTTCCTGGACATCCAGTGGTTGCAAACAAATTTTCATTACATCTGGACCACCTAACAATACAAATCATGCAGATGATGTATAAGAACAGTAATATTGTATAATTGTATAATGTTTGGCAAAATAAAAAACTATAATAGACATTTTCTAAATAAAAAAAAAGGTAACGATTATAAAAATGTAGTTTTGTTGCCGAATTATATAAACTACCAATATGTAGTACTATTGTGCAGCACATCAGACAGGTGTAAAACATGTGAAATACAGATTTCCAAAACTGTCATTTATTTTATGTACCCTGAATGCATTTTCTCACACTCTTAAATACCGTTCTCACCTTTATATTACCAAGCACCGTGAGAATGTGCTGTTCCAAACAAAACATTACATGTACACTCTAGCATTTTGGGCACATCAAGCTCAGCAGATCTGTACTTTTATTATTTTCTTTGAAGGTTGGATCACATAAAAAAACAGTAACTTTTAAATAAGTCTTTTCAGTTTCTATGGCAATAATATATCGGTGATTTGTGCCACATGGCAATTAATAAAAAAAATGTTATTGGAAAAATATAAAATGTGTGAAAAAATGTCTCTCTGCATTTAATTATAAAAGAGATACATTCAGTACCTTAATGACATATATAAGGGAGGTACAAATATCACCACTAGGTGGGGAAAATGTCAAAAAAACCAAGCCATGTTTGTCATTTGAAAACTTCTTCCTTTCATCTGCTGAATTTCTAGCTCTTCACAGGATAGATTTATAGATTTTACATGAAACACCCCACAGTAATTTGTACCTGAAACATCTTGCTCTATCTGCATGGACAGGCTTATTATCTTGAGGGTAGCTGTTTAAAAACAAAAAATTAATTGATTAAAAAAGGAAACAGAAATAAGAAAATTGTAGGACACAAATTAATGACATCAAGAACAATTTAACAATTATGATTTTGCATCCACAGAATTTAGATCTTTTTAATAAACTTTGCATAAAAGGCATAAACAAATTGGTTAGGTACCTGGAGCGAGGCATCTCCCAAATTATCCAGTCATTTCCAGCTACTGCCCCTACTCGGAAAGTGTTTTTTAAGCACCAATCTGCTGACATCAGAGGAACCTGCGTAGACTCAAATGACAGAATGGCCTGCTGTGCAATAAGATCATAGAAACGGATAACTCCAGTCTTTTCTGCCACCATCAGCTATAAAAAAAAAAAAAAAAAAAAAAAAAAAAAAAACCAGAGCTCTTAAAATTCAGTACATGTTAAAGATCTTACAGTTTTCTTAATAGTTGAAGCTCATTCAAATGGCTCTAATGACATATTATGAAAGATTAACAATACAGCTACATTTCCTGTCATTTTGTTCTGAAGATGATGCGTCCCAACATACATCTAATATCCTGATGGCTGCTCTTTTTTTAAATCTTTGTAATATGTTTTATAACAGATGCAGAACTCCTACCACAGGAAAGTAACAGCCATTTGTAAGGATCAGGGGCTCCACTAAACCACAGTAACCACAGTGCCATACTGATCACACAAAGGCAGTGTGGGACAGTAGTAAATCTTCCCAGGATGGCCATCCTTTCCAAATTTCTTAAAACGAAGGATCAGCAGGCCTCATAACCCAACCATCGGAAACTGGCCAAAAATGGATTTCATGACGGATGATGCTCGAGTTCTGAAATAATGTTTTATGGATAGATTTTTGGGCAACATACCTCATTAGGTATAATAAAAAAGCAAATACTCTATTCCATACTAAAACCTTGTGAAAATGGTTAAGCATGGTGGTGGTATTGTCATTGTTTGGGGATGTTTCGCTGTAGGTCCCAGGATTTCTGCTTTGTACGAGAGAATTCTTCAGGAGAATTTGAAGCCATCTATCTCTCCCTAAATCCCACTGACATGTTGTGGCATTATCCAAACGGTTCATGCTTGAGAACCCACAAATGTCACTGGGTTTAAGCAGTTCTGCATGGAAGACTCTTTTACACAACGCTACAATAAATCAATATGCCACCGAATAAGATCATGTACTTTTGTGTACAATGTTAGTACGAAATATTTTATTAGCTTTATTTCAGCTTGATAAACCACAGAACAAAAAAGAGGCTTCAGAAAATGTTCCCATGGAAATGGCAAAGTAATCTAATTTGCATTGGGAAAGGTTTTCCATTAATTGTTCCAATTCAGCTTTTTTCTCCCCAAGAACTAAGTCACTGTTGCCAACGTAAATATATATGTATTGTAATAAGAAGGGCTGTTATTGTTTCTGGCCTACAAAGTGTTACATGTGTTAAACTAAAAACTCATCCTCATAACATATAGGCACGATATGGTGCTCTACAAAACTTTCTAAAGGGAAATTAAATTTAACGTACCGTATTTGCTCGATTATAAGACGACCCCCCAAATCTTAATATTAATTTAGGAAAAAAAGAAAAAGCCTGAATATAAGACGACCCTATAGGAAAAAAGTTTTACCAGTAAATGTTAATTCATTTAAACACTTTTTTTAATAAAAGGTATGCTTGAGAAAAATATTTTGGTTTTATTTCCTTCTATTTTCCAACCTGCCCCCCAGTTATGCACATCTGCCCCAGAAGTGCCTTATACCCCCTATATGCCACTGTGCCCCAAGATATGCCTTTTAACCCTCTAAATGCCACAGTGCCCCATGATATGCCTTTTAACCCTATATGCCACTGTGCCCCATGATATGCCTTTTAACCCTATATGCCACTCTGGCACTTAGAGGGTTAAAAGGCATATTATGGGGAAGAGTGGCATATAGGGAGGTTTAAGGCATTTCAGGAGGCAGAGTGGCATTAAAGGGGTTAAAAGGCATTTCACAGAGCACTCTGCCTCCAGAAATGCCTTACACCCCCCATTTAACACTCCCCCTCCCTCCTCCAAACTTACCGGTGCTTCTGAGTTGGGGGGGGGGCGCATAACACAGGAAGGTCCAGGTCCCCTGCATCTGAGCCCCAGGTGCTTAGTCCGGGCAGCATGTAGAGCTCCACGCGAATCGCGTAGAGCTCTACACGCTGCCCGAACTAAGCACCGGGGACTCAGAAGCACCGGTAAGTTGGAGGGGGCATAACACAGGAGGATGCAGGTCCCCTGCATCCTCCTGTGTTATGCCCCCCCTCCAGCTTACCGGTGCTTCTGAGTCCCCAGTGCTTAGTCCGGGCAGCGTGTAGAGCTCTACGCGATTGTATCGCGTAGAGCTCTACACGCAGCCCGGACTAAGCACCGGGGACTCAGATGCACCGGTAAGTTGGGTCGGGGGTTAACACAGGAGGATCCAGGTCCCCTGCATCTGGGTCCCCAGTGCTTAGTCCGGGAAGCGTGTAGAGCTCTACGCGATTGTATCGCGTAGAGCTCTACGCGCAGCCCGGACTAAGCACCGGGGACTCAGAAGCACCGGTAAGTTGGGGGGGGGGTTAACACAGGAGGATCCAGGTCCTCTGCATCGCTGCGGGGGATCTGGATCTTAGTCTCATAATCAGACCTGTTTGAGGTCTGATTATAAGAGGACCCTGATTATAAGACGAGGGGTATTTTTCAGAGCATTTGCTCTGGAAAAAACCTCGTCTTATAATCGAGCAAATACGGTATATACAGTACTGAGCAAAAGTTTTACACAGGTGTGAGAAAATGCTGTACATTAAGAATGCTTTCAAAACCAAACATGTTAAATTATAAAAATAAACTATTAACAAAATGAACAGCATGTGAACAGAATAAATCAAATATTTGGTGTGACTACCCTTTACCTCCAAAAAAGCATCAATTATTCTAGGTAGACCTGCGCAGTTTTTTTTTTTTTTTTAAGGAACTCGGCCGGCAGGTTGCTGCAAACATCAACAACCTCAGTTGCTTCTCTCTTTTCATCATGTAATACCAAACAGATTTGATGATCAGGCTCTGTGGGGTTCCAGGACTCACTGTTCTTCTTTACGCATTTAAGAGACCATTTATTCTCCATTTGTAGAAATGCAGCCCAAACTTGCAGGGATCCTCCACCATTATTCACCGTTGCCTACAAATACCTAAACTGCCTTCTGATACAAATACCGTATTTGCTTGATTATAAGACAAATGCTCTGAAAAATACCCCTTGTCTTCTAATCGGGGTCGTCTTCTAATCAGACCTCAAATACAGGTCTGATTAGGAGACTAAGATCCAGATCCCCCGCACCGCTGCAGGGGACCTGGATCCTCCTGTCTCATCCCCCCCCCCCATCATACACACACTTACCGGTGCTTCCTGCTGTGTTGCCGGGGCAGCGGGTTGACGTCTACGCGATCCCCGTAGACAACGTCCGCTGCAGCCGGAAGGAGGTGTGGCTAGCAGCGGGGGTTGTCTGCGTCCGTCACGTAGACCTTCCCCGACTGTCAGAGATCAGAGCTCCCCGCACCGGTGCGGGGAACTCTGATCTCTGACAGCCAGGGAAAGTATACGCAACGGACGCATACAACCCCCCGCTGCCAACTCCACCTCCTTCCGGCTGCAGCGGAAGGCGACGTCAACCCGCTGCCCCGGCTGGAAGCACCGGTAAGAGAGGGCTGAGAGGGGTGAGAGGGGAGAGAGAGAGAGAGTGTGTGTGTGTGTGTGTGTTAGTTAAATGGGGGTATAGGGTGTGTGTGTGTGTGTTAAATGGGGGCATAGGGCATTTCTGGAGTGGCGTTAAGGGGGCATTTAATAGAGCACCCTGCCTCCTGAAATGCCTTATACCTCCCTATATGGCACTCTGCCCCATAATATGCCTTTTAACCCCCTAAATGCCAGAGTGGCATATAAGGGTATAAGGCATTTCTGGAGGCAGAGTGCTCTATACAATGCCTTTTAACTCCCTTAATGCCACTCTGCCTCCTGAAATACCTTATACCTCCCTATATTCCACTCTGCCCCATAATATGCATTTTAACCCCCTAAATGCCAGAATGGGATATAGGGGTATAAGGCATTTCTGGAGGCAGAGTGGCACATAGGGGGTCAAAAGGCATATCATGGGCCACAGAGCCATATTGGAGTGGTAAGCCTGGGGGCAGATGTGCGTAACTGGGGGACAGGTTGGAAAATACAAGAAATAAAAACAAATATTTTTCTCAATCATAGCTTTTATTAAAAAAATAGTTTACATGAATTAACATTTACTGGTAAAACTTTTTTCCTTTGGGGTCGTCTTATATTCAGGCTTTTTCTTTTTTTCCTAAGTTAATATTCAGATTTTGGGGGGTCGTCTTATAATCAGGGTCGTCTTATAATCGAGCAAATACGGTATTTGAAATTTTGACTCATTAGTCCAGAGCACCTGCAGCCATTTTTCTGCACCTCAGTTCCTGTGTTTCCATAAATAACTTGGCCACTTATGTCACTTGGGCCTTGTTTCTATGTCAGAGGTATGGCATAGAAATAGATGGTTGTACCAGGGTCACACTGTGTAGTGACAATGCTGAGCTGATGGTACTGCTGGACACCTTCCAGTTGTGAACAAAAGTAAGCATTATGTGTCTTTCATCAGCTGCACCAAGTTTCATTGGCCGACCACTGCGTCTTCGATCCTCAAGATTGTCCCTTTCTCTATGCTTCTTCAAAAGAGTTTAGAAAGAATATCAGGAAACCCCTGTCTGCGTTTAAATTTCTGCCTGCGAGACTTTGCTGATGCACTATTTTTGCTGTGCTCAGTCTTGCCATGCCATGGTGTATGAGCTTGTTTGTGAGTGTGGCTGTTCCTCACCCAGTTTTATTTCTCAAAGTAAATTGATGATCATTAGCACCTCTTTGGCATAATTGTTTACTCATACACCTAACTATATGCCTACAAAATCTCTGACTGTGTGAAGTGAACCTAGAAAAATTGGTGCTGTTTTGATGGCAAAGTGTGATTGAGATTTTTCGTCTAATCATTCATTTTGCATTTTTTTGTTAAAAAACTATTGACGTATATTTTTGAAAGTATTCTTCCTTTACAGCATTTTTCACACCTGCCTAAAACTTTGCAGTCCAGGATTTAGTTATTACTCAGGTGTGTCTAAGGTGGTGGTGTTTGTTAATTATGCAACACCTTAGACACACCTGAGTAATACCTAATTTCTGGACAGATAGGTGTGGCTTGAGGAGAGGGTTAAGGAGCACTGCTGTACATAACTGGCAGTTGTCTCAAACCAATGGTTTAGAGCAGGGCTCGACAAATCCCAGGCGCCAGGTCGCCATGGCGACAGAGAATTTTGTCCTGGCGCCTAGGTTTTGTCAGCCTCTTACATCCAGAAAAAATTATGGATGTAAGAGGCTGAGTCACCACACGGGGGCGGTGCTGCTGCTGTCTGCCCAGGAGTCTGGGCAGACAGCACAGCCACTCCGAGCCCGCCCCCGAGCCTGAGATCACTCCCACGGAGTGAGCCTGTAGGCTGAAAACGCGGTTGCTGCAAAACCAGCAATCGCGTTTTCAGCTGCCACAGGCAGCTTCAGGGAAGGGGGTTGTGTGTTGATTGGGTCCCCACACAAGTGTGGTAACCTGACACAACAACCCCCAGCTGCCTGATCGCTCCATGAAAGGGACAGTGCAGCGTTAACCCCTTCAATGCCGCGATCGCGGCATTTAGGGGTTAATTCCCGTTTTGTACGGGGCTCTGCTGCTGGTGGTCTGCCTGGCAGACCAGCAACAGCAAAAACGAGCCCCCACAAGCCCTGTGATGACTCCTGTAGGCATGGAAGCTTACAGCAGTCATCAGAGACTCCCCCTGCAATGGCTGGTCTATAGACCAGCAATTTGAGTCCCAGCTGCCAGAGGCAGCTTCAGGGACAGGGGAGAGGGTTCTTTGGACTCCCAGTGAGTGTGGAGACCAGCCCCAACACCCCCCTGCTGCCTGATCGCTCCCTGAGAGTGACAGTGCAGCGTTAACCCCTTCAATGCCACAATTGTGTATGACACATTCGTGGTATTGCAGGGGTTAACATTTGTCCCCACAAGCTTGTGGGGACTAAATATCAGTCAATGCTGTGATCCAATGGAACATCAGCATTGAAAGGGTTCAAAAAAAAAAAAAAAAAAAACACTGACCTGAAAGTCCAGGGTGCTTCCAGGTCAAATGCTGTGAGTTTAGTAAGTGGGCTGATGATGATCAGATCACTCCTAACCAACTGTTAGAATCCTGGCTCCTAACTTTTTTACCTGGCGCCTAGATTCACAACAAATTTGTCAAGCCCTGGTTTAGAGTATATCAAACATTCCATTGTGTTACTGTTGCTAAATAATAATAATAATAATAATAATGGCCCTATATAAATAAAAGATAATAATAATAATAAATTACTGTAAAAAAGACCCTGTTAGACCTAATATTTTCCGGAGCCTTTATACTCATTGAGAAACAAAATACAAACTACAGGTCATTTTAATAAATATAGTTATGCTAAGATCAGCAATGGCAGTTCACATTTATGGTGTGGAACTCTGAGCAGGTCAGTGTGAATTCTAAACTGTTATACTTATTTAACAGATAAAGTTCAAACCTTAAAAGGTTCTTCCGGATGCCAGGCCACACTCATTCCTGGAGATCGTAACATAAAAACAGCAGTCTGGTTTCCTGCTAAATCCCAGATTCTTGAAGAACAAAAAAAGAACAAAACATCAAATGTATTTCATGTATAAAACATGTCAAAAGTCATACAATGTGTATTAATTACATCCTAATAAAATAAATTATCTAAAATATAAATTTTATATCAAATTTTATATCAAATAACAGATGGAATAAGTATCTTGTGATAATACCTTTTTTATTGGACTAACAGAATTTTGGAATGACAAGCTTTCGGGAGCTCTTCTCCCTTTCTCAAGTCTAAAACATTTCTGAGCAAAACGACACATAGAATTCAATGTTGTGTGACAGGGGAGGGGAGGGGGCCTTACTACCCAGATCTGATAAGGGAGGGTGAAATGTTGTAAAAGTATGTGTCCCTCCAGAGGGTCATAAATGTTCTGAGTAGGGAATTCACAAAACGTTTGAACAAGTGGTAATAATCTAAAACTAGAGGGTCTGAAGCTTAGATGTAATGTAGGCAACTTTTACTTTATTGAGTGGGTGTTAGATAAGTAGAACAGCCTCCTGGCAGTAGCGCTAGAAGTTAATACAGCGTCAGAATTTAAGCAAGTATGGCTTAGGCATAATTGTCTCCTAAAAGTGAGATGAGACCAAGGACTAATTAGGAGTTTGAAGCTTTACATCAGGAAAAAAAGGGGAGACTAGATGGGCTGAATGATTCTTATGTACAAGCAAATTCTAACTTTCCATTTGTAAACATATTTATGAAGTTTACATCTAGGATCTGGTAAATTGGCAGATTCACTTAAACCAACATTAAAATCCCAGGCAAAATAGTTGAGGGGACAAATATGTTCAGGGAAAGAAAGATGGAAAAAGGGGAAAATAAGGCAAATGAGAAAGCAGACAAGTAGAAAAGCAGGAACAATGTATGGAGTAAATAATTCTCTATTCCTTGCTTATTGTGAAATTTACACACTAGCCTGTACATAACAAAAAAGGTTTTCAGAACTTGCTTCTCCGCAGTTGTCCATGAACTATAACTCCTGCTATCCTTTGACAACTCTCTTCATCTTAATTAGGCAAGACTCCTAGAACTGACTTGGCAGGAAAGTTAGCTAAATTTTATAAAGCGAATCTGCAGTTGAAATTAAGGCACATTACAAGAGAAATGATATATCTGCAGTTAAACGGGATAAGAGCAGGATAAGTGCACGCTGACCTTTTGGAAACACTCAATGTTATTTTAGAACGTACCCAGATTTTCGTATTTGGCAACTGTTTTTCTTTCAGCGTCATGATTCAAACCATTACTGAACGGACAAGTAGTAATTAGTAACAAATGTATTAATGTACTTTACACTTAAGGGAAAGAATATAGTTAAAGGGGCTAAAATTCAATATATTTTACATTGTTGTGTTAACAAATACAGTGAATACATTTCCAAAAATGTGGAGCTATTTTAACAGACTGATGCACACTTAGCCAGACTGACGTAAATTCAAAAACACGGATTGCTCGTAGTTTTTTGTCCCCGACAGTCTCACCAAAGAAGAAATAATAAAGAACTTGAGTACTTTATTATTTAACCCCTTAAGGACAGAGCTGACAATGGCTGTTTTAACATCTTTGCAGTGTTGCTGTTTAGCTGTAATTCTCTTCTTTCGTTTAGTGAAATTATATATAGAGAGGGGATTTGTTTAAATACCACTATTTTGAGCATATCATCTAATTTACTAAATAAAATATGTTGAAAAACCTTTTTGACTTTTATTTGAAAAATCTTACTTATCTACAAAGGCTAATGAATAGAATATAGATTCTAATATTTGTCATTAGTTTAGAAATACACAATGTTTTTTATGGTTTTTTTTGCAAGTTTTAGGGCAATAACTACAAGTTGCATAATATTATTTGAAAACCATTTTTCAAATCTGGCCATTCTGCGATCATGTCCTATTTGGGACATCTTTAAAGCCATACTTTAGCCCATTAAACCATATATTTTGGAAAAACTAGACACCCCAGGATATTCTAATGCTAGTATTTTAACTTGTTCAGTGCATTAATTCTACGAATATAGTAATGTTTTTGTGTTTCTTCAACACATTTTACTTTGGGTATGAATTTACGGCTCACTACCAAACATGCCAATATGTGTGCAGACCCTTTACCACCACTCACACAAAACACCGTTCTGCAGACTCTCCCTCTCTGGATTTGTTGAATCTCTGACTGCCACAGTGCTGTGCTGTACAACTGTATTTCTTGGGGTATGCAAACAGGCAAGAAATTGCTTGATAAAAATGTAGTTAATTGATATTTTAATTGGCATGTCTGTGTGCTCAAGCTGGGATATCCAAAAACTGCAGACCTCGAGGACTGGTGTTTTGCATGTCTGTTCTAATGTAATTTTGTGTTCTCCAAAAGGTTCCACACTAAGTACCCCAATCTGATGTTCACTAACATCAGTATCAATGTAGTTGCTCTTGTCACAATCTCTGTGTAGGTCTCCTCCAAAGCCTTTTGCTTTAGGATGTGTTCATGGCAGCTATGGTTTTAATAATCCTAAAGCATTACTAAAAATGGAACGTGAGCCAAATTCAAACGGAGGTAAAATAAGCACAGGAACAAAATAAAGATGTCTCAGAACAACATTTATGAAACGCAGCAATTCTTAAAAATACAGTTGTTTTCAGTATTGGCAACTGTAATCCAAAATGATTTGTTTGTCTTCCAATACAAAGTATTTATGGGATATTTCAGTAAGTACAAATATTTTAAGGCAAGTGTTCTTAGTAACAGAAAATATTTGTTTCCTTGCATTGAATACAGAAATCCTTTAACTTACCACAGTGGCCATAACAAAAACATACACATGTAGAACCCATTAAGCTGAAGCTAACACGTGCAATAGATGCCAAAGCCTCAGGCAGCAGCCACATGAAAAAAAAACAATTATGTTCCATACTTTCCTACATTCCAACTTGGTCCAACAATATCACCACATTACAGCATTATCCTGGTACTGGACAGACTTATGAATGCCGTGTCCATGATTTTCAATGCATATATTTGGTTATCCAACAAGTTAATTCCACTATGGTCTGTTGTGGCTAATATGGCACCTTTGAAGGCAGACCAGATTTAATAAGGCTGCTTCAAAGTAAGTGTTATGTCAAGATCCCCTAAGTGTTATGGACACTTCAACAACATGTATAGACAAGTAAATAAAAATGCCCTAGATATTATCAAACTTCCAAGCTGCTTATACACAAACCTGATTATTATTGTATTTGCTGTAAAACAGTACATTTTCACATTTCCTTGGGCCTTTACTACTAGTACAGCAGCAAGGCATCATGTGTTGCCCAATTCAACTAATTAACGAAGACTATATGAAGCAGCAGTTTTGCCAGGGGAACAGAATCTAATTAACATTTCAGTATACAATTATTAGCAGTGTTTCCTACCTGCATGTGTGGTCATCGCTAACACTTGCTATATCACTTCCTTCGCTAGAACAAAACACAACATCATTGATGTAACTTGAATGGCCTTCTATTATCTGCCAAGAAAAAAAATATAAGAAGATGGACCTTTGAGAAAAGATCTTGAATATAGCTCTACATCCCCCTTTGTTTACTTTATAATGTATATATAGTTTTAATCGCATGACAGAACATGATATCTTCCATGATTTTGTCATGGAAAAATAAGAACACAATGGAGTTTAGGTCATCATTATGTACCTTACATTCTTACCTTGTACTCATTTTTGTCTTGAAAATCTGAAGTGAAGACTCTGATTGTTTTGTCACCTGCTGCAGTGCAAAACCTACAGTAAAGATCACAACCCATAAAGTGAGAGAAAAATATATTTGCCAAATAGAACTGGCAGATACATTAGAATTGAAATCTTTAGTACTGGTTTTTTATGTAAAAAAAAAAAAAAAAAGTATAAACAAATACACACCTTAGTAAAGGAGATAAAGCATCACACCTTGTTTCTGGGCTCCAGGCAATAGCATCTACTCTTACCCCATGATGAAAAGTTTTTAATGTCTTAAATTCTATATCTTGCACTGTAGAATCTTCTTCCTAGATTTTAAGTGACATTTGCTGTTAATACACTTTTATAAATGCCCAGAACAAAACCTAAAAATTCAGCTCCTGGAACAAGTCTTTTACCCGCAAACTACATATTTCTTTATGCTGACAGGTGTTTTCTCCATGTTTCTGCACATTAATGGTACCCCTCTCTATAAAGAGAGGTAAGTCAGTAAACTATATTGTCTCACTTAATATGGAATTGGAACGTTGCATTACCTTAAAGTTTTGTGTCAATTTCCTGTTGCCCGAAATAATATAAAAAATGAATGTATTCAAGACTGGGCAACAAGGTAAGAATATCCTGTACACACGCACACACACATACATATATATATATATATATAAAAATATCTTCAGCCAGACTGCACAAAGGCATTCACGTGGAAGTAAAGCACCTGCTGTCTACTGAGCTGGTGGTACGTTAGGCATTAAAACCCTTGGGAATCCTTGTCATACTTGGCATAGTAAATAAACTTTGTTATTAGAGATGAAATCTGGGATTAATAAAGTCAACGTAACATTTTCATGCGTTTCCAAAGGGTCTTGCAAGCACATGTAATGTTTTTCACACACTTAAAACTACACAGGGAGAACGATTAAAGAAGGCTGTGTTCCCTTCCAAATTAATATTTCATACTGATATGTCCAGGATCATGGCAGGCTATGTTCTTTTGGCATTTGAATATATTAAGAAGTACAATTCAATCTTGTGAAGGCTTACAGTTAATATGTTTTATTGAAAGTTCACATGACTTACCAAAGAAAAGATCTCAAATTTTCTGTATCATTTAACAATACAACTAAGCAACCAAATCAAACACAGATGCTGAAAACCCACACATCCTAAGCAAGAATGGATTGACAAGGCATAGTTGGTATAATATAAGAAGCATGGCTACAAAACAAGGTACTGAAAGAGATATATCTATTTGGATTAAGAGGCTGATATACAAAAAAGATGGCTTATTGATTTTGCATGGGTGGTTTTAGACAATATAATTTAAAATCCATGACTTTTTCCATATTAACATATTCACATATGCATTTATTAATACCAAACTTGTCTTGTTTAAAAGGGATAGCCTAATGCCCCTGTTAGCCCTACTATAGAATAACACATATTAAAGAACCTTTTGTGAGTACTTTAATATGCTAAAATAAAAAATAAATAAAATAGTTTCTGTGCCAGTTACCTGACACAGAAGAGGCTGCCATGCTGCAGCAGCAGCCCCCTCCTCCAAGACTGTTCTTGATACTAATTGGCTGCTTAAAGCAGTCAATCAGGAAAGTGCTCCCCCTGAAAGCAGCCCTTTCCACACATGCGCACAAGGGTCTGAACAGAAACAGAAGCTGACTGAAGGAAACTATATCACGTACAAGGATGTGTTCAGCTGAACTCATCATCAGCTGGCCATTTAGCTGGGGGTGGCAAAAGGGGCAAAGGCATTTGCCAGCAACAGGCTTGCAGTGGGAAGCAATATGAGACAACTAAGCACTTAATGGAAAGTGTCAGCATCTTATATAGTGCCCAAACAGCCACTAAGCATGCTCCCGCCAAAGTTGGGTGTGAGGCTTTTAAGAAAAGCTCTGCCGGTACATGTGGGTAAATGAACAATGCCAAGGCCCAGAGCGGTGGTTCGCAGATCGCCTCCTCCCACAGCACCAGGCACCCATCGATGGATCAAGCCAGGATAGTAAGGGATCCCTGCACACAACACCAGTGAACTAAGACCACCGCAGGATTCTGTGAGCTGCAGCAGGTGGACAAGTCCCCAATATGTGTTTTCTAGTAGACATAATGTCTGTGGTGAACAACATCATAGCTCGCTGTCCAGATCCACATCACCCAACTGGACACTCTAATAAAAGTCTATTGAGGAACAAACTTCAGTAACAGTGTCATAAACTGTCAGGTGAGTGTTGTGTATGTGCAGGAGAAGTTACCTAAAATATCCCACGACTGACAATAATGGCAGCCTCCAGGTCTGCAGATAAAGGATGTTTATGGGAACAAAATGATTTCTTTATTATTCAGTTTGGGTTTTTGTGAGGGGTCAATTCTAAACTACATGACTGTATACAGGCTAACAGCAGTATATCTTATCCTCAGGGATGATATTATTTTTTCCATGCTAACCGGTGGCAGGAAAGCAATAGGACCATGTTCTGCATAACCACCGAGGATCTGCTGATTTAAGAGACAAATGCATTTGAAATAACTGAATGCAGACTCCTATGTCTACAGGCCTGGCAGTGCTGTGGAGCGTCACAAGGCAATGTAAACAAGGGTTTCTAAGTGAAACTCTGCTTATTTCACCGAAAGATCAGTCAAACCCAGTATGCGTTACATTTCTCTGAGAGGAAAAGAGAAACAGGCATGGCTGCCCTTTAATAATTGTGTAACTCACAATATCAAATATCACAGGGGAAATAAAGGAAGATTAACCCAAATACATGTTTTTCATTATTTACAATGTTTATGTTCCAGTGAAGGGTTTTTTTATTTACAACTGTGCACCTACCTGAAATCGGCATGAAGCTATAACTACATAGCTATTTCCTCCATATGCAATTAGTGACCCAGCTTCCCCAGAATCAAAGGGGTTGAATTCCACCACATGGACATAGTCTTCACAGTCCACTGTGTAGGTAGCACTCCTGGATACGTCTTGCTTCATATTCCACTGTTACAGGGCATCAAACAACACTGGAAGAGAAACGTAAAAAGACTAATAACCAGGATACAGGAAGATGAAACTGCAAAATCAGTTGAAAGCATTGTTATAGTAAATACATTTCCATTCCACCCATAAAGACTACTTTCTGCTGCACTAAGAGGGACATCATATGCAAACAATATTTGAAACTTCAAGTTCCCCTGCTTTTTTCTTGAGCAGACTATCCCACCATCAATACCCTGTTGAGTGTAGATAACAGAAACATGCGACACACAAGGAGATACATACAAATGTGTAGAAACCTTTTACTAGAAAGTAGCAATGAGAAGTGACAAGACTATAGAAGACTAAAATACTTTATTAATAATTTAACTGTTTATATGGTACGGTACCAAGTGTACCATCCCTGAGTTTAGAAATGAAGAATGTTTTTTGGAAAGTTATAGTTAAATAAGTACAAAGTAGTGTATTGCTATTTTATAAGGGTGGAAAATGCACACTTGCATTCTACACGTGGGAGGGGCACCTATTTTTATACTTTTTACGTTTTCTTGGAAGTAGATGGTTCCCTTTATGATGTCATGGCGACATCACTGGAGTCTTATTTTTTATTACATTTTTATTTTTTTTAACTATTTTAAGACTTTTTTTATATATATATTTTATATTTACAGGGCTCCATCGCAGTACCCATGATCAGCCTGCAGGGGAGCTAAGAGTGGGCTTGACAGACCCTATTGTAGATTGTAAGCTTGTTTGAGCGGGACCCTCCTTACCTGTTGTTTCTGTAAATCAGTTTGTTATGTTATATACTACTTATTATGTCCTGTCTACCCATTGTACAGCGCTACAGAATTGGTTGGCACCGTATAAAACAATATTTATACGTTCCTGGACAGCAGAACGGCTCTGCTACTCTGTGAAAGGCATGCTGGCTTTTCATATGGTGCTTGTGATCTCTCCAGGCATGTCAGTTATCACCAACTGTATGCATTTCCATGACATGCCTAACACGTCAATTGCCACAAAGGGGTTAATGGCTAGTTTGAAAAACACCTCAGCCTTTCTCTCCTGCCTCAGACAGAGAGAAAAAACAATAAACCCCCATCCACAGCATTGCCAAGCCAGCATCACAGCTGACCGACAGTTACTATATCATGCGATTGATGATGTGTTTGGCAGAATCATGCATTTTAAAATGTAAAGCTCCTGGGACAGGTACACAAGCTGCTGTGGACTACAACTCCCATCATGCTCAGCCTGTTAAGTAGCTGTCGTTCCGAGAACATACTTTGGTACAACAGTTAGTGTGGGTATCAATCTACTTCTAGAGTGGCTGAGAGTAGTGAGAGGTGTTGTCCACTGTAGCTGGATTACGCGAACTCGAGTCTCTTTTTTCCAGGTGTATCCCAAAAAAAAAGTCTCCCGCCGCACATGCTTATTACATACAATCTCACATTTCTATTGTGAACCCCCTCCCAGAACACATACACTACGCGTACATATTAATTATATATGACCCTAATACTCCAGCAATAACGCTCAAGCGTTCTCTGATTAATTTTTCCATATACACACCGGCCCTAGCAGCTCTTCTCCCGCCAAGATATTTGTACCACCAAGACTGGCTAATGACGCCACTCCGAGATCCATTCTGCTTCCGGGGTTGAGGGTCGCGCGCGCTGATTGGCTGAGGCGGTACTAGGAATGTGACGTTTCGTCCGTTTGAATGTTTGCTTGTGTTTTGAATCAGACCATCTGTTTGAACGTTTTGGGCGATTCAGATTGAACAAGACAGAGCTTTTTAACGACAGACTAGCGCGGTAAGTGGGAGTAAGAATGTAAAGTCTGTACGCCTTTTGTTTAGAATACACATGTACTGTTCATGTGTGTAGCTAGATTTATATATATATATATATCTCTGTGTATATATATATACATATACATATACATACATACACTGTTATCTCTGAGTATCAGGATAACTTAATTATCTGACATGCTCTATCATACGTATATAAACTGGCAGTTCCAGGTACCAGTATTATTTACTGTATTATATTTTGCAGTGTGGAATATGTAAACCTGACGTAACAAACCATGAATAACATACTAATTTCCATTTACCGAAACAAAAAGCATGGAGTGCCCTGCTCAGACGAGTTTACAATCCATATTCCCTCATGAACCGAATCCTCTGAAGAGTTCCTATTATGTATTTTTACTTTAATTGTTTAGATTATTTTTTTCCCTTTTTCCCCCGAATCACTTTCTAGGTGATAAGCTAATTTAAATAAGCCGTCAAACGTTTTGTTTCTATAAGATAAAACACTTCTGTTACATGCTACTTGTTATGTCCTGTTTGCCCACTGTACACCGGTGCAGAAAATGATGGCGCTATAGAAATCAAATCATTTTAATCACGCCAAGAGCAGTTCTGATGATGGAGTATACAGGGTTTCACCCGGCACAGAAAACAAGCTGTCAATTAGAGAAACCCAGGAACCACCTGTGGGATACATTTAGCAGTAGTTCCTGGAATTATCTTCTCTTTATCGCCAGCTTTCTAAAAAGGAGTAACGGAATTGTGTTTTATTGAACTTAATCGTGTACTTCATTGATTGAATTGCAATTACGTGTTTATTCCAGAAAATGACTTGCCACCAGAAGAATGTGTTGAAGTTAATCCAATACTTCAGGCAGCATTGTTCCCGCGTGACAGACTGTGAGAGGACAACAGTATGCAGCGCGGATAATATGCTTATGATACTGCAGTTGGCTATGGCAGAGGTTAATAAACAGGTTAGTTTTCGAGTTTCATAAATGGCATACTTTTAACCCTTTGAGTGGCAGGGGTTGGGGTACGTTTTCCCCAATCAAGGGAAGAGACAACTTTTGGCATTGTGCTATAGCTACATGTAGGTGATGGTCCTGTACACAGTATTACACCCCCACCCGGCCTAAGTATATATTTCCCTGGTAATATATACTTAGGTGGGGTGGGGGGTGTTAGCTGTCACTGCCATTGATCACTGCATGGTAGCAGTGACCAGGCTTATTCAGCAGAATACCAGCCAGCTGGTTTCACAGTAGACGGCAAGTTAATTACTAGCAAGATAGAATAAATGCAAAAGCCAGCTCACCTCCCTATATATTCATCTGCACGGATCCGCACGGACTTGATGCGTGGAATGAACACAAAAAAAACAAAGGGATCGATCCAGCACTTGAAAAAAAAAACTTCCAGCTTTATTTATTTTACTAAATGGTTAAAAAGCATAATTCACACCTAAGTGCTTGAAACGCGTCAGATTTGGGGTTTCCTGTGCACTAGATGCACTTAGGTGTGAATTATGCTTTTTAACCATTTAGTAAAATAAATAAAGCTGGAAGTTTTTTTTTTTCAAGTGCTGGATCGATCCCTTTGTTTTTTTTTGGCAAGTTAATTACACCTGATCAGTCCACCAACACATCCATATTGCAAAAAAACATATTTTCAAACATTTTTGCAAAACCGCAAATTCGCATACGAGTTTAAGCTTGACATTAAAGGATAATTAGAATCATAATTAGAATCATAGCTTGCTTGTCTGATCAAAAATGTATTAGAAAAGAAAAAAAAAATTTACTATACCTGGTAAAACACATTTTCAGGGCCATGCGTTCTGGCAGACTCCTACATATTGTACACTTATTTAATGATATCTTAGCATCTCAATTGACTATTTCCTTACTGGTGTATTACAGCTGATATTCATGTTTGAATAAATTCAGAATATGTCCTGACAACTTATGGTCTTCATAAGATTAGTAGAACCTCGCTGTTGGCACAGTTAGTGAGTCGCTATAGTAGAATACTTGATATGAGGTACAACATACAAAGGTCCTTATGGCTAGCGTTTTTCGGAAGGTATGTTCATAGTGGTTTTTTTCACTGTGGGCCGGGGTTAATTTCATATTACGTTGTGGGTCTGAGTCCCAGGGCTTTTGGCCAGAAGATGCATACTTTTTGGTGGGAGTGATGGGACCCCCTGAGGTCACCAAGAAAGATCCAAGCCTTCTGGCTGGGGAGGGATGAAAATATTTTGTACTGCCAGTGAGAAGAGCTGAAGATCATGTGGTAAGCATTTTGGGTAGGGAAGAAGACTGACACTTGTCCTTGCACTCCAGTCTCAAGCTACTCTGACGTTAGCTATTTTCTTCCCTGGAAATCTAAGCCCAAAGTGCAGTTTTTCAAAGGTGGGGGCCTGTATAAAGATGCAAGTGAAGAGGGTAAAGAATCCTAAAGTAAAATATCTTTTGTATCTTAGTTTTCGAATGTTTATAATGCCGTTATTGTATTTTATTTTGCTTCCTCAAGATCCATCCTAAAACAGATTAAAACATTTGGAAAAATAAATTTTGAAGGAAACATTTAATGTTTAATTATATCAGGTTGCCTACATAAAGATGTTACTTTAGTTAGGAAATCTTGTGAAATGTAATATCCCTGATGTCCGTAATGGAATAAAAGCATTGAACCTTATGAACTTCCTTCCATTTTGAGCCAGCTGGCATATTTTCATAAGCCAAACATATTTTTTTTTTTTTCCTTCTCACTACGTAGTTGCACAATTGGTGGTTGCTGTCATGGTGGGCACCTGATCAGGAAAACTGATCTCTGGACAACGTTTCTTATTTGACTTTAGAATGCTTTGTAACACCAAAATAAACACTCCTAATACAGTTATAACCATTTCTTGCAAGATCAGAGCTTTGAATAGATTATCTGCGGCTGCCAACATTCCACTGTTCCAGGGACACTTATCCAAACAAATGGAGAGAAAGGGATGTATTATGTCCCAGTCATGCCTTAGATTCTCCGTTGTTTTGTTATAAGATGTTTCTGTTGTTCCGGTAGCTGCCTGCGGAACTGCATGTGCATCTGGCTATTCTTTTAAGCTTAGAGCTCCTATTAACCATATTTCCAGAAGAAATAATACAAATAATCAATGATTTATAAGAAACCAAGAAATAATACATTTTATGCAAATCATTATATAACACCTTTTCCCTTCAAGAAAGGGTCTAATTGAATTGAGTCCTCTTGCTTCTTATACATGCTTGTTAGCATTCAGTAGAATAGTTTGGAGTCAATGCAAAATGAACTGCGTTTTTACCAAAAAAAAAAACAAAAAACCAGGGCTGGGCTGTGTCTACTAAGCAGTACATTATCAAGCAATTCAATCTATTGCTTTAATCTGGAAAAGGTGTAGGTTTTTTTTCTGTTCCCGATTCTTAAACTTGTCTTCCCGTTAAAAGGAGATCTGATCAGCAGATGCTATATTTTAAACACCGAAACTTACATTTTACCTCATGTAGTAGAAAAAATGTCACAGAACTGGGAGGCATAAAATGATTTGGCAGTACGTGATGTCAGGATTTTATATATCCATAGCAGCCTTAACCTTGAGTATGCATAATGCAGTATTTACATTTCACTTGACATTTTTATTTTATCCTTAATCCTCTTACAAAAAATAACTAGTGTGTGTGTGTGTGTGTGTGTATATATATATATATATATATATATATATATATATATATAAATATATTTTTTTTTATTTTCTTGTTTAGAATGGCCATGAGTTTTCAGCCCCTCTTAGCAATGTGTTGTTGGCCTGGAAACACCTACTTAAAGATAAGCTTGGACTAGTTTGTGAAGGAGCACATGTTCCAGAGAACTATGCTGATGTTAGAAAAACATATGACGACTTCCTTAAAAGCAGCAATACATTGGACTTAATTGATCTGCATCTGATGTGCAACGCGCTTGAAGATTACAGAGATTCGCACAGCCTATCGTCTGTAAGTATTGGATCCGTTTAGCTCTGGCGTCTTCACTGTAATCATGAATTAGGAAACTTTTTTGCACCCAATTTTTGTCGATTTTTAACACTTTTATTGCCAAGTATTTGCTAGGTTAGTCACACATAACCATATAAATGATTAGGCAAAAGTAAAAAGATCAGTTACTGCAAAACAGCCTTCTGCGTTTCATAGGGCCAGTTACTGGAATTTATTGAAGGGAGACAATCCGAGGAAGAAACAGAGTTCACTATGGCACCGGTGTCAACCCCCAGTAGGAATAATCTGGATATTATCAAGGTAATTCCTGATGGTAATTTCATAATCGTTGGCAAATTTTATTTGGGCATTTTTTGTAATGGTATGGCATTACGTGTTGTCGCAAAACGCCCCTGTTTATGGGTACAGATATGCAAAGGGATTACAAAGACCTGGCTTCCTGCAGCAGAATTACCGTATTTGCTTAATTATAAGACAAGCTTTTTTTCAGAGCAAATTCTCTGAAAAATTACCCCTAGTCTTATATTCAATGCCGTCTTATAATCACACCTCAAATAGAGGTCTGACTACAAGACTAAGATCCGCAGGGATCCTGGATCCTCCTCTCTGGTAACCTCCGCTGCCAGCCGCACTTCCTCTGGGGGCTTCTATGACGGAGCCGTGATGTGACCTTCCTGTGCTCCATCATAGAAGCCCCAGGGGGTCGTCTTATAATTGAGGAAATACGGTACTTTTAATTTTTACTCTTAATGAACTGAGCTGACCCAGGAGTTCAGTTGTAGGTATATCCAACACATACATGCAAAAGGGAGAGATTTTGAGAGAATTAGGTATGTTGTAGGATGTTATACCACACAAAACAAGTATGAGATGTACTCACAGAAGACGGACAACTACTTAATAGCTTTCGTACAGTACATGCCAGTTTCGGAGCATCTCATGTTGGAGGTTTTTCCTCTGTAATGGTACGAGAGAGCTAAAACTTACCAGTCTCTCACTGCCACAAGAGCACTCCAGTACTAAAATGTGAGGGATAACTTCCCCTGCAAGGAACCGGCAACCCCAGAAGTATGTTTCAGCCTCCATGGGCCTAATCAGTGGGGTCTTATTATTCTTCTGGGCTTGCTTTTTCATTTGGGATGGGCCAAAAGATCTCCGAAGGGCGAAATGCCATACACAACAAGTTCTAGTATGTCATACATCTGCCCGTTATTGGACTGTAGTGAGAAGTAATTGGACAATATTTTTACTAGTGCCTGAATGTCCCTGCCAGGAGAGGTTTCCAAAAAGAAGAAAAAAAAGTTTAGCATTTTCCATTTTGTTTTTTTCATGCAGGTCAGAGAACTCCTAAAGAGAATCTTTTGTGGATATTTAAATCTGTTAGTAAATTCAAAGAATGATTTTGCCTTGGCCCAAGTACTTAATTGTCCTGATAGAGGGTTAGGCAGAGAAGCCTTCACAGACCTCAAGCACAGGTCAAGACAGAAGCGGATGTCTCTATTCTTGGTATGTTACTAAGCATTTCTTGTGTAAATGTAAATCTTTGGGCATATCTCCCCTCTTCCTTCTGTCCTCTGTTCCACCATTGCGTGTGTGTGTAATATATAAATGTGTGTGTATATTTGCGACCGATCATATTCTTTCACTCTCCAGCTCTCTCTTAATGTCTCCTTAACTTTTCCACCAACCACTTCCATGTCCCTGACTCTTTTGCAGCTTCAGGTGTCGACTTCGCACCTAAGGTTTGTACAAAGTCTGCAGATATTTTTTTTAATGGATCAAGCAACTAAACTGTTTTTTTTGTGTTTAAAAAAAAAAAAAAAGACTCTTCGCTCACCTCAGTGGGTCCATCTGTTCGGTGGTCTCCATGGGTCTTTGAGGCTGCCATGTTGTGTTACGTTGATGCAAACAAAAATCTAATTAGAATGTTGTTTCCAGGTGGCAACATCATTCATCAGAGCAGTAGAACTTGGAGGGAAGGGCTATGCGCCACCTGAATCTGATCCATTAAGGAAACACATGAAGGGTCTTTCACATTTTGTCAACTTCATTGACCGACTTAATGAAGTTTTGGGAGAAACGAATGATACAAGGTATTGTTTTCTTATTGCTTGTTGACAGTTTACTAAGATTTGTGTTCTACCAGTCAAAGTATCATTTGTTAAAATCTGTCTCCTATAGGCTAGTTCTTTTGGGTTTTGGCGCTATTTAGGGAAAATCTGTTCTTTCTAGCTTGTAGCACTACTAATTATCGAGTTGTTCAAATGTGCGCGCTGTCCTGTCACATCAAAACGCATTTACAAAGCGTGTATAGAAAACCCGCAGATACTGCAGTTATCATGTAGCAACCACTTGCAAAAGTGCAAGAGGACACTCAGTGGCTCAGAATCTTTAAATCTTGCCAGTACCCCCCCCAAGCCACTTGCTAGACCTCACTTATAAAGTAGACTTTAAATGTATAGCTCTTATATATTGCAAAATATATGTTTGCTGCGCAATGAAAATGATGCAGAACTCAATCAGGGTGTCTACGTACTTCAGCGAGTGTGATTGATTGTAAGGGAGCAGGGCAAAGGGATTTATGAGAATTAGATCTGGACACCAAGAAATGTAAAGCATTATTGCATCCATAAGCTTTCAATGCCATATGTACTCCAAGCGTAAATCTGAAAGGGGACGTATATAATGTCTCTGCTTGAAAGAGGCAGTTACAGTTGTGTTTCTCATACCCTTTGCTCTCTGGCGCACATTGCAGGCATAGTACATCCCCGGAACAGTGTGTTGCCTGCCTCTCTAATATCCTGTCGGCCTGCCGGAATCCATTTGTATGAATGTAGGTTAGGTGAATGTAAAAATCCAGTTACATGGGCTTTGCACACTTCTCAGATAATGACTTGAAATTACAGAAAGAAGTTGTTAAATTAAACAAATCTCTATCTTTAGAACTTATTGCACAGTTTTTGGGCAAATACGGTTCCTCGCGTGTAGGGCTGAAACAACTAATCGATAAAATCGATTAGTCTAATCGATTTTTATCAATTATAAAAAGAGGGTTTTTTTCAGAGCAAATGCTCTGGAAAAACTCCTCTCCTTATATAATCCGACCTCAGAGATCGGATTATAACACTAGAATCCAGATCCCCCGCAACGCTGCAGGAGACCTGGATTCCTCTCACTTCCGTCTCTTCCCCCTCCTATACACCACTCTGCCTCCTCCCCCCCTCCCATACACCACTCTGCCTCCTGTCAGCAACGGAGGTTCACAAGACACCAGGGAGTCGGGAGAGAGGCAGAGAGTGGTGTATGGCAGGGGGGAGGAGTCCGAGGGGTGTATGGGAGCCACCCTCCCATACACCACTCTGGCTCCTCCCCCTCCCATACGCCACTCTGCCTCTCTACCCGGCTCCCTGGTGTCTTGTGAACCTCCGTTGCTGACAGGAGGCAGAGTGGTGTACAATCAAGTTGTTTGCATGTGACAGATTGCACTTGTTTAGCCATTCTGCCCCTGTCTAATGCTTTAAGAGAAATGATTTTGGTGAAACAAAAAGGTAGTTAATAGTCTGAAATACCGGTCTAAGCTAATATGCAACAAACAAATCCTATGCTGCTTTTCAAATTAAATTATAATTGCTGACCTGACCTTTAAGAAAGAGGAGCGGTTTCTTTCCCATAGTTGGAATAGTAATTATGAATCTGTTTTATATTTTAGCATGTATCTGCATGTTATTCATATCTTCGTTTTTGTTTTTTATTCCTTGACTACTTTTTATACTTTTACCAGTAAAGGCTAGTTTCCAGAGAATGCACACACTGAGCTGGTAAATAAATCATGCACAGTTGTTGTTTAACTTTCTTTTCAGGAGAATAATTTTTTGGCATTCCCTTAACTTTATTATTTTTTATTTTATTTTAACTCAATTATATTAAGGACTGTACTTCATTTGCATGATTTAAGATATTCATTTTGCATCTTGTGTCTACAGTTCACCTCCCTCACTGCAACTTACCGTATTTTCCGGACTATAAGGCGCACATAAAATGCTGAGAATTTCTCAGAAATAGAAAGTGCGCCTTATAATCCGGTGCACCTTATATATGAACCCGACAGTAAAGAGAGGGGTTCATACAGGATCCTTTACCTCTATCGTGGGCGGCAGGGGTCGGCGGCGGCATACCACAGCACACACCATGCTCCTCCCCCCCGTGCGCCTATGAATTTATTCTTCACTTGGGTTTTTACAGTATCCATAAATGGATTGAGCATTACGGCCACCGTAGTCAGGAGCCACACTGAGTGATACTTACAGCTCTGTGCGCAGGATCCTTGCAATATATCTGTGCTTTAGCGTTAACTATACCCACTACCCCAAAAAATGCCTCCTGTTAAGAGACATGCTTATGATGCAGGTTTAAAGCTTAAAGCTATAAGTTATGCAGTAGAGCATGGAAATAGGGCAGCTGCAAGAGAATTCAACATTAATGAATCCATGGTGCGTAAGTGGAGAAAACAAGAAGATGCCCTCCGCCAAGCAAAGAAGACCAAACTGAGTTTCCGAGGAAACAAAGCAAGGTGGCCACAGTTGGAGGACAAAATAGAACAGTGGGTTATGGAACAGAGAAACGCAGGTAGAAGCGTCTCCACTGTCTCTATTCGACTCAAAGCCACTGCTTTAGCACGTGACATGGAGATCAAGGACTTTCGAGGAGGTCCTTCATGGTGCTTTCGTTTCATGAAAAGGCGTCATCTCTCCATTCGCACCAGAACTACTGTGTGCCAGCAATTACCAAAGGATTATGAAGAGAAGCTGGCCATTTTCCGCACCTACTGCATAACCAAGATAAATGAAAAGAATATCCAGCCAGAACACATTATTAACATGGATGAGGTTCCCCTCACTTTTGATATCCCCGTAAACCGTACTGTTGAGAAAACAGGGACCAGTACGATATCTATACGTACCACAGGAAATGAGAAGTCATCTTTCACTGTAGTTCTCGCTTGTCAGGCTAATGGCCAGAAACTACCACCCATGGTAATTTTCAAGAGGAAGACTTTCACCAAGGGCATGAACTGACTTCCAGATCGCCTGAAACCAGTCACCTGGGATCTATATACCGGATATTCCGGCGTATAAGACGACTGGGCGTATAAGACGACCCCCAACTTTTACAGTCCAAATATAGAGTTTGGACTATACTCGCCGTATAAGACTACCCCTCTACCCAGCGTACAACAACCAGCCAATCACGGCAAGCAATGTACCTTACCGGTGATTTGCTGGTTGATTTGCTGACATATACACACACACACACACACACACACACACACACACACACACACACACACACACACATATATATAATATATATATATCTATATATATATCTACACATATGCCTGTCCATACATACACATTTATACACTGCCCTCACCACACACATGTATATGTTTATATGTATAAATGTATATGTATATGTATATGTATATATATATATATATATATATATATATATATACACACACACACGTGTGTATGTGTGTGTGTGTGTGTATATATATATATATATATATATATATATATATATATATATATATATATATATATATATATATATATATATATATATACATATATACACACACCAGTGAACCAGTGTGTGTGTGTGTGTGTATGTATATGTATATGTGTATATATATATATATATATATATATATATATATATATGTATACACATATACATATATTTCTCCCCCCTTTGTCCCTTTCTCCCCATCTCTTACCTTATCTTCTGTCTTCTTTCTTCCATCCAGTTGTGGGAGCCCGAGGTCTGGCACTTCAGACCTCGGCTTCCCTGCTCTCTAATCACTACGCGCCGGCTATTGATGCCGGGCGCCGGGGCATGACGTCATCCCTGCGCTCGGCATCAATAGCCGGCGCCTAGTGATTAGAGAGCAGGGAAGCCGAGGTCTGAAGTGCCAGACCTCGGGCTTCCCTGCTCCCTCATCACTACGCGCCGGCAATTGATGCCGGGCGCCGGGACATGACGGCATCCCTGCGCTCGGCATCAATAGCCGGCGCGTAGTGATTAGAGAGATTGGTGGCTTCGTGGGAACCTCCGGCTTGGTAAGTACCCGGCGTATAAGACGACCCCCCACTTTTAAGAAGATTTTTTGGGGTTAAAAAGCCGTCTTATACGCCGGAATATACGGTATATTTTAGAAGCCACATTCAACTCCTTATGTCATC
Source organism: Spea bombifrons (assembly GCF_027358695.1). NCBI lineage: Eukaryota > Metazoa > Chordata > Amphibia > Anura > Pelobatidae > Spea > Spea bombifrons. The sequence goes on from NC_071090.1 coordinate 39,352,551, forward strand.
GCAAATGTAAAGGTCTTTAATGTAGCTTCTCTTTAGAGAAATATAGAAATAAAATTGACGCCACATTTATTTATGGAAAGAATGATTAATGCCCATTCATAGGAAATACATTGAATCAAATAAGCAACAATTAAAGTGTAATTGGTAAAAGTATTAAAAACATTTAACGCAACGAGCACCAGTTTGGTTTATGGTTATCCTTAAATGCTTTGGGCATGGATGCCTTTTGGGAGATCAGGTACCTCTCTAGTTCAGGGGTGTCCAAGTTTTTTCTGCAGTGGTCCACTTCATCAGAAATGTATGAGTGCGAGGGCCGCACTCATTTTTCACTGAGAGAAAATATGGCCTTTTAGCTTTATAATGCATATTAATACAGGGTTAATTTGGCGATAATGAAAAAAGCAGTGGACAAACCGTTTTTTTGAGCAACCGTTTATATGTCATTCTATCAATACTGAATTACTTAAACAGTAAAACAAACTCAGTCCACAAGCCATTTAAAACATATTTTGGCCAAATAAAACTGCACAAGGCTGGAGCGCGTTGGGTTGGATTAAGAGCATCATGGGCCTGGTCCTGCTCTTGTTACTTTGCAGTGATAGCGCCCATGGTGCCTCCTCAGCAAACAAAGAGCTTTGCCTATGATGTGAGCGTCGAGTATGGAAGTTTTCATTCCTCAACAGAAGGATTTTTACCTGTTACCCTAAATTCCTCCCCTTTTCCTAATGAATATGTCCTTATTTGCGACACTGTGTGTTCTCCTTATTGCCTACTTTTAATTCACATCTGATAGTAAGCCTTTTGTCGGTAATTCAAATTTTCTGCAATCTTCACTTTTACGTAATGTTTCATTTCAACTTGTCTTTTAGTCCCGGAACAGTTGTAGTATGTGTCTTTTGTGGTTTTATTTAAATCAGCTATATTTTTGTACTACCTGCCAACAGTGCTCCCAGTCTGATACTGATTGCAAGTACTTTAACCCCTTCAGGACCAGAGTGTATTTAATTTTATGAGGAAAACATTTCATACTAAAGAATTGTAAAATTTTTAAATGATCTACAGCTAGTGCTGAGGGAAAGAATATATTAAACTGGTGGTCATGCACAGTGGTGACCCAGAGGATCGCGCTGACGTGATTCTCACCAATGAGGTACTAAGTACATCACTGATCCTTTAGGACCATTTTTTTTAATTATTATTTTCTTTTATGTCAGTTACCAGGTTGTGTAGAGTTAAAAAATGTTTTTGGTTTAATTGCCCGCACAGCTTGTAGTTTAGGTATCTCTGGATGTGCTTGTCCACTGGGTATCAACGACCGACTGTTTTCTTCTTTTTAATATTATTTTCAAACGGCTTTTATATACTACAGCAGCATTCCAACAAATATATACTAAACGTAATAAGACATTTACTTCGTAAAATTGAGGATTGTCTAGGATCCACATATTGATACCAAAGTGGTATACTGATGCTATCCTAACTATTCCTCTTGATGCCAAGTTTCCAATATTTTAATATAGAAAAGAAATACACTGGAACATCAAAACAAAACGCACACAGTGGCTCTAAACGTTCAACTCTTCGTAAGGAGGTACTCCTGCAAAATCAAGCAATGTACATTTTGCACCGGTTTTCCTTTTGTTATAGTTCTTCATAAGGGTCTTCCGGATATGTTTGTTTTTCATTTTCTTTAGGTTTTAGTCCAATCCAGCTGTTCAGGGAATCATTATTCTTGGCTCTGTGTTTATTTACTGTTTTGACTTTTTGCTTCTGCGCCGGAGTTTGTAATAACTTGTACCTTCTTTTCAGTTTGTCCGCTGGCCATAGACTGTTGCATTAAGTGCTTAGCATTTTTCAAGTTTGAGTTATTTGGGTAATTTTTAAAACTTTTTTTTTTTTTTTCTTTCTTTCACATTTAGCTTTATTTTGACAAATGAACACTATGGAATATTTGAGTGTGTATGCATTGAGTCACGAGTGCTATCATTATCCTTTCCAGTAGAATTTTTGTGACGAAAATCTACTTATTGAAATGTTAAACTTAAACACTTGGGTGGAATAGAATGAAATACAAATATTGTTTATCACCCCATATTTTATCCTCTTACGATCATCAATAGAGGCACATCTATTTTTTTTCTCATCTATTTTAACTAGCTGTACTTGTCTTTAATTGCACTCAGTTCATTCTATTGTAAATTAATTAGATGGCTTCTATTGAAATGTTAGGGACATAGAACATTGTGATTGGTCATTGAGGTAAATAGATTTTGAAGCATCATTCAAAGTTTTCTCTTAAATTCAATCTGGCTTATAGCTTTAATTTGGACAACGGATGCCTGTTTTTCAGAACTGCTGGAGAGCGGATACTATCAACTATAAAGATGCATTTGATAAAAGGGAGAGGCAGCGGGGATCCACTTAGTGAAGCAGCAACTGATGTTGCACAAGATTTGGATCTAAGGATTAAAAACCTTATTAATCTTTCTATTGAGAATAGTAATGGAACCACCACAGGCATCAGTCCAGCACGGGTAAGAAAGTTTTGTCTGGTACTTCTGTGTGTGTGTAATTAACACATATTTTATATGTTTGAAGTAGATATGCCATAAGCACAGTCTAAATAGTGGACGTTGAGTAGTCAGGTTTTTGTAAATGTAAATTAAATGTATTTTTGGAAAAGGAAAAGCTGAATTGGGGGTGGTTAACAGATGCATAACAAATATATTAACACACACACACACGCACGTTGAGAATCTTGCTTGTGAGCTTGCCATCTAGCTCTGTTTGTGTTTTAAAAAAAAAACAAAGTCCCTGGCAAGAATGGTGGGCTTTTGTGTGCCCTGCTCACGAGTTTACAACCCAAAGGGATTAGTAAAGGCAATTTAAACAAAAGGAGGGGTCAAAGGAGGAAATAGTAGCTCTCTTGTAGCAGCAATTAGGGGTAAGTGGATGTGAGGGATGAGAGTTGGGTTTCAGTGCATGGATTAAGATGATGGCTGCCAGAAGGCATGTGATGTTTCAGGAAATCTACAAGAGGGAGAAATATATTTTTCTTCTCATAATACCTTTGCATTTAAAGGCTATATATATAATATGTGTGCGTGTTAAATAAGTTCAAAAATATACGTTCATTTTGCAATGACCATCCTGCCAAAGACATCAGAATTTACCCTAAATTCAGCAATGAGACTTGGTAGTTATGTAACACCACGCTATGTGTTTTATTTGGGTTGTTGTAAGGTTGGTGTGTGTGTGTTTTTATAACATGTTTTCAAGGATCTGACTAACCATGTCTTCCAACTTAGGTAGTGAAATCTGGGCTCTTTCCTTCACATATTTTGCCTTGATTCAATTAAGGCACGATCTTTGTGCTAACTATTCCCTGCCCCTGTATCTGTAAAAATCCTGTAGTCAAAAATGGTTGGCGAATGATCTGCTTTTACTTTCAGTTTACATTCTTGTTCAACCATTTTTTTTTTTAACTGAATGTGTGTGTATAGATTTTCCCATGAGCTGTAGTGTAATGAAGAATTGAATGTTCATTTTCAGCCCAAAATCCGCGCCATAAATCGGGGGACTGCTTTATCTGGTAGAGAAACCATGAAAACTCTTTTAATTCTTTTGGACGAGGAAGCTGCTAACCCTCCCAACAAGAACAAGGCTGGACTTTTATGCACTGATGAAGATAATACAACTCTCTTTGGAGCACTTTCTTTAGTAACACTCTTTCGGTAAAATCACTTTTCGTAATAAATGCCTATGTGTGTGTTTGTTTTTCTACATAAGTACCATCTAGAATACAGGTAGAATGTGTAGGCATAACTTTACACTCGATTTTGTAGGACAAAATTAAGTACTTTTGTATAATGTGCACACACTACATTGGGTCACTTAAAGGGTAATTGATTTGGTAACAATGTATTACAGTAAAAGCTAAACTTAAATATAAATATTGCAAAATAAAAAATGCCTTCCCTCCTCGTGTATAATAATATTAGAGGCCTTGAAACCGGGATAAATTGTGCGTGTAATACCCGAGATTTTATGATCTGTTGTATAGCACCCAATAATGCTCCAGTGACCGATTCCGCTCATTTAGCACACATCTGTGATTTATCGGCTGCAGGTCTTAAAGTGCCAACTTTCTGGTGTTCCATGACTGGCCGGTACTGATTGCTGCCATTCATACCATTGTTTAACCCCTTCACGACAAAGCTTGTACATGTACGGGCTCACACTGTATTGTCTTGTTGTCCTTACGGGGTTAATTTGATGTTTATTGCCTATAAGGCATAGTCACCATAGCGTGTCATACGTTTTTAGTTAGTCTGTATTGACTACTGTAAGAACCGCTTTGCGTTCTTCATAGTCTTATATATATTTATATTTATTTTAAATAGAATTATTTTCTGAGTGAAAAACTGTTTTATGTAAGCATTTCTCTTTTTGATCCTGTATAGGTCTCCAGAGCAGTGCAGTGGGTTATCTCCAAAACCACTCAGTAAACGTATACAAAGTTGCACGAACATGGAAAAGCAAAAGGTAAAGTCAATGTCATAACCTTTAACTGCTCGCATTTAGGATCATGTTAGTAACTTATAAAAATATTACATAATGTCGGTAATACAGTTAATGATTTTATCTACAAGGCAGTGTATTGTTAATCCCTTTAAAGTACATAATTGTAATGTATTATTGTAATTTTTTTTGTATATATACGTCCTTTATTGGCATCACCGTTTTCTACTAGTGAAATTATAAGATGCAATTTCCAATGATATTTGCTGCTTTCTGACATTCCTTATTTGCAGCTTAAACAGAACCTTATCAGATCACAGTTTGCCTGTACCTATAAGGATGGGAACATGACCCAAATAAAGCAATATGATTTTCCCAGTATGAGCCAAGTTCCTACATGTGTTCACCCAGCGCCAAAGATTATTCCAGTGCTCTGCTTTGATGAAGATCCAACTGGTAAATACTTATTTGAAGAATATTACATTTTATTTTTTATTTTTTTTTACTATATCTGATTGAAATTAGAGGCACTATATAAGCATGTCTTTTGTATCAACAATGGATTCATAATATTTTCCAGTATGTTGTTTTATGTGCTTAAAATACTTTTGCTAAACTATAGTTGTCTTTAATATTTCAATTAACTATTTGAATTAAATTGTAAGTTTAAATATTGCCATACATATTTATAGAAAGAGTGATAAATAATGCTACTAGTGAAGTCAACTCTGTAGTTGATATTAAATTTTGTTTGCTTATACTTCACTACTGTTTTAGATGTGTGTGTAAAGAAACAAGCACTTAATTCCACTTCTGGGAATTTTGAGCTCAAAGACACAGGCGCAAAAAGAAAGGACAAATCAACCAAGAGCACAAAGCGGAAGGAAATGGATACAAATCCTGAAAATATCTGTGATCAAGGCAGTGAACCACCTCAAAAGAAAGCAGTTTCTGGACCAAAGGCAACCAAAACAAGGGAAGCCTCTAAGTCGACATCAAGAAATGGCAGTAAAACTGCATCTAAAAACAGACTTATTGCTGGACAAGCCAAGTTAACAACCTTTTTCCGGCTTTAATGTTTTCTGTTTATAATGGTATATGTATATACTTAAAGTGTCTATCTTTTAGGGGCCAATAGTTTTACAGTGACAAGCTCATTTTATTTATTTTATTTATTTTTTCCATTATGATTCCATTTCAAGTTATTGTCAATGACCTCAATACAAGTTCGTCTTGCACAGATGTTTTTATTTACATTAATAAAATTACAAAGTGAAGATTGGCTTTATTTTTGTTTTAATTTCATTTAAAGTTATACATGGTAATTTAATGAAATGTGATAAACACTTTGTCCAGGAAAAACTTGTTTGGACATCATATCTGCCAGCATGGTCGATAAACTCTGCCAAGCATGCATCGTAGCACTAAAAGAAGAAGGAAAAAAAATAGATTAATTTTTACTCTTGCTTCCTCCTAATCTTGGCACTGATTAACAATACACAAGCAAAATAGGGACAGTATTCTAGACCATGTGATCCTTTGGGAAAGAAACTTTTAAGGTTTTGTGTTGCAGGTTATATAGTTTTGTGCGATGTTGCTTACATGTTTTTGCATTCCATAATCCATTGCACAAGTCAGGGACAACCAACAGGTTATTTTTCAGCTATTGTCAAATGAGAATTCCCATGATGCTCAGCAAGGCTATGACTGGCTGATTACCTTGGAAGCCAGGTGGTGGTTATGCATTAGTCAGCAGTTAACATATGTTTATGCAGTATTATTATTAATATCCTATGTAATATTAAGCATCAACAAATTATGCTGCACTGTACAATTTAAATAGGGGGATTAAAAAACGTATAAGGAGTATGCATTTACACATACAGACACAACAGGATTTGAAAACCCTACCTGTGAGCTTTGCAGTACAGCTTTGGTATATTTACACAAAGTGCCTAGGGAAAATTGTGTGCTTTTTAAGAGGCCTGCTTACCATCTAAAGGAATTATATGGGTAACTGAAACAAAAGGATGAATCAAGCGGGAATAGTAGCTATCTTCTAGCAGTAATAAGGGGTACGTTGTTTCAAAATGCAAGAGATAATGTAGAAGTAAAGTGGGTAGGAGGGAGAGTGTTTTCAAGATGCAATTATGGCTGTAGGAGGCTAAAGGAGGTGGGGATTGGATCAGGAGAAAAGGAATGTGCATTTGAAAAAGTAAACATTTTGTTTTGTAATACTTACATTTCTAGCCTTCTACACTTCTTTACTTACATTTAGTTTGTGGATTTATAAAAACATTGATACTTACTATCAAAATCTCTCCGTCCTATAGGAAATTTTGCAGTGTTTTCTTCTTCCCCAATATCTCTTCTTTCCTGTATTAACTCGATGTTCTGATCGTCACTTTCTGGACGAAGTGCTGAGTTTTTAAGTGCCAAGTATGGCATATGTTTCATTCCAACATTCAGTGGAAGTCCATCATGGCTAAAGAAACTGTTTTCAGTCCCTATACTCTGGGAGGGGGGAAGCATGATTATTAGTATTATAGATATAAAAAAATCACTTTCCCCATACAACACAAATAGCATTTGTTTAACAACTGTAATTAATCATAGCTTACCGGTGCTTCATTAAGATCCTAGGAATATTGATTTTCAAACATATCTGGTCATTTTTATGGACATGTATATTGATAAGATATTACCTTTAGGCTTCTTTCTTCCTCTTCGTTTAGGATGTTGTTGCCGTCAATCTTGTAATTGTCCTTCGGCATACCCATTGATTTTTCAGATGTGTCTCCGTTATGGAATGCCTTCCTCAAGGTGATCGTATCAAGCAGCATTTCATCGTTCTCTGCCTTTCGGATAGACTTTGAAACTGAAAATAGGAAGCCTTGGGAGAGGATAGATAAAGATATTATGATTGGGTATCCTAAACTAATCATTCTTACCATTCTTTCCACTGATCTTGATAAATAGATTTTTTTGCAGGTGATATCTGGTGTACACGAACCTTTATATACAGTTTATGGGATTTATGATACAAAAGGTTTTAAACACAATTACCTCTGAATTATTCATGAGAAGTAGCCTTTTGAACCACTTTTTGTGTTTTAGTTTAGATTCCAAGATGAGTAAACACTCTAAAAGCAAGAGATTACAGTAAATCCAACAAGGATCATTGTCAATTAAAGGTTACAAAAGATTTTCTCTGCACACCTACAGTGCTCTCCGGTGAATATAAAAATGAATTTTCGTTTGAACAATGGAAGAAACCGTGGCATCTTTGTATGCCCTGTTTTAAATGCACTTAATGTTTTGTGATTCCCATAAATATAGCATATTTTATGAAAACATTTTTTTCTACTTTTTGTTCCAGCTGTAATTAATATTAAAGGTATGTAGTGTATACTGAATTTTAATTTTGTATGTTCCTAGATCCAAGAAACCCTGCACAATTCAGTTTCTTTAATTCAACAAATTGAACTGATTTTCTTCTGAGGTAGATATCTAAAGGTTTCCTTAATTTCCTTATTTATGTAGCTCAAACACTCTTTGGTTCCTTCTGAGATATTTCAGGAAGAATAAATCATTCAAGATAAGCCTTCCTCTTCATTTTTACATGCAGGTATGGACCAGGTCTTGCTTGATATCTTGGGCTTAAGGAAACATCATTTTAACCCCTCCTGCTACATACGTAGATCCCAGGTTGAATACATAAATCAACCTGGATCCAACTTTTCACTTTTAGTAGAGCTAATTAAATCCTTTTGTATTTGAGTGATGCAGTATCCTAGGGCAGAGTTATATTTAATTTACTAACATATTGTGCAAAAAAAAACATCATGCATGTATTTCAGGCAAAAATAAATTTTCTTTAGCAGCCCTAGTGTATAAATCCTCGAAATATTCGTTGCTAACAATTAGGCAGAGCAAATTATTAGTTTCTGTACCTTCTTTGTGTGCTTGTACGCCTTGCATTTCAAATACAGGCCAGACAAACCAATAGACACAACTATTAGCACCACTAGCACTCTACTACCGGGGAGTACCTGGATGTTTTCACAGGGGCAGAACTTGACTAGCTTAGATATGAAAACCCAGGGCCTTAGTCAGAGCAATGAATGAGCAACAGGACACATGAGCACCTAATACCCCAAGCTTTCACATGGTGTAGTCTTCTGTTTCAGGTGTTTGTATTACTTTTTAAAATTGCAATAAACATGCTGTCCGTTGATATTCCCTGGGGGATGTACTTGTGGCGTCACGTTTTTGTTGCTTTTGTTGATTTTGATTTTGTTGTAACTGAAACACGGAAAACTCAATAAAAAGATTTTCAAAAAAAAATTGCAATAAACTTGTCCTGAACTGGAATTCAGATATCGTATGATAAAACTTTTCCTAACCACCAAGATTATATCTTCATACTCATAGAGAAAGACTAAATTTAGGGTAACAATCCAAGTGGTATTCTACCAGCAGACACCAAAAAATGGGGCTGTTGTATACTTGTTTTCAATATTCAGCTAAAAGTGAACATCCGTAACTTCACTAGCCTTTTTGCACACTTAGAGCAATAGGCAGCTGTTTTAATAGCCTTCCCAATAGTAACATAGTAATTTAGGTTGAAAAATGACCTACTTCCACCAAGTTCAACCCTTCTACCTATGCTTCCTGCTTTTGATCCAAAGGAAGGCAAACAAATCCAATTAAGCTTGTTTAAGAAAAAAACAAACCTTCCTAACGCTAAAATTAAATTGGATTTCTCCTTGGATCAAGAAGCCCTAAAATATTAATGTTTATTCTATAATTTATGCATCTCAAACTTTATCTTGCATGTGCCATTACGGAGGGGAAAAGAAAACATCAACTTACCAGCCTGATCCTGCCCACAAGGGCAGTACAAAGCCCAAATACAAGGCAAATTTCCTCTGTGCAAGGCAACCAACAACCCTAGACATACCTTTCGGCCTTGTAGGAGAGCAAGGAGATCCACATCTGGACTCACCTTTACACTTGGGGTGAATCCCCAGAGATTCCCTAAGGTTGAAATTCTCACCTTGTGATGCTTGGGAGAATCTCAAATTTTAGCTATTTTGTGCCATTACAGAGGAAAGATCTCCAAATACGTATCAGTCCGATCCAACCCAAAAGGGCAGTTGGCCTCATCAGTGGGGAATAGGTGGTATCCCTCTAAGTACAAGAGACCAAGGTGTCTGGACTCACCTTTACAATTGGCGCAAACTCCAAGAGATCCCCAAAGGGGAAAATCCCATACAAGAGGAGGATGAGCTGCTCACCAAGAACAGACAGCCACTTCTTAGCCTATCCTATGGTGCCTCCCCGCTTGGGAGCATCTCAAATTTTAGCTCTCTTGTGCCATTACTGAGGAAAATTCTCCAACTACATTCATATTTCAGCTTTGTCTCATCCTGCCCAATAGGGCAGTGCGAAACTGAACTGTGAGAAAAATTTCCTCTGCACAACAACCCCAAATGTTTCAGCTTTCGTTGGCCTCATCAGTGTACGGTTAGCATCCCTTTTCAGCACAAACGAGCAAGGAGGTCTACATATGGAGTCACCATTACACTAGGGATGAACCCCAAGAGATCCCCAAGCTCTTGCGAAATAGAAAAGGTATCCAACCTAATTTTGACTACTTTTACCAGACCTGCAGCCATGTTTATTAATTCATCTTCTGTCTTGTTATGCACTTTCTTCTTGTACATCTACCAAATATGTATTTTTGGGACATTTTTTTGGCCAAATGTCTACCTGTACAACCTCACTTTCCTTCCCTCCTTCAGAGGGAGGGGATCCCTTTTCCCAACTCCTCCCTCTTTGCGTTTAAATGGCCACTCTCTGATTCAACTTTATTTTCTACTGCAGCTTTTCAGCAATCTTTTCAAGCCATCATCTTGAAACAAGCACTGGCTGAAACATGCATTTTGATGCTATTTTGCAGATTTATGGTGATATGATCAACACCTCATAAATAGTTTTACGTTCACTTTCTGTTCCATTCACGAATTGGCAGGGGCTAGCCATATAATTTGTACAAGCTGGGCTCTCTCAACAGAATGTTTTGGAGCGACACTTTAATTCTCGGTGGTTATTTGACAGTGCCAATGGATGTGCATGCTCTTTGCTGCAACTGTGCTGAGAGCTATGTCATGCTGCAATAGTTTATAGAATACAGAGGGGAAGTTATCTATTCTTAGAGGTTTATTAGAAGGGAGTATGTGACGTTGTAAAATAAGCACAGCCATTTGGTGCAAATTTCCTACCAAAAATATATTGCCACGTGATATTTGATCTGTGTAGTGGAAGCACTGCTATAATTGTGGCAAAGAAAATATAACACACCTAATTTATATGTGCAGAAAAGTACATTGAGGACAATAATTATCCATGCCAGCACAGTATTGCTTTGTGAAAACCTAACACTACGAAAACTTAAAACTATGAACCGTAATCCTAACAAAGTCACGTAATCAGTTCTGTACCTCACTGAAAACCAAGATATCAAATCTCTACCTGTCATGGGCCATTAACACATGTTCTACAAAATATGATAGCAACAGCACCAACCAAACTAGGCAAAACAATCCTTTGCCCAGACTTTGCTTCAAGAAACCAAGACTCTTTGGGGGACTTATCATCTGAAGAAGATCTAACAGGTGACTAAAGTAGTTTTCAGACTGCTAAATGGTCTAAAGATCCTCCTGGCCAGATACATCTTAAAGTAACTATTGTACAACCTTTGCTCAAGTTTGTCCCTATGTAATTTGTGGCATGGCAACAGCTATCCTGACCTTATCCTATGTGGCATGCCCTCACATATCTCTGGACCTCATTGAGGCTTCTAATAGGCCATAAAATGGAGGGAGGACGAAGATGTTTTTGAGAAGTCCCTACATATGTAAAGCCACAAAAAACTAAAGTCTTTATAGGACATCTAGAGGTTGTCCTTTTTGGGGGGCTGCTGTCAGGAGCCACCAGATGTGAACCTTCAACCCTGCTTATGTGAAGTAATGCTCCTTCCTTGCCACCACCAGGCAGCATTGTGGTTGCTAGAATTTCTGCCTTTTTATAGACCTGACATCCTTACCCATTTCCTGATGCAGCTGTGGGTCATCCACAATGGGCGGTCCCTAAACCCATTGAAAACAATGCATTTTGAGCCCGTACATGTACGGGTTTGTCATTAAGGGGTTAAGGGCCTTTATAAACCAGGGTTGATAGCTTCTTTGCTGGAGCATTATGGCCTGGCCCTGACCGATGTTTCTGTGTTTGGTTTTGACAACAATCTTGTAGTATAATCAATGTGCCCAGAAAAATATAAAAAAAGTAGGGCAAAATATATATGTAAAAATAGATATTAATTTAATAAATTATAGATTCATTAAAATGCAAACTCACAAAGCATGTGGCATTTTATCAAATGTTATAAAATGCAAACAAACAAATAATATAGTCTGTGGATGGAGGTCTCATCCTCCTGGCGTATTCAACCAAAGTCCCTCTAAGACTCGGTGGAGAGTCACAACACACTGGAGACAGTCGTCAGTGTGAGCTGCCGGGAAGATCAAAGCTTTCAGATGGAAAAAGCAGCTGGCCTCACAGACAATAATTCTTAAGCAGCACAGTCTCAACTGATGTCAGCCTGATAAAGCACAAGTGAACTATGTGCAACACTCCCACACCAGAAGCAACCCTACATTACTTCCCAGGGGTAAACTATTATTACATTTAAATTTGTTTACTACATGAAAACAATTCAAAGAAAAAAATACTTTTTGCTAATAGTCTCCTAATACTTTCCACTGTTTTATTATTAAATATTCTCAAATAAAAGATGTTTTGAGTTTGCTTGTAACACTCTTTTTCCAGTAAATGATACATGCAATTTGTATAGTGAAGCACTAGATGGAGCTGACACTTTAATTAATTATAAAGACTCCTGAGTCAGCTTTGTGAGTTAGGAAAAAGAACACCAGATCTGCTGAATAAGATATTAGTTGCACATTTCTGGAATGTGTCACTTTTGATCTTTCTGCATGACGGGATTTAAGGTGTTTCAGTTTATCTACTGTTCTAAATATACCCATATGCCAATTTGTTGAGTCACTTGTAAATACAGTGTAGATACAATCCATACAGAGCAATCATTTTATGGAGAAAAGTTTTGCAACATAAATGGTGGTGGGTCTACTGCATCAGTTCCTGATGGGTTAGCATGGATGATTTAGGTTTGTCCCTCCACCAGAACAAATTCTGTTCACATGCCTCGGGTGTCTTTAATGATGTAGGGCAATGAAGCTTCCCAGTGTGACACTAGTTCAGATCCTAAGCACTTGGAAGAGTGAGATAAATATGCATTATTAGATGCACACATTTCTTTTCTTATCCAATAGGTCATTGTTGATCAACCATCTTAGCTTAAACAGGGAAGGTAGGCAGATGTGGAATGCAGTGAAATGCTGCTTTATGTCTATAAAAATACCCAAAGAGATATCCTACCAGTCCGCCATCACACTCTGCAAGCAAACCCAGTGACTGATAACATTTCATCAACTCTGCTTTAAATTTGCACCAATGAAATTATGTAAAATTTTGGTGGTATTACTTTTTTGATCTTGATAAGGATAGCCCAAGGAAATGAGATATGATGGCATTTTATTGCTTTGCTGCTACACTAATATGTTTGTTTTTATTTTATTATGCATTTATTGGTTTTCTGAAGTTAAATGAAGCTTGATCACACCTTTCCAATTTTCTAGATTTTTTCAAGCTTGTTGCCATGAGTGATACTATTTCTTGAATTGCATATCCGGGATATTGTTATCTAGTTAGAGGACGTTGATGTTTTTGTGTGCACATTGTGTTTTTTTGCCCTATTTCTGGGATACTCGTATTATTATTACTATTATCTTTTACTTATATAGTGCCAACAATTTACACAGCGCTTCTTACAATACATATATTCAGGGGATATGACAAAAATTGACAGACTTAGACAAACCGATACATAGTGTACAATCATGACCTACGTTTCACCTCAGACTTCTGCACAAATAACCCATTAAGTTACCAATATAAGTAATCTGGAAAACAGTCCAGCCATAAAGAATAATTTAGCAATCTGACTTTTAAAAGAGGAAGGTTTGGTGATAAATTAGGAACAATCTCTTATTTGTATAAATAGAATTATCTCTATGGAATTATTGTATGTAGGCAGTAGGGCTGATTCATAAAAAGTCATGTCAGTTGAGTGAAAGGGTTGACTCAACTGATGTCAGGTCCGGCCAAAAAACACTAACACAATGTGGGGTGTTTTAGGAATCCGGAAACGCAGATGAATATGATTATATTGATTTCTGTTGAAAAAATGGTAGGCAACATAGAAACTTTGTAGGGACAAAATTAAAAACTAATGCTACAGCTAACTCAGGCAAAGTTTGATGCAAAGAGTCTAACTGCTCCCATGTGAAATATCCCGGTTTTTCTGTTTTGTTTTTTTTTTTTAGAAATATGTACTTTTGTGTGTTATTTATGGGTTCTTTGTTGACTAATAAAGGTACAAACCCAGGAAAATAAATGTAAAAACGTAAAGCTTTGAAACAATGATGTATTTCCAATGTACGTTCCAATATTTGTTTTGCAATTGCCAAAAATATATGGAAATCCTATGTATATGAGGTATTTGCAATATGAAATTGTTGAATGGCAGTTATCATGGGCAAAATGATCAAAATGTGTCTTTATTTTCATTTTGGCTCTTATTTTCACATATTATTCATAACAAATGCTGGACTATACATATAATAATGGTATAAAAAGAAATGTCTACATGTTTGTGTCTGTGTGTGTGTGTGTAAAATGGTAAAAATGACATTTATTTATTATTGACGCCACACAGAACTTGCATTTATAGCCTAAGATCCAATATTTGTCTCTAGATTTCTAGATTTTAAAACAAATACAACCATTTAATAAAACAATAAAAATCAAACATTTGTGATATGACTTTTTAATGCTTACTGTGTTGGCTTCAGTTATAGTTTTTATGCTTATACATGTAGTCAGCTAAAACAGCTTGGTTTATGAGATGGAGCCAAGCCCTTGATTTGGCCATTTGTGCTAACATTTGGGTTTGGCCATAACAGAATGCTAGTTGATTTGAGGAAAAAAAATTATGACAAAATTGAAAAAGCTTAATCAGGATGGCCGTGTTCAACACAGAATTTCTGTAGGTCAGTTTATTTGGCAACTGAACAGTTTCTTCATGTTAAAGGGAAATTCTTTCATGTTCTATTCATTATTTCCAAATTGTATCTTAAGTGTGTTTGTTTATGGGCAGGCGTTTGAAAGGATAGAGTATAGTGTATTTTGACAGTCTATCGATAACTGTTACTGTTTTGGGCCTATAGAATAAATAAAAAGGTGCACGTGAGCCAGATTGAGGGGGAACCCTGAATGATACCTGAAACTCTGAGAGGAGACCAGTGTGGGTGCAATCTGTGTGCTGAGTAAATCCTGTGCAAGCAATCTGGGCAAATCCTGTGTCTGTGTTTAATCTGTGGGTGCAATCTGGGTGCTGGGGCAAGTCCTTAAGTACATATTTTATAGTTAAAATGGGATGTCTAAAGCAAATCGACTTGACTATGTATTTCACAAAGGTTATTTATTTATCTTTTGCAAATCTTTGTGTGTGTATGTGTGTATGTATTTATATGTTTTATAATCTTTATAATTGCCCCCAAAATATGATTGCTGGAGATGCCACTGGGAAGATGGAAAAAAATCCCTGATTGAGGTAAGGCATTCTCTGCCTGGACATGTGTGTGCTGTCTGAAGGAGATTTCCCAAAGCACTGGTTAGCTGGGCCTGTTTTAGTTAGCAAACATTTAGGCTGGTCAGCATCGACCAGTAATTTATGGGCCAGAAAAGGGCTCCAATTTGGAGCTTGGCTTTCATTTTATTATTTTGGGGGATGAATATGTTGGTCTCTTCTAATTGCAATTACAGTTTACCTGAATCTTGCTGTTTCTGAACCTTATTGCCTTAGATGATCTTGCTTTAAGAGCAATATAAAATATAAAACAATCTGCCAAATGTTTTCTATATATTTATTTATATTTATGTATAGCTTTTCTACGTATATTCAAGTGTACAAAAGTGTAATGTAGATCCCATAAACTGATCCTATAGTTGAACTTGAAAGGCCTTCGGATATCTCTGATTTAGAAAGAGGAAGAAATAAAAGAAATGTGAACAAAATGGAGGCAAGCATGCCATAATTCCACGTTATGGAAATATCTGGAAGATATCAAATAAGTTAAATGTAATACCTTCCAGAAAAGTTGTAAAAATTACAATAAAATCTAGAAAATAAAAAACTAAGGAACATACTTTCATAATTTTCATTACACAAAGTCTATAGTCGAAGTTGATGCACTTTTAAAACATTTGACATGAGTAGAGGGTTATATAAGTAATTTGTTTTTTTGTCCTTAACCTTTTTTTTATAGTTCTAGTATATCCGTTGATAGAATTTTACTATAAAAATTTCTAGGAATTTCAGATATTGTTCCTGTGTAGTTGAAAGCTTTATCTCTGATTTTATAGTTTATTATTCCAAAATAAACTGTCTGCACATCAAAGGTTAATAAATGTTTTTGCTTTATCGTCTTCTTACCTGTTTTTAGTTTCCATGGATAAATGTTTTGTCAACATTATCATTTTAAAAATAACTGTCTGCTCAGCTGTAATCTTTCCTCCTAATTTCTAACAAACCTGTCTAGACAGATACACATGACTTTGTTAATTAAACACAGGATTAAACTACGCATTTCAATGCATTTTGTTATTTTTAACCTTAAAAAATAAAAATTAAGACGCAGGACTGTTTTTATCAATGTAATATGTTGTGGAACCAAACAAACATGGTATATATTATTTATTTAAGAAAATAAATGAATAAAAAAGAAACAAAACAAAACAGCTATGCAGAAACAAAATATGTCTTACGTGCCAACTGAGTAATGGAATTTGCTTCGTCATCACAAAAGTAGTCAGACGGAAAACATTTAATATTCCCAGCTCACAACAACATTGTCCATAGAAAAAAATAAGAGTTAATTATAACTCTTGTTTTCTTACATATTTTGTAGGTGTGTGACATGGGCACAGCAGTATTAGTTATGATCATACGTAGGTAGATTCTAGAAACAAAGCTTAAATGGAGAACTCTTATGATTCATAGCCAGCCGCTGATAGGATTGCTCTGAGAAGAACTCCATGTACCATTTTTTCTTACTTCCCCTCTGGAAGAGCAATTGAGACAACTCCATCTCTTACAACTGTAATACACCTGAATTTTATTGAGGGACCACCAACTGGATAGAGTGAAATGGAACTTATGATCCCCTTGTTTGATCAATAAGCTCATATTATAGTAAATTCTAGTGCTCCCTGATGATACAGCCGAGACTGTTTGAACTTATGTGGCACTGAGCAGCCTGTCCAATAGCAATGGTTGGCAAAGTGTTTCCACCACAAAGAATCTCAGCATCTGCCACTCAGACCACCGAAAAATTGATAATTGAGGCAGAATGTCCAACGATGTGTTCTCCTTTACAGCACTCCTCACTTACTCACACTGGGCACAGAGAAGTGATGTCATTCCTAGAAGAGTACTGTCAGTTAGGGAGATGCAGGCTCCAAGGAGCATGTATCAGGTTGAGGTCTGGACTTTGAATGGGCCATTGCAACACCTTGATTCTTTTCTTTATAAGATTTGCTGGTGTTCTTGGGATCATTGTCCTGTTGCATGACCCAATTTCACCCAAGCTTTAGCTGTCGGACAGATGGCCTCACATTTGACTCTAGAATACTTTGGTATACAGATGAGTTCATGGTGGACTCAATGACTGCAAGGTTCCCATGTCCTGTGGCTGCAAAACAAGCCCAAATCATCACCCCTCCACCAACGTGCTTTACAGTTGAGGTGTTTGTGCTGATATGCTTTGGTTTTCGTCAAATGTGGCACTGTACATTATCGCCAAACATCTCCTCTTTGGTCTTGTTTGTCCAAAGGACATTGTTCCAGAAGTCTTGTGGTTTGTTCAGATGCAACTTTGCAAACCTAAGCCATGCTGCCATGTTCTTTTTAGAGAGAAGAGGCTTTCTCCTGGGAACCCTTCCAAACAAACCATACTTGTTCAGTCTTTTTCTACTTGAACTCTCGTGAACTTTAACATTTAATATACTAACTGAGGCCTGAGTCTGAGATGTAACTTTTGTTTGCTTTTGCAATTTCTCTCAGCATTGGGGGGAATTTGATGAGATATCCACTTCTGGGAAGATCGGCAACTGTCTTGAATGCATTCCACTTTTGAATAATCTTTTTCACTGTAGAATGATGGACTTATAACCTTACCCAGATTGATGGGTAGCAACAATTGCTTCTTGAAGATTATTGCTTATGTCTTTCCTCCTTGGCATTGTTTTGACACACACCTGAATGCTCCAGACCAGCAAACTGCTAAAACTTAGGCTTTCGATGTGGTTACAATTTCTGATGATCAATTAATCAAGGACATTTGATTAGCAGCACATGCCTGGTACTTAGTATCTTAATTTCTATGGATGCAGTAAGGATGTACATAGTTTTTAACACATGGCTCCGTTTTGGCTTGTTGAATAAATCATAACACAGTGTAATATGTCATCTGTTGTTGTTCATCTTGAGTTGTGTTTACCTCTTAAGGAACAGATGATTTTTATTATGTAAAGTCAAAGAATTCAAAGAGGGTGTGAGTGAATATATGTAAATGTGTGTATGTGAAGCTGGAGTTATGGGTGCATAGTAAATTTAGACTCGTTGATTACATTCCGTTTTGTATTACAGAAGATGTATTTATTTTATATGTAAACTATGGAGCCCATTTAGAAACAGGTAGTAACCATATTTAGAGACGTTATTAAATTACAGCATTTCTCCTTCCAAAATTCAGTAGTTCTGTTTTAGAAACGATCCTTGCAATGGAAAATTACAAACTCTCTGTGATCATGAAGGCTTCTTGCCAATCGTGTTAGCATAATTTACCTCACCGAGTAACCATTCTTTCTAAGAAATTAGTTTTGGCAAAGAAACTCTAAGGTCGTTTCAGATCTGTGTAATAGGATTGTGAAAAAAGTTCAAACACATGATAAGTTTGGCATTGTTTTATACCGATCGTCATTTAGTTTAGCACCGACAGTAGATTATGTGTAAGATCCTGGTGGTTGGTTATTACACAAGTTCAAAATCAGAGGAATACAACTTCAGTTTATGGAGGTATCACTTAGTGCTACATGAATTACATGTTTATGAGACAAATCCTAAAAGATGGCAGGACTGAAGCAGCTAAGAACCCAACAAAACATCTAAGAATAAGTGTCAGGGTCCTACCTCACTCCCCCGTCGACGGCACAGGTTTTCCCCCGATGGTGGGGTAGCGGGACGCCCGGGACTTCGTCCGCGTACCACGCGGCTCCGTTGTACGCGACCGCGAGCCACACGGTCGCGGCTTACTACGGCCTACGACAGGCCGCATCCCCGGACTCCAGTGCGGCGGATACCGCACGGGAGAAACGCCACACGTGGAGGGATGGCGGGGAGGCGTGGTCAGCGCCTCCAGTAATGATTTACTCCTGGTCAGGGGCGGGACGAGTAGTGATTGACAGTCACTACTCCATTGTACATACCGAGGAGGGGAGGGGTCTCTGTTATTGTTGGGGAGGAGCTGACTTCTAGAGGGCTATTTAAACCCACAGCTTCTAGGTCTCATTACTTGATTGTTCAAGTCTCTACCTACCTGTTTTGCTGATACCCGTGCTACACTTGTATGCTGATACCCCTTTATTGGATTTACTGGACTTTTGACCTCGGCTTGTTTATGGACTTTGATATACCTCTCCTACCCTTGATCTTGGCTTGTTCAATGGACTTTGCTATACATCACCTGCCCTTGACCTCAGGATTGCTACACGGTACAGTTTATGCCTTTTTCTATTCTGTGGAATAAACTTGCTGATATTCCTGATATTGCCTGTTTGCCTCTATTGCACATCTGGTGCCTCACTGCGCTACGCTCCAAACCCCGCATACCCTACAATAAGATTGGTTTGTAAAAGTGCATAAGGTTGCATATTAACAAAATATGTTTGCAATTAAGCTATGGTAACAGATAGACATCATAAACATTTCACTAAAATAATTATTACTGGGCAATAACTGAGAAACAGGCGGCTTCTGGTAACAAAAAGGCTAATTTAAGATAAGATTTACTTTGGACATATTGGAGACAAAAAGCTAAGGATATATTTTCTGGGTCACTGTGAACAGAAAAGTCACATGCTATGAGACAGAGGAACATATATATTCATTTGTAAGAGCAAGGACATTTTTTCATTTTGTATTAATTTGTGTTGCATGGTTTATTGTTAATTTTGTCTATTGTTAATTTTAATGTTATTGGTTATGCTGTATTCTACACTCATTGTAATACAGAAGAGCTAATCTGCCTATATAAGTAAAATGCAGTAATAATTATAACCACAGCTGCCCTATATTTTTCACCGGGACAACAGGTGGACCTAGTCTATGATTCTGAAGGTTGCAACTATTTATATTGTTGGTCTATACAAAGTAAAAGAAATGTTTATTCTAAAGGTTGTAAATATTGAAATTATTGATCTATACAAAAAAAAGAAATGTTTATTCTAAATGAACACTATAGATCAGCATAAACCAAGCACACGACCAAATGCACAAAACAGAAGACCAAACCCAAGCAAAAATAATAACCATGAAACAAATCAAGACATATAGTAAATTCTCCCATTAGGCCTTCAACAACACCAAGTAACCTGTGATTTTGAGACATTTACTATTGTCTACATGGGTATTCACACTTCATAATTACCATAATATTGTAAGAGGGCATGATTCTCTCGGCTATAATAGTGAATGAATGGAATAGACATTGCTATATTTTTTTCCTGGGTTTCTATTATAAATAAAACATTACCAGTACAGACCAGAAAGCAAGTCATATATTCTAAACCTGGATATAATTGTACCATTGACGACAGTGAGATGAAAAATACATTTTAGTTTTGAGGATATTTGTGACCAATTTTTATTGAATCATGCATGCTGTGCCCCCCGTGTGCCCCCCAGTTGAAATGCCGTCTTTTTTTTTTAATAGACGCGGAGGAAAGAGAGGCGCCGTACGGTCGCCGAGGAATAAGTTTTCAGCAACCGCTCGGTGCCTTTCACTCTTCTCCGTGAGGCCTCTGCCTTGGTCGCGGTGCCGGCATTTCATGCTGAGCGCCGGTATATGACGTCATATTTCAGCGCTCAGCAGTGAAGCTGCACACACCGCGGCAGAAGAGGGAGACAGAGGCCTCGCGATCCCACCGCTGGACTTCTACAAGGTAAGTGAACTTCAAAGGGGGGAGAGGGTAGAAAGGGAGGAGGGGGTAGATAGGGAGTGAGAAGAGGTAGATAGGGTAGATAGGGAGTGAGAAGAGGTAGATAGGGAGTAAGATGAGGTTAATAGGGCAGAAGGGAGTGAGAAGGGGTAGATAGGGAGGGAGAGGGGGGTAGATAGGGAGGGAGAGGGGGGTAGATAGGGTAGATAGGGAGGGAGAGGTGGTACATAGAGTAGATAAGGAGGGAGATGGATAGATAGGGTAGATAGGGAGATAGATGGGGTAGATAGGGAGGGAGAGGGGGTATATAGGGTAGATAGGGAGGGAAAGGGGGTAGCTAGGGAGGGAGAGGGGGTAGATAGGGTAGATAGGGTAGATAGGGAGGGAGATGGGGTAGATAGGGTAGATAGGGAGGGAGAGAGGGTAGATATTGAGGGAGAGGGGGTAGAAAGGGAGGGAGAGGGGGTAGAGGGGTAGATAGGGTAGATAGGGAGGGAGAGAGGGTAGATAGGGAGGGAGAGGGGATAGATAGGGAGCAGGGAGGGAGAGGGAGTAGATAGGAAGAAGGGAGGGAGAGGGGGTAGATAGAAAAAAGGGGGGTGAAAGTGGGTAGATAGGGAGAAAGGAGGGTGGCAAGAATATTGAAATAAAGAGTCAGAACGAGAGAGAGAGAATTAACGGATTAATGTGTGGATGCATTAATGAATATGTGTAAATAATTTGTGTGAAAGAATAACTGATTGTGTGAATGAAAGTGAATTAGTGAGTGACTGTAAAAGTGTTTTTGTGAATCATAGGTGTATTATTGATTTGTCAAAAAAGCAAAGATGGTATAAGCAGGGTGTTTAAGCACTGGGGACAAAGATGGCACAGGTAGCATGTTTATGGGACAATGATGGCGTACGCTCAGCTGTTTGGGGACAAAGTTGACGCATGCTGGGCTGTTTGGCGACAAAGACGGCACGTCCTATGTGTGTGTAATTTGGGTGCTGGTCAGGTTCTATGTGGGCAATGTGACGCCAGGGTTGGCTTTGGGATGTGCGACCTGTGATCTATGCCTGTAATTTAGGGAGTTTTTTCTATACCTTTAATGCAATGCTGGGTTTGTGTGCTCTGTTGGTTTATACCTGCAATGCTATGTTTCCATACATTATTTAGGTACACCTGCAAATACAAGGGTTTTTTTTATTCAGTTGCATGTGCTGTTTCCATGTGTTTGTTTGATCTATACCTGAACTACAGGGTGTTAGTAAAAGAGCAGTATGGTTTAGTGAATGAGGGGACAAAGGGACTCTGGGGATGATTACAGGGGAGAGGACTTCTCAATGTCACGGTGCAGTCAGAAGGAGGGAAGACTGCACTGACTCTCACTGTCTTCCCCTGATCTGCAGTCAGTGTGGCAAGGTATTGATTGCATGCAAGGTAGCGTTGAGCGGGGCCCAAGGAAATGCTTGGGTAGGGTCCAATTTTTTCACTATAAAATATATTGGCAACATGGTCTAATATTTATATATATATTGACAGCAGGGGCAAATATTTATATATGTTTTGGCAGCAGGGGCTAATATTTATTTATATATTGGCAGCAGGGTTTAATATTTATTTATATATTGGCAGCAGGGTCTAATATTAATGTATATTGGCTGCACGGGCTAATATTAATATATATTGGAAGCAGGGACTAATAATATATATCGGCAGCAGGGGCGAATATTAATATATTTCGTCAGCAGGGGCTAATATTAATATATATATTGGCAGCAGGGGCTAATATTAACATATATTGGCTATATTGGCAGCAGGGGCTAATATTAATATTTATTGGCAGTAGGGTCTAGTATTAATATTCATATTGGCAGCAGGGTCTAATTATATATATCGGCAGCAGGGGCTAATATTAATAAATATTGGCTGCAGGGGCTAATATTCATATATATTGGCTGCAGGGGCTAATATTTATATATATTGGCTGCAGGGGCTAATATTTATTTATATATTGGCAGCAGGGTCTAATATTAATATATCGGAAGCAGGGACTAATAATACATATCGGCAGCAGGGGCGAATATTAATATATTTCGGCAGCATGGTCTAATATTAATATATATCAGTAGCAGGGGCTAATATTAATATATATCAGCAGCATGGTCTAATATTAATATATATCGGCAGCAGGGCTACTATTTATATATATATTGGCAGCAGGGGCTAATATTAACATATATTGGCAGCAGGGGCTAATATTTATTGGCAGCAGAGTCTAGTATTAATATTCATATTGGCAGCAGGGTCTAATTATATACCGTATTGGCTCGGATATAGGCCGCCCCCGTATATAGGCCGCACCCTAAAAGTTTGGTGCTTTTTTAAAGAAAATTTTTTTCTTTAAAAAAGCACCAAAAAAACCATGCTGCCACTCCCCGAGATATGCTGCCACTGTCCTCCCTCCCCGAGATATGCTACCACTGTCCTCCTCCCCCCCGAGATATGCTGCCACTGTCCTCCCCCCCGAGATACGCTACCACTGTCCTCCCCCCCCGAGATACGCTACCACTGTCCCCCCCCGAGATATGCTACCACTGTCCTCCCTCCCCGAGATATGCTACCACTGTCCCCCTCCCTCCCTCCCGAGAGATGCTGCCACTGTCCTCCTCTGCCCCCCCTCCTCGACTTACCGGAGCAGACTCCCGGGTGTCTTGCGGGGGACATCTACGCAATACGCGTATGCAACTTCTGGTGCCGGTACCGGAAGTTGCATACGCGTATTGCGTAGATGTCCCCCGCCGGCCCCGCAAGGCACCCGGGAGTCTGCTCCGGTAAGTCGGGGGTGGGCAGAGGTAAAACGCATCGTGTGGACGGTCCGCACGATGCGCTTAGACAACCTCCCGTGCCGCCCCCCCCCGTGGGAAGTGCTGGCAGGGGAGGCTGTCTGAGCATATCGGGGAGTAGGATGCAGGTCCCCTGCACCGCTGCGGGGGATCTGTATCCTAACCCCGCTGCCTGCCCGGCGCCCGGGACTGCATGTCCCGGGCGTCGGGCGCTAGACCCTGAATATAGGCCGCACCCCCACTTTAAAGACTTAAAGTGGGGGAAAAAAGTGCGGCCTATATTCGAGCCAATACGGTATATCGGCAGCAGGGGCTAATATTAATAAATATTGGCTGCAGGGGCTAATGTTTATATATATTGGCTGCAGGGGCTAATATTAATCTATTTTCGGGAGTAGGGGCTAATATTAATATATATTGGCTGCAGGGTATAATTTTTATGTATATCGGCAGCAGGGTATAATATAAGTATATATCCGCAGCAGGGGCTAAAATAATATATATCGGAAGCAGTGTAATATTTCTATATATCGGTAGCAGGGTCTAATATTTATTTATATATATTGGCAGCAGGGGCTAATATCAAAGAATGAAAAATAACTGCTAGTTCAGCTGTTATTTTGAAATTATATTTCAATCACTGTCTTTACTTCAAAGAGATAAGTACATATTATGTAGTTAAAAATGCATGTCTAACGCATATATATATATATATATATATATATATCTATATATAGATATATATATATATATATATATAGATATATATAGATAGATAGATAGATAATATCTATCTATATATATATATATATATATATAGATATATATAGTGTATATGTACTGTTTTATAATTGGCCTAAATATGAAAGCTGGAGATGCCACTGGCTTTTGAGGGCCTCGATTGAGAGCTTTCAATCAAAAGAACAGTATGGGTAAGTGTAACAAAATGCCCTTTCTGAGCATTATAATGTAGTTATCTATTTGGAATCTCAGTTTGTTAACATTAGATATGTGGACAGTAACCAAAATTGATTGAATTATTTTTTTTTGGGCAATGATTTTCCTTTTCCTGACCTTTTAATTCAGACAAAGGGGCAGAGGTGGCACAGGCAAGCTGTTTAGGGCGGGGGGACAGAGGTGGTTCAGGCATGCTGTTAAGGGGGCAGAGGTTATGCTGCACTACCGTCAATGTCTTTGTATAGTGATGGGAGTTGCCGTACCATATCTGTTCAGTAAATGTTATTTAAACTTATTTAATTTATTTAATAATTGATCAGGGGGGTGTATTGATCATTGGGCGTATATCTGTTCAGTAAATGTCACTTATTTAAACTTATTTAATTTTTAATAATTATAAGGGGGTGTATAGTTTATGCTATATAACCTTAATAATAATGAATTGACACTATGTTAAAAGGCTTTGTAGGAAGAGCATATACAGGATTTTTTATTGGAAGCTACTTGCTTGGTCTTCTTTTCATCTCCCCGTTAAGATAAATAGAAATCTCAAAGTAAATGTTCACATTTCTTCTTGCTCTGTTTCGTATTTGAAAATAAATTAATTTGTTAGTTTTAAGAACTAGACCTCGCCAATCAAATGCATTAGGAAACATTTTATAGTTACTTAATTTGCCTGGAAACTACTACTTGATTAAGCAAGCCAGAGAAGTCAATAACAATGGTAGAAAAATACCTGTTAGTACCCACTGACACTTTTACATGCATGATTTTGCATATAACCCAAGTCTCTATTTTAAAGTGGCATTGTTTATTTGGGAACCAAAAACAGCTCTTCGCTTCAGAATGTTTGCTGGACATTAGTTTATCACACCATTCTCTAAACGTAACAATAATGTGTATTTAGGCAGCAGAGAACTGTGTATATAAATTAAATTGTGTACATTCCTCTAAATTCCTCTAAATTTCTAAATAGCCATGTCCTAAACCAACACAATGTGACTCTCTTAAGTCATCTGAAATATTAAGAGGTATGGTATAGCAGTTAATACATTTAGAATACATAGAGCTATAAATGAAAAAAATATTTTAAAGTTTGATTTGATCTGATGGAAATGTCTACTAATGACATCAAGATGGCTATCATATTTCACCTGAATGAACATTCTACCTGTGTTTTCCATATAATTATACATATTTTTAATTTCTGTCTGATCAGGGGCGTAACTAGAAACCTCAGGGCCCCGGTGCGAGAATCTGTTGAGGGTCCCCCCAACCCCCCAACCCATCTTTACCTTTTTCACTATCTACCCTCTCCCTCCCTACCCCCCCTTCTCACGATCTCCCTCTCCCTCCCTAACCCCCCTTCTCACGATCTACCCTCTCCCTCCCTACCCCCTTCTCACAATCTCCCCTCTCCCTCCCTAACCCCCCTTCTCACGATCTACCTTCTCCCTCCCTACCCCCCTTCTCACGATCTACCCTCTCCCTCCTTACCCCCCTTCTCACAATCTCCCCTCTCGCTCCCTAACCCCCTATCACAATCTACCCTCTCCCCCCCTACCCCCCTTCTCACAATCTAACCTCTCCCTCCCTACCCCTCTTATCACAATCTACCCTCTCCCTCCCTACCCCCCCTTATCACAATCTACCCTCTCCCTCCCCACTCCCCCCCTTGTAGGTCACTTACCGTCAACTCCTGTGTTGGGAACGTGAGGCGTTTGTCTCGGGTGCCAGCGTTTCACTACTGAGCGCCGGCATATGACGTCATATGTCGGCGCTCTGCGTGAAGCACTGACACCCGAGACAAATGCCTCACGCTCCCAACACTGCACTCTGGGCAGCGCTGAGGCAGGCGGCGGCAGCGGGGAGCAGAGGCATCCTGGATTTCTGTCAGTCAGGGGGGCCCAAGAGTTGCCGAGCGGTCGTTTTCAGCAACCGCTCGGCACCCCTTGGGCCCCCCTGACTGGCAGAACTCCAGGGCCCCGTCGCAGTCGCGACCCCTGCGACCCCGGTAGTTCCGCCACTGTGTCTTATAAAAAACATCAGAGGGGAGAGCTCTCTTAACACAGCCACTTGAGGACCACAAAATGAAAAAGTAAACCTGAAGTCTCTGTATTTAATGATATAACACGCATACACACATTTAGTCGGTAAGGGGTGGTATTTTGAGGTTTTTGGCCCACTATCAGAACATTTTGTTGCCAGATGGAATTCTAGACATTCTAACAAAAAAAAGTAACAAAAAAGTACCACTTGTCTTATGACTAGATCAATTGCAGATAAATGCAGTTCATTTTGGTAAATTTGTTTGGGATATCAATAGGTAGTGCAAGGTAAAAGCAAACAGGTTACCCTATCAACCAAATCTTTTTTTTGGCTGCTATGTTACTTGTCCATTTAGCTAGATTTGTCTGCAGACTAGGCTAAATGTGGCCAGCATCCCTACCTATTTAGTCTCTTGGTGGGTCATTTTATTTGCCTTTTTTTGCAATGATTGATCCCTTTTATATTTTGTTGAAAATGGTATAGTCTTTTTCTCAAGGATGTCCCTAAAATATTAATAATTATAATTAATTACTTTTCCCAAACACATTTTAACTATTTAATTAAGATGGGAGTGTAGGTTTTTGACTTGTAGCCCAATTTGTAGATACTATTAAAACATAAAATCATATTTAGTTGAAATCCCACAGTAGAGAGGATGGAAGGATGACAAATCATGGCGGACACATGGCTCTCTGAATGATTAAATGCACTTTAACCCTTCATCCCACTGGGCATTTGATAGGGGCAAAGGAGTAGGCATGGATGGGATTTACATCTCCCCAAAATGTTTTTCTATTCACTTTTTACCTCTCTCCCCACTGGCACAGAATAGGCTCCTCGTCTTCCTCTTAGATATATTTTATTATCCCTCGCCACGGTACATAAGGGGTTGGAGGAGAAGAGGAGAAATATGTTTTGTACTCCCTTGGATAAGAAGGGTTCCTGGGGTCCCAGTTTTTAATTATTTTTATTTATGTAATTTGAAGGTTAGGTAGGTGGAGTGACTCTTACTTCACCTTATTTATTGAAACTGCTTATTGCTTTCGCATTTCACTTGTTAATACGTTTAGAGATGTTTAGTTTAAAGGTTTATCTTATGGAAGTTGGGATATCTGGCAGCCTGTGGTAAAACTAGCATTATTTCCTGCCATAAAGCTGTCTCCTTTCTCCTCTAATATTCATATTTCAAAATGGAAATGCCTTTTTAGTAAAAGTATTTCCCCATTCCAATTTGGTCCAAAATTGTCATAGTGTAGTCGTAGTGTCCTAAGTAAAATGTATAATTTCAGAGGTGTGACAGATCTGCTTTAAATTTTGTCATGAAAACCAACAATCCCTTATTCTCATAAACCAAAATAAATTGATTGGCATGCAACCCTTGTTGTGTATTTTCCAAATGCTGTTCGTATAATCTTTTGACTTTTAATCCTTGAAAAGTCTGCATTTGGAAAATAATTTTGGCTGAAACAGAATCCAGCCCATTGCTGCAAATTCTGCTTTCTGAAATTTTAGATTTTAAAAGATTGCAGGGTATAAATCCTGTGCTATGTTAATGAAATAACAAACTGCAGCAGCAAACTCAATGTTCCCTGGTTTCTCTATATAACTACCTCAAATAGATCAGGTTTAAACCATATAGTTTATGGTTTAGATGCATTATAAAAAGGCAACAATGGACATATGGATATTAATCTCTTCTGAAGTTGGCCCAAATCGTCAAAAAAAGATTGCTATTTATTGGATGCAGAGAGACTGCCATTTACTTCTTATTGTGGAGAAGTCCATGATCTATTTCATGTTTGTAAGTGGTATTTCATCCACATAGTTACCCTATTGTGTCTACATAATCCTAATACCATTCAATTAAGCACTGTATTACACTGACCAAAATGTCTAGTTTACCTTGGCCAATACGATCATATAATTAGTAAATACCTTTACACCAATCAGCTATAACATAATGACCACTGACAGGTGAAGTGAATTGATAATCTTGTTATCATGGCACCTGTCAGTGGATGGGATATATTAGGAAGCAAGTAAACATTTCATCCTCAAAGTTGATGTGTTAGAAAATGTACAAGCGAAAGGATCTGGGCGACTTTAACAGGGGCCAAATTGTGATGGCTAGACGATCGGGTCAGAGCATCTCCAGAACTGCAGCTGTTGTGCAATTGTTGTGCATTCCCGGTCTGCAATTGTTAGTACCTATAAAAAGTTGTCTAAGGAAGAAAAAGCTGTGACCCTGCGACAGGGTCATAGCGGCCAAGGCTCATGGATGAACGTGGGGGGTGATGGCTGGTGAAATCCAACAGACGAGCTACTGTAGTTCAAATTGCTGTTGGTTCTGATAGAAAGGTGTCCGAACACACAGTGCATCACACTAGCCGCAGACCAGTCAGGGTGCCCATGCTGACCTTTGTCCACTGCCATAGGCACCTACAAACTGGACCAAGGAGCAATGGAAGAGGGTGGCCTGGTCTGATAAATGTCAGGGGACGACAGGAGTAGATGGACACAGTGGAGTCCATTATGCAGGACACAGGAACCAGAGCGAGGCATTTAGTAGACAAGGCCCAAAAGAAGTCGGGAACTAGCCAAAAGTCGGTACACGGTAGGGACACTAAGAAAGCGGAGCCCAAGGAATAGCCGGGTCTGGTACACAGGAAACAAGGTAGATAGAGCAGAGTCAAGGAATAGCCGGGTCCGGTACACAGGTATCAAGGTAGATAGAGCAGAGTCAAGAATGGCCGGGTCTGGTACACAGAAATCAAGGTAAGTAAATATAACAAGGCTAGTAGCAACAGGTAAGCACAATAACTGAGCACTGAGCAATGCTCAGTTATTGTAGCGGATACTCAGGTGAGTCACTGCGTCGGGGTCTGGTGTACGGACCCTGACAATCATGTTTTCTTTTATATCACGTGGAGTGCCGGGTGCGTGTGTTTCATTGACCTTGAGAACATGTGGCACCAGGATGCATCCATGGAGGCTCCACCTCGCAACGTACAGGATTTTAAGGATCTGCTGCTAACATCTTTTTCACTGGTTATGTATTTTCTGCAGGGGAATTTATTGAACAACGTTTAAAATATACTAAATGTACATTGTGTTCTTGTCCAACATGAGCCAGAACAACTGTCTAATTGTATGGATTTTTAAAATATCATTACTTTGTATCAATCACACATTGTAGCAATGGTTTTAGGTGTCACATCTGTATAGTGACATCACATTGCTTTGGGTACACAGTCAAATGAGCTTAAATGGATTTAACATTAACAGAGCTCATAGACTAAAGTTTTTGTTAATAGGAAACTTTAACATCTGGATGTGTCCTAAAATTCAGGATGACTTAACCAAAAAAAGAAAGCTAGAAAAACAGGTCTAGAAAGGAAAAAGGGATTATGTTCTTTCTAACTCATTCTAAATACAGTTCAAAATGTAGTTCGGGGTTATGCTTATTTTTTTTTTAAAGCAAATGCTTTTGAAGGATGCAAATCTATATATTTTTATTCAATAACCTAATAACAAAATATTGCATGCTTAATCACGAAAAAGGAACAGCCTGCTGTAATAGATAAAGTAGTCAAGCAAACTATTTTTGGTTGAACTTGGACCTTTCTGGAATTTTTCAGTTTGCTCTACATTTTCTTGGGACTTTGCTTAACAAGAACGTTTTTTATGCATTTGATGAATTTAAAGATGCAGACTATTGTCTTTGTACCTCAATACTCCATGTATGTGCAGGTATATAATACCACTTTTTGAAGTGTCCTTAATTATTTTAATTTTGCCAATTACTTGTGATCTGTAATATCTACGATGGTCATAATGCCTCCTCAACATGCTTTTAGGCTCTCCTAACGAGTACAGGTTCATACAGAGGTAAACAATCTGTGGCTCTGTTTGGTTACTACTTGACCTGCAGAATAGTTGGGTAGGGTCTGTTGATCTCCAATACTTTTACAGAGAACATGTGAGGAATATTCATACCCGGTGACAGTTAGCTCTGATTTATATTGTCAGGCACCTCGTTTTACAGTGAGCATTAATTTACTACATTATTCTAGATTTATACCACCAATCAAATTTCTGATTTTCCTAAATTGTTCACGCCATCACTTAACGCACATAAGTGGTTCATTTTTTTAGATGTGGTCTTTGCTACAAATGCATGGGGTATTCTGCCCCCATGCTATTTTCCTTGCAAGTGATGTGTTTGACTGAAGACATCCCCTGATGTAATATACTTACTGCCATTCAACTCCAGGCCTTGATGGGTAAACATTTGGGGGATTCTAACAAGACCCATGTGCTCAAATAAAGAAATTAATAAATGTTTGCTTTACCCTTTCACTTAAAGAGCTGTATTTCACAAAAGGATTGTTTAGTTTAGAGGTGACTAACGCATATGCACGCCTCCCAGGGAAGTGCGTTAGCACATTCCCAGTATGCTTTGACCTGGTGGAAGGGTTCACGATAAAACCAGATGAAAAGACTAACTTGCCAACAAGCAAAAACGCACTCTACAGAGTGTTTCAGAAAGAAACAGCTGTTTCTTTGTAGGCTTTGAAGGAAGGTCATATTGTTCTAAAAGACCATTTAAACAGTGCCAAGTCATGTCATAGTGTTCTGACAGTCAATAATGTCCGTGTAGTTGTATCATATTGTACTAACAAAATATATACTGATACCTTATTGGATTTCACAAAGAAAGCCCTGGAGTGCAAGGGGAGGCTGGAAGAATATACCGATTTAGTGCTAAAAAACTGACTGTTCCTTTAATTCAACTCTATTACATGACACTCATTACATGAATCAAAACCCATAATGGTAAAAGCATAGCACATATGTTCTAAATTAAACGAATAGTGACATTTCACAACCGTGGGAGAGTTTAAGCCATTTTAAAATAGCAGTTAATGTAACCACGCTGTATGGAATCCTCAGTTTCAGAGACCAACAGGTAAACCCTTCATTTCTATTATAAAAGTGAGCTTCAGGATACCCTTTAAGGCATGGTCTTTATGCTACTGTAATTTAATTCATATATCTATACAAGACTTGGCCCACCAAGTGTAAATTGTTGGTATTGTATTACTACTACTACTACTACTACTACTACTACTAATTATTATTACAACAAACATGGTTATGACACAGTATATCAAGTTCCCAATAGAAGAAGAATTACCTTACTAATAGAGTGAGAAAAGTACACAATAAATAAACTCAGAATCACATATGTATGTTTTTTTCCTTTATTTAACATTAGGGAGATTGAATGAACCGTACCGATCAACACTTCGGAATATAGGGCTGTGTCATTACACTCTAACAAGCATATATCCGTGTAAAAAAACACACTTTACTGTACACCTGAGAGTTGAATGTTGCCATTAAGTGCCATCATAATGGTTACATGTAATAAGCAAAAAGTCATCGCAACCTGCAGAGTATACAGCAGGGGAGGTTGTCTGTATTGCACTGGAGTTAATTATGAACCTGGTGATGGAGGTTAGCATCATTGTTTGGGAAAGATTAGAGTGACACCTTGACAGTCAGTTGAAAAGGGCATGTGCGCAGAGGTCTTCTGCCTTTTTTTTAAATCATTCTCATCCATGCAGTAACAGACAGAGAGATGAAATGGTATTACAATAATCCAGTCTCTATAGCATTCCAATTTAATTGGGTTACTGAAATTTATAGATGAGTCTCCATACTAAGTCAAACTTCAATGTTCACTCAGTAACCAAGTTAGCCATTAATGAATAGGGAGTTCATCAGCTGTTTCTTTGTGAGCTTCAAGCATGTTAAAGTATAGTATGAGACAGCATGAACTGCGTAAAAAACAACTTTCTTCAATTCTATCCTCAAGTAGCCCTAACAGTTTAAGTGTTATGTTTTCAGCAGAGGAGCTTTGAAAAACATGCTTTGGTTGAGGACTGATTTGGGAAAGATAAAGGAAGGTCATGTTGTTTAAAAGACAAGGTGAACAGTGCTAAGTCATGTCATAGTGTCCTGACGGTTACTAAAAACTATGTAGTTGTATCATAGTGTACAAAATATATTTGTTATCATTATGTTGCAATGTAGAGACAGCATAGATTGTGTAAAGTCATATTGCAGTGCACTAGTGCACTCAAGAGACCGTTTTTTTGTCATTGTCAGCGTTATTTAGATGAAATTAAGAATGACATTGTCTTCTAGCGTCCAATGGGGAAACCTAAATTATCTGATGTGATGTCACAGTGTTTTAATAACCAACATAGATTGACACACATCCTAGTATAATTGGGGAATTATAGACATACACGTGCAATGTTCAGGCACTGAAAAGGTATTACAAAGAAGTCTCCTAGCATATATTTTTTTCTATCAATTTGCTAACAAATTACACAATATTCCAAGTAAATCTTATAAAGTGCAGGAAGCTTGGTCAGCACTAAACAAAAAACATAATAAAATACCATTAACAAAGGCAATAGTGTCTGTTGTACAGCATTTGGCCTGGCAATAAGACATTATAGTCCAAAATTTATTTTTTTAAAAAAAACCCGCAGAACCTTACAGAGACTTGGTTCAATGCAGTGACAAATGATGACAATATTTTATTTTAAGATGGCCAAGCAATAAAGACATTAAAAAAAAACATTTATTAAGCAATCTATTTACACAAGAATTTTCAGTTCCTTTGCTTAAAAATATATTTTATATGTTTATTTTATCTTTTAAGTCAAGTAGTTCATTAAAACATTAGCACCACTTTACCACTCCTGGTCAAAAAAACTGGTAAAAGCAAATCTGCTACATAATATGATACCCATTAGCTTTATATTACACTGATTATTTCTCATTCTACATCCAGATTTTGTCTGCATCCTGGTACAAAATTGTTAACTTGGAGCAATTGTTAGGAAAATTGATTTCCATGGACAATGCTCCATGTTTAGAGCTTTGCCTTAATAAATATCACTTGATGTTTTCTTTATGTATACACACACACACATTACACACATACATACAGACTTTCAGATATTGATTTCCAAACATGTTCCCGAATGTACCTCCTGCCAAAGCGTCCAAACCAGCAATCCGGATATACTATCTGCTACACCTTGAAGAACATTTTCTTTAATTTATATAATTTCATTACTGTGGTATGTAGTCTTCAAATTACCGGTTTTCTTTTTCAAAAAAGGAAAGTCTAAGATGTTTAAGCATTGAGACTTTCTTTTTACTATTGTTGAGCTTTCTGCAAGTAGGATAAAAATGTGGATTTTCACTTTTCACTATATTTTAAGTTTTGATTCATATCAAGAATTAAACCTTCGATGAACTATGCAAAATCTAAACCTCAATCAAAAAGAGGATTATCAGTGAGATTAGTGAAGTTATGGAAAAAGCAACATCATTTATATTTTAGAATCAGGAAGGATCAGGAAAAACTAGGTGTGGCTTCATGGGAATTTTCCTTTACATTATTCTAAGCAGGAGACTAGTGATGGTTTAAATTTCTAATTTCTTTTTACCCAGACTCTCACTAGATAATCACATTAATATTTGCCTTAGCAGATCTGTCATGTTTTGCATTCTTTTAGATATATTTCAGTTCATATAAAAACAACCTATCAGTACCTTCTTTTTTGTCACAGGAGACAAAAATGACATGAATAAAATATTTCTGGAAAGGTATGGACATTCATTCGCAAATGCTACATTTAGTTATGAATGTTAAATTCAGCAGAGTATATGGAACAGTACCTTATCTTTATGCAATTTGGTTTTACCTCTATACGTTTGCTTTTACCCGTTTACTTTGACCAGATCAATACGCAAAGCTTACTACAAGATACCGTAGCACCATTGTACTAGTTAACAGCTGTAGAATATTATATGTGCATTTGTGTGATATGATCATCTTACATATAATTTTTATTTTAAATAAAATGTATACTGATGGAAAATTAACTAGCTTTTTGTGCAGCCTAGAGGAATTAGTGACATTTTAGGAGCATACGTGTCACATATGTTTACACTTTCTTGAGTGCATTCTTCTGGGTAGAATCATCATAATATTAAGTTGAACAACATGAAAAATAATTAAAATATTCTAAATGGATTTTATGGTTGTCTAAAAATGGAAAGCTATTTTTTTTTCCTTGTTTTGCTACTGCGAGACAAAACTGTGCAACATAAGAGGGGCAGGCAAAAAATGTTAATAGACACTGAAAAATAAACAGCCTGTTGCATTTATAGAAGTGCAATTCAGAGAAAATATCTTGGACAATTCTGGATCATACTTCCAGTATCCATAAAACATTGATTCATTTTAGTGCAATTGAAGCCATCAAAGGCCTTTAATTTCTGGACCTTCAGGGGACATAACTTCTAAAAACTGTTTGTGCAGGATATGTAAAACATGTGAAAGATTAAGCAGGATTACATCAGACAAAGATTCTGTCTGGAAAAATCTAACATTGGAATGTGTATTTGCGTTGTTCACAGGAAGAATGCCCATGAGTTGAGATAAGTGTGAAGTCTTCCACTGTTTTTTTCTTTCATAGTTTATTCTTCAGTTACAGTAACATATCCTGCAGATGGCACATTCATTTTTCAAGATTTTCAGTGGCAGGAATTACATCCTGAAGCTACGGTTTCCTGTATTTCCTCTACTTGCATTCTTCAAATGTATTTCCTGTTGAAAGGTAGAAAAAAATATGTTTTTTTGAACAGCACTCCTTCATGATATGATCTTGCAACTACACTATATGAACAGAAGTATATGGACAACCCTCCTAATTATTGAGTCACACCATTTTCTAAGAGGTCTAGAAGCACATGGGCATGCCATCTCAGCAGACAAGCATTGGCCACATAGATTGGGTCCATGCTGAAGAGTGTGGCACACCTTTTTGGCTTTATTATTTAAATATATTATTTGCATTTTTGTGTGCCACTTGGTCAGGGCCGGCCCAAGGCAAAATGCCGCCTGGGGCGAATTTTAAAATGCCGCCCCCCCCTTATCTACCCTTCCTCTCCCTCCGTCCCTGCCACCCCCCCATTATCTACACTTCCTCTCCCTCCCTCCCTATTATCTACCCTTACCCCCCCCTTGTACTTACCTTTCAGCAGTCCTGCGGCGAGTCTCCCTGTTCGGTCTCAGTGCCGGCTTGTAATGCTGAGCGCCAGTAATCTTCCGGCACTCAGCATTACAAGCCGGCACCGAGACCGAACAGGGAGACTCGCCGCAGAGGAGAGAGAGAGGGGCGCCGAGCGGGTACTGACAGCTTGGTAAGCGAAAACCACTCGGCGCCCCTCTCTCTCTCTTTCGCTTTAAAAAAAAAGCGGCAAAAGTGCCGCCTGGAGCGGTTGCTCCACTCGGCTCCATTGTCGGGCAGCCCTGCTTAAAAAATGGTACAAATCCCCCCAGACATGCTCCAGAATCTTATGAAAAGCCTTCCCAGAAGAGTGGAGGAAGTTACAACCCATGGTTTTGATGTCCAACAAGCTCATATATATGTGATGATTAGGTGTCCACATACTTTTGTTTAAAAAGTATATATATATTTTTTTTTCAAAGTACCTTACATGCATCTGTATTTGTACCCGCAAACAGTAGTAGGCAGCTTCATTCTTTGTGAAGAATTTGATAAAAGCAGAAATTAAAAAAGCCTTCTCAGACACTGTTTACCCCTGTTCACAATAGAGCTTTGAAAAGTATTCATCGTTTTCCACAAATGGTACTATTTTATTTTTATATATTATATATTTATATTTTTATATTTTATATACCACAAAGGGAAATATTTTACATGTGAATGACCTGTATTGTTTGTCAGAAGTAAATCTGCTTTGGCAAATTTTATTTTTTATTTGTAAAATGATAACTTCTAAGTTGAAGAACAGTTAGCGTTCTCTGATAACCTTCAGAAAGCCTTTTGCTGTTACATTTTTTTTTAACACAGAAGGGTTTGTGGGTGAAGGGTTGGTCAGTTGTGCTTGGTGATCAATTGAAATATTAATCTAATGTAGGTCAGATTTCTTTCACTACTCATTTATTCAGTCGGAGCTCAATATTTCTTAGATGGGTCACTGATCTTTGACTTACATTGCAAAATACATGCAATATATGAAATGCACACCAAGATTCTATACACAATACTTGCTTAACTGTTGATTTTTAAAACTATATTTCCATAATAAATTTTAACCTACCTGCCATGGAAAACTGCATTCTGTTGGCATCTATGGTACACATCTAATGACCCCCCCTCCTTTGTGGGAAGACTTCCTGTCTCCTGATTTCTGCACCAATTAGGAAATAAGTGGTAAAAGTTTTGTTTTTTTTAAATATACACACAGCCTATCAGGAAGAGGATGAGTAGAGTCAAAACCACATGAAACAGATCAGTGGAATCCTGTCAAATATCCTGACCATAAAAACCATTAGCACAATGAGTAGTGGATTTAGGGGATAGCTGCCAAAGGCCATAGCCAGGGTAGTGCCCCCAATCACCTCTAAAAGAAACATACACTCTGTCTCCTCTGTTAGCATTCTTTGTGAAGATAAAGACATCCTATCCCTGTGGTACTCATTAGGTTATGCGTAAAAGATGCTACAGAGATCAGTGTCATAGATGTAAGTGGGTTAATTTTAAGGGATATCTTATCTCCTTATGTGAGAATGAGAGAGAGAATAAATTAATTCATATGTGGATAAATTGTGTGAATGAGTAAGAGAATGAATTAATTAATGTGTGGATGAATTGTGTGAATGAGTGAGAGAATGGTCGCTTCCTGACGGCGGCCAATAGAGTCGCTCGCATGGACCTTTAACTCCTGGAACCTACCCAGTACGAGTTTCGCAGTGAGGAGTTAAAGGTCCGTATGAGCGACTCTATTGGTCGCTTGTAGGGACCATTAACACCTGGAGCGGGGGAGACCAGTGGTCTGCCCAGGGCGAGTTTCCGCACCAGGAATTTAAAAGACCGTACGAGCGACTCCATTGGTCGACAGCAGGGGGCTCGTCTGACATCAATCATTGAAGGAGCTCCCTGCCCGCGGATGTGTGGATGAATTGTGTGAATGAGTGAGAGAATGGTCTCTCCTTGACGGCGACCAATAGAGTCACTTGTACGGACCTTTAAAATCCTGGTGCCAAAGCTGCTGCCTACCTCGTTAACCCCGTATTAACCCCTTCTGACCCTTCGGCCAGGGTCAGAAGGAGGTAAAACTGCACTGAATCTGACAGTCAACCCCTAATCTGCAGTGAGTGTGGCAAATATTTTTTTTTGGTGTGGGAGCGAAGGGAGTGATTGCATGCTAGGGAGCATGGAGTGGGGCCCAAGGAAATGTTTGCCTAGGGTCCAATTTTTCAGTATTAAAATTTTTTGTTATGTTACAAAGATTAGCTGTTTTCTTCCTATATTTTATTTTTACCAGTGTTTCAAGTTATATATTATTGTACTTGTTTGCAAAAATAGAGATGGGGAGAAAGTGGGGTAGGGGATAGTGAGGGAAGAGGTATTTGAGGGGGAGAAAGGGGGTATCTGATAGGGAAAATGCTTTCACCCCAGATTGTTAGGGGGTCCTATGCCCATGACTCTAATCATGAGAGGCACCACAAAAAGGGCACTTTAATATGAACAAAATAAGCACACCCAGAGACCAGTAGCTAAAGATGGCTGCTCTTATTGTATCTGTTGGTTTTTAATGCTCTGAAATATTCATATATATTCACTTGTGTTTGTAGGTTTATTATTAGCTTATAACAGCTGGCTTTAAATATCATTATTTGCAAAATCTACAGTTAGAGAAATGTACAGCTCTACTTCAGTTGTAGTATTTATGTTGCCATGTGCCATTACTACCCATCAGAATTACTGAAATCATGCTCTAGGCTCACCCTTGTTCTCATAAGCGAGGATATACATAGGGCGGGGTCATGGGAGGGGCATGGGGGCCCTGGTGTTAAGCATGTACTGGACCCCAAGATTTCTGATGGCGGCCTTGCATATAGTCTATAATAGCATTATTAAATAAAAGGGATTGGAGGAACCCGAGGCAATCATTCTTGAATGGTGTGAATTTTTGGTCTCCCATGACTCTAAAAGTTTAGTAGGATTTTTCCACTGTATTTGATAAAATACAACATAAAATAAATTACAATATTGAGCTAATATTTTTTTCTAAATGGCGAACATATTTTAAGAAATTATTTAAAATTTAGATCTCTACTTTTTAACTTGCTACCCAATATTTGTAATTTCTTGCAGTGTAGAAATTCCCAGAGAGGAGACGGTTAACTACAAGTGTATACTAGGTGACATTAAAATGAATTACAAGACTGGTAGTGTTTATTTTTATTTGAGCATCTAAATTGAGATTATTATATTTCTTAGGGTGGAGAACTTCTTAAACCTTTTGACTGTAAACTCACGAGCGGGGCCCTCATAAGCCCAATGTTCTTGCCAAGAGCTGTATAAAAGGCTAGATGGCAAGTTTACGGGCAGGGTTCTCAACTCCTGATGTATCTGTATGTATTAATGTATATTTGTTATGTACTTATATACACATGTATGTGTTAACTGCCCCATTTAAATTGTACAGCAATGCATAATATGTTGGTGCTTAATAAATAAAAGATAATAATAAATGATAATAATAACCCAAATGATATATTTACCTATACAAAAAATAAGAAAAGGGAATTCATACTGTATATCAAACTGTTTGTTCAAAAAAGGAATCTCAATTTACTTTAGCAAATGAATGGGACCTCTCTGGATCAGCTGTGGTCATAGACAGATGCTCAATTTGCTGATATAGTAGCACCACTTATGACTGGGAAACATATGTGTGTGCTTTTACATTATAGGTCCACTTTACAATATTAGTGCTTTTGCTGTGGATTATTATTAATCAGCACAGTATTGACAAAATAATTGAGGATCATATTTACCAAGTTAAAAATAGACATAAATGAATCTCAGTCACCTTCACTATTGCTCACAGTTGTATCAGCAAAGTCTAAGGGGCCACTGGGCTAAAGGATGCTGATAACCCTGGTCTGTAGGAAGAGTTAAACGTTAACTAATCTCAGAGATACTATGTAAAATTATTGACGAAGGTAGAGTCTCAGTGAGGAATTACGCTTTTTTCTGTTTTATTTGTATTCATACATATTATATAAATGTTTCTATGTATTTTAATGTTCCTTTAAAAATTGGTTGCTTTAACTATGGAATTGGCTTTTCCTGCAAAAGGCTGATCTTGTCCAATAAATATAGCTTGCAGTATTCATGCCCCTGAAAAACTGTAAATATAAGTGATAATAGTCACAGATGTAGCTGTGCTTATGGCATATTTTTTTTAAATTATTTTATTTAATAATTATTTGCAACATCTTTGGCTTAATAATCCAACACTCCACATGGGTCCATCAAAAATGTCCTCCAATTAAGGTAACATAAATGTCCTAAATACTATACAGTATATAAATCCCCATTGCAAATCTGGTTTATTGTCAAAATTGCTGCAACCACCTTCTTAAAATGCCACCAGAGATTTTCTATGGAGATCAGGTCAGGTGACTGTGATGGCCACAGTAGAATCTTCCAGGACTTGTTCTAAAACCAAGCCTTGGTGGAATTTGGGGTATGCTTGGGATCATTGTCCTTTTGGACAGCTTTCTCACAGATGGCATGAGGTTTTCTCCTAGGATTTCTTGATACTTCAATGAGTCCATCTTGCCTTTCATATATATGTTCATTGCCAAATGCTTAAAGTTTGTACATTTTGACAATAAACCTGATTTGCAATGTGGGTTTAATAATTTTAATTGCAACTGTATATATATCACTGCTGTCTCATTGTGTTCGGGCACGACACCTTCACTGTCAGTCACCCAATGCTCTTCAAATGATCAATGCTTAGTGATTTACTAGATCCCCTCTACTTTATCGAAGTCAAAACAAGCGAGCAAGAAAATAGCTCTGTAAGAATCAAGTTGAATTTCTACAGATATCTAGGTCTATCTCATTAAACAGGATTTAGTTTCTGAAAGTTTGGACAACAAATGAGGATTAACTTTGGCTTCTATCAGATAAGCCAGAAGTTTAAAAGTTTACTGTTTTTTGGGGTTTCTTCTCTGCTTTGGTGGATGCTAATTTTGTATGAATTAAATACAGGAAATTAATTGTTATGCCAAGTCTGAAACGTTTGACTACTAAATTCAGATACACTAAATAAAAAATTAAAACACAATAGCCATAGGTAGCTTTAATATATTAATTTGATCATACTGAAATTTGTTGAAAGTTCATCTTTAAGGATGGCTAAAAAATGTTCTAATCCCTATATGTTGAATAAAAAACTCCACCTATGAATATAACAAATTGTAAAATGTAAGGTTCAGGAATGTGATGTTCAAGATTAACACCTCAAATATCGATATTCTGTGAGGTACATTACCTTCTGGGCTTTGGGCATATCAGTGTGACGTTGTGCACGCACAGAGCGGGCTGATTTAGCGGGCTTGGCAGGAGCACAGTACATTTCCAGCCTCCGCAAATCACAGCTTTGGAAACAGCATTCATCCACAATTCCTTTGTGATGTGAGCGACGAGTGCTGGATCCATACCCTGTTGGCTTGCCTGTGGGAGAAAAAAAAGATATCGTAAAAATGAAAAAAAAAGAGTAAACTTAAATTCATTACAGAACACGATCCCACTACCTATTACCTGTTCAATAGGAATTGAACGTGTTCTCATAATATTTAATTGAAAGGGATATTATTCTACATAGGAAAGAAGCAGAATGGTTGCTAATGTATCTATTTTTTTTATTTATGTCTTATCCATTGATTAGCCCGGACCAAGTCTGTACTCACTTTATGGTTCTTTCATTTTTTGCTTATACTATTTATACATACTATAGGTAAACTAGGCCTTTATAGTTACCACAGTTGTGTG
Organism: Spea bombifrons; assembly: GCF_027358695.1. Lineage (NCBI taxonomy): Eukaryota > Metazoa > Chordata > Amphibia > Anura > Pelobatidae > Spea > Spea bombifrons. Next base: position 39,394,369 of record NC_071090.1, read on the forward strand.
CTTCTCTTTTTGGCTACTTTGATTTATAATCCCTTTTTCTTTAGATACCCTACATATATCATGTCCTATTATTGCCTTATCCAAATCTGTATATATTTTGAATCCTGCACACCTCTATTTTTGATATTTTTCGAAATAGATAAATCCTATACTTCTATTGTTGAGATTTAGAATAGTAAATTATATTGCTAAGAATTGTTTGGTTACTTACAATATTATTTTATCTTACTATATATTAAAGTGATGTGAACATTGACTACAGCACAGCACCCTTTGGAGATACCCTTTGGGCGCGCAATACAATGAACATATTCATTTAATGCTATCATACACATTGATTTGAGTTTATCATCATATATAGTCTGATGGCACATTTGATCTTGAAACTTCATTGATGGGAAATATTTTATGTACATACTTTGACAACCCCATGCTAAATACAATGGTGGTGTAAAAGACCTTATTGTACTTGGTAATGATATTCATCTTTTAATATAAGGGCAATGTGCCTACATATATAATATTAATCTTTTGTGTGTCTTGACTGCTTATAATTGGTACGTCTGGTTTGTTTAAATATAATATAAGAATCTTCATTGCTTAAGATTATTATTGTGGATAACACAATAATATAATATTAATATAATAATATTCTATTTATAACACCTTTATTATTTTGCTTGGTTTTCTTCCCCATAAGGATGCATTGTATTTAAACCCTTGCTTTTTTGGCTTATTTGGGCCATCATTCTTTCTTTGAGGCTTTGAAACTTTATGAACACATGACCCTCACACATGTAAGCATCATCATGTGCAGATGTGTTTTGGCACCTTCACAAGAAAGGTCAAACTCTCCTTTTCTTACAGTTGCCTGCTTGACAAATTGCCCTTGGTCTGACTAGGCCCAAGTTCCTCTTGTGGCATGCCACAGCATTTCATCCACCTCAAAATGGCATACCGGAGACGTCAACTTAGCCAAAGGATGCCCATACTACCCATTTTCTATTATCTGATATAAAACTTGATTGTAAACATGTCTCACTGGATTCCAGTTTACATTATGCTTAGAGATACAGTATATATTTTTTTCATCCGTTTGCCTTCAATCCAAAACAGTTTCCATGCTGCATTCATATGATTTTCGCAACCTTCAGTGTATTGCCTTTGGATCAAAGTGCTCAGTAATCCCAGGAATTTGTCATTGATGATACGTGCCAAGTATTTTTTTCTTTTTAAATTCTGCCTCTCGAAAGAGTTCAATTTTTTTCCTCAGCATAACGCATTATATTAGAGATTGCATCACCAAGGAATAAATAAATCAGTTTTATGTACATTGCAACACAGATTAGCAAAATGGATTAAGCATAATTTCAGTGCTCACAGACCTTTCCATGTCTGTAACCACCAACCTTAATATACGGTATATCATTCATAGAATTAAAGGCAGATCAATGAAGTATTGGCACACAGGCAATCTCTTCAAGTTTGCTCTGGAGTATGGACATCCGTTGCAAGGCTTATCGGGCAATATTATTGCCCATTCACACCCCTGTTCTTGCATCACAGGAAACATTTCGGGTTCTATTCAAACCAGTTGGAGTTGTCAGTCAAGTTACAGAGGTAACACAACTGACTTAAACTGAAACCACTCACTAGAGTAAGTAATTTGTTCAGCAAGATCATTCACAAATATTCAACTTAAACTACCGGTAAATGTACTGCAGCTAGACATTGCAAGTATCAGTTCAAACTCTTGTCAAGATCTTCATAATCGCCAATCCTCTATGCCTTAATCTGACATAATCAGGAAAAAACTAATACTAATTTCCACATTGTATCTTATTGTATTCATGATTATAGTAATGCAAACAGCAAATGGTATAATAAAAATACTGGTCTGTTTTATTCACCTACACCCTAGTAAGAATTGGTATCATCACCCTACATCAATTATCTCAACAGTTCCAGGATCAATGAATCTGTGCACAAATGGATCATTCTGACTGGCTGTCCCAGAATTCTTGTTCATCTTTAATGGGGTTTTATTACCTTCCTCTTTACCTAACTAAATAACACTGTTGACAAATTTTTCTAATAAAGTACTACAATTTCAACTTTGTGTCCTACAAGCAGCCAAAATAGCATTTGCCTAATAACAAATACAGACACTTTTTGTTTTTCAAATTTTAAAGATTCTAGCTTTAGCATGTTATTGGACACTGGACATTTTTTTTCCAGTGGCATAAAATGATGTAATATTACACTGAAACAGTTGGTTCAACTTGAGGTATTATCACCCAAGTAAGCTACTGTGTAAATTTCACAATATATTCTGGTCACAGTCCTGTGCAATTCACAATAGAGCTCTGTAACATTGACCCTGGGAGTTAATATATTATAACCCAATTTAGAAGGGTCCTCTTGCTTGGTGTATGTATAAAGCATGTCTCTATGCATGCATTTGGCCCCCTCGTTCTGCCTGGTTGCTCACTTTGCATCTTATTTAAGGCTTGTCCCAAAAAATAATTAAAATATTATAAGAATAACATTTACTTACCATTGAAATATTTACTTCCTATTAAATTACCAAACATAGGAACACATAAACTTACATGAGAGTTTCAGGGTGTGTGCATGTACCTAAAAAATACACATTAATGACTTACAAAGTACTTTAATATACATTCTTCATTGCTGAAGCTGCATGGGGCACTGGGGTGTCCCTTTAATAGTTGTTTCCCTTGGTTATTTATACCTAGAGGCTATGGAGACCACACAACCAAATGTGTGGTTTATGTGAATTGTTCATTGCTCTGAGTAATATAAGATCCAAAATATAAATACAGGTCCTACAGAACTATATTACTTGCCAAATCCCAGTAGCTAAAATCAGTATAAACCTCACAAGTGCAGCATTCCATTGTAGCTCAGGTCAGATTCCACAGCTAGAAAGTGAGATCAACAGCCAAGAAAATTTTTACTGGCTACAAAAGTGCTTTGCATGTCAAAATTCCATTTCTAGGAAAACGGATAATGCATTTCAAGGTCTGAGATAACATGATCAGATAGCACGCTGCCATTGCCTCGTCTACGTATTATTTTAAGACTACATTTCAGTTTTAGTCTAACAGGGACCAGCCTCTAATACACCAAATGGTAATTTTAAAACTGGTATTGAGCATATCGAATTCAACAAATATAATGCAACAATATGGTGTACAGTGTAAAGCTACATTAGGTTTCGACCTTCCAATTGTTTAGCTAAGAATAAATATGCCACAAAACGCTTAATTATGTGTCTTTTAAGCCTCTTGTGTTTTCCCCCTTACTATTGAAATAGTCTAAAGTCTATTGAAATACTGCATATTTGATGAAGGGATGTTCCATTAATTATTTTTAAATTTAAATATAATAATAAGTGGAACACCCCATCATCAAATATGCAGTATTTCAATATAATTTAAGCAGAGGAGTGGTACAAAAAAATCCTTAAAATATAGGCATAAATTAGTTTTCATTTCTCATTCTACAATTATCCTTACTCGCAGTGCTATAAATTTCCAGTAAGTCCTTTTGATCTCCTGTATCAACCCATACACACATCTCCCATCTTACAGGAAATATAAGCATGCATTTTGCCTTGAATGCTTTTCTGTTTATAACTTTTGTTCTCATTTTACCAGTTCTCTGGCAATACATACATATACTATTGATTTGAAGGAGATTGATTTCACAGAAAATACCTGAAACAAGCGAACTAGGACGTTATGGATAGCTAACAATTTTATCAATAAATAATGATTAATAACATTTTCTTCATGATCTTTAATAAATACATTTATGTTTTACTGCATACATTTCTAACAATCGCTAACAAATGTGTTAGTCAAACTTTCTTTTCAAGTTCAGTTGGGTTTTCTTGCCTCTGCTTAAGATAGTGGAAAGTATCTGATTATTTGCTTTCTATAAAATCTATCTTAACTGCTCCTTATCTACATGGTACCAGTCTGGAACTGTTTGCTTGGTAAGCTTGATTAACAAAAGGTCAAGAGACTAGAATAAATAGTAAAAGAGGCAGTTAGACACCTTCATAGCCTGAGACAGCTGCTATTTTAAAAAAGAGCAGACAGAAAGGCTTATAAACTAAACTGTATACATTCAGTTTACCTGCATGAATATATAGAACATATAAATCATATACACATCAAAATGACTTCTACGTCAACAGAAAAAAATTACTTAATGTAAGCTCCCAAGAGCAGGGCTGTCAGCTTGTTGATTGTGATTTCAAATTTATCCTACCGACTCTGATTGTAAAGTGCTACTGAATCTCCTGCCACTATATAAATAAAAGCAATGTATGTATTTTGGTAAGATGAAGACAAAGGGAAGTTCATAACTCTATGTTCCTTTAAAACATTATAACTTATAACATTAATAGTGTACGGTCAGAGACATAACTTGGCTAAATGATGTCCTAGGCCTAACCCAGTGCAGTACCCAAGCCACCCCTTACTTCTATGGCTGCTGTCCTCTATACTGAATGCTATACTATCTTGGCACGCTGCATGCACCACATGGTGTAAGTTCACTATGGAGCCTATGCTGACTAGACACAGTGCTCTATTGTGTAAATGGGCCGGATACGAGAGATTCCATAGTGCAGTGGTAGCCTGTGCAGTCCGTGGATTCACTTTGTTCTGTGGTGCGATGCAACAGACCATTCTGTACCACTGACTTAATATTTTAGCGCAGGTTTTTATGACATAAATGACATATACATTAACTATATTACAGTTATTGGAAATCATTTTTACCTACAGTTGTGTGAAAAAGAAAGTACACCCTCTCTGAATTCTATGGTTTTACATATCAGTACATAATACCAACCATCTGTTGCTTAGCATGTTAGGTACAAATTAGGTAAAATCAACCTCAGATGAACAACAACACATGACATATTACATAGTGTCATGGTTATTCAAGAAGAATAAAGCCAAAATGGAGAAGCCATGTGTGAATAACTATGTACACCCCTACTGCTTCCATAAGAATTAATATGCTAAGTAGCAGACAGGTGCTACTAATCAAATGCTCTTGATTAATTAATCAGCAGCAACTGTGGCCACCACTATAAAAGCCAAACTTTTAGCAGTTTGCTGGTCTGGGGCACTCAGGTGGGAAGTGTTATAAGGCAATTTTCAAACAATGTAAACATTCTAAGGTAAGAAAGATAATTCAAAAGTGGAAACCATTCAAGACAGTTGCCAATCTTCCCAGGAGTGGATGTCCCAGCAAATTCACCACAAGTTCAGACCGTGCACAGAGAAATTGCAAGAAAAACAAGAGTTACATCTCAGGCTCTCAGTTAACATGTTGAATGTTAAAGTTCATGACAGTACAATTAGAAAAATGCTGAACCAGTATGGTTTGTTTGGAAGGGTTGCCAGAAGAAAGCCTATTATTTCTAAAAAAAAAAAAAAGAGGATGACATCACTGCTTAGGTTTGCAAAGCTGCATCTGAACAAATGACACAACATTTGAAACAATTTCCATTGGACAAACAAAATGAAAGTGGAGATGTTTGGCCATAATGCACAGCGCCACATTTGGCGAAAACCAAAGCATATCAGCACAAGCACTTCAACTGTCAACATGGTGGTGAAGGGGTGATGATTTGGCCTTGTTTTGCAGCCACAGGACCTGGTAACCTTGCAGTCACTGAGTCCACCATTAATTCCTCTGTATAACAAAGTATTCTAGAGTCAAATGTGACGCCATCTGTCCAACAGCTAAAGCCTGGCTGAAATTGGGTCGTGTAACAGGATATTTATCCCAAGCACACCAGCAAATCTACAACAGAATGTCTTATAAAGAAAAGAATCAAGGTGTTGCAATGGCCCATTCAAAGTTGAGACCTCAACCTGATTGAAATGTTGTGGCAGACCTTAGGAGAGCTATGTATTATCAAATGCCCGCAAACCTTAATGAACTGAAACAATGTTGTAAAGAAGAGTGTGCAAAAATTCTTCCACAACGATGTGAGAGACTGATAAAGTCATAGAGAAAACTATTAATTCAAGTTATTTCTGCTAAAGGTGGTTCTATAAGCTATTGAATCACACATGGCTTCTCCATTTTGACTTTTGTTTTATAAATCATCACACAGTGTGATATGTCATGTGTTGTTGTTCATCTGAGGTTGCATTTACCTTATAATTACACCTGCTAAGCAATAGATGATCGTTATTATGTCCAAGTATGTAAAACCATGGAATTCAAAGGGAGTTTTTTCACACAACTGCCTGTTGCAAAATGTTTTTCCAATTAAGAGGATTCATTCATGAAAAAAACAACTTTCTAACTAATCACCTGCAAATGATTATGTACCAACAATTAAAATCATGAAAGAGAGACTTTGGAAGAATGCAGACAATAAGCTGTATTTATGCCCTAGCAGTACAAGAAAAACCCTAGATCTCTAGCCGGTACAGCAAGACTCTCTGCATTCCTTCTCCAGTAGCAGGTTTTGCCATTTTCTTGGATAATACAGTCAGGATTATAGTTAAAACAGCAGGGTTTAGTTAATGAGAATACAATGTATCTTGGTTTTAGAGTCATAATGTTTCCTTTCCTCTAGAAAGCAGATTTAATTTGAATTTTACAACCATTGTCATTATTATGCCTTGTCAATTGTTAAATACATTAAGAGAAAAACTGAGCTGATGAGAAATACAGAATGCTGTTTATATGCATAACAGATTTGACACTGCATTTATTCTGATAGTTACAGCAGATATTTTATGCATGTCTGTCTGTCTTAGTCACTGGTAACATCAAACAAGACTTAAGTAATGACACTGTCAAGTAAAAATAAGGCTATTTCTTCTGACTGATTAATCAAATTCCATAATAGATTCCCATCAATAGGATTTATTGCCAGATACAGAGTATCCCTTAAGAGTGATGAGGTGATGGATCACTCCCACTACAGGAAGGAATTCATACTTTCTTGGGCAACCTGGATGACATCTGATTCTAAATGTCAGCATTCAAAAGAAAGCCTCCTTTAACAGAGAGTTTTTTTTATAGCATTTGAAGTCTAGGATTCTTTTGAACAGAGTAATACATGGGGTAGGATTTTCCAAGTTAATCTGTTAGATAGCAATACAAATGTAATAAATGTTAAATGGTTGGTTATCTGCATGTGATAAGTCTATATGACATGCATTGAAGTTAGTACAGGAACGTGTACACCGCTACCTGTCCCTCTCCTCATGTCCATCTCTCTCATACTCAAGGAGTTAGCTCAGGAATAAAAAGAGGAGACATGATTAGACGTGTGTATCTTTTAATACATGACTTATTATAAGCCAGATGTTATGCATAATCTTTTATAATTAACCCTATACATGCAAAACTACTAAAGAGCAAAGTGTCATACTTTGGTCAGGCCACTAGGGCACCATCATGAGATCCCTGCAACTTTTTTCTTTAGGAATATCCAATTTTCTACAAGCTATATATAACTGTAAGGTTGTACACATAAATATTTTCAGTTTACTGTCAAATTTAAAGTTGATATTAAAACAGTAATAGCAACTAAATCTGTGGAAATTACAGTTTAGTAGGGTATCACTTTAGCCAAATGGGAAAATATACCAATACAGAAATGCCAAATTTCATGTTTGTCATGGAGACAGATAACAAAACAAATCCATTTGCATGCTCTCAGCATACATTTGATAATGAAGTTCATGCCTGGATAAACAACGAATGTTGAGTGCTGGCATGTTGCAATTAGGAAAATGGATTATAGATATTATGTGACAGTGATCTGAATATGTAATTCTACTGCAAATGTACAGCTAGGAACATCTATTGGGTGGGTGGCTGCTGTATACCCTTAATACACATTTAATTCAAAGCAAGGCAAAGCTTAATAGTAGTTGCTAGAACATCTGTGGCAGTGATAGTGTTTGTCTGCCCAAGCAAGGAATGGCGGTTTCTTCTTACGTGTCAGTTCCCTAGGCCCAAAGTCATATAGACATTAGTTGGGGCAGTTGAGTGGAAAACCCCAGGATACAACTCAGTCACTATGGTTTAATTATTAAGGGGACAGTCTGTTAGGAATTGGGGTTTTAACATACTTTAGTGAATAAACCCAATAGTTATACAGAAAATCTTGCATGTTTTCAAGAAACTTGCCTGAGAGACCCCACTGAGGTGAACCAGTAGATTACACAAACAGAAGAGCAGGTAAAGAAACATTTTTGCCAATGATTGCACAAATCATATTGCTTCCTTATACTAGATCCTTTGAAGTTCTGACTCCCCAATGTGGTGCCCCATTAAAGGTATAGAAATAGAGTGAGAAAAGAGAGAACAAAAGCCGAAAAAGAGCCTGGAAAACATTCAAAATCTTGGTTTTGCCACTGAAAGCAAGCAAACAATTTTGCAGATGCCAGACTCACTTTAAGAAAAGTGAGATTTAAGAGGCACAAGGAGCCAAAACATTTGACGTATCCTAGTAATAAAGTTTAACCACACAAGGAATAAAATCAGGTCAGTATTAGTCAGGGAGATGTTTTTTTTATATTTAATTGCAGGGACAGGCACTTTAAAGTGACTGCACATAACACACAAGAGTGAGGGCTGGGGATAAAGTCTACAAGTGTGCGTTCTCTGGAAAGTTCCCAATTTGTCCTTGGATTTCGGACAACACGAAAATTTTAGAAAATAACTAAATCGAGGATTCAGAAATACATTGTGTTTACAGTTAAAGGAATATTCCTGCCAGAGTTACAAAAGGGCAATTCATCTGAATCTTTTGAGTTTATATTGAAAATGAAATATAAATTGTTCAGATAATCCTTGATGATGATTAAATTGTATAGCTTCTCCACAACAGATAGCCTTTTGGCATTCGTCCATAACATCTGCAGAAAATCTAAGGTTCGAGGCTTAGATTCCTGGCAATGGTGATGTATCTTTTTTTTCTGCTGCAGTAGACTTTAAAAAAAATTGATTTAACTGTATAATAATTTGTAATACTAGTATCACTGTATTTTAGATTGCAGAATGTATTGCCATAAATTAGAATAACTTATCTGCACCTTAATTTCGCTACAATGGGTGATAAATCGGCTCAGCCTAAGAGTGTGAGCTTGCAAGAAGTTCCCTCTTTATCTAATGTATCACTTTGTCTCGGCCTGTCAGTTCTGAGCAAACTGTTGGGACTATATAAATAAAAGATAATTAAAATAATAATACAATTGATAAATCAGTATTAAACTAAGACAAAGTGGAGTTTTTAGTTCAAGTTAACACTTTATTGTGTCAACACAGAAAAACATACCCAAGTTTTCAGGAACTCAAAGACCTGGACTGCCAGTCAGGCACACATTCACCTGATCTGCTGCTCTAGCTGGATATCCCCAGCAGCACTGAACATAGCGTGTGGCTGCCCATATGGAGCCGTCGGCCACAATGATCAGGCAGCTGCTGGCTTTAAAGTCCCATGGCCTCACTGTCATCACCTGTCTGGCCCTGCGAATTGGTTGATGCCAGAGGCTCTACCAATAGAGTCACTCTCACAGCCCTTTAACTCCTGATTGGGGAACTTGGCCTGGGGAGACCATGGTCTCCCCGCTCCAAAAGTTCAAGGTCCGTACAAGCGACTCTTTTGGTCTCCCCGATCTCAACAAATTGGTTGATGCCAGAGGAGGCCCCTGCAGATGACCAATAGAGTCGCTGGCATGGCTCTTTAACTCCTGGCGGCGGAACTTGGCCTGGGGAGACCATGGTTTTCCCACTCCAAGAGTTTAAGGTCCTTACGAGCCACTCTATTGGTCTCCCCAGCCAAGTTGCGGCACTAGCATTTTAAAAGTCTGTACGAACGACTCTATTGGTCTCCAGCAGGGGGCTCGTCTGCCATCAACCAATGAAATGCAGGTGCACTTTATTGGTTGATGGCAGAGGAGACCCCTGCCGGCGACCAATAGAGTTGCTTATACGGACCTTTAAAATTCTGGCGTCAAAGCTGCTGCATAGTGCGTACCGCGTTAACCCCGTATTAACCCCTTCTACAAAAACGGCAAAAAACTAAGAAAAAAAACTAACACAAAGATTCCCCCTAACCGAACACAGGAACGGGCGGATATTCATGGAATATGAAGATTTTTTTCCCACGAAAATGAACATGAAGAGTTGTCTGGCGCCCAAGTCTACATATTACTTTATAATGATATGTTTATATCACCCAGTCCCTTTTATATTATATCACTAATAATGAAAAGTTTATGTGGAGTTTTTTAGAGCTAGGGTGGTTTGGGTTTTCTATGACTTACTCTGTTGGTTATGTTCCTGTCTTTATGTAATCCTTCCCTGTGTATATTATAACAATAGTACCTGATAAAATACGTATCATTATAAGAGGCTTGTCACTAAAATTAGAGAATATTGTAACTGACAATGATGTAAATGATTAGGGGTATTCTTGTGCAATGTTGCTTTTCTTTAGAATACTGATTTGTCTGGATCCTTATTTTCCTGATAAGCATGTATCCCCACCCAGAAGATCCTTCTTATTTTTATCTGATTGAACTCTCTGTACACCAGTCTGGTCACATGTTTGTATCCAGAAAGAGAAGTGCAATATGTATATACGTACTCAGGAAGTGTACACTTGCTTAGGAATCCCCTTTCCATTACAAGGCAAATAATAAAACAGTACAGTTGTTTATTCCGAAATCTGGGACTCTTGGCTAAAATACTGCCTAAAAAGGCAACATGTATGCATCTTAATGGGATCCATATTTCTAAGAGTGGTCCATCTGTCTGCATACCTGGTTGTCAGTTTTGCCAATGCTGTTTTTAAAGTATTATACTGACAGATGTTGCAGTGACTAGCTCAATATTAACATAACCATAACGTAAAATATATATCTGACTGACTGCTAATAGTGTCTGCTGCTATTTACTGACATGTTTGGTTCCATGGAAACCTTGGTGCTTTTGTAAATAATCCTTTAATGAAATGTCTTATATAACCTGAAATTCAGCTGTACCCACTGCCAGTTGTCTTCGTATGATTTTACGGCTGCAGTGGTTTGGCTAAATTCACAGCTGTCTATATACTAGTCTAATTACTTTCCAATGAAATATATAAATGTTATAAATTTGATATGGGAACCAAAGTCCACACGTAAATCTTTTTTGCTGCCAGAGAACCCTGCACAGTAGTGTAGTTATGATCCTCTATCCACAGAAGGGTAACACAATGACCCCATTTTTGGGATACATTTCCCGGATTGAGACTTCTGTACCTGGAAATAATTTGTCTATTAAAACTTTCTTAAGCCTAAAGACCAAATACATTAGAAAAGCAATCTATTATTTTGCTTTAAATGGTTTGAATATCATAAATGTTCCCCAAGTTTGGCGAGCCCTTTCTAATTTTTCAAGGCTATTTTGCTTACAAAGAAACTAAATCAGCATCTTTAACTCTCATGCAATTTAAAGCCCTCTTTGTACACTATTAAGCCACCTGTGCAGCCATATTGCAGAAATGTCCAGATGTTCTGACGTTGAAGACTGTAGACAGTGGCGTACCTAGAGTATTTGGCACATCAGTGGGTCCTGTATGTGGCACCCCCCACACAAAAAATTATTTAATGTTATCAAGAATAGTTATTTCACAAATTTGTAAATTGTATGTCAACTGGAAAAAAATAGAAATCTGACATAATTATTAACTTAAGTTAAATAAGTTTAAATAAATACCATTTACTGAACAGATATGGTACAACATAACTCCTATCACTATATACTGAGCCAGATTTTGATGTAGTAGGCCTCTGCCCCTAAAACAGCCTGCCTGTGACACCTCTGCCCTTTTCGCAGCCTGAATGTGCCACCTCAAAGTGTTTGCAGGAAACAGTGAAGCATAATGTTGGTTCCTTGCAGGTTTCTCTGCAAATGGAGGAGGGAATTTGGTCAGAATGAATGGCTTCCTCAATGCTGAGAGATACAGGCAGGTGCTCATACATTATGCAATATTGTCAGGGAGGCATCTGATTGGCCCCACATTTACTCTGCAGCATGACAATGACCCCAAACATACAGCCAAAGTCATTAAGAACTATCTTCAGAACTATCTCAAATATCCACACAATCACACCTCCACAGCACACAATGTGAACAGCCTACCTATTACCCACCTGCCCTCTGGGTCAGCCTACCCCTGATTAAGATGGTATTTCACAGTATATCACATGTGTATTTCATAACATTCAACATAATACAGCTGTTAACGGATACAGCCTCTTTGCTGAAAAACTGTGGGAAGATTGCTCTACTGGGAAAACAGGCTCCCTGGTGCGCCACTGCTCAATGGTCCAGTTACAAGGGAAATATCTGGCTTCTCTGCACTGCCTCCATATTATATAACGCCTAGTGCCACACATCCTTCTGAGATGGAGCACTGGGATATTTCATATCCTGGCAGCAGAAGAGAGTACCCGTGTCGGACCAGGCTGGGCGCACTATTCTAGGTCAGGCCAAAATCCGCTCTCAACAATAATAAACCACTGTCTGCCAATGAACTATTGGCAATTATTTGTGTGTCTAATTCACAAAAAAGTTACTATGGCACATCATATGACATAATACCTATAGACTTACTTAAGGCATATGTTTTGCATTTTGAGGGTCAGAGGGCTGAGCAATGTTTTACTTGTTCCTTAAGTATACATAGAGAGTTAAACTGAGCCTCACCTCAGCCAGACATCTGTTCACCCGTTTGCCAATTAATACTTAGATATTTTCCTCCAATTTTATGAAGCTGAGGTATTAATGGTTATATTTCAGGAAAGGGTTGAAGTCAACATAAATATACATATACATATGTAATATAAACATACTCAGAGGCACGCACACACATACATATTTGCAAAGGGTTTTATTGATAGTTTAATGCTTCCTCCTTTTGAAAGCTGGAAAGCATCAAGGCCTTAAAATGGCCCAGATTACATTTTATGTGCAATGAAATATTAAGATACTTACGCAATTCCCCAAAGAAATAAACAGCCATTGTAGCTTGTTTGACCTCTGTAGCTCTGCAAAAATGCATGTTCATCATAGTTCATGCTTGGCTTACTTTATGATTTGTTTTCCAACCATGGAGCACTCTTTAAAATGAAATATGAATTTATAGTCATAAAGCTGACAAGACTAATAATATTTGTAATGCTTAAAAACTGTGACAAGGATAAAGATGTGTGAAGAAATATTACATGTGCAAGGAAAGTCTCATGCCAAGCGCTGAAGAAGTACAATTTGTACACACGGTCCACAGCTGAAAAAGTACAATGCCACCAAAAGATTATCAGAAATAATGCAACCACGCGACAAAATAACACATTAAGTACTGCCACACCAATGGGAAAAATAACACCATTAGTCCAATAGTACCAAAACACAATCTCTAACCTTACACCAACAGACAAAATAGCAAAAATGGTAGTTACAACAACAGATAAAATATACCAAAACAAATGAGCACAATCTCACAAACAGGCAACGATCAATTGTTCAGCCTTGTCCAAATTGGTATGGTCAAGTCAACTGGCCCAATTGGCATTGAAAGGTGTAGTTAGAACTATCGCATGGAACGATTCCATGAATACAATCTACCCAAGACTATTCTGTGCACTCACATAATGTACACCATATCAAACAATTATTTTTATTGAATTAAAGCAATAATGAAAGTGATCACTAAATAAAATACTTTAGAATCAGAAATGATCTTATATGATTTACCTGTATTTCACATTAAATTAAAAAAATAAATAAACATCTGCCCACAGCTCATCATAAACTAGCATAATAAGTAATATATGTGAAAACAACAGCTTTATTATTTGGATGCACTTTTACTTGTACAAACCTGCTGGTGGCACAACTATCTCTAGCCATATGACTTTTAAGATTTATGCAAGAGGTGAACTTATCTAACAGAATGGAAGAGTTACTCAACACAGATAAAGAAATATGATATACATGGTGTCTGAACAGTTATCACTGAGGAAATGCTGCCAACCATACAAGCTAATTCTTCACTCTAACACAGACCTACCTAGAAGACAGTGGTACTGTTTATGTAATTTCCTGCTGGGGGAACAAGGCAGTATATGACGTTCAGGCATCATTTCACACCATTTTACACAATATTGCCAACATGACCATACCAATGGTTGATTAAATGAGATGTGCAGCACAATGGACATTGCTTTTTTACCTATACATTTTCTAATCTGCATCTAAAATTTTGAATTTAGCTGACATATTATTGGCCGAAACCCCAAACCACTCAAAATTCAACTTCCTTTCTCTACTATTTTGCTTCTGTGTTTCTCTGCAACTCTCACTAGGTGAGACTTTTGCAACTTATTGTATAACCAAACAGTAATGTCCTATAATTACATAGTTACATAGTTACATAGGCTGAAAAAAGACATGCGTCCATCAAGTTCAGCCTGTCCTATATCTGTTAATTTGTTGCTGTTTGATCCAAAAGAAGGCAAAAACCCCCGGCTTCGCTCTTTCCAATTTTGCACTAACCAGGGAAAAAAATTCCTTCTTGACCCCAAAATGGCAGTCAGATTTCTCCTTGGATCAATAAGCTGTTTCCCCATAATTAAAGATTATATCCCCGAATATTATGTTTTTCCAGGTATTAAACGTCTGTACAGACTCTGATAAAACTACCTCTGCAGGCAGAGAATTCCACATCCTTATTGTCCTTACTGTAAAAAACCCTTTCCTCTGCTTTAGTCTAAATCTCCTTTCTTCCAGTCTAAATGCATGACCACGTGTCCTATGCATAGTCCTGTTTATGAACAGATTTCCACACAATGGTTTGTATTGGCCCCGAATATATTTATATAACGTTATCATATCCCCTCTGAGGCGACGTTTTTCTAAACTAAACAGATTTAAATTAGTTAACCTTTCTTTATAACTATAGTGCTCCATTCCTTTTATTAATTTTGTAGCCCGCCTCTGCACCCTTTCTATAATGTTCAAAACCTACCTCAACTTATGGCATTAAAGGCCCTTAAGAAAGACACCAATCTAAAGAGGATTACTGTTGGCAGATCTAATTTTGAATTGTTATTATTATCAATTAATTCAGTGCCATCATATTTTGATGTACCCCACAAAGGGGCGTCACAGTACATTATTATAATTGCAAGCCAAGAACTGGGCATGCTATAAATATGAAAAGTTTATGTTACTCCCATTGGCAAAGGATGTAATTGGTACTTATACTATTATTGTACAGAGTTCAAAGAGGTTTCAGGAGACAGGGTTATCATTAAAGCAATCGCCTTGGAAGCAATAAAATAAATGATTTTTATCAGACCAATGTTGTTGGGGCAGCTCTCAGCAAACTGTATCTTTTCACTATTTATTTCATTCTTTATGTTGATACAGAGAAAAAAAAATACCCTACCTCCTCCTAAAAAAAGAAATATAATGGCCTTTAATATGTGGGATATATTAGGGAGTGTTCTTTCATGTTCACTTAATGTGCATATTACTTATGTATAACCTTTGTCTTTTGGCACATGGACAACATGTCTCCACCACAGAAAGAAAGAGCATATAGATTCAATGACAGCTTCAAGTCTTAGCTCCTCAGTCTACAGCAGACAACCAGTTTTCATGTTACAGAAAGTAGCAGTACAGAAACGTTTGTATGTGCTAAATCATAGTAGCAAGGCATATCAAAATAGATTATACATATAAATAATACTACCATTTAATCAGGAGCTATAAAAAAAATCCAACAATTACTTACGTCAGAAAGGTTCACAGAACAGGTGTACAATTTGGTTATAATAATAATTGGATTACTGCAGCTCTATAATTATTGAGAGGTGGTGTTTCATGCACTAGTGCACTTTCCAGATGCGTCATTGGACAAAAGTGTCATTGTTATTCTTCTGTGAGTGTCTGCTACAATGTCGACAACCTGTATGTCTACAGGATTGTTGACAATAACATGAATTCCTATGCTGATGACATCAGTGTTTTCCTTCTTCTGACACTGCATTACTGTCAACGTTACTTTGAATTTTGAAATGTTTGTCTTCTTAATTGCACAGGATATGATTGTATAGTTTTGAATATGAATTAGTTGCTAGGTCTAACATGACACCATTATAACAGCCTTGATATGTCGTTACCCATGTCTATGAAGTGTTTTGATTCCTAATACAAGATACCATAACACCACTATTTTTGCTTTATGTTCATCTTTCTGGCTAACATCATTGATTTATTTTTATGTTTTATTTGTGGTAATACCTCTAAATCTTTTATTTCCTTCAAGGCAAGTATTTTTTGTGAAGAACAATAGCAAAGAATATTTCATAGGAGGAGAAATGTTAGGACAAGAGGTCATAGTCTAAAAGTAGCGAGTTAGAGACCTATACTATATGGACAAGAGTATATATATGGGGCACCATATATTCAATGAGTTCAGTGAGGCTGAAGTCAGGGCTCTGTGCGTGCCAGTCAAGTTCTTCTATACCAGACTCATCCAACCATGTCTTTATGGACCTTGCTTTGTGCACTCTGGCACAGTCCTGCATTACACCAACAGTGACTTTTACAACATTGCATTCTAAATACATAGACATTTATATGTAGTTTGTCCCTCCTTTACTACTATAACAGCTACCACTGGAAAGGCTTTCCACAAGATTTTGGAGTGTTTCTATGGGAATTTTCACCCATTCATACAGTAGAGCATTTGTGAGGTCAGGCACTGATGTTGGACGAGAAGGCCTGGCTCACAATCTCTGTTCCAGTTAATCCTAAAGGTGTTCAATGAGGCTGAAGTCAGGGCTCTGTGCGTGCCAGTCTTCTATACCAGACTCATCCAACCATGTCTTTATGGACCTTGCTTTGTGCACTCTGGCACAGTCCTGCTTGAACAGAAAAGAGCCATCCTCACACTGTTCCCACAAAGTTGGAAGCATAGCATTGTCCAAAATGTCTTAGTATGTCCACCTCAGCATACCAAGACATTTTGGACAATGCTCTGCTTCCAATATAAAAGTCCCTGTTGGTGAAATTGTCGGGTGTCCCAGTACTTTTGTCCATATAGTATAGGTTTAACAATGTTTTACTTTATGGAGAGGGTGGTACAGAACAGCCTTCTATCAGAAGTGGTACAGGTTAACAGTGAGAGAATGTAAACAAACATGGAATAGGCATATGGCTATCTGGACCAAAGAAAAAGTCTAAGGACCAATTAAGGGCTGAGCAGGAATAATGAGTAGGCTTCATTGGCCATTAAATTTTATGTCTATAAAAAAAGAGAACTGTAACTTAAGATGATTGAACTTTTCACAATTTTCCACTAGGTATAGATCCATAAAAATAGTCAGATGTTCCAATGTGAAGCTTACAATCACAGCTTGCCATGGAGAGGTGAACATATGACGCATTTCTTTCCATGGGGTTAAAGAAGATTCATGTACTACCAATCTAAATAATAATTTATGAAAATACACAATTTTATCCAGGTATAGCAGTTATTTGTTGATTAAATGTGGGGGTCCTGGTACTTTATACTGCTTAAGTATACTGTAGTAAAATGCCAAAACAAGCTATAAAGTATATAACCATGCAAGTGAGTTTGGACTAATAAGTCTCTTGCACATATGGAATTTAGCTGTTTATTGAGTTAGTCACTGTGTTCACTAAGCCAAACTCTAAAGCATCTCAGTTTGGCACCTAAGGTACAGTTAGAAAAGTCCACCGTTTTAGCATTCTAAAACTGTAGATTTTATTCTCATAACAGTGAGTTGTAGCTGTAATAAAGTGAAATGATTTAGAAATGGTGAGTGTAATAAACAGTCATTTAATAATACTTAAAATTTTAATTGGTATGAATGCAGCTCTGGCATGTGCAACAACAAGAAACCTGCCTTGTTGGTGTATATGAGACCCTCTACAGATGTTGAAAGTGGAGAGCCTTGACCTCCCATACTTCATAACAAATCTTGGTTAGGTTCATTTGTGTGGAAGGTGGCTACAACACCAATGCAGTTTTTTTTGGTGACTTTGCTAGAAGCATTAGTATCTCATTTGTGTCCAAAGCAGCTTGCATGTGCCATCTTTGTTCCAAAACAGCTTGTCTGTGCAATATTTTCCCCAAACAGCTTACCTGTGCCACCCTTGCCAGTTCCCCCCAAATAGCTAATTTGTGCCATCTGGGGGGGGGGTCATCTGGTTATTTTGTAGTCCAGAACATTTCTTCTGCAATGGGCCCCAAAGTTTCTAATGGCAGCCCTGAGTAAACATATTTTAAAGGTAAATTTGTGTTTTAACATGTAGAGAAAGAGAGAGAGGGAGGTGGAAAAACACCAGCACTACTGCTCTGTGTCTTGATGTTACATTCCTTCTGTCCTATTACTAATGGAAAGTATGGAATATGGCACAATGGGGATTTCCTGTCTCGCTGGAAAGATGGAAATACATCATCCACAAGCACAGTGATAAAAAAAACAGTAGCTGGATTAAAAGAAGTGACAAAACCTGACAGTCTTAATACTTTGACTTGCATGGTGTTACTGAAGGTCTAAATACTTCCTTGATCACAAGACACTATGAAATGGATGGATACCCACCAATATCAAATAACAGTTAAACAAAGAGGAAGCTATTTCATGTCAATATCACATTACACTGTAAACCCTTAAGGGAATAAAATTCATTTTCAGTAGCTTTTAGCTAAATCCGTCTATGCTATGAGTCACTAATTCCCCAATGCCAAGCAAAATATATCTCTTGGAAAAAAAGGATGGATAAAGAACTAAGATTCAAATATGCAGATCAAAATAACTTGCTTGTGAAGTTGCTGGTGATTATGATAAAAAAAGTTTGGACATTCTTCACGAAAACATGGCTTAAGTGTTTTTATGTGCTACATAGGATTCCTCTTTGTCTGAACTTGATAACCAAACTTTTTAACTTTAAAGAACCTCTAATCCAATTGCTAACCTTGGCTCTAGACTATAGGCAACCTTGGCGGCTTGTTATGACATTGGATCCCAACTCAGGCAGAAGTTTATTTATTTATTTTTTTGCTGGATATAAGTTTATACATGTGTTATGCAGCCTACAAGAATGTGCATAATGGGTGCTTATGCACAGATTTAAAACAGGGGATAAGACTTTATTTCGTTTTTTGGTTAAGGGTTTCATTTTCAACTTTTCAACAAGGCAAGCTGTTTGGGCACTGACAAGCTGTTTGGGGGCTAAGATGGCACTGGGGTCTCATTAAAAATTGAATTTAAAATGCATTCTCCTTACCTGGTTTGCAACTTTTTGAACTACTTTGCTGCTGCCCTTGGAGCGTGGGCTGGAGTGCAGCCGGCCACGCAGTCAGTTACATAACAGGAAAGCTGGTATGTTGCAGGAACCCACTACCCCTGAAGACCCAGCAGAGGTGGAGCGGAGAAGGTTCCCTTCCAGAGACAGCCCCATAGCCAGGGGAGGGGACCGGCGATCTGAGTATTTTTTTTTGCCAAGAAAACGTCTATTCCCCCGATATTGTTAAAACTACATGTCCTGATGTTTTATCAATTCAGAGTGGAGTCATCTATAAATGTCTTTATATTCTTGCCAAACAAAATATTTTAGTTTTACAGTGTTCTTTTTTGACACAGCTGTGATTTTTGCTGTTACCACCGCAATGCACATTGCAGGTGGATTCCAAAGATGATCTTAACTTTAATATGACCCATCCTATTACGGAATGAATACTTTACAAGGGGGAAAAATAAATTTAAGTGGAAAGCCTTCCTGCAATTGTATAACCTTTTTGCAATAGACTAATTGTGGGTTCCAGTTACATTTCTAACTTTTTCATGTGGGATATTTTCACTCTAGAAAAAACAATATATTGGTTATTTCCAACAAACATAGTCTCCCCAAGCGCCCCCCCCAGGACAGCCTTACAACAGTAATAGCTGCACCACCCTGATAGTGGCCATGTCCAGGTTTGCCAGAGAGTGTTGTGGGTAGGTGGTGAGTGTCTTTGAGGAATGGACACATCATCCTCCTATTTAAATGAAAGCAGCCAAAGTCTGCTTCTGGACATACAAAATAATGTAACAGTTTCAGGAGACTATCGAGAATTCTACATTTGGTGGTCTGTGCCTTGTAATGATCCCTGAGAACTTTCGATCTGTAACAGTTAAGTAGCTTTTCATTAATCAGTCAGTTTAAACACTATTTAAAGTCTGTCATATTTTAATGGCTCAGTAGTTTTTAAGTATATTTAAAAGCCTTTTTGCTTGTGCCATATCAGGCACACCTGTTGATGAATCTCGGTGTATTTTTTTTTTGTAAGCACGCAATCTTAGAAAAACTATTTATTGGTTATTTTAACCAAATACAACTATTGCACTATTTAACTACTGTAAAACATTGTTTATTTAAAGGTAACTTACAATATATATGGTTAAAATAAGTTGAATCAATAGAAGGATTTTCAGGTCTTGAATTTATCCTTGCAATCCTCTATACAAACTATATTTTAAAGGGACAATCCAGCTACCCTATGTATTGATTGTCCGCTTAAATTATCATTATCCTTTACTCATCCACCACATTTTCCTACAGTTAAAAAAAGCAAACTAAAGTACTTGCAAAGAACTTTAATATGCATGCATTGTTGGTGGGGCTTTAAGGCCCAGTAAACAGTCCCTTTAATTAAATCTACTGTTATGGAACCATTATATATATCAGCAAGAAACGCTTATTGCTTTAATGAATATAAGCTGGCCTCGACCAATAAAGGGTTACACCTCACGCAGATACGTGAGAGACGTAAGTAGCAGTGTATTCAGTTATCTATATTTTACTAACCGTAAGCGCCATTCTGGCTATATCTTGTTGCAGGAAAGTATCTAATATTTGTTTCTAACGGTTTTCTGCCTTTCTGCCTATTTCCGCATAGTTTCAGGATTAACCAATTAATAAGCTTTACGTAACCTGACGTCCCTTTTTGACGTCCCTATATAATCTATAATATAAACAAAATAAAGCAGAGTGATTTTGGACCTGACCCAGAGTGTGTCGTGTGTCTTATTTTTCTCTCCGTGCACGTACATTTATATTCACATAATTTGGAGCAGTTCAACAATTGAAGAAAGGCTTTATTGGAAAGCATCCAAAACAGTTGGCGCCCAACGTGGGGCTCGAGGAAGCCGTACCTGTCGGAGGTCCCTCCCGGGGAGAGTTCACGCCGTGAGCTGACGATTAGACCCTGGGACTGCAGCCCAGTTACAAGGTAAGATCGTTTCTTATCTACCTTGTGTGTCTCTCGTTACTCACGTGTGTATTCGGAGGAGGGAACTCAGGTGGTTGACGCACCCTCGAGAGGCAATAAAAGAACCCCATGTAAATCTACTGTATAATCACTTGTTGAACTGTGGTGCCTCCCTTTTGCTGGCGAGCACACTGTTTCGGAAAGGTTTCGGAAAGTGTTTCAAGTCTACACCGGATCAACCCAGTTGCTCTGATCCCCAGACGGTGCTGTAAGACTAACACTAATTTGGACAGCCTAGTCGTCTGTCCCTAGCACACTGTAGAAATCGGTAAAGTGTTTCAAGTCTACACCTGATCAACCCAGTTGCTCTGATCCCAGACGGTGCCGTAAGACTAACACTATTTTGGACAGCCCAGTCGCCTGTCCCCAGTGCATAATATTACTACAGTGTGTGTGTGCCTCGCTCGTATCAGAAGGTTTCGGACGGTTGCGGACAAGGTTACGATACCGCTGCGGAATGGGGAACGATAACAGCGTTCCAAGTGGGTTCTGTACTCCCTCCCAATTAGTTGCTGACAGACGAGGGAAAAGATACATTAAGCAATTATCTAAGTTGGAAAAATGATATAAAGTACCCAGAGGAGGAACCTTATCAATTTGCACCTGGCAAAACCTCCTAAATGAAAAAGCAGGAAAATTAGACGACGACGGATTGAAAGATACTGTTAAAATCTGGCTAGATTGTAGCAAAGAATTTAAATCGTTAGATGGCGAAGAAATGTATGATGAAAAGCACTCAAGATATCTGTGTAAAATTCCAATGTCTTATACGCCACAGCTCTATAATGGCGCCGAGTCGTCGGACAAGGGGTGGAGCTGCCCAGCCTGTAATGCAATGACGTCAGGAAGCCGTCGCTCTTGTCTGTACTGTGAGGCCCCCCGCCCCCCGTCTACTCCGGCTACTGTGTCGTGTCTGACACAGACACCAGCGCCATCTTGTGACGCACTTCACCAACTGTCTTCAGTGGAAAATCCCCACCAATTGCCTGCCCCGCCTTCCATGTTAAATCCGGTACAGGCATCGAGGCCATCTTTGTTAACTGACAACGCCCAAAATTCTGGCCTACCTCCAGCTCCGTTATCTTCTATGTCTATTCCCACAGTGTCATTGTACCCAGTAGTTAATCCGGATGGCACATTTGTATTACCTACCCAGATTACAGCACCCAGACATATGGTCCCAATCATGATAATGGCAAGCGGTGAGGAAACAAAGAAGGAAAATATATCTACTAGTGCTGTTATGCTTCCGGCCCAACACCAGGCTGAGGAAGGCCTACTACTCCAGGAAGGCAAAACACTAGAAAAACCTCAAACAGTACTATTTCCACCCACTCCTCCCGTAGTTACACCCCCGGTACCTACACCCAGCACTACTGTCCCGTTAATGATGATGGGCCCAGGCGACAGTCCAGAAGGGGAGGAAATAGATACGACCGAGGGCGCAACAGCTGCCCCAACCCAATCCGATGCCGACAGCAGTATGATATTTAAAAAGGGAAAAAGGTTACCTAGACCGAAACCAATAACTAAACCCCAAAGAAGAACTAAGCCCAAACACACACAGTCCCCCTTGGTGGGTTTTGACCCACCTGTTCTCCATGCTGAGGAGATGGGAGCTAGGCCTAAGCACCAACCTATTTTCACTGATGAAGAAATAGGCACTCATGACAGTCTATCAGAAGAAGAGGGCTCAGAGGAGGGGGAGGAATCCCAAAGTATTTACCAGAGCTTACCTTTTGTACGTTCTCCTATAGGCCATCGTCGTATAAGATATACTCGACAATCTGATACCGAACAGCCCTCAAGTACGTCAGCCCCTCAGCCACCATCCATGGGGAATACAAATCCCAATAATCCGTTTTCTTCTCAATTCGCTGAAATTATGTCTGCAGCTATAGTACAAGCCACCCGACTCGCCACAGAAAATGCTACTCCACGAGATGGTCTCGCTTCCACGGAGCCGCGTTCCAAGTATGTAGCATTCAATCCGCAACAACTGTATACAATCGTCAAAGATCTCCCTGAACCTGATACACATCCAATGCCATTTTATCGAAAAGTTTCACAGGCCTGGACTACCTATGGATGTACCTGGTCTGACCTTGTTAGTATTGTCCAAGCCAAAGCAGGAGACTACGCAGATCTTATTCTCAACCAAATTATACGAGACCCATCTTATCTACCTTGCGATCCCAGATCCACTGAATCAGGTCAACAGTTTATCAAGCAATTGGAAATCTGGGCGAAGGACAGATTGTCCGAACAAACAGTATCTCTACAGGATATAACTCAAGAAAAAGGAGAGTCAGTGGAGAAATATGCCTACAGAATCAAACGACAATTTCGTGATCTAGGATTCTCACTCCAAGAAGTGGCACATATTCGTATGTTGGGTCGTGCCTTTGTAGACGGCCTCCATTCTGATCTCAACAAAGTACTCACTACCCGCCGCCCGGAATGGAGGTCAATGGATCTTGAAGTTTTTATACAGGTTGCTAAAGGATTGGAGGCAGGAAACAGCAAGAAAAAGTCCGCCATCATGGCGGTAATGACCGGAGCCGACGCCACTAATGAAGCCACGGACAGACAGCGACAACCTCGTAAATGTTTTGGATGCGGAAAAGTCGGTCATTTTAAAAGAGTATGCCGTAGTCGCCATCTGTGGGCCGCTTATCAAGCCCAGAACCAAAACCAGAACCAGAACACTCTTCCTTCACCTCCTCCTCCTCAGCCATAGGAAATAGGCGAGCAAATGGAGGAGGGGGACTCTATTTGCATGGCCGTCTCCGCCCCTTCTTCCGGCCCTTCCCCTAAGATCACTCTTGATGTAGCCGGAAAACCTTGCTCATTTCTTGTTGACACTGGCGCTGCTCGTAGCGTGCTTTGTGAGACGGATGCATTACCATCCTGGCTATCTGATATACAACTCCCCTGTAGTGGGTTAGAAGGCGTGGTTCAACACAACCCACTCACACGCCCCTTACCCGTCACAAGCTCTTCAATACATCTGCCTTCATCTACTCTAGCTCAATTTGTGGTCAGTGCCACTTGCCCTTTCAATCTTCTAGGAGCGGATTTTCTCAGCAAAATCCAAGCCAATATTACCTTCACTGACAAAGGAACTGTCACTCTCAACACTGCTCTTGCCCCTGAAGAAACCTGTATGCTTATGGCAGTAGTACATGATCCTGGTGCCGAAACCTGGGATAATCTATTTAATTCTTTGAATACCATGCTAGACCATCTTCCAGCTACCCTATGGGCCTCTGGACCTATGGACATTGGACGTCTCAATGTCCCACCGGTACAAGTTGTGCTTAAGGATCCTAATGTTCTTCCATACAAGGCCCAATATCCTTTATCAGTGGCCCAACTAGATGCAATATCTATTCAAGTAACTGCACTTCTAGAATCCGGTGCAGTAATACCTACTACTTCTCCTTGCAATACTCCGCTGTATCCAGTCAAAAAGAAGCAGATCAA
Organism: Spea bombifrons; assembly: GCF_027358695.1. Lineage (NCBI taxonomy): Eukaryota > Metazoa > Chordata > Amphibia > Anura > Pelobatidae > Spea > Spea bombifrons. Next base: position 39,419,273 of record NC_071090.1, read on the forward strand.
AGGCCAACCTCCAGTGTACAGGATGGTACAAGATTTACGCGCTGTCAACGAAGCCACGGTTCTGGATACCCCTATTGTGCCAAATCCACATACTCTTCTATCCAGTATTCCACCTACGGCATCCTGGTTCACTGTAATTGATCTTGCTAATGCCTTTTTCTCTATTCCATTACACCCTTCGTGTCAATATCTTTTTGCATTCACACATGCTGGTCGGCAATACACCTGGACGGTGATGCCACAAGGAGCTCAAAACAGCCCGTCCAGTTTCAGCAAAGCTATGTTTTCTGTGTTTTTTTATGGCAAGACGCTCACCCGGAAGTTGAGCTCCTGCAATGAGTGGATGACCTACTTCTTTGTGCTCCAGACCCATCCACGTGTCAAGAAACTACCCTGGACCTACTCTATTTTCTAGCTACAGCTGGCTGTAAGGTCTCCAAATCGAAACTACAGTTATGCCTTCAAAAAGTGATTTTTCTGGGACACTGTATTACCAAAGGCCGTAAACACCTTACAATGGCACGAAAAAAGGCCATCCTGGAGTTGGCTCCGCCAGAAACTCCACATCAGCTACAGACCTTTCTGGGTCTCATTTCATACTGTCGTCCCTGGATTCCCGACGCTTCTGTGCTAATGCAACCACTCTATGACTGTATACCTCGAGAACTACCAGCAATTTTTTATTTAACACCAGAGGCACTGGACTCATTCGACGCTCTACAACAAATGATTGCCTCATCTCCAGCTTTAGGAATTCCGAACTATTCTCTGCCGTTCCGTCTCTATGTTATGGAACGGCAAGGCCATGCCACAGGTGTTCTCACTCAGATGCACGGTGGTCGACATCGTCCCCTCGGATTCTACTCCAAACGATTGGACCCAGTTGCTCGCGCGACACCTTCCTGTGTAAGGGCTATTCACGCTGCCAGCTGTCTTCTGGACGTCACTTCAGATATTGTCCTCGGACATCCCTTGACAATTCTAGCTCCACATGACATCTCAGCTATTTTACAACAGACTCAACCCAGACATCTCACTGCTCAGCGTCATCTTCGTCTCCAAGGGAGTCTGTTGTTGCCCGACAATGTTACTATTCAACGATGCAATGTTCTCAATCCGGCTGCCCTCCTTCCACTTCCAAGGGGGGAGTATACTGATATTCCGTCTACGGATTTTATTGATCTAGCCACAGAAGAAGATCTTCAGGAACAGCTATTGTGGCATACACAGTCATCAAATGTCGATTTTCCAGATGTACCACCCGAGGACGATCCACATGATTGTCTGACCATGATGCAAGCGGAAGTCGGTTCGCCTCCGAATATACAGGATACCCCACTCTCAAACCCAGAATGGACCCTATTTGTGGACGGCTCCAGATATGCCGATGACAAGGGTCATTTCCATACGGGAATGGCGGTTACGACTGACACGACTGTACTCTGTGCAAAAGCTCTACGACCGGATCAGTCGGCTCAGGAGGCTGAACTAGCTGCCCTCACCGAGGCCTGCATTATGGCTAAAGATTCTACCGCGAATATCTATACGGATTCCAGGTACGCCTTTGGAGTTGTACATGATTTTGGAGTCATCTGGAAGGCAAGAGATTATATCACCGCAGCAGGGACTCCAATCAAGAACGGGAAAGCAGTTGAAGCTTTGATGACTGCGGCCCTACTCCCGAAACAAGTTGCAGTGATCAAAGTCAAGGCACACTCACGGGCTGACACTATGGAAGCAAAAGGAAATGCCTTAGCAGATAGTGCAGCCAAGCAAGCAGCTCTCGATGAAGACTCAGTGGTCCCTTTAATGACGGTGACCAAGAAAGCACCAATGGAATTAGACTGGGATATTTTAATTCAATTACAACAACAAGCTTCAACCAAGGAACAAAATCAATGGATACAAGAAGGAGCATCCGAGGATGAGCGGGGAGCCTGGGCCAGAGGCCAATATCTTTGTTTACCCCGGACTTTATATCCTTTAGTCGCATCACTAGCTTATGGACCGACGCATCAGTCTAAAACCATTATGAAGGAGATTATCGACAAAATCTGGATCGCACCAGGAATCACCCCAATGCTAGCACAAACCACCGAATCATGTTTAATCTGTGCTCAGTGCAATACCGGAAGGACAGAACCTACACCATCCAAATGTTTACCGAATGCTCAATACCTTTTCCAACTGATTCAAATTGACCATATTCAAATGCCGATGTGTCAGACATTTCAGTATGTACTGGTAGTGGTAGATGTGTTTTCCGGATGGCCAGAAGCCTATCCAGTACGAAACCAAACCGCACCCACTACCGCAAAGAAGTTTATTCAGGAACTCATTTGCCGGTTCGGTGTCCCAGAAGTCATAGAAAGTGATCAGGGACCTGCATTTACGGCAAACGTCACTCAAGAAGTGTGGAAAATCATAGGTTCACATCTTGCTTTCCATACTCCCTACAGACCGCAGAGTAGCGGGAAAGTGGAAAGATTAAATGGCATAATCAAATCAAAGATATTGAAAATGACACAAGAGACTGGTCTAAATTGGGTACAGTGCCTACCCATCGTACTTTTTGCTATCAGACATACGCCAAAGGCGTCACACAAACTGACCCCACACGAAATATTTTTTGGAAGTAGCCCTAGGTTAGGACAATATTTCCCACAACAGTTGCAAATGAATTATGAAACAATGGCAAAATATGTTATTGCTTTGACTACTCAATTATCTAATATATATACCCAAGTTTTCTCTTCTATTCCAGATCCCAATATCCTCGAAGGTACTCACTCTCTATTGCCTGGAGAGTGGGTGGTCGTGAAGAAATATGTCCGATCTATTTTGGAACCGAGATTCGAGGGCCCTTTTCAAGTGCTACTAACGACTCCTACCTCAATAAAAGTTGAAGGGAAACCCATGTGGATACACGTATCGCATTGCAAGAGAGTCAAAGGATACGATCCTCCAATCAATGACTCCTAGAATGTATATTTTTTGCAAAAGAGTGGGCATCCCACTATTATTATCATTCATTTTCCAACATACATGGGGAAAACCAGCCCAAGCTATCAGTCACCAGGGGGGTCGGGTAGCCATTACAAGAGATGCAAAACAAGCAGGTCCTCCCATTTTTTGGTACAACTCCAGTAGCACAACAGTAGCCACATACTCATTCCAATTTTGTCACATTATAGATTGTGTTTCTAAACGCTACACCAATGTATATACCGGGGTGATGACACAAGAAGGGGATACCACCGACAATTTTGACCCCGGGTATTGTGATGTTCAAATAGGAGAATGTGTTGGGTACATATGCTATGTTGGAGGGCAATGGGGGGACGACTGCAGGTATTGGGGCTCTGTTATAACTAATTCAGGAACCAAATGGGGATATAAGCCCCCTGAAGCCCTAGCCCTCAAAGATCAATATGGTAAATCATTGCTCTCACGAATGACTCTCATATCCACCGGAACTGGTGATAACCAACGATACACCCTTACTATAGAGAATCCCCGGCCAACTGATGCTCGAAAATATATTTTCGGGATTTACAAATATGGTTTCATGAGCGGCAAGGCCCCCTTCTATCTTAAAGATATGTACAATAGTTTAGAATGGGAAGAGCCACAAGGTAAACCATCAAACCAACCAGTTTCGAAACCACCGGAAATTCCATATGCTGTTCTGCGCGCCATTCAAAGTATGATAGCTATAGCGAATCCCACTTATGATGATACTTTAGCCATAGAAACTGGATATAATGATATTAATCTATGGCTCGAGTGGATGCAATATTCTGCTATTAAGCACAATAAGTCCAATTGCTATGTGTGTGGTAAAGCCCGTCCATATCTGGGTACAGTACCCCTACAGTTGCCCTATCAGTCACTACTATGTCTGTTGAGTTTTTATACCAATACCAGTAACAAATTCACCGAATGTGAGAAATGGAAAAGAGAATATCTTTTACTAATCGAGGCTCCCAAGCTCAACGGAGGAATTATTATATATTCTGGCACTTATATTTGTATTTCAAACACCAAAGGAACAGGCAAATTTCTTGGTAAATTCTCTAATGGTAATTGTGCTGAATACAGCAATTTGACCGGTCCCCCCACACAGAATCAAGTATATTCTCTGGGAGACATCTATTGGCTATGTGGAGATATGAAATTGCGCACCAGATTAGAAGGTAGTTGGACTGGTGAATGCGCACTGGCCAAAGTTATAATGCCGTTATTTATAATGTCGGAAGAGCCAGAAGCTGTTGAGGCCCAGTCTACCCTGTTCCGTAAAAAACGCAGTGTCTCAAAAGCCCCCGAAGGAAGTTTCGACCCCCATGTGTATATAGATGCAATAGGAGTTCCTAGGGGGGTCCCAGATGAGTATAAAGCCCGAGATCAAGTAGCCGCTGGTTTCGAATCCATTTTTCCCATTGTTACAATAAATAAAAATGTTGACTGGATTAACTATATCTATTATAATCAGCAGAGATTTGTCAACTATACCCGAGATGCACTCCAAGGACTTTCGGATCAATTGGAGGCTGCAACCCAGATGACTTTTCAGAATCGTATGGCATTAGATATGATTCTGGCAGAAAGAGGCGGGGTCTGTCGAATAATTAGAGAAACTTGTTGTATTTTCATCCCAGATAATACAGGCCCCGACGGAAAAGTGACCATGGCTATTAAAAAGTTAAATTCTCTAGGAGACGAATTAAAGCGCAACTCCGGAATCGATCATCCATGGGCCGAATGGTTTGGCTGGCTCAAAGGATGGAAACAAGCTCTGGTCCAGCTGGGAATAATTTTACTGATTATTGTGATTATTGTTGCTTTTATGCTATTCTGTGTAGTCCCTTGTCTTCAACGTCTATGCGATAAAATGTTTGCAGTAGGCGAGACTATCCCGTTAATGTTTATGTACGATGACACGATGCCAAGCTTTGTATTTTTTTATGAAACACCATCTAGTTCGATAGTTCCCCCTGACAGTAATCCCCGCCCCGTGTAGGGACATATAGATCCGAGGGACATGTCCAAGACCTGAAACCGGGATTTTATCCAATAGGGATAATTTGTCGCCACTGCAGGTGAAGAGGATGCGGGATCATGTCCGGTAGGATCTGTCAGGATTAGGGACAGTCGGCCATCGTATATTCAAGGGGGGACTGTTATGGAACCATTATATATATCAGCAAGAAACGCTTATTGCTTTAATGAATATAAGCTGGCCTCGACCAATAAAGGGTTACACCTCACGCAGATACGTGAGAGACGTAAGTAGCAGTGTATTCAGTTATCTATATTTTACTAACCGTAAGCGCCATTCTGGCTATATCTTGTTGCAGGAAAGTATCTAATATTTGTTTCTAACGGTTTTCTGCCTTTCTGCCTATTTCCGCATAGTTTCAGGATTAACCAATTAATAAGCTTTACGTAACCTGACGTCCCTTTTTGACGTCCCTATATAATCTATAATATAAACAAAATAAAGCAGAGTGATTTTGGACCTGACCCAGAGTGTGTCGTGTGTCTTATTTTTCTCTCCGTGCACGTACATTTATATTCACATAATTTGGAGCAGTTCAACAATTGAAGAAAGGCTTTATTGGAAAGCATCCAAAACACTACTGCATAACTACTAACTATGCCGGTTGTGATATGTCTCCAAAGTTTCTGAATGGACAATTGGACAAGAAACATGCAATGTATCGATCTTACTTCACTGGTCCATTAATTGAACCGTGTTAGCCCAAGGTACTCAGTAAGCCCAATAGCATTGTGTCTTTTTCCTATTGGTTCTGACACCTGTTAGACATGCTAGGGTGCACACAACAATAAAACACTCGGTATAAAAATATTGTGCTCTTACAACCACTAAATTAGCTATCCTTCTGACTCTGAAACAGAGTGAAAGCATTCAGACTCATTTCCTCATATCTATGTCCAGATGACTCCTCTCTAATACTCTTTTAGATGTTATAAACATTTTCACAACACTTGTCAGTTGCCATTTATTTCTGGGTTCCCACAGCAACAACTCTTTGAACCGAAAACGCAACTACACAGTCAAATGAAACTGATATTCCATCAATGTCAGCACACACGCAAGTGCCCACACACAGTATAAAGGTAATTTTTATTCTTACAAAATTCACCCAAGTAATGAACATATTATGCTATCTAATTTAGCGTTATGTGTTAAAATGATTGCCTGTTCTGACAGTAATTAAGGTAAACAAAAGAAAACAGTACCTTGCCAAGAAATGTACTTGATAGGGAGAGAGAAAGCCATTAGTACAAACATATGCCTGTCTCTTTACTACACTCTGTATTGTGCCTATGTTCCTTTAGCCATCATGTCATTTGCGTCTCTATTCCCAATCACTGAACACCTTTAAAGGTTCCGTTTCGACAAAAAATTTATTGCACTCTATTTTATCTTGCACAGGTAAACAATAAAAACATCTTTTAAGAAGGTTTTTTTTCTGGTTTCTATGCCAACAACCAAACCAGTGCATGCTTTTGTGTTACAAGATAATTATGGGTTCCCAGTAAAAAAAATTAAAAGATAAAAACTTTAAAACTACCCTTTTTCTCGGGCATTTGTTTAACCTACCTCTGCATGTAACAGACATACAGATCACCATCCACCTTTCAGTGTTTCCATTTTATTTGCTTTTTTAATCCATCTTTTTTATTTAAAGATAATTATTATTACTATTATTATTTCAATAATAAAAAGTTGCTTTTTAAAAGATGGCTCTACTGCAACTCCTATCATCCCCGGTTTGCATGTTCCTGATCTAGGCAATGATAAAACGTAATCCTTTAGTTTATGCTGGTTTTAGCTGTTAAGTGCTGCAAAGCAAGGTTTTTCTAGGAAAGAAATGCCTAGCTGTTACGCCAAGATAAATTAATTTAAGTCTAAAACACGTCAATTTTTTTAATAAAAAATTGAATATGAGAGGCATTTATATACTGCCAAATAGTTTTCCAACTCCATTGCTAGTAGCTTTATAATTACTATATTAAGTTTCTTGGTAATCCCTAAAAATATTACTGGAACTTAAAAGAAAAGATGGAGGGTCATATTTATTTAAGTTTGTATTAAGCAATATAAACATTCTTTTCTCTACCAATTTATAAGGGCTGCCCTAAGGGACTGTTTATGAGCCTTAGTTTTATGTTTCAAAGACTAATGTTTCCTCTTTTTCATTAAACGTTTAAAAATTACATCTAGGCATATCTAATATATCAGTAACATAATGTTAATCAACCAATCAACACAATCATGCGTGATATGTTTTAGTTCTAAAAAATATGTAACACAAACTGTTTCAGATAAGCAGGAAGCTTTTTTTTCAAAGAAGTCAAATAATGCTACAAACTTGTCTGTGTTTTTATTTGTGATTAATTGTGATGAATTAGTTAATTTTTTTTGCAATGTGTTCTTGCCCAAAGCCTACATTTCTGCATGCATGAAGCATTCCCTGTCTGTATTAATGTCTATTATGTAACAATACTGTTGGGAGGCAGACACCTATCGGTCATTACAGAGAGCAGTCAAAAGGGTTTTTTACCGGTGGTTGGGGTACGAGGATTCTACTGCCTATCACACAAACGCCTAGAACTGGGGAAGTTCAAAATGAGTTCAGCACAGTTACTACACATAGTCATAATCAGTGTTAAGAGAACAGAGGATAGTAGCAACACTAACCATTGAGGAACTGGGAATAGAGATATTTGTGGTCACAGACAGGCAGGTCAGTACACTAGAGGGCATATACACATCAGCATAACATAAGGACTAGAAATACTTGTAGTTGTAGACAGTACAGTACTTTAAATCGAAAGAGGCATAGTGAATAGTAAGCAGAGGAGACGCTTAAATGACTCTTTTAATGGGTATCAATATAAAGAAACTGGGTCTATTTGACCCTCAGTAGGCCCAGGAGCCGAACCACATGCACCAATCAGCCTGAACATTATGACCATCTGCCTAATATTGTTTGCCTGTCGAGGCAAAGACTCCACTAGAACTCTAATGGTGTGCTATGGTATCTGGCAATAAGACGTTAGCAGCAGATCCTTTAATTCCTGTAAGTTGCAAGGTGGGGTCTCCATGAATCGAACTTATTTGTCTAGCACATCCCACAGATGCTCAACTGGATTGAGATCTGGGGAATTTGGAGGCCAAGTCAACACCTTGAACTTGTTTTTGTGTAACTCAAACCATTCCTGAACCATTTTTGTCTAGTTGGATTTGTCTAGTTGGATTTGACCACATGGGCCATTCTTCACCCCCGACGTGCTTTAATGAGCCATAGCCGCCCATGAGCCTGTCGCTGGTTCATCACTTTTCCTTCCTTGGACCACTTTTGATAGGTACTGACCACTGTAGACCAGGAATACCCCACAAGAGCTGCAGTTTTGAAGATGTCAAAGTCGCTCACAACCTTACGCTTGCCCATTTGCTCTGCTTCTAACACATCAACTTTGAGGATGAATTGTTCATTTGCTGCCTAATATAATAATTGGTAGAAGGGTGAACTAAAAGAGGATGGAAACCACTGTTGTACTCCACAGATGGGTCATAAATATTGAAGGAGAAGAAGGTACTGTTTAGGAACCATAAACAGATTCAGAATTAGGAAGATGAGAAAATATACAGTTAGGTCCAGAAATGTTTGGGCACGGTCACAACTTTTGTTATTTCAGCTGTTTACCAAAATAAAAGTTACAGTTAAATACTGAATATGAACTCTAAAGTGCAGCTCTTTAATATCTTTTTCAAGGGACCAAAAACAATTGGACAATTGACTCAAAAGCTGTTTCATGGACAGGTGTGGCCTATTCCTTCGTTATTTCTTTATCAATAAAGCAGGTAAAAGGTCTGGAGGTGATTCAAGGTGTGGCATTCGCCTTTGAAAGCTGTTGCTGTGAACCCACAGCATGAGGTCAAAGGAGCTCTCAATGCAAGTGAAACAGGCTGTTCTTAGGCTGCAAAAAAGAAAAAAATCATCAGAGAGATAGCAGGAACATTAGGAGTGGCCAACTCAAAAGTTTGGTACATTCTGAAAAAAGCACTGGTAAGCTCTGCAACAAAAAAAGGCCTGAATGTCCACGGAAGACAATAGTGGTGGATGATCGTAGGATCCTTTTAATGGTAAAGAAAAATCCTTTTATAAACATTAAGCCATGGGAAGAACACTCTCCAGGACGTAGGCAAATCATTATCCAAGTCTACAATAAAGAGAAGGCTTCATGATGGCAAATACAGAAGGTTCAGCAAACCATTCATAAGCCTCAAGAATCGAAAAGACAGATCAGACTTTGCCAAAACAAACATCTAAAAAAGCCAGCCCAGTTCTGGAACAGCATTCTTTGGGCAGGTGAAATTAAGATCAACCTGTATCAGAATGATGGAAAGAAAAAAGTATGGAGAAGGCTTGGAACGGCTCATGATCTAAAGCTGACCACATCATCTGTAAAACATTGTGGAGGCAGTGTGGTGGCATGGGCATGCACGGCTTCCAATGGCACTGGGTCACTAGTGTATATTGATGACGTGACAGAAGCAGCCGGATGAATTCTGAAGTGTATAGGGATATATTGTCTGCTCAGATTCAGTCTAATTCAGCGAAGTTGATTGAATGGCACTTCCTTTTAAAGATGGAAACATACTGCAAAAGCAAGCCAGGAGTTTTTTAAGGCAAAGAAGTGGAATATTCTGCAATGGCAGAATCCATCACCTGATCTCAACTCGATCAGACATAAATTTCACATACTGAAGACAAAACTTAAGGCAGAACAAACAAACTAAAAGAAAGCTGCAATAAAGGCGTGACAAAGCATCACAAAGAAGGAAACCCAGTGCTTGGTGATGTCCATGCATTACAGACATCAAGCAGTCATTGCCTGCAAAGGATTCTTCACAAAGTATTAAGAATACACATTTTATTTATGAATGTGTTGATCTGTTCATTTCATTTGAGTCCCTGAAATATGAGGACTGTTTATGAAAATGGTTACAATTCATTCTAAATGTTTTCATACAATATTTTTGTTCAATCCTTTATATTAAAGCTGAAAGTCTGCACTTCAATTGCATCTTGGTTGTTTCATTTCAAATCCATTGTGGTGGTGTAAAGAGCCAAAATGATGAAAATTGTGTCAGTGTCCAAATATTTCCGGACCTAACTGTATAAAGCTAAGCTTAAGGAGGGGGGAAAAACACATTATTAGATGTGCCAAAGCATACACGGAAGAGAAAATTGCCAGGCTAACGAAAAAAGTAAACAAGAAATATTTTGATTAAAGATGAATGAAGGGAGTTATATAATTGAGGATAAGGATCTAGTTGAGTGCATAAATAAATACTTTTGTTCAATTTTTACAGAGGAAGGTGAGGGGACATGAACTTAGAAGGGAAAACACACTTTTTTGTATGTTTACAGTGGAAAAAGTTCTACTTGAACTATCCAAAGTAAAATCAGACAATTCTATGGGAACCAATGGGTTATATCCAAAGTTATTAAACGAGTTTTGGAGTGTTCTGGCAACACCGTTTAATACCAGGCTTATTTAACCAGTCGCTATTGACAAAAGTAGTTCCAGAAGATTAGAAGTTTGCAATTGTAGCACAGATTCACTAAAAAGGTAGCATGGAAGACCTTGCCACACTCAGACCAATAAGTCTTATTTGGGAAATTAATTAAAACTATGCAAAAGGAAAGGATTGCTAAGTAAATGGTTTGCAAGATCAGAAACATGTGTTTATTACAAGGAGATGTTGTCAAATTGACGTAATTTAACTTATTTTGATTTTGTATATGTTTTTTAGTTCTTAATGGTAAGTTGTGTCTTTCTGCACATAATACAAATGTTTACAACAAGGTAGACATTTCTGGTGGAACAAGCCAAGGGCAAGCGCTTTAGGTGAATTAGAAGAATGGTCAAGAATGTGGCAGATGCACTTAAATGTTAATAAATATAAATTATGCATTTGGGGCATAGAAATCCTAAAGCAGAATATAGTTTCTTGGCACTTAGAGGTAAGCAGGGAATGCAATAAACCTTCGGAAAAGAGAAGCAGGATGCTGGGTTCCACTTTACAGATCACCACTCTCTTACAGGCCTCATCTAGAGTTTTAAGAAAGCCCCAGAGGCCAAAGTGAACACTGTACACAGAGGCCAAGCTGAAGTGAATGGCCTGTTAGAAACCATGTGGTGTAGTGGAAGCAGGGATTGGGCAACATTGTGGCATTTTTACTTGAGGTTAGCAGGAGCTTTAACATTGTCCCTCTCTCCCTCCCTGTTTTTCGGTTATTGTGGTGAATTTTTTGGAGACGGTTTGTCAGTGGTGAACCTCAGTAAGTTGGTGTATTATTTTTTCCCTAGGGCAGGGTCCCTTTGGAAATGTAATGTGATTATAGTCTAACATATACATTCGATGACTTTCCTGTCACATAATTGACATGTCATGCCTGGTAGCAAAGATTAAGATCCACCAACTTCAACCTGTGTATCCTAGCAACCGCTTCTAACACCTATGGAAAAAATTGTATGTGGTGATTCATTTCTATGATTTATAAAATTAGATTTATGCATTATGGGAAACTGCAGTGAGCCTTTTCTTTAAGAAGCACTTGGTAGCCCTACATAATGCTTAATTTATTCTTGAGATGTATTGAAAGTCACTGATCGAGCTATACATTAATTGAGGCCTGTTTGGCCCCTCTTGCCAATTATTATTGCCAGGGCTGGTGACCGGTAATGCACAGTGGCGTCCGCAATTAGATGTGTAATCTCTCACTTTACTGAAGAAAGCCCAGTTCTCGTTATTTTTTTCAAAATCAGCAGCCATTTAACATTTATATATAGCATCACTGATTGTATATGTCACATGTACCACATCTGATATCCCTACAGCTTTCATCAGTGCAGACTCTGCACGTTCCAGGAAAGAATGACATAGTGAAAAATTGTTTCAAACTTTTCCTGGAAAGTAATTTAGAGGAACTTAATTCTTGTTTCCTTAGTCCTTTGATATATGTCTTCTTGTCATGAATTACAACCTGTGTAAAGGGAATTGTAACACCGGGCTTTTAGTTATTCATGTCTGGTTCCAACATGTGTTGCTTAAATAATTGAAATATTAAGTATTTTCCACTAAAACACATAGCATGCAGGTTGCTTCATGTGTATGATCTTAAATGTGAATGATTTTAATTAAAAGGCTGTGTGGTCTCTGTCAGCTGTATGATTTGGCCTGCTGACTGCGACTGCTAATCAAAACTTGGACAGCAATTAATTATGCCAGAACAAGATAAAACTCCATAAGCAAAAAACTTCTATCCAACTGCTCTGTAACTGCCAGACGTCAAGGTTTTTCTTATTATTATACATTTAGGGAAAGTAAAAAGTAGTCAGACAGTGGTTGCCAAGTGCTTCTTTAGATGATGTTTGCCAATGAAAGAATAAACAACGAGTTTTAGCTAAATAAAAGTGACAGTGGTTTAACTGATCACTCCAGGCAATTGCCCTCTGTAGTATTTTCCACTAAATTTAACATCTACAAAGATGTTGAAAGTGGAAGAGATTTAATCTGATCCAAAAGCATCTGATGACAAGATCTAAATGCAGCGGCAACTGAAAAATATCCTCTGAAAATAAATTCATTGTTTGATTTGTATTTCTCATGCAAAACACATACTCAGATTTTTGTACCGTTACAAGCTTTATCGACTGTTGGTCTAAGCTTGTGTCCTCTGAGTGATATAAACTGTCAGGAGTGATCTACTGACAGGCTAGACAGGCTACTGACCGACATTGCTACTGTGCAAATAAAAATCAGGTAGAACTTGAGTGTTATGTCCACAAAAAGTAACGTAAAAGGGACTGGACAATGTAAACAGTCTTTTCTTAAGCAGTAATAAACGTGTGTCATTTCCAAACAACTCTATAGTCGGTCTTGTTAACCTGTCAATTATCTAATCCTCTGCTTCTCAGCCTTTGGGCCGAGGAAACACTTGGTCCTGCTATATATACTTGAAGTCCTCGGTTAGGTCCACTGCTACACTTGAAAGAAAGGCTTGAAACGGGTTTTTGTGTGAGCTGCACAATCTCACACTTATCACTCACTACCCTAGCATATGGCTGTTGGGTGGAGGGTCTTTTTTGTTGATACCAGTCATGGGCTGGGGTCTGCTATGTCACAAATATTTTACTCAAACGCTTACTAGCACAATTTATTGTATTTTTGGAGGGGGAGTTGTGTAATTATGATATGATATTACACTGAAAATGTCTCAGTGGAGCTGGGTTCCTGAACACATGTTTTCCTGGGAGCTTTTGACCACCACCCTTCCTCGAAGACTTGAATGCTCCCCCCTCCTTTGAGTGAAGGCTGATCAAGAAAATCCAGCCCTTTTTTTAGGCTTTGACATGAAGAGAAGAAATGAACTGTGTATCCTCACAAGGGGGGTGCAGTCCTAGTAGGGGATGATTTCCACTGTGACCTTTTCACTTTGGATCACAGAAAATGGGCAAAAGCACAAGATACCCCAGGCTTCATTAAATAATAAAAAAAAATCATAATGTTCTCTAATCTATGTAATGAAACTATTGGATATAGCATCTAGATTGGCCTGTAATAGTTTGGCACTGAGACCTTAGCTTGTCAGTGACCAGGTGGCCACGTGTGCCAGAATGCTTGTGACAGCCCCTAAATCCAATGAGCTGTCCCATTTCATGGACACTGCTGGACCAGGACCTAGGCATGTCTGGAATAAAAAAACTATAACACCAACTGACACTGGCATCGGCAAATCAGTGAAGATAACACTATAATGTGTGTTATAAGGGCAACCAGGACACTGCAAGCCGCTCCAAGACAGTGGGGAGGATCTCTAGGTCATGTCACCAAACTGTCCTGCATATAAATCCAGATTTTGCCACTCTAGCCCACTGCCCTCCTGAGCTCTACTTCTGTCTCACTTTTCTGTGCTACTGTGCATGTGCACAATTCTATGATGCGCAGTATGTATTCTCTGGAGTCTTGGAGAGTTTGCAGAGTCTGCGTGTGTTAGCATATGTTGTAAGCCTGTGTTAGTACATGGTGTTAGCATGTATGTGAGAGTGCGTCTGTGGGTAGGTGTTAGCATAAGTAAGTGTGTTAGCTTATGGAGTCAGCATGTGTGTGTTAGTGTATCGTGTAAGTGTATGTCGGATGGTGTTATAGTGACAGGTGTGAGCGTAGGGTTAGTGGTGTGAGAGAGAGGAGGGAGATAGTGTGTATGTATTAATGTGTAAGTGTATGATGTAAGCTTGATTGGGTGTTAAAGTAAGTTTGCATGTTAGCATTAGCATGTCTTTTTGTTATGGGGAGAGAGAAATACTACACCTAGGCCCAACTAACCCTAGGCTCACCTCATGTCTGAGGCCCACTGCTGTTTTTTTAGAATAATGAAATGGTCCTGCTCTTGTGAGCTTACAGTGTAGTTGATTTTCATAAATCAATTTGAATAAAAAGGCAAATGGTACAATATATTAGTTAATAAAAAGTGAATATGAAATAATATGAAAAGTTGCAAATATGCAGGTGTTTCATCAAACACGATTTAGAAAAGTGAACCCTCTACGAGATCCTGTTTTGTGTGCTTCATAATTCAAGCAGGTCTTGTAAACTGTTACATTTTGAAGTGCAAACATATATCAATACATTTATGGGGAAAGAAACACTACCTTACATTTTTCCATTAGCAGATGTGCTTTAAAATAACTACATTCTCAGAAGCATTTTTATGACTTTTTTTAGGAAATACAACAGTAGCCATACAAGGTTACAACTATTTGGCTAGGGGGACAAGATATAACTTGTTAATGCCAAATCAGTAAACTCGTCATAAAAAGCCAGCTCTTAACGCTGAATGATGAGAGTACCTGGGAACTTCCCAGGCTAGGCCACCGGAACTCTCCCTCTTCTGGTGGCGTGGCTTTGCAGAGTCAGGCAAATCAGAGGGCCTGCCGTGTGGAGGCAAGCTAGGCCCAGACACCATTAAATTAACCATGAACAGGGGAGGAGGGAGGGGAATAGGCATGGCCAAACACAGAGAGTTCCCATGTATCATGATGAGTATATTTGGGGGTTGTGTCTCCCAAGATAAAGAAATATGTTGCTAACTCCACAATTTTGAGTTCCAAATCTTGGCACATTTCATGGCTGGCTGCACAAAATATGCTACATCAATGGCCATCTAAAATTTGATAGAAACAGCATATGTATATGTTATGAAACAAGGTTTGTGGGCACTGTTTTCCCTATTTAAAATAAATTATTCACATACCTAAAGGGTATATTGTACAGACTAAACTAATTAATGTTTGTGACACAATTAACTAAAAGCTAAATATAATTACCTAAACTAAACTAAAGCTATTTAACTAGTACCATACTGATTATACAAATGACTGATCATTAAAATAATTAGGTGCTGTGAGCTGGCTGATCAAAAAACTAAAGTGTTTTATCAAGCCTTTATCTTTCAATACGAACATCAGGTAATGAGATACTAGAGAAAACAGGCAGCTGCCCTTAAGGTGACCACAATCAGGCCATCTCTAGATATCTGACTTTCACATAATGAGCCATTTAGACCTTATCCATCAATCTTATAATCACAAAATAGACCACCACACTTATAACTACAAAAAGAGAATGGCTAAGGCACCATTGCCCCAATACATGCTTTGCCGCTTACATATGCAGCTTCGTCAAGGAGGTGTAAAAGGTAAGATGATGCTTTCCCATGTATGTAAAGACTGAGAACCTTCTGGATATAGGACTTCACACACCTAGTAAGCATGTAACTGATTGATTTAATCAGAGGTGGCACAAACCTGTATCGACTCCTTATAACTGCATCACATAAAACAATTAATGCATAATGTCCGTTATGTTGTGATGAAAACGTAATAAATTATTCCTGTCTATCAATGTCTATTATATACATTGTAACCTCATATTAAAAAAAACATATTAGCAAATGCTCTGAAAAATACCCCTCGTCTAATAATCCTCTAATAGGTCTGACTATGAGACGAAGATCCAGATCCCCCACAACGCTGCAGGGGACCTGGATCCTCCTGCCCCCCCCAACTTACCGGTGCTTCTGACTCCCGGTGTGTAGATGTCTACGTGATTCAGAGTTCCACTCACCGGGAATTCTCTCTGACAGCCGGGGAAGGTCTGCGCGATGGACGCAGACAACCCCCGCTGCTAACCACACCTCCTTCCGGCTGCAGCGGAAGTTGCCTATGCAAATCGCGTAGACGTCTACACGCTGCCCGGACAACACACCGGGAGTCAGAAGCGTCGGTAACTTTTTTTTTTTGGGGGGGGTGTCAAATGGGGGCATAACGCATTTCTGAAATACCTTATACCTCCCTATATGCCACTCTGCCCCATAATATGCCTTTTAACCCCCTAAATGCCAGAGTGGCATATAGGGGTATAAGGCATTTCTGAAGGCAGAGTGGCACATAGGGGGTCAAAAGGCATATCATGGGGCACAGTGGCATATAGTTGGTTTAAGGCATTTATGGGGCAGAGTGACAAGCCTGGGGGCAGATGTGCATAACTGGGGGGCAGGTTGGAAAATAAAAGGAATTAAAAACAAAATATTTTTCTCAATCATAGCTTTTATTAAAAAAAATAGTTTACATAGTTTACATGAATTAACATTTACTGGTAAAACTTTTTTCCTATAGGGTCGTATTATATTCAGGCTTTTTCTTTTTTTTCCTAAATTAATACTCAGATTTTGGGGGTCGTCTTATAATCGAGCAAATACGGTATTTGTTATTATTGCGAGATAATAACATTTGCCTTTAGATAAGTTATTTGCAGATGGCTAATATTTTTACTTGGCATCGTTTGTAAAGAAGTTCTTGTTACTTTTGTATTTATTTTACCATGTTTTGCCAGAATCTGAAATGGACTTCAGTTCTAGGATGTCCATAGTCAGGAGAAGTTCTGCCGACCCACAGGTCATTATTTAGTTGCATAAATACCAGGGAACATTTATGATATCCTCTCAGTGTAATGACCAACATGCAAATACACTTTAAACATGCAAGCCAAGAATTAATACATGCAACCCAGTTTTGTTTTGGTAATTTATACAAAAACCTAAATACTTATACATTAACACTAAAACTATATTATAGTTGTAGTATACCAGGTCTAACTGAAAATAAATATTTTTAATTTGGCTGCACAGAAACCCCAGAAAGTTAAAGCATAAGGGTCCATGGTCATATGGCTTCATGTTGTGTGGGGCTAAAAAAGCATTAGATCAGGGCAGCCAGGGCTGGCCCTACCATGGAGCAGAGTGGGGCAATTGCCCCGGGCGGCACTTTTTCCGCCCCAAGCTCCTTTTTTTTTTATTTTTATTTTTTAAGCGGACGAGAGAGAGGGGCGCCAAGTGGTTTTCGCTGGTGTCGTTGTGGGGGGGGGGCATTATGTCTTGGGCTGGCCCTGAAGGCATCCCTGGCCTGGCCATTGGGCACATGTGCCTCCTGCGACTTTCTATGTCTGTGAACCTGAACCAATGCATTGATGTGTGGCTGCATGTATAACATGCTGTCGTGTGTATCCAGCATGTAGCCACAATCATGTTATTTATCAGCCACTGGCCTTAAAGTGCAAATGCCAATATTTATCCCCACTCTGCCCCTTGATCTGAGATATGTAAACTTGAATTTGTCACTAGGGCTGAGATCAGACAGAAGACAGACTCACACATTTAAAAATAAAACTGAATAGGAGGTTAATTTGTAAGAGGTTTTTATAAAATATTGGTTAGTTTTAAAAGACTATTTAATCCAGCTTTCCATGCGGTGATGTATATTTAATACAAAATGGTATATGATGTTACATGTCTGTAAGGTGTATGGCAAATCAATTATAATCAAGATAGTTGTTCAGCTAATGCAGCACTGTTTCTCCTTGTGTAACAATAGTACAGGTCATTATAACAATTAAGAACAGTCTCCAGATGTTTGGATAAAAAAACCTGTATGCTTTATTTCCAAATTAAGCCATTTCATGCTGTTCTAACCCACAGTCTCTTAAACATCTCTGACCACTAGTTTCCTATTTTTTCCCTATGAAACAGGGTAAATTCAGTGTCTTGTCTCTGATTAAATCTGCATATGAAATTGCACAAGTCTCAACATTGACATACAAAGTAAATGTTCACACTTACACAAGCAATAATTTATCACAACTTGGCTTTTCCCAACTATAAATGTAGTTCTCCTTCTTAGAGTTACACGCATGTGTTCAGATAGGCCACGATATATATTTCAGGCAATTCTAGACTTTTGTTGCCTTCCATGTTTTTACAAAATAATATTAAAGGTCATTTTAAAGACTAGGTATCAGCAAAAGTTGGAGAAGAGGGGGGCATAAAACGCTTGGAAGTAAGAGCTTTGTAAGATTGTGCATGGACAAAGGTAGGTGGTGCTACCATTAAGCCTGTCCGTCCTGCTAACACAATTATACTCAGGGGTCAGGGGTTTCCAACCCGTTATTCAAGGCGTGCTAACAGGACATGATTTAGTAATTCTATTCAAATAGGGTGGTTTATAAAACATTGAGCTGCGTATTAATTTAACTGTGTGTCTTCCACCCCTTCTACTGCGAGGACACTCACAAGAATGCACAGTGCTAGTTACAGCAAGCTGTAGTGGTTGTGCTCTCAAGACATAGTGTATGTGAGCCAGTTGGCGACATCAAAGATCTCCCATGTATCCAGCCAAATGACAGCACGCATCGGGGATCTTGATTGGCTAAGAGGGCGATCAGCCCCTAGTTTTGTAGCAGAGGAGCCACCATTCCCCACTCCCAGACCTCCCACTCTGAGCCTGGTCACCTAGGCCAGAATATGACATTGAACATTAGTATGTTAAAGGACTGTGTTGGGATGCCTAGGATCTGCTATGGGTTTTTAATATTGTTTTTTGTCTACTGAACTTCCCACAAGTTGCAGAGAATGTTGGCTTTTATACAGCAACAGTCTTGACAAACTATGACATTTATGACTAGCCTAACTTCTCGGTTTGCTTCAGCTTCGGGAATTGTATATTTGTACAAGAAAAGCTTAAGTTTATTGTGTGTCTGCCTAATGAGACAAATAATAAAATGGATGAGAACTTACTGAAATAAAAGCCCCGGTCTCCACATACAAATTGAAGAGCGTCCACTAACTCTGCTCCACAAAGTGTCTCAGGACCTGCAGCTACGGAATGGGTCAACGTAAGTAGACACAAAGCCACGTAGAAGAAATGAATATAGGACATTGTCTGCATATGCACCTGTCAAAGAAAACATATAGATTAGTATTATAAGAACTATAGTTCTTAAATGGCAAGAAACATTTAGCAGCTGGTTGATGATACATCATATCATTGTGATGCGGTCGGCTATAACTGGGTTGCATACAGATTCTCATTTTTAGCTACACAAATTGTTGTTATTAAGACTAAAAAATATCACATCAAATTAAACTGGGTTACCTACACCTGTCAATTATATTGCCCCAAAATTTGACATAACGTTGTTTATCTCATAAATGTAAAGAAGTCAGGTATGAATTACCAGACAATATTTAACGTATACAAGCGCAGAATAAGTGATACATACAATGTGCACATAAATAGAAGTAATTAAATACTTCCTTGTAGGGTAGCATTACTATTTGAGAGAGACATTAGAATGTATGTTATTTAATTTTTAGTGGAAACTCGGCAATCAGATATAATTGCATGGCCAGCTGTAGTAGCCTGATTCTTTATAAGAAGTTGGGACATTTGCTGAAACAAATACTGCTTTAAGGCAATGAAGTTCCTTTAAGAAATGTGATTTTTTCCAGAAAAAAATGCTAATAAATAGATATTAGCAATAAATGAATGCAATGTTTTGGAGGTTAATGTGCTCTCTGTACGGTCAGCCTTGTTCTTTTACATTGGAACTGAGCAAGATGAATGGATGGTTTCCTTCAGATTACTCAGCAGTAAATCAGCACTGCCATTATCAAAGGAATGCTAGGGTTGTATACATGGAACAATCATGGTGCTAAGTGGTGCTATCAACAGGAACACTGGTTGCTACAGCCACAGTTTACTAATTACAACCAGTATTGCTTTTAATAGATAACTCTGTAATAATTTAAGATAAATAAAATCGTTAAATCCCACAGAATTTTGGGTGTTATAGTGTGATTCCTGCATTTAGCCAATACCATGGTACAGCAAAGCTCCATCAAGTACTTATGGAGTTAAAAGAAGCCAACTGTTTCAGCACTCATGCAGCATTCCTAAGATATCTATCATGCTAAAACAGTAATTTCTACTTAACGCCATGCAATCCTGGCGAACAAATAAACTGTACAATATGAAAAAAATATTTCTTTATAATCATTACATTATGTCACTTTTGTGCTAGCTTAAAAAATAATGCAATTGGACGCATTGCTTGTTTTGCGGATTGGGCCTTGGGTATATACAGTTGATTGCTCCAAGCGCTCTAGGTAATTCCCACCACAACTTCACAAGGAAAAAAAAAAAAACACATCAGCTTATGAAAAAACTTTTTCTTTGCTGGGAAAGGAAAGTTGAAGGAAAGCCAGTAGCTAGAAGGAAGGTCACTTAAATCAATCTAAGAAAATATCCCCCAAATAGTTTTTAAATACACAAGATAAAACAATGGAAAATAAAACCCTTGGAACCTATACAGAGTATAAACCCCTGGATCCTCAGAATGCATTTCTCACATTTTAACCCACATATTGATGATGCATTACAATTGTCAATGTATATATGAACCAGGGAAGTATGACATAATAGCATTAAAAACATATCTTTATTCTGCATGCTTTATAAAATATAACATGCCATTTTGGGAGCAAAATCACTATTTTCTGGTAAATGCTTTAGCTTGCAAAATCTTCAAAAACTGTTCAAAATATTATTGCTATAATACTGAAAAGCTGAGCAATAGCTTATAATATCATCTAAACATACTTAAGATCATAGTTTTAAAAACATGTACAAAACTCTCTAAATGCAAGTTTACTGAGATAATAAATGGTGTGCCAATCATAGAAAAAAGACATAGAAACTGAAATAAAAGTATTTGAGTGTGAGCAGAAGTGTTATTGAACAGGTGTAATGCAAACATATGTAATAAAAATGCATGCACATGTGAGAAATGCATTTCAAAAGTTAAAGATTGTAAAGTATTAGTAAGTGCTTTACAATGCAAAAAATCAGCAGTTCTACAATATATTGTACCCATTCATAGTTATCTAAAGATGACACCAATAAAAGCAGACTTTCCAAAAAATGCACATTCAGCATTTTATCAGACTGTCAGACCCAAAGCTATTTGACAGCTGAGAACAGAATAAGGCATTTTACACATTAAATGCAAAACAAAACATTTGAAGTCGCAAAATAATCAGAAGAATAAAATAAAAAGTTACCTTTAAGAAATCACAAAAGTAGCACTTAAATAATTGTGTTGAAAGATTGTTGTTGTTGATTTCCATAGCTTCTTTAAGTACAGGGTCTGGAAATGAGATTGTCAGCTGATAATATGAACAAAAAGGGAATCCAGGAAGATGTTCAGAGCAATGCAACATTTCAATATTGTGGACTTCGCTCCATTGGGTAGGCACTATCTGCTCTGATTTTAGCAGTGACAGACAGATTTAGCAAACAGGAGAGAGATTTAGAGAAAATCCTCACATTTATCTACATTTACACAGACACTGTAGACAGGAAACAGCTGGGAGAACATTTGCTTTCTCTCTCTCTCCCTCTTCTGGCAAAGTTTTTCAATAAGGTCTGTTTTGGGCATTGAGACAGATATCATCATACCTTTGCATTTCAAGACTGAATCACTGCAGCATATTAATGTAAAAGAATGCATATTAGTGACAGTAAAAAAAAAATGCCTGCAGCTCTTTCTGGATACAGTTATTTTGCTCATATACCTTCTATATGAAAGAAGCATGCTGTAGGGTGTTCTGATCATAATGCATTGTCAGTGTCCTAACTTGAAACCAAAGGAGGAGGAGGAATATATGAATGAATATATATATATATATATATATATATATATATATATATATATATATATATATATATATATATGTGTGTGTGTGTGTGTGTGTGTGTGTGTGTGTGTGTAAAAATATACTGTATATATAAGGAGATTATTTTTTATTTATAAAGCACCAACAATTTACATGGTGCTTCTTCCCAAATACATATATATACCTACATATATATACAGTGTATATATATATATATATATATATATATATATATATATATAAATATACAAACACACATATATATATATATAAAGTGAGATTATGTAATTGTATATACCACTTTTTCCACTTCCTTGTTTCTTAATAAATGCAAAAGTAATTAGCTGCCATGTTAAATTACATTACTTCCCGTCAGCAGTGCATGCATTAGTATTATTATTATAAGAAAGGGTAAACCTCTGACGGATACAGGATTCAATTCCGTATTTGAAAGAAAATATGCATTGTATAAATAATACCAGCTGGCCAGCTACATGCTCTCACTGGTTGTGATGTCATCCAAATCCCTTAACTGAGTTAGTGGTATAAAACATTCTCCAACTCAGCTGTTTTTCTATTTATATTGCGCAGTAAACGGCTTTTCAATGTTTAACCATTGAGTTATATAATTTTATAGTTGAATTGTGGAAATGTTCCTGAAGTCTTAGAATTAGGGAATAAATGACTTTCTTTAAAGCTACTGTGTAGAGTGCAGCTGTGCCCCTTTTATATGGCAGTCGTCTGGTGAAATGGTTTAAAGGGATATTGTGTCTAAATTGCAGTTTGTCTTGCAAGGCCATGCAACTTTCAAAATCTTACCTGTATGGAAGAGTTTCTCTATTTCTTGCAACCTGAGATCTTAGTAGTTAATTATTTGTTTTGCAGTCTGAAAATAGGGAAAATTGTCAACTTACTTTTGGCAATATTTCCTTAGTAGGAAGTTGTGATAGGAAAAACAATTCCAGGTAAGTTAAGAGTGCAAAGGAATCACCCAGCCCATTTTGAAAAAAAGGGTGGGAGCCTTTATTATCGTATTGCAATGGACTATTTCTGTTGTAAGCTGTTGCTGTTAAATTTAGTGATGACACTATTTATGCCATACAGTGATGGAAGCTAGACCATGGGTCAATGTTAAGACATTGTTTCATAAAGTGCCATCAAATTCCACAGCGCAGTACTATGGATAACAAATAGTAAATAACATAATAATTCGACTTATAGAAACAAGAGGTAAGGAAGGTGCTGCTCAAAAAGCCTACAACCTAGAAGGACTTTGGGTGAATCAGACAACAGGTAAAAGTGTGACTGTTAGAGAAGCACCAGTACTAAAGAAGTGGGTCACTAAAGAAAAAACTTTAGCCTTGATGACATCTTGTTTACACAGTTGTGCTGCCAGCCATGCATATTTTGTTTTATATTTTTCTTGGCATAAAATGACATAAGAATACATTGTCTTTTACACATGGGCATAAGGGGATAACACTATAAGGATATTAGCCACTAGTTCAATATGAGCTCACGCACCAAGTGTTAACTTGAATGCTGCCAGCCATGGGCAATTTCTTTTTTTTTATGGAGTTGAAATGCATTATTTAGCTTGGATCACTGAATCTGAATTTATTTCTAAATGAACTTTAGAAATCTAATCTGAAAAAATAATGGCAGAATTCAAACATAAGTGCAAATCTGAACAGCAAATAGGATAAATTTGATTAATCATAGCGTCATTTTTTCTCTGTATGTGGGCCTGTTTCCTGCAGATGTAATGCAAAACTGCAGTAGGAAATGAAAGTCAGACTAAAACCAGACCTTCAAATGTAATATTAGATAGATGGATGATATGGTTTTCCTAATAATGAAATCATCAACTAGAGACTGGGCTTCTGGAATCCAGAGCATCAAGAAAAGAGGCATCATATTTAAAAATAAAGTGGATGATTTACTCATGGGTTATATCCAGACAACTAAGTCTGGTTGTAAAGAGGCCAAAGGTTTTCTTAATTATTGACCTTGTCCTTGGGTGAGCCTTATTGTACCTGTGCTGGAGGCAAGACAGAAAATGCATTGGTAATATTTGTGTTAGCATCACGAACCAACTGGGTATTAATGTAATTATTGTTTTTATAGAACACACATATATATATATGTCAGGAACCAGGAGGCAGGGACGGCCTGAGTCCTTCCTTGTAGTGGAGGTGGATAAATATTGTCCAAATCCATGGGGAAGCATGTAGTAAAGAGTAAAGATACTTCAAAGGTGTGAGAACCTGATACATGGAAATAAAGTATAAGGAAAAAAACATGGTCACAAAAACATGGTCACAAAATCAAACAATGTTATAAATGTATACCCCAATATAGTATAAAATATTAGTAAACACAAGTATTAAAGAGAAACAGGCAGATTATTTTAGCACTGCTTTCTGGTTTTATGTCATCTCCTGCCTGATATTGGAACTGCATGTCCACTGCACATACAATCCAGTGATACCACAACCATAATTAGAGGAGGGTGAGAACCCCAGGTCGAGGCTGCATAGAAGCTGTTTTCTGCTTTTACATGATTGTTTGTATTTCATATAATATTATAGGAGATGCCACTATACTTGTGAGTGTATTTTTACTTTATATATTGCACTATTTGTATATATTTTTTTATTTTTGGATAAGCCTTTCTGATA
Source organism: Spea bombifrons (assembly GCF_027358695.1). Taxonomy (NCBI): domain Eukaryota; kingdom Metazoa; phylum Chordata; class Amphibia; order Anura; family Pelobatidae; genus Spea; species Spea bombifrons. Next base: position 39,444,129 of record NC_071090.1, read on the forward strand.
TATATACAGTGGGGCAAAAAAGTATTTAGTCAGCCACCAATTGTGCAAGTTCTCCCTCTTGAAAAGCTGAGAGAGGCCTATAATTTTCACCATAAGTACACTTCAACTATGAGAGACAGAATGGGGGGACAGAATACAGGAAATCACATTGTAGGATTTCTAATGAATTCATTGGTAAATTCCTTGGTAAAATAAGTATTTGGTCACCTACAAACAAGCAAGATATCTGGCTCTCACAGACGTGTAACATCTTCTTTAAGAGTCTCCTCTGTCCTCCACTCGTTACCTGTATTAATGGCACCTGTTTGAACTTGTTATCAGTATAAAAGACACCTGTCCACAACCTCAAACAGTCACACTCCAAACCCCACTATGGCCAAGACCAAAGAGCTGTCGAAGGACACCAGGAACAAAATTGTAGACCTGCACCAGGCTGGGAAGACTGAATCTGCAATAGGCAAGCAGCATGGTGTGAAGAAATCAACTGTGGGAGCAATTATTCGAAAATGGAAGACATGCAGGACCACTGATAATCTCCCTCGATCTGGGGCTCCACGCACGATCTCACCCCGTTGTGTCAAAATGATCACAAGAACGGTGAGTAAAAATCCCAGAATCACACTGGGGGACCTAGTGAATGACCTGCAGAGAGCTGGGAGCAAAGTAACAAAGGCTACCATCAGTAACACACAACCCAGCCAGGAACTCAAATCATGCAGTACCAGACGTGTCCCCCTGCTTAAGACTGTCCAGGCCCGTCTGAAGCTTGCTAGAGAGCATTTGGATGATCCAGAAGAGGATTGGGCGAATGTCATATGGTCAGATGAAACCAAGGTAGAACTTTTTGGTAGAAACTCAACTCGTCGTGTTTGGAGGAGAAAGAATGCTGAGTTGCATCCAAAGAACACCATACCTACGGTGAAGCATGGGGGTGGAAACATCATCCTTTGGGGCTATTTTTCTGCAAAGGGACCAGGACGACTGATCCGTGTAAAGGAAAGAATGAATGGGGCCATATATCGTGAGATTTTGAGTTAAAACCTCCTTCCATCAGCAAGGCCATTGAAGATGAAACGTGGCTGGGTCTTTCAGCATGACAATGATCCCAAACACACCACCCGAGCAACGAAGGAGTGGCTTCGTAAGAAGCATTTCAAGGTCCTGGAGTGGCCTAGCCAGTCACCAGATCTCAACCCCAATAGAAAACCTTTGGAGGGAGTTGAAAGTCCGTGTTGCCCAGCGACAGCCCCAAAACATCACTGCTCTAGAGGAGATCTGCATGGAGAAATGGTCCAAAATACCAGCAACAGTGTGTGAAAACCTTGTGAAGACTTACAGAAAACGTTTGACCTCTGTCATTGCCAACAAAGGGTAAATAACAAAGTATTGATATGAACTTTTGTTATTGACGAAATACTTATTTTCCACCATAATTTGCAAATAAATACTTTAAAAATAAAACAATGTGATTTTATGGACTTTGTTGTCTCATTCTGTCTCTCATAGTTGAAGTGTACCTATGGTGAAAATTACAGGCCTCTCTCTTCTTTGTAAGTGGGAGAACTTGCACAATTGGCTGACTAAATAATTTTTGCCCCACTGTATATATATATATATATATATGTATATATATATATATATATAATCTGAAAGTAGTAAAGCCAGCACGGTCTTCAGTAGTGCTTCATTTTTATTTGAAAGATGCTAAAATGTGAACGTTTCAGTCCACCTCGTGGACTTTACTCCTAAAGAAGGCCAACATAATGTTGAAAGCAGTCATCACAGATGGTTGGCAACTACATCTCTATGAGCACCAAACTGAGGTGGTGTTATCATGGTCGCAGCCATATCTTAGACAGCTGGTTGTCCAACCTATAACAGATACTATTATTTACATTTTGTGTCAATGGCCAGTCATAGGATATTATCAACTACTTAACATCCTTTGTGAAGTTGATTACTAGCAGGATTGAGATCCAAATGCCAGGTGTACCTCTATACCATAGTTAAGTTTTGTAGGTAGTTGAAAGATGGGGATGGGCTTTGTGCTGTTGGTGATTGATGAATATCTGTCCTGTACAGATATAATGTTATGTGAAAGAAATTATGCATTTATACATATGATTGAAGTGATTAGAACAGGGGGATGCATAAGAAGGTATGGGTGTGCAAGAGTTAACATGGAATGTGTTATTCTGGTGAATGAAAGATGGTTAAGTTGTTTCTTGGGCAGGGTTTTTTGTTTTGCTACATGGTATCAAGTAATCCTGGATCATTGTTTTGCTTTTATTTAGTGTTTTTGTTTTAACTGTTGGTATTGTTTTCTCTAATGCACATGAGTAAACAGCTTTATCCTTGGGTTATCTATATAAGGCCTTATTTTCATTGCAAATTCTGTGTAGCCTCAATTGGAAAACATGTCTGATAATGTAAAATGTCAATTGTAATACACTCTTACATTCTTGTGGATGTCTTACGTGTCTTTGAACCTATTGGAGAACCAATAACTGATGATGGATTTTATATTATTAACTTTGTAAGGCACTCAATTTCGGTCTAAAATGGTCATAGGGCCCATAGGGCAAATGCCTGGTAGATTGGGTTGATGTTTTTGCCCCAGTGAGTCTTTTGTTCTAGACCTGCCCAGATGCCTCTAATGTTTCTTCTGTGGCATTGTGTATTTAACAAAAAATGGAATATGTTCCCAATACAGTTAGCGTGGACTTTGAAACTAAGATCTTTTCCGTGAATTTTATCTGACTACTTTGCATCATGTTGTTTCTCGCTGTTACTTGATGTACTGTAACATTATCTCCCCTCAGTGCCAATAACTTGTTTTCATGCACCAGCCCCTATATATTTTTCTTAATTAGAGGAATATACCTTATTTTTTTATATATATTCTGTGTACTGGTGCTATATTTTCCCCACAGGGCAGTAATTTTGGGGATTCATGTGTAATGCTCATTTATACTGCTTTAGGACTTCATTCTCATTTATATTTATTGCTATTAGAGTATCTCATTGCTCTTCATACTGTAATTGCTCTTATCTCTGCATTCTATCTCATTGCTCTATATTGCTGTCCACTCTTTGCCCTGTATACTGCGTCATTGCTCTCTATTACAGTGGAGGCTCTTGCATCTGGATTCCATCTCATAGATCTATATTACTTTCAGCTCTTATCTATGCATGTGACTGCTCTGTGTCCGCTTCAGTTAATCGTTATGTTACAGCTCACTGCATTACGTTAGTGTCAGCTTATATCTCAGTATGGCATGACTACTCAAACACATTTTCTTGTGGAATCCCATCGTACTATATATGACAAGTAGTATTGTCGCTGTTTTTTCTCCATTGTATCTGTGGCTTTTTAGTAGCTTATTGTGGTTCTCACATAACAAGTGAAAAGAAATCACATACGTACCAAATCTTCATGTCTGGGAATGCTTATTAGGAAACCATGAACTTTACATAGAAAAAAAAAATATTTCCAAGTATTACTTGGAATTTTCAGTAAACCGATTGTTACAAGCAGCTCTGTAAAATGTTTCATATAGAAAAAAAAAATGCAGGATACAGGGATCCTGTGGGACTTCATGTTCAAGGGAAAAAAATTACAGGGCTCTTCCTTGGAAAGTATCAAAAGACAGGAAATCCAGTCACTGACAGTTTTGCTCTACTTCAGTAATGAGATCCTCATTTTATTTTTCAATACTGTGAAAAAGTATTTGCCCCTTCCTGATTTCTTCTATTTTTCCATATTTGTCACACTTTAATGTTTCAGATAATCAAACTAATTTTAATACGAAATGTAGTTTCGTGTTATGTTTATGTAAAAAATAGGACCATGAAATCATGATTTAAAAACTGCATTTTGTATTATTGAATCGACCAATCAACCAAATGTAATTGATAATTGGGTTTAACGTTCACTAGACACACCCAGCATGATTACTGCAAGCCTTTTGAGTCTAAGCATCAATGGAATAGAACCTGTCTCACAGAGTGAGGTATACTAAAAGCTATCAAAAGAGCAGTACATGATGCCGTGATGTAAAGAAATTCAAGTACAAATGAGAAGCAACGTCATTGACATATATCAGTCTGGAAGAGGTGACAAAGCCATTTGTAAGACTCTGGGACTCCAATGGACCATGGTGTGAGCTATTATCTACAAATGGGGAAAACTTGGAACAGTGGTGAAGCTTCCCAGGAGTGTACAGCCTACCAAAATTCCTCATATAAGTGAATTGTGAAATTTTCTTTCAGTAATAACCACCAGCAGTTTAATCCCCCAGGTCAGGACATTCAGTGTCCAGGGGACAATATATTAACATATAAACATCAAAAAAAGAAAACAGGCACACACAGGCACTCATGTTACTTACATTAAATATGACCTCATTCAACCTGTCAAGAAGTCATATTTGCCCTGGTGACATACATTATTTGTTCTTAAACGTGGACATTTTGTGAAATACATTCAACATTTATTTAATGCAATACTGGGCATAAGCACAATGTTTATGTAGATTTGGTTAGGCCACAGTCCAAACTTTTCAGCTTCTGATCAAAGACTGCGTTTATAGTTTTCACAAACAAATTATCCTCCTCTAAACTCTTTCTAGTTCCTTGGAGATCATAGATTAAAACCGGTTACTATCACAGTAATCATTAGAGATTGGAACCATATTCATGTTTAAACACAGATGTTTTGTGTAACTTGTGTAATAACATCATGTAGTGTACTAGTTCATTGCAAAGTGACAGCCTACATGGTCTGTGGAGGTGCGTTATTTTTATAATTTTGGCAAACCTTTACTTCATATAAGAGATGTGCCTATTTTCAAACCTGGGAACTTCTGGGCTCCGGCTACCCGGCATCAGTGGATGGTCTCGTTGACGTTAATGGGAGTTCCCACTGACGTTAATGGGCGTTCCCGCTGACGTCGGCTAGAAAAGATTGATCACAGCTGTAAGAAATTACTGCTATTCAAAATATTAAAAGCCCAATAATTCTTATACTACGTGTAAAAACAGACTTCACACTTCCTGCTTTCTACAATTAAATTACCAATTTATCGAATGAGTCTTTAAAACATTTAGAAACATATACACAGTATATTTATCCTTTTAAACATTAAACATGCAGATGCAAAATTGGGTGATACATTTAAATTGTAAAGTTGTTTGAGCAGGTCCTCAGTTGGTCGGTCTGATTCTTAGTACACACTTTTTAAGTATATATATAGTCTTATGGAGTTGCAGTGCACATTGCACAACTAACCATTAGTTCCTGTTTAAGTTTACACAAAATGATTGCACATGATTGTGCATGGACATGAAACTAGGCATCTGACATCATACAACATTATGAAGATGCACTGAATGTTCATTTTAAGTTGTGCTGAGTAGACATGTAGTTTTCATTAGTCATGCTTTCATTCCAGGAGATTATATTGCCGAAGAAGGGCACTGCCCAACATGACCGATCTCTTGATTCATGACAAGTATATTATTGCTTTAAACTGGCAGTAGAAGTATTGTTAAACACTCATCTACACACACCAGACAAGCCAGAAGGCTTGCTTTTCCCTCAGATATCTCATGGTGCTTTCACAACCACAAGGGATTCTGGGTAGGCACATGCAAACAAGGTTGACAATTATCACCGATCACAGTGGAGTGTCCTTTAATTAACTTTTTTTCTGATAATACAAGCTAATAGGTCAGAATGTGACATTTTAACATCGTAGTGAGAAAAACTGGCTATTTCACAACTAAAAATGTTTAAATTTGCATGTTGAGCTTAAATCCTTTGCTGCCTTAATCTACAAAGAGGAAACATGAAGCATGTAATTAAAACACCCAGTGGGTATAAAGTTTCCGATTAAAGATCCTAAATGAAACCATAAATTATATGGATTAGTTGTTCTATGGCTAAGTTGAAAAAAAGTGGTGACAGTGGACAGCTTTGAAGTGTGTCTCTCCCCATCTTTTAAGCTCTGCCCCAATGCAGAAATGCAAAGAGGGAGTCAGGAATCGAGGCTGGATCTAGTTGTGGCTGAGGTTAGTGAGTGAGGGGGAGGGTAAAGAAGGGACTGTGAATATGCCTGTATTGATATGTGTGTGTGTTAGCATGGATGTGTAAGTGTGTCAGAGCATGTATGTGTAAATATTGCTGTGTGAGCATGGCTATGTAAATAATGTTAGCATGGATGTGTAATTGTGTGTGAACATGGATGTGTCTGTGTGGGATCATGGCTATTTAAGTGTTTGTGTGACAGCATGGCTGTGCATGTTGGTCTGGATGTGTGTGTACGCACTATGCAGCAGCTTTGGCACCAGGTCGCAAGTGCACTTCATTGGTTGATGCTAGATGAGCCCCCTGCTGGCGACCAATAGAGTTACTCGTATAGACTTGTAAAATCCTGTTGCCGCAACTTGGCCGAGGGAGACCACTGATCTCCCCGCTCCAAGAGTTAAAGGTTCGTATGAACGACCAATAAAGTTGCTTGTACGGACCTTTAACTCATGGAGCGCGTAGATAAGGTAGGCTAGATGAGGAAGGGACCAGGGAGATTAGTAAAGGAAGACGAACATGAAGATTCTTCGTGTTGTGTGTCTTCGTCTTCGTATACGTTTTGCCACTGCTATGTTCGTAGGTTCGGTATTCGGGCTGAACAACGAAAATACACCCTTCGTGTTCGTTTTCATGTTCGCCCGAATACGAATGCACAAGTCTAATTATTATGTATGCGACCATGCATGTGTATGAGTATGTGTGCGTGAGCAAGGATGTGTATGAGTAAGTGTGTGTGAGCTGAACTTCCCAACAGGTTATGTCCATGGAGATGCTAAAGAAGAATAGAGATACTAGATTGAAGAAATAATGCAGAAGGGAATAGAGAAGGAAGACGACAGAAGACGCGGAAGAAGATGCAGAAGTGGTAGATGGAAATGATTGGCAGAAGCGGAAATGATCGACAGAGAAGATAGGGAAACATTTAGAGAGCATAAGAGAGTCATAGACCTACGAATTTCAGACGAAAATTCTGATCTTTTTGTTTTGTTTTTGTCCGATTCGTGGGGGGGGGTCTGGTCTTATCTTCCTAGGAATTACAGAATTTGCCAAAATTCTGTAAATTTGCAATTTGTATGAATCTGAATACCCAAGTCTACTAATGATTTATGTTTATTATGATTATATGAGGAGAAAAATACCTAATTTTTAAAAATGTTGATCTTTGGGACATCTCAAATTACTTTTTTGTAAATTACCTATGATGACACATTGCTGCAACATAATTATTCAATACTGAATTGAGGAACTTAGGAGTTAAGCAAATCTGAAACACATGTGCATTTTTGTTGCCAAGGAGATGTTTTTCAATATTTTTGTGGGATTTCATTCTAGTCTGAGCAGGCATTTTTTTTAGCTACTTCAGTGTCAGAATTATTTTTGTACCTGTCATTCTACCAGGGTCAAACCTAGGGTCACTGATGCCTGGCCCTTCTTTGCCTCAAATAACTTACAAACGCCATCTTTGGCCCCAAACAACTTACCAGTGCTATCTTTGTTCCCTAAACAACTTACCAGTGCCATATTTGTGCCCAAGCAGCTTGCCAGTGCCATATTTGTGCTTAAACAGTCCGTCAGCGCCATTTGTGTCAGCGAACAGCTTGTCAGTGACATCTTTGTGCCCCACACAGCTTGTCTGTGCCATATTTATGCCTGAAACAGCTTGTCGATGCTATATCTTTGCCTCCAAACAGCTTGTCAGTGCCATCTGTGCACCCAATCAGCTTTTCAATGTTATCTTTGTCTTCAGGAGAAAAGTATAGTTAAAATGATACCATTTATTACTGAGAGTTTAATTGTGAACTTTCGAGACCAAGTTGTTAGGTCCCTTCCTCAGGCATTAATCAAGGGAAGGGACCTAACAACTTGGTCTCGAAAGCTCCCAATTAAACTCTCAGTAATAAATGGTATCATTTTAACTATACTTTTCTCCTGTTTTCTCAACGGCTAAGATGGTACAAAACCTTTTTATCTTTGTCTTTAAAAAGCTCGCCAGTGCCATCTTTACTCCCAAACAGCTTGTCAGTGGCATCTTTGAACCACAAACAACAAATTATCACATTGGTGCACACTTGGGTTCACCAAGAGAGCTGTAGTCACTCCCAGAGATCACCCAGATGTATCCTCCTGTTGTCCACGAAATCACTTCCAGCACCAGTCAGCATGCACACATTGGAAACCTGCCATGTATACCCAATAAGTAGACTCAACTACCTTCAATTGAGTACATCAAGAATGAACAGAATATAGCATACAGCTTCCCAGTGCCATATTTGTCTTCAAAAAGCTTACCAGTGCCATCTTTGCAATCAGCAGCTCATCAGTGCCAACCTTGTGCCCAAAGAGCTTGTTAGTGCCACAATTGGGCCCTCTTCATGTTTGTTTTCATGTTAGTCTTCGTGTTCGTCTTCATCATCGAGTCGCTTGCACCTCCCTTTAACTCCTGACTGGGAACTTGGCCTGTCTCCCCGCTCCAAGATTTAAAGGTTTTTAACTCCTGCTGTTGAACCTACGGATTTCCGCTCCTGTTATTTACGCAGCATCGCAGGGGTTCACCCTCAGGAGTTAAAGGGCCATAAGAATGACTTTACTGGTCACTGGCAGGGGCTTGTCAGTACCATGCAAACACCTTATCAATGCCATATTTGCCTCTAAAACAATTTCTCAATGCCATCTTTGTCCCTAAACAGCTTGTCAGCGGCATGTTTGAGCCCCAAAGAGCTTGTCAATACCAGCTTTGCCGCCAAACAGCTTGTCAGTGCTATCTTTGTTCCTAAGCAGCTTATCAGTGCCATCTTTGAACCACAAACAGCTTGCCTGTGCAACAAGTGTGTCCAAATAGCTTGTCAGTTCCATTTTTGTCCCTAAATAGCTTGTCAGTGCCATCATTGTGCACAAACAGCTTGTCAGTGCCACATTTGTGCCCAAATAGATTCTCAGTGACATCTTTACCTCCAAACAGCGTGTCAGTGCCACTTGTATACCCAGATTGTCAATGCCATCCGTACAGCCAAACAGCTTGTCAATGCCATTTTTTCCCCAAACAGATTGTCAGTGCCATCTTTGCCTCAGAACAGCTTGTCAGTGCCATCTTTGCCTCCAAACAGTTTGTCGGCTCCATGTTTGTGTCCAAACAGCTGGTCAGCGCCATCTTTGTGCCCAAACAGCTTGTCAGTAACATCTTTGCCCCCTACCACTACAGACAGCATTACACTGAATGTGTCAGTGACATCCAACACTCCGATATTAAAGAAGGTGCTGTAGCCCAAGGAACAGAGCCGTAGCTAGCTCCTTTTATGCTCAAGGCAATAATAGAAAATTGTGCCCCCATCCCACTATATTATTACAGAGGTTATTTTGAGGAAAGTAGATAAATAAACAAGGACATTATTGATATTAGAACTACAGAGAATTAAAAAATAGTAGTAAAGTTTTTCAAACCCTGTGATTTATTTAGATTTTTGGTGACAGGGGTCAAAGCAAGTGTTTTACATGAGCTTAAAGGGACATTAGGGACAATGGGACAGTAACTCCCATTGTTATATATTGAGCCAGACAATGACAGTGGTTCAGCATAATTCGTATTCTTATAAAGCAAGCCAGACACTGATCATGGTACAGCGTAACTAAAATCATTAACCGGTAAGGCAGACATTGACGGTGGTACAGCATAACTCTCATCATTATATAGGCATCCAAACACCAATTGGGGGAGAGGGTGTGCCTGGATCTCTGCCCTTTTGAGGAAGCAATCTGGGAGGGCAGGTTTATGAAGCAGACAAAGAAAGAGGACACAGGAAGAAGCAGATGAAGACAGAAGAACAACTCTTGCTTGGTAGGTACTGGACATGTGCAAATGGCCCAAAAAACAATTCGTACTAATTTTTCCGCTTGTCTGCGGCCCATTCGATTTTGGGCAATGAATTCTGTTTTCTGCCGTACGTTTTGGATTAAAATCAGTGTGGTCCAATGCTCACATTTACTAACTCAAGCTGTCCCAGACTCTCACTCATTCACTAACGCTCTCTTTTTTGTTCACGTTCTCTCTCTCTCATGCTGTCTAAATGACGCCCTACCAACTCTGATGACCACTTCCGCTTCAGTATCTCACAGCTCGGCCTCCATGTCCCGCATCTTCTTGTTCTGCATCTTCTTCTCCCCCTCAGTGAATAGACGCATTTGGGGGAGGGGATGATTAACTCCCAATAACTTTAATTTGTCATTACTTTTTTGTAACCAGAGGTTACCACACAATATACAGAGACTTCTGGAGAGGGTATCTGATATATATATGAGAAGGTAGAAAACCTACTAATCGGTAGAGGGAGGGATAGTTATGCCTTCCCCAACATTTAAGGTGATGGCTGTCAATAGGAGCAAATGTCTCCCTTGGCTTCTTTCATTTAAACATTTTGGGCCTCCACTTGAAGATGGATGTGTGATCTGTCTGCAATTGCACATTTAGAGTGTCTAGAGGAACAAGGACTTAAGGCATCATAGAGGCAGGGCAGGGCTGTGGAAAGGAAGACCCTTCCTTATATATACTGACACCTTGAAATGAGATGAGGGAATATGCCAGGGTATTATGTCATATTTCAGCACTCTGTTTCAATATATCACAAATGTGTGAACTGCATTTGAAGTCTGTCCTACAAAATAATATACCCCACACTTGGTGCCATGAAGCAACTAGCAACTTAAGTTTTGCTGAATAATATAACCCCATAAAAAGGATGATAACAGTTTTATAATTGGTTGAGCATACCCTTCATGTGCCTCTTTCTGTGCGCATACTGGTTCACCAACCCTCTTATTTCTGATTGTTTTTTTGTTTTTTAAAGGGAAATATTACAAAATTGGCATACTAAAGTGCCATTAGTTGTAAATTATTATTAGCATAAATAACCTGAAAGAGTCACAACTCTTAAGGCATACCATGGTCATAAGAATAAGGTTATGTTCTTGAGGCCAGGGTAGAATATATGTGTGTTTTAAATGCTGCAAAAATATGTCAGCACATCAATGTGAAATATATCTCTTATAAAAGATGCATACTGTATTTGCTTTCCTCATCAGGTATCAAATGTATAAGGTGGCCTTGTTATTTGTGTTTTACTATGATGTGTTCTAAAATGAAGGCTTTATAATGTAAATGCTGCCTCCAGTAAGTTGCTTGAAATACTTTTTTGTCTTGCAGAATACTTTGAAGTTTTAGTAGGGATATATATATATATATATATATATATATATATATAATGGGTGAATGTATGATTGTATATAATGAAACTGTGAAACTGCACTTGAAATGAGCTGCCTTAAATATGCTGTGAAATAATCTTTCTATTATAACTAACAATTTATAAAGCAATGGAGATGACAAGCAATGTTTTAGCTACTGTTATCAAATTTATATTGGAAAGCTTGCGTCTTAACCCTTTCCAATGAATCTCAACCTCTATTACAAGACAAGTTTGAAACAAACCACATTGATTTCAAGAAACAAGAAAATAACTGAGGTTCAGCAGAATACTATGATTCAATGCCTAAATCAACAGCTAACATAGTATATTACTCATCTTAGTTCTTACTTATATTTCTTGTATTCTTCCAATGCAAACATGGCATGCTAATCTATCTGGCATTCTTTTATATGTTTTAGAAAGACACGTCAAGACTCGTTTTTCATGTAATGGGAACATGTGGTAGAAGGATCTGGCATGGATAAATTATCACATCTATCAAGACTTCTAGAGGCTAATTTAACACTGGAAACAAAGTATTTCTTTACCCCATTGCATTGACACAATGACTTATTTGATAATCAATTTACTTACCACTGGTGGCCCATATCAATAGGTATATGTAACGTATGTTGTTGAGTATGGATCCACAGTGAAGATGGAAACTACTAGCTAAGCCTTTCTCTTCACTGGGGGCAGTTTCTTTCCTAAAAGGTTGAGCTCTTGGGTACTCTGCTGCCAGTGGGTAAGCGAGGTGCCCAGTGGGTTCATATAACATGTGTTACTTGACCCTGCAGTAGTAGGGCAGAAGCAGCTCCAATGGAGAGTGTAAGTGGCTATGAAGGCTGGGTTCCATGCTAGATAAGAGAAAGGGATGTTAGAGTGGATGTGTACATATGTGTATGGTGTTAGATTGCATGTGTATGTTGTTTGAGCTTGTGAGTGTACGTTTAAGTGTATGTTAGCTTGGGGTGTTAGCATATCTGAGTATATGGTGTTAAGATTTGTGTGTATGGTCTTAGCATGTGCATGTACATGTTGTTGTATAGTGTTTGTGTGAGTAAGCACGTGTCTGTTATTAGCATTACTGTGTGTTGGTATTTGTTGCCAGAATGTGTTAGTGTGTGTCAAAGGCACCACTAAACATAAGGTCATCCCTACTGGTGGGATTTGCGATCTAAAGTGAGGTGCCAATGGAATAGATTAATTTGTAATCTAAAACTAGGTAGGAGTGTTGGGTCAGGCAGTGTATTAGCGAAAGGCAAAACAAAGCCAGGGTTTAGTACATGGACAATCTGTGGACAAGGGACACCAAAATAAGATAGTTAATTGTGCAGATGACAAAATACTGGCTAGGTAGAGCTAAAATACCCAATAGCATGTGGCAATTGGCGCAGAATGCATATTGTGTAATATGTGTGAAAGCAAAAAACATGCAGATTGCATTATGCATCATTTGTTTGACAAGCATTAAAGAGCAATTTTGTGTAATGCATCATACATGGGACTGACACAAAAGACACACATTGCGTAATGCGTCAGACAAAGCACTCAAATTTCACGGTGCATAATACACATGACCAACTGCAGAATGCAGGATACTGACAGGTAAGGACATGACACTATAATTAATACCATAATTAACTCTTGTAATGTGTAATTAATTGATTAATAAGTCCAAGTTAATTCTTTATGAAAAGTGTTCCTACAGGCCATTAAAATGTAATGTACCTCTCTATGGCATAGCTAGGTGTTGGTTCACTGTACATCAACATTTTAGACCCATCAAATGGACCTTACAAAGTACTTCAGAAACTATGTGGTCTATTTTTATCCAATGACAGCTTCAGTACATGTGTTGTTTGGGACATGACATTTATAAGACTAGCTTTAACTATAGAAAATAGGTCACTTTGCTCGGCCACGATTTTAATTATGGTTTTAAAACTCCTAAAAAAAACCCTGACCCTGATGGGTACAACACTGCAACAGAACGGTCTAAATGAATCCACCAATACTCTTCATCGTTAAATTTGTATTATTATGGAGAATATACAAATGATAACCTTCAGCTCCAATATAAAAATAGAACCAAGGTAAAATGACTTCTTATTGAATTAACATATGAGGGTGCCCTTTCAGTGACCTGGGTCAGTACCACTTTTATAAGACTGCAAGCAATCACTTATTTCCTTTTGATCCAACATCACTCAGAGTTAAACCCTTCTGTACCTCATAAAGAAAATCATGATGGTGTAGCAATGTGCAACCAGCTTACATGGGTCGCATCATGACATCACAGTGTGTTCTCTGAAACACTCAATTTACCCTCCCTTTACACAAGAACAGTGACAAATACAGGCACCTACCATGCAAAAGCTGCTGGCAGTCTCAACATACAAAACATTTGCCAGGACAGCTGGCCCAGTTTTTCAGACCACCCTTGCATATTTTAGACTGTTGAAAATACTGTGCAGCGATTTAGAAGCATCAGATAAAACTCGGTCTCTGGACTAATATACTGGCTTGAACAAACAAAAGTAATGGGTACAATAGATTATCAGGTTAATTCCTTTTAGAAGTTCCTCTTCACCAGGGTTTGAGCCTCCATGCCTGTGTCATAGACGCGAGGAGTCACTAGAGCAGCTTTTGCTCTTAGCCTTGCAAATATATATTTTAAGAAATATTTTTTTCTACACAAAGTGTTCATTTGCAACAAGAAGCTCCAGTGGAACAGGTGTCTCTTCTCAGATGGTGGTCCTGCAGCTGGTCTGGCAGGAGTTTGCAAAAGATCCATGGGAAACATATGTGGAACAAACGAACTAAAGACATTAACATAGCCAAATTATACTTTAGTCACACGCAATACTTTGAATCCTTTACATTTCTGGAAGATTATCAGCAATATGTTTTATCCTTTTTAACATTTGAGAATCTCATTATACCAAAAGGGACTTTTTGTCCCATCCCTGTAGCACTGTTTGTGTAACAATATGCGATATCCCTTTAAAAAATATTTTACTGTTATTATTGCATTTAATAAATGTGTGGGGGGGTTATGTGCTAATTATGTTTGTATTTTAGAGTACTATACTTCACTGTTAATCTGTGATTTGATCATAACAGGATGCAGGATACCAAATCATTTGTATGTGTGCAAAAATAGGGCAACTGCCACATTAGAGATTATTTCTAATCCTTATTCTTTCTTATACCTTCACAAAGCAGTAAAGTAATGTTTTTTTAGTTTTTTTTTACTTTTTAAATGGCACTTAATGTTTTAAAAATCGTGTATATAAGCCAACCAGGCCCAAGGCAACAGTTCAGAGGACACTGTAATTTATGACTATATAAAAGTTTGAAGTCTGATAGAGTTAAGATTGCCTGTTACGCCTGCTATATAGTAGACTTGGGCACCAGGGGGCTCTTCGTGCTCGTCTTCAGGGGGAAAAAAATCTTCGTATTCCGCGAATATTCGCCCGTTCCCGTCTTCTCTTCGGGCAAATATTCGTGGACATTCTTCGTGTTTGGTTTTTCTTCGTTTCCCCGGTTAAGGGGTTAATACGGGGTTAACGCAGCTCTGGCGCCAGGAGTTTAAATGTACGTATGAGCAACTCTATTGGTCGTCAGCAGGGGGCTCGTCTGCCATTGGTTGATGGCAGACGAGCCCCCTGCTGGCGACCAATAGGGTCGCTCGTACAGACTGTTAACTCCTGGTGCCGTAACTTACCCGGCATATCCCAATGGCCTCCCTCCCAGTTCAATTAGTTAAATGTCCGTACGAGCGACCAATAAAGTCGCTTGTATGGACATTTAACTAATTGAACAGGGAGGGAGACCAGTGGCATCTGCAGGGTAAGTTGCAGCTTTGGGGTTTTAAAACCCCAATGCTGCAACTTACCCGGCACATCCCACTGGTCTCCCTCCCTGTTCAACAATTAGTTAAATGTCCGTACGAGCGACCAATAAAGTCGCTTGTATGGACATTTAACTAATTGAACAGGGAGGGAGACCAGTGGCATCTGCAGGGTAAGTTGCAGCTTTGGGGTTTTAAAACCCCAATGCTGCAACTTACCCGGCACATCCCACTGGTCTCCCTCCCTGTTCAACAATTAGTTAAATGTCCGTACGAGCGACCAATAAAGTCGCTCGTACGGACATTTAACTAATTGAACAGGGAGGGAGACCAGTGGGATGAGCCTATTGGTCACCTGCAGGGTCTTCCTCTGGCATCAACCAATTGGTTAATGCCAGAGGAGGTCCCTGTAGGCGACCAATAGGCTCATTCGCACTGCCCTATAACCCGTGACGGCGAACCTGCGGATTTCCACTTCCGGGAACCGCCGCGATGCCGCGAAGACAAGGTAAGTTAGAAGGGGGGGGAAGAATGGTAGACGAAGACGATCACGAAGATCTTCTAGGTGTGTGTTTTCGTCTTCGCCTGGGATATATATACTAGTGCATGGTAGGAGTTTGGGTCTCCATAAATTATAGTAAAGTCAGGGAGTTCATCAAACCTGCAAACTCAAAGCTTAGTGCATGTGCGTCAGAGAATGAGATTTATGTTAATATCACATATTGGATGCATGATAGGGTAGGCATGCATAGATTGTGAGTGCTACATAATTATTATTTTGATTGCTAATTTGCATGCTTGAAATGTAATAAACTGATTTGATATATTAGTTGTGATGCAGAAAATATTTAATGACACAGAGTTGAAATATAACATCTATACTAATATTTTGTCCTGTCCTCTTGTGTGAGTATTTTGTTTTGATGCATTTATAAGAAAGCCAGTATATGTTGCGTTTGAATTCAGTGAATTGACTGATGAGCGTAATCACTATATAGCCATTATACAATGTTACAATATATATCCTAGTTATTACTCTCTCTCACTCCCTCTTATACTGTGTATGCAGATTAGTATTTAAATATGGGTTCAAAAATAAGGACTACAATCTAAAAATGATGTAAAAATAAATATAGATAGACTGTTTTTTCTCTAAACATACAGACCACGTGTCATATTTTATATGACATTATTTTCTTGCAAAAATAATGTTTCATATGTTATACTGTTTAGTCATCTAAATTGGCAAACATGCAAATATTTTATTATCTAAGGTGGTACTTCTCATCTTGATTCCTTTGGGTTGTTTGGAGGATGTCAGTGGTGCTTCAAGAAAAGTATAATTTCATCTTAATAATATTTAGAAAGAAAAGGGTTAACATTAGAATTTGTGTCTGTAGGGTAGAATATCCAAAGCCCTCTGTTTTCTTTTGAGCATGCAGTTATGAAGGGGCAGTGCTAGCCACCTATATTGGTGGGGCTAGCCCCAGACAGCCTTTAGTGGGTGGGGAATGGCAGTGAAGTGGGGAAGTTGACATGTCCAAGCGAAGCTCCGTTGCCTAGAAAACGAAGATATTTGCCCAGAGATCAAGGGAAGCAGATGAGACCTCTATACACAAGGTCAAACCTGGAGACTTCCTAGGTTGCTAGCAGAATTTGGTTAGAAAAAAAATATTTAAGGAAAGCTAATAATACTTAATGCAGTTGCTGTATTTCACCATTCCATTCTATTTATGTTACCTAATAGTGGATTTTTTTTTCATAGAATTGGTGATCAGATTATTACACTAAAAACTAAATTGCATGGTTAGAAATCCACTCATAGGAATAAAAGGTGTCGGCTGAGTTAAAAAGTGGCTTTTGCTCAACAAAATCACCTTATAATTGACCTACTTCGTTTAGATTAGAAACTGGCAAAATAGTGCATTTTCCTGTTTTAGATTCAAGTATATCTATAATTGAGTTAATTCTGTGTGTTGTCTTGCTTCGAAATTCAGGATGAAGGCTGAACAAAGACATGAGTTAGTTCTATGGTTTCTAATGTTAAAGCCATATGTGCATCATCAACCTAGCCCCTAGAAATCTTTGCACATACGTAACAACATTTCCCCTATAATTAAATCAAGAGGTGAATATTTGTTTGATAAAGGCAACATGTCATAACTACGAATATAAAAAGTGGCATGCTGTATACATGTGTTGCTATGATGATAATGCACAAGTGTGGGATAAATGTTACTTTACTGATTTACTCATAATTGTCTGAAAGGAGTTGGCAAGGGCTCATTAAAACCTCATTTACTTTCAAACACCCTTATAAGCTTTCATTAGTGCCTGATTTCTGCCTTAATTGTCAATGTAAAGCTTCCCCCCAAATATAGCGTGCCATCCATGATGTTGTATAAACAAATTTTTCCTATGCCTGTTGAAGTGAAGCAGTATAATTCTAAATATCTTTAACTAACAGGGTACAGATGTTTTACATCAATACACAAATAAGCATACTTTATATGCTTAACTAATGGCTGTTAATTTGTGTATAAACAGCCTGAGGTAAAAATTCAATTGGATTTTATTTTCTCTACTTTTCACGACTATGTTGGACCCTAAGGGAATAGACTGCATAAAGACATGTGGGTCGAGTCATATGAACACACTTGACACTTAAAAGCAGAACTTAATCTCAAAATGCGCAATTAAATAATAGTGATGTCCAATAGCATTTCTGAATTATTTGTGAGAAGCATTGCTTGCTAAAATACTGTGGTTTTCTAAATGAATGAATGAATGAATAAATGAATGAACAAATGATTCATAAAGTAAAATTATAATTGGTTCCTTTCTGTAAGTGTACTGTGTGCTTTTGTGTCTAATAGCAGAGTAAGTAAAGCCAAATGGGAGCTACAGTACATCTGTAATTTGCCTTCATACATACCTACTGGGAATTTAGTCCACCGTCTGCATGCAATCATCGTTCTTTACGAAATCAACTCCTTTCTTTCCAAGAAACATAAATGCAAAGTAGTATTCACCCCTAGCTAACGTGAAGGTCATATTTCTGACCTAACTGCAAATCAGGCTTCTTTGAATCTTAATTGAACATTTTACTTCAATAGTTTTGTACCAGTTACTAAAAAAGCAGTTTCTGTCCCAATCTGTTTTATGTAACTGCAACGTATTACCTCTAACAATCCCTATTTGCAGTGGAAAATTCAGTGATTGACTAGTGTCTCCATGGGTATAGATTAACCATGTTGCTTATGGGGTATTCACAAAGACTGTTGATACATTTCCCGGCTCAAAGCCTATTAAATTTTAGTAATCATAAAAACTGGGTTAAGTTTGTTAAATTGAAGTGTAAACATGCCGAGGTGAAAATTCAATTTGATTTTATTTACTCTACTTTTTCCAACCATGTTGGACCTTAAGTTTATTATAGCCTCTTACAGTTAAGCCAGCTTCCCTCCATATGAATGTTCTTACACTAAAATTACTTACTCTTTGGAACATTCCTAGACCTTCTTAGTGGTACTACATGATGCTCAAGGATACTAAAATAGTCTCTGGCTTTCCATTTGAGAATTCAAGGTTGGAGAAAGAGGAGGCTTTTATGGTACTGCAGTACTAGTGCAAAATATTTTATCCCATAATGTTGAAACGCTGTCTTTTTTTTTGTTTACACCCTTGATAGACGCAGAGGAGAGAGAGGGATGTCGAGCTTTTCAGCAACCGTTTGGCCCCTCTCACTTTCCTCTCACTTTCCTCCGGGAGGCCTCCATCTTGGTGCCGTCATTTCATGCTGACGTCATATTCCGGCGCTCCGTAGTGAAGCAGCGCGCACCGTGGCAGAGCAGAGAGGCAGAGGCCTTGCGCTCCCACCGCAGGACTTCTACAAGGTAAGTGAACTTCAAAGCGGGGAGAGGGTAGATAGTGAGAAGGGGGTAGATGGAGAAAAGGGAGTGAGACGGGGTAGATAGAACTGACTGGGCCTATGAGGCCTCTACGGCCGTCCTTAACGCAGGGCAACAGGGGCACGGGCAGCCCCCACGATCAATTCTGCAGGGGTCCGCTCCTTACCTGGCAGACGCGTGCGAGCTGCGTCTCTTCTACCACCAGGGGGGCGCAGGAATCCAACGGAGTCACGTTACGTACGTCACATGACCCTGCTGCGCGTCTGCTTCCCCTGTGCAGTAGAACAGGTTGTTTGTGGAAGTCTGCGAGCGGCAGGTACATCTTCAGTTCAGGTAAGGGGGTGAGGGAGGCTGTATGAAGGAGTATGTGAGACTGAGTGAGTGAGTGAATTAATGAGTATCTGTGAAGGAGTGAGTGAATGAATGTTTGTGAATGAGTATATGTAAATGAGTATCTGAATGAGGGAAATAATGAGTATTAATGTATGAATAAATATCTGAATGAGTGAATGATTATCTGTGAATTAGTGAATAAATATTTGTGAACGAGTGAATGAATATGTGTGTGTGATAGCATGGATGTGTAAGGGGGGCAAAGATGCCACAAGCATGCTGCTTTGGTGACAGAGATGCCACATGCAGGCTGTTTTGGGGGCAAAGATGCCACAGGCGGCTGTTTTGGGGGCAAAGATGCCACAGGCAGGCTGTTTTGGGGGCAAAGATGGCAAGTTCTATTCTTCCAATCTGGGTCCTAGGCAGGGTTGGGTGCCAGATCTGATTTTATACTAAAGGGGGTGGCTGGCATAAATACACAATGTGGGGCTGGCTGGGGGCAATAAGCAAGGGTGTGGGGGCATTAATTCACAAGCGGGTGCTGGCTGGGGCATCACATAAATCAATACTAAAGTGGGGCTGTCTGGTGGGATAAATATACAATGTGGGGCTGGTTGGGGGCATAACTACACAATGGGGGACACAAATACACGTGGGGGCTGGCGGCATCAATACACAAGAGAGCCAGCTGCGGCCACCACATAAATCAAAACCCGTGGAAACCTTCCGGATGCGGGTGTCAGTATGGCAGAGCCTGTCCTGTTGTGTGTGTGTTTGGGTGTCGGTGTGGCAGGGCCTGTCCTGGTGTGTGTGTTTGGGTGTCGGTGTGGCAGAGTTAGTCATCTGTTTTCTGGCCCTTTACTTTCTGTAGGAATAAATTGAACTATTTAATTTTTACTTATCCAGAGATAAAACGAGTTTCTTCCCTGCTGTGCTGTGCTGTGAGTCTGTGACTGACAGACTCACTCGTCGTAAGGCTGATCTAACCAGCCATGCCCAAGGAGTGCCACACTGCTACTAGTTTTTTCTAAGTACCAACTAAATGGTCAAAGATTAGTTACTGTTTTGAATCTTTCATTAAAGATATAGCACTTTATAAATTGCATGACGTTATGATTCATTTATTATATATTTATGTAATGCTAATTGATTACAGTGACAAAAGCATGCTGAAATATAACTAATAGACAACAAGAAATGGTATATTCAATTTGTCAGAATTTGGTTTAACAAAAAATAAATGAAAATGGGCTGCTCAGTCTGAAATGTCTGGGCCTATTTTTTGTCCCAGTCCAGGCCTGTGTGTATATATATATATATATATATATATATATATATATATATATATATATAGTATATATGTAGCGTTTTATAATTGCCCCCCCCACTTTGGTCCCTGCCCCCCCATGTGCCCCCCCAATATGAAAGCTGGAGACGCCACTGAGCAAGACTAATTTTACCTTCTGCATTATGTGTATGCATAAAGTACAAGGAACTCTAAAAGGGTCTCTATTTTCGTGCTATGGTTGGTCTAGTGCAAAGGTTATTGGTGATAGGGGAAAGTGGGCTTAGCTAAGGTTTTGTTGTAGAGACATCACATCTTAATTCAAAATTGTACTAATATTTTGCAAAAAAAAGTTAGTGAAACCCCATTTGTTTCTGAAAGCCCCAAAGCTACCTTCCAAAATCCAAAAACGCCAGAACGCATGATTAGGGTGTTTTAAAGAATTAATGTATCTGTTTTGGTTCTGAATGGACAGTCTTCTAGGACCCAGCAAGCCATGTGCGCAGACAACTTGCAATTACTATGTCTGTCACACTATGTCATCAACTATTATTCCTGTAACCCATCCATAAAGGGTCATCAACCTAGAGTCACCCACTGAAAATAAGCTCTGAGCATTGTGACGTATGTACGTGTTGTAATTTTTTATTTACAAGTATATATTTACAAATATATTTTTTCATGTAGGCAAAGCAATATTTAATAACTCAAAGCTTACACAGGCTTAGTAAATGTTTTTTACACTGTTGTATAATATTCTTTGGATATAAATTAGCTACATAAATGTGGCTGTTTTAAACTAAAATGGTCAATGTTATTGTGTTATGGAAAAGAAACAAAAACATGTTCGTGACTATAATTGCGAACAAATATAAAAACAATGAGCACAATAAGTCTTTGTAACACCTTCCAGCAATTCCTTAAAGATTCTAGAGCAGAGAATTCGGTATTAACCTCTTTTTTTGCCTCCAAGAAAGACAGAAAACTCCAGAGACCAAGAGGACGAGAATTAATTGGCTCTATGTATTCATTGTGATTATGTAATTTACTTGGATTATCTGTTCTCAACAAACTAAAAGAAATTGCCTCATTGGCAGCTATATACATTTTTGATGTAAGTTTGTTATTGATATTCATTTGAAAGATTTTACTGGCGTGGACATAAGGGATCGTTTAATGTTATTATATTTTATGTATGTTTGAGTATATCAATTTTTTTTTGAAAAATACACTTTCTTCTTGCAATTCTATGTAGGATTTCTCTCACATATTGGGATGGCTGAAAAAATCCTTATTTATGTTCAGCAGCATAAGTACAGCACCCCAGTTCATGTGTTTTCATGAATAGTTGGGTCACTTGGCCTTCCTTCCACATCAGATGTTTGGCTTCCATGATGACCACTTCTGATCAGACTTCTTTGGATAGTAGATGGGTATGCTAGGGTCCCACTGCTTTTTCTGCCAATGTTGAGCTGATGGCACTACTGGAAATCTTCTGATTGTGAAGAAAGTAAGCATGATACAGTATGTCTTTCATCCAAGTTTACTTGGCCGACCACTGCATCTACAGTCTTCAACATTGCATGTTTCTTTGTGTTTCTTTAAAACTGCTTTGAACGAACATTTGGAAATATCTGCCTTGAAATGTCTGCCTAGAAGAGACCTTACTGAAACAGTATAACTACCTTGTGGCTTGTTGTTGTGTTTGGTCTTGCCATGGTGTTTGACTTTTAAACTATTAAACTGTTTTCAGCAACCTCACCTTGTTGGTGAGTTTGGGAGTTCCTCTTGTTTCATTTAATAATTTGATGTTTATTAGCATGTGTTTGGTATAATTGTTTAATCATACACCTAACTACATGCCTACAACATCCCTGACTTTCTACGAGCATGCATAGAAGAAGTGATGGTGTTATAAAGGTAAAAGGTTCTGTTCACTCACTTTGCATTTTGTTAAATTATAACAATAAACTATTAACAAGTCTATTTTTGAAATCATTCTTACTTTATATAATTTTTCCCCACTTGGCTAAAGCCTGCCTTTGCACAATACTGTGCATACAGACATGTCAGAATGTTTATATAATTTTAAATGATCTTAACAAATTACCGTACTTTACTATGATTTAACTGTGTTTGGCATATGATATTAAATCTTATATTAATGACCAATTTGTTAATATATATTTAAATGCTTAGCCTTACCATACTTAAATACTATTATACTACATTTTATTCTGGGGTAATTTGTTAACATGGAGTAATGTTAACAATTAAACTTTAGAATTTCATCCTCTCTGGAAATTATTTTTAATGGACAGTTTAGTATACCATGCAGCTTCACCAACAAATAATGTATATTAAAGTACTTTGTATTCTTCAACCTGTTGAAAAAAACATATCTCTTGCAAGCTGCCATGCACTCGCAAGGTGGCATTAGGCTCTCATAAGCATTCAAGTGAATGGCTGGGTTGTCCCAGAAATTGTACAGAAATTGCATTACACCTGAAAATATACGGTCAGTGCTCAAGTATAGATCATTAAACAATTTGTTTTGGAGAAAGACAAGCATACTGTTTCCAGTATTGGCTGCAAAGAGTAAACCAGTGAAGAAGACAGTGTTCCAAACTATGGTTCAGAGACTACAAGTACTAAAATTGATTGTCTATTTCTATTGCAGACTTAAGACATAGGAACAGCTGCATAGTGAAAGGTACAATGCTCCAAAATACCAAGCAGAGCATATTGTTCAATTAAGATCAAAGTTGTTTTCCCTTAGGTTCTACAAGTACCTTTGGCTCAAGAAAGAGCCCAGCTGCTTCAGGATATATATGAATAAACTGAGCAACCATTGCCTGCATTGTGGATTGTGGAAGCAGAGTAGGGACATACTTGTTCGAATTGAGTCCAGGAAACAGTGGTCAAATAGGGTGTTTTTTTTTTACCCCTGGGCCTTTCTTTTGCTGTAGACAGCATGTTCTATAAAGCACATTGTGGGATTTTTATGACTATTACAAAGGAACAGTGTTCTAATTTACCCAATATGCATATTATAAACTGTGTAATAGTTGCACAGTTGCAAGTTGCTTTGGTCATTTCTTCATATACCCCTTCTACTTCTAACTAATTGAACTATAGGGAGAGCAATGAGACCCTTGTATCTTTAGGCCGTTGAGAGTTACATACTTTACCCTGTGAGAAAAATGTCAATTTTCCACAGCTGCATTGTTGTAAAGGTGACAATAGGGTAGGTTTTAATCTCACAGGATAGCAAGAAAATCTCCTATGGACAGCTGTATATTTTATAATTTTTAAGGTGATATGACAACCGACCAATAGTCCTAAACAACGTAATTGACCCTAGCCATTAGGTTTGTAAGAGCCACTTCAATCCATCCCAAGGAGGCAGCAACTGTTACACCAACAAAAACGTTCAGGGATTTCAACATACTATAATGTTCACTCCTTATAAGTATATGTAAAAAGGTATTTCAAACAAATGTATATAACTGGCTACTAATAAAATAAATAAGGTAGAATGAAATAACACCATCTAAATTGTAAAAGTGGTGCAGGAAAGTCGTTAGTGAGTAATAATGAGTAATATTTTCCCCCAGTTCCACACCCCTGCCAGTGCAGTAGCCCAGCAGCTACATTCAAACTGTAGACTCTTAACCGATTGGTCGCTGTCATGATGCATTGTCCAACTTTGTATCTATTGGTTGTTTTAAGTTAAATGTCTCCACCCCCTAATGTGCTTTGCCGTTTTTTGGGTATCATGCCCCAGGCACCTGATTCACGGGAAACCTTCTGCAAAGGAGCTATATTTTCCTATAAGACCTGTAGCTGGGTCAGTGGGCAAAGCGAAAGGGATTTGTAACTGGCATGCTTCTTTTGAATGCATATAACACATGAGCCATATGTTCTGCCTCAACTATTTGGGATCGGCCTATGCAGCGTTCTACAGGAAGACAGCGGGAGGTTACATCTGGTAAAATATGATAAAGGACAACTTCAGAAATATTGATTTCAGCCACCTAATCTAAATAATTGAAGATGTGTAATAAATGTGTTCTTCTTCCTTATTTCGATAGATGAATACTTATGACATATAGTATAATTTGGGAAAGGAATCCCAATGTGCAATTACTCCTTTATAGTAGATCATAAAAACAAACTCTGTCTTGTTCTAGATTGCAAAGCCCTTATCACTGTGACTGATGCGTTTTAAGATGATTCACAACAATTCATTATAATATGATATATATTTGCCTTGGGAAGATTTTAGTTTGTGTAGTAAATGGTCATCTTAAACATATTTATTACTAAAATAATAATAGTAATAATAATATAGTAGCGCTTTTTCTGTGTACTGCTAGAACCTGGATCAATCTTACAAATGCAGTCAAGATAAATCATGGCTTTGTTCTTGATCCAGATGCTTTATGTAGTGTCCCATCCAACTTAATTGTTCACAGACTGCTTTTTTGGAAGGGTACATGGTTATTGAGGGTGCAATAGAAAATTCAGAAGCATTGACTGAAATCCAGTATTAAATAAATGTGAGCTAGATAAACTATTTTCTTTGGACATTGCTTGATTTTTGTATGGGCTGCCATTGTATAGAGTAAAACATAGCTTAACGAATTTTGATAACATCAATGTTACTAAAGTGTTCTTGTGATGCTTTATAACTCTTACCACTTCCCTTTAGAATAAGGAAATGTTATATATGCTCAAACCTAAATAATTTCAATGATAATGGATGTAGCATCTGTGAAAAATTTCTTACAAGGTAGCAGCAGTTGTAATACATGTGATGTATCATGTCTTCTTCCATCCATATCTTTACCTGATTACCTGAATATTTATTGGTTTTGAAATTGTAAAAATAATGTTTGTTCTGATAACGTTATCACACCTTTTTCAGTTATTTGCATTCATGCACAAGTGATGTTCATTGTAACCACTGGTCTTTTTGGTTGTGAAGAAAATATTTAGTGGTGGCCACATCTGAAATTTTCAAAACTAAAATTATTGCGTATGAACTGTATTAAAAATTGAATTAAAAAAAATTGTTATCACATTGAGAAGGTTACTACTTACACTATTCTCTATGGAACATGACCTGACAGTAGAGGTCCTTTTAGCGGAGGCTCAAGAATATGCGTACTTTGTTCTACAGAATGAAGATGCCCAGTATTTAATGGTAGATTCATTTTTACAAGCTTAATAATTTCCAAATGATTCTTGGAAACATTTGGATCCATTCTTGTCATGCAGAACATTTCATCTAGAATGTTATGCTAGTTTCCAGTAGGCTTGCACTTTAAGCTGTAACAATGCGGTCTGAGCAACTTAAGAACATCCAGTTCTCATTTTCTTCATAAAATTAAACCCTTGACAGTTGTTATAAAGATGAAGTGAAGACCACAAGCTAGTGTGAACCTGGCTCCAGTGTAAAGAATACAAAAGCTAGCTTTTAAGAATAATGAAGAGACACATGATATCCTCTGGACTCATAATCAGAATGGCTCCTCCTAGAATTGTCTCCGAAGCCCTCATGGTAGAATTATGTCATTCACTCTACACTTCTAACTTACTCAGTAACAGAATGTGCACGTTTTTAGTGAATCTGTAATGACTATTAACACAAACCATATATTTTATATATTATTATTAAATATATGTTGTTCTCTTTCATTCTTTTCTTTCCTGTCTCTTATTGCTTTTAGTGTTTCATAAGTTATTCTCTAAATACAGTTTTATTTCCTGAAAGCATTTAGTGGCCATTTTTTTTCAATTAGTTTGGCTCATTTCCATCACATGCATTCTATTTTTATTTTTAAAAGTTTGGTATTTTCATGATGTTTTCAACCCCTTTACCCACAGACCTAAAAGGCTGAGATAAGGGAAGTATTTTAATAATTTTGAGATTTTTCCTTTGATTTCATGTAAGAACAGTGGATGTGTGGAACAGCCTTTCAGCAAAAGTAGTCCACAGGACCTCTGAGATTTTTCTTTTCCTCATCTTTGCAACTCTCGTAGGATCTCTTGTAGGGTATTTTTCAGTAGAGATAGATATACTGTATGTGGCACTGCAATGGTTAACTATAACTTTTTTCCCTTTTGCTGTATGTAACCTTGCACATCCTGTCTCTGATTGTTTCCTGGGAAGGTCGCCATTTGCTGATACTTAAAAAGCAACACCTGTTTGATTTATTGGACTTATGAATGCATGTAATGCATGTACCCCACTTTTAACCTTAACCACCTTTCCTCCGCACATTGCCAAAGCACCAATCACATCTTCTAATTAACTAGTAACCCTCTCAGAAAATGTGTAAGCAGGAGGTGGAAAGACACTCGGCTACAGCAAACAAATGAAAACAAAAATGCTAAAATGTCCCCTATTTTTGTTTTGGTCAGGCCCCATCCGGGCTGCAGAGCTGCTTATCTCTGTTTATTTATTTCTAGCTACAGTTCCCCTGTCCCGCTACAGTTCCCCTAGCCCACTACAGTTCCCCCTTTTGCTGTAATCACGTTTCTTGCTTTGTCTGCCTGTTCCTTGCTAAGTTCTTGCTTCCCTACTCCCAGCCTGCAGCATCCTGCACATTTGTCTGTAGAGCTATGTCTCATACCAGCTCCAGGGTGCCTGCAGTATATCGCCAAGTTTTGTTTGGTTCTGGACAACATCCAGTGCTATGTCAGGGCCCTGGTTGTGGCCGCACAACCCTAGGTATTCAACACTCGGGGGATTGTTGAGTTACCCAGCACCAGGCCCTGTCTGACTCCTCTACTGCGCATTATCTCCTGAATACTATCAATGGGTGATCTGGGTCATTGCAGTCGTCTGTATGGACCCAGGTCCCTTACACTATCATTGGAGGCCCCTCCTCATTTTCAGACTTTCATTCAAATTAACAAGTTAGGCAAAATAAGTTCAAGTTTGTACCAGTCCGCACAAGTCTACTCAGCAGAAGAGCTGGACAGTAACTCCAGCTGAAGGATCAACATGTGTCTAATTTGTTACTTTTATGCAAAATGAAGGTCAGAACCTGGAACAAGGGTTTCACCCAGAATTCACCAAGTTGCAAAGTGCTATTTTCGTCTCATTTTCAGAGACATTTTTTAACCTACCTGTAATCAACGATAGTTGGACATTGCACAACTATTTTAATCTGATGTTTTAAGAGTATTTGATTGTATCTTCTACTTGTAATTTACATCAATGCTTAAATGAGAATATCCATATGTTTGTAATTAACTACAAATTGTGGTAAATTAGAGTATTTTTCTTAATGTTTTTACTGAGGTTTACCATAATAGTAGTAGCCAATCCTAGAGACAAATTGAGATTCTATATTTCTATGGAAACCCAAATTATTCTTGCATCCTCACACTAATAGCAAAGATAAAGCACAGTCAGAATATTTGGACTAATAGTACTTCTTGTGTCCCTCATTCTACAGTATATTGAACTGAATTATTAACACTTTTTTAAAGAGCCTCAGAATCCAGAGTAAAACACATAACTGTATCATCTATCATAACGATCACATTTTTACTAATAAATAGCAAGCATAATAGAATAGAAATTGGAAGGATTGCTTGCATTTTAAAGGTGATTTAGTTTTATGCATTTTTTTTGGGGGGGCAAGCTTCCTTTTGAAAACCAATAAACATGAAACACTGTTCCAGAATGTATATAATTCATGCACAGTAATGCAAACACAAAAAAGGGAAATATTAAAAAGTGATTAAACAAATGGAAAGAACTCTACACGCACAAATGGCATTTGGAATGTATAAAAAAAAGTAGACGTAAACATACTGTGAGTAGTGTAAACAAATGATGGCAGTTATCGTTTCTCCAACGTCATCAGATAAACATCTGATCACAGCAAGAGGAATGAACCATGCAGTAATTTGCGTGGCAATGCATAACATTTTCCATTTTAAGATTACGGTTTCTGAATTGAATTTTCTTGTTACTATGTCTGTCCAACTTGAACTTTAAAAAAATAAAATAGAACTTTCACCATGGTCGGCATCCAACCATGTCAAGACAGAGTATTATGGCAATGAAGTGGTTTAACTATTTCCTTTTCAGGAAAGTCATAACCCCCTGTGCCTCATTCTTGAGGCATTCTCCATTGTAGATGGATTTGGACCAGTTTATGACACTCATTGATACTTTTGGCTAATTATGAAAGGCTTCAGAAAATGTATTTATTAAGTGTAAAAATTGTGTGCAAATTAGGAACAAATTTACAATCCTCCATATGTTGTAATATAGAAGAACGATTAGGGTAATTGTTCAAATGCTTTTTTGAACAATTCAAATCACCTACAGGCAGTGGCGTCGCCAGGGGGGGTCAGAGGGGGCCATGGCCCCCCCTACATTATGCTGTGCCCCCCAGTGTGCCCCCCCAATTGAAACGCTATACCATTACCATTACACTAAGCTCCAATTGCAGCCGATGCGGCTGACAGTTTCAAAGCAGCTGTAAAACCCCCTCCGCTGGCCGCTTAATGGATTGCCGGCATGCCGATCACTGACTGAGGCTCTTCGTCCCGCCCTTCTGAAGGGGGCGGGCTCTTACGGAACAGTTGCTTGTCACTGCAGCACGAGGGAGAAGAGCGGCAGTCAGTGGTGTTATGGTGGAAGAACGAAGGCCAGCAAAAAAAGTATTTTATTTTAAAAAAAATAGTGGAGGTGACAGAAGGAGGGACATTAACAAGGGGGGGCTGCCTTGGCAAAATTAAATAATACACAAAGATGGTGGCTGGGGACATAATTACACATCAGGGTGGTTAGAAGGATGTCACATATATCAATACACAAACGGGGGGGTTAATACACATGGGTATGGGGGCCATTATATTAACCATTACAAGGGTTTGGTGCATCAATACACAAGGGAGGGGGGCTGGCTGGGGGCATCAAATAAATCAATACACAAGGGAGGGGGGCTGGCTGGGGGCATCAAATAAATCTAGAATTGTTTTTATTTTCACATGAATTAATCTGCTGTGTTTAAAAGTTCTAAGACTTTATAGAGTTTTAACTTAGTGTGTGAAAAGCAAATACACAAACAGAACCCATCAGCAATTTATTCTTGCAGCTCATAACTACAACACCCCTCATATGGCCATCAGGAGCCTTATGTGTATGATGGGAGTTAAAGTCCTAAGCAGCGAGGAGTTCAGATGGTTCGTGAACATCCATTAACAAGGGTGTATTGCAAAAATGCACAAAGGGGGGTGGCTGGGGGGGGCACAAATACACAAGGGTCATTACACACAAACAACAAAGCAATGTGGAAGGCATTTTTTATACTATTAGTAGGTTATCCCATCCTGATGTGGGGGTCCATGTGGCAGCAGAGCCTGCCCTGGGGTATGTGTTTGGGTGTCAGTGTTGCAGAGCCTGTCCTGATATGAGTTTGGTCATCTGTTTCCTGGCACTTTACTTGCTGTAGAGGGTTAAACAGAACTTTGTAATTTTTATTTATCCAGATTTTGTGGTCACTTCAGAGGGCAAAACTTTCTAGGCTCAGAAATCAGTGAGAGGAAAAGTAAAGGTTTTGTGTTATTTACTCTTATTTCAGTCTGAATATATTATTAAAAAGGAAACTTAGATGTTGGTTCAGAGTTTGTGAAACTCAATTCTTGATTACAGTATACAGGACGCTATTCCCCTTTGGTTTCACAGTCCTTCCCTGTTAAGGGAGAACAAGTGCTATTCAGCTTAGTTATTTGCAGCTGTATGCATTTTGTTATCTGTGATGAGGTGTTCATTTGGTGACGCAGCGCTAAGATGGTTGTGTTGCATTAATGGCTAAACGTTTTGTTGAAGTTTCATATTTCGTTTTCAAGAATATTGTTAGGAATAATGCTATCACTGTTTTGTTGCGCTGAATAAAACTGGACTTTTTCATCTAAAAATTTTTGCAGTAGCAAATGTTTGATTCCATTATGTTTAATCTTAATTTATTTGGGCCTTTTAACTTTTTTGGATGTCAAATAGTGTGTAAAATTCTGTTGATTTATGTATCGGCTAAGTTTCCATACATTATTTATGTATACCTGCAAATACAGGTTTTTTTTTTGTCTAATTCAGTTGCATGTGCTGTTTCCATGTGTTGTTTATTTGATCTATACCTGAACTACAGGGTGTATATGTTTTGGCAGCAGGGGCACCTTAAATCGCATTCCATTTAGTGAGTATTCTAACTGTTAACTGACTTGCATGGCTAATGATTCAATAACTTAGTTCAGCATCTATTAAATTAAGACAGTAAGTGCTAAAAAATAGTGATTGATCAAGTGCCATTTCTTACATTGATACTTTTGGGGGTGTTGCTTTGTTTATAGGCAGGGCTAGCTTGAGTATGTCCTCCAACCCATTAATGACAATGCATTGTACAGGCTTTGTTGTGAAGGGGCTAGTATGTCTACATTTCTGCATAGTGTTTACAAGAAAAATCATCATACACCTCCTTTGTTGACCCTGGAACCCTAGACTGCCTAGCAGACTTATGTAGTGATGTATGGACTGGGTAGTGAACGCTTCAGTGTTGAAATAGCTGCATGTTTTTCAAGAACATTTCCTTTATTTTTCAAAAATGGTAAATGAAATTACATCACTATGACAAAAAGGAGGCGAGTACATTTTCCACTTATTTTGGCTGAGTTTAGATATATCCAATTCAGATGCAGAATTAAGAGAATCTCACGAGGCTCTGTTATTTTTTTACAGAAAAAGCAAACACACAACAAGTGACTAAATATATAAAAAGGTATATACTCTCCTCGGGTAGCAGCACCCAAAATGTTTCCTATTACATGTGCTATTTCATCCCATGTGATTGGTGAGTTTTACGACTCACTCTGGTCATCTGGCAATGGAGGGAGAGTGATTTGATTTTAAAAGGTATCTTAAGTAACTGGGTCAAAATCATCTTTGATTTTTAGAATGTGTTAGGAGAATTTCAGACTCTGTATGTAGCAAAGTGGAGGGAGACCTCAATGCTACTATTGGTTTGTATTTCAAATGGGTTTTAGTCATTCTGGCTAGAAGGCCTTCAACTTTGTTTCCCTGTGCAGCATATTTTGCTTTACATTAATTTAGGTTTAATGTGGCTACTTCTTAATAACATATTAAAAGTAACTCTGGCCAGAAGAAAGGCTTATTTCTTGTGAGGGCTGGGGGACTGCGCTTTTTTGGACATTGGTAAGGGATCTAAGTAAATTTGTTTTATTTTTTAATTTGGCCCTTCTTTTTTTTTTTTTTGCTATGTATGATGTAATATGTCCACAGAGGACCGCTTTGGCAGTGTGCCAGAGTAGTACTGGCTGTTCTTGATGTTGGCTATTGGTTTGTGAATATTCCAGCCAAGCCCCTTGTAAACTATTTTTAAAATCTGCTGAGGAGTATAAGTATTGAGGCATTCTCCAGTTAAAGGATGATAGTGTGGAAGGTTTAAATTGCAATGTGAGCAATATGGATGGATAATCCAATATTACCAATTCCTTAAATTTGGTATGAATAGTGTGGTGTAGTAATGATGTTGATATCAGCAGATAGTCTACTAATCTTGTTAACGATTCGTGAGGGGCTGAAAAAAATGTGTATTCCCTATC
Organism: Spea bombifrons; assembly: GCF_027358695.1. Lineage (NCBI taxonomy): Eukaryota > Metazoa > Chordata > Amphibia > Anura > Pelobatidae > Spea > Spea bombifrons. The sequence goes on from NC_071090.1 coordinate 39,476,488, forward strand.
CTACACATCCTACAACCATCTACCATTTATTGTATACACTGAAGAGAGTTTTTGTTTATTTTACTGTATGATCTACTGTTGTTTCTTTTACTTGCTATGATGTACTGTTGTATCCACCCAAGCATTGAAATTGCCTCCCAGTATTATTCCCCCAGGCTTCTAGGGCAATAGTTTGGCATTAATCTCGTGAAAGAGTTTATCTGTGTTGGTATTTGGAACATAAATGTTACATAAATGGATTAAGTAACTTTCCGTGGAGCAGCTAATTATAAAAAAAACTGCCTCAAGGGTCTAATATTTTGTGGTCAATGTCATGCAATATTTTTTGTGTAGTACAAATTAAACAAGGTAGCTATACATTCCCCTACCGAATAAAACCTCAATCTGGTATGTTCTAAATCTGTAAGATGTGTTTCTGATAGAAATGCTAAATGTGTTTTTAGTTTTTTTTTTTCAGGTGAGAGTTGGTTTCTTTTATGCTGGATTATGTCCTCATTTAATGTTCCATGAAACTATGTTCAAATGATGCTATTTTAAGATTGCCTGTGTGAGGTGTTAGGTGTCACATCAAGTGACATCTAATATGTTATATAAGGTCACTATGTCAGTCGGTACCTTCGGTATAAAATGGGGCCTGTCCCAGAGAGGAGGCTAAGTTATAATTCCTATATTGCATCATATATGTTTGTATATGTAGAGGTATAAAAAAAGTGAATTTGAAGAAAGTTCCAAAATTTAAGAATAAGCTTCCAAGCTTAATGTTATTAACCCTTAAAAATGGAAAATATTTTGCCTGTCCCTATGAACAGTTAATTGGAAAAAGTAGAAAATGTCATATTTACTAAAGTATAATCATTACAGACTTCAAATATTTACGGAATAGAATCATTACTGGGGCAATGAACTTTGTTTACGCCGTGGCAAGGGTTGCAGGTCCACTGGATCAATAATTTTAACTGAGTAAAACCTAATTCTGTTCTTAGCAGTCAACACTTTTGTCTGTAACTTTTGTGACTCTAATAGTTATAGTTGAAATGTATGCCCACTTTTACTTAGCAGATAGTTAGGTGTGAGAACTAGAGGTAATGCATGACCATAATCTTTTACTTACCTAAGCAAACAAATCAGGTGAAAATCATAGACTGAGAGAGGTGACAAGCATTGGTGACCTGTGGCATCCCGATTTGTTATCTTACACAAATATGCCATTGAATTGTCTCTCTTGACTTGGGGCTGTGCTACAAGGAAATGGTCTTTAATTTTATCTGTGATTCTCATCCTCAGACTATGTCTGTGATGTTGCATATTGGCACAATAGCATTAAAATATCAAATAGACTCATGCAATTTTTAATGAAAATTACCTGTTTCGTGCATTTGTATGAATCAACGAAAACCAGGATGATCACCTACTAAACTAATAAAAACAAATTGCAAAAGTTCTGGAAATTAGGATTTGTCCATTTGTTGCCACGTGTACCCAAGCCATAACAAGTCATTTGGCACCTTGATGAGGTGGGAGGGACTGTGTCTAGGAGGGTACATATCAATGACTGATAAGTAGAACTACCTAAAAAACATGGGGTGGTCTCATTGATTGTTAATGGCTGTGATTGATGGTTCTAACAATTTGTGCCACTTTGGCCAATCAGCATTTACAAGTGAAGGGACAAGCATTAGATAAATAAGTGTGCTGGTGCCATTTTGTCAGTAGCAGCAGTTAAAGACTAAAGAGAGTTGGAGTGACAGTGACAGTTAGCTTAGCAGAGGCTGAGATTAATGCTCATTAATCATATACCATACTGCAATTTACTTAATAGTAATTGTAGTGCTTAATTAGTGCTGAAAATGTACTATTGTAGGGTGGATTGGAGAAGCTGTAGTGACTTCTATGGTGTAGACATGTTCCCCCTGTTCCTGAGTACAGTTGATTAAGACAGTTGCCTATTTATGCTATTAGCCAAACCTGTAATTTGTGGACAAGTTAATTTTTTAGGAGTTTTCTATCATATCATCTATTATTCTTCATTGTGGACTCATATGAAATAATATCATTATTTGTAATGAGCAATAATTAATTATATGTCTTTTTTGTTGAATATATACATTGAATATAACTGTACTTTGTCTTTTTATGTACCCAAAAAAATAAGAAAATAAAAATTTGGGTATATATTTACTGCAAATACGTGAAAAAGACAAATTACAGTTACATTCAAGGTATATATTCTAAAAAAAGACTTATTACAATCCAAATTTAGCTTCATTAAGATAATATTATTTTATGTGAGTCCAGATTCCACAGAATAGGGCTGGCCTGGAAAGCAACTGATTACAGTACTTTTTAAGCAGGGCCTTAAAATGATATAGAACACATGTTAAGGGAGGGTTGACATTCAGTGTGGGAGAGAAAGTCGACGTTCAGTGCATGTTCACACTGACGCAAGGAAGAGAGGTCCCCTTACAGAATTAAATACTATTCAGAGCACTAAAGCTGTGATAAAACAAGATACAACAAAAGCAAATACAGAAATAATCAATTAATATCACCAATATGGAGAGAACTAAAAGGATTAATATAATAGATTCAATTAGAATTAATAAACAGATAATTGCACATCATATGTCAACAATTGTGTCAATAATGTATCTATACTGGGGGTATTATTAACAAAGCATTACTATGTACCTGTCTTCAAAATCATTGAATCCATTTCAATAATATGAAAATATCCAATCCATCAATAAAATGCAGAAACAAAAAACCCCATCATCTACTACAAACCAAGTCCGCCATTTTCACATCATAGTCTTTTCACTCATCCATGGGATATCAGCTGAGGAAAGGGAAAAGTAGAGCCCATGTCTCATTAATGCTAATTACCATGGCACAGTACCAGGTGATGTTTGGAAACGTCAGTTTTAGTTTTTGTTGCATAACCGGAGATTTAAGTTTGGAAAATGGTGGCCAAAGTCTGAAAAATGAGTCATTTTAAAATGTGTATGTTAAAATTGGTGCCTAACCAAGCCATTAAGAGCACACATGTAATAACCTCATATAGGAGTTTTGTTGTGAATATATTAATGCAGAATTATCTTTTGTGTATCCACTAATACTATTTTAATAAGTTTAGTATACTGCACCTTGTGCATTCGGATTTGTACAAATTGTAACAAAGTTTGGTACACTCACTGATTTGTATGAATGCCTAAAAACGAGGAGGGCCTCAATGAAACAAATGAAAATGAAGCAGAGAGCTCTGAATTTTCGTTCCCATGTTTTGAGTTTTTTTTCACTCACTCTCTCATGCTCCCTCAAGTCTAGCTATTGTCTCTCTATTTTCCCAGTGTCTCCACACCATTTCTTGTTCTCTGTTTCGTCAGTCTTCCTTCTCGTTCTGATGTAGTAGTTTTGCAATAGGGTGGAACCTCAGAGCACAGTCTCTCCCTTGGTTGGCAGGATGAGGTAGAGGCTGTCCCTGTGTTCTGTGTCGAGGCTTCGTCCTTTTGCTGAAGTACTGCATCAGGCCAGAGAAATCTGGATGAAGTCACAGAGAAAGGGAAGCATTTCTATACGTCTCTTTCTCCGTAGATCCATCTGATCTGTCCTGGGCGTCCAATTGGGGAAGAGGGTGGGCCTCGAGGCTCTGCCCTATTGTGGCAGTACTTTGAAGAGGACAAGGTTAATGCAGAGGAGAGCTGGGAGTCCTCTGAAACGGCAGTAAACAAAATTTGCTTAACGGCGTAATAGGCTTGACCCAAGGCAGCACACAGCACTCCTTCATGGCTATAAATGGCTGTATTTTATGCTGCATCACAGTCTACCATATGTGTTATATATATGTTCAGTCTTTAAATAAACTTAATTCCCGCTGTGTATATATAACCATTGACTACAATGCATCATGGCAGTAGAGTATTCCTTACATTAGTTCTGTCAATGTCCATTTGCATAAGATTTACTGGTCTTCTTGGAAAAAAAATCTCAAAACTGTGTGGAGAGAGATTTCCTCCTCCATCATTCTATATTTTGTTTTAGGAAATTTACATGGAGGCTGCCATGGGGCCTAATGTGTTATGTTAAGGTCACTTTGTAGTTTTCTAGAAACCCTCGGATCCTGAGGAGGGAACAGGTCACTATCTGAGTTACAGTTGTGCTCTACTGCCTGCTTAAAAACTACTCTATCATCAACAGTCTTGAGGAGGAAGATTAGTCCCCAGCCTTCACCATTCTTCTTCCCACAGCATACCCAATGCTTTCTTAAAAAAGGCAAAAGTAAATCAAATTAATCCAACCCATGCTGGAAAAAAGAAGATTATTGAATGACTGCTAGTTGCAGGGGAGTATGGTTATATATTCCTGGGCACCAGCAGCCTCAAGTGGTTAGAGGATGCATTGCAATCTTCTTTGACTTCAACAAAAGTTAAAGACATGTATGTTCTTGCTTACAGTTTGTAAACTTTAACGTTACATATGCTCTCATGTACTTACGAGCAGTAATATAAATGTGTTAACATGTGAGGTCATGCCATTGACCAGTTGACTATTTAGTAAACAGTGCCAAACTCTTACTATAAAAACTGAAAACAGTAATTATCATAAGTACCTATTAATGCATACTAAATGTTTAAACAGCAACTGGTCATTAACAGGGTAGTAGACAGTCCACCTAGTACACAATTTGACAGACTCTTTTGCCTGATGGTAAACAAAAGAGCCACATCTGTAGTATATAACTTAATTCATGTGAGTTAATTTATACTTACACTGTGCACACTGATCAACACATTATTTCTTGTTATAATAACTTATTTTTAATAATAATCATTTTCAATAACTTATTTTATTGGTTAAAGTAAACATTAGGTATTAACAAGTTACAGCATGAACATCTGGCTTTGGAGGGTCTCGCTGCCAAGTGGGAAAGCCAAGACAACGGGAAATATCCACCCATACTAACTATAGTATATAAATATAATAAATGCGCATATTGTATAAAAGTATATTGGTAAATTAGGAATTATGCATATGGAATTTAAAGCTGTATACAAAGTCAAAACATTCCTTAGATGTTGTGCATGGGCTAAAAAAAAATAACTGGTTTCATTTTTTTATGTTCAGATTTCTTCTGTATTTTCGGGTTGATTCAAACACACTGAACTGACACTCAAGATTCATCTGTTCATTAGTGGTTTAGTCAAACACCAGTTGAGGTTAGTTGTGACGAGCTGAAAAACCACAATTTCCAACCAAGTTCAAGCAAGTGGACCATAAGCTACAGCATGTATTCAGTAGAAAATAAATCTTCCCCAACATAAAATGCCCTATTAACCATATAAGAGTCATTAGTAGGCTCTTTTCTTCTGGGCAGTGGCTACTTGTAGGTATAGGGCTAGCTATACATAGGGATACAGGGGGCCTTTAGCGTGAAGGAACTGGTTGCAGAGCAGGTGGGAAGTGAGTAGGGAGTATGCAGGACATGGACAGGTAGTGTGTATAACCACATGCTGCTTCCCTGCCTCGAGAATGAAAAAGGCAGGAAGGGGGTGTTACAGAGCTACACAGTATCTTGGGCCACTCTATGCAGGTATGATTATGATATTTGCATAAAGATTTCATATCCTGTGTTGTATCTGGAAAATTGGAGCCATAAGTGTGTTTTTTGATAAAAAATGGGAAAACAATGAAATGTTGAAAAAACTTGTCTTTACACCTCTAATTTTGCTTTTTGTGTAGCTTAACCCATCCTGATGCAAGTGTTGGTGTGGCAGGGCCTGTCCTGGTGTGTGTGTTTTGGTGTCAGTGTGGCAGAGCCTGTGCTGGGTGTCGGTGTCACAGAGCCTGTCCTGGTGTGTGTGTTTGGGTGTCGGTGTGGCAGAGGCTGTCCTTGTATATGTGTTTGGGTGTCGGTGTGGCAGAGCCTGTCCTGGTGTGTGTTTGGGTGTTGGTGTGGCAGAGCCTGTCCTGGTATGTGTGTTTGGGTGTTGGTGTGGCAGAGCCTGACCCTGGTGTGTGGTCATCTGTTTCCTGGCACTTAAATTTCTGTAGGAATCAATTGAACTATTTACTTATCCAGAGATAAAACGCCCTCCTGAATTTGCAGTCACTTCAAAGGACCAACCTTTCTAGGCCCAGAAATCGGTGAGTAAAAAAGTAAAGTAATTGTGTTGTTTATTTTATTTCATTCTGAATATTTTATTAAAAAGGATTAGTCGCACTAAATTGTGGCTTCAGGCCTTCCATGTATCATGACTTTTTTAGTGTACTGATGTACTCCCAATCCAATCACATAAGATTATATCTTATATTATCTGCCTAGCACTGATGTCATCTTTATCCAGTACACATGGGTGCAGAGAAGTTGGGATTCTGTGAATTCCCAGGTACTTATTTGGACCTTTTAACACTTTTGGTTCCTGGGATTTTAATAATAATGGGGTATTCTGTCATTGTTATGGTACAATATGATTTAATTTTAAAAATAATGATTTACCGTATTTCCCGATGTATAAGACGCACCTTTTTTAGAAAAATTGGAGGTCTAAAAATTGGGTTTTCTTATACAGTGGTGGTAGATTAAAAAAAAAATACTAGAATGGGGATCAGAAAGGAGACCTGCTGCTTACCTGTTTTGCTCAGCAGCGTCTCTTGATCCGTCGCGGCGAAACAGGAACCCAGTGGAGTCACGTGAATGCACATCGCATCACATGACTCCGCTCAGTTTCTGTTCCTGCTTGAGCAATGCAGAGGGAAACGCCCCCCACAGAAGTCTGCAAGCAGCACCAGAAGATCTACAGTTGAGGTAAGGTGGGGGAGTAAATGAATGAATGTGTGTGTGTGTTATCATGGATCTGTGTGTAGGGGGCACAGGGAGGCTGAAAGTGATGTGCATGTACTGGCTGCCTGAGCATGATAGGAGTGCGATTGCTAACAATTGCTAGCAGCTAACATCAATCACACTCATATCATGCCCAGGCAGCCAGTACAATGACGTTATGTAATATATATTTTTTTAAATTTCGGACCGCAAAATTAAGGTGCGTCTTATACAAGGGAGCGTTTTATACTTGGGGAAATACGGTATAGCTATTTGGATGGTAAATAGTGTTGCTTTGATAGACATGTGTAAGGGGTGGGGTGTGTGGGTACAAGAACTCAACCACGCGATACAATACATGGGGCTGGTGTCCACATATTTTCAGGGCTGCTTTTCATTCCCAGTCTGGCCCTGCCCAGAAATAGAGCGGACGCGAGAGAGAGTTCATTATGACTGCAGATTTCCCTATTGAGTGATATAGATTCCTGGTGCACTGTTGCTCAATGGGCTGTGAGCCATGTGGAGCAACTGAGAGCCTAGTCCTTAGCCAGACCTAGGGGCGCACCTAAGGTAACTACATCACTGTTTTTCCACTCATTTCTGCAACTATGCTGAACCCTTTTCTGCTTTTAACAGGGTATGTTTTGCATTTACCAAAGCACATGTAAAACATGTAAAATCATCACTGGTCATCACTTTCAAATTAAACACGTTGACATCCAGATATGGTTTTAGGGTGTTTTATTATACACAAGGTACTGCATCTTTAAACTAAGTTCCCCACACATAAACAAAAGAAAAGTCAAATCCTACTCCAGTTTGGAGACCAACAAAACAGAAATGGTCCTCTTTAGCACACTGGCTGGCTACTCCAGTTTCTGGTTACAAAAATATCAAAAACAAGTTTTCACATAGTACCTTCTATAGGGTCCCTGGACACAGGGCTCATATGTTTCTCTCTCTTTTACACACTAAGACACCCAAATACCTTTAGAGCTGTCATTTATTCACTTGTACAGTAGGAGCTAATTAACCTCACCTGAAAAGGGTGGCATTTGCAGTATTAATCCTTTCAGGCAGGGAATAGAGAATAACCAATACGAATGGGTTCAGTAAGCTAGAAAAATATAGCTGTTGGAAGCCTCAAAAAGTGGCTACCTTAAGTACACTACCGTATTTGCTCGATTATAAGACAAGGTTTTTTCCAGAGCAAATGCTCTGAAAAATACCCCTCGTCTTATAATCGGGGTCGTCTTCTAATCAGACCCCAAAAAAATGGCTGGGGCCATGCTGCTTACCGGTCGCGAGCAGCGTCTCTTCCGTTAGAAGCAGGAGGACAGGAAGCTTGTAGCTTCCTCACAGAACTCTATCTCCCCCTCCCTCCTCTGGGGGCGGGGCCAGAGAAGTTGCTGGTACAGCCGGTCCCCTGCAGAAGTCTTCGAGTGAGAGATCTGCAGTTCAGGTAAGGGGGTGGGGGAGGGTTTTTGGGTAAGTATGTGTGATTAATGTGTGAAGTATGTGTGATTAATGGAATGAATGAGTATTTAAATGTTTGTGAATGTGTGTTTGTGTGTGATAGCATGGATGTGTAAGGGGGGTGGGGGTTGTAGCATGGCATAGGGAGGCTGTAATCCCACTACTATCATCCCCAGGTTCCAGCATGTACTGGCTGCCTTGGCTTGATAGGAGTGTGATTGCTGTTAGCAGCAATCAAACTCCTATCAAGCCAAGGCAGCCAGTACATGCTGGGTTAAAAGGCATATCATGGGGCTGAGTGGCATACAGGGGGTTAAAATGCATTTCTGGACCTCCAGAAATGCATTTTAACCCCCTATATGCCACTCAGCCCCATGATATGTATATATACCTCCAGAAATGCATTTTAACCCCCTATATGCCACTCAGCCCCATGATATGCCTTTTAACCCCCTATATGCCAGAGTGGCATATAGGGGTATAAGGCATATCATGGGGCAGAGTGGCAAATAGGGGGGGTATAAAGCATTTCTGGGGGCAGAGTGGCATAACTGGGGGGGGCAGGTTGGCAAATAAAAGGAAATTTAAAAAATATATTTACATGAATATTTACTGGTAAAACTTTTTTTCCTATAGGGTCGTCTTATATTCAGGCTTTTTGTTTTTTTCCTAAATTAATATTTTGATTTTGGGGGGTCGTCTTATAATCGGGGTCGTCTTATAATCGAGCAAATACGGTAATAGAAATATTGACAAAGCAAGGTGTAAATATCAGTGCAAATTATATATAAATCACAAAAGATATAGCAACACATTTGTATATAAATGATAACAAAATATAGTCCAGAACAATATGCAACAAGAAACAATGAACCATAATCTTTAACCTATTTCCTTAAGCCTTCAGTAAACACTATCCAATATCTATACAACCATTAACATTTCCCACCCTAGCCTCTGGTGTAATGTTCACACTTGAGAACTCACAGACATTGACCCTTGGTTTCAGGGTTTTTTGGTTTTTTTCAGGATTACAGTCTGGAGCAGACATATTATGCTCTGGTTAAATGATATTGAAACATCACAATTGTATATAACAGTTAAAACCACTGCTTGAATACAAATAACTATGTTTCTACCAATCATTTTGCATGCTGACCATTATTACGGCCATTTTGTTGCCATTATTAGTAGACTTGTGCATTCATATTCAGGTGAACATGAAAACGAACACAAAGGGTGCGTTTTCGTTGTTCAGCCCGAATACCGAACATACGAACATGGTGGCGTCTTCGTCTACTAATCTCCCTGGTCCCTTCCCCATCTAGCCTACCTTATCTACGCAGCATTGCAGGGGTTAATGGAAGCGGAAATCCACAGATTCGCTGTCAGGAGTTAAAGTGCCGTGCGAACAACTCTATTGGTCACCTGCAGGGGCCTCCTCTGGGATCAACCAATCAAAACGATGCTGAAATCCATAGGTCCGCCATCAGGAGTTAAACTTGGATCGGGGAGACAGGCCAAGTTCCCCATCAAGAGTTAAAGGGCTGTGCAAGCAACTCTATTGGTCGCCTGAAGGGGCCATCTGCAGGCAACCAATAGGCTCACTCGCACGGCCCTTTAACTCCTGACGGCGCAACTTGGCCTGGGGAGACCCTGCTCCAAGAGTTAAAGGTCCGTACAAGCGACTTTACAGGTATACATCATCAGTTGATGGCAGAGGAGGCCCCTGCAGGCGACCAATAGAGTTGCTTGTACAGACATTTAAAATCCTGGCGCCAAAGATGCTGCTTGTACATGAATATTTGCCCGAACCGAACACAGGAACAGGCCAATATTCACGGAATACGAAGATTTTTTCCCCCACAAAGACGAACAAGAGTTGGCCGACGCCCAAGTCTAATTATTAGTCAGCACCTTGATTGGCCATCTGACACACCAGGTAAATGCCTTAAAGTGGAGACTGTTAAAACAGGGGTTGCAGGATTAGTTCTTAGGTATTGTCATAAATAAAAGTGAAGCTGGGGAAAAAATGCACTTCCAGGAGTTGCAGCGAAAATTTACTTTTGAGCTATATTCTTGTGATCTATAGGTTGGCAAAAGGGAATGTTTGGCTTATTCATGCAGTCAGCAAACTTTGTCCAATGCGAAATATAAGCTCTTCAGATTATCATTTATCTGACCAAGCATATTCTTGACTTTTTGAAGTGAATCAAGAACTTCAATGCTGCATGTGAAAGGGTCATATCGGAGAGAGAAAGGTTTCTTCATCTTCATAGCATAGTGTCTGCAAAGGCAAAATCAGTTATCAGAATAATAACCATGATTTAAAATAGAGGAAAATGAATGGATCTTTTGCTCACCTGAGTTTTACTTTAGAATCCTCAAAGTTTTCAGACACAAAGTAAATTGGTTGAAATGAAGTGTCCTGATAAGACTGAATGGCTGTTACATCCGGATCAAAAGGTTTAAGAACTGGCTTGTTTGAAAATGCATACTGTAAACAAAAAAGCCAAAGAGATATATATATATCTGTGGCAAAAGCATTCCCGTGCCTTGTACCCATAGCACAATTATATTTTTAACATTTGAATACTTAAGGGAATTATTGAACCTTAACTGGCTAATTTAATTCATTGTAATGAAATCAATGATTAGGCGATGCCCTTTTTTGCTGGAGAAAAAATATAGTTTGCTCAGTAAATATCCACTTGTTGTTATCTGTTTTGGCCACATGGTGGCAGCTGCATACCATCATTGTGTTTACATCAAAATATCAGTCTATATGCATTACGCATTTACATAACACATCAAATCAATTATACTACTAATTAGTTAAGCAAGACTACATTCTATATCTTTCTCTGACACTCAAAAAAGTCAGAATGTGTGAATCATTTATTCTTGGGAAGTTGTTATTAAACCAAATCTGCATACAGGAATGTGACATTTGCAAAAGTTATTATTATTATTATTATTAAATTTTATTTATATAGCGCCAAAAATTTACGCAGCGCTTAATACGATGCATTCACTCAGTGCCTATACTAGACAGTGCTGGTTTATGTAATCTTCACCATTGCAGTTTATTTACATAGCATCACACTATATTTTGTTTGCTGAGCATCAGCTAATTCCATAGTGTTATCATGACATAATCTATGACAGAAAAACAAATTTGTGGTGAATTTCAATCATATCCAAATATATGTATCAAAAAACATAATTTACAAATAGTTATTCCTACCATAAGTTCTCCATATGAAGATAGAAGTCCTGCTCCATAGGCTTTAATAGATCCATTCTGCTTGCAGAGACCAAACTCAACAGTGAACCAGTACAGCTAAAATATAAGGAAAACATTTTGTTTTTAGACAGTTACAAAAAAAAAACGAATTACAATTGTAGTAACTGTTCAATAACTTTGTTTATGAGTTAGGTTCTTTTCTATCTTGACTAGAGATGTCAAATAAGTTCTTTCTGTTACCTATTGTAAATTTTTAAGATTTAGTAAATAAAAGCTAAGGAGAAATATAATCTGATAGTAACTGGAAAATCTTATACCATATTATAATACTGTGAGATTTTAACTAAGACCAAAGAATCTTTTAGCCAATGAAAAATATATTACAAACATGAAGAGTTATTTGAGGTTGCCATGGTGCTGTTTTTTTCTGGATTAACTGCATCGCTATTTGTGAATAGTTCCATATAGAAGATCATTTTTTTAAAAAGCATCCTTTTTATTAAAATTACTTACTATTTACATGATAGGGAAACTGTGACATGACTTCATACAGATAACCTTTATTCAGAAGTTAATGTAAAAAAATGCAGTAGTGTTAATTCATTGTAGTTGTTGCAAAAACAGATTATAGATGAAATGAAAAATAGTTGCTTTTTGACTGCAACTTTGTTTTTACAGTATATCCAGTTCAAAACTAAATTAATACTGTGGGCATTTGAAGTATCTAAGGTTCTAATTTATGTAATAAACTTGTTTTGTCATAAATGTGTCTCTTAAGAAAACATAGAAAACTTAAATAAAAAAACAAAGATTAAAAATATAAAAAAATATAACTGCAATGGTTGTGTAGCAGATAACATAGTGTGCAATGTCACTGTGTAAATACAGTAGTGGTCAGAAAGGGGGAAGGGAAAGATAGAGAATTTGGAGAGGGAACATGACCTAGAGAAAACCAAATAAGGTCCATTATTGTGTGGGAGAATTAGTGCACTGGGGAAGTTTGGAGCAAGCAGAGTTGTTATAGATATGTCATAGGGGATGTTGAAGTCACCTAGAATGGCATTTGAGGTGTCAGAAGAGAGAAAAGTGATCAGAAATGTGAGCAATGTATTACTGCAATGTGAAGAGAAAGAGCAGAGAACAAATTTAAAGGGAGGGAAGACTCTGTATAAATGCAAAAAGGTGTAGTTAAGGGAGAGAAGCATGGTTATACCATCACCGTTTTTATCGCCAGGCCTAAGAGTATGTAAGTGTAGGCCCCTGAAGGAGAGTGCAGCGGATAAGGTCATGTCAGAGGAGGAGGTCTAGGTCCATTAGGGGACAAAAGGTTAAAGGTATGAGATAAATAGGTCAAGTACGGTAGCCATATCATACTTTGTTGCATAAAGAGTGTCGATTCCACAAGCAATAGTTGAATCTGGGAGCAAGTTTGTGGTTACAATGTAATCTAAGGTGGCAATACATTCATTAAGTCCATGTGAGAAGAATGTGTTGGGGAAAGAGATAAATGGTTTAATTAAGAGAGAGAATTAGACTCCCACACAAGCATTCAAAAAGCAAATATGTAATACACTAAGAAGAAAGTGTCCCGTTATGACTGAGCTGTTAATAAATGTAGGAAATCATGTGTAATGTCAGTTGTAGCTATCTTAAAGTACATACAGCATACATACAAGCATCTGAGACACCAGTGAGCCACAGTTCCACCTACTTATCCGATCGGCCGCTCCACAGATGTGTAGACCTGATTTCCTTTGATCAAGTCACATGCTCCAACTTCCATATCCTGTACCCTTCTACAATGTCCCCATCAACCTCTGCCGTGCCCCACCTACCCCTTGTACTGTTTCCTTTTAGTCTGGTGTAGAAGTCCTGGAGAGCCTATGTATCTGTATCATAAGCGCCGGATATGACAACACATCAAGTGCCTCTGATACAGCCGTAGACATGTGCTTCTGAGATCTTTGGGGGGCCAGGAGTGCACCCTTAGAAAGTAAGCGCCTCGTTGCAGTGCACCTGCAGCATCCGCGTTAGCGTGCCCATGATTTCTATAAAGTAAGACAGCACAGGGGTGGATGTGGGTCAGGGAGGGAGAGTAGAATTGTGGAAAGATGGAGAAATGTGTGGCAGGCTTTATGGGGGCTGTAGGAGAGAGTGTTCTGTAGACCTCATGTAAACTTACAGTTGCCAGTTTGTCAATATCTTTATCGGATGCTCCAAGTGAAGCCAGGCCAATATCCTGCAGATATAACAATGTTGTGTTAGTCCTGACATTTCTGGATTAGGTAAGAAATGAGAAATAAAGTCTAGTGGTGTTTTGTAGTACAGTGTAAACAATAAAGGTAAGAATAATATGTTTACAGTGTGTGTAACTGTCCCATAAAATTACAGCCCAACATTCAACTGAGCTAACTGCAGGATTGATGGCTAAAGTAAACATGGAGGCAGTCAGTCTGGAATGCAAAAAAATCTATTGAAAGGGGACTTTTATGATCGTTCATTTATGGCTTATAAAATAATGTGAACTGGGCTAGGACTAGCAATAACTGCAAATCAACCCTGAGTATCCAGAAGTATTTCCAGTCATTTAGGACCAATCTTTATATTAATCTAATGGGGTATCCATGAGACCTTGCACCTCAGAAAGTTCCTTGACAAATACAAAATATTCAACATTCAGCACCTGAGGTAAACCCAACAACGTAAACTTAAAATGGTATTTCACTTCCATAATTCTATAGCATATCTATAGTTGTTGTAATGGCTCCTGGGTGTAGCAACAAAGCAGTGGAGACCTTTGAGTACTACTAGTCTGTGCCTAGATGATTTGCTACTCTGGCACAGCTGCTTACTGGCCCTTTCTCCTGACACTATTAATTTGTTCTCTGGATTATTGACAGTTTGGCACAAATACTCATTTCTGAACCACAGCTTCCTCCTCCGGCCATTGTCTTGACTGCATCTATTTTGTCTCTCTCAGTACCTCACTTCTTGGATTAGCATCATGGTGGGTCTCCAACTTTAATGAGAACATGACTACCACTCATATTCTTGCTTGGTCCCGGCTCCAGATTTCCCATATTATTAAAACAAGCTAACTCTTCTGGCAAACAATGGATATTCACCAGTACACATAGTAATTTTAAAAAATAATATTGATTCTGAGAAAAATCCCAGTCGTGATTTATATTTTCCTCTTTCCAGAGAAAAGTGACCATACTCTTATAAGGCTGTTTTTCCTTTATCTGGATCAATAGAATTATGGCAATGTCTGATGGGATAAACTCGGTAGATGTATGCCTTTTTAGCCTTATTATGTATAGAACAACAAATCTAGACATGCTCTTATTTACATGTGCCTTTCAACAGCAATGATAACAGTGGAAGAATGACGATCATCTACTCAGTGAAAACTTGGGCACCTCAGGCTTTTTGGCAACAGACCCATAAATGTTTGATCTATCAAACTCAGTGTAAAAATCGTCTAATAATCTTGTACAAAAATGTGATTTACCTGTGAGAACTGAGCAAATTCTTTGTCAGCTAGCATGGGAATATGCCCCAGCAATTCATGGCAGCAATCACTGCAGAAATAATAATCAAAAAAATACATACAATTTAAGTATGTTCCTTTATATGTAAATACATGAATGTGAAATACACTAAACTACATTTTAATCTACATTTCAGATGGCAGAAAAGTTCTCTCATTTTTAATTAGGAATTGCTTGAACCACTTTGTACCTCAACCAAGCCATCAATTTAGCCAACATTCGTATAGTTCATTTTTAACTCACGGTTCAGGAGAATGCATGGAGGCAGAGTGATGTCTTATATACTGGGTACTCGGAAATACTCGGAAGGCCAGACAAGCTAAGAAATCCCGTGCAGAGAGTAAGCCTGCTGCTGGTCTCAATGTGAATCCTGTTCTTTCTATGTAGGACAATTTAGTGAAATGAACAAAATCATTTTTGAGGTAAAGACAGGTGCTTTTTTTTTATCAAAAAGTGCATGTTCATTTATGGGGCTATTTTTATATGAACTAAAGAAATATATAATATAAAAAGATGATGTAGTTATTTTTAATTATATCTCACTGACGGTTAGTGATTTTTGCCATAATTGTTTAATTTGAGACTCAAAAAACAACAACTGGCTTAACTGTACATATTCTAATTAAATGACACAGAATCCATCACATTGTCCAATTAATAAAACTGACAACAAAGTTTTGTGTTAAGAGAAACTAGTAACACACGCACATTAACACATTACATTACAAACTAATCTACCAAACACTGACTACCTATGTTCAGATTAGGCTCTGAGAACTAGCTTGTCTTAATGTAGAATTGTATAAATTTGTTTTCTTTCATTTTTTCCATTTGTGTTACCTTTTAGAAATTGAGAGACGTCTTGAAGCTGAGGTATAGCATCCTCTGTAAAGCCACAGTATTTCTCCAGCTGTTGGAAGGAATCTAAGTACTGCTTGCATGCATAATTCGGATACAAATTGATGAGGGATCTGTAAACCTTTCTCCTTTAAAGTATAAAATATACATTCATGTTAAATTAAACTACCCATTATGCAGTTAAAACATCACTGCTACATTAACAACAAACAGTGCAGATATACAGTATATATATATATATAATATAGAAACAATCTACTGTTATAGATAACAATGGAGTTATGATAATATAGATTTAACTTTGTGACCATTTCATTAAAGCAGAACAAAAAAGTTATATTATGTCCTTATATGCCAACTAAAATGTACTTTACTATGTTAACGTGCTAGTGTTAAATATATGGATCTCACATTTATTACCAGAAGAAATATACTCTACTCTGAAGCCAAACCATGAAGCTACCTTTCGGTGTACTCCTTAAGATAGATATAAAACACAGGGATAAGAATGAATGTCTTAAATCAGCCCTTACTTACTTTTCGTTGAACAAGGTTTTGTTTGCTTGCCAGAACAACTATTTTATTTTTTCATTACACTATTTTAATTATTTTCACAGTGCTCTGGGGCCGCACTCTTATGAATGTGTTATGAAAACTTAGATCATTCTTGGAAATGGTAAGTAATCAAGTTAACATTCTTTCTCACTCACAGTTGATGATGGTTAGGCAAAAACAAACACCTAATTTTGAGATCCAGAGATTGTAAGGTATAAACATTTTTTATTAGTTTTTCTAATACAAAGCAGTTTGTGGATCTGGTTATCATTACAAAAAAATAATTTCTAACTAGCACCATTCCATAGAACACCCATGACTGTAAGTGATTCTGGGATTGATAAGAGTATCCAGAGACTGTAAACATAAAGCAGAGAATAACTCCAACTAAAATGCAACATGTCCGCTTTTAAAATATTCAGTATGATATTATTTTTATTATGAATAATAATAACAGTGTTACCCACCTGTCCCCGGGTCCCACGTTGCCGCAGCAGCCGCCGCGAAGGAGAGGGAGACCCCCCTCCACCGCACGGCCACCTACACAGCAGCTGCCACGAAGGAGAGGGAGACCCCCCTCCACCGCACGGCCACCTTCGCAGCAGCTGCCACGAAGGAGAGGGAGACCCCCCTCCACCGCACGATCACTTCCGCTGCCGTCCTCCGAAGTGCCGCACAGGAGAGGGAGACCCCCCTCCAACGCACGGCCACCTCCGCACCAGCCACCACGAAGGAGAGGGAGACCCCCCCTCCACCGCACGATCACTTCCGCTGCCGTCCTCCGAAGTGCCGCGCAGGAGAGGCAGACCTCCTGGTACACGGCGTCCAGCTTCAGTGCTCGCGCACCCTCTAGTGGCGAACTCACCTACTGCGGGACTTTATGAAGGTAGATTACGCCACCATCAAGATGGCCGCGATTCCTGGGCACCGGAAGTGATGTCATGAGGGGGCTGATGGGAGATTCAGACTTCCTCCGCGGTTCTCCATTGAAACCCCTCAGACCAGTTACACCTTGCCTTCTGATGGTCGTCTATGCCTTGTGCTAGCACCCAGATAGCGTTAACCTTCCTGATTCCTGTGTTTGACCTCGGCTCGCCTGACTATGTTGTATCCTGTATCCTGTATCCTGACCTCGGCTTGTTATCGTTTATCCTGACCTCCTCAATCCTGACCTCGGCTACGTTTATCGGCTATCCTGTTCTCCGGAATCCCTACCTCGGCTTGTCTGAACTGTTCTGTCCTGGAGTCCTACCTGACCACGGTGTCTCCAAACTACTTGTACGTGACAGAATCAGAAGGCCATCATGAGACCCGCTTCGGTGGGACTTCCAGGTTCCTGTGAGGCTCGTCTGGATGAGATGGATCATCGTCTGGAGCAGTTTACCCAGGTGTTCCAGACTCTTCTTCAGCGCACTGATCCCGGATTACAGGCGCACTCTCCTGCAGTAGAACTTCCACCAGTTCCTCCTTCAGCTCCAGTCGCTGTGGTTCATGCTCCTATAAACCTTCCGCCGCCACGACGTTAACGAGGAGATCCTGCTACATGTCGTGGATTCCTTAACCAATGCGAAATTAATTTCGAACTTTCTCCTTATACCTTTGCTTCAGACCGGGCTAAGGTTGGATACGTAATTTCGCTCCTTACCGACAAGGCTCTGACTTGGGCATCTCCCTTGTGGGAGAGAGACGCACCGGTAGTTCGCTCCTACCCCGAATTTGTGTCTACACTACGCACAGTATTCGACGTTCCAGGCAGGAGTTCAACCGCTTCGTCCGCACTTTTTAATATTTGTCAAGGGGAGCGCTCTCTGATGGACTATGCTATAGAGTGTCGCACCCTTATGGCTGAGGTGAACTGGACTAGTGAAGCATTGATTGGGCCTTTTTGAACGGATTATCTGAGACTTTGAAAGACGAGATTGCGGCCCGAGATCTACCATCTGACCTTGACTCGGTGATATCTTGCATAACTCAGATTGATCTTCGACTCCGCGAGCGACAGGTACAGCGGGACGGCATGAGAGCTAGTGACAGAGACGTTCGTCACCTGATACGTCCGGTCTCCCAGTTGTTACCACCTCCTACGATTCCTTCCGTATCTGAGGAGTCCATACGACTGAGTGCTGCCCATCTGTCGGCACAGGAGAGGTCCAGGAGACATAAGGAGGGGCTCTGCTTGTATTGCGGCACGGCAGGACATTGGGCAAATTCTTGTCATAAGAAGCCGGGAAACGCCCGCACCTAGAGTGGTTCAGGGGACCTGCTTTGGGTGTGCTGGGTATGTCCTCTGACACATGCAACTCACGTATGACCGTTCCAATTCGGGTGTCGTGGTCTGCAGGGTCTGTTTGCACAGAGGCCTTTTTGGATTCGGGAGCTGCGGAGAACTTTATTGACGCCTGTTTTTGTGAGCAGCAGCGTATTCCCACGATACTGAGGGACACTCCGGTAAGACTCGAGGCCATTGACGGTAGACCTCTTCATCCTGCTCAGGTTACCCACACTACTACACGGGTGACACTCTCCGTAGGCATGATACATAACGAGACACTTCGGTTCCTGGTTATCTGCTCTCCCCTCTATTCCAGTCGTTTTGGGGTTTCCATGGCTACAGATGCACAATCCCGTCATCGACTGGACGACTAGAGAGATTACGTCATGGAGTCAAACTTGTGAGGAGCATTGCGTCAAACCCGTTAAGCTGGCCAGTGTGTCCACTGCATCTGAGGTCATTACTACTGTTCTTCCAAGACAATACCGGGAATTTGCAGATGTCTTTGACAAGCGGGAAGCAGAGAAGTTACCTCCACACAGACCGTATGACTGTCCGATTGATCTCCTTCCGGGTACTATGCCTCCTAGAGGCCGGGTCTATCCACTATCGGTTCCTGAGACCAAGGCTATGGAGACCTACATCGAGGAGAATCTCAAGCGTGGCTTCATCCGTCGGTCTACATCTCCTGCCGGTGCTGGGTTCTTTTTTGTTAAAAAGAAGAACGGAGAGCTGAGACCATGCATCGATTACAGGGGCCTGAATAAGATCACACAACGTAACTCCTACCCGATTCCCCTTATCTCCGAACTATTTGACAGGTTACGAGGGGCTACAATATTTACTAAACTGGATCTTCGTGGGGCCTATAACCTTGTCCGTATCCGTGCCGGCCATGAGTGGAGGACTGCGTTCAATACACGCTCTGGACACTATGAATACCTGGTTATGCCGTTCGGACTCTGCAACGCCTCGGCGTTTTTCAGGAGTTTATCAATGACTGTCTCCGAGATTTCCTCCAGCAGTTCGTCGTTGTCTATTTGGACGACATCCTGATTTACTCTGCTGACTTGCCTTCCCATCGTGAACAGGTCCGTCGTGTACTGTCCCATCTTCGGCAACGCGGACTATTCGCTAAATTGGAGAAGTGCGTCTTTGAGACTCGTCAAGTGACGTTTTTGGGTTACACTATCACGCCGGAGGGGTTCGACATGGATCCATCTAAGATACAAGCTATCAAGGACTGGCCGCAGCCCATGAGCCTCAAGGCTCTTCAACGTTTCCTTGGATTCGCCAACTATTACCGGCGTTTTATTCGGAATTACTCCAAGATTGTTGCACCCTTAACTGACTTGACTAAGAAGGGTGCCAAGGTCGCGGAATGGTCGATGGAGGCGGTGTCTGCATTTGCTCTTCTGAAGGAGAGATTCACGTCGGCTCCGGTGCTACGGCACCCCGATCCCCACCTACTGTTCGTCCTGGAGGTGGATGCGTCTGAATCCGGGGTTGGAGCCGTACTCTCGCAACGAGCATCATACAGTGGACCACTGCATCCGTGTGGGTATTTCTCTCGGCACTTCTCGGCAGCCGAGAGGAACTATGACATCGGGAATAAGGAATTGTTGGCTGTCATCCTGGCTCTGGAGGAGTGGCGTCATCTGCTGGAGGGAGCTTCGGTACCTACCTTGATTTTGACAGATCATAAGAACCTCCAGTACATGGAGTCTGCTAAATGCCTCAATCCGCGCCAGGCCAGGTGGGCTTTGTTCCTTTCCCGATTCCCATTCGTGCTGACGTACCGTCCAGGTTCAAAGAACACCAAGGCAGATGCATTATCGCGCATGCACACGCGTCCGGAGGAGGAGAGTAGGGATCCTGAACCCATTATCCCTTCTGCCAAAGTCATCGCTGCTATTCGATTACGTGGCTACACCCCTTTGTTGGATCGCATATCTCACTCTCAAGGACAAGCTCCGGCCTCCTTACCTCCAGGGAGACTATTTGTGCCCCCTAGTTTGCGTACTCCTGTACTACGCACGCTCCATGGCACCAGAACCTCGGGACATTCTGGAGTGGCGCGCACTAAGGATCTGATTTCTCGGACTTTTTAATGGCCCCACTGGGGCAGGGACACTACGGCCTTTGTCCAATCATGCACCAAATGCGCGGCCAACAAATCCTGCCGTGCACGTCCTGCTGGACTTCTGCGGCCGCTTCCTTGTCCCTCGGTGCCTTGGACTCATGTGGCCATGGACTTTATTGTGGAGCTGCCTCCTTCTAAGGGTCACACCGTGATTCTCGTGGTGGTTGATCGATTCTCTAAAATGGCTCACTTCATTCCGCTCAAGAAGCTTCCTAACGCCTCTACTCTGGCAGATGTCTTTATCCGGGAGATCGTTCGACTCCACGGAGTGCCGTCTGAAATTGTGTCGGACAGGGGTACACAGTTCATTGCAAGATTTTGGCATGACTTTACTAAGTCCCTGGGCATCACCCTGGCTTTCTCATCGGCATATCACCCTCAGACGAACGGGCTGGTTGAAAGAGCTTATCAACATTTGGAGCAATACCTACGTCTCTTCATCAACGACCACCAGGATAATTGGGTCGATCTACTGCCGTTCGCTGAGTTTGCTAGGAACAACACGCTCCAGGAGGCCACTAGGATCTCCCCGTTCTTCTGTCTTTATGGTCTACATCCGCAGTCTCTCCCGGACACATTACCGGTTTCACCTGTTCCGGATCTGGAGGAGAGACTTGCCTCCATCCGGGGTACTTGGGCTTCTGTTCATTCCGCACTGTAACGCGCGGCTCAGCTCCAGCAACGCCAGGCCAACAAGAGACGTTCTTCCAATCCCTCGTATCGACTTGGCGATAGGGTTTGGTTATCTACACGATTCCTGAGACTCCGGCTTCCGTCCATGAAATTGGCCCCGCGGTTTATTGGGCCTTTTCTGGTTCTACGTCAGATCACCCCGGTGGCTTATGAACTCTCGCTACCCAGAACACTTCGCATTCCTCGGGTATTTCACGCCTCTTTACTGAAGCCTCTGGTCTGCAACCAATTTACCCGAGGCGAACGTTGCACTGCTGGCACTGCCAGGAGGCCTTCTGAGAGAAACATTCCTCAGGTCATTCTCGATTCCTGGTGCCAGCAAGGAAGCCTACAGTATCTGGTGCAGTGGAGAGGTCTCGGCCCTGAGGAGCGTTCCTGGGTACCAGCGGCACGCCTCTCCGTGCCTCGATTGATTCGTGCGTTTCACGCCAGACGTCCTTCTCGTCCTGGTGGTCGCCCTGAGGGCGCCCTTTTGAGAGGGGGTACTGTTACCCACCTGTCCCCGGGTCCCACGTTGCCGCAGCAGCCGCCGCGAAGGAGAGGGAGACCCCCCCTCCACCGCACGGCCACCTACGCAGCAGCTGCCACGAAGGAGAGGGAGACCCCCCTCCACCGCACGGCCACCTCCGCAGCAGCTGCCACGAAGGAGAGGGAGACCCCCCTCCACCGCACGATCACTTCCGCTGCCGTCCTCCGAAGTGCCGCGCAGGAGAGGGAGACCCCCCTCCAACGCACGGCCACCTCCGCAGCAGCCACCACGAAGGAGAGGGAGACCCCCCTCCACCGCACGATCACTTCCGCTGCGGTCCTCCGAAGTGCCGCCCAGGAGAGGCAGACCTCCTGGTACACGGCGTCCAGCTTCAGTGCTCGCGCGCCCTCTAGTGGCGAACTCACCTACTGCGGGACTTTATGAAGGTAGATTACGCCACCATCAAGATGACCGCGATTCCCGGATATCGGAAGTGATGTCATGAGGGGGCTGATGGGAGATTCAGACTTCCTCCGCGGTTCTCCATTTAAACCCCTCAGACCAGTTACACCTTGCCTTCTGATGGTCGTCTATGCCTTGTGCTAGCACCCAGATAGCGTTTACCTTCCTGATTCCTGTGTTTGACCTCGGCTCGCCTGACTACGTTGTATCCTGTATCCTGACCTCGGCTTGCTATCGTTTATCCTGACCTCCTCAATCCTGACCTCGGTTACGTTTATCGGCTATCCTGTTCTCCGGAATCCCTACCTTGGCTTGTCTGAACTGTTCTGTCCTGGAGTCCTACCTGACCATGGTGTCTCCAAACTACTTGTACGTGACAAACAGTTGTTATTATTAATCATATTAATATGACACATATACACACATACCGGTATATCCATACATGTGCAAGAGTATAATATTATTTCACTTTTTGATAGATTTCTTACCATGTGGCAGTTTCTTCAGCAGTATAGTCAATTCTTGGCAACAGGTCTCCTCTAGAATAAAGATTTTCAAACAAGTGAATTGGTATAAAACTATACCTAACCACTTTGTGTGCGTTGTGAGCTACATTGAGTTCCAGCATTGTGGTTCATTTTGTTCCATCCTATAACATTATACCACTAACGTTTAATGTGTCTATTTACTATAGGCAAAAACTCACTTTTAATGTAGTAATTGGGAGAGGTATAATAATAATTTCTGATTTTAATTAACCTATTTGATATTTGAAGATGATCTTTCTTTATGGAAATTCAATCAAGTGATTATTTCAAATTTATTTGTAATTACTGTAGTACTGGACACAGCTTAAATTAACATATAGCCATCTCATAGAAGGTTATATTAATATTGTGTAATCACACAAATAAAGCATTACCAGTTTGTTCATCATCATCATTGTTCACCTACTTCTAGCTGTAGGTGGAAAATTGGCAGAAGAAGGCAGAAAGAGGTGGAACTCCCCTACCTAAAGATTAGACTCTCAAGACTCGTAGGAATAAGGTGCCATCTGGCAAGATCCTGGAGATATGTCCTATGATTATATTATTCATGTTCTGGAAGTGAAACTTGTCTTACCCAACTCAATGCTGTTATTGTCTATGATAAAGTGTGTTGAAGAAGCAAGTGATATATTTATCTGAGATAATGAAATCCTGTTTTTAGAAGGATTACTTTATATGTGTAACGAGCTTTGTATGCAAAAACCTTTTCTGCTTACATCTTGGGCACAAGAGGAATCCACAGAGGTCCCCTAAGCAATGCTTGGACCGTGAGTCACTTCAGAAACGTCTGTGACTCTTAAAACTTACTGTTTGTAAGTGAACGCGAGTTCTGCAAAGTATGCTCTGCGTTTCTTGTATTCTTGGTCAACAAAACCCTAAAAAGGAAAATAAAAAGTAATGTATGATAATATATTGAATATATGCTAAAGTATAATTCAGAATTTTATAAATTATTTTAAAAGTCTATCCCCTTAAGCCAATCGCATTAAAAAAATATTCTACATTAAAAACAACATGAATATGGGGTATGATTGTAATCAAGAGATGTTTCTGAACTGGGTCATTGTTCAGCTGTGGCATTTACAGGATAGAAGAAATCTTAAGCAAAAAATGCAAAACATTTTTTTTTTAATTTTAGCATAGTATTTTGATTCTTTCTATGTACTTCTATGATACTTCTCCTGAACAAAACTATATATGGCTTGTGCGGGAATCAAGGTTTAACAAACTTTTGGTAAAAATGAAAAAAAACAAACCCTCAGAACCTGAAAAAGCCCGAGTCCCGTAGGGTTTAAAACATGCTGGTGCAGAAGTAAAGGACAGTCTTGCTCTTGGAAGTTTACAATCTATTGGGTGGTTGAGGGTGAAGCGAGACAGTTGGAGAGGAATTTATTGTAGGGAGGGTGATATGGAAAACTCCTGATCTGTTGATCTTGCAGGTGGGCATGGCAGATGGCTTCTTTAGGATGCTGGTTGAGGGTATTAGAAGGGAAGGTTTTATGCTTTGTGAGAGAAAGGGAGAGAAAGTTTGACAGAATGACGTAGGTAATTGCAGAGAAGTGGTACAGCACCTGAACATGCAAGTGGGATGAGGGAATAATGGTAGCAGAGAGATGCAAGCCATGAGAGGAATGAAGAGGGTAGTTGGATATGACAGTAGATATATGGGTGGGCAGAGTTGTTAAGATATCTATAGGTCAGAGTCAGGAGCTGGAGTATGGGGAGCCAATGGATATCTGAGATGTATCAGATGAAAGAATGCAAAAAGGTGCAAATGATTAGGACATGAATGAGCAAATTTTATTTACAGGGTGCAACAATGCTTCACAACTATTCCATAAACATTGCAACATGGTCAAAGAGTTGGGCTGCCTTTGACATGTTTCTTGGTGCAAGAGCTTTTTCTTGATGTTGTAAACATATAGAAAATAACAGATTCTTCATAAATCACATGAGAAAACATAAGCTAAAAAGCAAGATTTTTGTTGTTAACCTTAAAATGATTTTTTAAAAAAACTCTGTTCATCATTTTGTGCAAAAAGCCAAGACGTACAGCTGTGGAAATTGGTCTTTTTCTCATGTCATATGGTATTAGTTAATCATCAAATACCCACCCAGGGACATAACCTTAAAATGCTTCACTGCATGACATTTTCTTGGTTGTGGATCTGACAACAGTGGATGCAAATCCTCCTAATGTCTATGTAAATGATTAGCCTGGGAAAACTACAACAAACCTACTTTTCTGTGAGCTAGAAATTTTTATATTGGTGTTTTGGTTAAAATTTGGTTACAACTAAAATATATTTAGGGATATACTTTATGTCCTTTAATGTGGATTTACTCACATAAGGTATTTGTAACTAGGGCAGTTTCAAGAGGTGCAGGCCCTATCATATAAACAAACTAGGTGACTGTCTACTCTAGGGCACTTAGCAGGCACCGTTGTAGTTCTGTCCTATAATTGCAAGCAAGTGTCTTCTGGAGGGTACACCAGTGACACCATTTGCCTAGGATGCCATAAGCACCAGGGCTGGTGATAGCTAACAGTATTATTATTAATTTAACAGAATGCTGTATTTATTTACTAAAGTGAAGTTATATATGTACTGAGTGCATTAAGAAATAATTCTTAAGAAGGAAAGGTTGAACCAGTGATTGAGCCGCATCCAGACCCGGATAAAACTGTACCTTGTGAAGAAGAACCAGTTGTCCTCAAGTTCTGTAGGACAATAAACGTGTCGGCAACTTCCCAAAATAGAATATAGGCATCTGTTCCTTCCTTTATTCTGCATTCACTATGTTAATACTACTAAGAGGCACACAATTTGAACCCAGAGATGTAATTCCAGTTGACCTTCTGGGACTTTTCGCAATATTGGGATAAATTATTGACTCAAACAGGCTTTATAATGTAAAATCATTACCAGATGAAGTGAACTTCCTTGACAACATTATGGGGGTGGGGGGCAATCTAGGACAAATTTGTTTTTCATTCTTGTCCTTGGGAGATCATTTATGTAAGACAGCAAGGTAGCCACTGAGTAGCAAATCTTGGTATCATAACATAGAAAGTTCATGCACTCCAAGATGATATAACATGTTTTCAATTACTTCATACTTACAGGATGATCCTGATCAAAATTGGGCTCAAATTTAATAATCAGGTGATGGCACAAATCCAAATCTTGCAGTTTTCTTGGAAAAGAAGACACTGTTTGGAAAACCAACAATATTACTGGGAATGAGCTGTATTATAATATTATTTTAGACATGATTCCAAAAGGAGTGATCCCCAGTGTACACCACTTCCAAATAATATTTTAAAACTACTTAGGGGTATTGTCTTAATATCTGGGTTCAATAAAATACAACAGCAATATAAATTATAGAGCTTGGAGAATTTTTATATTTATATTAAATTATTCTAAATTGCCTTTTTAAGTACACATTTTTTATTTTTACATCATTTAAAATACATATGGCATTTAAATAGTTATATAGTTATATAGTTTCATAAAGCAGAATTGATTAATTATATTCTGCATGCAAAAACCCCACATTATTATATTTATCAGTGGGAAACTTAAAGAATCTTGCCAAATGTCATCACCACTCTCAGGCCATATGTTAAAATCTTGATCATCAAAAAATTGAGCCACAGCTGTCGCTAAACTGTAATATGGCATATCAAGCAAATACAACTGGTGTTTAGCAACATGTCATTTGTAATTTCATGCCCAACATTACATTTTTGGCAAAAACTGTAAGTCATGTGATTCCTCTTTCTTTATTTACACTTCTTATATGCATTATGATTTTGCTTCCATAATGGTTAGCACTTTATAGCCTAACAACAAGAAGAAAATAAAGGCAGTTTGGCAATTTAACAAACCTGCATCAAACAGAACATGACTGACCCCTGGTGGCAGTTCAGTGACAGTACATGTGTTCTGGGCTAACACAAATGACAATCATTTTAACCAATTTCATGGTTGGCAGTGGTTATGGTTAGCACACCTCAACACAGGAAGGTACTTAATTTGCTGTTTTATCCTCAGCATTCAATCTGGATTGCTGTTTTGAATTCTCAGTTTAAATTTTAAATTGTCTTCAAATGAGAAAAAATTATTTGTGCAAATAATAAAATACAAACAATTACCGGATAATCCAAAATCCATATTGTGAAACACTGTTGGTGGCAACATCATTTTTCATGAGTTATTATCCAGTATTCACTATGTTAGCTAGATTATATTAACATATATATACATGGAGGACATATTATTAACAGGATGATGTAAACAATAAAACTGAAATAACGTAAAAATATGCATTGGATTTAGGAAAAATATGATTATATTTATTAAATGCATATATTTAATTAGGCTCTTGGTAGAGCTATAATATTCTATGTCCTGTAGCACTTTTGCCAAGATCTACCTTTTTTACATGACCGTTATCATTATTATTATTAATTTTCTGCAGAAATTGTGGGTGCTCATTACCAGAGACTGGGTCACATATCAGCAAAATATGAAAGTCCATAAAGGTCTATACATGTAGCTATAAATTAGAACTTGGGCACCACCCACGTCTCTGTGTTTGTCTTCGGGGGAAAAAAACCCTTCGTATTCCATGAATATTCGCCAATTGCCATGGTCGTTCTGGGCTAATACGTTCTTCTTGTTCAGTTTTCACTTCATTTTCTGCTGATTTTCTAGCAGTGGTTAATACGGGGTTAACGCTGTAACAGTAAGCAGCAGCTTTGGCCCCAGGCTCTTAAAGGGCCTTAAGACCCGGCAGGGGGCTCCCCTGGCATCAACCAATGAAAGTTCTAAAGGTAAAAATGTACCTTTAGAATTTTGTCTTAATTAAAGGAAGATGAAATAATCAGGGAAAATATTAAAATCAATTAAACCCAAGTCAATCCAGCGAAGTTATGAGTTTGGTGATATTGGACAACTCATTTGTTGACTACCAAGAAAAGCATCGGCCTATTTACTAGTTCACAATCAATGGGCGTGCTCACAGTAATACAACTTGAATCAAGTTGGCAGCCAAGTTGAAAAGGGCTCACAAAGAGCTGAGTTGGCCCAACTGTCCATTTGATAGGACTGACAGATGCTACAAACCATTGACTTTTATTATCAACTGTGATGACGAATGATTTTCAACCCAACAGCAGCAGAGCTTGACAGGAAATGTATTCAACATTTTATGATTGGATAAATATTCTGTATTATAAAAACTGTGTAGACATATTTTTTACTGGAAGACAAACCCAGTTTGACCAGCTACTTAATGGCATGGAGTATATTTGCCAGGGCCGGCTGCAAATTCTGAAAATATATTGGAAAATAGCATTTTCAACAGGAGCACTTACCTCTTTCCTCTGAAGCTATTTTCACATCATCTGCCACCCTTTTTAAAGATGCTAAAAGAGAGCTTATTACAGAGTTTTTGATGTCACATTTCACAAAGCATTCAAGGCCATCCCCCATGTGCTTGATCCATCGAACAGGTCTGGTTTCAATGTGGTAGATACAAGCTTCAAATTTCTAAAGGCAAGAATATGCACTAATATTTATCAATATTTGAATATTAAATAGTAAATAAAAAATATCCCTTCTTTTTATTCTGTACCCCAACACTAAAATTAAACAAAACGTTATGAATATACTTTCAAACAGAGACATAAGTGGTTGTGTAGTCACTCAGGAGCATCTCCTGTCCAGGCAGACAGATACCACATGAATCTAATCTGTTGCAAAGAGGGAATTCTGCCTGCTATGAGTACAACAAAACATTGAATGCATGCGTAGTTAAGAATTGCCTTTACTTGAATTGCCGCCATCATTCAGATTGAATGTATAGGTAGGCATTCCTCCAAACTACAGTGAAGATTTGGTTCATGCTGAAGTCCCAAAGACTTCATAAACCTCTGGTTAAAGCATTAGGATAATTACTTATCACTCTTGAGTTAACACGTGTTTGAGATGATTTACTCTGCAAAAAGGCAGATTAACATTTTACAGAGTACTATATAATATCCACTCCTCTATTCCCTTTTACCAGACAACTCCTTGGTATCTGTTAGTTGTATAAGGTTGTCTATTTAAATTTAAAATTGTTATTTTTAAATGTGTAATTCTGTTGGTCAAAACCACATTTCCCATGTAGAAGAAAATTTGCTTCAAGAAGTTACTTTTTACAAAATAAGGTTTATATTTGTAATTTGACAGCTAGCAACTCAGCAAATTATAATTATTATCTTTTATTTATATAGCGCCAACAATTTACGCAGCAATTCTTACAATACATATTTTCAAGGGTTAAGACAAACCGATACAGTAGGTGGAAAGAGCCCTTCTTGTAAGCTTACAATCTTGAGATACAGAATAATGTACATTTGCAGGTCATGTTTTGCATATTTCTTTCAGTTGGGTTGCAAAACAATAGAATTATTTAAGTCAATGAGAAAAACATTATATGCCCAGAACATTGTACCTATAACTGTAAATATACATATAAATACATAACATACACTGAAATGACCATGAGAATGTGTAGGTTCTTTGACATTTAAATACAAAAGAAATATGACAAAACTCATGATAAGATTTGTAACTACACAATACTAAAGATATTAGCTTTCCAGTGCCCTTTTAAATAAAATATGCATATGAATTTGCCATTACTTTACCTCTATGACTTTGAGGCTTGTGGACAGCCCAGATGTTCCAGGATTTACCATTGTGAATATTAGATTCAAAGTGCTTGCCTCCTGATCAGCAGGATCTCCAAAGCTCTCCAGGGATCCGGTTGCCTGAAGGTCCCCTGCTAACTCTTTCTCTGTCCTCTCATCCTCTGCAACTCCCTGCTTTGTGGCAGCAAGGTGGGCATTATGAGGAGCACCTACTTCAGATTTCATTGTGAGTTGGCTCTCATCACAGTATGTGTAGGGAGATACTGATATTATCTAGGAAGCTATGCTAGCTGTTTCAGCTATTCAGTCACTAGAAATGCTTTCTTCTACAATATGAAGATGTATTTGTATTATTGTTATAAGTCTGTACTAGCTGCCACTTTCAAGAGGCTGAATTATACAGCATAGATGTGGACTGCTTTTCTTCTAGAAGCAAACCCATTTATTGGGGTTTTATAGTGCCATACAACCCATGAATATTCATTCTATGCTTTCCTCACCCTTCAGCAACGTTTATGCTAAGGCAAAGACACGAATCAATACATGAAAGCAGACATTGAAATTGTATTTTATGCAAATTGCTATATTAGATGTCTATTTTAATTCACCCAAACAATCTGAGGATAAGACATAAAAACCTGCATGCTTAAGAAGGAACAAAGGCAGATCTTGGCACAAGTGCAACAAAACTACTAACCAGATTTAGAATGATACCTTTCTTTCCCCTAAATACCATGTATATTATACAATTATTTCAGCTTTATTGTTGGCATGATCCCATTACTTATATGTTCTCCATGTAGACCTATAATCTATCTAACATAATGCATAATGAATAATACCTTATTAACTATTACATTTTAATAAGTTATGTTTTGCTTTGTCTTTTTCCTCTTTTACTTGTGTGCATGTCTCCTTTCAAACAATACTTCATCACAGAGCTAGGAATAAGTGCTATGGTAGAAAAAGCACAAGTTGGTGCCAGCAGAACCTATATATTTATGGATGAGGTGCTGTCCATTGTGCTGAACCTTCTTCCAGGAAAGTAACAGTAAATTGGACATTTGACAAAGTACCATATTTATTAAATCTACTTGCTGTGTATCTGTCCATGATGAGCTAAACAATGGGTACAATTTTATAAGTAATAAGTCTGAAAATGTTCCATTGTCTAAATGAATGCAGGATATTATTAAACGCTATCATTTAAATCTATTTATTTAAATACTATAATATATATTTATTATGATCATTCAGTTATAACTGACCATACTCAAGAAGATGTTTTTATGTGTTTCAATCACAATCTGGATGGTTGGAAGGAGATTAATCATAAATATTAAGCTCATAGTATGAGTTTTATAAACCACCCTTCACTGTTGCACACTACCATACTACTACTATTCATAATAATAATAATAACAATACAACCATATGTGATGACATACAAATATATTAATCTATGTTACATCTATCATTTCTATCATAGTGAAATCACACGCAAAACACAACATAAGTATTGTACAAAAGCCTAAATGTGTTTCTCTATATAAATAAATAGCTTTCCATTGCCATTAGCCTTCATTGAAATAATGAAGGAAATCACATTGTGAATTTAAATATAAAAACCTTGATTTACCACAACTTACCTTCCTTCCTGTGTTTGATTTGTCCTGTTTGGTGTTTTATCCCCCCAAAAAGACATTCAAGCATTGCTCTATGTGATTTTGTGTGAACATAAATTTACCTTGTAGCATTTTAACTACTCTGTGCTTGGAAGAGTATTGCTTTGCTTTGTAAGAAATTAAATTTGATAGTTAATATAAAGAAGGCAAGTCAGACTAAGGGTTAAGTCTTGGAGACAGTGTTTATGGAAAGACAACATTCTTTTTCATTTAATTTTGTACAAAGCAAAATAAAATACCCCAGCATATATTTGTGCTTTAAAGGTCTTCCATTGCAGGGAGGAAGGTACGTATAATAAGCTTATTTCTTTTTTCATTCATTTGTTTTTATGCATGTATTTTGATTTGGTTAACAAACTATATGCATGAATTCATCCATTGAGAAAAAGTGTCCTCTATGAGCCAGTTATACTCTGTCTGTCCATGCATCAGGTTCCTATTAGTTTCAGTGATTGTGTGAATTAAATCTTACCAGTTCTTATATTGGCCCAACTGAAGCTATCATCCTTATACAACATGTCATTAATGATTGCTTAAATTAAATATTGAGTTGATAAACTATTTGCACCCACACATGGATGTCCGGGGGGGGGCAAGAGTGCGCACTCCCCCCCCCCGTTATTTGAAGAGGCCCACTGGAGCAGCAGCAAGGGTGAAACAGTAGGCTGTTTAGAGTAAGTTAACTAGACATAGGGGCAGTTTTATTTCAAACATGTATTGCTGTTAGGGTTAGTAAATATCCCATCTTCCATGACTCTTAGCCAGTCTGGTATGTTAAGCATCATGGGAAAGTGAGTACAACTGGATTGTCAAATGTTCATTTTTATATCTTTATGGATTGGCATTGAGGTGGAATGCACATGTCATTATTCTCAGCCATCCACTTAGTTGGCTGAACATCATGACAAATGTAATAACAGCACTTTGAGTACCGAATGTTACCACAACCAGAAAGTGTCCTATTTTGGTTCCAAACATTTACTCCCCTCTAACTCTAATCTCATAATGCTACACATCAACTTTCCTTGACTGCAACTCCCACAATGTTGAGCCAGCAATAGTAGGAAGAATAGCTGGTAAATGTATATTGGGTATTAGAGGGAGCTACAATAACTCTTCAGTACAAACACTAACTTGATGTCTGCATCTACAATAATATTCAGCAGCCATATCGCTGGCTGAACTTCATGGGAATTGTAGTTTTAGACTGGAGTTGTGTTGGTCTACACTACACAGTAACTGCAGGTCCCATGATATACAGGAAACTATTACTGGCTGAACACCATGACATTATATTACATTTATTTATATAGCGCCAGCAGATTCCGTAGTGCTGTTATAACGAGGCAGTAAAATAATTTAAAATCATACACAATAGCAAACTGGTACAAAAATAGAAATGGACCATGTTCTTGAGAGTTTATAATCTAGACTGGGCTAGTTGTGGATAATATTTACCCCCCCCCCCGGGAATTGCAAACTAAAGTTGGCATGTTGCCCAGGTTCATGATGGTCTGAACCATGGTTATATAATTTTTCCTATTAATGGCTAAATAACATTTGCCTCCCACTAGGAAACACATCTTCTGAGCCAACTAAGGAAGGCAACAGGGATGAGGTAAGGAGGTATTGGGGTGGGAGAAAGGAATGGTGGGGAGAATATCCTCCCCTGGAAACAATCCTGCGGACACCCATGAAATCATATTATTGTAGCACATGTAGCCTTGAAAATGTGTCCATTTACGAAGAGAAAGTCTTTACCTAGAACTTTGAGTCTTTTAAATATCAATATACTAAAATTAACAAGAAAATAAAATGAAAAAGTTAACATGGGACCCTTAAGCATCATCATAAATAAATACTTCCCATTTGCCATTATTTTCCAATTTTCCAAGTATGAGGTATAATTAAATAAAACAGAGTTGTCTTTCTAATATAAAGGAATCTATATAATTTTATTTTAAAGTAAACATTGTATTTACTACAAGTAACCTCCTTTAAGATAAAGCAAGTGTAATTAGCAAACAAAACATAAAAGCACTTATATATCATTTAATATATTTTCTTAGTAATTATTCCTGATATGTGTGAAACAGTATATATATATATATATATATATATATATATATATATATATATATATACTGTTTTCACAAATATATCTTCTTGTAGTATTGTGAGTATAGGAAAGACATTACTTTTGACAAAATAATAATAATGCATATCAATAGTAACAAAAATGTTTTTATATATGTATTATATAAAAAATTAGGATAAGGTTGTGTTTTAATATATATAACATTCAAACAAAGCATTTTCATTTATTTTTTCTGTGTAAGTCATACATTTTAATCCTTCAGTATATTACATGCATATATGCATCTGAACCCTTATTTAGAGCCAGACAGAAAATCAGAACATTTGCTCTAGCAAAAGTATTAACTAACACATCACTCATGTAACAAAACTGTTATTCTTTATCTAATTAACTGTTATTTTTTCATGGTAATTGTTTGTTCTTTATGAAATCAATGTGTAATGAGCAATGAGTAATGATGTATAAGACCTTTATTTTGTATAGGACCTTATTACTAAATAGCTCAATTCCAGAAGAGACATTTTGACCTGCTTGGCAACAGACTGATCATTAAGTGTTTTATAAAAAATATTTTGTAGCAAATACAGTATTACACTATGTTGTTCTCCTTTATGCATATGCCACTTCAGGTATTCATTGCAAAGCTTGATAATCTAATCAAACCATTAACTGCTTATAGGATTATAATACAAACATATATTCATAACAACCACAAGCAAATCATTATGGACACAGTAGTGAACTTCTCCTCACTCCAGCTTTCTAAGGGCACTACACAGAATCCCAAGTTCACCTAAAGGAGAGAAAAATGAAATCATCATTCATGTTCAGACAGTGGCAGAGGTGGCACAGGTAGTCTGTTTTAGGGGCAGAGGTAGCACAGGCAAGCTGCCTGTTTCAAGGGTAGAGGTGGCACAGGCAGGTTGTTTCAGGGGCACAGGCAAGTTGCTTCAGGGGCATAGGTGGCACAGTCAAAATGATTCAGGGGCA
The DNA here is from genome assembly GCF_027358695.1 of Spea bombifrons. Taxonomy (NCBI): domain Eukaryota; kingdom Metazoa; phylum Chordata; class Amphibia; order Anura; family Pelobatidae; genus Spea; species Spea bombifrons. Next base: position 39,511,064 of record NC_071090.1, read on the forward strand.
GAGGTGGCACCCCTGTATGAGTGGCAACAGCCCCCCTTGGGTATGCAACTATTCATGCCCTCTAGTTCTTGTAATTAGAGTAAAATCAGATGACTTACCACTAATGGAGTCGGCCAGATTCTTCAGCTGCTGCATGTTGTCCAGAACCTCGATGCTTTGTGTGTAAGGGTTGTAGCGAACAGAGAAAGGACGAGGAATTGTAGCTGCAAATTTCCTATAGAAACATAATGTCCATAGCTAGCTCACAAATATATACATATTTCAAACAAAATAATGCAGTTATTCCAGCTTTAAGCCAATGCATTTCTTCGTCCAACAGCTTTGACATAAAAACAACGCTAAAGTCATAAAAAAATGTTTAAAAAATAAAGCCAGAATGGAGAAGCCATGTGTGAAAAACTAAGTACACTTTATGTTTCAATAGCTTTTGTAACCACATTTAGCAGCAATAACTTGAGGTAATCATTTTCTGTATGACTTTATCAGTCTCTCACACTATTTGTGGAGGAATTTTGCCCCACTCTTCTTAATAACGTTGCGTTAAATGTTTCAGATCATTAAGCAAAGTTTAGACAAAGAAAACCTGAGTAAACACAGAGTGCAGTTTTTAAATGATGATTTCATGTATCCAAGGAAAAAAGCTTTTCAAACAAACCTGATTCAATGTTAAAAAGTATTTGCCCCCTTAGTTACTAAAGCAACCAATTATCCACATTTAATTGGTAACTGGGTTCAATTTCACTAGATTTCACCAGGCATGATTACTGGCAGCCCTGTTGAATCTAAACAATAAATAAATAGAACCTGTCTCGCAAAGTGAAGTAGGCTAAAAGGTCTCAAAAGGCAGCACATGATGCAGCAAACTAAACAATTCAAGAACAAAGTCATTGGCATCTACCAGTCTGGAAAGGTTTACAAAGCCATTTCTAAGGCTCTGAGACTCCAGTGATCCATGGTGATCCATGGTGGCCGACTCATGCAAAAAGTCACAAAACAACTCAGACTAACGGGTTAAAAAACTGCAGGGCTCACTTTCCTCATTTAAAGTCAGTGTTCAAGGCCCACAATAAGAAAGAAACTGTGCAAAAATGGGACCCTTGGGAGAGTTGCAAGGCAAAAACTGCTATTGACCAAAAAGAAACCCAATGGCTTGTCTCACATTTCCCAAAACATCTTGATAACTCCCAAGACTCAAAAAGAGACAAAATTGGAACTTTTTGGAAGTCATGAGTGTCATTACATCTGGTGTAAAGTTAACACAGCATTCCGCAATGAGAACATAATGCCAACTGTCAAATACGGTGAAGGGAGTGTTATGGTCTGGTGCTGCTTTGCTGCTTCTGGACCTGGGAGACTTGCCATAATTGATGGAACCATGAATTCTGCTCTCTACCCAAAACCCTGAAGGAGAATATCCGGTCACCAGTTTGTGACCTAAAGCTCAAATGCAGTTGGATTATGCAGCAGGACAGTGATCAGAAGTACACAAGCAAGTCCACCTGAATGGCTCAAAACAAACAAAGTAAACTAGAGCGGCCTAGTCAAAGTCCTGAATCTGATTGCGATACTGTGTCGTGACCTTAAAAAGGCCTTCAATACGGCTAATTGAAAACATTTATGCCAAGATTTCTCCACAGTGATGTAAAAGGCTCATTGCCAGTCATCGCAAACATTTGATTGCAGTTATTGCTGCCAAGAATGGCCCAAACAGTTATTGGGTTTGGGAGGGGGGTGATTTTTCACATGGGTTACATAAGTTTTGATTGACTCTTTAATTTCAATAAGTGAAGTGATTATTAAAAAGCTGCATTTTGTGTTTACTCACATTGTTTTAGTTGGACGATAGAAGAAATCAGGAAGGGGCAAATACTTTATGCAGTGACATTTACTACAATCTTGAACTAAATGAGAACTAACCATCCCCACTTTGAATAGCAAATGATGTGTTATCTAAAAGTAATAAAGCAAGCAGAATGCCATATGAAAAATACATTAATACGTATTTAAATAAAAAAAATGTAATTTTATGTTCTAACCCTCATAACCTTTAATCATTTGGTAAATTCATTTAAAACAGATACTCCGAGATTTACCTCACTTTTTCCTTTGCATCTTCAAAACTGTCAGCAATGAAATAAACAGGTTGGAATTCTGTAATTGGATATTTTTGCAACGCAGTCTTCTCAGGTTCAAAGGGTTTAAACTCTGGTTTATCTGTCAAACAATACTGAGAAAAAAAATATGCTTTTTGTTTTACACTGTGCATGATGAAAGATAGACCTTTTAAATATATACATGGTGTGGCTAGATATCATTTTATGTATTCTGGTTAAGAAGAAAATGGTCCTTCCTAAAATGGTTTCTTCTTAAAATCTCATATACACCCGTTCTTTGTGAAAACATTAATTGCATAGTACTAGCGGTTCCACTTGCAGATTATGTTTATCATATAGGTACGTAGATACATGTAAGATATGACACTTGATAGCATACATTGTTTTATATGCTTATTTGCTGGTAAGAGGTATTAGTTAAGTGATTTTGACTTCTAATGACAGGACTTCTCATGGATGGAGGGAAGAAAGTGCATCCTGGACTGGCATCATTCTTTGTGGGGGTAATAAAAAAAAAGACATTTGTCAGACAACACACTCATGTCATGTCTAAGACACATTTTCAGGATGTTTCAAGTAGTGGCCCGAAATCTTTCAATCAAAGCCACACTGGAGGCAACTGCCCCCCTGCCCTTCTTATCAGCCCTACTCATACAATCATATCCTGTGAATAAATACATAATAGTGTCATTATATAGATGATGCAATGTTTAACATTTGTGTCATAGCGTTTTCATAGTTATAAGTATACCTGCAATTCGCCAAATGACGAAAGTAGGCCAGCTCCATACGCTTTCAGCTTATCCCCTTGCTTACATATTCCAAACTCTGCTGTAAACCAGTAAACCTATATAGAAGAAGGAAGATATATAATCACAGGTATATGCAAGGTAGGGTTACATAGTTACATAGTTACATGGGCTGAAAAAAGACATGCGTCCATCAAGTTCAGCCTTTCCTATATCTGTTAATTTGTTGCTGTTGGTCCAAAAGAAGGCAAAAAAACCCCCAGTTTCGCTCTTTCCAATTTTGCAGTAACCAGGGAAAAAAAATCCTTCTGGATCCCAAAATGGCAGTCAGATTTCTCCTTGGATCAATAAGATGTTTCCCCATAATTACAGATTATATCCCCGAATATTACTTCAGTACTTTGTAAAGAGGACTCATGATCCTTCAGCTCTTGGGTATCTACATGGGTTGTTACAGAATTTTATTCTCTCTCTTTTTCTATATGTAAATGAAAATGTCCTACTCCCTTGCACTCTTGTAAGAACTGTAAAAAGAGAGATGGTAAAAGAGAATAGGTGTAACTCATTTTTCACAAACCCTCATCTTTAGTTTTTTTTACACAGTTCACAATTACTAATATGGGCAATATTCTAAATGTAATGTGTATATTATGATGTGGTGCAAAATAAATAAACATTATATTTTCTTTATTCATTTACATTTTTATTTTAGAAATGTGCAGCATAAATCAAGGTTAAAATCTGTTCCAAGAAAATAACAGGCCTGCAAAGTGAAATATTTTACCGTAGCCAGCATTTCGATATACTCATCGGGAGCGCCAAGAGATGCCAATCCAATTTCCTGAAAAATGTATAATGCTTATAAAATCTTGATTTCATACAGTCAATATAAACACCAAAATATAACAATTTAAGCAATTTAATGCAGCGTAGTATAATCCTGTTTTACATAAGATTTTATGTTTGGAAAGACCTACATTTCCTATAGTAGTATTTTGTAGTCTATAGTCTGCAGTGATCTATAATTTGAGATTAACTATGCACCTTCACATGTGCTCATCTGAAAGTACTTTATTGGATCATTCAATAACTGGAATGGTGGACCAGTTATGGATTTTTGCCTGGTTAAATTGTGCGTCAAAAGAGGTAGATATATTTTGGCTGATCAGAGAATATAAACCATAGAGAAAGGAAAAGATAACAGTAAAAACCTAAGTAGGAAAAATCAGAATTTTTGTCTTGATAATCATTGATATTAATGGGGAAGATGACGATGAATTTACACAACATAAAACGTGTTAATAAATCAAACTATGCCTCTTATATACGTTCCTATCTATGTAAAGGTGCAAACAAATCATAAAGAAACAGTAAAGTTAGCTATTTTGCCAAGAAAAAACTAAATACTTACCTGAGAAAACTGAGCAAAACTGGGATCAGCAAACAAAGGTGCATGCCCCAATAACTCGTGACAAATATCTCTGTTGAAAAAGGCAACAATACTTTTAATAATAACTAGTATTTATATAGCACCTTTCTCACAGTGGGACTCAAAGTGCTTTTTGGAGCACACTCATGGAATTAACCGAATTGGAACTGGTCATGTGTTTTCAAATAATCATGTTTTATAAAGAGCTGCAGAATCTGTCGGAGCTTTATAAATAAAGTATAATAATAAGCAAAAATAAAGAAACCCCAAAACCTTTATGCCAAATACTAAATCTCCTGTCTTCCATGCACTTAAAGGCTTTAGGACAACAATGAAATATACTTACGGTTCAGGTGTGTACATGGGTTTTGACCAATGCCGAATATATTGCGTAGAGTGAAAAACCCGGAATGCCAATCCGGCTAGAAAATCCCGAGATGACAGCAAACCAGCAACAGGACGTAAACGGAAACCGGTGCAGGCTTTACAAGAAAAAATAAAAGGTTATTTAAAAAAATTATGTCAGAGAGCTCTTTAAATTCACCATAACTCCTTATTTTAATGTGATATTTCACCTCTTCTGCAGGAGTTTTATACGCTTCTAACTAAATGCAGCATTAGAAACATCATTCACAGTACAAACGAATACCCAATCATTAATCACGTTAATGCTTGCCCCACCTGTAATTTTTTGTACTTGCTTGTTTTGCAACACAAAAGTAGTTCTATTTTTTAAGTAATTTAACCTTCACAAGAATAAGTTGACAGGTCTACTAAAGTTTCTTTGTTTAGCATATTAGATAGGGCAATTTATGTTTTATCTATGTAGATACAGTCTGGTTTTAATACCTCGTGTTTCTATTTTCAGAAAACTGTTGTTTCTTTACATTGACATTTCTGCTGTGTAATGCAAAAAACTTTATGAAAGGATCTTCAAACTGCTCCCACAAAGATGGAAGCATACCATTGTCCAAAAGTTTGCGGAAGGTCCTTTTTTATTCCAGCATGACTGTGCCCCTGTGCAAGGTCCGTAAGGACATGGTTGGATGAGTATGGTGTGAAAGAACTTGACTGGCCCGCACAAAGCCCTGACCTCAACCCCATTGAACACCTTGTGGGATGAAATGGAACGGAGAATACGATCCAGACCCTTTTATCCAACATCAGTGCCTGACCTCACAAATGCTCTACTAAATGTATGGGCAAAAATTCCCAAATAAACACTCCAGAATCTTGTGGAAAGCTTTCCCAGAGCAGTGGAAGCTGTTATAACTACAAAGGGGATACCAAGTGCATATTAATGTCTCTGTATTTAGAATATGGTGTCATAAAAGTCCCTGTGGGTGTAATGGTCAGTTGTCACAATACTTTTGTCCATAAAGTGTATGTTGATGGACATCTTGACCAGCCACAATATCACAACATATCAACAATCTCCAGATAAAGGATGTTTTCTAGAAAGAAGATAAATCCAAGTTTTTGTCAATGCTAACCTACATTACTGTATACAGAACTGCAGGATGTATTTTTAAATAAGACCTAATCTAACAGTTTGCAATAAATGTGCACCGTGTCACCTACTTTGTAGGAAATTAGACACATCTTCAAGCTGAGGGATGTTGTTTTCATTATATCCACAGTATTCTTCCAACAATGGGAACACATGGTTATGCTCATAGCAGGCATGCGTGGGATACAGAGTTTTCAACTCCTTGTACACCGTGCCCCATGTTTTCTTCTCCTGCTCAGTGTATGTCACATGAGGAATGGGTTGACCACTGAAAACAAAGGTTATGTCTGTCTGTTATAATTATGTATATAGTATTCCACTTCACTTTCACAATCCAAGGATTAGGAATCCTAAACTCTAAACTCTCATATATATACACTACAGTTCAAAAGTTTGGGGTCACTTAGAAATGTCCTTTTGGGGGGGGGCACATTTTATCCATTAAAATAATATGTAATGGATCAGAAATACAGTGTAGAAGTTGTTAATGTTGTAAATGACTATTGTAGCTGCAAACGGACACAGAAGCCCTTTATCAGTGACCACCACTCCTGTGCTAACCCAAGTTTAAGTTTAAATGGCTAGTTGTAATTATGCTAGCACAGCTAGAATTTCCCTTGTTTTCCATGAAAAACAGCTGATCCCAAACTTTTGAACAGGTAGTATACTTATATATATATATCATCATTTTACACATTTGTTAAAAATGGCAGTTCATTATGTTTTGAGACTTATTATTTATTTGTACATTGTTTCAAAACGTAAAACAAATGCTGTTGGAAATAAAACAGTGATGCCTTACAGTTATAAAATGGTAGTAAAAATGATAAATAAACCATAACTAATATTATACATTGCAGATAGGTGGAAAGGTTTGAAGGTATATGGTAACACAACTTCATCATATCTCCTGGCCAATGGATATATTAAAAAAAAGGATCACAGCTAAACATCAAGGTTTTCATGGACATCATCAGTGTAAAAGTTCATCATGAACATTGATCTGGTAGACCAACAGTAACAATTTATAAAGGAGCGCCTTACATAACATGTAAGACACTTTATTTTAACAAAACCTCTGCAGCACTACTTATTTACAGTAAGCAGCTGGAACAGCTCAGTAAAATATGTAGATTTTTTTATTACTGTTTATAGCTGAAAGCAATGTCAGCGAATTCTTTGCGCCGTGCTCGATATACTTGATCAGTGAAACCCTACAAACAAAAAGAAAAAAAAATAATTATCATACTCATCCATCCCTATAAAACATGTATTGCTAGTTGACTCTAATGTGTGGTCTCATTGGGATGGCAACCTGACCAACAAGGCAAGCGCAAAAAATGCAGCGGTGTCTGAGGAGCCCATGAGGGGCCTGGGCTGTTCAGGGCATATGGACAGTATGGGCAGAGGGGGGTTCTCACGAGAGCCCAAACCATGGAAGCTCACAATGTGATCCAGGTCTGAAATCCATCACTGTACTGTCACCACTTTTATACATAGAGATATTACACAAGTAATGAAACAGAAAAACATCATTTTGTGATGCAAATGCTAATTACAGTTCTCAGAAAGATAGGGGAAAAAGCAGATCACACGGCAGTTTGTCATCAATACAAATTTACATGTATATTTAGATATGGAATAAATCGTAGCGCATGTTTATCTCCTCATCTCTTAGCACCCTTTTGAAATATTATTCTGAAATGATGAATCACTGTGTACAATACCTAATGCATATTGGATTAGCCACAGTACAAGTGACCAATTATCTATAATTGCTCTAGCCCAATTAAAGTAATAACACCACTTTCACAGTCTGAATTGATCCCCGTATCTTCATCAGAAATGAATATAGTTCGGGGTTTTTTTTTGCTTTGTTTTCTAAAGCAATCAATAAACAGAATTGAATGCACCTGAACTTCTCATCAGATGTCTGTGAAAACACATGAAATTAGGCTACTTATGGTAATAATAATGCATATTTTTGGAGATATGACATCATAAAGGACAGCTTTTATTTATCATTGCAAATTGGTGGGGACACCGTCTTGTATGGCTGCTGAACCTGTTAAGGGCCGAATGATTGCCTCTGTCCATGAAGAGTATGCGGCCTGTAACTTCACAAATCACAAATTTTACATGGTGACATCTCAAATATATAAAAGATATGGTATTGGAACTGTTTCTATGATCGACAACTTATGAAGTCATCACGCTTGGCATGCAAATTACTATTAAACGTGATCATAAGTGCCTTTTTTCAGAACGGGATCTTTATCAGGCATGATGTTAGATAACACAGCAATAAGAAAATGTTTCTTACAAATCTCTCATTTTTCATTAACCATTTTAGTAACAACCTCTACATGGAATATGTGGTTGGCAAAGTGGACTGCATGTTGCAGAGAGTTCAGAGGAGAGCTACAAAAATGTTTTTTAGGATAGAAATTATCAGGAAAGACTAAGAGATCTTAATGTGTATAACCTGGAGGAAAGAAGAGAGGTGCAATAGAAACATTTACACACTTAAAGTGATTTAGCAAAGTACAGAAGGCAAGCTTATTTGAACGGAGGAGCAAGTAGTCATATTATATATATATATTCATACTTGGAAACTCTCTGGGCTTGACCCTGGGTCTCTGGGTCACTTTCCTCTTTCTCCAGGGCATCAGAGCTTGACCAAGCCTACGTCCTGTCTTCTCCCCCTCCTAATAACTGCCAACTGGGGATACCGGTGCCCATATGGCAATCCCGTCCACTTACATGGCTACCCCCACCCCAAAAACAAAGTCTCTCCCTGTCAAGAAATAATATTAATACTTACGTTCTGGAGAACCATTACATCCTTCGCCACTCCTCAGGAGAAGTAGAGAAGGATGTCATGGTTCTCCAGAACGTAAGTATTAATATTATTTCTTGACAGGGAGAGACTTTGTTTTTCCTAAACCCAGGAGAACCCTATTGCAAATGTAATAAATGTTAGGTCAACAAAAAAATGCCACGTTTTTTTTAATTTGTTTCGTACTAGTCATCACTAGGGGTCAGTGGACATGTAGAATTTGGTTCTTCACTTGTACCGTGCATTGTAAGTTATGCTGTTTTCAAATTATAATTTGTGTGGTTTTACAATATGGAGTTTTGCCCCTATTTTAGCTGCTTGCTGCAATCTGGGGATCGAAATCAGAGCTCTGCAGAAACTATAAAGAACTTTTTTTACACAATAAATATTACTTTGTATTGAAAATACTACACTATAATATTTTCGTTGTCTTCTCTTTATGGTTCTGCATCTCCAATGTTTTGTGTTTCATTACAAGTTAGCCATGAATTTAGCCATGAATTAATATTACCATTTATAAAGGAAACAGACTATTCCAAGAGTTCATTGTTCTACTATTACTGTGTGATGCATGCTACATATACTGGATAAAACTGTGAAACTTTTAAGCAATATGATGCTTACAGGGTGGTCAGAATCTAGCTCTGCTCCATAGCTCAGGATTTGATTGGCAAACTTATCCAGGTCCTGTATAGTCCGTGGAAACCATGGAACTGTAATAGAGAAATAACTAATTACTTACAAATGCAATCTCAAGTAAAGCTTTAAAAAAAGTTTCTGTGGTTTTAGTACTTGCTAATGCTAGTAATTAAACAATATGAAACATTAGCTCCCTCCAGGTCTATCTGGCTGACTCTCTTCTAGATAATTAGTAGAAAACCTCTAACACATCAATATTTATTGGAGTTTTTTTCTTGAAACCCATAGGCTGGGTGATTGGCTAGCATGTGGATCCAGTATACTAATGGAGTAAAGCTTTGGTAATAATAGTATGTCTTTGTTTTAAATTATAAAATACAAAAATGTTCTGGTACAGGTGTATTGATTGAGATGAAAATTCTCCATGACCATTGAGTATTTTGCTGAATAATTTACCCGTGATCTAAGTCCTGTAGCGTATGTTGTTGTTTTTTCACACAAAATCAATACACAAGGTCATTAAGTGAACAGATGTATTTTCCCACTGTTATGGAGAGTAGTATATGGATCCACCTTTTGTAATTTACAATGGTTAAAAGAGGTGGGGAAACAGAGCTGTACAATTAGATAACCAGTAGATGGGGCCACAGAGCTGCTCTTACGTAGGACCAGGTCATAACTGGACCTCCTTTTGCTATGCTACTAAGTAGAGCTCTTGGGCGCCTACAGAAAGATTCAACTTGAAGTCTAGGATGCTGCTTCACATTACAATCAAACACAAAGTTTCATACCAACTACAAATAACATAAACGTATATACATACATACTTTACCGCAACCTCCTCAAGCCCCAGTCTTCAGCTCAGGTGGTCTATTATGTGGCATGTAGAGGTGACATTGCTAACCTTTAACTATAGAACAGGCATCCATGTTTTGACAGTGTACCAATGTGTAATAAATAGAATTATTCTACAATGTTATTCTGGTCCTCATACAAAGCTTGTATAATAAAAAAGCAGCTAGTAGCTTCCTAGTGGTGATCACCTGTTCTATTTAAATCAATATCTGGGTATTTTTTGCTAGGTTGCAAGGTAATTTTAATACTTATACTTCAAGTATCCAATATGCAAACTGATTGTTATAACTGTGCAAGATCCTTTGCCTTGAAGAACATGCAGTGTAAATCTAGACCTAAACATGAAATGGATCAGAAACGCAGTGTAGATGTTGTTAACATTGTAAATGACTATTGTAGCTGAAAACAGCTGATTTCTACTGGAATACATTCATAGGCGTACAGAGGCCCTTCATCAGCAACCATCACACCTGTGTTCCAATGGCATGCTGCGTTCACTAATCCAATTTTAAAAGGAGAATGGATCATTAGAAAACCCCTTTGCAATTCTGTTAGCACAGGCAGGCATTTCCTATATATATATAGAGTATATATAGAGAAAGATAACCACAGCTTCGGTGGCAATCTTGTGCTCACTCACTTGCAATAATATCGTTCTGATGCAGCATGGATTCTGTGGAGCTTAAAGTGGCATGAAGCAAAAAAGCAGAGCTGGAACCTAGAATCAAGGACATTTTGGAGGAAGGAGACGACAGACAAAGCAATCATTCGATGCAAATGAATAAAAACAATAAATAAGCATAAGCCAAATTATCAACCAACAAGGAAGCCATTCAGGAAAAGCATATTTATCTACTGCATGTACACATGTATGTATACATACATACCAGAATGGTACCAATTGTAGCCATTCTGCAAAAAAAAATCAGTTACAACTAAATTAGTGCATATAATTATAATGACCTTAATATATTTATGCTCAGATCACAACTGATACACTTTAAATAAACATGTTATTTTTATAGACAAAATCTAAATTAACACCTGATAAATTAACACATGCCTGTAAATGATTACTCACATGTTATATATTTCATTAGCAACCATTATGTTGTTTTGTTTATTATAAATTATTGAATTGGTAAGTCGTTAAACAGGCAAAGATAGGAATGTAGCCACACAGAGATATTTACCCATTATCCCAACATGCATTATTCGGGGAAAGCTTTAAATATTATCTTGTAAGTTAAGCAATTGAAGTTTAGAATTTTTACAAAATCAGAAAAACATTGGTCATGGATTGTATCCAATCTATGGTAAATGTAACTCTTTTTCCATCGTCACTAAATAAGCCACATACTGTAAATGGGCTGACCGGTTGGCTTGGCACGCAGCATACTCTTTGCTGCAGACCACCAACCCCAGCATTAACCTAATAGAAGGAAAACCTACCACGATCTGGAAAATGGCATTTCTACCCTTGATTCTTATTGCGTATAATGCTAATTCCCTATACATTCTATAAACGATAAGAACAACCTTAGTCAAGCCAAGCTGGGGGTCCTGAGTCCAAAGGGCCAGTAAACCGTAGCGTATTTGGCAGAGCCCTGTATACCTCCCACTATTTGCATTGACCTTCCTGGCTATATTTTACTTTACAGGCTAATTGAATTTTGTGATATTAAAGCATCTCCTTGTTGCTGTTATAGTACCATCATTATCTAACTATGATAATTAGGACCTTTTCTGACTTTAGCAACCAAGTAATTGGTTGTTTGTCTCCGGCCATGTATGGAGCTGGATATGATAAATGAACATTTTCTCAGTGAAGTGTACAATGAAACTATTCATGGATGGCTCTAAAAACAGACGTCCTTTGAAACAGTCACTGTACTGGATGAGATATAGCACACAACCTATGTCCTGTTCTTGACTTGCATTATCTCCATCTCCAATGTAACTTAGTTAGCCAGTACTTGATTACTTATAAATATTGGAGGGCTGTCATGGTTATCATTCATATATTTAGCGTAGCAGACTGACTGTCTTCTGGATTGACTGTAAATCATAAAGCCAAGCTGGTTTAACACTGACCCTTAGTGACAACTAGAGGATGTGTGTTGTCTCTTGACCAATAAATATTGATTTGATACTTAAAGCTAAAAGGAGCTTTTTATTAGCTTGGGATGAACACCCAAGTAGTAGACAAATTAAACCAGGGGTCAGGTATCTAAATTCTGCAGTTGTGTCAAGAGAAAAAACTGACATTTTTGGAGCATGTGCACACCATCCAAGAGTCACATTTATATGCAATTATGGAATAACTTAGTTAAGCCTATGTCTCGACATTCAACATTATTAGAAGGACCCTAAGGGTTTCCTTAAGTGACATGTGAGTTCAAATATGTAGACAAAAATGCTCAGAGCTGTCAAATGCTTGTGCCAATGTCTAAGAAAGGCTGACAATGTTGTGAAGCCTTTGACGTGATTTTTTTTTTTTTAAAAAACCATTATATTCATTATCAACCTTTTAAAATGCAAAAAAGTAAAAACAAAATGTTGAAGGAAATTGAATACAAATAATGGAATATTTTTATTTGATAAATATGGAGTAATCCCTCTGTTTTAAATTAATCCTAAAACCTAACCGTTTCACATAGTTAAAAATGTTAATATAATCTGCTGTGATGAGCTTTTGTCGTCTGGAAGGATCATTTAGCTATATATGAAAAAACAAATTAGCGAGCACTGCCCTGATGTGGCATTACAGTAGCCTGCTTAGGATGTTGTTTGCTACTGCAGATCCTGTGCATAATTACATTTAAGCGTGCGTGTGGAATAAGAGGATGAATGGGATATTTGTTCAGCAGAGATATAAACAATTTTGGTTTGAGTTTAGTAACATGTATGCATTGTGCAGCATTAGGAAATCCAACACCGGATGGGAAAAATAAATGAAAAGAAATAAACATGTTTTTTTGTTATTTAGGTCATGGTAACCCAATTACAGCTGCCTGCCATTAATTATGCTTCAAAAATTAAAAAAAATACGTTAACAGAAGGGGAAGTTTCATACTTGCCATATTTATCATTTTTTTCTTTTTTTTGTGACGATATACACTTATTTGAAGTATTCCTTCAGGTCTCAAATGTGGTGTTCTGTATTTACAGTATTGCATCAATTAATTCTAAGAAGGGTTTTCTTTTATTAAACTTTGTAAATATACTAAGTGGGAGAGAGGTGGCGAAAAACAACATTATGGGGTTTATTCACTAAACTGCGACCATAACCTATACATTATCCAGAGCCAACCTCAATGAATGCATCATTTTTTATTATGGACTACATTTTTAAATATAACATAAATAGTCACAGGCATCTGTGTAACCTTGGAATTGCTAGCAGATGTATATATATAACCCTGTCCACAATGCCAAAGCAGCGGCCACTGATTGGAACTGCAACATGCAGTCATTTAGTTCCTTAGCATATGGAAATAAAGGAATAAGAAAGCATGCACATTCAAATTCTCAGATGCACATACATGCACATTTGCGGCATGCATGGGTATCATGCGTATTTAGTATACGGTTAACTGGAGAACTTATACTGTATGAATACTTTCTGTGAATGAGCCTGTGATTGTTGTAGACTAAAACATCTGTTATGCTCAGATATCCAGTGGTTGAATGAGGATGATAAGATTTACAATTCACGCTTACTTTTATATCAGCAAAAAATGAGAATTAACAGAAATCATGAAAAAGACAAAAGCTTCTTAATTGTGCGAACATCTGGTTGGTTTGGAATCATGTGTTAGGTTTATCTAAATCGTGGTTGTTCTAACAAAGTCCATGATCCAGCAATGCGCTGTGAGATACCAGTCACTGGGTCATGCCACCCATCACTGGCATGTAGTACTCACCTCTTTCTAATTGCTGGGTCACAGGAAAAACAGTATAACACACTGATTTAGATTCTATCGACCCGTTTAATGGATTTCTCAAAATGTGATGTATGAAATGTAAAAGTAAACCTGCACACAGTGTTCATATAACCTCACCAGCATCCTTTTTCTTGTCTCTGGAAAGTTCATGTACAGTTGCTCCAATGTCATGTCTCAGACACCTGACAATCTCATCTAGTGCAGGAATGCTCTTGTTGTCTAAGTTGATGAAGAACTGGTATTCATCTTTGTTTAGACGAGAAGGTCGGGACTCTATGTGCGTCAAGCTAATATCTCTTTCCTGAAATGTAATAGGACATTAGTACAGCAAGGTTAAAAATTCTATGAATGTATATAAATATATATATATATATGTATGTATATGTATATCACACACTTGGACATTTAAGCTAAGTGTGGCATTTTATTGAAAGTGCATGTTTAAATCAAACACTTGCCCCATCTAGTGGTTATAGTAGTAACACACACTCTTGAGAAAGGCTCATTGAGAGCCGAAACGTTGGACCTTTACTAAGCCAATAAACTTTATAAAAAGTTGAGTGCATCAACTTTATTTGCATGCTGTATATACTTTTTGGATTGGTAGCACCCGGGTATATTACAACTATAATACCATATCTTTTGTGTGTATATATATAGATATATATATATATATAGATAGATAGATAGATAGATAGATAGATAGATAGATAGATAGATAATCTATATATATATATATATATATATATATATATACCAAGAGGAACAGAGCGAGAAAAATGTTTCTCAATCTCATGCTGCATGTGGAATTTCCTGATGGCTCTGCGGAAGCATGAAACTATGATATTTCTAGGTTACTTTTAAATCCATGTGTGCGAATCTAGGGAAAACATTTATCCAATTGCTCAAACATATATTTGTATAAAAACAACAAGGGAAATACCATTTATGGCTTATTGAATACATTCCTGCTTACTGATCCTTTCTATTCCACAACCTTTTCACCATTGTTTTGTGATTTCTCTATGACATTTTTTGGATTCTTATTTAAATCACATTGCATGTTGAATAAAATGAGGAATTGGTTGATGTGGTGATTGCACTAGTTTTACTAAATACCAAACAGCAAATGTGTAACATGCAGTCTTTGTTACTTCATTGAGTGAAAAAAGAAAGAGCAAGTAAAAACAGAAGGGGCGGATGCTCATCCTGGGGAACTATTGGTCGGCTGATACTTGTGCTACTCCAACAGTCTATAAATCAATATGTTTGGTGAAGGTGGGATCCACCCTCCAATGAATTGCTTAAGCCATGGCGTGTGTTCAAAAGCCATCTGTAGCTTATTATTAACAAACACGTGATCATATCCTCCCCTTCTATTAAATATAACATCAGAAGGAAAACACAAATGACCCATGATATTACAACACCAATTATTAACCAAAGAGTCAGAGAACTGTGAACGTACATTATACATGAGTACATTCATGATTTATATATCTGTCACAAATGTAGTTCATCAATATTATTTGATATTGTAGAATACTAATATTCTACAATATCAAATTGAGGGAAACTCGAAAACTTGATAGAGCCATTATTTTTTTTTCTATATGAAGTAGTAGTTGCAATTAATAGTCAGCCAGTGGTCAGATGTATTCTTATAGCTGGTATGTAGATTATACTAAGGGTTAAATTATTCAAAAAATTTGTTCTAACAAAGGCACTGTCCTGGGAGAAACATAAGTGAACTATTTGTTTGACATCTAAACAGTATGTGCACATACCCTAGATAATAATTACTAGCCCCAGAAAATAGGCAGAACAGGGTCAATCAACAAAAAAGGCTGTCCTCATGTGGCGTGCTGTGGGTATTGTGGATGTACTCAAAAGAAACAAGAATAATGCAGAAGTATTCACAGAAAAAATAGAGCTGCAGAAACATTTATCTTCCTCTGTGAATCCATCTTCAATATTCTGGCCTCTTGGAGTCCTTACGCTAAAGGGACTCACGGCATGCCTCATGGGGTAGAGGGTGTGTGGGAAGGCGCCACCCTTTTGCGGAAGTACCTAGATAACAAAGCTGATACCCGGGAGAAGGAGAAAGAAGGAGAAGGTAGGGATACATTAGGAGAGAGAGTGTGAGAGAATGAGAAAGAGTGTGAAAGCAAGGAAATGCAAATGAAGATCCGGAGCTCTCTGCTTCACTTTCATTTGTTTCAGTGGGGGTCTCTTCTTATTTTTGGACATTTATATGAATCATCGAACTTGGTAAATTTTGTTAAAATTTGTACGAATCCGAGTGCACAAGTCTACAGCACACCAAATGCATACTGGTCCCCCAAAAGAAGATGCCTTGGGGCGGCAAATCACTACACCTGTCAAGTGCCGTCTGGGACCCGCCAGGACCCATGTAATGGCCAGCTCTGGATGTGTGGGAACATGGCCTATTCTTGTCAGTGTTAATATAAAAGCAATGGCATACTATTCTCTGCTTCTGTTTACAAGTCTTTAAAAAACATGTTACCCTGTCTGATAAGAGTCAGCATTTGTTTACTGGGCAGAGAAATATAGTCAGGTGGATATGATGGCCAATGTTAGCGTCCTTGTATAATGTTTGAATAGTTAGAATACAAACATTAACATGTTGAACATTATCCTGTCTGCCATGTATCATATGTGCAGGATGTGCAGGAGAACAAGCTTTGAGAAAAAAAATGAATTTATATTAAATATGGGAACATATGCTATTCCATCTGTACTAAGTTATTACAGCACTTGCCAACCATATTGTACATCCTATAAATGCCTAAACCTTTCTGAACCATTATAACTACTGCAAACCTCAATGGAAGACAGTATGACAATAGTAGGACATTAAGATGATAAAGTAGGCAGTACGAGGGCATAGGGGGTAAATGAAATATCTTAGAAATGCAAGGATGATGTTTAAAATGAGAAAAGACATTTTGAAGACAAAGGGGTAAATAAAAGAGGTATGGCAGAAAGAGAAGGCTACATGAAGGAAGATGGTCAAATAATAAGGACAAATTAGGACTAAAAGGTTTAGAGATCTTTGAGGAGGATTAATAGTAATTTTTGCCAAGAAAAGAACTTAGAAGGGTAATGGCTGAAAATGTGAAAAGTGGAATACGAGATAAGGATGAAGACTATCATGAAAAAAACATATATTCTTACCTCAAATATGCGCAAGACTCTGGCTAATGCTCCAACTTCTTCTTTTAGTGTAAAGATCAAAGAAATTCTATTATCTTTTGTACTTTCTTCGATATAGTTGGACTCCTGTAATTAATAACATTAAACAAATACATAAATAAATATGAGCTATGTGCAATGTGGTGATATAGGTTATATGGCAAATGTTAAGGAAAGACACATCTGTGACACACATGACCCACTTTAAGCTTTCAACAGTAAAATGGATTTGTTGCACCACTATCAACAGCTTGTCATCTCAGCAGGTACCGTTATGACAAATCATCAAAGCAACATTTTTCAAGATTTTGTTTTATATATATTATATATATATACCAGAGATCTTCAAAGTGGCATAACCATCCCCCTCTTCCTGATACTAATGCTTCTATCTGGGTTGTATAGGCCAGACCTATTTTAGAGTATTTGGTAGCATTTTGAAGTGTCAATCTCCATAAGTATATTGACAGCCTGAAGAAAGGTCAGAGATGGACTACTAAATAGTGGCTTGCTGGATAAATGGACATCAGGAAAAATGGGCAAAATAGATGAGCCAAACAGTATTTATCTGACTTATATGTTTCTGTGTTGAAGTCAATGCAGGATTAATGTGAAAATGTATACACCCCACATATACAGTATGTCCTGAAATCCCTACTGTAGGATTTCTGTTGGCTTCCATGTCCTCTAGATTGTAAGCTCGTTTAAGCAGGGCCCTCCTCACCTGTTGTCTCTGTAAGTCAATTTGTTATGTTAAGTACTACTTGTTATGTCTACCCATTGTACAGCGCTACGGAATTTGATGGCGCTATATAAAACAATAAATAATAAATAATAATAATGTCCAAACTACTGTTCTTACTATTAGCAATATTTCCCAGAGACACAACTGAGTAGAAGACAAACTCAACTGAGAAAGGGGCGTACATAGTAGCTTGGCTTATTATAAGTCATCACTCAGGGGTATATCAGATTTTTGCCCTCTTCTATTGTAAGACTTTGCCGTATTCATTCAGCTTGATCCTATTCTTGAGGAAAGAAGCTATCAGGCCTATCTTGCGTAAAAGATGTGTTATCATTTGAATACAGAGTTAAACACTACTATATTGCAGTTCATTGTTATTCTTAAAAAAATTAAAATCTAAATGAAAGTGAATATTAAAATAAATACTATGCACTAATAACTACCACATTTATACATAAATAAATATGAGCATGTTAAAAACACACTGATTCGACCATCTGTGCAGATTTAGGGGCATAGGGGAAACTTTCATTGTTTTGTGATAATTAAAGTTAAGTTATAATGTTAAATATCTGATATCTGTCGTATGCTTGTCTGCTCTTTAAGATGTAACCATATTTCTCATTACAGCTGCACTTTTCCTGAATTTAACAGACCATATTCTCGGGGCAAGAGCATTATTGCACATGACAAATATGCTCTGGACAATATGTAGGAAAGAAAATGTTTGCAATAAAAAAAATAAAGTTTTTAATACAAATAAAAGTGTAACATTGTCAATAGATTAAATGTATATGAATTCTTTTAAGGTTTATGTACATTACATAGACAATAATGATTACATTGTCAAAACACTATGCTGGATCTTTCATCAGTAAGCTTGAATCACACATTATACAGGGTCTACTTGGCCTTTTTTGCTGATGAAACCTGCTAATGTTGCCCCTTCATAATGAATATGCACGTTATGGAGCTGAAAACTATCCTGACAACTCTCCCTTGCATAAACCCCAGAGTATACCTGCCTGACAGATGGAGAATAACCTGGTTAAAGAATACAACTATTTATAAAAAAGGTTTTTTCTGTAGATGTACGCATGCAAAAATCCAGTATAGTCCACTTACGTAAGTATGTCCTCCATTCATTTTGCAGGTATCTGCATTCATCTCGTTGGTGTTCTGGAATGATCAACGTTGTACAAGTGAAAAAGCTCAAAGGTCGGTCAATGCACCTGAGTTCTGACTGAAGTCTGAAATGTCAATGTTGTTGACAGTATATAAAGCCTGGCATATTTTTTATGCAGTAACAACTTCAAACACCCACTATCCCATTCCCTGCGAATCACTGCTTTGCATTAGGGGGTGCTGCCTTCACGTGACTTTCGAGATCCCACCTCACACCTCCAGCCACCGCCTTCTCATGGTATTCAGCTGCAGACATGGAAGGCCACACGTGGTTCCCATCAAGACAACAAACTACAGTCTCCATGGGCTCTGGGACTTTTTTTGATGTTCTGCAAAATGGTTTTCAAAAACATGTGGCTTGCATCAATTTGACATTCCCTGCTATTTACTGTGTGCAATTAAACTAGTCTGATTTGGGGACAAAGTCGGAGGTTTGCTGTGTGCAAAGCACAGACTATTTGTCGCACTCAACAAGGGATAAGCCATACCTAGGAATTTTCTAAATAAGCTGATCGTACATCTCTTCTAAATAGTAACTCTTTAATACTCCATCACAGTTACTCTAAGTGATAACCAAAAGGTTAACTGACTAAACAGTCCTTTTAAAAACTATAATTTCCCAGGAGTAATAGATATTGTGAATTAAGTTGCTGTATTCAAGCTGTGATTTCAACTGAGATATCCCAAAATGATTGGGATGGCCAGATATCATTAAAGAACAATATAAGAGGTGTCACCATCAGACTGAGTGACCTTTATCATTCCCCCTAAACCCTGAAACTCAAAGAGGGGTTTTAATTAAAGAGGAGTTTGGCAAGAAAGTTGTGGTTTCAAATCAATGAAGCATTCCATACTTTTAGCAAATCTCTGCTACTATTTCTCCTTTTTTTACCAGTTCCTTTTTGTTTGTAATTTGTCCCTTTATAATGCATAGTTCAATGGGTGAAAAGACCTAAAAAAAGTATTGTCAATTTAAATATGCATTATATACACTCACTGGCCACTTTATTAGGTACACCTTGCTAGTATCGGATTGAACCCCCTTTCGCCTTCAGAACTGCCTTCATTCTTCATGGCATACATTCTACAAGGTGCTGGAAACATTCAATTAGTACTAAGGGGCCCAAAGTGTGCCAGGAAAATGTCCCCCACACCATAACACCACCACCACCAGCCTGAACCGTTCATAGAAGGCAGGATGGATTCATGTTTTCATGTTTTAAGTCTGACCCTGCCGTCTGAATGTTGCAGCTGAAATCAAGACTCATCAGAATAGGCAACATTCTTCCAGTCTTCCATTGTCCAATTTTGGTGAGCCTGTGCCAACTGTAGCTTCAGTTTCCTGTCCTTAGCTGAGTGGCACTCGATGCGGTCTTCTGCTGCTGTAGCCCATCTGCTTCAAGGATTGACGTGTTGTGCATTCAGAGATGGTGTTCTGCATACCTTGGTTGTAATTAGTGGTTATTTGAGTTACTGTCATCTCGAGCCAGTCTGCTCATTCTTCTCTGACCTCAAGACATTTTTGTTCACACAACTGCCGCTCACTGGATATTTTCTCTTTTTGGACCATTCTCTGTAAACCCTAGAGATGGTTGTGCATGAAAATCCCAGTAGATCAGCAGTTTCTGAAATACTCGGACCAGCCCGTCTGGCACCAACAACCATGCCACATTCAAAGTCACTTAAATCCCCTTTATTCCCCATTCTGATGCTTGGTTTGAACTTCAGCAATTTGTCTTAACCACATCTACATGCTAAATGCTTTGAGTTGCCATGTGATGCTGAATGGCTGAATAACCATTTGTGTTAACAAGCAGTTGAACAGGTGTACCTAATAAAGTGGCCAGTGAGTGTAGGACTTGCCAAGCTTGTCCAGCAGGAGATGTGCATTGGAGATGGCTCTTCATAATGTATAGTGCAGTCAAGGAGTTAAAGCACAACTCTCTTGCAATCTTTCCTGCCAGCTTTATATTCACAACCCCAAATGAGCTTGGTTGTTTTGTATAAAAGCATATCAAAATAAGCCACATCACTGCCTGAAGTATGCGTTAGGCAGGGCCAACTCAACCCTTATTGCAGAGACAACCCTCTATTATAATGCTTTGGTGAATAAACCCCAAGATCAAACTCCTCTTTGACTAAGGTTAAATAGATAATGAAATCACTGGTGAGTGGACTTTGTTATATGAGAGGTACAGATTTTTAGAATTCATTGATTAAGACCAAGTTATTTTCTATGATACCCTCCCTAGAGTCCCACTTACAGTCGGCATGCACTGCTCTGAGTGAGTATAGGCTGCAACTTTATCAAACCTTCATACCTAGAAGAGGAAAGTGCATTGCCATCTTAGACGCCACCAACTTCACTAAAATAATGCATCTGGAAATTGAAGCTTACTGAATGAAGAGTACACGGAGAGAGAGGGGTGCCCCAACAGGCCTGTCTGTTTGTTTTACTTGATGTACCTGTGGAATGTATATATGTGTACATGTGTTAACCCCTTTACCTGGAAGTGAGTTTGTGTTTGTTTTACCCCTGGCCTACAGAGTTTGTTTATGATAACCCTGCGTATGCTAGGTTGTACAACAAGATCCATTCGTAGCATAAAGATGCAGGTGGTCATATTAGCCGAACACATCTCCTGAAAGAAAAATAGCTGGAGAGCGGGGAAAGGGGCAAATGCATATGAGGGGATTCTGCCGAACACCCCCATACATTTACAATAGGGACATTAGAAACATGGAAAGAAACCCCTCAGCTATCATATCCATAAGGTGGCTGGAATGTCCCGTTAATATTAAAATGTCTTTAGATGTATCATGTGAAAAATTATGGTCTAAAATGTATATGTAAAAATATATTCAGTTTGGGACATTTTTACTATGTATTTCATAGTATGTATTTTCTCTCTCTAATTTTTATCAGTACAGGCAGGGCTATAATACCAGTATATGACTAAATTTAATCTGAATGAAACATAAACAATGGAAGGAATATGAAAAAATAAGCACATTATCACAGTTTTGCTTACAAAAATGTCCACACAACTAAAGCATCTAAAGGAAAATTAATTAATTTAGCTGTGCTGATTTGGAAACCACATAATATGCATAGAACATGCATAGAATTTCCACTGTTCAAAGCTTGGCCCAGAGATCTAAATAAATGAACTATATTAGAGGACTGGACTTCATCCCTGAGGAGGGTTAAAAGACACATACACTGCTTAACTCTTTAAAAAAACTTTTTATAAATTGATTAATAGTTGGTATTTGGTGCCACGTAAATTAATGAAAATGTATAGCGAAGCCTCCCCAACCTGTTAGATATGTAAACATCCTGGTTGTATTGCAGTAAAATGAAACCTGTTTGGAGCAAAGTTATCAAAGTAATCTATACATTTCTGGGGATCCTCCCCAGAAATGGCTTTGCTCAATTGGCCTAAAACTTCACACCAACATGCAAAAATTGCTGTCCATGTTTCAATAGGCACTATTATGACAAACGCCCGATCATGGAGGCCTGAATTCAGCATAATTTATTATAAAATCTTAGATTAAATTTCAACTAAAAATGGAAAGAGATATAATCAAGATACTGGGCTCAACGACTGGATATAGTACTTGGGATGAATGTATTGAGGTTATTTCTAAGAAATAAAGTACCCTGAAGCATAAGTTATAAGCTATTGATTTCCCTATTTAATAATATTTTGGTCTCTCTACTTTATAGGTGCTCTTTTTAAGTTATGTCTTTCATATAGCTATATAGTTTACTTCTGTTTTATAAATAATGGGAATTAAGGCAATTAAGGTTACACATTACTTTTTTTCAATTGAAAATTTGGTATGCTACCAATATAAATTCATTAGTGGCTACACAAATCAAAACTGCCCTACAGAGGTAAATGTTTCTTGAAAGAAGACAAGCTAGGGTATTTCACTTATAGTCATTTTGCTTCTTTTCATGCAGCCATTTCCACCATTAGTCTCTTCAAATTTTTTCATGCAAAGCTGTGAACATTACTATAGATTTCTAGCACAGGATATAAAATAAACTTTCATTTTTTTGTAGAAGCATGCCTAAATTGTATGTTCTAGGTCAGGGGTGTCCAAGTTTTTTCTGCAGTGGGCCACTTCATCAGAATTGTATACGTGCGCGGGCCGCACTCATTTTTCACTGTGACAAAAAATATGGCCTTTAATAAAATATGCAGATTAAAATAAAGTAAATAACACAAAACCTTTACTCTTCCTCTCACTGATTTCTGGGCCTAGAAAGTTTTGCGACTACAAATTCAGGATTCCCTAGATTTATTCTAGGGATGAACTAAAATATAAATTCTGGACCAAAACATTCAGGGTTCACTTAGCCAAAACCGAAAATGACCCCCACCTTTAAAAATAATAATAAAAACTCACATTTTTAATAAAAGTAGGTAACACACAATTGGACAAAATTAGCAATATGACTTGGCAACCAGTAAATGCTGGCAACCCAGGCAACCAGTAAATGCTGGTACCTAGGCATGATGGGACTGTGCTCGCTGTGATTGCTGTTAGAAATCACACTCCTATCATGCCAAGTCAGCCAGTACATGCTGGTACAGGGTGGCTGTAAGTGATGTGCAGACCCCATACTGCTGGCAGCATCACTACACAAGGGGGGCAGCTAGCTAGGTTTCAGCATGTACTGGCTGACTTGGCATGATAGGAGTGTGATTGCTAACAGTCCCAGTCACAGTCCCATCATGCCTAGGTTCCAGCACTTACACATCCATCCAGTAAATACTGGAACCTAGGCATTATGGGACTGTGATTGCTGTTAGCAATCACACTCCTATCATGCCAAGTCAGCCAGTACATGCTGGTACAGGGTGGCTGTAAGTGCAGACCCCATACTGCTGGCAGCATCAATACACAAGGGGGGCAGCTGGCCAGGTTTCAGCATGTACTGGCTGACTTGGCATGATAGGAGTGTGATTGCTAACAGCAATCACAGTCCCATCATGCCTAGGTTCCAGCACTTACACATCCATGCTATCACACACACACACATTATTCATATAATCATTCATTCACAGATTCATTCCCTCACACACACTCATTCAAACACCCTCCCCACCTCCTTACCTGCAAGGCAGCTCCTCGGTGCCGCTTACAGACTTCAGCAGGGGGTGCGGCCTCCCTCTGCCTTCTCTGCTAAAGCACAAAGGAAGTAGGATGTCACGTGAACTCCGCTTCCTCTGTGTGCAGTCCAGAAGACCCTCCCACAAGTAAGTAGCAGGGCTTGAGGTGCGGCTCGCGTAAGATCGGTTGCCCTGGCTGCCGATCTTACGCGGGCCGCACCTCGAGGTCTCGCGAGCCGCATTTGGCCCGCGGGCCGCATGTTGGACGCCCCTGTTCTAGGTAGTAGATGAATACACGCTATGAACGTTGCAAAACATTAAATATAATTTTCTCTATAATTAAAAGCAGCAGCTAATTATTACATAACATCCAAATGTCTCCAAGCCTCATCCGGACATTTGTCTTAAAGGAAGTTGGGCAATTCTGTCTGAAAACGAAACCACAATTTTTATATGGAAAAAAAAATTACATATGATACTTTCTGTTGGAGAGAAATTGAACTTGTTGTGGTCAGTCTTAATGGCTTCCTTTTTCACATTAACATGACAGACCTTTCTGCTGGGATGTTTACTCAAAGTCTTCATTCTCTCAGTGAAATTGAGTTTATGTATTATTATACTATTATATCATATGGATATTTGTTTATATACATACTTGAGTACAGAATTGTGCAATTCCTTTTTTTTAACTTGGAAAATTAGTTGGGTAAAATATACAATCAATTTGTTGGTGCTCTTCATAGTCAACCTCCAAATAGTGGTAGGAACACAGAAGTTAACAGCGTGGACACTGGATAGGTAACAAGCATTTCTACAAACAAGGGTGGCTTTTGGTTTAATATGAAAAAGTAAATCTGGCAAACAATTTGAAATCTTCCATGTTGGTATAATTGTTTCTTTTACTAAACATTAAAACACTGCATAAACAGGCCCCTACATATCATATGCACATTACATTTGTAGATATAAATGTTATAGCTACATGTAAGAAAAAAGGAAGCGTACTGCTGCTTACTGATATCAATGTATGCAGCACGCATACATATTATGTGCAAGTGCAGTGAGCAAAATGTAGAATTAAAATGCATTGAACTGGATTTTAATGTAAAGTCAAATATTTAACTAGCTGCCACATCACATATTAACATATCAGTTCCAGGCATGTATAGTATTATTTCAAAAAAAGCTATATATATATATAGAGAGAGAGAGAGATATTGTGACAGGCCTCCCTTTTCCTTGGGATTTTTGTCAAGGATCTTGGTTGTTACCACAGTCTTCTAGGGTAAATGAAGCCCAGGACACATCCAGCTCAGTTTCAATGTTTATTTTACAGGAAGAAACAGCAGCAGTTATAAGCAGCACAGGATAACAGTCTTTGCTTGAGCACTGACTTAGTACAAAACAGCTCCAAACATTCACCTTCCAACAAGTCACAAGTTTCCATCAAAATGGCTTTTCAGAGAGAAACCACTCCTCAGTTCCTCAGCTCTCCCAGCTGGAATAACAATGGCCTTCTCCTCTGAATCAGGCTCAGTTCCTTTTACCCTCTGCCTGCTAATTAATCAACCACAGGTGAACTGTTACTTAGTCCATACCTGTAGAATGCAGACTCTGGATTGGATGAATACAGCAATTAGTGCTGTTGGAGCACTGGCCCACCCTGCTCTTCCAGATGCTCCGCCCCAGGGACCCTTACCATGTTTTGCAAACTGCCAGTAATGCAGTTTGTAGTCAAACAACATCTTTCCCTGGGACTTTAATTTTACACATAAGGACACACAAAATTAGCCAGAGTAGGGCGTATATACCGCCCATCCACTACTGTACCGGCCTTTCTGTCACAATATATATATAGAGATATAGATATATATAGATATATCTATCTATCTATATATCTATCTATCTATATATATATATATATATATTACAAATTTACTTTTAGAAAAAATATACTCAAAAACAATCAATTACGTTACATTACAATGGCTAACTTAATTGCAGAAATTGTTCTATAATACATTCAACCTCTCTGAGATATCCCACTCTGCACTCTAGAGCAAAAAGCTGTTGTAATGTGAAGGTAAAGAAATCTCACAATAGTTGCTCTAAAATAAAAAAAAAGCAAATACGGAAGATCATATCTGAAGCAACTAATCACCAGTTCCCTCTTAATGGATGTCATACAATTAGGTAGATAAATATGGTGGTTGGTGTTTGAAAATGGATTAGGAAAAGGGAGTTAGGACTTCTGGGGTCCAGTTTATTGCAGTGTATAGAACAGAGGGAAAAAAGGACATGTAACAGAACAACCAGTAAGTTACAAATGTTCTGATTTTATTTTTTGTACTCTTTGGGGAAATTTTCAACATTTCTGTGGTGCTTGTGTTTAGCTATAATTGCCCTCTCTCATTTAGTGTAACCATACAAGTTATATATTGTTGTTTTTTTCTCAGGACAGGAAGTGCTTCTATTATTTTGAGCATATAATCTAATTTACTATTTAAAAAATTACAAAATATGGTGAAAAAATGAAAAAAGCACCTTTTATTAATTTTATTTGAAAAGTATTTTACTCATCTTCAAAAGCTAAAAACTGCTAAAAATATATTCTCCCTTTTTTTGCAAGTTATAGGGCAATAATTACAAGTAGTGTTTTGCTATTTCAAAACCATTTTTTCCAAATCTAGTAATTCTGCCCCCATGTCCTATTTGGGACATATTTGAAGCCAGCCAATTCAATTTATCCCATCAAACCATATAGGTTTGAAAACTAGACATCCCAGGGTAGTTCAGACACTGGTATTTTAACCTTTTCCAGGCACTGATTCCAGCCGCAGTAAAGGTTTGTGATAAGTTTGTACTTATGATATGAATTTACCACTCCTGGTATATGTCCCTGTCAGACACCACCCCAATATGTGTACAGTGACGCCCCCATGTCTTGGTTTGTCAGTTTGTTTGGAGTTTAAAAGGCCACATTTGTAAGTGTGCATTTTTAAAATTGGAATTTTGACATGTTGAAAATTCTGCCCATATATCCTATTAGGGAAATCTTTGAAGCCGGTCAAAGCAATCAAGGCTTTTCAGTGACACCATTTAAGCTTAGGAGGTGATCTACCCTTTTAAATTAGGCACCCATTGCCATACAATATATGGCAGATGTTGACATAAACTAAGGTATATATCAGATAAATAATGCATGGAAACCTGTCAGGGTCCATCCAGGCTGCGGAGCTGTATATCTCTGTTTTTCCCTGCCTTGCCTCAGTTCCCATGTCTTGCTGTGGTCCATTTCTGGATTTCCGTATGTTCTGTCCTGTACCTCTGATTCCTAGTTTATTAGTAATTCAGTAAGCAGGGTTTAGCGTTAGGACCCACCGAATATTGGAGTACTTTGGCGTAGTGGTGGGCTAAGCATACTATGGCCATATGATGTGTAGGAATCTCCAATTGTTATCTCATAGTCCTAGGCTAGTCCTGTGTTCATGTGTGTCTGTATGTTGTGTACTTTTGCCCTCCTTTCCCTGAATTATCTGAGGATTTCGGTTCCTCTCTCCTCTCCCCATGTCCCAGTTAAGTTGTCCTTGCTTAAAGGAGAAGCGTCCGAGGATTCCGGCTCCTCACTACATCCCCTGTGTTCCTTGCTTTGTTCCCTGTCCTTTGTTGTGCCCTGTATCATGTATGTCCTGTCTTCCTATGTTCCTTGCTCAGTCTCCCTGTTCCTTGCTCTGTCCTCCTTGTTTGCTACATTTCTGTTGATACTCTGCCTAGCTTTCCCTACTCCCAGCCTGCAGCATCCTGCACATGATTCTGGTGCTATGTTTCATGCCTGCTCCAGGTTGCTTGCAGGATATCTCCAAGTTTTGTTTTGGATTTCCACATCCAGCCAAGTTTAGTTGTGCATCTACCGGAACTGCCCAGCTCCAAGGTAGCATTGGATTTTCCCCAAACAGCATGTCTGTGCCATCTTGGCCCCCAAACAGCTTATCTGTACCATCTTTGTCACCAAACCGCTTAATTGATATCCCCAAAGAGCTTGTCAGTGCCTAAATAAAAGCCTGTGTCATCCAATGCGTGTGTATACATCCATACTAACACACATCCACATCCGTGCTATGACACACACACACATACATATATATACACACACACATACTCATTCACTCATAATCATTCATACTCTCTCCAGCACCCCCTACCTCACCTGCAGCTTTCTCTGTGGCGCTTGCACACTGTGCGAGCAATTTCTCTTTTACTACCAGGGGTAGCAGGAACGCAGCAGGGACACATAACGTGACATAAGTGACCCTGTTGCCTTCGTGCTTCCCCCGGGCAGTAAAAGAGCGGTTTCTCGCACTGGGCCCAGGGCATCTGCCCCGCATTAAAGACGGCCCAGCGGTGAAGGAAACATTAGAGGACAGGTTTGTGCCTTTAGCTGGACAGGCTTCCACTCAGGTATGAATAGATACAAACTTACAGACAACATACTGTCTGTAACAAACTGTTTTAATCTGTTTTATACAATAATAATTAGACTTGGGCACCGTTCTCATGTTCTTTTCGGATGAATATTAGTGTACGTTAGTGTGAAGTGTATGCCCTTCATTGGTTGATTCCAGAGGAGCTCAGAGCCGGAGAACAATAGAGTCGCTCATATAGACCTTTTACTCCTGGAACCTCCCCAGGCCAACGACTCTATTGGTTGCCGGAAAGGGCCTCCCCTGGCATCAACCTCTGACACTCATACGGACCTTTAACTCCTGGCGCGATCCTACGGACTCCCATAAGAGGCAGTGGGAACGGACCAGGGAAATTAGGTAGGAGATATTAACAAAGAGGAACATGAAGATTCTTTGTGTTGTGCGTCTTCCTGTACGTTTACTCGCCACCATATTAGTTTATTTGGTATTTGGTTTCTATTCTCCCGAATACGAATGCAAATGTCTAATAATAATATGTTTTTTCAGTTTTTCCTCCCTAGCAAAAAAATGCTTTATTTTGTATTGTTGGCTTCATTTAATTAAATTGGAGATAATTATTGTGTCAACATTCCTTTCTATGGAAATTGCATGTTAAAAAGCATGCTGAAATATAAATATAATATTAAGTTGCTTGTTCATAAAGAAAGCCTTTTAAAATGTCAAACAGGATGTAGAGGGCAGAGAACATATGCCATCTTATATAATGCATATTTTGGTATGAGGTTAAGAAAAAGCATAATATTGTGAAATGGATTTTTGAAATATAAGCAGTATCGTTAATCAACAAAGGGTTCTTTGTTTTTTGTTTTGTTTTGTTTTCTCACATTGATTAAGTTGCGGCTTCACTAAAAGAAAGTGATGACAAAGTGATGTACTGTATAACAAAGTGGGTTTAAGGTCACAGGTATACATCAGTATTTTATTAATAAAAATAAATACAGTATTGAAAGTATGTAAATATGTAATATAATGATAACAAATACAAGGAGCAAAGGGTATAGACTATAAAGCCATTTTGAGTATACTGTAAAAGTTATATATATATATATATATATTAAAAGAAAAAAAACAGGAATTCCATCAAATTTGTAGAGATAGTTTGAACCAGGCAACCTATTAAGACTCCTCAAAAACACAGTCTAAACAAAATGTGCAACTTTGCCAAATGATGACTTTTCTGTTTAGACTTCCTGCAAATAAGATTGTGCAATCACATCATCTCATCATTCTTGAATAGTGTACTAGAAAACAAATACAGTATACAAGCCCGCAATATTAATCAATGCCCCCAAACTATCTAGGAATGCCATTTACACACCTTCAAGGTATCTCCCTTTAAAAGGGACATACCTCTTTCCTCCCATCTTTTAATCAAAAGATTTAACTTAATCTACTTAATCTACTTAATTTTGCTGAGGCTGACTAGGCCAGAGCTAGTCCCAACTATAACTGTAAGAGTTAGGAATGGAGTGGAAATTGGATGGGAGTAGGTGTGGCCCAACACTGTTTCCCTGACCCAGAGACTCAGAATATCAGTGCTTCACCCAGAGACTTTAAGTCAAACTCGGAGTTCCCAGATGTGTACCTAAATGTATGCTGAAAAGTTTTTAAATATCATTTAAGTGTGCTCCCATTGAAATCAAACAAGGAAACGAGATAGAACTTTGATAACTAAAGAATGTCTGTCCAGATTTGCATAAATATCAATTGATAAAATGAATTAAAATAGGAAAGAAAACCATAATGAAGAATATATTTACCATTTTAATTTTAATCTCACAGACTCATTAGTTACAGCATTAAAGAAAACACAGCGTGCTGTTAAATTAACATTAAAGTAATAGTGCAGATTTTCCTTTTAGGATAAAGCAAGGTAATGATCTTTGACTCTTGACTGACACCATGTGGTTGATTGTTACAATCGCTTCTCAGCTTTTCGCAAAGATCCAGTGATTTCATGCGAGAGAGGGAAAGTTTGGTCCTCCGGCCTTGAGGCTCTGAGTTATGGTCCAGCCAGGGCCCATGTTTAAGCATTTGTGTGTGAGGTAAGCACATCACCTCATGTGTTTTTGAACACATTGCTAAGAGCACTGATCATTTCTAGACCCTTCAAGCTCTTTTTATTTTTATATAGCCTCGGCCTTTTAGGCTCAGTGTGCAGTGCATATATCAAAATTTTATCACACCTGCACAAATGGCTTAGGCTTCTCATGGAGCAGCTTTCGGGCCCCCCTTAAGTGGGGAAGGCCCAAGAAGATCCGGCCCTCCTGCAGGCCTTCTGGCCAGTGAGAGAAGGAAGGGGCCACATACCCATCTGGGAGTCCAACCCTAGAAGAAACAAAGAAAGGGACCTTGTGTCCACCGTGGCCTTCTGGCACAACTGGCACAGTTCACTTTTTCTTTTTTTTTTCACACTATGGAGCCTGTGCCCACTCAGATAGACTCCATAGTCTTCATTAGAGGGTGCTGTGTTTCTTGAAGACACAGAGCACAGGGAAATTATGTTGTATCAAGGTGCTCTGTGTCTTAAAGGCACGGGGCACCTTTTAATGCAGTGAAGGGGGCGGCTGCCTAGGTTGGGCCTAGGACAGGATATAAGGTGAATGCATTGCTGAGTGACATACAAATTAAAAGAACATATGTCATAATAGGGTCTGTGTGAAGTCACCATCAGAGAAAGCTGGACGTTGTCAACGTAAAAGTTCAAACCTTTATTCCTCTTCATATTAGCTGAACATAAATTATTAAGCGGGTTCAAGGGTATCTATCTATCTATCTATCTATGTATAATAGTATGTGGACACCTGACTTGTGAAAAAGAAAGTACACCCTCTTTGAATTTATTTACATATCAGGACATAATAACAATCATCCTGTCAGGACCCGGGCAAGCAGGTCGGGTAGCAGCCCATGTGCAGGGGATACTGGGGATTCTGTCTGTACCCCTTTATGCATATTGATGGGTAGGTAGGTACAGACAGGTACACAGACAGAATAGCAGGATTGAAAAACAGAATAGAAGGGAGCTGAGGCAGAGACAGGGGGCTGAGGCAGAGACAGGGGAGCTGAGGCAGACTGGCAGGGCGGATGGCAGGTAAACCCACTGGCAGGGCAGATGACAGGTAGCCCACTGGAAGGGCTGAAGGCAAGAGGCCCACTGGAAGGGCTGACGGCCCACTGGAAGGACTGACGGCAGGAGGCCCACTGGAAGGGCTGAAGGCAGGAACAATACAGGGTCAGGTACAGGACTAGAGCAAAGCAGTCCTCCAACGTTAATGCCAAGGCCCTGACTGAGGTGCAGGGCAGGTTTTTAAAGGCAGGGCTCAACTCAGGTAATAAGGTTCCGCTGTATCTGGTAATTGGGTTCGGAGCGCTCCAGAGGGAGGAGAGTGGCCACTAGTGGTAGCAGATGGATATACCACATGTATGATTAAGCCATGGTTCAGGCAGCGAAAAGTGGACCCTGACACATCTGTTCCTGAGCAGGTCAAAAAATTAAGGAACTACAACCTCAGATAAACAACACATGACATATTACACCATGTCATGATTTCTTCAACAAAAATAAAGCCAAAAATGGAGAAACCATGCATGAAAAACTAAATACACCCTCACTGCTTCCATAGCAATTAAGATGCTAAGTAGCAAACAGCTGATCAAATACCCATGATTAACTTGAACCTCAGCAAGTGTGACCACCTCTACAAAAGCTGTTGTAGCAGTTTGTTGGTCTCTTAACACAATGCCAAGGAGGAAAGACATCAGCAATGATCTTAGAGGAGCAACTGGTGCTGCCCATCCATCTGCCGATCAATCTCCTTATCTGGCACATTCACACTATGGAGGCTGTGCTGACTCAGACAGACCCCCATAGTCTGCATTAGAGGGCACTGCATGTCTTTAAGACACAGAGCATAGGGATATGACACCATATCTAGGTGCCGAAAGGTCTGGAACATTCAAGTGTGTGTTAGCACAATGCCAACGAGGAAAGATGTCAGCAATGATCTTAGGGAAGTAATTGTTGCTGCCTATCAATCTGGGAATAGATATAAGGCCTTTTCAAACAATTTAAAGTCCATCACTCTACAGTGAGAAAGATTATTCAAAAGTGGAAAACATTCAAGAAGTTGCCAATCTTCTCAGGAGTGGACATCCCAGCAAATTCACCCCAAGGTGTTGGCGTGCAATGCTCGGAGAAATTACAAAAAACTAAGGAGATGTGAGAGACTGATAAAGTTATACAGAAAACGATAGCTTCATGTTATTGCTGCTACAAGCTATTGAATCATAAGGTGTACCTAGTTTTTCACACATTGCTTCTCTATTTTTGCTTTATTTCTGTTGAATAAATCATGACACGGTGTCATATGTCATGTGTTGTTGTTAATGTGAGGTTGTATTTACCTAACTTTTAGACCTGCTATGGAACAGATGATTCTTATTATGTCATGATATGTAAACCCATAACATTCAAAAAGGGTGTACTTTCTTTTTCACACAACTGTAAATGAGCTTGGATGTGCCATTCCAAAACCATGGACATTCATATGGAGTTGCCCCCTTTTTGCAGCTATAACAGCCTCCACTCTTCCAGGAAGGCTTTCCACAAGCTTTTGAAGCATGTGAGGGAATGTGTGCCCACTCATCCAGTAGAGCATTTGTGAGGTCAGGCACGGATGTCAGACAAGAAGGCCTGGCTCACAATGAGCATTCCAATTCACCCCAAAGGTGTTAAATTGGGGAAAGGTCAGGGCACTATAGGTGACTCAAGCTCCTCCAAACCAGATTCCCCAAACCCTTTCTTTATGAGCCTTGCTTTGTGTACATGGGAACAGTCATGCAAGACAAGAGTCAGTGAGAGGCCTTGCGTTTCACTGCTCTCTCGGGATGCTGCCAGCGATTAATGTTGAGCACTGGCATATGATGTCATTTCCCGCCGCTCAGCACGGAGGATTGACTCCCTACGATGGACCTATGATTTGAGACCTGCAAGAAGAACACTTCAGAAAGGAAATTAATGGGGAGAAAAAGGAAGAGATGGATATAGAATAGATCGTTAAAAAATAAATAAATGCAAAGAAAAATATGGGGGAGAGATAGAGACAAGGGAAGAGGTGGAGAAAATGGAGCGATAGATATAGAATAGAATACGTCATAGGTGAAGCTTTACCCGATTTATAAATGCACGGTCTTAGACAAACCTGATCCTGTTTGTTTAGCCTATCAGAGGACAAAGAGCACAAACGCAAAGTCTTGCTTCTCTGACTATAAACACAAGACCTTGTTCTTAAGCAATAACCACTACATGGGTGGTCCCTTTAAAGTGTTAGTTCCACCAGATAAAGTAAATAGGCAAAGTTATATGTAGAGAGCAAATATAGATGAATATAGATAAAATATGAAAATAACTACAGAGGTATTGCATAATCTCAGATAAAATAAACATAGGTCCCCATTTTACTACAAGTACTACAACAAAAGTACAGGCAATTCACAAAGGTCTCAAAGCATTGTTTATAGCAATGAAGGACTGTTCTATGAGTTTCCCTTGCAAGGAGTTAAACTGAGCTGATCCTTTGTGGCAATGTTAATGAAGTCCCTTCTTACATAGTCTTTCACTAGTCATGAATGTATGGCTCAGTGATTAACATTGAGCCATTCTATTATTTACTACAGGCAGTATGATAAAGTTAGGGTGTTTGTCTAATGTATTGGGGTAAGGTAACAAAGCTAGAACATTTACAAATGATTAATATATATTTGCATGAAAACATTATATTAAGCAAAAACTAGATCTGTTTTAAAAAGAGAACAGCACAACATTTTTGAAAAATTATTTTTAATCTGATACTAGTTATAGCAAAGTGTTGCCTAACTGCAGCATTTTGTATGGATTGCAGATGAGCGAGTCAGGACAGAGAAATACAACCAAAAAGATGTTGCAATAATAGAGGCACCAAAAGGATTTTGCAATAATCAACATCTATAGATACCTTTCATGTAAACCCCAATATGTCTCTCCTGGATTGAGTTGACTCATAGTAGTTTTCTGTTTACCTCTTGTCACGTACGTCCTCTATGTTCAAAGCTTGAAAAACTTCACAAATCACAGGATACAAAGCAATTGCTCTAGCCTATAAGAGGTCTATAAAAACAGCAGACTATAGGCAGGGCAACCATCCATGGATCTACACTGGCTGTACCTTTGTGCTTTCCACAGGCCCATTCTGTAGTGCAGGGCCCAGCAGTAGGAAGCATGAGGTAATGCTTGAGAAGTCAGCCCCATGCTGACACAGGGATGTATTGATACAGGAGAAATGGGCCCAAGGTGGATTTGTCACAGTGGAATGGCCACTGTGGGGAGATATGGACTATGGGAGAGAGAGACAGACAGCGCCGTAATTACAGGGGTTGGAAGGGTCAGAACTACGATTGGGCCCATCTCTCTAGGGGGCACGGACGACTACTTGTTTCTGTATCCTTGTGCCGATTCAAAATTGTTCAGAAACGGTCCTTCTGACCTGGACCAGGTCATAACGTGACCTGACGGTGAAACTGTGGCTGCTTGCACCAGACCAAAAGCTGCAGGAGAGGTAAAGAGGTGCAGACGGGTGGGATGGGGTATTTATGTTTGTATGTATGTGAGCATGAATGATAGGCGTGTGAGCATGTATGAATAAATGGTGTGAAATTAAATGTGTGTTAGAATGAGTCTGTGTGTGTGTAAGTGTATTAGCATGTGTACATTTGTGTACCTGTGTTTCCATATGTATCCCAGAATGCATGTTGCAGGGGGCAAGGGGCAAAGAAGGCATAGTCAAGCTGTTTGGATGCAATGATGGGACAGACAAGCTGTTTGGGGGCAACGATGGCAAAGACCAGCTGTTTGCGGACAATGATGAAACATATAAGCTGTTTCCGGGCATTGACAAGCTGGGGCAAGGATGGCACAGGCAGGTTTGGGGGTTAGGATGGCACCAATAAGTTTATAAGGAGCAAGGGTATGGAGAAATGCAGCGGGGTATTGACACTGAGGTGGGGTGGAAGAAGGGTATCAAAGGGAGGAGTGGCAGAGAGGTATAAACATTGAAGGAAGAAGGAGGCAGATAGGTATGGAGACAGAGGGGGGAGAGTCAGAGAGGTATGGATACTGGGAGGAGGGAGACAGAGGGGTATGGATGGGAGTGTGGGCAGGCAGAACAGTATGGACACTGAGGTGGGAAGGGAGATTGACACTGAAGTGAGGAGGGGCAAAAGGGTACAGGTACTGAGGGTAGGAAGGGGCAGAAAAGTAAGAGGGGCGAGGGCGGCAGATGGGTTATGGACGCTGGAAGCGGAGGCTGGGATACATGGGGACATGAAAATAGAAAAAGGGGACTGGGAAAGAAAAGTTGAACATGAAGAGGAATTTTGATGCTGATGGTGCCAAGGGACATAAATCCATAATGGCTCTGAAATTCCTGATGGTGGCACAGACTATAGGTAGGCAGGCCAAGGTAGACTTGATTCAGTGCCAGTTGCATCCTTGTTTTGGCCTGGATATGTATGGGTTGTCCTTACTTAGCAGTTGTGCCTGGCTTCACTTAGTGTGGCAATGGGTGGAACCCGATTTGTCCCACTTGTTTCCCCACATTAGTTCATTGGAGGGATGCCAGTTCTATTTGATTGCACTCTGGCTCACAAGCACCCTCAAGGATAATACTTATGTTTAGTCCCTAAAAATAGCAGAATTAAGGAGAGTGGTTTAAAAAACCTTCACATAAGGGTTGCATATAGCATTGCCAGTTTCACCTTGGCCTTTTAAAACCTGGTAGCTCTAAGTTCTACAGTTTCTAGTTTAATCCGACAGATACTGTTCTGCTAAATGTAGAATTCATACACTACATTCAATGGGTATGTGGTTTACATACTGAAGAGCAGTATTTATCAGCGTATAGAATTCATAGCTATTCTATATGCTGCATTTCAGTCTCAAATAGCCCTGTCAACTCTTGCAAAAAAACATTTTTAAACCCTTAAATCTCCATTTTTTAGGAATTGAACATAAGTATTATTCTGAAAAACACTGTAATCCTCACTCATGAGGTCAGAAAATTGACTGCTATTTTAAAAAAAACGTACTTAAATGTTAACTATTGTGACTTGAGCTTAACTGAGGGCATGTTAAGGCTTTTTAGCCCCATGCACTGTAGCTTGAAAGTGATTTGCAAGTTCCTGTGTTAATATGTGAGCCCAATACTATTAATTTGGGTCAGGGGCTACAAGAACCAAATAAAGAGACCCTCTTGATCCCCAAGCATGCCCTTCAATGCTTTATTTGCTTGGTATATAGTAACCGGCCTGTGCACCCCCTATATGTCCAGTAGATGGCACTCTATACTTGTCAAATCCAGCTTCTCTTTGCAATTCAGAAAAGGTGAGTGCTAACATAACTTAATTATCAAATTAAGTTTTGGGGTTTCTCCAGTAAGAAATGTCACCCTTTCTGCAGTTGCTTCTTTCTCTTGGTTAATAAGCCTGACAAAAAAATATAGTTGCATGCCACCAACTTGTCTCCTTTACATTTCTACAGGAATTTTGCAGATAAGATGCTGCCTTTTTAAACTTGCATGGAACCAGATGTTCGTTAAGGCACAAACTTTATTAAAAGGCTTAAATCGTTAATGTTGCTATCACATGGGTATTTAAATCTAGGAAGTCTAATTTAGACCATCTATAGAAGTAGCAGAATTGAAAGGTAAATGCTTGTCAAAGATTGTTATCTTGGCGGAGAGTCAGACAAAATAGGGACAACACCTACTCGCCTTCTATTAACCCTATCACTGCCCTAACACAGAATGGAATAGGTTAATCTTTAGAAGGCTGAAAACGAGCAATAAAATGTTCTGTTCAATCACAGCCTTGTATGTTAAAGCCGAAGAGCTTTATCATTGAGAATTTTTTATGTATAGTATTTGCATAGAATTTGCATAAGTACAAAGAACCAGTAGTTATGAGGTTAAAACTTCAATCTTAATGTCCAAAGTACAGAGGTTAACTATTATTCCTATACAGCTTTTTCCAGCCGTGTGAGTAAATATTTATCCATCATTCTTTAACATATAGGATTAAAATGGGGAAGAGAAATGATTTATGGATAAGAAGTGCCTTTTTATATCTTGCTGTGTGCTCAGTACTTTGTTGGAGGGGTGGGGACTCCTCTGGACTTAAGGAGATGATGGACAGACAACATGTGATCACACAATGGAGACACACGCCTGGCCTCAACCAGTCCTGCACACTAACTGGCCTTGTCTAAAAGCAATCTTCAGTGCTTAAGGAGGTGGAAAAACAACCTTGCAAAAGTAAACAAACACCTGAGAACAGATCTTAAGATCCCTGGCATTCTGCCTGCTAGACTAGACACACACAAGACTGATAGCCTGAGGTTGGAATGTATAGAAATCCCCACTAATTCACCTTATGTAAAGAGAGAAAGTAGGAAGCATTTCATTCATTCTGTCATTAAGGGTTTGGTGTGTCTGCTAGTGTTGGGAGAAGTAATGTTAATATACTTAGAAGATTTACCATGTTTTACATTCCTAGGTGCTAAATAAATATTAATGCAATTAGCAGAAAAGCATGACCCCAAGTCTTCGCAGAAGTAACAGAAAATAGAAAAGGTTGATTTTTATTTTTTTATATAAACATCATTGTGGATCTTAAGAGAATTAACCCCTTGAGTGCTGCCTTGTACAACTGAATGTGATGGTGACGTGATTAAAATTATTTTTTTTTTTAAGTTTTTGTAAAATTTCATACTATCACACCATATGTAGAAAAACTCTTTGCAGATCTGTTCGGCAGTAACCATCCATTGGCTGTAGTTAGTCATGATGGCAGTTGCCATTCAACTAGTTCAGTTGTAGAGGCACCTTGTATAAGTAACACAACACCTGTGAAATACACAATTATTATTTTTTTGTTATCTACTACGCAAACAGGTTCTAAGAATATTTTCTAAAAAATCCCCCTACAAAATATGGATAAACATCAAATAAAGAGTGCTGATAGTAATGCCACAATCGTGTAAAGAAAAGACCGAAACAGTTCTAAGGGATATAAAAAGAAACATCAAGAGTCTATCATTAAAACATTTCTATTAGTATGTAGAAAGTCCATATGAATGAGCTATAATTTCACTGCCATTATCCTTTTTAGTTTTTTTTCCCCTTGGTTACGGCATGCTTGATCCGTGTATGTTGCTGTACCACCCACTGCAGCCCTTCGACTGTAGCCGAGGTGTTTCTATACAAACTTCAGCGTCCAGTTGTCATATTAATTATTACACTGAGTAATGACTGAAATAGTCAAAATAAGGGGGGATTCAAGAGAGCCCATTCTTGCTGCTCAAAGATTTCGCAAAGGAAGGCCTGCAACAAAGCATTAATTGGTCTGCAGAAATACTCTGACAAGGCATGGAAGATAGGTTTCAGAAAGCCAAGCAATTGTGAAGGGGGGGAAAAGGATCTTTGAATAGACCCCACGCTTCTTTTCTAAACTCTCTTGCTGAGCAAAAAATGGACTGCATCTTGAATACAGGCCTGGTCTTGAATGCAATACCCAGCAGAGAAAAAAAAAATGCTGCGTTTATTGTAAGTTTTTCCCCCCGTCTATTCATGTGTTGTAAGCAGAGAATCAGCTGGATTTGTTTACCATGAAAGACCTTTACTTTATTTTCTCCTGGTATACAAAAAAGTGTCCCTCAGCACAAACCGCCTGTACTGTAGCAAAGTGAGGAGCAACAAATGTGCCAAAGTTTCTAATGTATTGATTCTTTTTGAAGACCTCTATAGTTGGACAACTCCATTCCCCATTCCGAAGAAAATGTATTTAATGTAAATGGCTCTGTGAGAAAAGGCGGGGGGGAGAGAAAAAGCAGCTTATCCTTCTATAAGAAACTTCAAAAGAAATCCAAAGTGTGGCTGGCAAGTGTGTTTCTAAGCTAATAAAATGGTAGCCGGTTGAGATTTAGAAAAGGGCAAAAAGGTAGAAAAGTAAAAAAGAAAAGATTAATCGCTTGGGCCTACTTAGTTGGAGTGGTAGAAACGGCGTCATTTTATTTCAGGCCTGTATGAATTACCACCGTGCTTGCTGTGAATTGTTCCTATACCGGTAATGAGACTACTTTGAACATTAGGGGAAAAGATGAACAGCAGCAAGAAAAATCTATGAGGTGACGTAGCTTGGTCTTGTTTAGAGACGCGTTTAGGGAGAATACATAATTATTTAACTGGCATTTAAATGTGCGGTGGTCTTACCTCTTACTGTAGTGTATTAGAAGGGTGGGGGATTTATACATTACAGTTAAAGGAAGAGAGTCGTACAAAAATAATTGCCATGACTGCTCCTTTAACTCAATGATACGTGATGCGCAGTGTTGTCGGAGTGCGTTAGATTGTAAGCTTGGGAGCAGGGCCCTCTTTACCTAATGTATCGCTTTGACCTAATCTGTCAATTCTAGTTGTGTCATAATATATATATATATATATGAATATTCATATACATATATATATATATATATTTAATTGTAAATTGTTGCTGCTACATAAATAAAAAAATAATAAAAATTATAATTAGAAGAATCATAAAAATGTACTTGGCTTTCAGCATTCTATGGGCCAAATCTATGTATGTCTGTTTATGTACATCCATTATGTAGCGCCCCTTGTTACTATATCATAGAGAGAGAGAGTCGAAGGGCAATTTTACTAGGGGACTCTAAAGATGCTTAGAGTGCATATCAATAAAAACAAATAATAATTAAGGCTCAATGTTTTCCTTATTGACCGGGACGAAAGTTCTGGACTGCAATTCATTTCTATGTTCCATAAAGAAAAGAGATTAGATAGATGGATGGCGTGTGTAACTGTTTGTGTTCGCAATTTCAGTTCACATGAAAGACTTAATAATCCTTTGACTTGCGTGGATGGGATGCCTGGGGCTGTGTAGATAGTAAAATCTATTTGTCTTTATGTATTCAGTGGGCAGATGCAAACGCAAACCAGTAGCTGAACCCAAATAATATTGTCCAAAAACACAATTTCAGTGAAGGATAAAACCACATGATAATGCATACTTAATGCACCGAGACTGCAGACAGATACGATGATTGAACCATGATCCTTATTCATAACAGTTTCAGTTGTTTTACTCCAGAACTCTTACTCTCCTTTGTCGAGGCCCCAACTGTAACATTGGTTTCCACTTTCAGAAGAACTTTATAGAGTAGTTTTATCTTTTATTAGTGTACAAAGTTCACTTTCATTCAAAAGGTTTGTTGCGAGTTCCTAACGGAAGAAGGAGGGAACCAGTAAAATAGTTTTTTCTTCGCTCTTGTAATTCTGAAAAATAACATCGCAAACCACCGTGTATGATGGGAGTTGTCATTTAATACCATATGGAGGTCTGCTGTTTGTTCGACGTTAGTACGCGGTCCCACTGAGTGGAATCACTGCAAATAAATTGATTTTTCAACCCCTCTACAAAGGACATATGGCGTTCTCTATAAATTAACAGGAAAAAAAGACGAGAACGCAAAGTATTCTATTTTTTGGGGTATTTTTGTAGATGTTTTGGTAAGGCAGTCTGGGGGCCATATAAAAGGGGATGGTAACTTTTAGCAAGAAGGCTTACTGGCCTGTTACAACCATCCAGTAGAATTAAAACAACCAACACTGACAGTGTTAAAAATGGTATTTTGTGCACAGAATTATTTGCAGGGGATAGGATATCGCTGCCCTTTCCACATAATACACAGTGTTCTTCTCTGCCAAACTAAAATCTGGCTGTAAGCGAGAGCCTGCAGTGACGTCACAAATCAAGCTGACACCTCATGGCCAAGCGTAGTGTGATCTCCTGATA
Source organism: Spea bombifrons (assembly GCF_027358695.1). Classification (NCBI taxonomy): domain Eukaryota; kingdom Metazoa; phylum Chordata; class Amphibia; order Anura; family Pelobatidae; genus Spea; species Spea bombifrons. The sequence continues at coordinate 39,552,811 of NC_071090.1, forward strand.
ACCCAACTCATATCTTGATGTCCTGCTCAGACTGGCGGCAGTGCTAAAGCCCGACAACTAGATTAGGAATCAGTACCTTTGACTAATGGGCCAACATTTCTTTTTAGTTACCCTCCGTAAATAATGCAGGTTACTCTTTGTACTGTTCCGACTGTGTGTGTGATGTATGGTACATATTTATTTATTATTTTACAGTCAACTCACTTCTCAGGGCAGGGGCCACGGAGTATAAACATAATTATTATTTACACTGAAATTTAATGAAATGTATTTAAACTTGCGTTTGTGCTCCACATATATGTTTTCAGTATACACACACACACACAAGTGTATATGGTAAGATATATATATATATATAGATATATATATATATATATATATATATATAATTATATATTAGACTTGTGCGACTTTGTAAGTTCATACGAATGTCTGAACAAAGCACTGCACCTGACCAAGCACTCTGTGTAAAGCAGTCCTAGTTACTAGTCCTGAAGAACAGCAGCCGCGTTCTACGCTGTGCAATCAGTCGGGGAATCTGAGCTTTCCAGCAGCAATTAGGAAATGCTGCTTCATGTCGAGGAACTGCTGTATACTTGGCATCATTATATCCCAACTGCTGGGAAGCTAACATCATAATGCTATAACAAGTAATACAGTAGTACAACAATTTGACATGGGACTGTAAGAAAAGCACATTTTTTAAATGCACAAATAAGTGGGATTATATTTTTTTATTGATTTATATAGTTATTTTATATAGCGCCATCATATTCTGCAGCGATGTGTAATAGGATATAACAAGTAGTGCATAACATTACAATTTGCCTTCCAGAAACAAGAGCTACAATATATAGCTCCGTCATATTACACACAGTCATACAACACGTAAACAGGACATAACAAATGTTGCATCCCATAACAGTATAACATTAATGATTTCTTGTAGCAACTGCTTTTGCTTTATAATAAAATTGGGAAATGGGTCAATATTGGGAGATGCAGTTTTGATGAATATACTGAGAAATTGTGAGACAGTTTCTGCCTCTTGCCACATGTGACCTATTTGTGGTGCTTGCTAGCAAAGTTCAACCCATTCATTGTCAGGTGTGCTTGCCTTGCATCCTTATGTCTTGTGCCCTGTCTTAAGGACTTCAATACATTAGTTTGTTGGAATCTCCTTTTCTCCACCAGGGATGTATGTCACTTCTCTTTAAATTAACTGTTTGTCATATTATTCAAACAAACGTGATCTGTTATCAGACACACAGCCTATTATTTTCATACAATCACTAAAAAGGCAAAAGCTTATCAAAAACAACAACGAATGTAACCAGTGCTGTTGGCAGAAGTAGTGTTTGTAGTGACTTTCCCAGTTTAGGGTATTAATACCTAACATACAGTGTTACAGTGTTAATAGACCATGTAATTCCTATGTACCCTGCCATCTATGTGCATTACACAAACAGAAAGGACACGTGCAGTATACAGGTGCAGTATACAGGTGGAAGACGTGCTTCTACGTACGTAGGGGTTACACTAGATGATGCATTATAATTTGAGTCATTTTCATATGATTTCAGGTAATTTGCATTTGGGCAGCATGCTATCAGCATAAGACTGTGATGGGGGGACACGGGACTGTGGCTGTAGATTCGGCGAGGATGCGTGCTGTGCCCCTGAGCTGCGGCAGAGGTTGTGATGCTGATGTGGGTGTCTGTGGAGGTTGTGATGCAGGTTGCCGTGGATGCCCGTGGCACATGTGAGCAGGTCCGGCCCCTGCCTGTGCAGTTTGCTCTGTCTGCAGTTGTTTATTCAGCGCTCGCAGCGGCACGCGCCAGGCGCACGCACTGGAACAACAAACCAAAGAGAATGGAGCCCGGGGAGCGGGGCGGGGCCATGCGGAGCGCGTGGGGCTTGTGCCCATTGAAAAGGCAGCGGCGGCCGTGCGACCCCAGCACTCAGTGCAGCGAGCCAGGGAACGTGCGGGACCGAACGCGGGGCTCGCCTCTCACACTGCATCCCCCGCACTGCCAGAGCAGCAACACGCGAACGACACGAGTCTCGCACAGCACTCCCACAGCTCCCTCACTGCTCACCCAGCCAGCCAGCCAAATGGACAGCACTGCCAAGGTGGAGAGTGGCTCCAGCCAGCACTTCCTGCAGCCTGCATGCTTCTATGCACAGAGCATGCAGCTCAGCCCGTCCGAGGGGCACCAAGCAGCCGGCAAATCTTTGCCAAAGCAGGTGAAGAGACAGCGCTCGTCCTCCCCGGAACTCATGAGGTGCAAGAGGAGGCTAAACTTTAACGGCTTCGGGTACAGCCTGCCCCAGCAGCAGCCAGCCGCCGTGGCCAGGAGGAACGAGAGGGAGAGGAACCGAGTGAAGCTGGTGAACCTGGGCTTCGCCACCCTCCGGGAGCATGTCCCCAATGGGGCAGCCAACAAGAAGATGAGCAAGGTGGAGACCCTGCGCTCAGCTGTAGAGTACATCCGAGCGCTGCAACAACTTCTGGACGAGCATGATGCTGTCAGTGCCGCTTTCCAGTCCGGAGTCCTGTCACCCACCATCTCCCCCAACTACACCCACGACATGAACTCTATGGCAGGCTCCCCTGTCTCGTCCTATTCTTCCGATGAAGGATCCTATGACCCACTGAGTCCGGAAGAACAAGAACTGCTAGACTTCACCAACTGGTTCTGAGCTGAAAGAAGCAGGTGAGTTGCCTTTTACAATGATGCGATCTGTGACTTGTAAGATAGATTGTAATCTTTCCTAGCTTCTAAAATTCGTTTTAGGTCTTGATTGTTCTGCTACATCTTCTGATGTATTTATATCAACTATTGCGCAACATCTACAGGATATTAATAGTCTTTTTTATATTCTAGAACTGCTGCAGATTCGTCTTTCTGCTCGGAAGCACACAGGAGTCTTTCCGAGAACACTGAAGCACTACATTTGCACTCCAGTTTGGATCCACAGGATAAATAGACATTCCAGATTGTGGCGTTGTGAAGAACACAATGAGTTCAGCTGTTGGAAGAGATGCTGTCTGCCACAAAAGATCCTGACCACAGCACAGGGCTACCCAAACATAATAACTCAATGCCCTTTACTGACTGAAGATGCAGGTCGGGGATCACGAATTGAGGAGTTTCCATTCAAACTATGCTATTATTCAAAGAACCCCCTCTACGTTTTCATGTACTACTTTCATCTTCGAATGCTTCCAATCGTTTTATGATTTTTTTTTTAATTATAAAAAATCTATTTCTATCTATCCCTGTCATTTTGATGGGATATATTAAGCTATTTTTGTACATAAGAGAGATTTATAGAAGTTTTGTACAAATCGTATAAAAAAGTTTGTATATCTGGATACATTATTATGTAATGCTTATTATTACCTCTTCGTATGTAGACCTTCTAGTCTATACTACCTTGCCACTGCCATTTTGTATGTGGATTTGTAAAGGACACTCCTTTTTTTAAAGGTGGGGTTGGAATTCCTACTGAAGTACTTTAGCACCAACGTGTCTTACTTTATAGAAAGTTTTGTTAATGTAATAATTGTGTTATTAAACAATGTTCACAGTGAACAAAGTTTATGCAGCTATTGTCCAAACACAAAATAGTGGTTTGTTGTTTCTACACTGCCTTTCGAAACCATATGCCACTGCCTTTTTCTTACTGTTTTATGACAAAAAAATCTTACAGAGGTCCTGCATAACTATGTTTTTTACATATTAGTTTCATAATAAACGTTTTATATAAAAAAATCCTGAATATTAATGTTTTTATTTTTTAATTTATTTTATTCTTCTTTAGTACATATTGACATGCCAGGTTATGGACCAGTGAGTAGAATGGTGAGATGTTCCTAGTTGATGTGTCTATTTTAGTACAGACACAACAAAGATGGGTACTTATTGTTTGCTATTCCTCACTTGAAAAGAACCAATTGATTGATGGTTGCATTGTGTTGGCATCAGCAAACATTAAAAGAGAGCCCAAAAAACATCCTCAAAGAAGAGGGCGCTCTCTACCTAACATCCATTCTAAGACAAAAACCCAGAACTTATGTTTTCAGGACACATTTTATTTTTTCATGGAATAAAACATTTGGACTTATATAAAATTAACCTCTTACAACTTCATATTTTATTATATATAGTCTTAAAAAATTCTGCAGTTAAAAAAAAACCTTTTAGTACCCCCCCTCCCAACACACACTTTCTAAGAAATATCTTAAAGTGGGGGGTAGGAGTCTGCTGGAACAGAGACACCGATCTATAAGCATGTCACTCTGTCCAAAAAAAGCGTGATCTGCCTGTACAAGTACCCAATTACCAAGATTCAAAAAGAAATTTGTTGGAGGGGTTTTTTTTTTTTTGGCTGAGTAGCTTGTTGTCAGTTAGGGAGGACGTGACCAGAATGATAGTCCCGTTTTGTTTTTGCCTGGATTCTTGCCCCCTTTCTAAATTACTTGCAAATTCGGTTTGCGTGCATCAAGTCAAGCGCAAAGTGAAGCTTACAGGATCCAACAAAAGACACAGAGCCACCGTGCAGTGCACAGCTAAAAATCTGTCCTGCCTCTGTTTGTACATCCATACCCCCGATTTACATCGATCTTACAGAGACCTTCATGCACTCAGTCAACACAATTCCGTGGCAGCTTCAAAAGGGGTCCATAAAATACACAATCATACAACAAATTCATTAACACATTTGCTCGAGTTGTGTTGAAACCCTTAAAGTATGTTTTATTCTAATACATATATTTTGAATGCTTTGTTTAGCTGACTGCTGCTTAATGCACTTTTTCTTTAAGATCTCCTCACTTTCCATTTTTTTTTATTTACTTTCCTCCTTACTCTTTTGTAACTTTGTAACAAGCAAAGAAAGTGTAACAAGGCATTTATGTCTATGAATATAACATTAGGATAATGTTTCATCCTCCACAAAAGGGGAGGGTGGAGGGCTGTTCTTCCTCCTTGTGTAGACAGGTGTTCCATTGGTCCCTATTGAATAGTAAATATCCAGACTCATTAAACTAAAGGCAAAGTTAAGCTGTTGTTTGCTACAATGTATAAGACGGGCTGAGAATCTCACAAAAACACACAATTTTACTTAAAATAGGAAAGGGCAAAGAAGGATTGGAGTAAATCTCATTATATCTACTCTGCTCCCTTAGCAACACAAAGAGCTTTCTTCTATTAGCAGGGACAGCTATTCATGCAGCCTCTGACAAGCAGTGTTCAGTTAGCATTTGGAAACTCTATAAATCAGGACCTTCCACCATGTGCAGTATATGTTTAAAAAGCAGCCATGAGCCTCAAGCATTCACATCCACATCTTACTGCATTCCTCTTCTTGTAAACTCTTTACACATTGCAAGTCTTCATCAATTCTGTATCTTTTATTTGTCTTAACACTATCCTTCACGCTCGGGTGGTTAGTAATAGTTGTGTCTCTATTTGTTAGGTGAAGATATATATATATATATATATATATATATATATATATATATATATATATATATATATATATATATATTATAGATAGAGGTACAGAAATGTGCAGTCTGCACTCAAATAAACTTCACAGTTGTGAGTTAGCCGTTCTGCTTTTGCATTGAGCAAACATGAATATTACAGGCAAATGGCACCTTCCTGGGTTATAAATCTTTTCTTCTTGTTTTCTCCTTTGAACAGAAGGAGTTTTACAACCCCACGGGTAAAGGTCAAGTATGAGCAATCATGCTTACATTTTTTTTAAAATCAGTTTTTGGGATGCACGCTTATTGTTATATGTGGAGAATACCATAAGCACCAAGTTCTTTTGCATAATCTAAAAAAGCCACATTAAATTACATTCTCCAGACTCCTTTGTTTTCTTTCTAGGTCATTGCAAAGTTTTGATTATATATATATATATATATATATATATATATATATATATATATATATATATATATATATATATATATATATATTTATTTATTTGCTCGTATGGAAGAAAAGCTGCATACAGGTAGAGTTAGAGATACAACACCCAAGTGGCCCCTTCAATGTATTAAGGTATTTTAGACAGTAAAATAACAAGTTGGCACAATACTCATACCTCCTTTTCTCTTTCATCTATATCAGTTTTGCTTGATGGCTCTTCTTGCTATATGCAGCAAAGATGATGGGCTGCAGTTGATACCCATTCTGTTGTGTTTGCATTTGACCAAATAAACTCCAAAACATTGTAAGTATATAAAACCATAATTAATAATGTCAGTAGTGTCTGTGGGATCCACACACAACATTTTGTGTTTATTTGCAGTATTTTGTAGCATTCATGTTTGTTTGGTGATGGGACGCAATTATTCTCAGAACTGGAGTAAGGCTCTGTAGAGTGTACACAATACAGCTCCCCACTCTGACCACACAGTCCCCCTTCTGTTGTACAGGATCAAAAGCTTTAAATACTTCTTTGTTACACAATGTAAGATCTTTAGTGTAATACAAATGATATAGAACATTTTACAAGATTTTTGGCAAAGACTACATTTAAATTAAGAAAGTTCATATATCTAGGGTTAAACATTCAAAAAAATAAAATACAGTGCACTAGGGAAGAAGAAAAACTAAGAAAAAGCACTTAATGCTTAGTCTCACTTTTGTTTTTATATATATTTTTTTTAAATATCACCAAATAACTAGAAAACGGTATATAAAGTCTGTTTTCAACCCTTAATTGTGTTTAAATGCTTTATATTTCAACAAGTGACTGATGAGAACGATTAACTGCAGTTTCTATATCTTCATAACTGCTAAACCATTTCAAAATATTAACTCAATATTAACACATCATATAGACATTTTTATGTTTTGTTAATAAATGTTAACTTCTAATAGTTGACAGTTCCTTTAAAGATATTTGACACTGTAGGCTCTGCTACTAGCATTAACACCATTAAACCTTACACTTTGACCACCAGTGTACAGGGACTTCCTATTAATTTTAGTATCGGTTTAATCTAAGAGGTATCTGACAATCTGTGTTAGGGGAAAGGAAAAGCATTAGATACAATTACCCAGGTGACTAGTGGCAGCATTATGCCTGGGACAAAAGCCCAATCAAGCTGCGGATTGTACACTCATTGTGTACTGTCATGTACAACACACACATATACCAAGAATTGGTGGGATAGAAAGCACATCAGAGGACCATAGAAATGACCCTGCCAGGGTGTAAATGGTGCCCAAATAACCTTGTTCTTGCCAGTCATCCCCCCAAATATTATTATAACATTTAATTGACGTGGCATTTAAATAGAGACAATGATATCATAATTTACATGGCATGGTTAAATCATTTCAAATATCCATATTTATTGATCCAGAAGAAACATGGTCGCTGACACTCTTTACAATATTTTCTGTGAAAAGTATTTTTGAGAGAGAAATCAATTAAATCAAAATTATATCAAAATCACTAATTGTCAGTAACCTTCCTTTCAGGTCAAAATAGTTTTGGGCTTATTGTCTACATTATGCATCAATGTGCAGTATTCCACATTGGGCAAAATAGAGGGAGTGGGGATTAAAGCAGCCTCTATAGCCTTTACAGTACCTATGATTAAATAGAAACACTAGGTAGGGGAGAGATCAAGCCATTGACCACTCAGAATTGTTTGGATGGTAGAACTGTTTCATGGTTGAATGTGTAACAGTTTCAATCATTATACATATTGTAAAGTGTAAAGTGTATCATTATACATATTGTAAACAAGTTGTAAACCGCTGAATGATCCTTCACAGGTGTAAAACACATCCCATATTAAACAACTCCTATAAATCACAGCCACTGACTAGGAGTCCTTAAAATGATAGTTTCACAGCACTTGGACAGTTGTAGGGTTGACTGTCACAGAGTATTGAAGATCAATATAAACATTGTTGATTGATTGTTTCGAAATCTTGTATAGTCACCACAGTTAGATGAGAATCAGATTAGATACCTTTGATTTACAAAACTGCTCAGTTTTCATTTAATTCACTTTGTACATGTTCTGTTCATAAATAACAGATTATTTCCCACCTCTTCTCCCTCCACTTCTCCATTACTTTTCTGTCCATGCTTGATCTAGTATAAATCCTCTTGTTTCACTTTTTCATGTGCTGTTTCCCAACCCATTCCTTAACAGTCCAGGTTATTTAAACTCCCTGTTAAAATAGGTTGTGGTGGCTAATAAATAATGCTCTGTTAGTGTGCCTTGAGGACCTGGTTGGGAACCATTACTTTAATTTATTGGATCTTCGCTTAACACCCGATCTCTCTTTTTCCTCTTGGTGCCCCCCCTCATTTATATATTTCCTTTTTTTAAGTAATCCTATCTGGGGTTAGATTTTCATTCAAGAAACCCTTCACCATCACTGGAATCCCTGCATGTTAAAAATGAAAGGCCTTGAGCGACAGGCCATAGGGAGAATGGATAGGACATCAGGGAAAATGTGTGGAAAGTGAATAGCATTTATTCAAGGAGGACACATGATGGATGGGTCAACAGTTAAATCCCTTACCCTTGTCTCCTACACGTTACTCTAAATCATGGCTCTCTAAGCACATACAATCCCTGAGTTTACCACAACATGTTATCCTCAGAGCAAAGTGGATGGTCAAATTATCTCCTGCACCTTAATGCACATAAGTCCAATGTTTCTCTTATTTTTACGCTTATATGCAATTGTATACATATATGAAATACAAAATAACTTTTTATAACCTACCTAAAGGGCATGATGAAATATAATGTCCTGTATGTCTTTATCTTTCAGATGGAATGGAAGATACAGTTGTCTATGTTCTGTCTATTCAACATGTGTTTTATTAGAACGTAATCAATATCATAGTATAGGAGCCTGACCCAAAAATGCTGGTGCAACATATTAACTAAAAAGTAAGCTGTGTGAAAATCCAATCTTTGCTCCTTTTGATCTTCACATGTAGGGTTAGACACTAAACATATAGGTGAATCACTGACAGACTAATTAAAAATTAAATGTACACTGTATGACATTTTAAGTGCAATATAAGAGTAGTGGACACCATGCTGCCAAGTATTAAGTAAAAGGGCAATGTTAAATATACCTCATGGAGTGAAAGCCTAAACTATTTCAAATTAAAGATTTAGATCTTTTTTTATCCAGACAACAGCTAAACAGTGATGTCCACATGTTAGTAAACCCCAGCTTAGCTCATTGGAGGTAAGCACTTTATAGAGTCCCAAGTGGTGTTTCCAACTGTGAACAAAGTAGATTTTCCATCATTGGAAGACAACTCTTGTCAAGATTCCATATAATGTCCAGCATGTTCACCTTAGATCAGATTAAGTAAGATTTACAGCTGGGGACATCTGCACTTGTTCCATACGTGTAAGCACCATGCTTAAAAGGATTGTCATTAAACTGAAGATAAAAGAGATTCATCTTATACCTCCATAACTTTAAAAGTGGGGAATTATGTTTCCTAATACAATTATGATATTCAAATCTTTTTTTTTTGGGGGGGGGGTTATGTATGCAATCTCCAACAATACCCGACTTTAATATATGGTGCTATTTAATAATAATAATAATAATAATAATAAAAATAATAATAAATATCTCTTCTTTGGGAAACTGTGGATGCTATTCTTATTGAATTAAATTAGGTTAGCCTTGACTTTACTAATCGCTATACTTGCTTTGCTCTATAACAAAATCATAATGGTAAACATTCAAGTGGATTAATATATTATAAAAAAAAAACTTGATCACACCAATTATAAATGAATATTTTGCACTTGAGTTTTAATGTTTAATCTACTTAACACATTTGTTAACAAAAACCCACTGTAGCAGTTCAAAACTTTTTATTTTTGTATTTTATTTATGTATTTCATTTCATTAAAAAAATACTTCCTATTGAACCTGCTTTAGAATATTAAAGAATTATCATTCATATATGAGATAATGAACACCACCAAATGAGTATATTTTCCAGTAGAAAAAGGTATAAATCAAAGGTTCATTTAAAGTATGTAGCTGGTGGTCATTCTCCTGCAGAATTTATCTATCTACTGTGACTATCTATGCTATTTCTCTTTAGCATGTCTTTTTAAATCATTTATATTGTTTTATATAGCGCCATCATATTTCATAGTGCTGTACAATGGACATACAAGTAGTATATAACATAACAATTTGACTTACAGAAACAACAGGTGATATATATATAAATATATATATATATATATATATATATATATATATGCCAAGACAGGACTCAGCAGGGTCACATAACACTACATTACATGACCCACTGCAGTAGCATGGCAGCTGCCCTAAGAATAAGCACAGTTTTTATGTGTTACTGTTTGCATGTGTAAGTGTGTTACACACATTATGTGTTAGAGTCTGTTTGTGTTGGGTGGGAGGGGTTGGGGGTGGTGAGTTTGCTTTACAAGCCTATCACTTACTCATATAAATTAAAGTTTTATTCTTCCTTGAACATATTTCGATTGATTTCTTCCTTGCACAACTGACATGATACAAGTCTCTAGTTTGGAATAGTGCTATAGAGACAAGAATAGTGTGACAGATACATTTAAATACTTTTTAACAATGTACATGAAATGTTTATTTCAAAGGGAGACAACAAGAGATCATGATCTAAACCTAGAGGCTTGGATGTAAAGTAAAGAAGTTTTACTTTACTGAGAGGGTGGTAGACAAATGGATCAGCCTCCCAGCAGAAGTGGTAGAGGCTAATACAGTAAGGAAATCTAGACATGCATGGGATAGGCCATTTTTACATTGGTAAAAATATGCTGGCAACTTATCCATAATTTTATTGTATAATACAACAGAATTTACTATAAAACTCAATAACATGATAGCATTAATTACAAGTATATTTAAAACAAGGAAATGTATCATATTTGCTTAATTATAAGATGACCCTGATTGTAAGACGACCCCCCCCCCCAAACTCTGGATCTTAATGAAAGGAAAAAAAAGACCTGAATATAAGACAACCCTATTGCTTTTGTTGCTCCTACACTCTGTCAACATCTCCCTACGTTCTTCACCGACAGCTTCCGCATCCTTGTCTCCTTTTTCACAGCTCCGATCCTTTTCTTGCATATTATTTTTCAGACTTATTTCTTCGTCCGTTTCTTCCTTGTATCAGTTACGTTATCCAAGTACTCCTGCAAACAAGAAGGAACAGGAAGAGGCAGCGGAAAAGGAGACAGGGACGTGGAAGTGGCCGGTGGAGAAGGTAGAATGACATTGACAGAGAGTGTGAGAGTGTGAATGGGAGCATGAGGGTGTGAGAGAGTGAATGAGAGTGTGAAAGTGTGTAAGAGAGTGGGAGTGAGTGACAAGCCCATAGGCTTACTCGGCTGTGCCACAGATCTGTTGTCTGAATAAAAGACGACATTTGTTAAGCAAGTACGGTAAGTTATAAATATACATTTGTTTATACCTCTGTAGGTATGTAAGTCAATAGAAAAGAATGAATATGGTTATTCCTGAACCCCTTATGCCAGAAGCACGCAATCGCTTTTGTTTGTTCAGTAATATGGGCTTGTGAAAAGTGACCTTGTAATCTGACCCTTTAAATCTACACCTGGAGTATTTGTAATTTTATTTTATTTTTTCAGCAAAACAATAAAGATCTGATTTTCATGCTCTTTATTTACTTTAAGTTAAATAATGTAATTTTGTGACTCTTTTTGTACAAAGGTCTTTGAATTACTACAAGTTAATTATGCTATCTCACATAGCTAACAACCTTTTGAAAAATAAATCAAAGTTACTTAAAGAACAAAAATGCGTTGAGATACCAGATTCAAAAGACACATAATAAATAATATGTTTAGTAGTGCAACAAATTTGTCAGATTACATATTATTAAAATTATGTATTTAAATTCTAAATTCCCCAAATTTTCCAAAAAAATAACAGCAGATTAGACAGGTTATATAAAGGTGCTTGTTTATAAGCAAGTGATAAACTATAATATAATGAGGGGGTTTATTCACTAAAAAAAAATCTATACCAGCATTTCGATAAGGGATGCCGCTTGCCAATAGGTGGCGCCACCAACGAAGAAGATTTAACTTCTGTTTTTGGACACTCTTTGATTAAGGGTGACACAAATATATCACATTTTTTTATTGGTCCAAAGTATTCAAATAAAAAAATATTTTGTGCACGCAAGTGTATGTTTTTCTAAATCTGTGCCCTATTTTCTTCACTTTAATCATTATATTTGAGAAAATTACTAAGAGCCTAGCCTTGGCTTGCAGGAGATGTGTCCTGCTCCCTGTGCCCAATGCGGTATACTTACCGTCCGTCAGCTCCAGCGTTCGCCCTGTGTGAGTTCCGACTTGTGTGAGTTTGCTTTGTTTTCAATTAGGCTTTCTTGACACCGATTTACTGCTTTAATCAGTCAATGCGTGGCACTAAAATGGGACCAGAGAGTGGGTGTTGTGCTACTGCTCTGGAGCTGCAGCTTCTCCTAATTTATAATTTACGATGGGAACACTTAATTGTCATGTGACACAAAAGCATGCACTGACAGGCTGATCAAACAATGGTTTGTTTAAGTAGAATAGCACCTTTACAGGAAAAAGTTTTCACATGTTTTTCGACAGATCAAAACATCTTATGTATTATCTAAACATCTAAAATTTTAAAAGGTGGTGAACTAGTTTATTTAGCAGTTTACTTTACAATATGGCACACAAAATATTATTGATATTGTAACAAACATATAATTAACTTTGTTTCACTATTAGTTCACATTTTGTCCTGCTTTACATTGGGAATAGTATATAGTTTGAGTTACCAGTACAAATTAAAAGTGAAAAAGAAATAGGAAAGAGCTAAATACAAAATAATAATAATAAAAAAGAAATTGTGTCTCTCTTAGGCTAAGCTTGACTGGATCCAGACAAGTGTATATTATCTCTTTATTTTTATTCATATTCAAACCTTTTGTCCTCGCACTTATATAACCTAGATAAGACAAAACATGGACTTCCTTTTTTTAATGAGGGGATGCTGGGTTTGGTTAAGGGCGATGGATTGAAGTCATTTCTGAGTTGAATTCGAATAAAGGAGCCATGCTGTGTCCTTCTTTGTATTAAACAAAGTATTTCATGTCCAATTCATCCTTTCATTTTGATGCAGATGGTAAGAAAAAGTTCAGTGAGCCTAGCTGCCAACGAGAGATCTTTGATTTACGCACGCTTTCGTTATATATAATCATAAGTACGATATTAGACTATTTCTAGGTGGCCCATGGCCTATCAGCAGATATTTCTCAACTTGTCCCCTTTTTCCAAAATTAATTTTGGAGAAATGCTATTAATTCCAATTAATTCCTGGGAATGGAGCCAGGGAATAGATTTCAAGGCAGGTTTAACCACCCTTCATACCTACACATCAACTCAGTTCACAGTAGGTGGGACCACACAGAAGACACATGGCTCGGTGCGCCTTGCATTAGCCTATAGGTTATAGCCATAGTACTGGCAACAGCCTAATATACAAAGTGGCCAATCTAACCATATAGAATTGGTCTTTAAAGACGAAAGATTAAAAAAAAACAGCCAATTCCTTTAAAAATTTTGAGACGGCTCCAATCAGCAAATTGAATGGAAATTTATAGAATTTGGCACTGCTTCAAACAGAGCAATTATTGGATGTCATCACTTTTTTTCTTCAAATACATTAACAGATTTGGATAAAAGCTAACCTGTGAATAACGACAAACTACTACGAAAAACGCTTCTTAAACTTCCTACCATGATAATCCACAAATAAAAGTGAAAGCTTCATGTTTTTACGTAATGGGTTAAATCATGAAAAAAAACAGTATTACTATTTGTTGAATTATATGGGGCCATCATATTCTGCATCGCTTTACAATGGGCAAACAGGACAATTTGGACTTACAGGGACAAAAGCAGGGACCTGCTCCAGAACCGTATGAATTATTGTTCGCGTCAAGCGGAACACAAATAATTTAGTTTGTATGTATGCGTAAGTCTCTATTTTTCTGTCGTCATGCGCCTTGTATTGTATGCAGGGATGTGTAAACATCCTCTAAAATGAAATCTATATGCGTGTAGTGAAGCATTATACGAAAGCCCAGGTTGGATGCCTCTATATATGCCCTGCTTTGTGTGCACACAGCCCTCACAATAGGCGTGTTGTATCTCAGCGGCAGGAAGCAAATTGAATGGCAGGCAGCTAAGGCTGCTAAGCGCGTGTCAGGCTTAATGATTTATTTAGGCTTCCATACCGTCCCACCCCGTTGCCGCCGCTGATTGGCTGGAGGCATGCGTCTTCTGTCAGCCCTCAGCCCCGGCCCTGCTGCCCGCGCTCAGATAACGACAGTTTAAGGGTCGTTAAGGTAAGTCTGCGTCTTAGCTACTGATAACAAAGTGCTTGCAGATGGCAGAAAAAAAAGGAGAGGGGGAAGAAGAAAAAAAAAAGTTGAACGCCTGCCTGGAGCTTTCCTTATCACCAGTGTCAATATTATTGAGCACCAATCTATCCCTGCTATAGCCATAAATGATTCACAAAAGTGTTTGAGGACTGCCCTGCGTACTTGGAATATTCATCCGCAGGAAAAAAAAAAAAGTTCAAGAGGGCAAAATGAACGCACCTGGTCCCTCCAAAAAAAAAAAAAAAAGTGACTCCCCACCTAGTTTGTCTTCAGCAAATACGTTTTATTTTGAAGTTAGCGTTACAGGAGATAATGCACAAAGAGCTTAGAGGGAGTGGGTGCTTTATTCCTCCTCTGCATAAAGTATCATATCCATGCAATGGCGAAAAAGCTGATCCATTTAATCACAAGAGGTCAGTGTCTGGCTATGTACTATGATATGTTATCGCTGGTTTCTATCATAGATTTTTTCCTGTTGCATTATTTTGGGGAGGGGATCGGTCATTTTTTCTTTGTAAACAGAATCCATCCATTAGTCTGCAAAAATAAAGGGTTAAACCTTGCATTTTAAAACCTACGTTTTGTTATTTATGAACTATAGCCACGAGCGTACTCGTGACTCCAATTTGAAAGTTGCATACGGCTACTGGAATTTGAAACAAACTCAGCTGCTGCAGAAGCTCTTTGTAAGTAAAGCAATTCACAGCGACACGGGCCAGCTCTATGATTGACAGGTTGCGCTTTCTGGAAGCCGCTTGCACTGCTTCGAATGCATTGATTAACATAATCTATGTTCGGTAATGGCAACATAATGATCATTCTCGCAGCCCCGTCTTTAAAAATATATAAATATAAAACTCTCTAGTATGCTACTTTCTAGCGGTGATTTTAACATTCACCCTTACAACGGGCAAAAACACACTTTTGAAAAAAGTCCTGCTGTGGGCTCAGTATTTTTTTTCTTCTTCTTCTAACATTGAAAAGGTCTTTATTTTCCCCATCCTCAAATCTCTTATTTCATCGTTCAGTCCCCTAGTGATAATCTCTTGCAAGTGACTGGGAAAGGAAGAAAGGGAGGGAAAAAAAAATGTATAGAAGGAAAAGGCGAGAAATTATTTCTGTGCGGCTGGAGATTAATTTCACCGTGTACAACCCAAAAGGCAGTTATCTCTTTAACAGGGAAAACAGTTTGCCTCCATTGTCTAGCGCTCAGGGCTGCCTTTTCAAATAGGGAGCGCAGCCAGTCTTGTGATACAACTCAAAGGTTAGTTAAAAGACAAAAAGAGAGTTGGAAATCTTCGTGAATAATACTGCCCACCCCCTTTGAGTGCAGTTTAGTGCAGACATTTCAGTAGTACAACACTGTTTTTCTACTGGTCTGGGTCAGAATTTCACAGAGCGAAAAAAATAGAAAAGATTCAACAATTAGAGGTCGCCTGTCAGAAAACATTAACGCGTTCCTCTCTCTGCCTGTCAAGCAAGCTGAAGAAGAAAAAAAACACTACCATGGCAAATTGCACCTCCATCCCTTAACTGCACTGGGAGGGAGAAGGAGGTGCTATGAGCTGATGGGAGCATAAGATCACATTTATTTCCTTACAATGCACTATCCCACCCCTTCTGGTATTGTCGGGGTCTGCCTTGAATTGTCATCAATGCAAGGTCAAAGGTCCCTGGAGCATAAAGTATTCTAATAGTGAGCATCTATACCCGTTCTCTGTCTGAGGCACCTTTGTAGGCAAACTGTGCAGCATTTTTTTAATGCTTGAGGTCGTTAATCATATTTTTTTTTTTTGGTTTGTTTTAAAGAATACCTTGTTAGGGGTCATCTAACTACCCGATTGTGGATGCAGGTGCCTGTGTCTTGAAATACGTCATTCCACATGTACAGTCAGAACTCGGCACAGCTACATTATAAAGCTGAGGAACCCTAGGTGTCAGGTTTGTAGGTAAATAGTGTCAGTGTTCTAATAAACATATTGCTCATGCGTGGCAATAAATAACAAAATGCATTTGCAACAGATGTAATGTCAGCATTAAAGGATCCAATGCGTCCACCAAGAAGTCTTTGAAGCCAACTGGTTCTTACTGCACCCCCGGGGCAGCAGGGGCCTATGCTGCACCTATAAGTGTTTTTTGAGGTTTTATAACCAAACACATTGCAAATGTATGCGCTGCACAGAGCTTAGATTATTTTGTCGTGGGTAATGACGGATAACAAACCAAGCAACTGAACAGAACAAATTCAGTTAAATATATTTTTAACTGAACGCAAGTCATACATTTCTTACAAATGTTTGTATTTACTGTTTATAAGTAAGTCATGAGTAAGAATAGAGGAATTAACTGAGAATTCATAAGCATAGAAATTGCAATTATTTGCTGGCTATGCTATTGAGAAACCAGGTAGTCTTACATCCATTCCCCTCTATCAGAATTGTTAGTAAATTAAAAGTTGTTGGTACTTTACTAGGGGCTGTGCGTTGTTTCACCACTGAGGGTCACAGCCTCCACTCTCCTTGCATACATCTTCATAAGAGATATACTCAGATGGCTCTGTCTGCATCTGTGTCAATATGTCACCAATATCACATTAAAGTCTTATCGGGAAGACAGTTTGGACTTATGAAAAAACGTACCCTCCTTTAGGAAGGTTTCATAAAGAAAGAGAGATGTCTGTCAATGAAAACAATATGAACTGTGCAAATATCTACATTGAACTAGAAATGTATTCATACACCGGTAAGTAAACATGCATCTCTGTACATTTCACCAAATGAAAAGCAACACATAATTATTACCTTGTAATTTAACTTCCAGTGGTTTTTATTTCCATATATTTATTAAATATACATAAAGTATACATTATTTAGTTTAGGAGAGGGAGAGGCTTCTTTTAAAACCATAGAGCTACATAAAACATTATGAGTAAAAATATATTTTTTTTATTTTTCAATCCTGGTTAAAAAACAATGACCCATTTTTTTTTTCCAGCGACGTCTCCTGATTACAGTCATACCCCAGATGCACATTTTTTTTATGTTTAAGAGGCCCACATCCATGCTCTACATATTGCATATTTGTAATACTATTTGGGTAAGGTTCATAGTGGAATGGCTATTTTTTATTTTATAATTTGTACTTCATTTTTTTATTTTTATTTTTTTGGAGGGGTGGAAATATTTTTCTCCCTTTCCTCAATAGCACTGCATTGCCAATTGAAATATGCATGATCACCCATAAGGAGACCCTTTTGAGACTTTCCTGTCCTCAAGTGAGCTTACGGTGGGTGTGAGTGCAGACTCCTATCAGAAGGGAATGACTGATCACATGATCATTCAACAGGAAGCCAGCAATGCAATAGGCAGACTGGTCTGTGTACCGACGGAGATGTCCTGCCCCTGCAACAAAGTCAGGACGTACCGGTGCGTTCTAATAGGCTTCTTGCCACAGGTTTGAATGATGTACTGGCACGTCCTAAAGAAACTGAAAGAGTTCATGATTGCTTACCAATACAGTTACAGCATAACAGTCTACGATATAATTTTACATTTCTAAAAGATGAAGATGGTGTGCAAAAATGTGAAAAGAATGCATGTTTAGAATTCATTGGATCTGTTGGTAAAATAATTCCTTGCTATATTTTTCTCATTGCATTAAAAAATCATAGTTTGAAACATCCTGATTAGTACACAATAATACGGTACTAATACACTAAACACTCAACACAAGTAATAACTATAAAGAAAGTAAGAGTATTGTCCTTCCCCCAAATATCTAGGAGATGGATTAAAACGGTGAGGCACTTGAATTTCCAGTAGGATGTCTGTATTATTCCACAGAGGGGAACCAAAGAAGCCTCATATTGGTGTGAAATGCTGTTTTGATTGAAAGAGGAAGATATTTCAACTGGATTATACCGTGACAGTGTAGATTAAACACTGCCATATGTTCTAGAGAGTCTGCTATTTCTGGCAGGTAACAATGCATTGCTAATTAATTGGTGATGAAAATTCTAAATGGAAAATGAGGCCCCTTGAATGTGAAATAAAGACAGTCTAGAAAGACAAGATGGGCAAAACATTAGGATTTAATCCTTTTCATCTCTGATGTTCACTTTCACTGGAAAAAAAGGTACTAGTGCAAGTTGTGTAACTCTTTTTGAACTAACCTCTAAATATTTGGAGAAGGCTCAGCTTTTTTACATTAACAAACAAGGATGCCGTATCTGATCCGGTTTTGAGAATTATGTACGCACCAGAACAAGTACATACAGGGTAGATGGTGTTAAATGATGCATGTAAAGAATATCTATGGAACGGGACAGTAATTATATTTAACAGAGTTTGATAAGAGTCAACACAGGAATAACAAAGTGGGCAAGGTTTGTGTAAACAGGAGTTTTCTGAGAAAGCTAGGAAGAAATATTGCTGGGTCCATGTACTATATAATTTGGAAAGGCGTGAGGCTGATTATTTTGAACTTTTACGGCTGGTTCTCTTCTCCATGCATTTTGTTTTCAGTCCATCAACCTAGGACGTTTGTCAAGCGCCATGTCTGTTGACTATATTGATGAGAAACCTGCATGGGTTGAGCTCTGGAGGTCTCACACAATATTTCACATCACAAACTGTGCTGGAGAAAGCCCCCTTGCAACTAAAGGGAGGATGATCAACTTTGCCATGTTACCTGGGAATTTGCCTGTATTTGCAAGAGAAGATGCAAGGAGCAGGTCATTGTTGGATCTTTACCTTGTACAGCGCTGCGGAATCTGTTGCCGCTTTATAAATAAAGTATAATAATAATAACATGCGATCAACCAAAGACCCAGCATGTATAATATGCGTCTAGCATTACACTCACCACATAAGGATTCATGCGCAGGCTTATAATACATTTCACCATTAATATTACAGGCTTCATTCAGAATTAGTTTTCAACCCAGCAAAGATGCTCTGAAGTAGGAAGGATAGTAGAAGAATACTCATATGCATATATATTTAATGCTGCCCCTAGTCTCCTAAAAGAGCCAGCCCCTAAGTAGCTATGCTACGCAAATGACTATTTCCGCGTCAGCCCCTCCTGTGCTTTTCCTGTCTTATTTGGCCGTTAATGTGGCGTGTGCTATGTGGCCAACCTATGCAGCCTTAGATGCTCACATGTCTGGTGTCAAGCCATGGGGCCCAACCAGAAACCTATTAGTCTCCAGGTCTACGTGCAGCCCATACCTGTCAAGCAAAAAGGTTTCCATAGGAGTCGGATGCGAGTAGATGCTGCAGTTCAGCCGTGCTACAGAGCTTTTCCATCCTTTTTACCCAACCCTGCACTGAGGGAGGGGGGTATTGGACCTCCAATTTATAGTGATGAGAGCTTGCTGCTATCAACAGTTGAGACACTTTTTTTTTGTAAATGACTATGATAGTGGTGTGTGGTGGAGTAACATATACTCTGGAGAAAATGTAGGTGGTGTCTGGGGCAATGTACCAGAGAGCCAGCTACCATATTTCTTCTTGGTGCTTGTTTGAGATGGATATGTAATGTGCCAAATAGATTTTTTTCCCATTGGTGTGTGGTGAGTACAATGTCTCCCACCTGCCTACAAAGGAGGGTAGCAGGGTTGTATATGTGTGGGAGATGCTGTGTGCCACTTAGTAGTGTCAGAATGAAGTTTATATTTTCGATGTTCTGTCTGACCAGACAATGTGTGGAAAAACCCTTTCCTGCCTGAAAGTTAAGCTGGTATAGCTAGGAGAGGTTTGCTTAGAGCCAAATTCCTTGATGCTTTAGTTTCTGTGGGCACCGTCTGTAGGGTGGGGCTATGGTCGAGAGATCTGAGTTTAATCTAATGTTAGACTGAGGATTTCTTTGAATGCATTGATTGGAGTGCTGCCCATAACGTGCAAGGTCCCTCTGAATGTTAGGATGGCAGATAATGGGCTGGATGGCTGACCAAAAAAAATGAGGTCATTGGCATATGCTGCCAGCTTGTATTGGGTCAGGCAGTATTGTACCCCATAAATGATAGGATTGGTACAGACAGCTTGTAAATTGGCTTCAGGGCGAGCACAAACAGAAAGGGTGGCATTGGACAACCCTGCAGAGTACTGTTGGTAATCAGGAACATATGTCAGGAATGTATTTAAGGGGTATGACAAAACGAGAATTGACAGACTAAGACAAACGGATACATTAGGTGGAGAGGGCCCTGCTCACAAGCTTACAATTTGAAGCATTCTCTTTAGCACTTTACCCCATTCATACATTACATTCAACAAAGTTGATCAGCTCTGGACCAATCTATTGCACTAAAGTTATACCTACCTTTATAAAGAGACTTACAATTCTAGTTTTAATTTTTTCATAAATCAAAGTTTATTCAGACACAACGGTAAGATTGTCTCGACAATTGCAAAAGAGTACTGAGAACTTCCCAGATGCAGAGAAAAGTTCATATTACTTGCACATCATTATATAAAAAAAATCTAGCAGAATTGCTTAAACTTAGTACTCAAAGCTTGTGTAATGTGCAAAAGGGGTAAATAAAACAAGAAGTGTAAAAAATAGCATTTGATATAATTATTAATTTAGCTCTGTGTCGTGGTTAGCCACCAGGTCTCTAAACTCCCCAGAAAAGGTGAGTTCCAGCCAGCTGAAATAAGTTGCTACATGCTGTATAACAGCAAACAATCTGTGGCGAGTTTGACCAAATCTTCCATCGCTTTGATCTCCTCCACCTCTGTTGTTTTTGATTTTTTTTATACAAAGGGACAGTTATAAATCACTTTACTAATAATTGTATACTTCAAAAATCAGGAAACATTTTTTTGTAATATATATTATTTAGACTTAACCATTGCTTGTGAATATTTTGTTAACAGTGACTTTTTTTTACTCAACTATTACTGTCACATAAACCCTGGTCCAAACTAATTTACTGATGAATAATAATTACATTGTTATATTCTGTTTTACTTCTAAGCTGGATACTGAGACATTTATTTGAGGGTTAACACAGTAGCTAACAGAAAAATGAGTATACTTGAATTGAGAACTGCCTTTTTTTAATCCACTGAGGTTAGTCCAAATGATGGTCAGATTCATAGGCAGGTTTTGTTATCCTAAGAACAAAAAACTGCCTGGAAAGCATTTTATTAAACTTGCTGGGTCTACTGACATAAAATATCAGCCTCTAAATTATATTCTACATTTGTGAATTCCGTATGTGTCGTACCATGCCATTGTTTGAGGCTGCTAAGTCATTTATTTAATCCGGGACTTTTTTTTTCTTCCAGCTCAATGTGTGTGTGGGTTTTGGGTGGGCTGTGGAAATTGATTTACGAGTCAACCACTTTTCTCCTTTCTTGCCATCTCTCGCTTGAGTGGATTCTAGGCCTCTGCCTTTTCTTTCACTTGAGGAGAATAAGGTTGTCTATGGAAGAGGTCAGCGTTTCAAATTGGTGGAGTTCAACTGCACAAATGACACAAAACTGACAAGAAAAGACAGGGATTGGGGGTCATAGACTGCCTGCGTCCTGGTGTGTGTGTGTGTGTGTGTGTGTATGTATATATATATATATATATATATATATATATATATATATATAATTTCATTTATTTATTTATTTATTTGCTTTGTGATGGGTCTCTGTACCAAAATGAATTAAATAACAGGGTTAAGGACCATTGAGGCAGGGCTGAATGCAAAAGAAAGATAAGTAAAAGTTTTATTTCCTAAAAGAGAAATATTTTTTTCTTTTTTAAATCCCCCAACCCCCATTTTCATATCTGTGCAGGCAAGGACTGCATGTTAAACATGATTTAGCAGGCATTATTCTGAGGTCTTTTCATTGGGTTTCTGTAGTGATCGCCTATCTTGGCCTATGATTAATGAGCAGCTATGCAATTTGGAGGCCATAATGACTCAACAATCCACACACAAACTATATAGTCGCATTCCTTTTTGGGATTTGCCAAGTGGTTACCAAGGGGCCCATGGCTGCAGGATTGTTAGAGAGATAGCAAGGTTTTTGTGAAAATGCCATTTAGCTCTTATCTTTCTAGGACGTGCTACAAGCAGCACGATCATTTACAGATTTGAAAGCCAGATTTTAGTCTGTTTCCAACCAAAGAGTAACCAAAATGTGCAAGTAAGTAAAATATCTAATTGTTCTTCATAGCAACAAAGCAGAGAAAATATTTTTTTTTAAAGTTTAATTCATATTAAATACGGGTTGCATGCTATTAATGCAATGTGACATGTTAGCTCTATATAGGTTTATTAGTAGTATGATGTTAACCCCGTAAAGGCTCTTGGATTAAATATACCCAAATGTATCATACGCATTTCCCAGACAAATTGTAATGTTGATTACCTTGATTGTTAGGTATCACAAAACCAAAAAAACACAGTCCACATTTTATGACGTAATTCTAAGAACTAAAGTACTTTGTGCACTTTTCTTTCTTTGTTCTGGAGGTCATAACATATACCTCCTCTAGTGCTTACCCAGGGAAGTCTCACTTTTTTAACTGCACATTATTTAACATGAACTGGGATGAAAAAGTAGATGCTGTGTGTGGTACACAGGTGATGCTGCATGCTGTTGTGGAAGATCCGTTGTGAGGGACTGTTATGTCTTGAGGCTATAAAATCAATCAATGCCATAGCACATCAAAAGCTTTTGAGCATCAAATGACCCATAATTATGAATCAGAATACTTTATATCTTAAAACATAGTTATTTTAAAACATAATATATATCAATGTAAGTATATATATATATATATATATATATATATATATTAATGGGAACATATATATTACATATCATAATACACCAATAAATTCAGTTAGAATTTTGGATAGGACTTTTTTCTTGTAGAAATTGAATGATAAAGTATGTGTGAGAAAGTTTGATCTCAGATGCTACCATAACTGCTTACATAAATTTAATTTTGCTGTTATTTTTAAGGCTAGCTATATCTTCATTTTAAAAATATTAATTTTTATATCCTGAAACAATTACTTTTTTTTGTGTGTAAATGTTTAAATGGCAAAAGACAATCTTCAAAAATTGGTGTGAACTGTGGTAGCAGGTTATGAAACAGTGTCAGTAGGTAGCTAAAAAAGCCTTTATATATGTATTTACATTTGCATAACAAGCAGTGGGAGGTGTGCAGCACTCTCAAGCTCCTTTACAAATAATGCAGATAAAGAAGCACAAAAAGCTTACTAAAATAAGCTTTTGTTTATGTGA
Source organism: Spea bombifrons (assembly GCF_027358695.1). Classification (NCBI taxonomy): domain Eukaryota; kingdom Metazoa; phylum Chordata; class Amphibia; order Anura; family Pelobatidae; genus Spea; species Spea bombifrons. The sequence continues at coordinate 39,576,564 of NC_071090.1, forward strand.
CTATTTCACTTATTGAAGCCAAGCTCTGTTTCAGTTCTATCATATTAAATTAATTTCCTGGCCTGCACGTCTCCCTACTCTTCTCGCACCCTAACCAAGGCAGCCTAAAGATGCTTCCAAACCCAGAACGTAACTTAAAAAGGAAGAATAATAATTAAAGTTCTGAATCCCATTTTTGTATACCATTTGAAAATGTAATATTTTACATGACAAATCCTTTAAAATAATGTGCTTTCTGTTTCTGTCTATAGTGTTGGAAAATAACATACTTTTTGCGCAAGTAATTGAGATTTTATAGTTTCCTATATAGTTTAGACCTAAATTCAGGACCAAATTTACATTCCAGACACTCCTATGTGTAACATTTAGGGCACAAGTAAAACAAGACACAATTTGATTGAAAATGGGCAGGGCTAAGTAAACATGGGTGGGGTATATGGGGGGAGGCACGTCCTATTAATTTGCCACCAACAGTGCACTTAAATAAATGGTGCTCAATACAAAAATCAATATCTGAAAATCCAGTCGTGCCTAAATTAGTTTATCATTTTAAACAGACTACTTTTATTGGCATAAATTATTCATCTCACACTTTTGCTATGTTCATTACATGTTCCGAATTGTAGTTCCATGATCAGGACACAAACTGGATTAAAAGTGATTTTTGGTATTGAAAACTTGAAAATATGCAATTGCTAATTATAGCTCAGAAGGGTTTGCTTCATGAAATTGCTTCACTGCTTCTAGCTCAATAGTATTTCTAAACATCTATTATTAATTTTCAATTGTTGATTTCATTAGTTTAACGTTTGTTCACGTTAGATAATATAGGTTAATTTATGTAATTATATCTTACTATTAACTGACTGTAGTATTTATAATCTACTATAGCAGCTCAAGGTAAAAGACATTGCTTGTGAGCAGGGCTCTCTCCACCTAATGTATCAGTTTGTCTTAGTCTGTCAACTCTCGTCTCGTCGTATCCCTTGAATAAATGTACTGTAAGAAGCGCTGCATAAATTGTTGGCGCTATATAAATAAAAGATAATAATATAGATCCCTTTGCTAAAGGAAGTGATCTAAATTGAGTGCAATAGATAAAGTATGTTAGTTTTTTTAAAATTTAGTTTTTTTTTAAAAAAATTAACATTTTAAAACCTCATGGTTTTCTCCCTTTACATGATTGGCAAACCTAAGTAGCTCCTTAATCTACTTAGAAGCACTTTTGCTTTTCCACATTGAGTTATATAGCACAGAGCAACAGTTATTTAAATGCCAAAGGTAGCTCTTTAAATAAACATAAAAAGGCCTGCTTGTTTTCAGAGTAAATAGATACGTGCTTTTAAAACTTTTTTTTTTTTCTAATCAATGGATTTACATTGAATTATATGTTTTGGGTAGCTTAGTAAGACTAAAGAAAGATAAAACAATTATTTGAAATAAACACACCAGAGCTGGGAGAGATTTTTTGTGCGTTTTGAATATTATTCTCTAGCGGAATTGACAAGCACGTGTTGTGGAGACTATTGATGCTTGCATAAATAAAGCAGGCCGCTTGCCCCTAAGCGTTGCTATGGAATACCTGGCAACCAGTAACAATACCCCTTTAAGAGAAGCCTGCAGGGCAAACATTGACCATGATAATGGTGAGGGTTTGAGAGAGACTCTCCTTGAATCAAAAAAAAAAGAGCCCTATCCACTCACGTATAGCTGTGTGTTCCGGAAATTCTGGGCACAATGCTAGAATTCAATAGAGGGAGGTGCAAATGGGGCATTTTTTATATTTGAATGAGGGAGGTATAGCTAGCTTTCCAGTCCAAAAAGATTTTTTTTTTTTTTTGAAACCTAAGAGCCAAAGGCACAGAAAGTGCTAAGTTTGTAAAAGGAGCTGAAAGGATTCAAAAAGAGGATAAAGAGTAGGAGGAACGCCCCTTGAATTTTTAACAGAGAACCAAAAAGAACCCTAAAAAGCAATTAGTGATGCTGCGTGTAAATGAGGATTTTTTTTTTTAAAGAAAGGGCGTTTAATCCTGTAAAGAAAAAGATGCATGAGTGAAACTGAATTGTAGAAATGTCTTCTAATTGAGTATTCCTAAAAATTTCTTCAAACATTGAAACAGGAAAACTGTACCTATGATTTTAACTAAGTATTTTATGATTTCATTTTTGGATACCTTTTGATTTTCTCATATTATGCAACCTGGATTCTGAAAGAGTAGAAACATGTCAGTGTATGATTTAATTACACATGTCAGTGTATCCCAGATTTCCCAACTAAATCCAATTATCGATTGTAATCGATTATAAGACAGACCCCCCCCCAAAATATTAATTTAGGAAAAAAGAAAAAACCTGAATATAAAACGACCCTATCGGAAAAAAGTTAATTCATGTAAACTATTTTTTCATATTTAATAAAAGCTATGATTGAGAAAAATATATTTTTTGGTTTTTATTTCCTTTTATTTGCCAACCTGCCCCCACCCCAGTTATGCGCATCTGCTCCCAGGCTTGCCACTCCCCAGAAATGCCTTATACCCCCTATATGCTACTCTGCCTCCCTGATATGCCTTATACCCTCCTATATGCCACTCTGCTACATGATATGCCTTAAACCCCCTATATGCTACTCTGCCTAGAAATACCTTATATATGCCACATTCTGAAAAAAACTTATCTTATAATTGAGCAAATTCAGTATTTTTTACATTAGAAACAAGGAATACAACCAACCATGATCACCTTTGTTTCCAAAGTAATATGGGTGGAGCACAGTTTTGATTTAAAAAAAATAACCAAAATGTAATATTATAACTAGGGGAGGGCTGGCACTTTCTGGCCTGAAGACAAGTAAAGCCCATCGGTGCCTTGCCCCCACCCACATATGCCCTGACACGTATATATATATATATATATATATATATATATATATATATATATATATATATATATATATATATATATATATATAATATACACAAACGTATACACTAATGCTAACAAAAAAATTACAGTAACATATGCTTACATATTCGTGCTCACATTAACTCTCACAAACTCCCACACATACTGTGCATGCTCACACACATACATGACAAACACATAACTTTGCGCTACGTCACCCTGCTGAGTTCCTGTCTTCCAGCGCTTTGTAAACATTTTTGGACCGGCCAGGGGCCCCCCGGCTCCTGGTTATTACAACCATTCTATTGTTTTATCCTGACAGAGAAGGACTGCAAGTTTCAGTAATGCTGTTATTAAGCCTGTAGCCAAGGCCCGTTAGCCAAGGCTGGATTAAGGAGCAATTATACAGGAAAGGCCCCTTCTCTGGATTTCCTGTTTTAAGGAATCTCTTTTTTTTCCTCTGCTTTCTATCTCTTGTGGCATTTTTTTTCTTCTGTTCTATTCTTTCCTCCCTCTTTAGCAATTTCTTTTGCAGTATCACTTGCTGACATCTTTTCATCCACTTTCTAACTTCTATTCTGCCCCATCCCACACATACATATCCATACATACATATGCACACAAATACAAAGGAAGATAAACGTATATATGTATGCGCACACACACACACACACTGCATCCTCCACTTCTTTCTTGTCTGTGGCTTTCTCACTGAGTGGTGTATCCTTCTTCACTGAAATTGTGCGGGAGGATGATTGTCAGATCGTGGGACAGGTATGGACCCCTTGGAATGCAGGGGCTTTGGAGTAATTGGTGCAAGGGTCCCTCAGAATTCCAGACCCTGGAGCAATTGCTCTTTGCCCTGCCAATAGCCATAAAACATCAACCACAGAGTACATCCGGCAGCATAACATGAGTAAGATACCAATGCTAGGTTCCACCTTACTAAAATTAAATTTTTAAATAAAACGGAAGAAACGCGTCCAACATTCTCTCGAAAATGCGTTTGCATTATATGAAACAATTTGAAAATTCTGAATAATACATTAGTGTGGTTGTGTTAAAAACAAACCTTAAATATATTAAATATTTTGTTTTCAATAGTTAACATGTTTTTTGTTTTTCCAGGGGGACATTACCTGAACATGAGATCAATGTTAGACATACTTAGAACTGAAGAGCGTGGAAAAAATCTCATTGTGCACCAACAAATTTCCTTCATCTGCAGACCTTGATGTTTCCATTGTTGTCAGTCATGTGATATTCAGGATGACTCTTTTAAGAACATTTTGTACCCTATGTGACCGAGGCTTTTGAAAAATATTGTTTTTTTTTTTTAAACATTTCATGTTTAACTGTAATTTTCTTCTCTCTCATTTAGTGTACACACAGAAATTATATATTGGGTTTTTTTTCAGGACAAGAAGAGTTTTCTTTAGATACCATTATTTTGATCATATTATTTAATTTACTATAATAAAATATGGTAAAAATGTGAACAAAGCACCTTTACTGACTTTTATTTGAAAAATCTTTTACTTATCTAATAAAAAAACCTACTAAATAGATTATAATGTTTGTCCTGTGGCAATAATTACAAAACCATTTTTTCAAACCTTGCTATCCTGTCCCCATGTCCTATTTTGTACATCTTGAAAGCTGACCAATTCAATTTTCCCCCATCAAACCATATAATTTTGAAAACTAGACGACTAGATATTTCAAATGGTGGCATCTTTCAATGCACTAATTCTACCATCGGCCTTTGTCAAATTTTGTGATAGATTGTTTGTTTTTTCTTTGCACACATAAAAATATGTATATACAGCTCCTGGTATATGTAGCTTTCAAACACCCCAATATGTGTTCAGCAACATCTCCCTAGTGCAGTGATACCACACATGCATAGGTTTGTCGGGTTGTTTGGCCACATTTTGACATCTGGTCAGTCTGAGCCCATGTCCTATTCGAGACATCTTTGAACCTGGCCAATTCAATTTACTCCATTTTTTTTAACTAGACCCCCCATGTGTATTTTAAATACTAATATTTTAACTTTTTATTTATTTTTTAGTACTACTGTATTTGCTCGATTATAAGACGACCCCCCAAAATTTTAATATTTATTAATTTAGGGAAAAAAAGAAAAAGCCTGAATATAAAAGACTACCCTATAAGAAAAACGTTTTACTAGTAAATATTAATTCACATGTAAACTATTTTTTCATATTTAATAAAACCTATGATTGAGGAAAATGCCTTTTTGTCTTTATTTCCTTTAATTTGCAAACCTTCCCCCAGTTATGCACATCTACCCCCCAGATATGCCTTATACCCCCTTATATGCCACTCTGCCCCTCAGAAATGCCTTATACTCCCTAAATGCCACTCTGCCTCTCTGATATTCCTTTTAACCCCCTATATGCCAGTCTGCCTCCCTAATATTCCTTTTAACCCCCTACATCCCACTCTGCCTCCCTGATATTATTTTTTGAAAAAATATTTTGTAGTTTCCTGTAACCAAACATTGAGGAAGTAGTAGTGAAGAGATTGACAGAGAAAGGCATGGTACCTGTTCCTTTTAATTAATCATTTTATTAAAATAGGTGTGTTAATGTTGCAAAGGTGTCCTAACACATGTTGAAGAGGTTGTTGCTTGTGCTTGTGCTAAAGGGGGCAATTATAATAATTAGGGTCATCAAGTGACTCTTGGGCAAGGTGAGAAAGTTCAATGTTAAATATGAACCATAAAACAATAAGTTAATGCATTCATTCCAACATATGTATGTAATTTAAGATGGTACTGCAACAGAGGAGCATAGATCTTAATGTGGAAGCTTTTTTGGCGTTTATTTTTACATAAATACAAATGATGAGTGAGCTTGGATTCTTGTGAAGGTTGTGGTTACAGGATAAAAGAATGGACAAATTACATTTTACTAGTGAAGGATATTTAGAAAATATTTCAGTACCACAGACAGCGCATGCTGCTATTTTCACTACAAATAAAGATAGAATCTCCAGCTTAAAGATAAACTAAAAAAACTGGCATACTTATATGCTTTGAATACTTTCAGAGTTGCAAATACTTATTATAGAACCTCATAAAAACAAATTACAGGACTTAAAGGATCTGCTGCTAACATCTTGGTGCCAGATATCACAACACACCTTCAGGGGTCTAGTGGAGTCCATGCCAAGACGGGTCAGGGTTGTTTTGCCGGCTAAAGGGACCTTCACAATATTAGGCAGGTGATCGTAATGTCATGGTTGATTAGTGTGTGTGTATATAGTTAATATATATATAAGCAAAGGTATGTGGACTCTTGACCATCAAACCTTAATCAGCTTATTTGACTTCCCATTCCAAAACCAATGTACATTGATATGGAGTTGGGCCCCACTTTGCGGGTATAACTGTATCCACTCCCCTGGGAAGGCTTTCCACAAGATATTGGAGTTTGTCTGTGGGAATTTATAACCATCCAGCCAATGGAGCATTTGTGAAGTTAGGCACTGATGTTGGACGAGAAGGCTTGGCTTGCAATCGATTTTCCAATTTATTCCAAAGGTATTCATTGGTGGTTAAGGTCAGAGCTCTGCGCCAGCCACTCACGTTCCTCCACATGAAACTCATCAAACCATGTCATTATGGATCTTGCTTTGTACACAGGGTCACAGTCATGCTGAAACAGAAAATGGCCTAATAATGACTAATAATGAAAAAAGAACATTGCTGAGTTGGCCTCTGATCTTTTCATATGTATTTTCTACCTTTGGGAACTTCTTGGGGCTCTATCTGAGGATTTTGGTGAGTCCAGACATGGAATTTGCTCTCTGTGCCAAGAAGCATACAGTGGGGCAAAAAAGTATTTAGTCAGCTACCAATTGTGAGGCCTGTAATTTTCACCATAGGTACACTTCAACTATGAGAGACAGAATGGGGGGAAAGAATACAGGAAATCACATTGTAGGATTTCTAATGAATTCATTGGTAAATTCCCAGGTAAAATAAGTATTTGGTCACCTACAAACAAGCAAGATATCTGTCTCTCACAGACCTGTAACATCTTCTTTAAGAGTCTCCTCTGTCCTCCACTCGTTACCTGTATTAATGGCACCTGTTTGAACTTGAAACAGTCACACTCCAAACCCCACTATGGCCAAGACCAAAGAGCTGTCGAAGGACACCAGAAACAAAATTGTAGACCTGCACCAGGCTGGGAAGACTGAATCTGCAATAGGCAAGCATCTTGGTGTGAAGAAATAAACTGTGGGAGCAATTATTCAAAATGGAAGACATGCAGGACCACTGATAATCTCCCTTGATCTGGGGCTCCACGCAAGATCTCACCCCGTGGTGTCAAAATGATCTCAAGAACGGTGAGCAAAAATCCCAGAACCACACGGGGGGAGCTAGTGAATGACCTGCAGAGAGCTGGGGCCAAAGTAACAAAGGCTACTATCAGTAACACACAACCCAGCCAGGGACTCAAATCATGCAGTACCAGACGTGTCCCCCTGCTTAAGCCAGTACATGTCCAGGCCCGTCTTAAGTTTGCTAGAGAGCATTTGGATGATCCTGAAGAGGATTGGGCGAATGTCATATGGTCAGATGAAACCAAGGTAGAACTTTTTGGTAGAAACTCAACTTGTCGTGTTTGGAGGAGAAAGAATGCTGAGTTGCATCCAAAGAGCACCATACCTACGGTGAAGCATGGGGGTGGAAACATCATGCTTTGGGGCTGTTTTTCTGCAAAGGGACCAGGACGACTGATCCGTGTAAAGGAAAGAATGAATGGGGCCATTTATCGTGAGATTTTGAGTGAAAACCTCCTTCCATCAGCAAGGGCATTGAAGATGAAACGTGGCTCGGTCTTTCAGCATGACAATGATCCCAAACACACCACCCGGGCAACGAAGGAGTGGCTCCGTAAGAAGCATTTCAAGGTCCTGGAGTGGCCTAGCCAGTCTCCAGATCTCAACTCCATAGAAAACCTTTGGAGGGAGTTGAAAGTCCGTCTTGCCCAGCGACAGCCCCAAAACATCACTGCTCTAGAGGAGATCTGCATGGAGGAATGGTCCAAAATACCAGCAACAGTGTGTGAAAACCTTGTGAAGACTTACAGAAAATGTTTGACCTCTGTCATTGCCAACAAAGGGTATATAACAAAGTATTGATATGAACTTTTGTTATTGACCAAATACTTATTTTCCACCATAATTTGTAAATAAATTCTTTAAAAATCAGACAATGTGATTTATGGACTTTGTTGTCTCATTCTGTCTCTCATAGTTGAAGTGTACCTATGGTGAAAATTACAGGCCTCTCTCATCTTTGTAAGTGGGAGAACTTGCACAATTGGTGGCTGACTAAATACTTTTTTGCCCCACTGTACCTTCCACACCTCAATCATTAATCACGTGAGTTGTTGGTTTCCTTGTGCAGAGGAAATTTGCCACACATTTTAGTTCTAGGCAGTCCTTATAGGCAACGTTAGTTGATTATGCTAGTGGTGATGTTTACATTATAATGACACGTGAGTTTAAATTTGAAAGTCTTCCAAGTCAGGATTTATTGTAGGGTAAGCCACTGAAGTTTGCCATTCTCAACCTCATTTGTATGCCAGGAAGCAATATTGGTACCTTCTCAGGCACAGATCTCCTCTATGTAGGTTGCAAAGATGCTATGACACTTGAGTGGCAATAGCACCACCGACAAACTCTTTTATTCAACTCTTATTTTGTCATTTCTACATACTAGATGTCTAACTGGGAAAGTTAGCTTAAAGAGAAAAAATGTGTTGAGCCTGTTATGTCAAATTATTTTTTGTAAATCAAATCCCTACCTACAATCTACTCATAATTAAAAGAAAAGCTGTTTGGATCTCAATATTGTATTGTGAAAAGAATTCCTAATCATAATTAGTTTAGAAACTGCCCAGTAATATGAAAAAATAAGGGCCTTTGTTCATTAATGAATCTGCATTTCCATGTGACTCTTCAATGGACATTCTGAATGGATCATGATATCTGATTAAGACAGCCATCCCTTTTGGGTAACAGAAAAAAAACAATTATCTTTTCATAAGAACGGGACATTTATGTTTCACCCAAGCTTCTTTGCCACTGTTTAGTAGAGTTCATTCGGCCTGTGGAGAGGCTGTTTATTAAAGTCACAAACCTGTTTAGCTCTGAGATTGTAACATGACACGGTTTTTCATATGCAGATATATTGATATTGCTCTGAGTTTTGAGTATGTTATTCACAAAAGCCATATACAACCATAGGCATATGCTTATTTTGAATCAAGATAAAACCATGGACCAAGTAAGGTTTGTGTCTTTAGTTTACAATAGAAAAAAAACCCAGAAAGACTAGATGGGCCAAATGTTTTTTTTATATATTTATATGTATTTATATATAAAATCAGGTAGCATTTTCAGGTGTTCTGGAATCTACTCTGCTCTCAGAACAAATAATAAAATAGAGGTCTCTGTGGACTATCCCCTTATACCTCTTTAAAAGGCACAATCTCTTTTTATTCTTCCGAATGTGTGTTGGGTATACTTGTTTTACAACCCTAAGGACTGTTGCTTGTACCTAAGGTAAAATTGACCCTGAAATCACATTACTCAGCTTTCAAATGACCCAAGAAAGTAAAAGACGTATTTAGCATTACTAATTAGTTTTTCAGTTTTCTTTATAGTCTCTTGACTTTGATATTAAGGCAGGTGCAATGTAGTATTGGTAAAATGGCCAGTCTAAAACTCCAATACCTAGTGTTGAATAGTCAGCTGAGAGATAACACAGTCTCCAGGTAAACTTGTTTTAATTACTTGGCATTCTTTTAAATGGCTACAATAATCATTGCCATATTGCAACTTTTTTATGAATTTGACAGTTATTTCTTTTTTAACTCTGGTCTCATCTAGTAATTTTTCTAGCATGAGTAACCACTATAAGGTTATAGAGACACGTTAAACGTATGTCTTTATGAATATTTTGTAAATAATTTAAATATGTAATGAGTGGGATCTGTTTTATATGTAAATGGTATTTGCTGCTGTACAATGGTCCATGTAAGCAAGAATGTAAGATATGGGCTTGTCTGCTAGATCTAGCCTAGAAATAAGCATTAGTAAAAGACAAGCATGGCAGGGGTAGACCTGTTAATTCACTATTCATGGTGCAGGGTTTATTTAGCTTGGTTTGTAATCTATAAAGTTCGATATCGATAAGTGTATGAAAACATAATATTGCCTCTATATACACTACCGTTCACTGTGTTAGAATGGCACGTTGTGTTTGCTAATCCAGTTTACGTTTTTTTTAAAAAAAATGATTATAAAATAATTTTGCAGTTATGTCACATAGTTAGAAATGTCCTTGTTTTCCATGAAAACTGGTAAGTGACCCATACGTTTAAATGGACCACACACAGTACAATTTTGAGCACAAGTTAATAAAAAAAAGACAGAAAATCAAATAATGCAATATCTGTGCTATGAATGTTTTCTTCTTCAATTCAGGCCCTTTAATGTATTGTGTATTATAGAAGAGTCCTCCCTTAAATATTTTTCGTGCTAATTTTTACAAATGCATTCTGCAGGATCCCCTCATATGCCCCCTCCCAACACCTAGACCTGCTGGAAATGTGTAAGGCTGAACACATCTCGTGCTGCCTGCACCCATGTGGAATACCCCCCACCAGTCAAGTCTAGCATTTCCACTTATTTCAATTAGACCCTTTCCCTGCTAATGATTAGCGTCTTTAAATGAGACAACTGAGGAGGGTTTGTGCTGTAGCTCTAGAGCTGCAGCTTCTCCTTAAAGTATATTTTTTATAGGTTAAAGAATACATAAGTACTTTCTGTAATAGCATTACTTGTTGGCAATGCTGCATAGGGCACTAAACTGTCCATCTGTGATACAAAAGCAGGCACTGATAGATTATTGTAGAAACTGTACACGTGTCTTAAAACTATGTGTTTTAGAAGAAAGAAAAAAAATGACATAGCTACTAAGGTTTAAATTTTAACATGCTGGTGTGCGCAATTAACATTTTCCTGAGTGGAACTGCACCTTTATTTATGATCTCAGCTTCATTTAATAGCCGCACTATTGCCAGTAACCAAATAACCAAATACAATGTTTCACAGATTTATTTTTCAGAGACTGCTGTCTCATCAATTTCAAAATAGAAAGTAAGCCATATATTTTAGCACTAAACGTTGTTTACAAAAGCAGAAGATACGTTTTATTTCCATGTGATTTGATAGAGATGTTAATTATTCATTCCCTTAACATTCCATTTTTTTTTAAAATATATCATTAATTTTTCACACTTGGTAAAAGTAATAAAAAATTAAATGTAAGACAGTAGCAACAGTAAAGTATTTTTAAATATATCAAATATTTCAGATTGTTCTGGAGTCATCCAAGGGGTTGGATATTACAGAGTTATGTATAAGGACAAATAGTGGTAAATATGTAAGGAAATCCAGAATGTCAAGTTTCTTGATGTGTCTTAGTTGCAACTGAGCAGCTTCTTCGTGTTCTTGGCTAATTCCACCAGCCTTCAACTCAACCAGCAGCTGACCCACATTGATAATTTTGCTTTCCTCATCAATATTGCAAAGAAAGAGTTGCTAAAAAATATAAGACAACAATATTTTTAGTTTTTAAAAAAAATCAACTGTTTAACTGCCACAAGCATAGATAAAATGTTTTCTGTATCCAAAGGCTCTCATTTCTTTATTCCAATACATAAAGATACATATGGTACCTCCAAACGATACTCCTCCCATACCACTGAGCATCCCCTCATTGGAATTTACCACTTGCCCTCTTGACCTCATTACCACCCATCTACTTCCTCTTTTGTTGTCTAAATAATCCTTTTTCTGCTAGCGTGTTCCCAAATCCATTCACGCATTCAAAAAATATTTTCCTCACTCTACCTGTCTTGTTAATTATTGTCCATAGTCTATCGCCTTATTCTTCCATCTTGGAAGAGCTTGCATTGCACTCTACTTACTACAGTGCATCTTAATTATCTTTTCAACCTTTTTTTCTTGATGCATGGAAACAGCACTAACAAAGCTGGTAAGTAGTAAGCACTGGGATATCTACTTAGTACTTGTACTGCTTTGTCTACTAAACTGAAGCCTATCACAAGCAAAGCTCGCCTCTGCAATAAAAACACAACCTTTAGTTACTCATGGAGAGGAGTAATTTAAAAAATCCCCTTTGCCATACACTATATAAAGGGTCTGATAATGAATTATGAAAACATCTTAGCAGTTGTAGCTGAAACTTTTTACCTTAGAAAGTTTTTTTGTGTTTTTTAGTTAAATATTTTGTGATAGATTTAAGGACACAAGGCACTTGGAAACACATCTACTTTCATTCTTTACAATATACAATATTTGATCTATTCATATATTATTGGTAGCAGTAATTGATTTACATAGCACCATCATATTCTGCAGCGCTGTGCAATGGGTAAACAAAACATAGCGATCAGTACATCATATAGCAATTTGTAGTTTGGACAGCTTACTACTTGGGGTCTATTACACAAGAAGAGAAAAGGCAAATGTTTGGGTTGGACCAGCCACACAACGGTATCATAGTGTAATTATTGTTTAAATAAATAATATTACTTGGCATATGTACAGACTGACAGAAGAGTAGATGGCCCGATGTAAGATACCCAAAAATAAAAGTGATAGAAAATGTGAGGAAGTGGTAAGGGGAAGGAAGGGATTTAACCCATCAAAGGTCTTAAGGAATTTGTTGAATGACTGGAAACAATAGGATTCTAATCAGCCGGAGTTGGGCATTCCAACTGATTAGGGCAGCCCTGGACAAGTCTTGAATAGATTGTAAGGGGTGAAGATGGGTATTAGGGAGACCAGCTAAGACTATGTTGCAATAGTATAGACTGGAGATGAGTACAAAAGCTTCGGTTGCTTCTTTTGTTAGCAAAGGTTAGATACAAGCAATATTTTGAAGATGTAGGTAAGTTTTTGGAAACAGAATCAATGTGAGGGGTGAATGTTAGGTCAGAGTTAATTGTGACATTGAGATATGAGTGCGTTTGGATGATATATGTATCGATATATGAGATTGACTGTGATAAAAAGTTCATCCATTGTGAAACAGAGGTGAGACAATTAATGGTAGGAAGGGAGATTCACGAAAAATGGTATATCTGAGAGTCTTGAGCATTTTGGTGGTAATAATAAGCCAAAGGGTGAAAGATTGGAAGGCATGCTAGAACTGAGATTTGGGGTATACCAACTGTAAAAACGAAGCAAAGAGAATGAGTAAACAGTACCAGATCAAGGGGCAAATGGCTAGGAATTAAGAAAGAAGAATAGCAAAAAAAAATACTAGCGAACTGAAGGTAGCAAAGAGGTATTTTGGATGCTAAGACAATAAGGAGATAATAGAGGAGAAGTAGGTTTGGGTGGCAAATAATAAGTCTGAATAGTAAGAGCATAGCATGAAGTACAACACCAATCAAGGCTTCCTCCAGTTGCGTTCAGCAGTTTGGGAGTAACACTGAAGAGTTAGTGTTTTGTACTAGGATTGGAAATGCGAATGTCAGGAACAGTAGGTTGTGGCTAGTGTTTTGGGAGCTGATGGAAGGGTGGAGTTGTAGTCAGAGATATCTTTATTCAGGGATGAGCTGTTTAAGATGGGAGACAGGAACCGTAGTCCATAGGGGTGTTGAAGTTACAAATGATAACATCAGGAGACATCAGAAGAGAGGATATGCAAAAAATTATATACATACATATCTACATACCTTATCATTTACATACATAGAAAGGAACAAGAGGGGCAGAGAATAGAGAGAGTGAAAAGCTGGAAAGAGTGGGAAGAACAAGCGTGGTGAGAAATTAAAGATGGAGGGAGAGACAAGAAAAATAGAAAAAAGTCCAAATTAGTTTAATAATGGGTGCATATGCTATATATAAATGTGTGTTTTATAACAATCATTTTGGTACATCATTTACATTTTTTAAGATAACCTAAATTAAATATCAGAATCCATCTTTGTCTTTTTAGTATGCTCAGTGAGAATTTGTTTAACAAAAGCACATTAAAGAATCAATCCTGGAAAGTATAATCCTTTATAAAGAGAGCTGATTTGATGTGTATGCATTTATATCCTAATACCCGTGTCTATTCTAATAAAGCTTGGGCCTAATTGTGTGCGTTCAGTTGGTAATATAAGAATACTACTCATTTAAAGAGGCCTTTCATTTGGCTGTGTGGTTAAAACTAATAGCCGTTCAGCTTCCATTCTTCTACTTTTCCCCCCTCATTTTCTTTTTTTGTGTTTGCACCTGTTTGGGGCACTTTCATACACAAGCTAAAAATGACGGGTAATCTTCTGGCATTAACCTTGGTGTGTGATAATATGCCGGTTGGTGTGAAGAATAATTACCAAGAGACTATGATCAGATCAACTGAGAGCTGAACATTCTCATTCTGCTTAATGCTCAAGTCTCACATTGTTCAGCCTAAAGAAAGAACTTACAAGACATTTCTTTGTATTTTTAGACATTTGTTGCTCAGGTCTTTTTTTTTCCCCAGATCGTATAATCTTAGGTAGTCATAACAATCATAATATTTCCTGGTGAAAAGTTTGTTACGTGAGATTGAACATTATAAAAAAGGAAATATTACATAAAATTATAAAAAAAAAACAAAAAAAAAAACACACAAAATGTTAAATCTGTACATTCTAAGAAAAAGTGATAATTTGTCCTGATTCACAAATTATAATAATAAAATAAATATAATAAAAAATAATTCTGGAGCATATGCAGTACTAAATTTTACATATGTATATACAGAGTGTCCTCCTTTTTGGTAACCAGATGTTAAAAGCAATCATGCCTGAATGCAGCGCTTGAAATCTCTTTCAGATCAATAATACAGGATTCAGAATTCGGTAGCTAAACTGTCTTTTTTTGTCCACCCTGTCTCCTACACTTAGAAACGACCCATAGGGCAGCATCCACAGTTGGTTACTTAATTAGTATGGAATCAAAAGCAAACACAGGCAATCTAAAAATCAAAGCCTCTTTTCCCACTACACTTCTCTATTCCTTACCATCATCTTTAATATGGGGCAATAAGTATTAAATAGTGGCTGCATTATTTAGGATTGTGTGATGAAAATCATGAAATACGGTTACTTAAAAAATTAGTTTACAAAAAAATACATCTATACTTGATGTCTGTGGTATTGATTAATGAAAAACCTCCCTGCAATTCTTTTCTCTGCCAGTAAATATAGATTCAGATTAATGCATTATATCGAATGTGCGTCTATCTTAAAGGTGCACCACATATTCTGGTGAGTGAACATCTGAAGCTCAACACAACAATATATATATATATATCTAGTACTGTTAAATGTCAAAACAAATCTTCACTTGCATTAGTTTTAAAGCCCCAAAGAGTCAAAATACCCACAAAATTGTTTCAAATGTAATAAAATTGCAGGAAAAAATGTTTTCATGTATGCTGTTGGAGTATAGAACACATTTAGTAAAAAATTATAAATATTTTTAATATATTTGCATGACTGCATGCTAATATGGTTCCAATACAAATTGTTAAATACTTTAAAAGAAATTTAAGGGAAAAGTAATTATTATAATTTGATTTTTCTAGCTCTAAAATTCTTACTACACTTTGAATAGTGTATGAATAAATTCAAAATGTCAGGAGTTATGATAACTAAAGTAAAATATTGGTGAAATAAATATTATGAATATTAAATTATTATCTGTAAAATTGTCCATGAAATGTTCATAATCCACTGGTTCCAGGATATTGAATCAATCAACAGTAAATATCAGCATTCAGTAACATAAAAAAAGAAAATTATAGCTGAAAATTATAGCACATTCAGTTCATTCTGCAAACTACATTTCTTTCCATTGAGTTATCATTCCACCTTCTTAAATGGTAATGATCAAATCCTTGACAATAAGACACACCTGTCAGCATTTCTAAGATCTTTTACAGATAAGGAACCATGCCGACATATTGTAGCAGAAATGGATAAGAAGACCCCTGTTTAGCTGATCCATCAAAAATGTATAATCTGGAAAAGCAAGACTGAAAAGAAGAGGAAATTCACATTTATTTATAGAGCAGCAAAACACACAGTGCTGTTTACTGACACTTTTATCTATTTCTTTTATAGCACCTTGGATAAAGGGACTTTACAAAGTCAAATCTAGACAAATATGGTAAATACTAGAGGCTTGCTCATAAGCTTACAATCTAGAGAGAGAGAGAATATAGTAGAGAGAAAACACAAGGAATGGAGGAGAGGGAGTGGAAGCTGTGGCACAGGTGTGCACGTGTCACAGCTAGATAAATGGTAATGATGGATGATAATAGTATAATTGTTAGCTAAACAGCTTCCATGATTATTTGAAGAGATCATTCTGTGATATAATGGTCAGTGAGATGCTTTTGGAGAGACGGCAGATTTTGTTCACTTGATGATAGTGACCTTCATTTGTCAAACTATCTATATATATCCATCTATAGCTATATAGATGCATTAAGACCAAGGGATTATTCCAGCAACATGCCCCCGTCATAAAGCAGCTCAAAGCATATTTGTAAGACAACATGCCCAATATGTGCTATCCTGGCTCATCTAATACACGTAAACAGAAAGGAAATAAAAACACATGGAGGGGACACGGAAAGGATTTAGTTAATGGGTAGAATCTCCCTAAAACCTTAGGCACTGTAGATTTCATGATGGCTATATGTGGAACTGCTAGTAAAATTTAGTAATAGACAGTGGTCTGAAATGTTTACATAGGAGCAGTCACCTGCCCCCTTTACCAACCCAACGGTTTAGGTTTTTAAACGTGGAGTATAATGTGATAACTACTGGATTATTACACTGTTAGTGTGCCTTGATGACTGGTCGGGAACATCTATGACGTATATCAGAGGAGAAAACTGAGATTGAATTATGTTTAAGGAAGACTTGATATTCTATGGAGCATTACTTTCTGTATGTATATTAGCACAAAAGAGCATCACTGAAACTTGGGTAATGGAATTATTAAGGGCTGTAGAGACATGGAACCAGGGAATCTTTCTCTGATTCCATTAAATAAGCCAGAAGCAGCTCCATTAAATGAATGCTATATAATTAAGCCATTGTTTTATCTATATGCCAATTAGATATCAAATTTAATTATTTGGATTTGGCTACAAATTCAATTAAACAATTGAAAAAAGATACCAGGCTTAGTTACTGCAAAGACATCCTATTACTGAAAAGTATTCTTTACTTATGATGGTAAAAGACAAATTCGCATGAGTCATTTGGAGAATGGTGTTCTTACTGCTCAATAGTCAAAAGACTGAAAGGGAAGTATGTATTATGTGCAGATAATTAATGTATTCATAAAAATATTTCTAGTGTCAGTGGGCTTTAGGCAGATGAGCCCCAAATGCAAATATTTATCACCACTCATATTAAATAAGCCCCCTCTCTCTGCATTCCCACACCTCATCATTCCCCCAATATCCCATCTTTGTCATGCTTTGTTCCATGTTTTCCATTCAAGTTTCCAACATTCCCAATTATTCATTGTCCCATACTTCTTTAGGTAATTTATCCCCACGTCCTTCAACCCTATATTTAATCACTATCCCTATCCCCCCTTATTCCCACCTCCACCATTATAATTAACTCCCTATGTAGCCCCCAACACTATTCAACTTGTAAATCATTGATCTAGAATTTCCTGTCCCATGGCATAGCTGCTACCCTTAGCTCAGTACAAAGCTTTTATATAAGCTGTCAGCCTGATGAATTTGTTACTTAATGAATTGTGCTAAACACAAGCGTATATACTCACAATATAGTTATCTGCTTCTACAAAATTATTTCCCCTTCCATAGTTAATGAAAAAATGTGGGGAGCTCTAGGTGTTTTCTTTCTTTCATAAAATACAGAGCAGTAACTTTGTCCCATAACTGCCTTGATAAAAATTGTACAAAGTGCATTAGTGATAGTGTGCTTTTGTAGTTTTACAACTCTGATTTGTGGTTCTGCATTTCTTTTTTTTATTTGATTTGAGAAAAAAAGGTATAACCTTTTAAAAACTATAATTGAGCTTTTTCATGAACATTGAAGTTATTTATATATATATATATATATATATATATATATAATATATATATAAATATATATATATATATATATATATATATATATATCAATATAAAATCAATATTTGATTAAAGTATAACATACACCTGATTACAATAAAAACTTTTGAACACAAAAGTGTGTGTGTGATGGGGGGGGTCTAACTCCGAGTAGTTGCAGTGTTAGGAATATAAGGTGCAGATAAATTTAAGAATTTGTTTTCTGTCAAAAAATGAGGCTTTTTTTTAATCATCCAGGAAATACAGTAATTCTAGTTAAGATGTGTTGCAGTAACGTAAAAAGTTAACAGATATAGGAAAGTAAAGATTTTGAGACAGGGCCTCAAATTTAATTTGAACAATTAAATTTGCCTTTCCAAAACTCCCCAAGGAAATCAGTTTAAATGCCGGCTTTGTCTCCTCTTGTCATCCCCACTCCCTTCCCCCTACAAAGTACACAGGCACACACACACACAAAAAGCTTTTGAGGATGGCCAAGCATATTCCTCTGGATGACATGCAGCATGAATCCTAGACAAAAACCATACCCCGGTAAACAACATGCATTGTATGAGGCAGGAATGCTGGCTGTTCACTCAACTTCATGGCATGGGTTTGTCACAGCAAGTAGTACTGTACTTTTCTTTACCACTTGACCTGAATGAACAAAAATAGCTTTCATCTATATTGTTACATGTTGTATACATCATGTGTTGTGAAATTTAAAATTTGAGAGTTTGTATCCTTTGGTAACCATGAATCGCTTAAAATGACATATATATTGAGACCAGAGACAGAATCACAAAAAATCCAATAAAAGAGACTTGTGGTTTTACTTTTGCAGGCTTAGTATAGTCCATTGCCTATAAAGGAGATCTGATTTGTTTGCTCATATCAAGGTGCAGTGAATTCAGTGCCTAGTATGAAATCACTAAAAAAAAGTGCTTAACAATTGCATTTACAATTAAGAGATCATAGTAAAAACCATCTTAGCCCAAAAATAGTAAAGAACAGCTGGGTCTGATTAACTGATGTGGTGTTGAAAACACTGGGTTTGGAGAAAAATGGCTGCTAGTTTCATCTATCAGTTTAAAATCAGCTGTGCAGCTGCTCACATGCTTATTCAAGTAATTCAAAACTCATGTTATTAAATGTATCACTGAAAACATATACAAAGCTGCACAACTGGGACAATATGTCTGTGTTTGAACCTTCCACAAGGCTCATAATATGATTTAGAAGGAGAAGCTAGCAAGAGAGACAGAAGACGACTCTGAAGGTAGTGAGATTATGGAAGGAGACTTGTGTGTGTGCTCTGATTTAACAAACGTTTTACACACATCACTTACACCAAATCTAACATTGATTACTTTTACACAACACTTTCATTTCTTACATTGTGACTGACAGATTGTGAGGGTAGACTTTTGGGACTGAGATTGATTGAGTAAGAGTCTGACTGACAGTGGAGGGATTTTCGGAATGTGTTAGCCATGAGTTTAGGTCATGGAAGACAAAGGAGAGGGGTAGCCAGGGAGGCCCTGGGGAAAGGAGTCAAGGACTCTAGCTATACCAAGCACACAAGAGGCAAACAGTAGAAATTCCAGTGGGACCGAGGGAGCTCCCACACAGTCCCAGTTAAAGCAGGTAAGACTCTTTGGCATGTGGCATCCCCACAGTCTCAACCTGTGTCATTACAGCACATTGGGGAGCAGGAGCAAGATTCAGCTAAGGACAGGCTAAAAGGCTCACCATCACTGAACACATACTCAACTGTAAACGTGTCCTCTTCAGGGTAGAAAAAGTTTAAAGTGCAACAGCCTGCATTACAGCTTGTAAAGTTTGCAGTTGAAAATGTTAAAAAATTATTAACAAGAGGTGGGCAGAGCGATATAGAGTAGAGAAGAACATGATGGTGGAGCATGCCATCAGCCACAGGTTCAGGACCCCCAACCAACATTAAGTTCAATGACTTCATGGGATGGAATGCTTCAGGAGAAGTTGGGTTTCTATCTATGGGCAGTAGTGGTTGAGGGTTTGGACACTGTTGATGTATGTAACCTACCTACTTAGAAGTAGTGAAGAGCGGCTGCCCTTCATTGGCTTGATGCCAGACGAGCCCCCTGCTGTCGACCAATAGATTTGCTCTTACAGACCTTTAAATCTTGGAGCGATACTACCGATTCCCATATTAAGTTCATTAACCCTTGCTATACTAAGGAAAACTTAGGCTAGAAAGACAGCAGAAAACAAAGAGAAAGACGAATACGAAGAACGCGTACGAATATTCACATGAACAGGCGAATATTCATAGAATCTGAAGATTTTTTTTTCTGAAGACGAACAACAAAGCCTGCGCCAGCACCCAAGTCTACTGAATATGGGGAAATATTAAGAACTAGGTACATGTAAAAACTTGACACCTACACACAGATCTGCCCGTGTCCACTGTAAGTGCTACTATTGTGAAGTGGACAGGGGAGTACCTAGAGTATTAGGCACCTGGGGCGAATCCTGTATGTGGCACCCCCACACGTACATTTTAAAGTAGCATAATTTCTATCATTATATACTGGTGCAGACATTGATGGTGGTACAGCATATAATTATTATATACTGCCATACATCGTGATATGGTATATAGTGATAGGCGTTAAGCTGTACAACTGTCAACTGCTGTAAATTGTAAGCTTGCAAGTGCAGGGCCCTCTTCTCCAATTGTGTTGGTTTGTTTTTGATTTTTTATTTGACCGACTGAATTTAACAGCTATGGAATCTGCTGGCACTATAAACATTCATATAATGTAATGTCTGGCTAAGTATAAAGTGATGGTACTGACTTCATACTGAGTCAGACACTGATGGTAGTACAGCATATCTCCCATCACTATACACTGAACAAGACATTGACAATAGTACAGTATAACTCCCATTACTCTCACACACTAATGCTTTCTCACTCTTCCTCCCTTTCTCCCTCCTTTTCTCTCTCACTCTCTCTCTGAATTTCTTCATACCTTTCCTCTGTCACTGTCACTTCTCCACCTCTTCGTTCTTCCTCTTGGCTCTTCTTATTTGGTGTCATTCCAGTGCGGTGGGCGCAGCTTCAGTGTTGTGTGCCGGGATCTGACATCAAATCCCGACGCACAACATCAGTTGTCTCACGCATCGTAAAGGAGCGGGATCGGAGGTCTGTAGTAACAGACCTCCCGCTCCCTTGACTGATTTTAAGGCTGTTAAAGGGAGATCTTTAACCTCCCCAGCCACGACTGCTCCTCTAGAGGCGGACATTATAGTCTGTCTCCGAAGACGTGCATAACCGATGCTGGCCTGGCAGCACGCCCCGTCATGAGTGGCACCAGGGGCATACCGCCCCCTAGGTTCGCTACTGGTAGAAAGAGTTCCAGCTTCTTCGTGTGGAAAAAAATCTTCGTATTCCACAAATATTCACCCGTTGCTGTGTTCGGTTTGGGCGAATATTCCTGTACATTCTTAGTGTTCCTTTTTTTTCTTCGTTTTTTTAAGGGGTTAATATGGGGTTAACGCAGTACACACTACGCACCAGGTTTGGCGCCAGGAGTTTAAAGGTCCGTACGAGCAACTCTATTGGTCGCCAGCAGGGGCTTCCTCTGCTATCAACCAGTGAAGTGCACCTGTATATATATGTGTCTGTTTGCCTGGTGCATGGTTGCTCCGATTTGGAAGATCACTATATCTCCCTTGTAGCTGACCAGTTAAGCTATATAGGTCTGTGCCTAGCTAATACAACTTTTATAGCATTAACCATACTATTTATCATTTACCAGCAGCGACGTAAGTCGTTAGGGGCAGTCGACAAGGGCAGCCCCGAAATCAAATACACATCTGCTTATGTATGTATATATATATATGTTTAGCTACAGTACAAAAAAGTTGAAGAAAATTCCTACCTTAGCTTTGTACATTTTCAGTTCCAAGGCCTTAAAGTCCATATGGTCAATTAATGATCTCATGAAGGAGCTGGAAAAAAAATGGTGTCTTTTTTTTAACCATATATTTTTTTCCAATGTGCTGAAGAAAAGTAAATACACGTTGACAGAAGTTGTTCCATAATATGCAGACTGTTAAATTATGTTGGTATATTATCAGTATGACTTTTTTAAACATATTGTATGATTATAAACATGCATCAACAGAAAGAATAATGTAACATGGATATAACCAAAATAATAAGTTGGCCCCATTCTCTCTTAAAGAATCAGGGGATATATGGGTGCCTTTTGCATCCAAATTTTGTGGCAATGTCTCCAATGCCGCCAGATTTTAAATATTTTTCACCTTACTTAAGACCATTTAGAGTCCATTTAAACAAATCTGATAGGACATTAAACACTTAATAACAATCTGATGTGAGGACTGTCCCACCAAAAATCACTTTGCCCACAATACCTAATGCAAATATCAGTAGAGGGATGCAATCATTTGCCAGCTTCTTGCTAGCTTCTCAGAGGTATCATTCCACCTCAGGGGGACTTACAGGACATACTCTGTCAGAGTTCTACTAAAAGGAATCTTGTGTGCAGCAATAATAATTTTACCCTGTGCTGATTTCACATGCATTACCTCACACTTTCTACTGTTGGGCCCTGCTCTACACACCAGGCCTATGACAAGAAAGAAAGGTAGGCACAAAGGGGTGATGAGGACAGGGAGATGAACATGATATATTTGGCCCAAGAAGGTCAACAGTTAGAGGGTAGTATGGACACTGAGGTGGGGACGAAGGCAGATGGGTATGGAAATTGAGGTGGGGTAGGAGATGGACACTTAAGTTTGATCAACTTAATCATTGGCTCACTTGAGTTTATTCAGACACTGAAAGTAGATTTCATATACACGGAAAGGTAGAATGCAGCACAGAACACAAATATTGACACCTTCACCAAGTATATACATACTTACGTCACGTGTACAGTTAGCAATATTAAAAACATAAATTGAACATCGACCTTGACCATGAAGGGCTTGGAGATGTTGGGATACATTAAGACAGGTGGGAGGCAAAAGACCTCTTGAGCGTAATAGAGGCTTGGACTGCTTCTTCAGACTAATGCTTACAGTCATGGCAGTGGGGCTACAGATCTGGAGAGGTTCTTTATGAATTTTCTATAATAATTAGCAAAACCCAAGAAACTACTCGACTGGACTGCGTAGCAGGTTGTTTTTGGATAAGTGCATGCTGCATAGGGACCTTGCTCCGGCTAGCAGCAGCCTGCCTGCAGTTATCGTGCCAGTGGCGTGACAACTCGTCTTGACTGACAGATTGTATTACCTTTAGTGTAAAAACCCCAAGATGTCTAACTGAACTTTAAAATCATGGTGCCTTTTGCTGTCTGAATACTTTTTTAAAACGTGTAAGATTTTAGTACCAATTTGCTTTCTCTAAATAGTCTTCTTTCTTACGGAAATCATCGAGGGTAAAGATTGAGATAATCATGCTGAGCTTGCATTTGTGTCAGCAATACGGCTATCGAATTTAAAGTGTAACTTTTACTTTTTAAAAACAGTTCTAGTTTCCGCATAATATAATGTTTTCAGCCAGCTGCATACTAGCCATTTACATGTATTGAAGCTCTGTTATCTTAGCCCAATCTACTAGGCAAACACCCTGACTCCTTATCATATTGCTTGCGGTAAATAATACAATAAGTCTTTATCACCCAGCCGGACACTTTGACTAATAAAAGTCTATGGAGGAATAGACTTCATTAGCATTGTCATAAAGTATCAGCTCAGTGTGGCGTCTGAGTAGGAAAAGTCACCCAAAATAACATACGACTGACAGCAATGGCAGCCTCCAGGTCTGCAAATAAAGGAAGCTTATTGGAACAAATTGGAACAAAATGAGATGAAACCAAGTTTTGTGACATGCTAATCTGCATTACTGAACACAGCACTGTGTTTTATAACCACATATTTTGTCCATGGGATTTTTCCACCAAAGGTAGAAAGTCCTTGTTAATGTAGAATGTGGCAAATTTTCCAATACAAAAACTCACTACGATCCCACTCCACTATTGTTAATTTTCAGCCACACATTTTTGACAAGCCTTGCTAAATTAATGCAGTTAATTTTTTCATAGGATGTGCCTTTGATGTAAATATACTTCTAAGATCAACAAATGTAACTTTTACATCATGCTAGCTATACAAGATTACTTTCTGTTTATGTCTGTATGCTGCCTATGACTATAATAACAATTACTGTTACACACGGGCTATACACACCTACAACGGTACATACATTTACACATAGTGAAGTATTTCATTTTTTGGACAGTCTTAGTTTTAAAATACTCATTGCAGTCTCCGTTTACTTGTGATTACTTTATCAGTCCAGATGCATAATAGTACAAGTAAAAAACACAGACCACTGTCTGTGACAAGAATGAAACCTACTGATTAACTGCTTCCTTTATTTTCTATTTAGCGCTGATGGCAGCCTTGATAAGGATGTTCTTTGCTGTCTGCTCTGTACAATAGAAAGGGTATTTTTTCCAAACATACAAAACAGGGTTTTTTTATTAGGAGCCTAAAATAATTTGACAATATTTATCATATTGGGTACATCTGCTTTTTATGGTTGCCACAGAAGAGACAGCATATAGGATATAGATATTTAATGTCTTTGTTTTGGAAAAAGTATATTACTATTACTAATTAGAATTTTTTTTACACCTTATACAGAAGAGGTGAGTTTATTTGTTTCAATTCTAGATAATGTCACTCAAATGGCCACTACTGAAATTCAGAGATTATATATATATATATATATATATATATATATATATATATTTGTGTTGTTGTTATTCACACTACTGAATAAATCAAAGAATGTGATCCTCTAAGCGAGCATGAAGCACTGACCTTAATGGGTGTTAGTTAAAGTGCAAGCATCAATAATGTACCTATTTCCCGCAATGTGCTCTCAGGTCAAGGTTTAACAATATCAGACACTGAAAACACAGCAGAGACTTCTTGTTGCATCAAGACACATTAGAATACAATACACATAGTCTGCAATGTAGGTAATTCTAATGTTCTTCTTACCTCATTTGTTTTCTATCGAAGCCTGAGGTGCTAGCGCTTATTTATTCATGTTAAGAAGTGGGAAGGACAACCAAAAAGTGTTTCCTTAAGACGCAAATGCACCTCAAGAGTGCTATGAGTGAGACCACTAAACTCTTCATGACAGGGACTAAAAGGCACCACCGCCTCTCCTACCAGTGGATCTGTCTCCACTGTAGCATTTTCATAATTTAAGAAATAACTAAATGTCTGTTTTGGTTGAAAATAACATCACGCAAAAATACAAAAAATATAAATCTTATAGCATAAGAAATATATTTAAGATGCATATTATTGTAAACATTTCCCATTATAGGGAAAGAAGGAAAAACAGGATGAGGGAGGCGATTATACGACTTTACAGCCCTTTGGTCAGGCCTCACCTAGAGTATTGTGTACAGTTCCGGAGACCCCATCTCCAGAAGGATATCAACACATTGGAGAGAGTTCAGAGAAGAGTTATAAAAATGGTAAGTGGTTTGCAGGACAGAAATTATCAGGAAAGGTTAAAGCATCTTAATATGTACAACTTGGAGGAAAGAAGAGAGAGGGATGCAAAAGAAACATTTAAATACTTAAAAGCTTATTTGAAAGAGGTAAGAGGTTTCGATGTAAAGTTCTGCTTTACTCAGAGGGTCGTAGAGCAGAAGTGGTAAAGGATAAAACAGTAAGGGAATTTAAGCAGGCAAGGGATAGCCATAAAGCTTTCTTCGCTATAGGACCTGACTAGATTGGCCAAATGGCTCTTATCTGCCTTAAAATTCTATGTTTCTATTTGATAAAAATAATGGTTCAATTTAATGTGGACCTGTGACTTCACTGTGCTGCTGGTGTCTATAGTCGCTTGGCATGATTATTCAACCCAATGCATTTGTGGTATTCCCTGACAGCTTCAGGAGTTTAAATAATTATGCAGGACTTCCCGCGCATAGTAGTAGACATAACAATATAAAAGGAAAACATAATAAAACAAAAGTACGTTTTGTTTTATAATTAAACTGACCTACTAGGTCAGGCACAGCGTATGTAACACCTTAGGGTTTAGTGGTCATATGACACTCAATTGCTCTCATTTACATCTTGCCACTTGTGTCATACACTTGCTCTACTTTGTAATGGTCAATGGATGTTTGTTTCATAGGACAATGGCGTAACATAAATGTAGGTAGGGCGTTTTTAGAATCTGTGTCTAAATGCAGACTAGTTTTTGGCGGGTAATGTTGCTGAGTAAAATTGTGAGCTGATGATGAATCGCTGTGAAGCCTTTGTGATTGTTCAGGTTGCATTGTTGGTCAAACAAAGAACAAGGACACAAGTTTGGCTCAAGACTGCAACGGATAAAACTGTTCGGTCGAATGGCGGGCTCCTGCCGACATGACCACTTGTTGACATTGAAAGGATTTCACAACAAATGAGCAGAAACAGAAACGATTCTGTTCTCTGAGGCTATTAGCTGTAACGTGTGGCACTGCAGCGGTCAGCGCTGATGTATTTCCTTGTTAATGAGCTCTGAATGCCCTATTAAACTGGGACACCATAGGACCAGAGCCACTAGGACAATACTATGCCTGAATAGCTTCCTCAGCTCCTATTGGATGGCCAAATGAATGAAGCAACTGGTAACACTCAGATTTAAGCAAGGTTGACAGTCAAGTTAAACGATCCTTAATTAACCATTGGAGTGCCAAAGGGGTGTGTGTAAGGCTTTCTTTTTTTTGCAGTGGTCCTCTCATAAGCAGAACAAGGTGCCAGATGACCTCTCTCGGGGCTGTCACTGAGTGTTGTGATGGCCTCTGTTCTCCACTTGTTGTATTCTGTGAAAAATTGAGTGAGGTTCCACTGAATTTTGAATGCACTCTGGGGTCAGCCCCCGTGCCCCCTGGAAACACAGTGATATCCTTCAACTGTTGTGTGGAAAACATCTGAAGGGAGCTGGGTCTTTAACCTGATATGACCCTACTCAAAATCAGTGCTGGTACTTTTCTGTATTGCAGCTAACAATATTTCACATTGATCTTCAAAGACATAATCCATTATTGATAACAAGAATCAATTCCTGTGAATGTATTTGTAGTCTGCCTCCTAAGGCTTTGTTGAATTGTCCCTCAGATGTTTCATTATGACTATATTGTATAAATGACTCACATACATCAATATTTAAATGAATGTGTCGGGGAGGCCCCAAGCACTGAATACACAAACAGCCTCTCGGAAGAGATGGATATTTTTGTGTTATCTCCAGTATCCAACTTAAGCCAACTTGGGACGTGTTGCTTTGCAAATGATACTCTAACTTTATTCTGAGCTACTGAGATCTCTCTTTACGGTGTTGTAAATTTTACTACAGGCATGTTCAGAATGTTCTTAAAGTTACAAGCCATGAATCTAAAAGCTAAAGGGTTAATATACATTTAAATGTCTTAAACCTTTATTAATCGGTACAAAGCTTATTTATTTGGAGCAGAACATGTAATACACTTTTTGGTGACAAATGTAAAGGTGGCCATATGTCTAGGTTTGTCTGTGGATATTGCTATTTGCATTTATTTTATTTTACTTAGGATGTTTATTTAACACTTACTTTATCCAGATTTCCTGCTTCCAAATATTTACCAAATTGATCATTAAAAGAAGCAATAAATACAAAGTGTAATGAAAAGTCCAAAAGTATACTTGGAAACACAACTTTGCATTGAATAAACAGTAACAAACCAAACAGATTCTGCTAACCTTTCCTTGTTACATGTTTTTTCTTCCAAAAGTGTTTTTTTGGCACTTTGCCTAAAGTAGCTAGATGTAATATACAAGGCTTCATTTTCACATTTTGCCTTTAATGGATATTCATTTGCTCTTAATATAGCTAGTACACGGCACAGAAAATAATACAAACACCATATACACCACTCATTGCACAGCTACATAGTTTTATAGATAGTATAAGTGGTGAGTGTTATCTAACAACACACAGGGCAAAATAAATTGGGAATCAAAATTTGAAGGTCCACAAAACACCTATTGCTTGGATGCTGACCAGATGAAAATGATATTTAAATTCATTATTTTAAATCTGATTTTATTTAATATCTTAAAATCTTAAATCAATAAGTAAAGGTTCACATCTGATCGAGCCATATAAAATGTATATATATTCCTGATAAAATGATGTAAAATTAAAAAAGAATACCCAATGACATTATAAGGAACTACATCCAAAAATAACAAATGATACGCCGATAAGAAATGTAATGACACGATTTAATGTCCACCATTAAATACACTATATATACTGTATGGTAATAAGATAAATAGTGCACCTTTAGCACACTGTAATTTTAGGAAACTATCTACATAATACAGAAAGTATGAAAGTAACTGTTAAATAAGAATAGTAAGTAAAATAAAATAAGTTTTGTAAAACAAAACAAAACAGCTTAAAATGACTACTGCATAGTTGAGCAAGACCGGACTGGCAATGACTTAAAGGCCAGCAGTTGCCCAACAACGTAGCATCTGGCCAAGGGTATACAGCCACTTTCATGTTGCATCCCCCAATCTGCTGTTGGAGCAGCAGATCGGGTGAGTGTGTGGCGCTGTCCAGGCCTGTGGACCAGTCCTGCATCCAATGTCCAAAAAGCATGCTCACTCAAGTGGAGCAACAGGATGGGACGATAAAATAAAAACTTACCGAATGTTATCATGATTTATTTCCCCATCTGAGCTTTTGTGAGAATTGCCCCTTTGTGAAGTGTAAATAACCTTTACATATACTACTGGTCTTTGAACGTTGAGGCTTATGTACAAATACTGGTGTAGTTCAGGTGTAAAAAAAAAGTAGTTTTATCGCCATAGCAAGCCAATGGAATATTCCTTTTGTTACTTTGCGTTTGGTGCCTATATCCTTACTAAATCTGTGACAAGAAACAGATAAACCAAGCAGACCTCTGCACGTACGTTTGCAAGCCTTATAGTGCAATATCAATCCTTAATTATCTTAAAGTAATTGGGAATATCAATCATTAGCTTTTATGACACTCATATACCAGCGGTACAACACAAGACATGTAAGGATTACAACCCCTTAATCATATTTTACGGTTTCTTTCAAGTGTGTTTCTCTGTCCACCATCTGATCAGTTTTTGCACCCTATTATTACAGTAGAGGTAATGCTGAGTTGAAATCTCTTTTAATCTTTCTAAAAAGACAAACAATACTTGGCTCACATATTTCATATTCCTGCCAGATAGACATACTACTTGATTCTGCATCTAGTAATAATTAACATTTAGTGGTAGACCGGCAACAAGCCATACATAAAATCACAGGGTTAATTATGATCAATTAGTGTTTGTACCTATGTTTTACTTGGAAAGCCAAAGCACATAGCAGATGTTGGGAATGACTGTTGAAAGGAACTTTGCATAAATTGGTAAAGTATGAAAAATGATTATTACATTGTATGCAGAAGAAATCACGACAGTCTTTGTTAGAAGACTTCAGTGGCATTTCAAGTTCAGGAAGCTTTTATCTTTATTAGGGTTTATTTGCAGCACACTTA
The DNA here is from genome assembly GCF_027358695.1 of Spea bombifrons. NCBI lineage: Eukaryota > Metazoa > Chordata > Amphibia > Anura > Pelobatidae > Spea > Spea bombifrons. The sequence continues at coordinate 39,606,354 of NC_071090.1, forward strand.
CATACTATACTGACGCCACTAGCACGTGCCAGGCACACACTGCTTGTGGTATTTTATCAACCCTAAAACCAAAGGTGAAGATCTTTACTGCCGTATATCGCAGAACTTTTCTTTGAATCACCGCTTTTCCTACTGATTGAAAATGTAATTGTTTCCATTTGTATTTGGAGGTTTTAACTGGCCCTTAGTGTTAAGCACCCCACCTATCACATAGACCTCGCACCAATGGTGCCCAGAGATGGCTTTAAATTGCATGAGAATATCAGTTGGTTGAAATGCAGTGCAGTCTCACTGATTGGGCTCATTGGTAGGAAATAAACCCAAGTTACGATTAGATAGGACAAAATTTGGGTGCTTTGATGTAGTGTCGGGTTAGGCAACATATGGCCATATAGTGTGAATTCCCAATATCCATGCTTCGCATAGGTGGTTTTTACATAGTATTTTCTGGGTGTGCGCTGATTCCTTGTGTGCAAATCTCCTTAGCCCCTTCAAGTCCGGGACGTACTAGGTACATCATGCCCAAGTGGGCTCATCTGTTCTGTGACGTACCTGGTACATCATGCAAAAAAATGCCCGTACATCGCCACAATCGTGGTGATCGCGGGGCACTGCTCGAGGTGTCTGGGCGATCGCGCTCCTAGCTGCCATAGGCAGCTTCAGGGAGGGGGGCTGTTTGATGCCACAACATACCCTTGCTGCCTGATCACTCCATAAGAGAGGCTGTGCACCGTTAACCCCTTCAATGTCGCTATCACAGCATTTTAGGGGTTAATGCCCGTTTTGTACGGGGCTCTGCTGCTGCTGGTCTGCCTAGAAGCCCAGGCAGAACAGCAAAAAAGATCCCCCAATATCACTCAAATAGGCTCCTCCCTCCAATCGCCAAATGTTGATTCCTATCTGCTTTAATAATAATAAAAAACATGTTCTTGCAGAAGGTACGAAGTAGCAGCTTTAACATGTTTTGGCTTATAGATGGAAAATGTTCCCATCCCTACCCCTACAATTTTGATTCTATAACAATAGCTATCATTATGAATGGACTAGAGGATGCTTACCAATGCAGTGTCCATCATCTCCTAAAAAGAAAAAAGGCCAATCAGACGTTGTGTAGGATCAGAGAATGGCTGATCAAAGGGACTAGACTTTATATTTTTTCCTGTTAATCCTGAGTAGAAAGACAGATAAGACACTATAGTTCTAGGAAATTAAATGGGACAGATTACCTACACATGGAAATGCACTGCAATGCATTCTGCCTACACCACCTACATGGATAATGGAAGTATATGCAACGTGAGAATATTTCAAAGGAATGAGACAGACTTTTCAATGATGGTGCTAACATTCACATACATGAAATTAATGAGTTAATTGTATATCAGTCATATTACTAAAAAATAACAGATGGGCAGAGTCACACAGCTCAGAGAAAGGAGCAGTTCTGCATTATACGTGATGCCCCACAGGGCTAAAATTAACAGAGGTTCCTGACATCACATAATAACCCTTTGTCTTCCATGGGATGAGCAATGTGCTGCTATGTTTGGCTTTGGCTCTCCTCAGGCATTCAGTATTTTAAGTATGCATTCTGTGCTGTAATGGGATTTGTGATGTGGAAATCCAGCAATATGAGTTACATTCCTTGTTGTGTATAATTAAAAGAAAAGTGTGAATCTCTGTCTCTACATATTTCTTAAAAAAAAGAAACAGATTTGCTTCTTTTGTCCAATCTAATTTGCCTGCTTCCTACTGCTTTTTAAAAGGTGGCACATCACAATGTTTCTGTCAAACAAACAATACAGAAAAGTAGTGAATATGGGGATTGTTTAGCTCAGGTGTTCTTAGAATGAACTAATGAATACTTGATGTTCTGTCAGGTACATATGTTGCACTATACATGTCGCTTCTAGTAAATCATGTCAGAAGTTATAGAGAGAAATGGTACACTGGATTTTTGTGGTTCATTAAAGTACTGGAAGACATTTAACATGCACTGTAAAATTTAAAATCAAATCCATACCAAACTGGCTAGCTCTGTTGCTAGCTTTATATGGATTGATTGCCCAGAAGCAATCTATATGAAACTGACAATCAGTTTGATGTGGATTGATTTTGATTTCTATAGAAGCATTGGTAGTACAATGTCCACTGCTGCACTGATTTTAGGCAAATAAGGAGGAGTTTTTTTAAACTTAACAGCTAATTTATCGCCTCTGTATAGTATAGGCAAAGGGGTCTCAAAAATGTAATATTATATTTTTTTTTATATAGTGCCCTCCTTAAGTTTAAAGGAGGTGACAAAATTTCAACTGACAGACTAAGGCAAACTGATACGTTAAGTAAAGAAGGCACTGCTAGTTAGCTTGCAATCTAGAGAGGATGGGGTGTAGAGAAAGTGGGAGAGAAGAAATAGATGAAAATAGGAGTTGTATTAAGGCAAATAATCAGGTCTAGCTTAAAAGATTGTATGCTTCTCTAAAGTAGTGGGTTTTGAGGTTTTTTTTGTGAATGTTCAGAGGGATGGTGAAAGCTAAAGGCTAGGTGGAAGTGAGTTCCAGAGGTTTGGGGCAGCACGAGTAGGAAAGTATTTGTTATGGGAGCAGTACCTTGGAAGGCTTTATATGTTAGTGTATAAGGATTTTAAATTTGGCTACTAGAGGGCTTCATAAAGTGATATGGAATGCCCATAATGCATAGTTTTGTGTTTATTTCTTGTCACAGATGTCTTCTGTGTCCAGAGTCTGAAAAAACTTCAAATCACAGCACGATACAGAGCAATTACTCTATAAATGTAACAGACTATAGGCAGAGCCACCATCCAGTGGGTACAGTTGATACATCCCTATCAGAGAACCCAAAAGATGGGCATTTTTATAGCTTATATAAGAAAGAAAAATATAATCTCTTAATATCTTACAAATATAAGCCATCAATATAATAAATAACATCAATAAACATAAAATAAAATAAATTAACAAAAACCATAAAGCCTACCAGGCAAACTAGGAACCACCACACAGGGACAGACATACCCAGATGCCCAAACCTGAGGCTCCCAGCACCACCTACCGGGAACTTCCCATCAAATGCTCTCCCCCAGAGCATTCACACCCCCTAGATGTCTGGTAAGCTACCCACCCGGCTGTGACAGCAGAAATACCCCGACATAACACAGGGAGGGAGGGTAAGGTGACTACAAAATTTCCCTTAAAATTGTGTCACAACACCTTAAATAACCACCCCCAACCTACCAAAACTGGCGCCAAAGCCTTGGCCTACTTGGGAGCCCAGTCACGGCCCACTGTGGCCATGCTGGCCCCCCGCGGGCATCATGAGAACTATCATCTATATACAAATCGCATTTTACACACTTTGTTTTATTTAATGTACAATATATGAAAAAAGTATGTGGACCTCTGATTATCACACCTATGTGAGCATGTAGGATATCACATTCTAAAACCATGGACATTAATATGGAATTGACCCCCGCCCCTGCGGCTAAAACAGGGTCAACTCTCCTGGAAAGGATTTCCTCAAGATTTATTTTTTTTGGCGGGAGGGATTATTGCCCATTCAAAAGCGTATTTGTGAGGTCATTCATTGTGTTGGATGAGAAACCCTGGCTTGCAATCGGCATTCTATTTCATTACAAAGGTGTTAAATGGAGTTAAGGGCAGGAATTTGTGCAGCTCACTCGACTTCCTATATACTAAACTCTTTAAACCACATCCTTATAGACCTTGATGTTTTACACCGCAGCACAGTCATGCAATAACGGGAAAGAGCCTTCCCCATATTGGTCCCACAAAGTTGGAAGCATACAATTGTCTAAAATGTCTTTGTATGCTGTACCATTAACATTACTATTCACTTTAACTAAGGGGCCTAGTCTAAACCCTAAAAATGGGCCCAGACAATTCTCTTTCCTCTTCCAAACGTTACAATAGGCACTATGCATTCCAGTACATAACGTTCTTCTGACATCAGCCAAACTGAGATTCGGCCATCAGACTTCCAGATGTGAAGTGTGATTTATCACTCCAGAGAACATGTTCCCGCTACTCCAGAGCACAGTGGTGTTATGCATTGCACCGGTCCAGCCGACACTTGGTATTGCACATAGTGATCTTCAACATGTGTGCAACTGCTCAGTCATGGAAACCAATATGATGAAACTCCTGATGTTGCTTTCAGAGACAATTTAGAACTCTGTAGTGAATGATGCTACAGAGGACAGGTGATTTATTTTTATACTCAGCAGCCCCACTTTGTGCATAGTCTACTATTTCCTGGCTGAGCTGTTGTTGTTACTCCTAGATGCTTCCACTTCACAATAATAGCACTTACAGTGAACCTGGGTTGATCTAGCAGGGCTAAAATCTCATAAAGTGACTTGTGACAAGAACTTTCACAGTGCCACATTTAAAACCACTCTTCATTACGACCTATTCTGCTGCCAATATTTGTTGATAGCATGCCTATCTTGGTGTTGGCTAAAACACCAAAACTCAATAATTAGGAGGGGTGTCCATATACCTTTAGTCATATAGTGAGTAATATTTGGTATATGACATGTTCAAACCGACAGACTGATATATAAGGTAATGATTACCTGTGTTCAGAAGTGTACAATCTAAAGGGATTGACGTGCAGGAGAAACACAATGTATAATGACAGCTTCTTTAAACAGGAATCCTAGTATTTATCAGGTAATTATCCCTAACAAATAACATGATACCAAATAAATACATTTTGAAGGATTTCCTTACTGCTGCTTCAGAAACTCTGCTTTCCTGGATAAAATTCCATAAGGTTTTATTTTATAAGCTCATTTGGTAAATTTTGTAACTGGACAGACATTGCAGTGAATGTCTACTCTGGCTGTTATTTACTGTTACTGATAACTAAAGATTGGCTACACGTTTTTTGTCTGTACAATATCCTGCTCACTCTTGTGGAGCAGTAATAACTGAAATAATGTCTTTTCGTTCTAACCCTCTTTTCTTTCTATGTTTTTTTTTTTAATATAAAAAACCTACATCTTCTGGAATGTACCCTTATCCACCGAAGAAATTGGCATGTACTAAAATCAATGAAAGATGGGCTTGATTAATCCAGTATTAAGAGACAACTTCTCTTGTTAGGGAAGAGACACTTAGAACTGAAGTGTCATTGAAGCTTTTTAATTATGCTTCCTAGTGATAAAGCTGTTTGGTCCCTGTTTAGTTCCTTTGTCAGCAATGAGTTAAAATTCATGAGCGTCCATGCCTCTGAATACTCACTCTAGTGCTGCTATTTTCTGCGCCAAGCTAGCCATCACAGCAAAGAGGCGTAGGTCTGTTAGGCCATCTGTTACATAATAGTCCACAATCTCTAAAATCTGGAAGAGAAAAATGGGCAGAGCTAAGACGATGAAGGTTTCAAAAAAGAGCAGATTGCAACTGCGCTTGGTGGGAAGGATAATGAGCTCTGATTGTTGCAAACACAAGCTACATTAGCATACCAAACAAAACAAGCTTTAAAACAAAATCATGCGAAAAGTATCAATAATGATAACAAATTGTGCATATGCTGATTGAATGAACACACCACCTAATATTTATAGATGCTCATGACCTGGATGTGATCTTAATTCAGTCATGGGGTTCAGGCTGTTTGTATACTAAAAAGTAGTCAAGTGTAGTTGTTTGCTATAGGGTTATGATGTATGGATCATTCATTTCTGCTTTTGTGATTACACAGAATTGGACAATACCTTACTAGATTACCAGCATAGCATTCCATATGGTTATATAATGGGTTAATAAAGCCTAATCTTTAAACCTACCCATTTTAACTAAAATCTACTAAAATCTAATGAGTGCAACATTAAGAAAACTGAGAAAACCTATATAGTCTATATACCATGTACCATAGTTTTATAGAGTCTATTTGTTCTGCACCTCAACTATTGAATGGGTATTACCAGATAGAGAAAAAGCAACATGTAAATGCATCTAGGGGCCAACACATTTATTATAAAATGTTTTTAAAATACAGATAAAAAATTATCTGTATAAAAACGCAGATTTTTTTTTTCAACCTGTTTACTGTTGGACTATTGCTTTACCGTTTATATTATTTTTGACGCTGAGCGACTAAAAAGTGAAATTAATCCTTAGGAGCTATATAATTTCCACTACTTAAACTTAAACTGTCTGCGTTGACTACTGTCAAAATTTAGTTGTAAAAGGTAAAAAAAAAGCCTTTATCTCCCACCTCCTCACTTTTCCTTTAGCCTGGCTTTTATCACAATCAATTGTTTTCCTGCATTAAAATCTATCAGGAACTTTCTCAAAAAACCTTGGTTGAAGAACTTTAAAATACTATTAGGACTAGTATTATGTTAAGTTTAATTATAGGGCCTTTCATATTCCTTGCTCTGAATACATCCATTCTATGGACAGGCAAAAAAAACGATGATTGTGACCTACAAAGCTTTGTTTCGCAAACAAAAATCTTTTTTTTTCCAGCCAATTGCTTTTGTGTTTAAAGTATTGAATACAAACCCACAAACTTTGGCTCTAGCTCTTCAGTTTTTTTTTTTTTTACAACAACAAAGTATTCCTTTAAAAGTCCATTATTGACTGGTGATGTCTATATAGACAGAATATATGTGTATACCATATTGGATCCCCAAGTCCCTTTTTCTATCTTCTCTTTGAAAACTTTGTTTAATTTGTTTTTTATGTACATAACAAAACACAGAAGTTGTGAATAAAAGGAATGTTTATTGGAGGCACACGTTCAAGGCAGAAAAAAATATCTTCTGCGCTACCTTTGTGGTTTTACATTTCATTAGAAAAGAAACCACAGACAGAGCAAACACACAATAATGCATGACAATAAAGGATTTCACTGATTCATCATTATCATTATTTTACAGGAAGGACATTTGTTTCAAGCAATAAGGTCAAAGCCTATATGCCAATACACTCCCTTTCAGTCTGATTGAGAAATGGAATACAATATTGTTGACAGATGGACAAAATAGGTCTGATAGAGTCAATGAAATAAAACAACAATGGAAAGCATTGCTGAATTGATGTGTCATAAAGGGAATATGAATACTGGGCCATGAAACAAAACGTTGGTCCAAAGCTATAGAGCTATTGCCTCCCAACTGGTTTATGTCTTAGTATACTAGAATTAAAGCAACTCATAGTAATCTGATATCTGTTTGATGTCTGAATAGAATTCAATCTTGCCATTGCAGGGTAATTATGAATTAAGATACCGCAAGGATTGCTTTACATATCTATTATAGCAAGCATTGGGCGCACTTGGCCCTTTGCCATCGTGTATCTAAAGAGGAGTGTAAATGGAGAGGAATGTTGGCTGTGTGTGTGGTTTATATTTTGGCGTGGGTTTTTTTTTTAACTAATTATGACATAAAGTGAATGTAAAGGTGATTGCACTTATACACATAAGATATGACATGCTGATTTTAGTCTAACATATAGTATATGAATTGCCTACTATTACTTATGATAGGAAATATGTTGGGTCAGACATGAAAATGGAGAAAAAAATGCATGTACTCCCTTGTACTCTGGCATCGGTACTCACTAAATGACTTTTAACTTTGATGTGTCCCAATTGGTTTTCAGTATTTATTAGAGGGTTTAATAATAAAAGTTATGTTTTAAATAATTACTTTTCTTTTTTAAAAAAAATGTGAGCAAGTGGCCAACATCTACCATTTAAGCTACAAAATGGCACTCCTAAAGGGCTACTTGGTTGACCAAGTGTTAACTTTCTTTTGTATAATGCCATTTTTTTAATAATGTGGCTAGGTAGGAATGTGGTTTTCATTGTATACAATGGCAGACAAAACATGTTCCCTGTAAAGTATGTGGATAGGTTGATCACATTTCTTCCATCTAGATATTCAATATTTCCCTTACAGTTTTTCTTACCCGATATACATAGAGTTCTTCAGCATCACTTAACACATGAGGTGGAACGATTTCTTTTAAAGCCATAAGAACTTGGAGACAGTCTAAATAACCATCTTGATCACTATCCACCTAAAATATAATGTTTACACAGTTCAAACTATAGTAACAAACATAAAAGAATTACAAACATAAAAAATATATTTTTGCTTAGAAGCAGCGGACAACCAGTATACCATCAATGTTTAAGGTGATGTGGCTAGGTGTGAGGCCAACAGGCTTTTTCACATGACATGTATAATAACCTGAACCGGTTGAAACATGACGATGTATTGATACCTATCTGTGTAAGTCAGAAGAAATCTAGAAGAATGATTTTAACAAACCCTAACTCCTAAACATGTCTGTACTGTTTTCATACATATCATTGTGGCTTTTCATGTTGTGGTATACTCATAACCAACAAAAATTCTAGGCTCCTAGAAAACTGGGACGTCCCAAGGTAAAAGGTATTTGGGTCTCTAATGAAGGACAATTAAGAGGCCTGCCGCTACCCATGAGTGCAAGCTTGAGAGGGAAAGAACTGCACAGTGTAACTTCAGATGCATGATCATTACTGGGACCCATACTGTCTATCCCTATCACTAGACTATATAATGTTAAGTGTCCTTTTAAATAAAGATTCCTTTTTTTGAAAATGGAATACTTATGTGGGGAACATTTCCATGTACGTACATAGATATATATTGAAAGAACAGACTGTTAAAGAGGTCATGTTCTCTCTAACGCTAAAACATACTCACCCAATCACATCTTTCACATATTTACATTGCCAACAGCATTTCTATATAGTTGCTCATGTTATATGAACTCCTTCCTGTCCTTTTTGAGGAATTAAAGCTAGACAGGGGGCAATCGCCAGCCCGCCCCTGCGTATCCTTTTTATGACAGGCGTTTAAATCTTTTGGGGCTATTTCCTTTTAAATCGCATACTTGAATTTTCAGTCCTGCATTATCAGTTTTGTATAACTCAATGGTACAGAGCAATGTTTTTCACTTTACATTCAATATTAACTTAATTTAGACAAATCCTTGACATTTCAAAATTTTATGCCCATTATTTTAAATAAGAGAATTATTTTCCTACCCTAGATTTGGAAATTCGTCACTCTAATTTAATTGTGGAAGGTTATTAAAGAGCGGTTTTACTCCCTTCCTGCTTTGGTGCGACTATTGTGTATTAAATACAGACTAATCAAATTGTGGATTCCAAGACTACTGTATTAGTCATCCCCATTCCTTTTAATTTGTTTAATGGCCTCTCCTTTTTGTGTGTGTGTTCTAAATGGCTGTGCATCGCTCAGGCTCACGACATGTAAATAAAGAATGGATTGGGGAACACTTCTACAAAAAGAATAAAGCGTGCCTCCATTCTAAAGTTACATTTGATGTTCGAGTAATTCATTGGACGTGTACCACAAGCAGAGGTGCTTATTAGTTCTGCTTAACTGTCTACAGACATAGGAGGAGTGAAGGGGGAGGGGAAAGAGTAGAAAATGAAAAGAAGTCTGAATTTACACTTACCGCTTCAAAAGCCCTTTTATACTCAGCCAAATTCTCCTGGCTGAAGATGCAGTATTTTGCCAAAAAGTCGACTGAAAAAGAAGACAAAAACTTTGCAATAAGCAATGAAGGAAAGCTTTTTTCTTTTTTCATGCTTGCATTTTGTTTTACATAAAGACATCCTTTTGCACTGCAGAGTTCATTATGAGGACATCAATTCAGATTGTAGTAGGGAATTACTGCCCTCCTTTCGGGAATAATTTTCATTTAAGTTTGCAAAGAAGCCTTTTCACCTGGTGGAGGTCACTGAGTCAGATTTACACTTTCAAAGAAGATATTTAGTATGTAGAACACATTACAAAAAAGTTTCAGCCTGCAATAATGCTTTCTCAGAAGCAAGAACAAAAGTTCCTTGATTTCCCTATTGGTAAACACAAAATGTTGATACACTACAAAAAAAAATCCTAATAAGCAACGCGTGCTTTATATAAGCACTATTTGTGAAAAATGACATAAAAGAAATACGATTTTGTGTTTCAGATTTTTGTTGAGCTTGTCTAATGAAGCATGTATTAGGCATGTCTTAAAGCGTGTTTACAAGTCTGGATTTTCTCTTAATTTGATGGAGACCTATATTGAAAAAAGAAAAGGACAAATACATGAAAATATTAAAAAATGACCCAACAAGTTGCTTTTAAGTGTATATACTAGGCATCATTTGATTGTAGACATCTATCTATAACTTTGACCTCATCTGTTAAATGAAGAAGTATTTATTATAACTGAGCATCAAGTGTCTCCTTAGATGCGCACAAGTGAATCAACAAGGCTCTGTTTTTCACCACTGATGCTCATACAAAATGCCACCAAAAACCAAACACTATGGGTATTTGAGGACTGGAAATGAGAAATTACGAGTTACCGTAAAGCAGATGTGTTTATATTACTATTGTGACACAAGGCTGGGTACCATAATTTACTATGACTCGGAAATAACTTGGTAGAGAGACAGTATAGAACATGGGGAAGTATGAAGGCAAAAATCGAAATAAAAGGATTTTAGGGAGAGAACACTGGTATAAGCAGATGAATAAAATAAACTGTCAGGTTATTAGCGATGAAAAATGAGAATTGAAAATATGAAATGACAATGTTGTAAAATGATAACAATGAAAAATACGATATCGAGTATATTAACTGCAGTCTTGAGCAGGATTAACTGAAATCTGCAGTTTTCTGTTTACCTTTTTTATTACAGTAAAACGAAGACATGGTGTTTTGCCAGCCTTAGATGATTTTCACGATCTTTAATATAATGACCATCTATATTTTTACTATCACAAATAGCTTTCAGATAAATTACGTCAAGATTTATCATGTAAAAGATGTATACATGTATTTGCATGTCAGCATTACAAAAATTGGGATGTTCTATGATTCCTCGCAGTCTGCCTAACTCTTTGAAATAAGTCTTAAAGGCAAACAAACTATAAAAGAGGGAAAAGGGCATGGCAAACAAACCTCTTGCAACATAATTTTTGTGATACATTTCTTGGTGTACCAGCTGATGTATCAATTACATCAGTAAGAGTTCAATGGACCCAAAACTTCTTTAAATGTGGTAACCTCTTTACTTTAAATGTGACTGCTCATAGTGAAATTAGATATGTATATCAGGAGCTCAAAAGAAAACTAATAGTGTCATAAACAACTACAACTTATACACAGAGCCGGCCTTAAGTGTTCTGGTGCCCTGTGCGGACTACTCCTCTGGTGCCCCCTTCTCACTACCTACCCCCCTCCCCTCTGCCCCTTCTCACTATCCCACCACCCCTCTGCCCTTTCCCACAATCCCCCCACCTCCCCTCTGCCTCTTCTCACTATCCCTCCCCTCTGCCCCTTCTCACTATCCCCCCTCCCCTCTGCCCCTTCTCACTATCCCCCACCTCTCCTCTGCCCCGTCTCACTATCCCCCCTCCCCTCTGCCCCTTCTCACTATCCCCCCTCCCCTCTGCCCCTTCTCACTATCCCCCACCTCTCCTCTGCCCCGTCTCACTATCCCCCCTCCCCTCTGCCCCTTCTCACTATCCCCCCTCCCCTCTGCCCCTCCCACAATCCCCCCACCTCCCCTCTGCCCCTTCTCGCTATCCCCCTCCCCTCTGCCCCTTCTCACTATCCCCCCACCTCGCCTCTGCCCCTTCTAATTATCTACTCCCTCTCCCTACTTCTCATTATCCTCACTTACCTTGTTGCCGGAGTCCTGCGCTGCGGGAGCGGGAGGCATCCGTCTTCCCGCTCTGCCGCGGTGCCGGCATTTCATGTTGAGCACCGGAATATGATGTCATATCCGGGCGCTTAACATGAAATGACGGCACCGCGATGGAGTCACGTAGAGTGAGGGGCGCAGAGCGGTTGCTGAAAACTTCACGAGCGACCGCTCGGCGTCCTTGCCCGGGACTTAAATTAAGCTTTTTTTTTTTTTTTTTTTAACTTTATTTAACATGAAGGATGTTAAATAAAGTTTTTTTTAAAAACCCGATGTTTTAATTTAAGTCCCGGGCAGGCGCCCATGCTGACATGGCACTCTGTGCGGCCGCACAGGTCGCACACCCCTAAGGCCGGCCCTTCTTATACATGTATTACAACAAGAGGTCACAACCTCATACTAGAGGGTCAGAGGTTTAGATGTAATGTAAGGACATTTTACTTTACTGAGAAGGTGGTAGTAGGAAAAAGCAGCAAAAGTGGTGGGGACTGAAACAGTGAGAGAATTTACACATACACTCACTGGCCACTTTATTAGGTATACCTGTTCAATTTCTTGTTAACACAAATAGCTAATCAGCCAAAAAGTCAATGCAGTTAGGCATGTAAACATGGTCAAGACAACTTGCTGAAGTTCAAACCGAGCATCAGAATGGGGAAGAAAGGGCATTTAAGTGACTTGGAAAGTGGCATGGTTGTTGGTGCCAGACAGGCTGGTCTGAGTACTTCAGAAACTGCTGATCTACTGGGATTTTAGCTCACATACATCTCTAGAGTTTATAGAGCATGGTCCAAAAAAGAGAAAATACCCAGTGAGCGACAGTTGTGTGGACGAAAATGCCTTGTTGATGTCAGAGGTAAGAGGAGAATGGGCAGACTGGTTTGAGATGACAGAAAGGCAACAGTAACTCAAATAACCATTTGTTACAACCAAGGTATGCAGAATGCCATCTCTGAATGCACAACACGTCAAACTTTGAAGCAGATGGGCTGCAGCGGTAGAAGACCACACCGTGTGTCACTCCTGTCAGCTAAGAACAGAAAACTGAGGCTTCACTTCGCACAGGCTCACCAAAATTGAATTAATCCACCCTGCCTTGCATTAATGGTTCAGGCTGATGGTGGTATAATGGCGCAGGGGACATTTTCTTGTCACACTTTGGGCCCCTTAGTACCAATTGAACATTATTTAAACGCAACAACCTACCTGAGTGTTGTTGCTGACCATATCCATCCCTTTATGACCACAGTGTACCCATCTTTTGATGGCTAGTTCCAGCAGGATAATGTACCATGTCACATCATCTCAAACTGGTTTCTTGAACATGTCAATGAGTTCACTATACTCCAATGGCCTCCATAGTCACCAGATCTCAATCCAATAGAGCACCTTTGGCATGTGGTGAAATGGGAGATTCATATCATGGATGTGCAGCCGACAAATCTGCGGCAACTGCGTGATGCCATCATGTCCATATGGACCAAAGTATCTGAGGAATGTTTCTAGCACCTTGTAAAAAGTATGCCATGAAGAATGAAGGCAGTTCTGAAGGCAAAAGGGGGTCCAACACTAGGTATAAATAAATAGGATAGCCATAAAACTATCCAGGATCTAAAATGAGACCAAAGACTGATAAAAGTCTGAGTCTTTACATTAGAAAAAAGCTCAGACCTTATGGCAGATTATATGGTCCAATTGGTTCATACCTGCCTCAAATTCTATATTTATAACATAATGTTTTTTATAGATGTATATATTTTTATAGAATCTCTAAGCTATATGTGGTCCATTTCTTGATGTTTTAATCTTGCAGCGGGGATGTCTGTGCTGAAGAGAGGTATAGCTCTACCTACTCCTGGCCCTGCATTAGTATGATTATGTTATGATCTCTAATAGTTAGCACATGGACTACTAAACAAGCAGATAAGTTGCATTTCCACTAGCCCATGAAGAATAATGTTCTTTAGTGTAGCACATGATTTTTAGCAGATGGGGCCCTGTGCATCATTTTACTACACAATCAATATGGGAAGATTGTATATCCAGCTATAATTATTTATAATTAAATGTGTTAATAACTACATGAGCTCTACCCAAAGAGGTTTGCAACCAGACTTTATTACAGTTCTACAATATCTTGCCAGTCATAACCGATATTCAGAAATGCCAAGAATGTAGTACAAGAAAAGAGAGAAATCAGTTCTATATGTAAGAGGTATATTAACACCTCCAAATTCTAATCCTTAATAAACTTTACCATGCAAATGCACGCACCTAATCCTTTCAAATGATTAGATCCATGGCGCCCAAGCGAACGTTGCATGGAATGCTGTCTTAAGGTATATGATATAAAACTGATACTCCATATTTTTTAAACCTGATCATTGCTACGGCTTTCTCATTATTTATCAGTGCCAAAACACAAGCACCTTAGAAGAAAATACCTCAGTAAGCCAAGAAAATTAGCTGTTCAGAAGCAGGTGCATTAGAAACTCGGCGGGATTATTTAAGGTGTCAGAAAAAGCATGGAATGTAACATGAGCATTCGGCTTGCAGGTGTTAAATCTATAAGACACTTTAATAATAGGAAAATTAAGCACCAAAGGTAAGTGGCAGCAAAGCTGTTCCATAACAATCTCAACAACAATAATCCATACCTACAAAAGTCTATGGGCTAAAAGGGCAGTTGCCAAACATAATCATATGATCCTAATGCACCTTTTAACCCTTTGATTGATAAGCGTTTAAATAAATCATACATATTTCCTTCCTTTTATGACTAGCAGTAGATATTGTGTTTTACGTAATAGGTTTGCGTGAGTTTTTTGAAATTATTTTAAAGAGTTAATATACAGAAATCTAAGAAAATGTAAGATGTGCTTTCCAGGCAGTTAGTAAAGCTTAAATAAATAGCCCAAATGGTCTAAATTATATGGTAAAATGTTGTATCTTGATAAATAGATTAGTAATAATAAAATATTTTTTGGAGTACTGTGCTGTGGAACAGGCACAAACTAAAATGATATTGCTCATCCAAAAGTAGGGAAGAAAGAAGATCATAGTAGGCCACATAAATTTCCTTAACGTTTACAACTATACAGTGTAAATGGACTATGATCAAGGATGTCCACATTTTTTTTCAGGGCACATATACCTTTCCCTTGTTGTTGGTCAGCATATATAAAGAATTACCCTGCAGCATGTTGGATGTATAAACTCACATAAGGGAACCAGTCACCCAGGTATACATACCACATATTGCCATACCTTGTACCTACCATACCTAGCGGGGGGGGCGGTCCACCCTGGGTGCCGCTCGTCAGGGGGGTGCCACGGGCTAGGGTGACCACATGTCCCGGATCCCCGGCAGCCTCGTCAGTTTTTTTTTTTTTTTACACGGAGGAGAGAGAGGGGCGCCTAGCAACCGCTCGGCGCCCCTCAGTCTCCTTTGCGAGGCCTCTAACTCCGTCGCGGTGCCGGCATGTCATGCTGGGCGCCAGAATATGATGTCATATTTCGGCGCTCAGCATGACATGCCGGCACCGCGATGGAGTTAGAGGTGCCGGCATAGCAGGAAGCAGCGGCAGAGCAGAAAGCAGTGGCAGAGCAGGAAGCAGCGGCAGAGCAGGAAGACGGAGGCGTTGTGCTCCCACCCCAGGACTTCTGGATGGTAAGTCCAAAACCTTTAACTACAAAGGGGGAGAGGGTAGATAGTGAGAAGGGAGGGAGGGGGTAGATAGTGAGAAGTGAGGGAGGGGGTAGATAGTGAGAAGGGAGGGAGGGGGATAGAGGTGGGTATATAGTGTGAAAGGAGGGAGGAGGTAGATAGAGGAGAGGGGGTAGATAGTGAGAAGGGAGGGATTAGATAGTGAGAAGGGAGAGGGGGTAGATAGTGAGAAGGGAGGGAGAGGGGGTAGATAGTGAGAAGGGAGGGAGAGGGGGTAGATAGTGAGAAGGGGTAGAAAAGGGGAAAAGGTAGTGAGAATGAGTGAGAGAATGAATGAATGTGTGGATGAATTGTCTGAATGAGGGAGATAATTAATGAGTTTGTGAGAATGCATTAATGAATGTGTAAATTTATGTGAATGAGTGAGAGAATAAATGATTGTGTGAATTAATTATGTGAATGAAAGTGTGAATTAGTGAGTGACTGTTAAAGTGTTTGTATGAAAGATGTATAATTGATTTGTGGAAAGGCAAAGATGGCACAAGTAGGATGTTTGAGCCTTGGGGACCAAGATGAGACAGGCAGGGTGTTTATGGGACAAAGATGGCACAGGCCGGGCTGTTTGGGGACAAAGTTGACTCATGCTGGGCTGTTTGGGGACAAAGATGGTAAATCCTGTTGGATGGTAAATGTGTGTAATCTGGGTGCTGGTCAGGTTCTATGTGGGCAGTGTGGACGCCAGAGCTGGTTTTGGGTTGTGCAACCTATCATCTATGCCTGTAGTTTTATCTCTTGCTATGTTTCCATACATTATTATTGTGTACCTGCAAATACGGGATTTGTATGTCTGATTCTATGCCTCCAGTGCGGAGTTCACATGTGAACAATAACAATATTTATATATATATATATATATATATATATATGATTGCTAACAGCAATCACACGCCTATCATGCCAAGTCAGCTAGTACTGAGTATGCCTGGGCATTATAGGAGTGTGATTGCTGTTAACAATCATATATATATATATATATATATATATATATATATTAATATTGTTATTGATTTTTTTGTCCTATTTTGCTGTGTTATTTACTTTAAATAAAACTGTGAGATCTTTTTATGGTGGGGGGTTATATTTAGTTTCGGACAGGTAAATGCTTGATTTTCGGTTTCAGTCCAGAATTTTCGTTTCGGTGCATCCCTAGGCCTACACCACATCAATGTTTGGCTTAGTATATAATGATAGGCGTTATGCTGCACTATTATCAGTGTCTGGCTCAATGTAGAGTGATAGGGATTACGCTGAACCACCGTCAATGTCTGCCTCAGTATATAGTTTTAGGTGTTATGCTGTACCCCCGTCAATGTTGGCCTCAGTATATAGTGATAGGTGTTATGCTGTACCCCCATCAATGTCTGCCTCAGTATATAGTGATAACAGTAATGCTGTACCACCTTCAATGTCTGCGCCAGAATATAACGATAGAAGCTATGCAGCTTTAAAGTGTTTGAGTGTGGGGGGGTGCCACATACAGGAGCTGCCCCAGGTACCAAATACTCTATGTACGCCCCCGCCGGAGCCTTCCCTTGCGGGATGCGGCCAAGACTGCCCACTGACGTCAGCGTCGGTGGGAGGTCCCCCTGATGTCAGTGGGAGTTCCTGTCAACAGCAGCGGGAAACATCCCCATATAAAGGGAAATGGGCGGGGCATGGGGCGTGTCAAGACCCCGCGACCCGGAGGATTCGGGTCTTGAACTGGAGAAGTGGTGCTTCACCCGGCAATCTCCGAAGAGTTCCCAGGTATGCATATTGCAGAGTAGCATGTTACATGTGAAATGAAATGTGTCCTGGCTGATGTGGTCACACTACAGTGAACAGGATAACAACATATAATTGAATAAAGCAATAGTCTAAAGAAGGGGACAAATAAGGCAAAGCAATTTTGCAGTTCATTTATGATGACCGATTTTCACAAAGCCCATGGCAAGGGAGAAGTAAAATCATAATTGTATGATACAAATGTCAAAGTAAGCATATACAGTCCAGGAATGCTCAATATATTTTGTGGATTCCTACCATGTCATGGACCCTAGCCAGTAGCCCAGACTGACAAAAAAATTAGGGACTCGGTCATTATTGGCAGATATGTTACCATAAAACACAATAAGTACAATCACAAATCAAAAAAATAATGCATCAGAAATACAACCCTTGCTGTTGATAGGAATATACTAAGTAAAATAACTAAAATGTAATTTCTTTTTAATGATCACTTTTGTGTAAATTTCAGAAATGATTCTAACCAATACATACTTGATGTATTTCAACATATTTAATGACAAAACTAAAAAAATTCAACTAAAAAACACATTTTATAAAGTTTCACTTCACAAGTGGATATATTTTGCTTCATGCCCATTCTTAAGCAAAGCGTGTCTACTCTGATGGCAGTTAATAAAAAAAGTCTCAAAGGACATTAAATTAATCTTTTAGCTGTTTGAACTCCATAGAGGCAGCTGGCAAAAACGTAATCAAATCATTGAAAGAGCGGTGACTCCCAAGAATAGAATGGAAGGAGCCTTTTGTTTCTTGGGGCTCAGACTTTATCAGCTCAGTCTGACGGTCGAATATTTCCAGCTCGCGTACAAATCCTTACGGATTTATTGCAGATGTATCAAGCCTCCTGGAAATAATGGTACAAGCCAAGAGGCTAGTCGCCTATCAACTCCAAGCTACGAGTAATACCAATGGGAAATTATTGACACAAAGGGTGCACTGGGGTGACAAATTAAGATAGAGATTTGCCCTACTGAAGATGCTAGGTTTGGGACAAAGCTAGAACGTTAATACCAAACAACTAGCTCTATCTGATTACATTCTAGCACTTACTAGCTCAACCCACCCACAATCGGTAAGACATATATCACTTGCCTTGGCAACACAGGTTGTGATTTGATTGCCTGCTGTAGATTGGCTTCTGTGATAATGATCTAGTGAGCACGCTTTATTGAAGAGTAATAATAGGAATGTTCTAGTTGCATCATGATAAGCACATTATCATAAATAAACCCCAAAAAAGATAGGTATCTCACATCGTCTGTAGAAATGAATAATTTATGATGACACAATAAGTTAATATATGGAAAGGTAAGCACATTTTTTATGATCATGTTTTTGTTTCCTACCACCATTTAAGTTATAGAAACAATAGGATGTACTATACGACTAGCATTTAATGTTGTGAACTGCAGTCAATAAGTGTACAATTTACACAGTCAACGTTCTTGCTTTCTCTTACAGCAGTGGTGCAGCAGATAACATGCATTACAGCTGTTGGTAAGTAAGTACTTCTGTTCAGTTTTTACAGAGTAAGGGAAGGGACCTGCCATGTAAAGCATGTGTGTTTATAGAGGATGAAGTTCTACTTAAATACCCCTAAAAACAGATAAATTGATGGGACCTGATGGGCATACCTGGTTTGACCCGGAGATTGCCAGGTGAGCGCTGCTCCTCTGGTTCTCCGGGTTGCGGGGTCTTGACATGCCCCGCTCCCCGCCCATTTTTTCCTTCAAATGGGCGTGTTTCCCGATGCCCTATTCTTACCCCTCTTTTAGCTTCCCAGAAACACCACAAGCACTCTACTAGCTACCACCTTAACATAGGCCCCCTTCAAGATATTAAAGGTATTCAATCTCATTTGGACTACTTTGGCAGATCTTCAAGCAAGTTTATTATTAAATATTATTATGCATGTTTTTCTGTATATGTACCAAATATTTTGGGGACATTGTTTCCTGTTGGCCAAATGTTGTTGTTTACTTTCCTCCTGATTCCCTTTCCTGGTGGCCTCCTACAGTCATAACCCCTCCCTTTATACCTTAAAAATGTCCTTTCTCTTCTTGTAGCTTTCCTGAAACACCACAAGCCCTCTGCTAGCCACCATTGTAAGCCAGACTGGATAACTAAAATTGTAAACCAGGGAGGTACAGTACATAGAGCCTTAAAGTTAGGTAAGTTATTTGACACTGTCCCTCATAGAAGACTCTAAATAAGTTACAGTGTTTGGGTTTGGCCGTTAAGTCAAATGGATAAGGCAATGATTGAGTGACAAGAGGTTGTAGTTAATAGTGTATATTCAAAGGACGGCCTTGTTACTAGAAGAATGACAAGATTGGTGAAGAGTGTAGCAGCTGCAGTTTAATATTGATAAGTATCTGCCATCAAATTCAATGTTCTAACATTCACATACATGTTAACACTAAGGGTTTTACAGGAACAGTCATGGCACAAAAACATGACATGACTGTTACTGATTATATACATTGGAAAATAAAATCAATTATGTATTACGTAACCCACCACAGTAAGTGGAGCGAATAAGCAAATAAGGAGATATAGCTTACCCCTTTGGGGTTAAAAACGATCAGAATCCGTGATGTACATAAAAGATAAAAGAAACAAATAATAGTGCAACCTGTGTGCAACAAAAATTAATGCAATAAAAGTAATGGGCTAGAACACTCACATGAGTGGAGCCAATATGACTGGCTCCAATCGAAATCGCTATGTGTGGTTTGGGATCACACACCCATCTGTTGATGAAGATCTAATCCAGAGCCCCCACCCGGGCTGTGGAGTGGATTACGCTGTGCTTACTGAGGGCAGCACTTCCCCTTTAACACCAGCGTCAATATAGATAGCAGCAGGAAAAATAATGGATCCAGTAGGGGATGAGTCTTTAAATGGTACTGTGCAAAACTAAGCAATATGTGCAAAGGATGCTGTATGTGCCAGTAATGAAAAATGTGCAAAATATGCAAACTGCAGTATTTCTTTTAAACACAATATAACAAATAAAAACACATAATCCAAATGCAATACTCAAGTGAAACATTGTCCCCCCTGTGATCCTCCAATAACGCGTTTCGCCTTGGGGCTTTCTCAAATTGACAGGGGGGACTATTATAAAACATCTACTATGTGTTGATTACTGGTGCGCATGCACAGTATAGAACACATGAGTACTGGAATGATATGCACTACGATGTGACATCATGGTGGTGCATTCTGTTTTTGCATGAACATATAGGCTGCTATAGGGTCCAGACACCCCGTTAGCAGGAGTGAGTATGTTTTCATTGTTATGTGACTATATATACTGTCCCACTGCATACACAGATAAATCACCCTTGAGAAAGACTTTATGTTGGAACGTATGCTTGGGTTCGGTACTAAATGTAAGTTCCTTTTCGTAATTTTTTCATTTGAAATTTCTATATAATATTGTGGGAATAAACCTGGAATACTTTTTGCATACATTTCTTGCTTTCCCTCTTTATTGAGTGTAACTCCATTCAATTATTTGTCTTGATTGTTATACCTGGTAGGCACAAGTTGGAGTGTTTGCACCTATACTTGAACATTTATTTCTATTTTTATTAAAATAACTTGGTGTGCCACTCTTCCCCATAGTACTCATGTCACTGACAGGGACGAGTTTCAGCTTAGTTAGATCTTTAGCTTTGCTGCTATGAAAAAAATGCATCCACTGGTTTCCCAGAAGTGGAAAAGTCTGGCTCACAAGCAGATACTGGCCTACAATCTATTTATGTTAAAGATGGCCCTGGGTGTCCAAATGTGAGTGTGCACCTGGGTTCGCAAGTTTGCATCTGGATACAAAGGATGGGGAAGGTAAAAGTCAGGTGTTCCGCGGATAAATATGGACAAAGTTGTGGAAGAGATAGCCGAAAATAATGATTGGGAGAAAAATGTTTGGAAATTCTGAGGTTAGGGAGAAAGGATGTGAAAAAGGTTGAGGCTATGGGAGGGGAAGATTTAGGCCGGGGCAGTAATGGAGGAGAGAGAGCAGAAGTTTGACCTTTTTGATAGACTGAAATCAGAAGCCCCTTTCCAAATTTCGGAGCACCTGATTTCATTTATATTAAAGATGGCCCAGGGTGTCCAAATGTTGGAATGCAAGCAAGTGTGAAAGTTTGCATCTGGATACAAATGATGGGAAAGTTAAAAAGTCAAGTGTTTAGGAGAGAAATATGGACGAAGTTGTGGAAGAGACAGACGCCATGATCATGCCAAGCACATCATGGAATTACATGTCAAGAATTAACATCTCAGCAGCTAAGTGTAAATCATCCGTCAAAAAAATACAAATTCTTTATCCAAACCTAAAAAAGTAAAGTAATAAACAAGCAGACAACATGTCCGTGGATGGCCTATGTCATTTCTGAACTCAATTTCCAAATGAGAACTCAAAATGTAGTAGTGGCAAAATGTGTCAATATATGCTTATTTTTGTGTTCAATATCTAGTTTTGTTTTAGAAATATTAAAAGAAATGTTTAAAGTAGAAGCAAACTTACAGTCTTCAAACTTTGAAATGCTCATTGGCTGAGTTGCTCGAATGGCTGTAGCACGAGTGCTTCGGAGCTTTGAATATATGTGAACTGCTTGAGATCTCCTTTGCTCGGCTATCCTTTGCCGTTCCATCTCCTGTCTAATGCTTAGATCCAGCTTCTCAAGTTGCCTCCTCATTAATGGTGGGAGATGTTCTACATCTTCTTTTCTATCACTTTTGAAGTGGCAGCTATCTTCCTGCTTACACAAATCTCTTACAGGGATGGGCACTGCAACAAAATGCATCATTTTATAGATTTTAAAGTGGATGTTACTGCAAAATTATTCCATACATTATTATAATATATTGTGACACATCTCAAGTTTTGCATAGGCTACAGATAGGATAAAGATATTTAAATACATATTTTTTATTTGAAATATAAATTGCTGGTAAAATATAAAAAATACATATTGCCTTATCCGCCCAAGAGAAAGTCAATGTTAATATCTTTTATTGAGGCAACATAGAAAAACATGTGAAATTTTACATAAGGTTTTGGGTCCTCAGTGGTCTCTTTCTCGGATAGAATGTGAAAGAGGTGTCAGAAACAAGGAAAAATGAAATCATCATATATGATATGTCTCCATTACCCATATAATTACTTTTATAACTTTATGATTCTTGCCATAAACTGCGCAAGAAGGTTCCAAAAGACTAGATTGCAAGCTCAAGGGCAGGGTCCTCTACTCCTGTTGTATCTGTATGTGTACATAACATGTTATCACCCCCATATTTAATTGACTATTACTGCAGAATATGTTAGCACTTAATAAAAGAAAACCAAAATAAAACTGTAATAAGTTTATAAAGCTAAAGCAGATAATAATGCTTAATGTTCTAACATAAATACATTGTTATTTTTTTAATTTATACTACTATCCTTAAAAGGGTTTACGAATAGTTAGCTGTAAAGACCTAACTAAAGAATTAAAGTATGTGACCACGAAAAAAAGTACAGTATCCGTAGCACTCAGGTTTGAATGTAGATGAGAGGCGCCATCCGGCACCGCCACACCTAGATGGACCAGTTAAGCTTTGCTAAAAAATCCTATGTTTAGATGCAATTCTGTTTTGTATTAGGTTTTATGTTTATTATTTTAAGGGCATTAATTCTTAAAGACCACATTGGCTTCTACATAGTGGTGACAACATATGTAATGGGTGTTATCCAATCTTTATACTCAATCATAATCATTTAAGAATTAAATCCAAATAGATCATAGGCAAAGCAAAAACTGAATCTGTATGGGTAGGGCTTGAGAGAGCAGGGCCCACTTCTCCTTCTGTACCAGAATATCTTAACTTGTGTTTACCTTATTATATCATTGTATATTGTAATTGTAACTTTTTTGTTAACTATACTATGATTACAATAGTGCTACAAAGTTTGCTGGATTTGTTTAAAGAAATGTAATCCAATAATGTAATACAATTATCAAATTGTTATAATACTTATTCTTTAACTCACTGTTTAGCCCTGCAGGGATAGTCTGTGTTTGTGTCCCAAGCAGATAAGCTGATCTTTTACCTAATGGCTGCTTCCAGTAAATAATGACTATTAAGAGATTCTTATCTATGATGCATGCCCCTTTATTGCCTATATGTAACCTGAATGTCCAACGACTATATAGTTACATTAAATAATATCAAATACCAGTAACTTACACCCAATTATAATGCCATTGTGAGGTTTAAAAAACGTTTTCAATAATGGTCTCAAAACCTTGGACAGTAGTTATTTTACCTAATGCAAAAGTAAATCACTGAAAGGAAACCTTTAAAGGTATTGTTCTACTCTACTGAATGGAACTTTTCATAACTAAATGCAGCTTAAGAAACATCAGTCCCAATAACAATGAATGCTCCATTTTTTCTCTAATGAAGTGAGATTAAATAAATGATTATTTTATCATGTAAAATGTCTCTTGACATTGAAAAATGGCAGTTCAGCTTGCATACTTCCACTTGCTAGTTGAACTGCCATCAATATCACATGTCTTATTTTCTACCTAATATGACGAGAGAATGCTTGCATCAGTTTGTATGCAGTAAAATGCTTAACAGTCCATGCAAAATGGACTCCGATACACATTACAAATTTAGGCACTGGACTGTACCGTTAAAAGCCATTGATACATTTTTTTTACCTATGACTATGGTGCTAATTCTCAAAATATCAAGCATTGTACATCCACAGACTGTCACTGTTGGCCAGCTTTGACTTTGTTAGTATTACTAATTCTAATAAGAGTTTCGTTATCAATGTAAACATGTTGACTTGGTAAATCTGAGAATTTGTGTACCCATTTTGGAGATCTCAAATAATTATTTTAAAGAAGTAGGTGCAGTTTGATAACATCACACAACCTGCTTCTAGGGGTTATCTTGGAATTTTGCAGACAGTTGGAAACTAAGTGAAAGTAGAGTGACTTCTCACTGGGCTTTGTTTTTAGAGATAAGTGTTGAAAAGCTTTCTGTCTAGAGAAAGAGAGATACAGACAAGATGAGAGAAATTAGCGTCAGTCGGAGGGACAGATTCAATAAACAGTGAGTTCAGAGTGAATGATGACTGAAACATACCCCAAAAGACCATGCATGTAACCCATGCATAGATACGTGCCGAGACACTCAAAGGAATGGCAGGTACTTTACAGCTTCATGCAATAGGATTTGGCTGTCATTGACACTTCTACCCCCAATAATTTTAATATTAAAAAGTGCAGTCTTAAATAGGGTTCACCGCCCACATCTTCATCTGATTTGGTTTGCCAAATTAATACAAAAGAATATAATATATTTAAGGTTATCTGCAATAAACATTTTTTTTGTTATTGTTTTTTATTCCCGTTTAATAAGTTGTAAAGACCCACTTTATACGGAGCTTCTGTAAAGTATAATTAGAATGTATAACTCCAAAAAAAATCATTATTTTGTAGTAAATGCCAATTGATCACAATAAAGCCCCTTTTACCTCAGGGAATGTTAATGTAGATAACAGTTAGCGGATTATTCTCTGTTTACAACACACTGTAGTGCAGGCAAAGCCAGTTAGATTGTGTCCTGGCTGGTTTGAACCTATATCATTTGCCAGCAGATCTCACCATGGCGTAAACAGCCTTAAGAAATGTTTATATTTGTGCTATGGATAAAAAAGAATAAGAAGCTGTATCTAGCAGGTCTCAGGCCGACAACCCAAATTTAAAAGTCTGATTAGCTCTAGTTTACAACTAGAACCCCAAATCTATACTCATGATGTCTCCTGCTCACACCTGGCAATTTAATTAGAGGTTAATGGCTCAAACCTCAAAAAAATGAAACAAGTGATTGGTGCCAATTAGGATAGAAAATAGAAACATTTAAGTACTGCGATTACACAAACAGCGTTTACACATAATAGACACCGTGGAAAGTAATTATTATGTGGAGTATCCAATTATCCTTAAAGGGCGAATATTGTACTCACCAAGCTCTCACACTGAGCAGGTACAATTCAGAAATCAGTCGCTTCAATTCATTTCGGCAAAGGTTAACGAGATGATTTATTATTGATGTTTGATCATAAGCCAAATATTCAGTTAATGCAATACTGCATAAAAATGTCTTCTGTGCCATAGTCAGGTAAACACATTTGATCGTGTATTCATCTAGACTACATATCCGCTATTGTGAGCTACACCAGACCTACTATATGATAAGCCCCACAGGTCGTTTGGGCCCAGTCAAGAATACTTGCCAGCCCCCCCCCGCACACACACATTACTTTTTATTTTAATTTTGTTAGGTATCTTTCAAATATTCACTATTACCTTTCCTAATAAGTAATCTCGAGTGTTTGCACACATAATAGTCATAATTATAGCTATTAAAAGCTTTTATAATTATAACGCACCAATATAAATGTAAAGGGTGTTATGGAGGCAAAGAAAGCTTGCAGACGGTCCTATTAACATGGCATATTACTAGACCTTTTGGTTGACATTGGGTTCTGGACTGATTGCTGTGACTTCATCCCACCACATAATTTCTAATATTGTGATTGCTGCATTATTATTATTGTGACTCAATTATTATTGCTCAATAAATGTAAAAATTGTCCAAATGTAGAACGTGCTTCTGCAGGCCCATGTAAGTTTAGTGGACATGCAGTCCATTGCATTTGTCTAATACTACTAATGTAATGTGGCTCTAATCAAGCAAGGACAATATGTTGTAAACGCATGTATATTTGAAATCTGTGATAGAGCAACAAAAAATATTTGGCCTCATTAGTTCCTTTACCTGTGGCTCCTCCTCTGATTACGTGAAAAATATTAGCATTAGAATCCTCTAGAATTGGCTGATCTTCTTCAGATCTGAAGGCATTGTAGAATAAATGAACAAATTTCATGAACAATACTCAGAGGAGGGACTATGTTTACTGTCTGTGTTTCAGAGTGAGAGTGTGTATTTGTGAGTGTGAGTGTGTATTTGTTAGTGTGAGTGAATGTGTTATAGTGAGTGTGGGTGCTAATGTGTTTGTTATGGGGAGGCCAAGAGACTAGGGAGCCACTCAGCTGTAGAAGGTAGAATAATATGCGAGTTACAAAAGGCCATTGATAACAAACATATGCTAGCCCTTTCACCTAATATTTTTTTACAATGAGACTAGGGGATAAGGTAAAGTAGAGGAGAGAAGAAAAAAAACAACAAAGGTGTGAAGCAGAAAGAAAAGAGAAGATAATTAGATAGAGATAGAGCCAGCTGTCAGAAATGGGGCCATTTTACCTGCAGGGCATGTTGACATTTTATCAAAACCTGTGGCTTTAGGAAATTAAATATCACATATTTTATCTTCTTGATAATGTATAATATAGTACTAGATGCAGTTGAGCTATTTTCAAACTAAGGGCATTTGGGTTCATATTATTACATGTTTTGCTGTCAACATAAGAGCCCATGAGTACTCAACTTCCACCATATTCTTGATGTCAATAAGGTTTTATGAATAACAGTTGGCTTTTATTGGATTCTAACTATAGTAATATATTTGCAGAACACTTTAAACATGGGAACACGTTGGACATATCAGCCAAGGGCTGTATCATCAACATCACACAGTATTTATCAATGTCTCCATGCAAAAGTATAAATTAGGTTAGAAGTAAACAGAATGGCAAAAGAGGGCTAAGTATATATTCTTGGTCTTATATGAGGCAAAACTAATAGGCTCCCGAGAATGACAATGTCATGATAATGATAGCAAATAATAATGTTAGGCTCCTGTAATGTTCCATACTAATTATTAATATTTTTGCAGTTATCCAGCTATTCTCCATTGTTCACAATATGAGTTGATTTTAAAATATCATACGGTATTATTGGACAATTTAGAATGCAATTTGATAAATGATATATAGTATATAGTATATGTATATATATATATATATATATATATAGTTTATTCAGTATAGATGTATTGCACTCACTTGTGCATCCTGACTTTGTAATATTGAGCCAACAACAATACAAAAGAAGAAAAGTAAAGTCTATGTTTTAATACTTTGACCTAACCATGAACATTCTAAAAATATCTACAATCACATACATAGAAACTTCTAAAAATTCTTAAAGTAGTTTTCTTAACACTACAATACCTCTATTCAGTATGTTTAAGAATGATGGTTTTCTAACATAAATAAATGCAACATCTGTGAGCATTTTCCGGCCTAAATCCACTATTCAGCATTTAAGAAATCCTATAAGCTGTGTGAAAGTGCCAACTACCTGCAGATACCATCCACATTTAAATAATCTGATGAGACAAAGAAGACAAAGTGTAAGAATCATCCTTCTACTTCTTCAGCCTTAGATGTGATTACCGTCTTGGTATCTTCTTGGCCTCAGTTTGTCTATCAAGCATGACAAGTGCCTATCAAATGTTTGGTTTCCAAGGGTGTTATATGGGAATAAAAAGGAAGCAGAAAACATTGTCCAACAATTACAGAAGGAAGATCTGTTATCAGTGTGTGGTCTAGGGTAAAGATGTCTTTTTCCTTTTTTCCATTTATAATCTCCACCCTACTGTTTACCTCTTTTTTATACTGTTTAATCTCTCTATTGCTTCCAGAAATCCTAAATAAATTGTCGGTCAGCACAGATTAGCTCACTTTGTACTTGATGATTAATACATCTAAGTGTAAGATTTGCAAACTATCACATCTTTCTAAAGAATTCAAATGTAACATTTAGGGCTTCTTTTTCATTTTCCAAATGAATAATTTTGCTTATTCAGATCTGTAACTAATCTCTTTTGTGTTGTAAATCCCATTTCCAACTTGAATAGTTACATTTGTAGAAAACAAAATATAATCCACGATTGATCCCTCCAGATTATCTACCTATTTATAGTAAAATTGAATTGCTTAATTTTTAACAAAATGTTAAAATAATAACCGGTTTCTATTATACTACATGACCAAGTCCTGAAAAGTTACAAATTAACCCTTTGAGTTTTATTAGTGGAATCTGATTTTCATGTAGCAAAACCGTCATCTTATGCATTTTTCCAATACAAAGCATACTTATACTATTTTTTATGTTATACCTTTTTTATGATAAATATGCCTCTGTGTATTAAGAATTATTTTGTTTTACACAATTGTTGAATTATAATTTTACTCACTTCCTATTGACAAGAAGTCAAAGTCTTTGAATTCCTATAATTTCTGTTACAGGAATAACTCATGCATTGGGGAAATATATTTCAATTTGTATTGCATTGTGTATTTGTAAAAATGTACATATTATATGTAATAATTGTATAACACTGATGACATTTAAAACACACAGCCATTGGTTTTAGATATATTATTTTATATTGATGAAATATTTGGCATATGTCATTCAATAAGCAAAAGGTATGACTTACTCTGTGTACTGTAGGATTCCACCAAATGGCAATGCAATATGAGAAATTAAGCATCAACTACAACCGATAAATTTCTTA
Organism: Spea bombifrons; assembly: GCF_027358695.1. NCBI lineage: Eukaryota > Metazoa > Chordata > Amphibia > Anura > Pelobatidae > Spea > Spea bombifrons. The sequence continues at coordinate 39,635,198 of NC_071090.1, forward strand.
AACTAAAAATATAAGGATAATGGAATAAGTATAAAAAAATCATAGATGCTACTTTTTCATTCGATATTGTGTCTACTTCATATTCTATCATAAGTAGGGAGGTATATTAAAATGTGTAGACTTTTCATTTATTAAAAACCAGCAACAAAATATCCTGCAAATGTGTTCATTGGATAAACAAAGTAATTGAAGACATAAACACTAGACCAGTGCATTTGGATTTGTATGAATTGCAAATTTAATGAATATTGGTAAATTCGGCGATTCGTATGTAGCTCCGAAAACAAGGCCAGAAATCCGACGAATAGGATAAAAACAAAGCAAAAAGCTCAGAATTTGCATCTGACATACGTGGTTCCACATTCACTCACACTCTCTCCCATTCTCACACTTTCATTCTCGTTCTCTCCCTCTCAGTCATGCTCTCTAAATGTTTGCCTACCTTCTCTCCTGACCACTTCTGCTTTTGCTGACCAATTCCGCTTCTTCTTATATATTCTTCCTTCTATTTTCAATTTTTATTCCTTAATCTTCTTTCTCAGTGGATATAACCCGGCAACTTCCGCCAAAAGGCGGTGCTGTGGTGACTTCCCCCGATCATCCAATCAGGGAAGAGGGCATCTCTCAAAGTGCCAACCCTTAGTGCACGAACGAACCAAATGGGCAGGGAACAAAAATTGTTGCCCGAAAATGAATAGGCCAAAAACGAGCCGAAAATTTTGTCTGAATCATTGTTTTGGCCCATTTTCACATGTCTAATAAACACATGGTAAATTATGATGCAAAAGTGCCGGTATTTGAGGGTTTACATTCTACAGAGAGGATTGAAATTTAATGCAGACACGTTTGTTACCGGCAGCCATGAAGTAACTTTTCACAGTAATTATTATTTGGTCTGTAAATACTTTTTCCATTTTATGTGTATACAAAGTACAGGAGGTTGGTTCATTGTTAAGTATGTGCATAGGGTTGCATGAAATTTAAATCCAACCTTGCATAACTTACCTTGGACATCACAAGATTCAAGTCCATTAGTTGTGCAAACATTACTTCCATTCTGTCCTGTTGTTTCATCAGGGCATAATTCTAGAACAAAAGAGCATATAGTAAGTGCTATCTTCTAAAGGCACATGTGCTTTTAATAGCAGTATAACCAGAACATTTTGATAAGAGGCTTTAACTACTTCAGGGCCACAATGCTTGGGACAAAGTGTATAATGTGTACAATAAAAATCAGCAGAAGAGGTTGACACACCCTTAAGGGAAATTGTTGACATCACAACATTGAGCATAACTCATTTGTTTATTAAACCAACTAGCAGCATAAACTTTTTTCTTGAATATATTAAGTTTAAAAGTCTATCCTGAGGAAGGTGAACTCTGTGTCTCTATTCTGCAGAAGTAGAATATCTAATTAATTTCATGTTGTAAAGTTTTCTGGCCTCATCCATCCTTACCAAGGCTGCCTGAACCAATAACAAATAATCAGTAACCAAATAACAGTTGAGAGAAAACTTAATGGGGATGAATAATAATATAAATCCGGATAACACAGTGTGGGTTTTAAATGCATATATCAGTTATTTGAATCTGTAAACACTGTTAATTGGGTTTATTCTGTAAATAGAACTGGTTTTGAAATACTTCATAATTAATTCATAAGGTTTTACAGTACTTTAATATGCATTCTTTGTTGGTGAGGCTGCATTGGATACAAAACTCTCCTTTTAAATAACCACATCGCAAACATTTTATTGTACACTTTGCTACAAATTTATCTATCTAAATTACAAGGGGGATTTTGGCAATGAAGATTGACAAACATACTGCTTTAACTCTATGAAGGTGTGAAAATATAATCTGACAGTAAAAAAAAGGCTTTAGAGATAACCCCTTGCAGTGCTTTAACTTAAATCCAGACAGGCATTACTGTATTAATCTCTTCAACATGCTAACACCATAAACTCACACACAAAAGATAGAATTATATACCACAGGTATGTGTAGCAATTAGCAGATCACATGCATTTCTGTAACAGTTGATTGGTCAACTCTCTAGTAACAAAAAATCATATTCCATTTTTATGAATTGTAATAAATATATGGAATTAAAGACAGCATATGGTTTGCTTTAGATATTTTTTTCTAATTACAAGCTGCAATGATGTATCAAAGAAAGATTAAAACATATTGTCACTACAGAAAAGATTTTGGTACATAAGGGTGCAAAGGTTATAATACGTTTAGGATTTCAAGCAGAAGAATGGTTTTAGCGTATTGTAAGGTTCTTGGTGATTTTATTTGTGTAGCTTTTCTGTCTAATTGCCAATACCTCAGCTATGTAGAACATATAGAGCCAAACAGATGCAAGTCATCAGCTGAAATGAGAGCAGTTTGACAGTGACTATAAATGGGAACATCACAGAACTATTGATGTTCTTTCTGATCAAGGTGTTCTGATTAATGTTAATTACAAATTAAACAAATATTACATATTATGATAGGTGCGAGATCTTTGAGTGAATATAAGAACATTCAGGTGATTAGCTAATTGATTAGCATCCATTTCAGCGCAGTGTTAACTCACGATTGCACTTGATAACGTTATGGTGCACATTACCGTTACAAGTGCTAAAATTAATCCAAGCAAATTGATTATCTTAATTATTAGGCTTTGATTGATGACTCACTTTTCTTCTCAGATTCCTGATCATAAAGTGCTCACAAAATGTGTATGCAACTTTGAGCTTAACCCTCTAAGTAGCGGGGATGGAACACATATTTCACCCTGGAATGCCAGGCCAGTTAGTTTTTCTATCATTTATATTTAAACAAATACCTTCTAAACATCTAACAACAACATTTAACAAAATTAAACATTTTTCTGAAATAACCCAACTACCTTAGCAAATGTATCCAATATATATGGTTGTATCTACATGCAGACAAAGCACATATAGGCAACAGTACAGCATATTGCAGGGTAGGCATCCATTATACCTCTGATTTATTGGGTTATGTCTCTAATGGTCTATCATAATTCTGAATAAGGGTTATAGGAGGCAAGGGCTCATCTATCTTTTATTATTCTAAAAAAGAAATATATTTATAGAACTTTGTCGGTGTAACTTTTTACATAATCTGTTGTGAGACTTTGACAGTTGGGGAGCCTGTAACTCTTCATGTTAGCAGGGATCAGAAACGTGTGCCAGAATGTAGATAAATTGACCCAACAACATACCTTCTGTTTTGCTAATAAGGATATATGAGTACCACCAATTGGGTAATAATAACATGTATTTTTCAGCTGCCGATTCAATTAATTTCGAGAGCGCGCCCTAAAAACACGCTATGAGTCCCACTGGGAAAAAGACACTCTATAAACACTAGTTGTGTGTGTATCTTTTTATTCATGGGGGCTTTGACAGTTGGGGGCACCATGTGCGAGCGCTGATAACAACTGTCATGTTAACAGGCCGACCTACCACTAAGATGCATTTACATGCTCTAATGAATGTATGTAATATTCTGCATTTTATTTCTGCATTTTGTGAATATTTAAACATTTGCATTTTCTTATTGTACTGATAAAGAATGTAATTAGATGTTCTAATAAAAATCATTAGTGGTTGTCAATGATATTGTACACGGTGCTGGAATGTCAATGATATTGTACACTCTGTGCTGAAGATGATATCAAGCTTACAAACTCCCACAATACTAAGCCAGCTCAAAGTGAAACCTAGCAGCATTTTATATTAAATGAAAACCACTTCTGTATCGTGTAGCAGTTATTAGCAATGAGACAAACCTTACAAAACAAAAACCAGTGATCTGTATAATGACATTGTCTCTCGCTACAATAACTGTGAGGGTACAAAACTAAAGATTGTATTTAAGGGAAGTTTTAGAATGTAGGATACAAAAGTGAATTGCAAACAATGCCGCTAATTATAATCAACCCTATTTTCCAATGAATTGCTTATCTGTGTGCTGAGCAATAAAACATTAAAGAGGAACTCTTATGCCATATAAACAAAGGCATCTCTTTTATCTGTTCCCGCAATGATGTTGAAACACATAAATGTTTAATCTTATCAATACTAGGTTACTTAGTGTTGTATAATAAACAAGCTTCAGGAATATTTATTGAATTCTCTTATCTAATAGAAAAAAATGGTATAGATTTAGCTCAGATTGTTCAGTAAAACTCATTTTTTAAACATTATGCTTAAAAATAAAAACTTAGAAAACGGATAGACTGTTAGGAATTACATCTCAACTGATTTAGGAAACAATCCCTACATCTCTCTAGAGATACACATGAAATAGCTCTGCCAATATTCTGTAAATATTTAACAAATCCAAATGGCACCAATTCTTCTGACTGTTGCAGAAAATGTCCTCTGTACCAAGAAGCATAATAGGGTGCAGATATATAATATACATTTAAGAATAGCAAAGCAAACTTTTACTTGGAGCCAAATCTGGGTTTTCTAGAATGCACATCGTGTTTATTCAAGCAAGTGTGTGAAATCAGAGGCTTGGGTACTGCAGACACTGATAGCACCCCTCGCTGACCTGATAAACACCGCAAAACAAAGTCGAAGCTCCTGACTTTTTGGATCTTGTTGAAGAATACAAAGTTATCAGCAAAGCATCCATTGTGCGATTTGCTTAATCCCGTCTCTCTTATCTGCGAATGCAGGCAGAAAATTTAGCATGTGATTTGTCTAATCTGGCTATGGGAAATTTTAAGGTTACTCCACAATAGGCAGTGTGTTTCTATAATTATCGATAGTTAATTGACCAAAGAAAGTAAAATATAGTACCAAAGAACCACAATGCCTTGTTCTTAACATGGTTTTTTTTTTCAAGGGAGAAAAAGAATTGGTAAATACAGTACAGAAAATCTAGATTATTTATATAGGCAATCAAAAACATTCAAAATACAAAATGTTAAGCTCATTTTATATATTAAAAAAACATTTAAGATTTAGAGTCAGTTAATAAAACAATAATGTTCTCAACTATGAGCAGCTGCAGATATTTTTTTAATTACTGTTATGTTCTGTATTGAGGAACATTAATAAATAACGGTTGCAAGAGATGAACTAAAATTGCTGTGATTGCAGAATGATTGTCTGCTAAAAAGACTGTTAGCATCTAGCACAGGCAGCCCTGCATGTTCCATAAACTGTCATGGGCCAATGACACTCCCAATGCACTCTCTTATGGAGATGTTAGATTTAATCCTGCAGTGCTGGAGATGCTTATAAAATGAAATGGTTTAACCTATGTGTGCAACAAGATGTATGCAGTGATTTAACCCCTTAAGGACCGGGCTCATTTTTCGTTTTCTACCCTGTGGGACCGAGGCTGTTTTGACACTTTTGTGGTGCTTGTGTTCAGGTGTAATTTTCTCCTCACCCATTTAGTGTACCCACATAAGTTATATATTGTTTTTTTCAGGACAAGATGGGCTTTCTTCAGATACCATTATTTTGATCGTATCATCTTATTTACTATAAAAAAAATAAAAAAAACATGGTGAAAAATTGAAAAAAAAGACATTTTATGACTTTTATTTGAAAAATCTTTTACTCACCTAAAAAAGCAAGTAAAAAAACTAGCTAAATAGATTCTACTACTTGTCCTGAGTTTAGAGATATCCAATGTTTTTATGTTTTTTTGCTGTTTTTTGTACGTTATAGGGCAATAAGTACAAGCAGCGTTTTATGATTTCCAAATCTTTTTTAACAAATCTGGTCAGTCTGCCTACATCTCCTCTTTGGAACATCTTTGAAGCCGGTTAACTCAATTTAACACCGTCAAACCATATATTTTTGAAAACTAGACACCCCAGGGTATTCCAAATGCTGTTATTTTAACCCTTTCCATGCACCAATTATACAACTACACTTTGTCAAACTTTGTAATAGTAATTTTTTTTTATTTTTTTTCCACACAAATTGTACTTTAGTTATAGATATACAGGTCCTGGTATATGTCACTGTCAAACAACACCCCAATATGTGTTCAGCAACATCTCCTGAGTACAGCGATACCCCACATGCATGGGTTTGTCAGATTGTTTGGCTGGTAAAAGGCTACTTTTGGGGCATGCGTAATTCAGGTGGTCATTTGGTCATTCTGCCTCCATCTCCTCTTTGGAATATCTTTGAAGCCGGTTAACTCTATTTAACCCATTCAAACCAAATATTTTGGAAAACTAGACACCCCAGGGTATTCCGAATGCTGTTATTTTAACCCTTTCCATGCACCAATTATAGAACTACACTTTGTCAAACTTTGTAATAGTAATTTTTTTCACACAAATTGTACTTTAGTTATAGATATACAGGTTCTGGTATATGTCACTGTCAAACAACCCCCCAATATGTGTTCAGGAACATCTCCTGAGTGCAGTGATACCCCACATGCATGGGTTTGTCGGGTTGTTTCAGATTTAAAATGCCACATTTGGGAAGTGCACTTTTTTTCTCCATTTTGGTCAGTCTGTACCTATGCCCTATCTTTGAGCTTGGCCACTCCAATTTACCCCATCAGCCATTTTTTTTATATATTAGACACCCCTTGGGTATTTGAAGTGCTTTTATTTTAAGTCTTTGAGATTTTTGAGAAATTTTAGCACTTGCTCAAAATAATAAACTTTATTTTTTTATTTTTTTTATTTTTTAATACTTTTTTTATATTTTTTTTACACATTTTGCTGGTACTGGATGGTTCATCTAGTGACATCACTGCATAATTATTTTTAAATGTTAGCACATTTTTTTTTTTTCCATTTTTTTTTTTTTTTATTTTTTTTTTGAATATTTTACTAATCACATAGTGATTAGAAAGCTGGGCTCCATTGACTTGCATGGTTGAATGCAGTACCTGTATTCAACCAGCAAGTGGAGCCAGTTTTCTAGAGGGTCTGGAGACCATCTAGCAAACTTTTTCTTGTTTGTTTTTTTTTACAGAGCGGCGGCCATCTTACTTGATGGCGAAGATCACCGGCAGCGGCGGCTGTGACCGCTCTCCGGAGCGGTCACAGCCCACCTAAAGGTAAGTGTTTGGTGTCGCTGGATGCCTCCTGATCGAGGCATTCCAGCGACACCATTTAAGTTTAGGAGGCAATCGTTGATCGCCTCCTAAACGCTTTTAAAACGGGCGTCCGCCGCCATACAATGTATGGCGGCTGTTGACGCCCCGGGGAGGGGCCAGACATGGCCCCCGATGCCGATCTCGGCCTTGCTGAATGCCTCGACATCGAGGCATTGCAGCAAGGCCGTTTAAGCGAAGAAAGTGATCCTTGATCACTTTCTAAGCTTATTTAACTTTTTGACGGTTCAGGACCGTCAAAGGTCATTTAGTGACCTTCTTGTCATGACGGTCCTGAACCGGCAAAGGTCGCGAAGGGGTTAAAAGAATGCACTGAACCCTTTTGCGCAGCACAACAGTCCATTGTTCAGATGACATAGAACGTTGTTTTGAAAACTCACTTCCACACCTTCATATATAGCAGTCTACATCAGGGTTTTGTATAAAGTACTAACTCACAACTTGGGGATCAAATTGAATGAACCTCCAGTAATGTGATCAGTGTGATAAACAATCAGGCATAATGCATAAAGATAGCAAACTGTACGATGAATAGTCAAACCCACTTTAATAAAGATTTTAATCAATATGTTTTTTTTCTTACAATGATCAGTCTGGTTAAACACTTACCGTATTTGCTCGATTATAAGACGACCCTGATTATAAGACGACCCCCCAAAATCTGAATATTAACTTAGGAAAAAAAGAAAAAGCCTGAATATAAGACGACCCTAAAGGAAAAAAGTTTTACCAGTAAATGTTAATTCATGTAAACTATTTTTTTTAATAAAAGCTATGATTGAGAAAAATATTTTTTTTGTTTTTATTTCCTTGTATTTTCCAACCTGCCCCCAGTTACGCACATCTGCCCCCAGGCTTGCCACACCAATATGGCACTGTGGCCCATGATATGCCTTTTAACCCTCTATATGCCACTGTGCCCCATGGTATGCCTTTTGACCCCCTATGTGCCACTCTGCCTCCAGAAATGCCTTATACCCCTATATCCCATTCTGGCATTTAGGGGGTTAAAATGCATATTATGGGGCAGAGTGGCATATAGGGAGGTATAAGGCATTCCAGGAGGCAGAGTGGCATTAAGGGAGTTAAAAGGCATTATATAGAGCACTCTGCCTCCAGAAATGCCTTATACCCCTATATGCCACTCTGGCATTTAGGGGGTTAAAAGGCATATTATGGGGCAGAGTGGCATATAGGGAGGTATAAGGCATTTCAGGAGGCAGAGTGCACTATTAAATGCCCCCTTAACGCCACTCTGCCTCCTGAAATGCCTTATACCTCCCTATATGCCACTCTGCCCCATAATATGCCTTTTAACCCCCTAAGTGCCAGAGTGGCATATAGGGGTGTAAGGCATTCCAGAAATGCCCTACACACACACACACACACACACACACACACACACACACACACACTTACTTACCGGTGCTTCCAATTTCCTGCTGTATTGCCGGGGCAGCGGGTTGACGTCTCATTCCGCGGCAGCCGGGAGGAGGTGGAGTTGGCAGCGGGGGTTTGTATGCGTCCGTCGCAAATACCTTCCCCGGCTGTCAGCGATCAGGAACTCTGGAACTCTGATCTCTGACAGTCGGGGAAGGTATTTGCGACGGACGCATACAAACCCCCGCTGCCAACTTCACCTCCGGAAGCACCGGTAAGTGCGTGCGTGCGTGCGTGCGGGGGGGGGCGACGATAGGAGGATCCAGGTCCCCTGCAGCGGTGCGGGGGATCTGGATCTTAGTCTCCTAATCAGACCTCTATTTGAGGTCTGATTAGAAGACGACCCCGATTATAAGACGAGGGGTATTTTTCAGAGCATTTGCTCTGAAAAAAACCTCGTCTTATAATCGAGCAAATACGGTATTTTATTAATTTGGCAAACCTTAAGCATTATAATCTGGGATGATTTTCAGGTGTTTAGTGTACATTTTGTAAGGGAAATAGGGGTGATTACAGGATTTGATATTAAGTTGGGAGAAAAAATATTAAGTTACAAAAAAACTGACATCTTTTTTTTAAAATATTTTATTAAAGTAATAACTTTAATCTAAAGCTTTACAGTTAAAAGTAAAGAGTTAAGAGTAAAAAAAGCTTTACTCTTACAAATATGTTTATTTTTATTTTTTCAAATTTGGTTCAATTTTGGATTGCCTTAGATTGGAAGTTTTAATACTTCTCTTTTTTAGGCATATTAGGATATATGGTGTGTCATAATTTGCCTGAAAGAAAGTCAAATTAGATGTATTTCAGTAAGCAATAAAAGTATAACCTTTACCATGTTTGCTTATTTTCTTTCAATGTATAAGAAGGTACAATGCTGTACCTTTATTTTTTCCCTAATACATTAGCAGTTATTGCTTTCTTGTGTAGAATTCGTCTGACAATTTCCTTCTGATTGACACAAGTCAGAGATAATTTGAATACGGTAATTTTCTTCCAAAAACATTCAAAGACCCTCTTAATGTAATGCTCTAGTACAGAAAGTTGCACTGACAAACCAGTGTTTCCACGCATTTGTTTTCCTAAGATGACATTTATAAAAATCCAACTTGCTCATTTTCATCTCATTTGCATGAAAGGAACAACTTGTAAACCTGAGTCTGTTGGGTATTTAGTGAATCAACCCACCAGCGAGTCTAAATAAGAGCTTATTTTTGGAAATTTTGAAGCCGGGGGTTCAGTGGTCATTAATATTTTAATAAATGCAATCTCCCCAGTCTTCTACAACACATATTAACTCTTTACCTTCACAGGCATTCATAAAATACTTAATTCAGAATGTGTACTATTGGGTTCTAAGAATGCTTCAGAAAATGTTTTGAACCCCAAGGACCACCTTCCTGTTGTGGGCCAAAAACAGACCTAGTAAGTGTAATACATAGCTTAAATTGTTAATAAGAACCTGTTTACTCCTATTACCACATTCAATGTTTACAAACATTCTCCACTTTATATATACTTTGCAAAACCTCCAAGCATTCCCTTCAAATAGTGTGAGGACTCCTTGTGGTTTGTCTACCACATTTTTAGATTTGCTGTAATAGATCTACATTTAATTCTTCTGGCATTAAGCTTAACTACATGTTTATGCTACATGTTTCGTTATTGGAGCAGGGGATGCTTTATTTCATTTTATTTCCTTTGGCCTCCTAGTGGGCTTCTGAGTTATTGCACAAGCAAGGTTCAGACAGAGAGGATGCAGGTTAATCATTGTTGTTAGTATTTCTTTTCTCTAGCAGAGCAGGACAAAAGCAAAAATGTCATACTTTCACACACACTCACACACACACACACACACACATATATATATATATATATATATATAAACTGAAAGCATCTCTCATTGAATCATTCATAAATTATATATATATGTGTGTGTGTGTGTGTGTACACATTTAAATACACATGTGAAACTTTAACAAAGTAAGATACTAATGCTAAGTCTATTTTACATAAAAAATGTTATGTAAATTGGTGATTTTCCTGAATTGTAAATAGGTCAGTTAAAGTAATTAAAAAATATTAATAATAAATGCTGAAATTTGGAGTATTCTACATTTTTTCTGTGATATGTTGTATACTCAAGAAATCTAGAAAAAATAAGATTTCAAAAACTAAGAAAACTATAGGGATTTAATTGAGTATTATATCTTCTGGTGATAAATAAGGTTGTCTGGACTAAACCAAAACTAGAATAACATATTAGGTTGCGAGGTGCAGACGAAATGGGCTTAATTCAATGAGCCGTCCAAAACTTATACTAATGAGAAAAGGAATACATGCTAAACCCATGCTTACTGGTGAGCAATTAAAATGGAAGGGAAAACAGGCAAGTAACAAGTTTTAAAATATAACCATATGTATTTGTTAAGTGCATAACCAACATTATTTTCAATTAAAAGCTGCTGGTGTGCAAGCGCCTGAGAGAAATCCACGGATGAGGTAAGGAGGTGCGAGAGGGAGAGAGTAAGCGAGTGAGTGGGAGGGTAAGGGGTATGTATGTAAGAATATATGTGTGCCCATTAAGTGTGTTAACATGAATGTGTAAGTGTATGTGAGCATGTATGTGTATGTGTACTTGTGCAGACATTTGTGTGTGAGTATGGATGTGTAAGTGTTTGGGTGGCAGAGATTTCACAGGCAGGCTGTTTGGGGTAATGATTGCACAGGCAGGCTGTTTGGGGTAATGATTGCACAGGCAGGCTGTTTGGGGGTACTGACAAGCTGTTTAGCAAAGATGGAACAGGCAAGCTGTTTGGGGGCACCAACAAGCTGTTTGGTGGCAAAGATGACACAGACCATTTGGGGGCACTGACAAGATTTTAAACAAATATTAAACAGACACACTGTTTGGGGCACTGATAAGTTGTTTGGGGCAAAGATGGCACAGTCAGACAGTTTGGGGGCCCTGATAAGCTGTTTGGGGCAAAGATAGCACAGACATGTTTGAGGCTATGATAGCACAGGCAGGTTATTTGGTTGCAAAGATGGCACTGGCAAGCTGTTTGGGGGCAACTATGAGACAAGCAAGCTATTTGGGGGCAGAGATGTACTGTGGGACATGTTGCTTGTGATGCCATGGGGAGGGTTATTATTTACACGGGGGGCCTGTGGTTTCTAGTTATGCCCCTGAGTTAAATTTTATGAATTAATGAAAAGTATTGTTGAGTATTGAGTGAATATGAACGGGGCATTCTAAGGATAGGGAGATAAAGGATGGGTATAGAGACGAAAATAGATGTTCTGTTAGGGAGCATGAAAATGGAGGGGGATGATTGTGGTGCAATAGGGGGTGATAATGTTAGAGGATAGAAATGATGGTGGGGAGGAATATTATGATGAGGGGTATGAATATGGTTGCTGGGGGAGAATGATTGTTGTTGGATATTGGAATGATTTAGGATCTTTGGGGTTTAATGATGGACAGGGGTAGCTCTACACTAGCACATACATACAGCCACTCTAACACCATACATCTACACATACCCACTAAAATTCACACGTACATGCATATACATCCTCTTACAACATACACATACAATTATATACATACACACTTATAGCCACTCTAACACCATACACTTACATAAACACACACTGTCCCTCCAACACCATACACTTACATTTACATACACAAAGCCACTTTAACACCAAGCACTTTGTCAAGGCTGAGTGGGGTTCGGAGCGCAGCGCAGAGAGACACCGGGTGCAAGGGAGTGAAGTAAGGGCAATCCAACACACAAAGTCCAGTATCTAGCCAAGGGTCAAAAGTCCGTGTAATCAAATAGAAGGTGCGCAGTACAACAAGGGTAATCCAAAGACAAAGTCCAGAAATCCAGCCGAGGGTCAAAGTCCGTAAATCAATCAGAAGGTTCGCAGTACAAGGGGTAATCCAAAAACAAAGTCCAGGAATCAAGCCGAGGGTCAAAAGTTCATATAATCCAAATAGAGAAATAACAGCTACAGGGTATAGGAATCCGGTAGGGAACTTGAACAACCAAGTAATGAAGTTACAGGGTTGCAGGTTTAAATAGCCCGCCTAATTGATACTCCTCCTCTCTCTGTGGCTGTCAATTAGTCCCTAACCCCTCCCCTGGCTGTCAGTGAGGTTTGGGACCGCAGGACACGCCCCCTCTGGCTGCCAGTAGCGGTTTGGGACCGCAGGACACGCCCCCCCTGGCTGCTAGCAGCGGTCTGGGACCGCAGGACACGCCCCCCCGCCATACTGCTATTCCCTGCGTCTGCCGCGTGCGGCTGCCGCCGCAACGGAGACCGGGGACGCGGCCCGCGGCACGGAGATGCCGTGCCGTGAGGCCGAGGACGTGGTTGCTCGGCGGGGACGCCGCCGGGTAAGGACCTCCGCCGCCGACGGGTCAGGACCCGACCGGAACGTGGCCGAGGACGCGGGCGCCCGGCGGTGTCGCCGCCGGGTGAGGACCCCCGCCGACTACCGGTAGGGTCCTGACAGGATCCCCCCCCGGAGACGCCACCTCAGGGGGCGAGCAGGTGCAGGCTTGGAAGGATGTGCCAGATGGAAAGCACGAATCTTCACTGGAGCATGGAAGTTGGAGGCAGGTTCCCATGTACGTTCTTCTTGGCCATAGCCCTTCCAATGAACTAGGTATTCTATGCGTCCATACCGATGACGGGAATCCAAGATGCTGTCCACTTCGTACTCGTCTGTACCCGACACCGAGACCGGGGGAGGTGGAGGAGCTTGTGGTTTTCTTTGGTGCGTATCGGGGAACCATTTCTTGATGAGGGATACATGAAACGTGGGGTGTACGCGCCATGTGGTAGGGAGATCAAGGCGAACGGCCGAAGGACCATAAATGGCGGTAACGGTGAAAGGTCCTAGGTATTTTGGACTTAGTTTCTTTGATGGTCCTGGTAATTTGATGTGGGCAGAGGATAGCCACACTTTGTCTCCGACTTGATAAAGGGGTGCTGCTTGTCTTCGTTTATCAGCATGCCTTTTCTGATCCAGTTGTGCCTTGTGTAAGTGGGTCTGTAGGGTCTGAAACCCTTGTTGTAGGAGTTGTAGTCGATCAACAGCTGGGGGAACGGTGGCAGTAGGAGGTATGTCCACATGGAACTGCGGGTCGTACCCGTAATTAGCCCGAAAGGGCGTCATCCGAATTGAACTCTGTACCTGGTTGTTGTATACAAATTCAGCCACTGGTAACAGAGGGCACCAGTCGTCTTGGAGGTGTGACACATAGCAACGAAGGTACTGTTCCAGAATCTGGTTTATTCTTTCAGTTTGCCCGTTGGTCTGGGGGTGATATGCAGATGAAAGAAGTCTCTTGAGACGTAACCCTTTACAGAATGCAGCCCAAAACCGAGATGTGAATTGCACCCCTCTGTCGGATAGTACTGTCTTAGGGATGCTGTGGAGACGAAAAACGTGACGGATAAACAGGTCAGCGGTTTGTGCGGCGGTTGGCAATCGGTGAACAGGAATGAAGTGTGCCTGTGCGGCCATAGCGTCGGCAATAGGAGGAGGGACAGGAGGTGCAGGTGGAGCCGCTGCTATGGGAGCTGCTTGTAGGGCTTGCACCTGGGCTTGCAAGGTCTGTTGATTATCCTGCAGCCCTTGCATGGTGTGAGCCAAAGTTGCAATCTGCTGCGTGAGCGCCATGAAGGCATCGGTGACTCCTGCAGGCTCCAAATGACTTGGTTGTTATGTCAAGGCTGAGTGGGGTTCGGAGCGCAGCGCAGAGAGACACCGGGTGCAAGGGAGTGAAGTAAGGGCAATCCAACACACAAAGTCCAGTATCTAGCCAAGGGTCAAAAGTCTGTGTAATCAAATAGAAGGTGCGCAGTACAACAAGGGTAATCCAAAGACAAAGTCCAGAAATCCAGCCGAGGGTCAAAGTCCGTAAATCAATCAGAAGGTTCGCAGTACAAGGGGTAATCCAAAAACAAAGTCCAGGAATCAAACCGAGGGTCAAAAGTTCATATAATCCAAATAGAGAAATAACAGCTACAGGGTATAGGAATCCGGTAGGGAACTTGAACAACCAAGTAATGAAGTTACAGGGTTGCAGGTTTAAATAGCCCGCCTAATTGATACTCCTCCTCTCTCTGTGGCTGTCAATTAGTCCCTAACCCCTCCCCTGGCTGTCAGTGAGGTTTGGGACCGCAGGACACGCCCCCTCTGGCTGCCAGTAGCGGTTTGGGACCGCAGGACACGCCCCCCCTGGCTGCTAGCAGCGGTCTAGGACCGCAGGACACGCCCCCCGCCATACTGCTATTCCCTGCGTCTGCCGCGTGCGGCTGCCGCCGCAACGGAGACCGGGGACGCGGCCCGCGGCACGGAGATGCCGTGCCGTGAGGCCGAGGACGTGGTTGCTCGGCGGGGACGCCGCCGGGTAAGGACCTCCGCCGCCGACGGGTCAGGACCCGACCGGAACGTGGCCGAGGACGCGGGCGCCCGGCGGTGTCGCCGCCGGGTGAGGACCCCCGCCGACTACCGGTAGGGTCCTGACACACTTACACATATAAATACACATGCATAGACACACGCATGCACGCCCTAACATCATACACTCTAAAGGTACATGCACACACAATTTAAAACCATACACTTACATATACACACAGCCACTTTCTCTAATAATTTATGCAGTGCACACACGTCCCCCCTCCCTCAGCCTCCCACTTACATTTTTAGCTTTTAATTTATTAGGGCTACAATTTCTGTTGCAATGTTTATTACCTACTGTGAAAGTAATGTCTCTATTTTAAATAATAAACAGGTTAATTTTGTTTAACACACATGATGTCATGAGCCACATTGATATTAGGAACTGTTTTCACATGTATCTTACTTCATACTAATGTGGTTTTCAAATCTACTTCAAAATGTAGGATTTGTCCTTATTCTAAAAAAAATATAGGTGCCAGAACCCTACATGTACAGTGTGCCCAACAATGGCACCATGAAGCATGAGGCAGGCATTCAATTTATTTCCAGGGTTAGTTTTAATTCCTTGGCTGACCATGTGTGTTACTGGCAATAATGGTAGGTGGGAGACACCATCGAGCATCAACCCATTAATACAAAATTAATTTTGTATTCTTCCCTCATTGTAATATCACTATAGATTGTGTTGGCAGACTTTAAATAACATGTCATACTGATAATAATAGTTTTAAAGGAACCAAGAAAACAAATGGATTAAATGTATTTTTGCAGTATATTGATTCTATTGGTCTGCAGCCATACCTTTTGAAAGAACAACTGTACATGAATCAGAAAGAGCTAATTCAGGGGAATCCATCCTAGGACTATGTAAACTGAAGTCCACCTGGTGAAAAAACTCCTCTTGGCTTCCAAGATTAATGTCTCCCATTGCTGATAACTACATGTAAAACAAAATGACATTTTATTAATCAGAGTGGCATCAGGTATTTGGGGGAAATTCAGTTAAGGTGAAATATCATAAAATAATAGATTGTTTAATCTCCGTCATTAATCCTTCTTGACTCAAATCTATAAAATTGCAATTTACTTTTCTGACTAAAACATAATGTTATTACTGATACTTTGTGTGAGTATGTGTCCAGGTGTGTTACTGTGTTTGACTATGTATTTATAAGTATGTTACAGTGTGTTTGAGTACTGTGCACATGTGTGTGTGTGTGAGCATTATTATTATTATGTTAATGTGTGTAAGTGTGTCTTAGTATGTATGTATGTATGCATGTTACTGTGTAAGCGTGTGTGTATAGGAGGAGCTTCCATAAAGTTGGAAGCTAGTAAAACTGGTACCCATCTACCATTCATGACATGAAGCCATCATGTAACATAAGTTGTTCATATTCTCATTCCTGCAGAGTCCATCAGAGAAACCAGTTAATAATTATTCTCTAGTATTTACATAGCCTTGTATGGCTTGCATTAAAGTTTGAATAATTTATTGAATTCACTACCCATTCAGTGTGTACTAAATCTGCCACGTGAGCATAATGGGGATTACCTGCTAGCTACTACTGGTGTTCAAAGGTAGCCCAGCCCTGGTCTAGAAAAACTGTGGTTTTGGCTAGTTCTTACCATAAACATGGAATGTACTTTGCCTTTAAACAATATTAATGATGCAACACATATATTTTTAAGCATGCATCTGTAAAATTAATAGAAAAAAACTTCTACAGCTACTAATAGCAGCACAGATCACGGTAGGCAAATTATACACTTAGATTGCCTTAAAGGTAACCCTAAATTATATATTTAATTAAATAAAAGAGCCAATCCATTTACACAACTTGATTTCCTATAATGAATTAAGCCAACTATTTATTTGAGATGCATCTCCTGTCATGGCATATTAACAAAGTTCTAAAATTTATTACATCTTTTCAGTGCTTGACGGCTGATGGAAGACTTTATCCATTGAGATCTTTTTACTCACATCAACGCTAAACTAATCTATTTATCTGCATCAAAGATGAATGCAGACAGTGGCTCAATTTTATTGCATTTAAATACATCAGAGGCCAGTGAAAGGGATTCGTAAATGATGACATTTTTCTTGCAAGTCAGAACTACTGAATAAACATTAGCAGAGTAGGAGAACGCTGTATGTATTTAATTCAGCTATCTGATATAGCAATTTAGTAAAATTAACAAAACTAACGGATATCAGCCTCATAGATCATGAAGCCAAATATGTTCAACAAAGCACAAAAACCATTCATTTATTTTGCAGAACGTACTAGTGTGTTGATATTCTTCTGATCATCTACTCCCTTAGTATTTAATGTATCGGTCACATTCAGGGATGCAGGTGCAGGAAGAGCCCAGGAGTCTGCCAAGAAAGATGACAAATAGCTATTTAGTTCCTTTTGTCATATGAAATCCAGCCTAAATGTTAATGTAGAATAATAAAACACAATTTATTTTTTATATATTTTATAAAATAGCTCCAGCTCAGAATGAAGTACAGATTGACAAATATATATATATATATATATATATATATATATATATATTATACACTGTATATACGTATAATAGAGAGTATGATAGGAGTTTAAGGATCCCATGGGAACCATACTACAATATATCATGTAGCATGCAAGACAAGCACCCTTTGGGCATGTCTGTGCATACCACTGCCAGAGTTGGGCAATAAACTGTATTCATAAGATATGGATATTACTTAAAGAACTACTTCCTCAGGGTGCAAGAAGAGATAATACTGATAATAGGTGAAATAATATTCTGGATTAAAGATAATATAATGATTCGGAAGAATAATAAATTAAGTAAAGAAATGAAGGGAGAGAAACAACCAGGGGAAAGAGATGAAAGCAACATGAATGATCGTTTTAATATTTAAGAATAAGTAGGCTTTAATTCCTAGTCATTGCTATATTTGTCTAGCTGTTATAAGCATTTTATACATTCTGAGCAAATGTAATGGTTAGAGTTTGTATGCAAATAAACAAAACCAATTATGGTTCCTTAACAAATACGGTATATATTTTTCAATCTACCATAGAGTTTTCCAATCATTTTACTTTACTTTAGCCAACACCTAAACCAAACTGACCTTGTGTTCCTACAGGTATAATGTTTGTACCTTTGTTTAGTGAAATGTCGCTATCCCACAGATTGCCAGGTTCCTCCAGAAGATTCTCCCCCTGTCCTAAATTAGTGTGGTTTAAGAGGGATAGCCGAATATCAGCAAGCGATTCTTCATCATTGTCATGGCATCCAAAGTTTGGGGATTCATATTTTCTACAAATACTTATATCTAGGAAAGATGGTTTTGTTATTTATTATATAAAGTGAAATATATGTGATAAGCTAATATATGTTTATAAGTAATAATTATCATTATTTCTTAATTTTTGAAGCAAAAGTATTCACAAAGGAAACATAAAAAACACAATACTTATTTGCTATGTCTGCTTTAGTGGGATATTTGTCTCTTGACTAAAGGAAACAAATGCTCTCCATGTCCAACTATTACGGTAGGTTGAAAAATTATAGTAACTGAGGCATTTATTCCTGAGTGATATGTACATGTTAAAGCAACATCTTTTTTTGACACACACAGCACACGTCGTGCATGGCGTGAAGTATTATGGAATAGACACCGTGAAAGCTAACAATGTTATTTCACACCAAGCTTGCTACAATGTTCTAAAATGTTCATGAAACCTGTAGAATAATTTTCAAATCCACCACCTTAGCAAAATATGGGAATATATAGGAGTGGTTTTACTAACATGTAAAGCAGATTATGTATTAGTTATTACTTTATTCATAATAAAGTTATCCCATTATGAATAATACTTTAGAGAATAAGCAAGTTTCCGTGACAGCAATCCCTGAAAAAAAACTACTCTTTATGTTCATTCTTTTGGTCCCAGTCAATATATTAAATATCAAAATAATGATTTGAAAAAAATTTACTCCAGAAAAGCAGCTTTATGCTAATATGAATATATCTGCTGTACACTCTGTAATTATTAATTAGTATGCAAAGTGTATTTTTAACCTTTTGCTTTTAAAGTACCGTGTATTTTATCAAACACACTTTGTAAGGTTTTCTTTGTAAGCCCTCACAGGTCCAAACAGGTGAGTCAGGGTAATGGAAAGTATTTAAATCGTATGCCAAGACTATTAAATTATATCTGGGGATACATTTTGTGATCAGCTGCTGGCACCTTGGTCCTATGTGAGCATCTGCTTAGGGTGCATTTTCTTAATGTTCAATAATGTTGTGGCCAATGCCCTTACACACAAGTTGATGTTTGTCTTGTTATTGGGTTGAGATTGGCTTGTGTTATGGTGTTCATTTTCCACAGGCTATTGGCCAATGCAGTCAAAGCGATTGGAGTGGTTATCCATGGCAGAAGTATATGCTAACTAAATGATGCACATACCTGACGAGCATGATGGGGAATCTCTATCTGACATGTTGTCCTTATTTTCTACAGACCCCAATGAGCCAGTGTGTGGAGCAAACAATTCAAGTTCATCAAATGCATCCTGGGAATTACTGCTGTATGTGGACATCTGGGATTGTCTTCCATTCTCAACACTACAAGAATCTAAGAAAGCTAAAAAAAAAAATATCCAGGATTAACCTTGAAGTCTAGCGGCACATATTCTAAAAATATAAATAATGTTTATTTCAATTAATTAATTGTGTCTGTACCCTTTGACTACTACTGCTTTACCCCATTTTTCTTGGGGAGAGTAAGAAAGATACACACTTTTGGTTTAGAAGGCAGCCGTTCTATTCTAAAAACAACTGCTATGTTTTAATTCAATATCTGTTTTGAGCACATATAACAAATAGTATGTCCCTCGGCTGCAAATTCACCTAAATGTCATACGATAATAGGTCACACAAAGAAAAATAATGTATAAAGATTGGGTTTCTCTGCCAATATTATATTGTGTAGGCGACATACTACATCTTTAAGAAGATTTATTATTAAGAAACAGCCCATAATTTAAATTGTTCTTATATGCAGAAAATTATTTGTTTACTTTTATTTGTGCTTCTCAAGGTCTAAATCTAGCAGTTTCCATGATCTCAAGAATACTTTCCTTACAGTTTTGTAACTATCATTACTCTACAGTCTGTCCTTTAGGTGAGGGCCAGCCATGCCTCCCTTGGCAAACTAAGCCACCAGCCCCCTCTCCCACACCACACTTGAAGCTGTATCTCTTCACCAATTCAGCTCCCTGGGCTATCTATGTCACACACATGTTTTTAAATGACCAGCATAATCCACCTCTTGTAGCACCAATGCCATATCTTCTCCCTAAATGCAATATTTCACTTCACAGATCAAATGTTTAAATAAACATAAACCAGATTTAAAAAGTTAATATGTAGTTTGTTTTTGTTATAAATTACAAAAGTTAATAAAAATTGTGTGAGTGGAAAAAGACCAAACAAAAACCCAACCATATGCAGAGTAGCATCCCAATGTGTCATGCCATTCTGCTGGGAAAACTCAACACAAAGAACTATGTGGCAAAACAGTTCAAAGCATATTGCACCTGTCAAAATGTCTGTCATCTTCTATA
The DNA here is from genome assembly GCF_027358695.1 of Spea bombifrons. Taxonomy (NCBI): domain Eukaryota; kingdom Metazoa; phylum Chordata; class Amphibia; order Anura; family Pelobatidae; genus Spea; species Spea bombifrons. The sequence continues at coordinate 39,655,890 of NC_071090.1, forward strand.
GAAGTGTATCATTCTCTGAATGAAAGGGGAAACTCTAGCAAAGTCACTCAAAACAACACACCACTTTGTTTTCTTCTTCCAGCCAACTCCCCCATGTGAACGCCATTTAATTCTATGTTCAAGATTGCCAAAGGGGAGTTCACAATGGGAAGTTCTCCTTCATTGTCAAGGACAGTTACACTTTAAAGATGATGCGGAAAAAGGTTAAAATGGGTCAACAAGCAATTGCAGACCATGTGCATTTCGGCACAAAAAAGTGTTAAAAACCGCACAATGAAGTCTGTACCACCCTCTGAAACTAAAAGAGGAGCATAAAATACCACTCAACATGGATGATGCATAATTGTGCTACATCCTGAAAACCATTGACTATGCTTGTCAGGGAGTTTGATTTATTTGGGAACATTCTATTTGGGGAACATTCTTGTTTATTTTATTGTTCACTTGTTTTATCTATTGACACTTCTAGTATTAATTAATGTTGGGGTTATTTGGTTCCTTTTGTCCCTCTTAGGGAGATTTCTCAATAGCTTAGAATTAAATTTAACCATATCCATCTAATAGATAAGTGGTGATATACTACTCTTTATTTATATCAATATCAATAGTGCTTCATGATTTATGCAGTTTACCTTGATTAATGTTGATGTTGCCTTTAGTAACTGATTGATGAACATGTATTAATGAGATGATACAATACTCGTCAATTTTAGATTATTATAATGACCATAACCACTGCATTTTGAATTTAACATTTTTTTTTTAAACTGATGGTTTGGTGTTTTCCCAGGTAATTTGCATCAAAACTTGATATATAATTTGTGTTAAAAGAATTATGATAGGGGCTGTTAATGACATTTAAAATGTTTTGATGTTCTTTTGAACATGAGTACATCACGGTCATCATCACGGTTTGGTGTCATCATGAATGACTCATTTATTGATGTCTGTTATATTATAGGAGATACACTAATGACATCTTGTGACAGGTTGCCACATGCTATACTGTTTCTCCATGTTTCTTTATTACAATATTTTTTTAAAAAAAATCTGAATAATAAATGTTTTCATTTTGTTCAGCAAACTTTGGGACTCAATAGGCCACATAATAGTACATGCACTTTTTCTATTTCTGGTATCCTGTTCCTCAGAATTTTAGGACCTTGAAGAAAATACCAACTACCCTTCTGCATATAGCTGTATGCGGCTCTTTCACATATAATGTGTGGCTCACGTATATATATGTTTGTACTCCAAGAAGCCACAATATTGCATTGAAAGAGAAGCGTTTCTGCACCTCTTTTTCTCTGCAAATCTTGCTTCTTGGAGTACTTCCACAGCAGGCTCTGCCTTTTGAAGGAAGTTGTAGTGTGAGAGAGTGTAAGTGAGTGAGAGTGTGAGAGAATGTGAGTAAGAGTTGGTGAGAGTATGGGAGAATGGGTGAGAGCATGCGAGAGGGAGTGAGACTGCAAGATAGCGTAAGTTACAGTGAGAGAGTGAGTGGGAGAGAGCAGGAGTAAGTGAATGAAAGATTGAGTGACATTGTAAGTGTGTAAAAGATCATAGGAGTGAGAGCTTGTGTGAGAAAGTGAGAATGAGTGAGATTGTGTGAGTGTACAAATTAGTGAGTGCGAGTATGATTGAATGAGAGTGTGAGAGAGCATAAGAGTGAGTGAGAGTGTGAAAGAGTGAGTGCGTGTGTGAGAGAGCCAGAGAGAGTGATTGGGAATGTCAGAGGGTGTGAATGAAAATGTGCATTAGTAAAAGTTTACAAACTTTATAAACTACATATGAATAAAAATATTAGGTACATGTATCTCTTAATATTTAAGAAGTGACTGTGGTTAAACTGATTTGCATACACATACCCAGAATCCCTTGCACTAAATAATTTCTGAGGGAAAAACAAGTCCCCAGGCTTTCAAACACTAAAGTTTATCCTATGTGGCTCTTTTGTTAAGCAAGTTTGGCCACCCCTGTGATCTCTATTGCATTACTGCTTTAATACACTCAAAATGAACAGATCTGTTTAGTAGTGGCTGGTTCTGGAATTGCATTATAGATATAAAGCATTTTTTATGAATGAGTATGGTAAAGGAATTGATATCTCTTAAGGTGTTCAAGTTGGGTGTTCAAAGTGATGAAACATCGTGCACAATGCTGACTTTAACTTTAATGTTTCTTCAGCAATTACTGTAAAGTATACTGGACAAGAGTCCTGTAGAAGAAATATTAAATAAAATGTAAAAAATAAGCAATGGTTCTTTGTGACATAAGCAAGATCAATCCACTCCAACTTACTGTTAGGGCTCACTTTGTGGTTGCATAATGCTCAAAGTGAAGGTTTCTTCCAAATTCCGTGTGCAATAAGGGTGGATTGCTAAATGCAACCCCTGTGTTGACCTTAGAATTACTAAAAATCTGCTATTTCTGTCAAATCATTCATATCCAAACAAAATAAAAAGCATAACATTGGTGGTTCCACAAACAGTGTTATAGTATATGATGTATATTCAAAGTAAAATATGCAAATAACCTACTTTTCAAAAAGTGTGGAACAGTGAAACGCTTCATTTTCTACTACGTTCCTCAGTCTCTCCTACACCTTACAGTAATTTTTTGGTACAATGTTAAAGAATAACTCAAATATGTTTGCTTTGAATAACTTTTAGTCCAAAAATCCAAAATTACAAATGTATTTCTCTGGCTTGCCATCTTGCTTTTTCTGCATGTGCTTGCTGGAAAAGGCAACATAAAACACCATGCAATCAGCATTTTCTTGGATAAGAATATGGAAAATAACTAATTTGTACGGGCTTTCAAAAACTGAAAGCTTGCAAGCTATGAATACAATCCAATGCATACACGTTTGTTGCATTGTGCTAAAGTAGGCAAAAAGAGCAAATACTATATGATCTCATTATTAAACAGGGTTACCCTTCTTATATCTGGCCAAAGCAATATAACCTTTAGATGCACATTTGTGGATACTGTAGTAGATATGGAGCATTATCTATCGATCAATCGATCGATCGATCTAGAGATGGTAGGGCTGCCAAGGGAGGCTATTGGCCCCTGGATTAATCTGGTTTGAAAATTTTGGGCCACTGCCCCTTTTTTTTTTGCCTGCATGGCATCTAAAATAATAAGCACTTTAGGCAGCATTCACCCCATACCTTGTTTCTTTCAGTGCTTCTTTTATGGGCTTTCTATACTTTTGGGTGAAGGAGGTTTGGATAGGGCTGTATAGTAATAACTGCTGCCATATTACTGGATCATTTGGCCACGGTTGCTCCATCCCTTATTTCTACATCTAGTCTTTCTAAACAGAAAAACAATGTTTGTCACGTTTTGTTAAACCAACTCTTCCATTACAGAGAAAAAAGCATGCCAAAAATACTTCATCTAATCGTTTGTCACCATAAACTCCTCAGACCACAGAGATTTTGTTTCCAGCTTTTCTGCTAATTCCCTACCAATTTATGGGACTGCTGCCTAAGTCATTGATGGCTAAACTCTGTTCCAACTTTTTTTCCAAGAATGTAGGACAATGGCTACTACTCTCTTATAAGTCAGGTACCTATAACAAATATTTACAAGTCTGTTTACTAAGGTTTGTATTGTCAGTCAACTTACAGACATAACATGACTACCTTAACGCAACAGAATTCAACTAAATCAACTTGAACAGCAATTTGTCTATTCACATATAAATTGGACATTGTGAATCTCAAGTTGAGTCCTGTCAAATTTAGTTGACAGCTGTTGTTTAGCACTCTTCTACTATCGAGTGGGTCAAGTTTTTTTTAACTGAGCTACTCGTGCAATCCAGCGGTTGAGTCTGAGTTGGTTGTCAAGTTTGTTTCATAGCCCTATTAAATGTAACTGTTATCACCTTGCCTCTTACCTGAGGTTAAAATGGGTTCCAGCTGAAATAAAATACAATTGCCTGCACATAGAGGTAATAACAGGTTACATTAATATAATACAAAATCCAAAGAACAAGTACTGTGATCCAAATAAAATCATTATACTTCTGAACATTATTTATAATATAGTTACATTGCATGTGCATATAATATATGTAAATACCTCCAGGGGCACTGGGGCTGAGAAGGAACTGAAGTGGATGGCTTGGGGTCAGTATGTCGGCTCGGGGCAATTAAGTGAGGTTTAGGTTGGGACATCTATATGATGTGTACTCTGTTAAACATAGAAGCGACTTTCAGTATGTTCTCTTGATCTCCTTGGGGCTGGTGCGGTTTTGTTATATTTTATTTACACTTTTTTACACTTCAGTAAAATTTACGCACATTGTTTGAGCTGATACATTTCGGTAAAATCTGTCTTGGGCCACTACGATGTAATGGTGTAAACTTTTCTATGTCATGGAACCAGGTCCTTGAAAGTCAGACATCTGTTGTATATCTATGTACTGTATGCGTGCGCAATAAAAAGATGTTGAACTAAAATATGTAAATAATGCAAGACCTGTTAAATGTAAATTCTGTAACAGAGCTAATCCATTGTGGGTGTATCGCCTCACTCCATATAGTACTTCAATATATGACACTAGTGAGAAATGATATACCTAAAAATAATTGGGAAAAGTGTGCCTAGATGTGTGAGCCAGAGAGCCACCCAGTGTCAACTCTCTTCTCTGCCAGATTAATATATAATACTAAAAGCCAGTGTATAGAAATACTTTCGACTTGCTATAGATTGTTTAGATTGATCTGAGGCAATTTTACATAATACAAATTGCTAAAGAAAAAAAAAAGATTGTTGAATTTAATATATTTTGTTCCAAATTGCTACTGGTCATTTCTTTTAACTGAACGAAAGATAATGATCACAAAGGGGGCACAATTCTCCATGTGGCACGCGATACTGCAGATTCCTTTTGTACAGCACAAATTCTTTATAACACTGGGAGACATGACAGAACAAAAATACTATTACAAATGTTTGAAAGGGAACATTTTTGGCCATGATAGAAGCTTTTGACATTATTTATTAGGTTCAAAAATGCTTGACAAAAGCCTAACAATGGTACTGTGGAAACCACTACATCTGAGGCACTTTCTGTTGTGATGTGCAAGCATTGATTTGGGGATAGCCTTCAACAGCGGGACAATTCCCTCACAGCAGTGTATGTGAACCAGCATTCAGACACACACAAGCAAAGCCCTGTGAACAAGCCATATGGAATCAGAAACAAGTGGGAAAAAAATAAACATGTATTAACCTTTTTGTGGGGAGATTGGTGGAAGTACTGGCCAATGGTGGAGAAGATGGTCATGCCATATTTCAACGAAAGAAGTTGCTTGCTCTGAGGCTTCTGGGCATTTAGTAATTGAATATAATGAGAACTGAAGTTCTTTATTGCCATGGAGAGTGCAATCATTTTTAGTGATATTTAACATATTGTTGGAGTGTCCACTTCCAGACAGTAGGGAATTTCTGTGTTCTGTGGTTTTGGTGGATAATGTTTTGAAGGCTTCTGAAGATTTATAAGATCCTCCTATATTTAGGGATAAGGACGATGAGGAGCACAGTTGTGACCGTGATGTGCTACAGGATCTGTAGAGAGTGCTACAGCAGGAAATTCTTCCAGATAAATCTGTACAAATAAATTCAACGATACACATATAGAATTAGTTTGCAAAACCATAAACATGTGGTACAACATGGCAAACTCAGAGAACTATCCATCCATCCATCCACACTATATGATCAAGAGTATGTGGACACTAATTCATTCAGATTTGCACAAAATTGAATTTTAAGAGGAGGGACCCTGACAAATCAAATGAAAATCATGCTTATTCACACTCTCTCTCACTAGTGGATACCCCTCCTAATTATTGAGCCACACCTATTGCTAACAGGTATATAAGATCATGCACATAGGCAGCCATCTCCAAACATTGGCAGTAAAATGGGTCATTCTGAAAAGCCCAATGGCTTTAAATGTGGCACTGTCATAGGATGCCACCTTTGCCACAAGTCAGTTTGCAAATTTTCTGCACTGCTAGATCTCCCCTGGTCTACTGTAAGTGCTATTATTGCAAAGTGGAAGCATCTAGGAATAACAGCAGCTCAGCCCCAAAGCGGTAGACCACATAAAGTAGTGTGCAAAAAAATCACCTGTCCTCCGTGGACACATAATTTACACATACTATGCTGTTCATTATAAAACTGAGAATGTACATTGTGAGATTGTGAACCCCAGGGAGATGATTGGCATGGCATCTGAGTACAGCTGCTATGCAGATTATACATATGGTCCCTGGGGTGGAGCAATTGGAGAGCAGGGTGGGCCAGTGCTCCATTTCCCCATGTTTGTGGAAATTCCATGCCGGGTTTTCCAGGAGGCAAGAAGTCCACAGGATCCGGTCCGGGATTCCTATGGGGCCGGCATCAGGCACAGGTGCTGGACATTAAAAACTCCTGGAGCCTGATACTCAGGGAGACTGTTGAGGGAAGAGGAAGTTCCTTGCGCTCCCAAGGAGAGGCCCTGAAGACAATCCCTGAGCCAAGTGAGGCAAATACCTGCCTGGACATTTTGTGTGTTGTCTGGGGGAGGTTTTCCAGAGCCTGGCGTAGCTGGGTCTGGCTGGGAGGTTGAGATAGTGGGTGATTAGGCTGGTCAGTCTGGACCAGCGTAGTTTAGTTAGAGAGGGCTCCAATTGGGAGCTAGGTTTTCGTTTTATGATTTGGTTTTGGGGTTTGAGCGATTAAAAATAAAGCGCTATTTTGTTCAAAGCTGCTGTTCCTGACTCTGATTGCCCTAGAGGACTGTGCTTAGGACCCCTAAAAAGTGACATGTGCGGCCCTCATGCTACAGGGTTTGTCACAACATGTACTTAATTCATGCAAATACTCCATGTAAGTTACTTAAGCAACTGGCTTGGACAAAAGTGGGGCCACCAAGTTCTTAGTTACAAACAGAGCAAGTTGCATATGGCATTGCATAAAGTTTTCAGTTTTAGAAGTGAATAAATTTACCAGCCACATGAAGGCAGTCATCCATTCACATACAATACATCCCTCTCAGCGATAATAAGCCATGCAAACAACTAGTGTAAATGGGTTTGCAGAGAGCAACAGGGCATAGAGGTTGGAGATAATTTTTTAGGGGGTGGGAAAATTCAAGGGAAGAGAAGTTGCTTAGGGTTCAATGTTAGGGGAGGATGGCAAACCCTGTGAAATAATACACAAAAACACGTGTGAGAATCAGACATCAGTAAGAAGGAAAAAGACAAGGCAAAAAAGGAAAGGCAAATAAAAATAAGCAACTTACATATTTTGAAATATATATATAATAAAAGAGCATTTTAATTGCAGGCTTGGAGGCCGAGTAAATACCTGACTCTTCACCCTTACCATCACTGCAGACACTGCTATTCTCATCCACTGATGTCTTGGAGAATGTTAAATTATTAATTGGCATTTCAAAGTGGTCTTTGTGCTCCTCATCACCTTCAACTTTTGAGCAAATATTCTCATCTGCGCCCACTGCAGGTTCTTTAGAGATATACTGTTCTTCTTTTGTTATGGTTGGTAAATTAACTATTATATCATTTTGAATTATAGAAGATTCTTCACAAACTGCATTCACTTCAGTATCTTCACTAGAAGCCATACTGGGCAATCGTTGCCTGGAAGCATGGGTCCCAGCATGTCCCGGTAACATAATCTGTGTTGTTTGTCTCTGCCTTTCTGCCATATAAACTGGAATAGGAAAAATACGCCCTTAAAAACATGGCTGTCTATCACATTTAAAGCAGTTATATGTATAGTATACCAAACTATATCAACAATATTGGTTTCACAATCCATCCCTAGGGACTAGAATCCTAGGTGTAAAAGTTTACTAATTAGCATGGCATGAAATAACTAACATTTTGCATTGTGCATCATCATGTGGTTCCTTCCTGGAATCTTATAGATGTTTGAAGAACACATATACACAAATATCATTTAATAGCATAAAACAATGTTACGAGTGCAGCACTATCAAGTTCTGTCCATAAATAAAGCATATAAAGGATCCTGATAGCATTTTACTGCTGTTTAAAGTCATTAGTACACTAGACATATTGCAAGTTAAATTGAACATAAAACATAAAAGGTTTTAGGCCCCAGATCTTCAAATCAGACTAGCCCGGGGAGAAATTGTCCCTCCGTCCTCCTTACTAGAACTGCCAACTGAAATGCAATATTTTTATATGGGCTTGCAAATTAGTCTCCCTTAATAACATTTTTGTTTTCCACGTACAACTACCATTGAAAAGCAAGGCTTCCAGGAAAGTTGGGATGCCACTGCAGCGATTGCATCAATTTTTAAGCACCCCGTACACATACAGGCATTGTCCCGAATGCAATGGATTTGGAGCCCGTACATATACAGTGGTGACTGTTGTGAAATATCTTCATGGATGTACAGAGGAACTAGGTTCCGTTAGCGTTCGCTAATCCAAGTTTAAAAGGCTAATTGATCATTAAAAAACCCTTTTGCAATTATGTTATCACAGCTAGAAATGTCCTTGTTTGCCATAAAAACAGCTGAGTAGTGTGTTTAGCATTATCTTAACAATCGTGGTTTTTGATAACATAACACTGCATTGAGTGTAACTTACATTGTAAATGTCACAAGGAAATGTGGTACCCATTGTGATATCTCTCCAATATCTCTCTAAGAACATATTGCCTTTTTACTGTGTTACCGTTGAGACTGACAAGCACCGTATGTCCTTTTTATACCTTACCAAACATTTTTCTTAAATCTACAGTCTCTGATGTTTTAGAAGTTTAAAATAATTAACATTTGGCATTTTCAACAATATAGAATGACAAAACCTATCCTCGTGTTAAATGGCTGGTTTATGTGATTAATTCATCTTAAATTCTTTTTCTGGTGGAGATCAGAGATCATTGTAGAAGATAAAAAAACTAGCATAAATGACGTCAAACATAGTGTGTGCAATGCCTCTTGGTTGTTACTTTACCTATGACTAAATTTAAGACCTGTTGACAGTTGTATATGCAGCTGCTTTTTGGCAAATAACCTTCCTCAGGAAATACAGATAAAGTAACAAGTATTCTAGCTGATAAGTAGTGTGCAATCAGGTGTTGAGTGAAGATATTCAAATCGTACGCTGAATGGTAAACCTTGTAAAGTGCCCTGTTGAACCATGCGATAGTGTGCAAAATGAGCTGAGTCTAATTCAACACAATAATTAATTCATACAAAAAGTCAGAAGGCTAACTTTCTGTCACTTATTTAGTAGTTTTCCAGGCATCGGAAAAGCCTAGATGCTGCTTGTACATTTACTAACTGGCCTTCTGTGGATATCTCATGTTCCATTAATAATATGTTTCAGGAAAAAAGCAGAGACAACTAAAATGTCCAATTCGTGAGAGTTTAGTCAAGTATCCTTGTTTCCTGGCCCTGATAAAACAAAAGCAGGTTTATGTATACATATTTTTTTTTTTTACAGTGGATGCTAACTGAACTGATCTGGCCCATATATCATCCAAATGTCCCAAAAACCTAGAATACTTTAAATTACATATGTGAATAATCACAAAAACCTTTAGGATTTCTCTTTAATAAGTTATTCATTCATTCACCTTCAGTCTGTGAAAATATTATTTCAAAATAAGTATTGTGAGTTTGAAACTAATTGAAACTAGCAACAAACCAACAATACCCTCTCTAAATACAATTAAAATGCAATAAGGACTAAAGAATACATTTATAGCTTTGGGACAGGGTGGTTTAAAAGAGCAGAGACCCTCCACGGGGAGTTCAAGGAAAATAGATGTGCTTGTGTCAATGTGGGGGTTAAAGCCTTAAATAATAGTATGGCAGCATACATGGGTCTATGGTAAGGTAGAAGCCACTTTGCAATTCTATTACTTAACCATACAAAGGCTCGCAGCAAGAGTATAGCCCCTTGTACAACTTAGCCATTAAACTGAACCAGTTAATGGGATGACTTTTATTAAAATATACATTCAAAGTTCAGTTTCATTATTCTGCACCTGTACAATAGTCAGCAAGCCAAACCAGACAGCTCCATTGTAACAATAAAATGATGCACTATGTAGAGATGTAAAATAACCATCTATGCTTGATTAATTAGGTTTGTAAGTATTGTTACTAAACTAGACAATATTTCTAAAGATTTCAATAGTTCAAAGATTGCCCTATGGCCGTCTGGCCAATACATCTTCCAGCACACCCCATTTACAAGCATTTTTCTTCTCAATATGTTGTCTTTGGTTGGTGCGACATTGTTTGAGTACAGGTCTGTTTGGGTCACTGTGTTTTTCTTTACATCACAGCAGTGGTGCTGAGTGCAGCACTTTCACCATACATCTTCCATGTCATTTCTATCAATGGCACATGGATCTCTCCTGGTGACCAATCAGGAACAGCCCAACATCCTCACAGAGGGGCATATTGGCAAATCAAGCCTTTTTATGGAAGTCATTGTTCTATATGAACAAAAAGTACTGAATATTTACATCTTGCCTTGTATTTGGGTCAACCCTAAAGCACATTTATCATATTCCAAATCACAAGGAGGATACAAGCACAAATTCTGTCTAAATGTGCTATTGTCATATGTACTCAAATGTCTCTTGATATATATATATATGGAACAATGGTTTAGATTCATCACTTTTATTTATCATAAGTAATTTCATGTTTATTTCTGTTTTCATTTACATGAAAGTGATCTTGATAAATAGGATTTCTGCTTATCAGATGTATTATCCTAGTGTAAAATAGAGCCACTAAATGCATTTGAACTGAAACAGATACAACTAAAACTGCTATTTAGTGATTATTCCTTATCCAGGGGTACATTTCAATCTATAAAAAAACAAATCAACAGGCTAATATAATCACAGTGATTACTCTGCACGAGAAGTTCAATTTCAAACATAAATTTAATACATTCTGGCGTCAAAAGTTGCTAATAGTTGTTAGTCATACTGGTTGCTGGCTCAGTAAATAAATGAGGCGTGTTGTAAATCTTATCTCTCTTGCTTCTGCCTTTCAGGCTGTAACAGTTACAGATAAACCTGTTCCAACTGTATTTTATCTAGTGATTTTGCATATGTTCATTTATCAATCAGATATTAATTAATATACAAATATCCTCCGTAAACAGTATGGCTTATCTACCAGCAGAGTAAGCACCTATCATATATATGCAAATCTTTGCTTTAAATGGTGCTAACTTGCACATGAATGAATGTGTGATAAGACTCTTGTGACCAATATTCAACAATACAAGGATCTATATATATATTCAGCTATGACATTGCAAAAGGCTTACTCGCTTTATCTTACATAATGCTAACTATTTCTATATGTTATACATACATTTTATAACATACATTAACATATATATATATATATATATATATATATACATATAAAACCATTTTTTTAATAAATATAAATCCCTTAAGAATTAGTACAACATTAAACTATGGCTGAGCGACTAGAATAATGTATCCAGATTGCTGACCAGATGTATTATTATCATATATAAAATTAATATACAACACTAAATAATTTAAGGTGATTGTTAACAAAATCCCGCAAAAAATCATAATTAAGGTGTATAAAATGTTAATGTACTTTAAATGTATGGATATTCTGCATCAGCCAATTGTGTATGGCTGACACGTGATAACAAATATTGTGGGAAATGCTAAATTCCTCTCGTGACAAAAAGTTCAGTCCTTGAATAGTCATTCGAAATGTCTTTCTCCCTTTGGTAGTTTTGAAGTTCCTTTTGAATTTTAATTGACTGATGGAAATTAGTCATCTATGAAACAACGGTAGGTTGCTAGGTACACAACTCAATCATAATTCTCATTAAATATAAATAAATGTTCCAAATAAGCCATAAATATATCAGCATTACTGGGCGCAAACCTGGTACCCATCATTGTTCCACAAAACTTAAAATAATAATCAATCTAAAAACCAAAAATAACTTGACAAGTATCATCATGATCCCTTCCAAAATATATTTGACTTGTTCATTATGTAGTATCACTATCACTATGTAGTGTCACCATCCTCCAAAAAGAAGTTAACTGCCTCACATCCTTTCTGGTGGGGAATGATCGTGTAGTGACATCACTGGTCACCAACGAGAAATCACTTTGCCATTTAATACCTTGCATTATGTTTAAAACATGGGAATTATCTTTTCAGATAAGAAGTACTCTTAACAACATATGGCTGTTCACATCCACATATTGAGATAGTCTAGATGATAAAAACAAACCTATCCCTGAGACTATTGGTCTTCTAGAGGGGGACAGGGTTAGGTGGGGCCTCTTCCTCTCCCAGTATAGGTATGCAAGGAGAGCAGCCACGGTGGTAGACAACTTCTTCTGCAGCTTGAAGATCCCAGAAACTTCATAGGGGCTCCAGCAGCTTTGTATGGGCTTTGGCTCCTTTACCTTGTGGCACAAGGCTAGAAGTGAGTGGAAGCTACTACATACTCCTATGGTACTACTTTTATATGTGTCTACCCTTCTGCATCCTTTAACGTGGTCACATGAAACTCAGTTGCTGTCAGACAAATCAAATACAAATCTTTATGGTAGGCTTATATTTGATTTGGAAATTTAGAGATATATTCATATAGAAATATTATAAGTAATTACACCATAAAATGTAAACCTGTTATATTGAAGTCAAGTAAAAGGGTGAAATATATGTGTGGCTTACGTGCCCTCGTATGGATAAAATATATTTCACCAAGATTAATCCCATAGACCATGACAGAACACAAATACAAGATTACTTTTAGGAAAGTTGTCCTTTGTGTTAAAATGTTTTGCTTTTCAAATACTCTACTCTAATAAATTGTGTTCAATCTAATCTGAAAATGTAGAATTTAGTTACATATGCCAAAGTGTTTAATTCCTGATTAGTGTACTTATTTTTATACTAATTCTTGGTGAAGGTGACTGAAAGCAACCGATTTCAAGCTTTTTTATGCTTGAATACATGAATTCCTAGTGGTTCTCCTTTTTGACTTGCATGAGGAAATTTACAAGTGAAAAGGGGAAGAAAATGAGTTTAAGTTTTAATTTGCAGCCTTCTATATTGTTATCTGTCATCAACCTGCCAACTAACTTCTTTTTGCTGACAATAAGAAGAGGGTCATTGGCAGAAAACTGCCTACGCCACAATCAAGTAATCTCTTTCATCCAAAAACGCCTGATCCCTTTAATAAACAAAATGTGAAAAAGGCAGTCAAAATTACACCCAGCCTATTTGAAAAGCAAGGAAATCCTCCTGAGAGTACAATTCCCCACTTGTTATGTACTTGGACCATGTGACTTAAAGTCATTCTATGGGATAAAAGAGCCAGGCTGGTATCAAGGTTTTGCCATGCTTTTTCCTAAATTCCCAGCCTTAGCCCATCTGTTCTGCAAAGACCACATGAATGGCATGTGTCAAGAGAGTCATCACTGTGCAAACTGTCCAAATAAACCAGCCAGGGAACTTCCTTTTTCTTACAGAGCCACCAACAATTGCTGGGTAGTCAGCCACCATATGGTGAATAATTAGTTTCTGACCCTACACCAGAAAAATCTCCCTACTGTTGCCAGACATTACCAATATGTGTATTAGTGAACAGGGCTGTAGAATGCCTACACACGAACAAACACTGGAATTTCACTTAGTTCTTTGATTGAAAGGGAGAAAGAATGTACTGCTCAGGTTTTTCAACCTTTTGTTTGGCCATAAAATTTGTATGCAGTACTGTACAACATACAGTACTCAGTGTTATAATGCTTGCATTATACAAGCCAATAATAAATAAATTTCAATAATAATCTATATTTTTGCTGGGTTTTTTTGTGTTAAAGCCAGGGATAAAGTAATTGAGAAAACGTAAATATGTTTGCAATGACCTTGAATTATTTTTGTAACTGATTTAGAAAAAAAGTCTTCCCATTCTCGCTAAATAATTAGATGTGAGAGGAGGACTTTGGTTAGCCCTTTGTTTTTTGCTTTGTTAAAGACAGGAGAAAGGGGTGTTTAACCCTTGGACCGCTGTGTATCTATGCTCTAAAAATAAGGATTATACATATCCTTTTCCTGTATTCTCACACCACTCACCTTATTATATGGAAGGTTATGTTGGACATAATATATATATATATATATATATATATATATATATATACACACACATATATATAAAAGAACAACTTAAAACAGCTTGTGTGTTCCATTGTGATCCCTTGGACTCAGGAGGTCACGAATAGAGGGCACAAATCAGTGACAGCAAGACATTTTAATGCAAATTAGGGTTTTTTCCTTGCTTGGGACACTATAAGATAAATCTATCTTTGTCCTTTGACAGAATAAAAAAAAACATCTATAGCTAAAATACACATTTCCATTATGCTGAAGAACATTTAGGCTGCTCCTGTCCACCACTAAGCAAGTGGTCCATGACTGTTAATATTTGCTATGTTAACACATTGTTTAGCTTTGGAAGAATAATATGTCCACTTACACTGTTAGTCCTTAGTTTAAACTGCTGTTGGGGGGGTAAAACCAATTTGGTTCAGCCTTTGCCCTACACCACAGCGGGGGCAAGCGGTGGACTGTGAAGTTTCTGCTCTTTTCTCACCTCCCAGCGCTTGAGTCTGTCCCATAGCCATGCTAGTCATGCAGGTTGCATGAATATTTGACCCATCAGCAGTGCAGCAGTGCAATCATCTGTATTCATTTACTTTGATGCATCTTACATCACAATATTGCATTATTGGTGCTCCCCAGAAGTATCATTTGCCGTCCTTGTCAACAACAAAAGGTTTAGAGATTATAAAAGCCCAAAGATGTTAAAATAAACCATTGTGTGGTCAGGTGCACATTAATAAAGCCCATGGGGGGGGCAGAATGGGCTATAGTGGGCCTTGACTGGTGTGCAGAGGAGGGGGTAGGTTTTTGGTGGGAATTAAGGGAAGGAAGTTATTTAAGATATTGGTTTCCCATGCCAATTTTAGATAGCATACCTGGGTTGTGTGTCCCTCCCTCCCTTCCCTAATTTTTCAATTTCTTACTCTGGGAAGTTGTGTGTGGAGTTTGTCACAGTCTAAGGGGGGCAGCTTGCCAGGTATCCAGGGGGTTAATGCGGTGGTAAGACAACTGGTGGAAGGTTCTTGGCTGGTGGTGCTTGGAACCTCAGGTCTGGGGGGCATTGGGGTATGTCCCTTCCCTAATTGGTATTTGGCTTTGGTAAATGGATTACTTGGCAAGCTTAGTGGGTTAGTTGTAGGAGGTGGAATTTGTGTTTATGTCAGTGTGTAAGTATTTATGTTGTGATATCACCATATGACTGCATATGGCTGTGCCTATTGTGTGTACTGTAGATATCTATGTGTGTGTATGCATGAGTCTGCAGTATTTCTTTGTGTGCTTTGATGCCAAATGTAAACAGTTTTTTATACTGCTTTATCCGACGGGTATACCTGGAATATAGAGGAAAATACATACAACTGAAGTTATGTATCAATAGTGATCCCGGTGCAAACTTTGATAATGAGCCTTATCACTATAGCAACCAATGAAATGTGCTTGCTAATTGGACTTCCATTGGTTGCTAAGAAGTACCAATGTGCCTTTTAATTGATAATATATATATAAAAAAAAATATTACCTGAACTATTCAGCTTATATGTAGTAGTAAAAGTTTTCCCATTCTGATAATGTCTTCTCCCTGAGCAATAAACGGATGTGTTGCTATGCATTCTGCTATAATCAGGAGCATCTGCTGATGTTGTCATATGAGCGATAAATCTTGGGCAGAGTGGTGTAGGCCTTTCCCGCCGATAGTTATGCTGTATGAACAGAACAATGAATCAACATTAAATACAGTGCTCCAGGATGTTCCGTGTCTATACAGTCATATTCATAGGCATAAAATTGGCATCATATCATAGTGTAAGTTGGAGTCAGTTTGGCAGAACTCATCATGTGTAAAGGTTGTGAATAGGTTTACTATCAGATGAAGTGATAAAAGTACATTTCTCTTAAATTAGAGGCGAGACCAAAAACAGCTTTTTCACGTTTCTCATGTTTGATTCCCCTTTTTCATTGTTATCACTATTTCTTGTACCACGATAAACCTGTAGGTAAGGCTTTGCTTTTTAGGCAGGCTAGGTAAGACTTTTTGGGTTGAATGTGCTAATTTTAAAAGTTCTTTTTAATTTATGACTTAAATGTTCAGTTCTATATAATTATATAATATATTATTTTGTGATTTGTTGGTGGATTATCATAGAGGAAAAGCTAATAGTTTTTTTAGTATTGTTGTTTAACCATAGCAGGTTACCATTAGGCTGCAATCAATATTTTGTTTTTTTAACATGCACTATTTTTTATTATCTCTGACGCTGCTGATTGGTCTCTCACAGTTCAGTAGCACTCAATCCCCACAACTAGGGCCTTGTGTGTAGTGTACTTATAGGAACTCTTGCATATCAATTGGAGCTCTTTCCTGCTACTTATTGACTGCTTCAAGAGAACGTGGAGGAGGGGGCTAAATAAAAAAAAAACGTAGCCGAGAACTATACATATGACATTACCTACAACAAAAACGTTAACATGTATTCATTCTGGGCTCCTTGAGACACTGGGGTGTCCTTTTAATATCACAATAAATCAGCTACAAAATAAACACTTTCTTCCCTAAGCATGCATATTAAACAGCATTGCAGTGGGGAGGACTAGACTGGCCTACCTAGATACCGAAATATTTCCCAGATGCAACCGCACTTAGGGCTGCGCAACGGAGTGCACTGCACCCAGGTGCCACAGGCGCTCTTCTGGGTAGCAGGCACCCAGGCGGCACATGTTGAGCAGGAATGGTTGGGGAAATCAGGGAGCGGGGAGCCGGCCGACTAACTTGAGCCCTCAGGTTACTCTTTTTCCCCACACAGTGTGCAAGCACCACAGCGGTAAGCTGCAGGTCTGCGTTAGGTGGCCGTCAGGCCGCATAGACATCTGCACGGCCCCAGTGATGCTCTGACGGCTCCCGGACTAGCGAAAACTGCAAGAGAGGTAATTGGGTGCAGAGAGTGAATGGGTAAATGAATAAAAGAGTGAAAGCAGGAACAAAGCAGAGTCATAAGATGCGAGATAAATTCACGCAACTCCGCTGGGTTCCTGCTTCCCCTGGGCGGAACAAGAGACGTCGCTTGCACTGGTGAGAAACACACAGGTAAGCAGCAGGGCCCCACATTAAAGACAGCCCTTGCGGTCTTGCAGCTGCATCGGCCACTTTAGTGTACAGCCGTTTTGTTTACTTTTAGGGAGGCCTGTGGGGCATTGGCCCCCCTGCCCCAGGCCCAGCCTGCCCCTGAAGACAACAGGAAACATTGCTCCCCAGGAACCTCGATGGCACTGTAGCATAGCAATACAGTGCTTAACCGTCCTGACAAGGACAGCACTGAGACTTACCCCAATAACAAGACAGAAGTACTGAGGTAAAAAAGGAACCGATTTTATTGGGAACAACACAGATATTTATACGCACAACATAATGGTATCAGGAGTATAATCCCATCAACCCCCAGACAGCCCGCGATCTCTATGTTTCCATGTGGTTCTTATTTCATCTATACACACAATGTGGGGTTTGCCTGTGATATTAAGTTGATCTCTGTTTCCATGTGGTTCTCATTTGATCTATATGCACAATGTGGTGTCTGCATGTGACATTCAGTTGATTTATATGTTTCTTACTTGATCTTTACACACAATGCAAGGTTTGCATGTGATATTCAGTTGATCCATTTACAAGGTAGTCCTGCTTTATGACATGCCAAATATATTTGCATATTTTACCTATAAATGTTTTAGGACTGCAGCAATACATGCTAGAAAAATATAAACATAAAACATTAAATGGTTATAAGGGCTGTTATAAAATCAATTATTGGTCAACAAATGTTTTACACATGTTTACCTCTAAAGAATAATTTTGCAGACTGTTTAGCAAATCATTTTGCACATCTTTAGCTCTAATATTCTTTTTTCTGTCTGTTACCTTTTTGTAAAATAACTTTTTACAGTAATTTATTTAGGTAAACTTGAAAATAATTAATACTTATTTTTAAAATAGTATTAAGCATCATTTGGATTATACCCGTGGTCTCCCGGATGCAGTAGCGTACCTAGCGGGGGGCGGGGGGGGCGGTCCGCACCGGGTGCCGCTCATCAGGGGGTGCCAACTTGCCGGCACCCCTCCAGAGACGGACAGCAATGTCCGCCGCTGGAGGAGAAGGCTCGCAAGGGAGCAGTATCGGAGGTCTTTAACAGACCTCCGGCTCCCTTGAGCGATTTTAAGCCGGTGAAACCGGCTTTAAATCACTCAAGGGAGCCGGAGGTCTGTTAAAGACCTCCGATACCGCTCCCTCGCGATCTGCGCGGCAACTGCTGCTGTGCGCCGGGGTTTGTTTTCAGATCCCGGCGCACAACACTGAAGCCGCGCCCACCGCCGTCCGTGCCCACTGAACCAGGAAGAAGACAGAAGAAGTGGAGCGAAGAGAAAGAAAAGGAGCTGACTGCTGTAAGAAGAAAAGAGGAAAGGTAGGAAATCATTCAGTGAGAGTGACAGTGAGAGTGGATTGGTATGTGTGGAATGTGTGGATTGGTAAAAGTGAAATCTGTGGATTGGTAAATGTGGATTGGTATGTGTGGAATCTGTGGATTGGTATGTGTGGAGTCTGTGGATTGGTAAGTGTGGATTGGTATGTGTGGAATCTGTGGATTGGTAAGTGTGGATTGGTATGTGTGGAATCTGTGGATTGGTAAATGTGGATTGGTAAGTGTGGATTGGTATGTGTGGAATCTGGATTGGTAAGTGTGGATTGGTAAGTGTGGAATCTGTGAATTGGTAAGTGTGGAATCTGTGGATTGGTAAGTGTGGATTGGTAAATGTGGATTGGTAAGTGTGGATTGGTATGTGTGGAATCTGTGGATTGGTATGTGTGGAATCTGTGGATTGGCAAGTGTGGATTGGTATGTGTGGATTGGTATGTGTGGATTGGTATGTGTGGATTGGTATGTGTGGTATGTGTGGATTGGTATGTGTGGCATCTGGAATGGTAAGTGTGGATTGGTAAATGTGTGAGAGTGATGGGTGTTATGCTGTACCATTTCCAATGTCTTTTTCATTATATAATTATGCTCTAAAGTACATCATAACTCCCATCACTCTCACACATTTACCAATCCACACTTTACCATGCTGTTTCATACAGTGGCAGAGCTGGGAGACAGAGGCCTTGCACCCCCACCCCAGGACTCCTGAAAGGTAAGTGAACTTCAAAGGGGGGAGAGGGTAGATAGTTAGGGGGGGTAGATAGGGAGAAGGGAGTGAGACGGAGGGGATAGGGGGTAGATAGGGAGAAGGGAGTGAGAAGGGCTAGATAGGGCAGAAGGGGGTGAGAATGGGTAGATAGGGAGAAAGAATATTGAAATAAAGAGTCAGAATGAGAGAGCGAAAATGAATGGATTAATGTGTGGATGAATTGTGTGAATGAGTGAGAGAATTAATGAATTTGTGAGAATGCATCAATGAATATGTGTAAATAATTTGTGTGAAAGAATAAATTATTGTGTGAATGAAAGTGAATTAGTGAGTGACTGTAAAAGTGTTTGTGTTAATCATAGGTGTATAGTTGATTTGTCAAAAAGGCAAAGATGGTATAAGCAGGGTGTTTATGGGACAAAGATGGCGTACACTCGGGAACAATGATGACTCATGCTGGGCTGTATGGGGGCAAATATGTGCCATATTTGTGTGTAATTTGGGTGCTGGTCAGGTTCTATGTGGGCAATGTGGGCGCTGTTTTTTTGGATGGTTATTAAAGAAAGCACTATTATATGTTCAGTAAATGTTATTTAAACGTGTTTATTTTACTTATAAGTTATTAATTTATTTTTTCAGATTTCTTGTTGTTTACAGTTGACATACAGTTTACAAATTGGTGCAGTAAATATTCTTGTCAACATAATTTTGTAGATGTCTTTAAATTTGGGGGGGGTGCCACTTACAGGATCCGCCCCGGGTGCCAAATACTCTAGGTACGCCCCTGCCCGGATGGTCCCAACCCATCAATTGATGTAATGGGCCAAAGTTATATTAAGAACTCTGTTTTAATATGGCATCTTATTTTTGTTCTTCATATATACTTTATAAATGCAGGGTTTTTCTCTTCTGAACAAAAAAAATGGGTCGTGACCCCACGCATGTGCTGTATGCACAATAATGGCGCCATGAAATATGGGCCTGGTATTCAGATATTTCCAGGGTTGTTGTTTATTCACAGTCCAGCCTTGGCAGTGGGCTCAGTTAAGCACAGATAATTCCTCTCTGTCATACCCATAAGCACGTCACATTTGCTTGACTGACCACAGCTCTGTGTAAGCTATGGTCAATACAGACAATGTTGTAACACAATGCATATACCAAAAGCATATAAGGGTCTACAATGAGAAAGACACTTGTTTGCAATACCAAGCAGATGGATTATGAGTTTGATCATTTGTTTGAAGATGACAGCAACACAAAGGTGATTCTTCAAAGCTAAAGGACCCTTTTAATACTGAAGTTTAAATTGACAAAAGTCCTTAAGGTGTTTGCACAAAGTGGAATCAGCTATGACATCTATGTCATGACACGTGTCCAACATTTTTTTTTAGTTAACATTAAAGGCGCTTCAATCATTTTCTAAACTAGACAAGCCTATTCTACTCATGTTCTCTTAAGCATTAGCAAGTTATTTTCTAATTATGTATGGTGCAATTGTGCAAAAGTGTACAAACTGTTACAACTTTAACCTCCAAAGTTCATGTATATACTTGAATAGAAAACATCAAAGAATACACTTCTTCCAATATTCTTTACTGATACCATAAAAGTGTGGATCTTTGTGCTTAGAAACATCTCCTTGCCCTATAACAGGTTTCAAAAAAAGACATTTTCACAGCATGATTAACGGTACCATTGACTTAAGTTTTAGTGATTGATTATATATGCAGGACAATTTTATGTTTTTGAAATGATTAGCAATTGTTTATTGAACTCTGTTGCGAGGGATGAGTGCATTGCCTTCCCTACCTACTCACCTCCACCAAAGTGCATGTGCAAACAAAGCATTTCATAGTCATGCATAGTGGACCAGGCGGCACTACCTGCCACAAGTCAAGGTGAAGCGCCAATGTTCTGCTTGGGGATGAGCATCAGTGAAATCACCATTGCATGCTTCACTGATGCCCACAAAACAAATTTGGTTATATGTTTTAGTTATATATATTTTGGTTATATAGTCTAGGGATGCACAACTCCAGCCCTTGAGGGCCACAAACAGACCACAGAGCTATTTGGATATCCCAGCTTGAGCATAGGCACCTCAATCAAAAAATAATTAAATAAGGATATACAGAAATCCTGACCTGTTTGTGGCCCCTGAAGACTGGTACTGTACACAGCTCATATTTTACACTGATTTTGGAAAACATATGTTCCTCACATCTGTGATAGTGATTGGGGAATATTTGAATGCATGATTTTTTTAAATATTTTTTGTCTGCTTTTCCATTCATTCAGTGTTTCTACTTTTAACATGATAAGGGGTACTATATTTTACCCATGGCCAGCATGTTTGTAAAACAAAGTAAAACCTCTTTCCAAGTAGACTTAAGGGGCTGTCAGCATCCAACACATTCAATGCACACCATCCAGTTTTGTCTAAAACACATTTTCAGAAAAGGAGATTAGTATAAAATACACAGAAATTATCTAATCATATAACTTTTGCCCAAACTCTAGACTTGTGGATATATATGGAGCCATCAGTAACACACACGTTTAAGATAGTGGCCCAAAATCTTTCCATCAAGGCACCTTTTTAATGGATATAGCTATGGAAGGGCATTTAAGTGTGGTTAATTCAAATGGTTCTTTACCCACTTACAATAGTATTCTTGTTTTTATTTCATGTATGCAATGTGCTCCAAAAGTCATTCCCTTGGGGTATCTAGTATGTAAAACTATCTCTGATGATAGGCTAATTTAATTTACCAAAACTTTATATCCCAACATAATAAACCGTGTTACCCCTGACAATCACTTCTGCCCACTGATCTTAAAAGCAGATTTATTTTTATTCTGCTGCTTTTTTGTAGACAGAAGGGTAAAATGTTTGCTGTAGATCCATAATAAAGGAAGTAAAACATTTCACAAGTTAAGTGTTTCAGTCTACAAAGAGTTAGTTTCCTCCATCCGTGCATGGTACTTCAGAAATGATTAAGTAAAACCAGTAAGAGCTTTACATATCATATAGTACACAGTCCTATTTACAAGCAAGGCAAATGTAAGCCACAAAGATACCAGTACAGCAAATATTGATTTTCTTGATTGATGGTTTACCTTATGCCACGCATGGCACTCAAGCATCTGCCTGTTACCACAAGCCAGTCCTTTTGTCCGGAAATAATACAAAGTGGTGTTCTGTGCTGTGGGTTGAGAGTTTCAAATATTTAAAGGTAATAAATTTCTCAGACAGAAAGGTAACTTCTTTCATTTAAAAAAAAAAAAACACAAAGGCTACTGGTGTTTGTTCTGAGCCTCAGCACACTCCTTGCACCTGTACTTTTCAATTGTGCGTTTGCCAAATTTTCTGTGGTTTTACAGAATGCTCTTTATATGTGTTTATAAGTACAGTAGTGATTAAAGATTTTTTTTCCTTTAGGCATAAAAAACACCATACATGTTAAGTAGTTCAAAAATACCATCCATTTGATTTAAGTTACAGAGATACCTGGAACAAAATATTAAACTTATTTAAAAGTTTTTGTTACTACAACTCAAAAAGTATGCTAGTCAGAATTCATAAAAAACAATTCACTAGTAATTTTATTTTCAATGAATAGTTATATTTAATACAATATTTTCTTTAAGTTTGATGACATTTGGGTTATGTATAGGTATTCACATTTAAAACTTTGCAGCAAAATATCTTCATATATATATATAACCCAAAAAATTTGTAAAAAAAATATAAGACAGTATAAGAAAAGTGTGATAACACATGAACCTGTGCCTTAGCAATTGGGAAATAATCCTGACATGAATGTTAGCTCAAATATATAGTCCTTTAATATTTTAGCCCATGAATAGTAGTATTTTTCTTGGATTTATGCTATTGCCACAAACCCTTCTTGTATATTATTATTATTATTATTATTTTTGTTAAATTGAAACTCATTACCATTCACCTGTAATGTGTTTCTTTATGTTTCTATGCAATTCTGTGCAATAATAGTATACTGTTCATTTTCATTATGCTTACAAAGATCAAGCCCCTGCCTGCAGAGTTGTCTCCTACAAATACGAATTTTGTCGCAATATATCTCATTTTAACTTTAGGTGTTTATGGGTTCAATAATGAAACTTTACAGTCTGAAGAATGTTAGGGTATCAGTGAGACATAATTCAATAGGGACTTTTATACTTATGTCTGATTCCTATAGCTTCATGTATTGTGATAAGTGTTATATCCAAACATAATAAACCAGTATTGAGTTGATTAGGCTCCAAAGAGTGCTTGAAGAATTTCCTTGAGCAATGTATGAGGAAATTCTGGAAGACTGGACTGAGATGAAATTATCGTGATAGTAATTCGTTTTGCTAGTTTATATAGTGCTAACAAATCCAAAGAGGGTAAAATGTTAAATAAGTTATGGACAAAGAAGGTTAACAGCTTACTTTACATGATCAGTGGTAGAACATTTAAGAGAGTTGCTGATATTTTCTAGTTTTATTTTAGTCATCACAGACAGATAAGTTAAATAAGATAATTGTACAGAAAGCACAAAAAACATCAGTTCTGAGTTTAAGAATTGTTCTCAGAGATCACTAAACCCAACCAAAATGTATGTACATAAGTAAAGTAAACAATACATGAATGAGACGAATTGTTATCATCATCATTTATAAGGTCTTAAGGTTTGTTTCAGCAGGTCCAGACATGTATTAACTGGTAGTATGCAGAGGTACTTAAAATAAAATGTATTCAGCCATCAGAAACTAGCCCTTGTAATAGTGAACTAGTTGGTTTTGATGAATAGACAGAAAGGTGTCACACCACTGGAGTGTAAACAGAGTTACCAAAAAATGCCAAAATAATTATTTCACAGACATTATGCTTTCTTGAATAAAATGCACACTGCTTAAAGGTACTGATCCATATCGACAGTTTATTTTCCACTTTTCTGGATTCTTATATTATTATTATTATGTACTACTATGGTATGCATTTTAAATAAACATCACTTTCATCACACCTCACACATTTCTCACAGCACTCCTAGCCCAGAAAACACCTCACTCCCTCTCACCTATCACACACCCCTTCCATCACATCTATCACAGAAATCATACATCAGTCCTTCACAGCTATCACACAAAACACCTCACTTCCTACACTCATCACACCTATCACACAAAACACCTCACACTCATCATACCTCACTCCCATCACACAAAACACCTTGCTCCCTCACAGATATTACACATCACTTCTATCAACTCGATCACACAAATCACTAAATTACACTTCATAACATACTCTCCATCACTGTGTATTAGGGTCTGTAGAGCTTTGCCGTTTTGTGTGCACGAGCGTGAAATGGCAGGAGGGGGTGGCTTTAGGCAGTCATACTGCTGAAAAAGTAAATAAAACGAGGAGCTTAACCCTCCACCAGCTGCACTGTGAACCTTTTATCCACTTATCACAAAAAATATAAAAAATAATCACTGTTTTTGATTAGTCATACTGCTGTGACGTAATACATAGCAGGGGCTTTGTAGGAATGACAGCACGGTTTCTTGGCAACTGTAGTATTTCATTAAACTTTTAAAAATAGTTTTTAAGGGCCAAGGAGCATTAAGTCGAAGACCAAAATGACAGAGTAGTTTCGTTAACCTCATTCTACATGATGCAGCACTTACAGTATCTCACAAAAGTGAGTACACCCCTCACATTTTTGTAAATATTTTATTATATCTTTTAATGTGACAACACTGAAAAATGACACTCTGCTACAATGTAAAGTAGTGAGTGTACAGCCTGTATAACAGTGTACATTTGCTGTGCCCTCAAAATAACTCAACACACAGCCATTAATGTCTAAACCTTGGCAACAAAATTGAGTACACCCCTAAGTGGAAATGTCTAAATTGGGCCCAAAGTGTCAATATTTTGTGTGCCCACAATTATTTTCCAGCACTGCTTTAACCCTCTTGGGCATTGAGTTCACCAGAGCTTCACGGGTTGCCACTGGAGTCCTCTTCCACTCCTCCACGAGGACATCACGGAGCTGGTGGATGTTAGAGACCTTATGCTCGGCCACCTTCCGCTTGAGGATGCCCCACAGATGCTTAATAGGGTTTAGGTCTGGAGACATGCTTGGCCAGTCCATCACCTTTACCCTCAGCTGCTTTAGCCTCTGCTCTAATTTAAGATTATATATGTACTTTAGGACACTATCCTGTCTACTGAAAAACTCTGACCCCTGAATCCTGATCTCTGGCATGTTTATGAATTCTCTCAGTCCTGGTCCCCAAACAGGTAGTCCCCTTACCTAAACATTTTCATGCCATCAAGTTCATATTAGTCTCCAACCTCTTGTCTACAAGTTCCTCATCATCTAATTGTCCAAATGGTGTAGGAATTAAAGGTAACAGGGGTGTAAAACTGCAGACCTTACGAGACACACGCGGAACAGGATGTCAGTAGATCCTTGCTTTAATTTAATCAGTTCCAAAATTCTGATGGATATATCCAGAAAATGCTGGCATGGTTGTGACTGTTGAGCATAGGACACCCCTGATCTGTTATCAGAGTTAAACCAAAGACAGTGAATTTGTTTCTAGCTAGACACCTGCTACAGTGCCCTCCACTAATATTGGCACCCTCGGTAAATGTGAGCAAAGAATGCTGTAAAAATTATCTTTATTGTTTAACTCTTCTATCTTTTCTTTGAAAAATACAAAAGAAAACTCTGCTCCAGTGAATATCAAACAATTGCAAACACAACACAGGTTTATAAAAAAAAGAAAAAATGTTAAATATACATGTGGCACAATTATTGCCACTCCTATGAATTCATATGAGACAAATATATTTAAAGTATATTCAAATTTACATTTTAAATTTTTTAGTACACTTAGGTTACTAGGAACAGGAATTTGTTCAACCATGACTTGCTGTTTCACATGGGTATAAACATTAGGTGGTACATAGGCCAAATTCCCTTAATCATTCATCACAATGGGTAAGACCAAGAAATATAGCTGTTATGAGGTTGTTGAGCTTCACAAATTTGAAAATGGCTATAAGAAAATAGCAAAATCATTGAAAATGCCTGTTTCCATCATCAGGGCAATAATTAAGA
Organism: Spea bombifrons; assembly: GCF_027358695.1. NCBI lineage: Eukaryota > Metazoa > Chordata > Amphibia > Anura > Pelobatidae > Spea > Spea bombifrons. Next base: position 39,682,426 of record NC_071090.1, read on the forward strand.
AGTTCCAGTCAACTGGAAATTACGAATCAACCTGGAAGAAGACATGTCTATATTGTCTCATATCACTGAAGAGGATGGTTCAAATGGCCAAAACATCAAGGATCACAGCAGGAATATTGCAGAACGTAGTTGTGTCTAGGGGTCAGAAAGACCCCAAAACTACAATCCAAAGTCACCTACATCACCACATGTTGTTTGGAAGGGTTTCAAGAAAAAAAACCTCTAAAACTTAACTGTCTTCAGTTTGCCGGACACTACTGGAACTTCAAATGGGACTGTGTTCTATGGTCAAATGAAGGCAAAATAGATTTCTTGGCAATAAACACTGAAGGTGGGTTTGGCACACAGAGAGGTAGCCATGTGGAAATATACCTGATGATGGAGGCTCTTGTGGCTGTTTTTCTGCCAGAAGACCTGGACATTTTGTTAGAATACATGGCATCATGGACTCAATCAACTATCAACGGATATTAAACGAACACCTGACTGCCTCTGCCAGAAAGCTTAAAATTGGCCATGGTTGGGTCCTCCAGCAGGACAATGATCCCAAACATATTTCAAAACCAACACAAAAATGGTTTACTTAACCACAAAATCAAGGTCCTACCAGGGCCCTCTCACTCTCCTGACCTAGACCCCATAGAAAATTTGTGGGGTAAACTGAAGAGGAGAGTCCACCAGCGTCGACCTACAAGGATCTGGAGAGGTTCTGTATGGAGGAATGGTCTCAAATCCCCTGCCATATATTCTCCAACCTCATCAGACATTTTACGAGAAGACTCAGAGCTGTTATTTTGGCAAATGGAGGCAACACAAAGTATTGACTAAAATTGTGCCAATAATTGTGCCACACATATATTTTAACAATCACATTTTTCATTTTTTTTTGATAAACCTGTGTAATTTTTTAAGAACAGATCAAAGGGTTAAACAATAAAGATATTTACCAAGTGTGCCAATAGTAGTGGAGGGCACTGTATATGATTTGATATCTCTGTTAATATTTAAGAGAACCAAAGATTTGTCATTATTACAAAAGTATTTTAAATACAGCAGGGGGATCTGTGCAGGGCAACATTTCAAGGGCTATCTATATTTGTTTTTTTTTACATTTTCAAAGGGCAGCTTTAGACACATAGGTAAAATTATTTCTTGAAACTGAACTCCAAAACTTAGAACATAAAAATATTAAGGAATTTTCACAATATATAGTAGTTAAACAAGTGAGTGTGTCATATTTTACCCGAAATACACAGTTCTGCTTCTTTGATACAAGTAGGGATTTAACATCCATGGATCAGCTTTCAACCATCCACAAAGCCTATCTCATTTGTAACTAAGTTAAACCTCTCAAACCACTGACCAGAGAAACGATATTTTTGAAATAATTCAGATTTGTGTTTCTGTTCCTTCTAATTAAGGGTAATATCGGAAAGCACAGACAGTGAGCAGCATTGTTTAAGGATCATGGTTTTAAACATGAAAATCTGATTATCAGCTCATGTCAGAAGCCAAGCAATAATGCAGCTTAGTTGTTTGGGCTTTTTCTTCAGCCAAAAGATAATTACTGTTCCTTAGGCCTTACGTAAGTGTGGCCTGCAATGTCTGAATAGTAAAAGCTCACAATAGCTGAATGAGCATTGCTTGTTTACAATAGGCATTGCCTGCTCCAATGGGATAATTTAATTACCCGAGAAAATAAAACTACCCAGGTAAAAAGTTCATTTTCTAAGTACATCTTATTAGCCATGCCAAATGAATACCCCCTACCCCCACCTAAGTTATATTTTCACATTGTTGTATCTGTGAACAAGTTACAAATATATTACCTAGAATCATGAATACAATCTATTTCTTTATATTTCTGACAAAGAAAATCTTCCAGAAGACAAAGTATAAACTCTGCTGAATGGAAGACATTCATGAAAAGTACTAAACTGGCAGCAGACACATCCAAGCTAATTTTATTAAAGGGAGACCTAAAGGTGGCTGTGCTGCTTCCATAATGATCTCTTTATGAACTGTGTCCTACAGTTTGAGTTTTATTTTGCTTTTGGAGTCTGCTATGTATTATGTTTGGTATTTTTTAAAAAGCAAATTAAATAAATGAGGAGAAAATAATTTAGCCGGTTTTCTACAGTTTGAGAACAAACTTGGAAATAAGTGTGTTTCTCTTGTTTTGTTAGTGTCTCCGTCCCGGCGGCTCCGGACACCGCCGGGAGTGTCTCCGTCCCGACGGCTCCGGACGCCGCCGGGAGTGTCTCTATCCCGGCCGCTCTGGACGCCGCCAGGAGGAGAACCGGCCGCGCTTCTCGAATGCCAGCCGTTCGGGAAGGCGGGCGGTCCTCCGATCGCCGCACAAGGGCCAGTAGCGGGCGGTTGTCCGCGGTTCCCGGGAGGACATTTCCCCGGGCAGCGGACAATCATCCGCCCAAGGTACGCGTCGGGGGAGATTCAGCTCCGGGAACAACGGTTCCCGGAGCCTGAGTACTTACCCGTCCTCTGGTCGTCGGTCCGCCTCCCGGGCTCGCGCTCGTCTGGGGCTTGATTGATGGCTGGGGGGCGTGGTCTTTGTTCAGGTCCGGGAGGGGCTTGTGATTGGCGCCAGTTTTAAAAAGCAGGCTGTGCCTTTAACAGGCACCCTGTTGTGGTCTCTCAAGTCCATTGTATTCTGCTCGTGTTACCAGTTTTGTGTTCTGACCTTTGGCTTGCCTGACTCCCCTTTTGCGCTACAATTTTGTACCTTCGCCTGTGACTCCTGGTTTTGACTCCTGGCTCGATTGACTACCCGCTCTGTGTATCGGACCCCTGGCTTGGCTGACTACCCGCTCTGTGTATCGGACCCCTGGCTTGGCTGACTATCCACTCTGTGTATCGGACCCCTGGCTTGGCTGACTACCCGCTCTGTGAATCTGACCCCTGGCTTGGCTGACTACCCGCATCGTGTTCCTGTCTCGTACTGCGCCTTGCCGCTGCTGCCGCTCAGTATCTATCTCCAGCTGGTGGGAGGTTGTCCACTGTTGGGATCATCTAAGTCCTGGGCTGCTGCTGCCGGGATCTCCGCTCTCAGTAGCAGCAGTTTGGGCTGAAGAACTTCTGCGGGGACAATCTTCCTTAATACTCCAGCGTTACAGTGACAGTTAGTTTTAATTGGATTCACATACATGCTAATAACTGTGCTCTGATAATCTATTTAATTAGTATACAGTATAACAAACATAATTTAATATTGATGAGCAAGTATTTAGGGCATATACTGTATGTCCACCAAGAACGATGACTTTGGAGTCTGGATTACACGTGTACAGACTAAGTATGTGTCCATTCACAGACCTCTACCAGAGACCTGGGAGTTTGAGGGTTGAGCACAGAATTTTAGTTCCTAGCACTGCTCTCTTCTAGATAAAGTGTTCTGATCATGTTCCTGGAATCTGTCGGAGCCACTCTCCCAATTTAGGATTCACAGCCCTGAGTGCTCCTATGACCACTGGGACCACTTTGGCCTTCACTCTCTCAAAACAGCATCAATTGTTCCAGGTACACAAATATAGGGATTTTGTAGGCATATAGTTAAGTGTATAATTAAACAATTCTACCAAATATGTTCTAATTATTATCAATTTAATATGTTGGTTGAAATACAAATAAAACAGGATGAGCAACAGCCACACTCACTAACAAGGTGAGGTTGCTGAAGGCAGATTAATGTCAACATTTATACACCATGGCAGGACTTAGCACAGCAACAAGACACAAGGTAGTAATACTGTAACAGCAAGGTCTCAGGCAGAAATTTCAAAGCCGACAGAGGTTTCCAGATGTTCTTTCCAAGCTCTTTTGAAGAAACAAAAAAACGGGCAATGTTAAGGATCATAGGCGCAGTGGTCGGCCAAGGAAACAGAAGACACACCATGGTCATTTCCCTTCGCAATGGCAATATGCCCAGCAGTGCCAACAGCTCAGCATTGGCACCCATCTACTGTCTGGTCAGAAATGGTCTTGATGGAAGGCTAGCAGCCAAAAAAGCCATACCTTCTTTGTGGTGCTCTGGACTGATAAGCCAAAAATGCAATACCATCAGGGAGGCATCTGGTTGGCCCTAAATTTATTCTGCAGCATGACAACGACCCCAAACATACAGCCAAAGTCCTTGAGAACTATCTTCAATGTAAAGAAGAACAAGGAGTACTGGAAGTGATGTCATGGCCACCACAGAGCCCTGATCTCGTGTGTGTATGGCTAGAGTACCATGAGCATACAATGGCTTCTCAATAAAATTATTTGTTGTTTGCATATCAGAGATAATCAATCTCACAGTTCTTCCCTAGATTGCAATAATTTAAAGCAATGATACATTTAATGTATCAAAAACAGTCTTTATATCTGTATTTTATCTGTTTTCCACTGCGATATATGTATAGATATGTATAGGCTATTCTTTCTATAGCTTTATAAGATAGGATAGGTTTATCTCTGACACTGAATCCAACCCTTTAAGTTATACTGTTTTGTCTTTGAAACACTGAATGCTATATACTATATATGTAAATGTGGTTAAATGGAAATAAATATTTATTGATTCTGCAAATATTAGACTTTTAAATTACAAATCTATATATAATTTCTATATACTATTTCTCAGAAGTTATTTTTCAGCAGAATGTCCCATACTTAAAAAAATCTACTTTTTTCCTATTTAGCAAAGCAGAGGCAGAGTTTCTTTTTATGACTATTCTTTAGAAATAGACTCAATTTCCAGGTATTATCATAAGTGAACCTTTAACTGACTGATTATACAAATGTCACGTGTGCATATGAAAATTTCAAAAGAATAGGTTGAACAAAAAGGCAAGATAAGCTAACTTGATAATTTGGTATAGAATGTTATGTACATGGCAGATCAATGTAAACCCATTATATGATGTAGAATCAGACTTCTCTCTTTCTATGAGATTTTGCACCCGTATTTAAAACCAGCTTATAAATTTAACCATTTGCAAGAGAAAGTCACTAAGTTGGAGTAATGTGGGAAACCCATAACCTTCTCTATAATGGGAGAACCAGCGATGTCCCCCCTATGGCAGCCCCAAAGGTAGAGATTCAAACTCTTTCATGTTACTATGTTCTTCCATGGTGCCTCTATGCAGAGTAATGGTGGATCTCTGCAGCAAAAAAGGGCCCTGTGCTAGCATGAATAGCACTCTTCTGCACGTTTTTGCATTAAGAGGGGTCCCTCCCCAGTGACCAGAAGAAGGTAGCAGCAGATTAGATTCTAAAGGCAACACAACAAACACAACAAAGAAGGAGATTGAAGTGGAGAAATATACCTGGGTCACACACAGATTGGGATGATACCGAGTTCCAAGGGCTTCTGTATATTTAACAAAACAAAATGAGGGCCTATGCATTGCCCATTACCTTGATTTTTATAGTTAGAAATTAAATCATACAAGAACTACCTTCTAAACCAAAAGTTTGAAACCGTTGGACAGAATGCGGTCAGTTAACTAACTGACAGCTACTATACTTATATGTGGAAGACCATAGCAAGTTCAAATTTACTCCTGTTGATTTTTGGATCCATAGAGACCATTCAACATGTAGTGTGGGCTGCAGTATATTGTCCTTTTTTCTTTACATTGCCATTGAAGCAACAAGACAGATACTAGTAAGGAAGCATGCAAATTATATATTTTTATGGTTAGATGTCCTGAAGGTGTTTACCGTTCATTTATTCAACAGGTGTCTTTAAAAAAAAAAAAAGCAATATAGATTTGCGTCACTCGCTAAAAATTAGCTTACGCACAAATAATAAGAGTATTAGAATATTTGAGTATTAGTCAGCCAATGCAAACAAAAACATCCCAAACATATTATTTGTTCTTATAGAATCAAGTAATAACAGCTTAGTAACTTTTTGTTGAGTGATACATTTCCCACCTCTCATGACAGGCAAAGCTTTGAAAGTATCTCATGCATTACAAGTTCCTGTAACTGTGTATGTGTGTAATTTGCTAAAGGGCCAATTAACAGGGAGATTAATCTTAACCAGCTCTACTCCATGCGGGCACACATTATGGGTGCCCCCTAACACTTGGCACATAGGGTACTGTTAACACTGGAGCTATCCTTGTTCAGTGGAAATCACCAGGTCCAGAAAATAATTTTCTTTAAATACAATGTATAAAAATAAGCTGGTTGGCGCTTATGGTACTGTTCCTCCTTAGTTAGAAACTTAATTCTGCATTCAGTATTAGAAAACTTTATTACTATTAAATGTCCTTTGGTTAAAAAAAATAATAAAAAAAAAAGTTTCCTTATTCGTACTTTTTTTTTTTAGCAAACTCTTCATAGTAATGTGACACAAAAACAGACATTGAGAGCGTGTTACTATAGTTTGTGTTGTTTTTTGTGTGATTAACACCTACAGTAATTGGAAAATGACACTACATAATTGCTAGTACTAACTGCGCTTTTCCTTCCGATAGGTTGTATCAACGATTCCCTAACTTATTTTTGTAAGACATTACTTTGTTTTGATGCACCTATTGTCTATCATCACTGGACAACAATCAGCAATGGCGCCGTTGCACAATGGCATTTCTAAACATTCTACACCCGTAAATTGGTCTCAATAACATAATTCAAATAATAAGCTGAACAAATATATACTTTTGTAAAGTGTAATAGTCACTGTACTAGTTACATCGTACATGTGAGGAAATCGAAATATGTTCATTAAGCTGTGTTAAATAAAACAGGGATGATTCTCTAAATAAGAAAACCATAATGATATTTATACATCCTGAACAAATAAAACTATTTGTATAGAAAGACAATATGGTACATTTTGGGATTAAAACCTTGAAGCTACAAATCCATTTATTGTTTAAGTTAAAAGGTATATATATATATCAATTCTACATGCAATGTTAGCTGTAGCTACCATATGCTTTTTAGCAAATAGATTGCATTGTTCTTACTTGTGATACATTGTCATTGTTTCTTGAATGGGTCTTTAAAATACACTGAGTCACAAAACCCAATCCCCTGTAAGACTTAAGAAGTGTATGTTTAAACACCTGCCTCCATTTTATCATCAATTCTTCATTACCTTCCTGGATAACAATGTACAAGCACTGTTACATAATAAATGAAATGTTAGTCTATCCATCCTGAAAAGTGCCTGTATTATGAGTAAGCCATTATTGATACAGTAAATTAAGCGGAATTTGTTGAAAGATGGATATAAATAGCTCTGTGGACTATCATGTAAACATAAGCACACTGCAGACACATTGTTTACTTTTCATATCGTGTACAGTATCTTTAATTGGGGATTTCTGCAAAAGATGACAACCAAGCAAACCCAGTGTCACCATAGTAAGAAAGCTTCCCTTACAAAAGTCACACAAATGCTACCAGGCAACATATAAGAAGATTATTTTAATATTGATTTTTTTCCTCAAATAATTGAACAAAGCAATAATGATTTGTATTTTTCATGAAAAAAAATGGAAATTCCACACAGTGCAACAGAGAACCAGATCTACCATGTTTGCATTATCAAGCAGTTCAGATGATCACTGCAGGATGTTAGGGTTAGAAGAGGAACAGACATGGCATCAAAGCATCACCTGGTGGTGGCCAGACGGAAGCTAAAGTTGGAAAAGTTGAATAATTGAAAAGACATGTCAGGCAGAAGAATGAAGTACAATGTCAGCTTTCTGAAGGACTCCAAGACCAAAGAAGACTTTAGACAGATGTTTGCAGTACTACAGTGGCTATTCGATTAAGATGAAGTGCCCTCAACAGAGTGAAAGAGACGCTTAGATCATCTTGTCAGGATGTGTCAAGAAACACCAGCAGAAAAGAGTAAATGACAGCAGAGACCTTGACCAAGATAGAAAGAAGGGAAGTGAAGAGGAACATCAACAAAGACAAGAGAGAGACTATGGGGACAAACTGGCAGCAGAAGCAGTGCAGGCAGCATACAGCGGAACATGAAAGAGCCATACGGCACCACCAAGCGGCTGTCTGGAAAGTTCAGCAAACCAAGCAGACCTAGATGCTTCAGTAGAGCTGCTGTACCCATGAAAGGGGACCTCATGAACTGTGCAAACTGCAGAGGAATCATACTCCTGTCTGTGCCAAGAAAGGTCTTCAACCAGGTCCTCCTAAATAGAATGAAGGATGCCATTGATCAACAGTTATGAGATGAGCAAGCAGGCTTCCAGCAGAACAGATCATGCATGGATGAGATTGTACTGCTCCATGTCATAGTCTAACAGTCCTTGTAGTGGATCTCATCATTGTATATCAAATTTGTTGACTATAAGGCCTCTGACAGCGGATCAAGGTACCATCTGGAAGCTCTTATAACACTTTGGCATCCCAGCCAAGTTGGAAGAAGTCATAAGAAGGAATGTCCTGTAGAATGATCCTTGGTGGGCAGCTCACAAACAGCTTCCAGATGCAAACTGAAATCAGACAAGGATGCTTGTTGTCAACCCCTCTCTTCCTTCTTGCCATCAATTGGATTATAAAGACATCCACCATCGAGCACAGAAACGGAATCCAGTGGATGTTCTAGACCCAGCTCAAAGACCCAGCTCAAAGTTTGACGATAATCTTGCACTCCTTTTGCACAGCAGATGCAAGAGAAGACCAATGTAGTGGCAGCCAAGTCATCACAGGTTGGTCTCAACATCCACAAAGACAAGACCAAGATCCTCAAAATAGAGTTTATCAGCAATGACCCACACTAAATGGAAGCCCCCTGGAAGAAATGTAGTCCTTTGCATACCTGGGCAGCATTATTGGCCAGCAGGGTAGCACTGGTATAGACGTTAAGTCAAGGATTGGCAGAGAAAGAGCAGCCTTCTCAAGAACCTTTGGAGCTCCAGAAAGTTGTCTTTGGCAACAAAGATTTGACTGTTAAACTTCATCAACAGCTGTCTCAGAAATATTCTCCAGATCCGCTGGCCAGACACCATAAGCAACACCAATCTTTGGAAGAGAACTTGCCAACTCCCAGCAGAGGAAGCAATCAAGAACAGAAGATGGAGCTGGATATGGCACACTGTACGCACAGAGGTGGAAAGCAGAAAATAGGATGTCCAAGAAACCAGCTAGAGAGAATGTTCCAAGACAAAGGACTCTGGAGATCTGTAGTTGGCAGGACATACCCTGGCAGGGGTAATGGGCATAAGAAAGTAAGTCCAAAAAATTAAATTAAAAAAAAGCCATTAATTTATTCTATCTGCACCTATTGCCTGTAGATTATATAATGGCCACTGGTTTTTCGTAAGTGTCTATCTATTCCTTTGCTACGTCAACCATACCTGTTTTGAGAATGCATTGCATCTTCCATTGACTATAAGTCACTTGCTGTTTAGTGAATGGTTCTGAATCAGTTGCAGGAATTCACATCTTCATGTAAGATATTACGAAGAACCAAGGTGTATTTAGGCCTAGGTACAAATCATTAGAGGGGGAGCTTACTGCCTGTAGTAGCAAACCATAGAAGTCAGGAAAAGCACCTGTCTTCACTTCTGACTTTAAGCCTTTGAGACCCCTCATAACATGTTGGGAACGCAGAAAAAGAAATGTAGTAGCACCAAATCTTTGGAGAGCAGTGTATGGATGGGTGTACTTGATAGGAAAATGTTTTGTTGCTATGGTTCTTGTACTAATTTTACCATTTTGCACCAGAATTGATTTTACAGCTTGTGCTGCTCTCTAGAAAAACACTACTCACAGCCAGAAAGATATAGCTTTAGTTTTAAAGACGATAATAAAGTTCACATGATCGATTGAAAGGCACATAGAAATTGTGTAAACAAAACATAAAACAATATTTAACATAAAATAATGCATCTTTTACAAAACCGACCGCCACGTTCACCAAGCCAGCAGTGGAGCTGATTGGAAGTAAGTATACCGCAAGGCAGGCAATGTTTTCCTGCACAGAAAATAGCAGGTGATGGGGAAAGGGTCAACGCATATGGGGCATTCTGCAGAATGTACCCATGGATATGCAAGGAAGACATCCTGATAATTTAAAGTGCCCCTTTAATTGGAATGGTTCACACAGTTGCAGCACATGGATGACAATGGTAGACTAATAAGAAGTATAAATGCAGTCCATAACAATATGTTTTTCAAATATATAATTACTGAATTATATAGAACACCCATAATAATCAATATTGACACTAAATTACCTTGCATCTCTCAAAACTAACTACATCCACGGTTTGCTTCCTGTGATGCAAATTAATACAGATGCCACCACTCTCCAAGGTGCTGAAATAAACATTTCTTTCTGTTCGCAAATCTTTCTATTTAGACTTATCCAGGGGGTTATGCATAATAGGACATCTGTCATAAAAGCAGTGCAATTCTGACATGTCGGAACAGTTAGTTAATTTTAGGTAAGAATTCTGTTGAAGATTATACATTAAATAGAGGGAGAATCAGTTGCAAGACGGACTGAGCTGTCCCTGCATTATGCCTTTTGTACATTGACATTAAAAAGCACTGTATTATCAGTAATTATCTGTAAAAGGTATCGCTTGCTTTTGCTCTTTTATTCTTTGACTCTCTGGCTAAAAAACATATTTCTATATGCCATCCAAAATTGCTAAAGGTCATAAAGATCCTTTGTAATTGTTGGTGTAATATGTGTTGTAAGAGGTGGCTGCTGGCATTGAGGCCCCAACTGGGTCAGTCAGTGTCTGGCACAAATGCTAAAACCTCCTTGTACACAGGTGGTAATGTCCAGTTTACCCACATAACAGGAGCACAAATCATCTATAAATATTATAAATGGTCCCCACAATGTTCTAGCCAGAAGAATAAGGTGACCAGAGTTTGTAAGTAAAATCAGGGGGCATTGTTTATCCAGTTATAATGGCACAATAGACCTTGCATAATTCGATGTGGCAGAATTTTGAGTCAATCTCTGCGCTGCCAATAATACTTAGCCTAATTGGAAGAGGGGGCAACTATGGGTAAATATATCATTTATTTCTCAATTTTTGTAGTACTAAGATATTTTTAAGGATAAAATTCCATAAATTGTGTGGATTTGAGTAATAATGGCATTGATTATTGCAGTTATCTTTTTGATGACAATTTAAAGCAAGATGGGTCAATTTGTTAATTCAAATTTATATTAAGAGGGGTTCAGGGATCAAATAACTAGGCAGATCTGGTCACACTACTCAGAGAGACTAAATATAGATATGTTATACTTACAAGGGTTAGATTTTATACATAACCTTGAATAACAAGGAAATATTTACATACAAACTAAAATATGAATAAAATGTTAGGTCTAGTTGTGATTTCTACATGATATCATCAGTAAATAAAATTCTAGAAAATACTGAAAATTGTTGCTATAACCTTTTGATGAAGAAAAAACATGAAAATGGCATCATCTTATTGGATCCTTACATAAGGTTTTCAGGTTTGTGCAAGCAAAGAGAGATGCAGTCTCTGAACAACCTACTTAATAAAGTGCAAACAAATATATCACTGTCCCTGGCATAGTATGTAAATTATATGTGGCCCCACTGGTGGCAGTAATGCTATTCTAAGCAGCTGGGAGGTGAACATTTAGGTCACACCAAATAAATGTGTTTTGGAATTCAGGGGAATGGGGGATTCAGCCTACTGACCTTCTCCATACACACCTGTATCAACAGCTTGACTTGCATTTCATAACAATCAAGAATCTATTTCAACCCATCTAGTGCACTGCAATGTGTTGTGTATCCTTCTGGAATGTTAAGGGTTTCTTTCTCAGCCCCTTGATTTGGTCCATCAGGACGTACAGCATGTGTGTGTTTGCGCGGGAGCACTTTTTTGCCTAGACTGGCAAGCGTACCATTTGCACTCTGGACCATTACATTTGTGAAACTATTTAAGCCCGATACTTCAAATAAATTTGTACTATGTTACAAATACACAGAAGATCAATATCATTAATTTCCAGTGATGACACTAGAAGTGATGAGACTAACTAGAATACAAGTAAAATAAGTTATTTTGTCTTTTTTCTATCAATATACGGTACTGTGCAAATCATTTACGCAGGTGTGAAAAAAAGCTGTAAAATAAGAATGCTTTCAAAAATAGACATGTAAATAGTTTGTTTTTATCATTTAACAAATTGCAAAGTGAGTACATAGAAGACAAATGTAAATCAAATCATTATTTGGTATTCAAAGGCATATAGTTAGGTGTATGATTAAACAATTATACCAAACAGGTACTTATGATCATCAATTTAATATGTTAGTTAAAACACAACCATTAACTGAAACAGCTGTGTTGGGGGAATAAAACTGGTTGAGGAATAGTCGCACTCACTGAGGTTGCTGAAGACAGTTTAATGTCATATGCATCAAGACTGAACACAGCAACAAGACACAAGGTAGTTATATTATGCAGAATTCTTTTCACACCTGCCACAAACCTTTGCACAGTACTGTATAAATATGCATATGGCCATTTAAAGCAGAGGCATCCAAGAACACGGTAGAGTATTATCATGCTAGGGTATTTCAATACTTACAGCGCAATGGTTTACACCTCTGTCCCACAAGGTAGCACCCCTGGCAAACTTCAGATAGTATGGAGTTGTTTTCTGCAAATAATACAAAAAAAGTAATTGTCTCAAAGCATTATTTTCTAAAACCAGCCCTAATCTATTGAGATTTTATCCATGCACACAAAAACGTGGGGTTGAAACTACAAAATGCCTATGTAACTACAGGTTACTGAAAAGGGACATTTTTAGATATCTGGAATGTGGATGCACCCGAATTTCATGTCATTTATGATTTGGGACCACACATTTTCACTTCAGTTTTCTTTTCACAAAGCACTTTTATAAACCCTGCTTGCCTAATATAAGGTTTTGATATAAGACCATTGAATATTGTATTTTTAACACAGAATACTGGCCACTGGTTCATATATATTTATAAAACCTTAAAGTTAACTGGTCAAACTAGTGCACCTGTTGCATCCACGCTAGTTTTACTAATGAAAGGAATGGTAGAATCCGTTCTTTTCATCTAACTGTACACTTACAGTGTCAATAGGAATTAAACAAACAGTTTGGAACACTTTTTGTAATCGCTACTCTTAATACAGACAAAGACAGCATGATACCACAAGCAACAAACACTAGGCCTTACCCACTCTGCTGGGATACAGGTGGGATCACTTCATTTCTAAAATGCTATTGTAACCAGAAAAGAAGATCATACTTCAAAGTAAGAAGAAGTTCAGATATTCCTTGCAAGTAAGTGATTAACTTGTTTTTCCAATGAATCTGGCATTATGTTTTCATTAACAAATGTTTGCATTTAAGCAGAGCATTAGCTGAATAATTAGGTTGATCAATGAGACCAAATGGAACAATAGAATTGTAGACGCTTCTAAATGCAATTAAATTGTTTGTTGGTAATTATATATTAAAGGTTTAATCGAGTACTCCTGAAAAGCCATGAGGAGTTCTATGTGGGCCGAAGCCACATGGTTACATAAAAAAGGTTGACGCACTGACCCTCTTTCATCAGATAAAGAAAAGAGATGTGAGTGTGGTGTTAATAACGAACATATATCGGCTCTACTTTCAATCAAATAAGGCAGTCTCCATGCAAAAAAAAAAAAAAAGAATGGCTTTAATGAATTGTGACATAATGTTGTTTAGTTAGGGACATTGTGGTTAACATGTAAGTGCAGACAGGTGGTGTAGTAGAGAGTTAAGGCTTTATTCTTTTTGATAAAAGAGTTGAGTGTATTCCGATAAATGAATGAAGCCACCTAACAAATCAAGTGTATGGAGAACTCCTAACATTTCCTTGCTCCTTCGTTAGCCCGTAATGAATGTGAAACCGGATACCTCAAGCTGGAAAGGTCAGCGTCGGAACATATATTCGCTCTGCTACGTTCGCAAGATTAGAAATAAATTGCATAAGGACATGCACCTTATCAGTTTTCTTATTTTTAATGTAAACAGGGAGATAGTGTTTTAGTACTAATTAAATTGGCGATTTCTGTAGCCGAAAAAAATATTGTACTCTCTGCAATTGAGATCTTATCAGCAGTGTGTGATCTAACCAGAAGCATATTATGATAATGGGTATAAAAGCAAAATGACACTCAAAAATAAGTGGAGCTTAATTATGTTTAAAAGCTGTTTAGTCTATGGTGCAGTCATTCTTTTTAATCTAGGTAATTGCAATATTCCAATTTGTGTTACAAAATAAAACTACCAAACTAAGGATGCTTTGAGCCGACATCTTATTTTTAATGTACTTTATAATATAAAGGTAGGTTTGTGAATCTTATGTACATGGTGCTATATAGACAAGATAACCTACAGCTAGTTCTCCAGATGTTGTGGAACCACTGCTTAAGCAGGCTTATGCAGGTAACTGCATCATGGGTATTCTACTACAGCTCAAGAAATATGTGTTGATTCATTCTGTTCTAGTCTTGTGTTTAAAACCCATTACCCAATAAGCAATGTTACAACACATTAAAATTAAAACTGTCAGGCCTGTGGTTGTCTACACAAAAGTCAGGTGATCCCTTAAAATGGATTTAAAAAATAAGGTTAGAGAAATTAAGACAAAACACTAAACAATTAATTAATATTGATGGTGTTTATAGTGTGAAAATTATTGTATGTCTGCACTGATGTCAACATCAGGAAGCCCAAACATGAGCAAAATTTGTGGGACTTGTTAAAAGTTACAGGTATCTGTCTAAGAATGGATGGAACCACCACGAAACCTGTCCCACTTTGGCTCCCCAGCCAAATATGTAAAAATATAGGACCCTAGGTACATGCTTAGTCAGCTTTATGGCGATTCAAGTCAATGACCTCTTTGTAAAAAAGTGGGATCAAGATGTAGACTTTTCTAAAGCTTGTTTGAGCAGGGCCCTCTTAACTTCTTGTTATGTTATGCACTACTTGTTATGTCCTGTTTACCCATTGTACATCGCTACAGAATATGACGGTGCCATAAAAATCAATAATACAATTATGGTAAAGAGGAAGAAAGTAAAAACCAATGGTGACACAGTAAACCTGCTTTACATTACACATCATTTTAATGTGCAAGCATCTTCAAAATAACAGTTAATATGAATAGCATGGCTCAATGACAGACAGGAGTCAAAGAGAAAATAAGCAAGTGGCATTTCTGACTGAAACAGTGTTTCTTAAGCTGAATAAAGGTCATCAGTTAACCACTTTTAATGCAAAGTTAATACCCCAAAATATTGCATATATTTCTATTTAAGCAGTGAGCAGTTTTAAGGGTTCTTACCCTTTCCAGACTAGACAGACAAAAAGTAGATCTGGGCTTTAGAAGCATATAATCTATTATACAATGTAATGTAAATTGTGCACTCTAGCATTAACCAGATTAAACAATAACATGCATACCTCTCCTCCTAAAGCAGTGTCTGCAAGATGCTGCTGCTACAGGCATGCAAAATGACACTATATATTGTGACCCCATGGCCAGCTATTGATCCATATGGAAGCCTATGTGAAGTAAAAAAAAAAAAAAGGCTAGCCCACTAGTAAAAGTATCCTGGTAAGCCAGTCCAACCCTGATCATGGATATAATAATATTATATTTCTCTCCTGGTGTTATTAACTCAACACAAGATATGACTTATCTGTATAACCCAGATAGTCCAGTGACAAACTCATAGTGCTACATATAGGTAATGAAAACAAATGAGCAACGATTAGCAACTTTTCCCTTCTGTCAACCACCAACCACACACAAAGGTTGTGCCTAAAAATAGGGTAGAACGAAATCAGAGAAAAAGACAAGAGGTAGAGGTATAATAAATAATAGAAAAGGTCATGGGTGATCAGGGATATACTGCATGCATGCCTGTGAAGTTACTCTTCCTAAACACACACGCGCACAAATTAGGGCAAGATCATTAAGTATTTTCCGGTTCCACTCATTGGATTCATTTGTTGCTTCCCAGTTGCTGCCATAGAGTACACGGGCAGAATTATAATTATTTTTAAGAATCAAGACTTACTTTAGCTCCACTGAACTATTCAAATGTCATTATCGTTTCATTAAAATATGGCATTATGAGATCCTTACCTTAAAATAATGTTAATTATTAAATCTAGATCTATTTTTTTTGGAACTGAAGTCAATTACTCTTGATCTAAGTTGAATTTGTAAATTGTCCTGTACTTCTGCTCTGTAGAACACCTCATTACGCTCCTTTGGGTTATCTCATTATGAACATACGCATCCTTCAATGATCTATTTATACATAGATAGAATGATCAGAATCCATACTTAAATAGTCTATTTTTGATTAACCTGTCAATTATAACACAAATTGACATGGGAATGATATATGCTGTATTAATGATGGTTAGTTTATCACTGCTGAATGGACTTTTATCATTGTACATTTTTTAAATTATTAAGATTAACGTATGATGTGCAAGCAACATGTTGTGGCTTAAATTGTAAATGTATGTCGAGCATATACAGAATGTTCTTGTTAAATTACAGAAATTTGTGTTTTATTTGTCCTGCAGAAGATTATAATTCATTATTAATATACATTTTGTGGGCAGTAGGGACACAGGATGAAGATTGAACAACAGCGTCAAGGTGTGCCAGTAATGGAGATTTGTAGACTATGGACTCACGCTCCTGTCACGGCGGATTCTGTGAAACAAGAATCTGGACCTCTAAGACTTTCTTTCATTTCTCCAAACACGTAAAAAGTAAATCCAAGCCTGATGAGCTTGCAAGCTCTACACACATTCTGCAGCAGCTGTTGTTTTGCCCCTACTTACTACATCCAGCAAAGATTTCTTTATTATTTCCAATGACTAATTTACCATGACCTGTCCCTCAAATATTTTTCCCTGTAGAGGCGAGAGAAAGGGATGAGAAAGCGTTGTCAGTGCTTTCTTGAGATGACCAACATTTTTACTTACCTTTAACTTCCATTCTGTATATATGGATGTAATAACATATTTAATAAATATAGCTAAAATAAAAGCATTAGCGATATCGCCTATAAAGCTTCACCCTGCTGCTTTTTAATTTACATGCATGCTTTTGGGTTATAGAACAGAGGGGACAGGGAGGGGCTAGGCTGGGAAGAGGGGTGCTAGAAGGGGCCAGTGAGAGCAGAGGGGAGCAGTAAGGAGCAGAGGAGAGCTAAATGGGGCAAGAGGGGGCGGGAAGCAACTGGGTGGATCAGAGGGGAGGTGGAGGGGGCAAGTCAAAGCAGATGGGAGCTAGAAGGGGCAGGTCTGAGCAGATGATGTGAGTCTGAGGAGAAGTGGTGGGTCAATCTGCCCCCAAGTTTATCCTGTAGCATGACAACAACGCCAAAGTTATTAAGGACTACCTTCAGCGGAAAGTTATCCGGTGATGTCATTTCAAATTGGGAAGAGAGGACATAATTGAAAGTTATTTTGGCGGAAGTTCACCTTACAACGAGGCCATTTTGGAAGAAGTTTGTGCCAGGTCATCTCGATCCTCTAATCGAGTGAACAAGAGTGAGAGCGAATGAGAGTGAAGGGGTACTGAATACAACCATATTTCAGACACAGTTGTCTGTTGAGGTATTAATTACCACATTAACCTTTCAACAGGTTACACTTAACTGACTGTATCAATAAATTGTATAGATCAACTTTTTTCTTTGTTCCTTTCTTCAAAGTTGGTCAAATGCAACCACGTGTTCTTTTGATTTTGTATAAGCAACCAAACAGCCAGCAATCAAAATTAGAAAAAAGCTTCTACAACTAAGGCTAGAAGTGATATTCAATTGTAGTTAATTGAAGCGGTGATTCTCAACCCTTTATTGTGTAGTTATAAACTATGAATCAGTTTAATATTCTCTGTATGTGCTTTGTCTTTATTTTAGCCAATTATAGATTTGCTTTAGATAATAAACAGAAGCACCCATCAACCACTAAATTCTGACCAAATGAAATAGTACACATACATTTAATAACTTACTTATAACTGAGGAAGTGGGATATTTGTAAAAGTGGATTAAACCTGATGTCATCATTAGAGCTTTAACAGTAACTAAGTTACTCCACAATGATTAAGACCCACCTCCTTAACCAACATATGCCAGTGGCTTGTGTGAACTAAACCACATGTTCTTTTGATTTTGTATAAGCAACCAAACAGCCAGCAATCAAAATTAGAAAAAAGCTTCTACGACTAAGGCTAGAAGTGAAATTCAATTGTAGTTAATTGAGTGCTTAAAAGAAATGTGCTCATGGAGGTTACCAGGGTCACATGTTTGCACTGACTTTCTGACTCCCAAAATGCTGAAGAAAAGGTAATAAGTATCCCTGCTGGTAACACTGACTGTCACATTTGTTTTTGTTCTTTGCTATCTTAATTTAATAGCAATCAGCACAATATGGTTGTATTTGTGAGGACAAAGGAATGGGCAGAAGTTACATTTGCAGCCTCAATGTGGTTTTACAGCTACAATAGAGACATTGCTTTGATACTAAACAGAAGCTTGCAAATCTAGTCTGAATGCATTGTTGTCAAAAGTGGACAGATGTTGACTCACTTTTAAGTTAGGCTCTCCGTATGGTGCTATGAAATGATGGTACAGATACAGATGGTAGATGTTGTGTACAATACTTTAAAAAAAGAATATACTAAAGGTGAAAAGGGATATAATCCGACTGCCCTTTTAAAAAGCAAACTCTTAAGAGTGAATGCATTTAGTCCTCGGCCCTGTGTTCATATAAGTAAGACTTGGCACAAGTCTATTTAACCGGTTAATTTGTTGGTTACAGATTTCCTAAAGAAATCGTATTCACCAAATCGTAAAAATGGCCTCCATTGGTCTCGCTATTGTGTCTGGCCTAGGCCCCAATGCCTCTCCTATCAGCCTGCCCCATGTCCATCCCATTGCCCCGCGCAGACCTTCCCCGGCTGTCAGTGAGGAGAGTTCAGAATTCTAAACAGCCGGAGGGTGTACGCACGATGGACGCAGACAAACCCCGCTGCTAACCGCACCTCCTTTCGGCTGCAGAGGAAGTTGCCTACACGAATGGCGTAGACGTCTACCTGCTGCCCGGACAACACACCGGGGAGTCAGAAGCACCGGTAAGTTTGGGGGGTGGTTAAATGGGGGGCATTAGTAATTTCTTTACATGGTTTACATGAATTAAATTAATATTCAGATTTTGGGGGATTGTCTTATAATCAGGGTCGTCTTATAATCGAGCAAATACGGTATATTGCTGTGAGTGCTTCAGTGATAAAAAGAGAACAGAGCAATAAAAAGACATAAAATACTTCAAAATGGTACCATATGTATCTTGTTACCAAATCATTTAACCACCTCTCGTTTACACTCAATACGTTGAGGAATCTGCCAGCAGCCCCTACACACAGGTTCCCTATCGAAATCCACAAGTGAAACAAGTGAGATTTGTCAGTGACTTCTGAAGAAGCCGTCATGGTGAACCGCGTCAGGTGCACAACATTACTCACACCAATATGTTATTACGTACACTCGTGATAATACTATACACTGATACACAAACATGCATCCTAATACCACACAGTAACATACACTTACACACTCTACAGTAAGTGACAAACGCTAACAACTATGCTCATGCCAAGGCATGCTCACATCCTACGCCAATACACACACTCATGCTAATGCCATATGGTAGCACACAACACCATATGTTTACGCATACTAACACCACACTCTTATACACATGAACACAATATCCAACAACATACACTAACATAACCCACACTGGATCTAACACTATGCATTTAATAATATTAAATTAAAAAAACAAGTATTATAGTAGCGCAGGCAGTAGCGCAGGATTTCGGGCAGCCTGGGGGCAATTGTCCCCCTGTCCAGCCCGCCCCTGGCGCCGAAGGCGGCTTCAAATCCCGCTCTGCCGGCCGAATCTACGGGCACACCGGGAAATTTCCCGGTATCCCGGTGGGCCAGTCTGGCCCTGCTTGGGCCCCCTTGAGTGGCAGAACTCCAGGGCCCGGTCACAGTCGCGACCCCTGCGACTTTGGTAGTTCCGCCACTGGTCTCATCTTAGATTCATGATCGCAATATGGCTATCCAATGCATGTTTAACCCCTTTGAGGACCTATGATGGGCCAGACATGTCACGAAAAATGGTCAGTTAACCTTTTTACTAACTTCATTATTTTTTTTCACTGGTTAACTAAGATAATAGACCAGGGAGGAGGTGTTGAGATAGCTTAGATTTCAGTGAGGCATTCGACTGTCCTCATAGAAGACAAACTTAGTTGAATCAATAAGGCAATGTTTGATTTGTAAGAGGCAGAAAGTTGTAGTTAATGGTGTATATTCAGAGGAAGCACTTGTTACTAGTGCAGTACCTTAGGGATTAGTATGGGGACCCATACTTAATATTTTTTTCAGTAATATTACAGAAGGTTTTAATGGTATGGTATGACTTTTTGCACATAATACAAAGGTCTGCAACAGGGTAGACATTCTGGCTGGAACAACTCAAATGGCAAAATATTTAAGTAAACTAGAAGAATGGTGGATAGTGTGGCACATGCAGTTTAATGTTGATAAATGTAAAATGATGTAAATATCCCAAGGCAGAATACTGTACAGCATTAAGGGCACTGCTCTGTCAGTGACAATGTAAGAGAGGGACTTAGGAGTAATTCTTTCTGATGACTTAAAGGCAAGCAAACAATGCAATAAAGCATCTGAAACAGCAAGCAGGATGCTGGGTTACATACGGAGAGGAATTAGTAGCAGGGAGGTGATTATGCCAGTTTACAGATCTTTGGTCAGGCCTCACCTAGAGTAGTGTGTACAGTTCTGGAGACCCCATCTCCAGAAGGATATTGACACAGAGAGAGTTCGGAGGAGATTTACATCAGTGGTAAGTGGCTTACAATACAAAAATTATCAGGAAACCCCTTACACCAGGAAAAATGGTGTTTCATAAACTGTGGTGCATAGCAACTACTTACCTGGTACCTGGTCAAAGTATAGATGCAGGCAAAGGCAAATACATGTAGGGGTCAGGAATCTGGAGCAGAGGGCATGTTTCTGCAATCCAGCAGAGCATGGATCATGGAGCATGACATGAATCAGACAGCTCAAATATGATAGCAGAGACTAAACCTAATTACTGGTCCCGATGTATGAACATGGCTAGGAACATAAATCAGTGGGAAGAGAGCAGGTTTTGACAGTGCTGATCACTAAGAGTTGATACACCTCGTTACTCAATTGTAGACCTCCATATGTATAGAAAAAAATCTGTGTAATTCAAATAATAGTAACACTACCATCCTGTCCGGGAAGGGGCTTATCCTAGTTTCTAGATTGTAAGATCATCTGATCAGGACCCTCCTCACCTTTTGCTTCTGCAAGTTCAAATGGTTATGTAATCCACTACTTGCTTGACTTGCTTAACCAATTCACAGCACTGTGGAATATGATGATACTATATAAATCAATAAATAAAAACTGCCAAATATTCATGTTAAAAATACATGTTCTTTAAAACATAAAAATAATAGCTCATATTTTAAATAATTATTTTTATGTTTTAACACATTTTTTTCATAATATTGTATCCAGTATATGTTAGGAAATATTACCCAAATAATATGGAAAATAAAATTGTTCAAATTTAAATGTGCCCTTTTTTACATAAATATTTTTCTTTTACTTATTTTTAGGGTAATTAAACTGTATATCAACATATGAGTTGTTAAATAGGATCTAATAAACATGGTTTGAAAAACAAAATAAAGAAGAGCAGTCTAACATTCATTCATACAGAATAGTTAAAGAAATAGTCTAATCTCAAAAACAAGAGGAAGCTCTGTATTTATTCTTCTTAGCAACACCCTGGGATACCAATGTGCATACTTCAGAAGAGTATATTGTGTTTGCATTTGGCTAGTCTCACATTATTCAGTAAACCTCACACAAAAAAGAATCACATCTGGATTTGTTACCAGGACTACAATAAGATTAGGCTGTCTCCAAACAACAAATCATGCCCGCTGTTTGAAACAGAATTTTGGACTGGCCAAGTCTCACTCATTACACAAATTCTAAATAATGATCCTAAAAAGTCTTTGGTGATTTGAATATGAAATAGTATGTATTGTAGATGAAGAGCATTGGCAACCCCTATGTTCACAGAGCACTTTAAAAACTGTCTATAAATTGTAGTTTTTTTAAAAGTTGATGGTTTGTAAGATATTTAATTATTTATTTCAATCCTTTGAAACAAATAAAGGAAATGTGATACAACCATTTAAATACATTGTAATTTAACAAAATACAGAATTTTATTTAAATGGAAGAGAAACGTTAGAACAAGTGGTCACAGTCTAAAACTAGGGTCAAAGCTTTAGATGTCATGTAAGGAAGGTTTACTTTACTAAGAGGGTGGTGGATAAGTGAAACATTCTTCTAGTAAATGTGGTGGAGCCGAATATGGTGAGGGAATTGAACCATACCTCTCCATACCTGAGACCCTGCTGGGACATCTGATTACTCCCCCTGCTGGCTGATTACACACACTCCATAGCCCTGCATTGCTAACCACAATGTGGCCAGCATGGAGATCAGTGGTTTGTTTCTCCCCCTTATCAAAAAACATTTAAAAAAAAAAAACAAAATAAGGAAATCAACATTAATGGAAAAAAGGAAAATAATAAAAGCATGGAATAGGCATGTTGTTATCCTGAATATGAGACAAAGAAATGATTATGGTATAAGTATTTAGATCAGGAAACAGCAACCAGACTACATGGGCCTCATGGTTCTTATCTGCCATCAAATTCTATGTTTCTGTGGTCTGATGAGAAGAAAGTTGCCAACTTTATTAGGGTAAGAAGCGCAGACAGTTTTTGTTTTTTGTATACATTGTACAGCCAATACACTGTTTCTTGCAGCATGCTTACACCTGTTTGGTAGGCCTCGTATTATACATTTGTATTATTTGAGCCTGTGACTAGCCTAGCGCACCGACATTTCTTTTTTTTCGTCTGATGAGAAGACCCTGCTTGGATATCTGGTTACTCCCCCCTGCTGGCTGATCACACACACCCCTCCACAGCCTTGCATTGTTAACCAGAGTGTGACCAGCATGGGGAAGGTCAGAGGTTTTGCAAAAATAAGCAAATCAACATTAATGGAAAAAAAGAAAAATAATAAAAAAGAAACATAGTAAGCCCAGTGACGACACCATGACATCACTGACATTCAAAAGATATAAGATAGATCCCTAACCTCTATCCATATTGCACTGGGAACACTCCAAAGAAAATAAAAACAATAAACGTGTAAAAAGAACCCTAATAACCTTAAGCCATACCACTACAAGTAAAAAAACATTTTTTAAAGAAAAAAAGAACTTTGCTACTCTCAAACTACTTATTTCAAAAGTATTAAAATACAATAAGATTAGTTTTACTGTAATTAAGGAATGTTACTGAACATATATTGGGTTATTTAGCAGTGGCTTTAAAAGAAATCCTAAGCCAAATTGCAAAAGATATGATTTATTTTTCCAATTTTAGTATAGTTTTTTTTTGTTTGTTTTACATAGTCGCACTAATTATTTTGTTATATTTATTGCAATTATTTCAAAAGAAGGCTCTACTAAATTGTGTGGGTACATCAAATATCAAAAACAGGAATCATGGTTAAACAAAATATGGTTAAACATACATGGAATGGGCATATGATTATCAGTCAAATTCTATGTTTCTATGTGAAACTGAAAATGTTTTCAGCATCTTATATTTCTTAAAATAAGACACAAATGCATCAATTAATGAGGAAGAGGATTATCACAACATGCCAGTATATAATGAATTGTAAGCTTAAACGTACTAGAAATGTTTTGAGAAATGTTTTGATTAAACAGTAAATAACAGTTTTTCAAGTCTTAGAAATAATAGGTAGATCAATTATAACAGTATTCTGTTCTTATTGGTTGGCAGGAATATTTATTTCACAAAGTTTTAACTGTATGTCAACTGGAAAAAATAGAATCTGAAAAAAATAATTATTAACTGATAAATAACATTTACTGAACAGATATGGTACAGCATAACTCCCATCACTATATACTGAGCCATACATTGATTGTGGTACAGCACAACTCCCATCACTATACACTGAGCCAGACATTGAGGGTAGTGCAGCATAACCCCTATCGCTATACACTAAGCCAGAGATTGACCTGATAGGCCTCTGCCCCTAAAACAGGCTGCCTGTGCCACCGCTGCCCCTGAAGCAGCCTCCCTGTGCCACCTCTGCCCCTGAAGCAGCCTCCCTGTGCCACCTATGCCCCTGAAGCAGCCTGCCTATACCAACACTGCCCCTGAAACAGCCTGTCTGTGCAAACTCTGATGATGGACATCATGGAATAAAACAATTCTAGACATAGTAACATAAAAAAGTAATATCCTATTCTATTTTATTTAGTTTATGACCCTTTTATTATTAATTTTAGTATTAGAAAATGTCAACTCTTACTTGTTTGTTTTGCTATGATCATTAAATTATTTGGTGTTAACTGGAATATGTATAGCTCCTGGTCTTGATTCAGTGACCTATATACAATCTAGACTTCTACTGAAATAGATTGTTAAAATCACAATAGGTAATTAGTAATTCAGTTCCCAGGGAACAAATGCAGAGCCAACCTCTAAATGCTTAGATTCATGTACAAGCTTCACAATCACTGCATGAGCTGATTCCACAATCGTTTAATAAGATCAAAGGAAAACTACTAATTGGTGTAAGCGTGCATCCTTGACATAGCAAAAGCCTATTGCAACTAATCACATGCATTTTTTAATATAACAGAATTGGAATTTTTATCACTAAAATTGAATATACATTGTTTTTCAAAGTAGATGAAACATACCCCTGTCGCATAACATGTGACTTTAAGTTACAATTTGATTCACTTTTCATTCCTAATGATGCACAAGTGGTTACTGCAGTCTGTGTGGCATTGGCTCTCAAAGCAACTCCCATCATCTGGCTAGATATAAATGATTAGTAATGGGAGCTACGACTTATAATAGAATTGCAAGTTCAAAACTTCTGTCTGACAAGATTGAGATAGCAACAAGACTAAACCTGTTGGATTTCTGTGTGAATAACATGCCTTAGTCACTTAAAATTTTCGGAAATATATTTTTTATTTGACAGGGAAACACAGCCGCGTCGCATTGACAGTATGGCAAATAAAATCCCAATATATGAAAAAATTAAGGCAGCTATGCTGCTTTAAATCTACTGGCTGCGCTGACAAGCAGCACTGCGAGCAGCATGGTTGCTCATGTTTGATGTTTACCTATATAGTCTAGATCATTAGAAATTTTCATATTCCACAAGGCCTTACTTTTATCATCAATAGTTTAGTTATTTTGTGTTTAAAGGTGGACACAAAGAAAATGAACCCTACTGCAAGTCTGACAGCTTTAAAAAAGACTTTAATGCTGCGAGAACATCTTCCTGAAAAAGACATAGATCTTCTAAATGGAAGAGTATCAACATGAAGACTAAAAAATAAGTGTTCAAGAAATTAGCTAGAAATACTTATATAATGAGAAAGTTCAATAAGCAATATATGATCAGCCACATGTAGTCCTGCATTGTTATTATTGAGAAAATGCTTAAATCTGCTATAATGGTACTGCTGCCCCAAAAATGCATGTACATGCATTCAAGCAGTGTTTGATGGTTGTAAAACTTACATTTAAAGCTTTTGTCCCCTCACTTAACACTACATAGAAACTGACTCACCTGAGGTAAACCAAATGATTGACTTGGGATCCATCTTGGATAAGTGGCAAGTTTATAATTAAAACTTTCTCGATTAATCATCCTTTGCCTACTGTGAATTTTCCCTCCATGTCGGACATTAAGTTGGTGAGAAGTCTGGTACACCTGAGGAACTGAAGCTTGGGTTGTCCTCCTCATCTTGAATCGTTTGATTATTTGTCCCACTAGTCTTGTATCTCTAATTTTTAAACCCTGTATCCATGGCAACAAGTGGCAAGACACTAGACAGGATGGCTTCTATCTGAATCATGGAATGTCTTGGCCTGCATTAACCATGTATCGCCTCATTGGTTTTAACTCATTGGTGCGTAAAGAACTAGCAGAATTCAGCCCTTACATGTGAGCAGGTTCAGAGAGCAGATACATAGTTAAAAGAAAACAGAGAAATTCTGTCAATGATAAACCAATTGAAAAGAGAAAAAGGGATTAACCAGCTGAACAAAAGTAATTAACTGAGGCAGCAAAGGCTTTGTTTGCAAGTCCTTAATGGTTTCCCAAATTTCACTCACCAGTTAACTAAATTAACCTATGCAAAGGAATTTACAAATGAAAATAAAATATTTGTTGAAACTTACCTTATGTGTACGACATGGTTGCAGACATCTACTTTATGTTATCCTTCTCATTTATTAATTCTGTAAAGTTATTGCCCACATTTGGAAGCATGCAGGAGGAGACAGGAGATTGCATAACAGAAAACAAATCAATATGCTAGTTTTGCCACATTGTGCCTATCTGTCCCCCATGAGTGGAATATATACGCATTTCGAAGTGGATAAGGTAAATAGATACACATAGTTTGTACTCCAGTACAGAAAACCTGACTTAGACCCATAAGCTCAGTATAGGATATTTGGGTCTTACTAGTAAACTAAGAAATGTCTCTAGGCTACCTTCAGTTATGCACATAAAATACCCTCGGGTTGCATTGGAAATACTTTCGTGGATATAGATGTGACATCCCTGGTGGAAAGTATAAGTATATATGTATTTCAAATTCTATATGAATACTCAAATGTCCATAAACAGCAGAAGCCGTTTATTTGGTTTTGTGTATACATTCTGCTACCTCCAATGGCAGCCACTAAAGTATTTTTAGAAGTTGTATTAGAACGTATAGATATAAACATACCTGGGAACTCTCTGGGTATGACCCGGAGATTGCCGGGTGAACGCTGCTATGTCCGGCCTATCAGAAAGGTGTGATCTGCTTTAACAATGCATTACTGTTTTGGTTTTGTTCTTTTGAGTTTGTAGGCGGTTTATACTTCTTTTTAAAAGCAATTATAAAAAGATTTCCATGCAAGGTTTTGTATATCCACTGCTACCTAATTTTATGGCAAGACAGGAGGCTTTATATTTGCATTACTCCGGTTTACCGTGTCCGCTCCCTTATTCGCTTTTCTTACCTGTACCTGTCTAGGTGCCGAGGCTGTAGCGTGTACAGCTGGTGACGTCTACACTTTGTCTGTCTGTAATAAAGTTGTGTCCAAAAAAAAAAAAAAAAAAGTCAAAACACAAAAAAGGGAAATAATAAATTCTGTTTATTACTGGGATGATGTGAAATACATATTTAAGAACACAAACACGTATATACCATTATCCCATTACGTTTTCTGTTACCCTCTGGGGTTCGCCATTACTTATCTGAGTGCTTTGATTTTCTGTCACTGGTTGACAGCTCTCTTATATATATACCGTATTGGCCCGAATTTAGGCCGCACTTCTTTCCCCCACTTTAAGTCTTTAAAGTGGGGGTGCGGCCTATATTCGGGGTCTAGCGCCCGACGCCCGGAGCATGCAGTCCCGGGCGCCGGGCAGGCAGCGGGGTCAGGATACAGATCACCCGCAGCGGTGCAGGGGACCTGCATCCTACTGTCTGATACGCTCAGACAGCCTCCCCTGCCAGCACTTCCCACGGGGGGGTGCCGGCACGGGAGGTTGTCTAAGCGCATCGCGCGGACATTCACCGGCAGCGGCGATGCGCCGTTGCCGGTGAACATCCGCACGATGCATTTTAACCCCCCCGACTTACCAGAGCAGACTCCCGGGTGTCTTGCAGGGCCGGCGGAAGACATCTACGCAATACGCGTATACAACTTCCGGTGCCGGCACTTCCGCTGAGTGCCGGCACCGGGAGCTGTATACACGATGTGCATAGATGTCCCCCTCTGGCCCCGTAAGACACCCGGGAGTCTACTCTGGTAAGTCGGGGGGGGGGACAGAGTGGCAGCATATCTCGGGGGGGGAGGACAGAGTGGCAGCATATCTCGGGGGGGGAGAGGACAGAGTGGCAGCATATCTGGGGGGGGGAGGACAGAGTGGCAGCATGTTTTTGGTGCTTTTTTAAAGAAAAAAACGTTTTCTTTAAAAAAGCACCAAACTTTTAGGGTGCGGCCTATATACGGGGGCGGCCTATATCCGAGCCAATACAGTATATAAGGGAGCTGTTGCTCCACCTGAGTGCAGTGCCTAGTCACTGCTTTCCTTAGGGGTGACCCCCCTGTTATGTAGGGACAGGCCTTAGCCTGTGCTCCTGTGCTCCCGGCCCTCTGAGTGCAACTGTCCCTTAAGGCTCCCTTAAAGAAGTCTAAAGGTCCGTCCCCGCACCTTTTGCGACCATCTGCAACCACGGTGGAGGCTAACGACCCTGACGAGAATTATAAGGTCATAGATGAGTGTCTTACCGAGCTCTCCAGACCGGACCTTCCCGCGCCTGTGAAATGGTCCTGGATTCCCAGCCTTTCACCTCAATGGTGCCAAGGGAACGGAGATTCTGGACACATGACGTTCTGCCTATGTTTGACCCTCGCTCCTTGCGACAACCTAGGTCTTCCGAATGGGCAGCCTCGTCCCACATCGCGGAGTTCCTCCTTTTCTGGCTGCGGTGCCCGCTGGAGAAGGAGGCTCACCAGAAGCTTCCTGTGGTATGCCCTAGGCCTACATTTCCGGACAGGCCCCTTGACTCAGGTATTGTCTATGGCTGATGAAGCCTTGTCCGACAGCTCCCAATTGGATCCCTATCTGATTAGGCAATGAGCCCAACGTGCAGTTTGTCTTTTGGGCAATGCTAATGCGGAAAGGAGGAAGGCAGCTTTGTTCAAGCTGGATAGTAAGTTTTCAGAGCTGGCACCTAAAGAGTTGGGTCCCAAGGCCAAAGGCCTGCAGTTCGGGGACACGTTCTTAAAGGAGTTGAATCAGCACGTCAACATCTCTACATCCCTAAACAAGGCTCAAACATCTCTGCACGGAGTGTTCCATGGTGGAGATCGTTTTTTGGCCAGGGCTGGTCGACAGAGGGGCCGTGTCACCAGCAGAACACCCTTCCATGGCAACAGGCCCAGGTTCACGGATGGTACAGTGGGACAACGCGACCAGTAGAGAAGCTCTGTCTCCAGAGGTTCGTCCAGAGGCAGAGGACCATCCTCCTCCTTCAGAGCCAGACATATGTCAGGTAAGGGTTTCTATTTATCTTTCTCATATTCCTGTGGCGGGCAGACTTGTGCATTTCCTTCACTGTTGGGAAAACCCAACGTGGGACCCTTAAGTCCTTCAATGTGTCGTGGGGTTTTGGATAGACTTCCTTTCCAATCCTCATCAAGCAGATCCACCCCCCCTCCTTATTCGTATGTCACGAGAAGCCCAGTTCATGCAGAGCTTTCTTCCCTCTGGGACAAACGTGCGATCAAACGGACTCCAGGGACACCGGTTTTCGTCAGCGATATCTTTCTCATAAAGACCGGAGAGTTCCGTCTCTTAATCAATTTGCACGCACTGAACGCCAATGTGGTTTACCAATACTTCAAGATGGAGGGGATCAATCTTCTGCAAGATCTGCTGAGAGAGGGGGACTGGTTTACTCGACTGAATCTGAAGGATGCATACCTTACAGTCCTGATTCACACAGAAGACAGACGTTTTCTTCAATTCTGGTGGCCTCCCCTTTGGTCTTGGTTCTGCTCCATGGTGCTTCACCAAGCTCCTGAAACCGATCATGGAGTTTCTGCGTGAATGCTGGGTGAGCTCCATTGTTTATTTGGATGATGTTTTTCTGATGGCCCAGGATCGGGGGACCCTGCTCAGAGACACTTAGCTTACAGTCCACCTGTTCCAGTCACTGAGTTTTATCATCAACGACAAAAAGGCGGAGCCGGTCAGCCGGTCCAGTTCCTTGGCTTCCTAGTGGATTCGGTGGAGGCGGTTCTGAAACTGCCGACAACAAAACTCGTCGACATCAAGAAGGACATTCGTCGCCTTCTATGGTCCACATGCGTCCTGGCACTCATGCTGGGTTTGCTTTCGCCGCCCATTCAGGCGGAGCTTCCGGGTCCGCTTTACTACCGGGCCATGCAGCGTCTCAAGACGTCCTAACTACGGCGGTCGGACTTTTATGACCAACCCATTCGACTGACCGACGAGGTGTGTGGAGCTGTGCTGGTGGCTCCGTCACATGGAGGCCTGGAATGGCCATGCTATCTTTGAGCAAGCTCCGGATTTTTGCCTGGAGTCAGATGCCAGCCTCCTTGGTTGGGGAGCGGCTTGTGGGGACTCAGCCACGGACAGCATGTGGAAAAAAGAGGAACGGGGTTTATACATAAACTGTTGATCGGAGGGTCTTTCACCATTCAAAGCTTTACCAAGAACATAACCCACTGTTCTTTGGTTCTCGGGATGAACAACGTGTCTGCCGTCCATTACATCAATCGTCTGGGGCGCTCCAAACTCCTGTCGGATCTCACCGCGGATCTGTATCAGTATTGCCTGGACAATGATCTCTCTATTAGAGCGGAGTATATTCCATGGAAGGAGAACCTAGTGGTGGGCTGGTTTTCCCGGCATTGAAGGGGCGCCAGCGATTGGCGCCTACTTCCAACAGATGCTGGATCTGTTTGCATCCCAGACAAACCGTCAGACGCCTGAGCTCTTCAGCTGGCTTCCGGATCCCCTATCTCTGGCGGTGGACGCATTTCTCCAGGTGTGGCCTGCCCCGGGGGCGTATGCTTTTCCACCTTTTTCGATGATCCTTCGGACGCTCCACCAGGAGAGCAAATAACGGGTCACACTGCTGCTGGTCGCTCCATTCTGGAAAACGCAGCCTTGGTTTGCATTGTTGCTGGAGCTGTCATGTTGCTGGAACTGCTGCTCCCTCCATCGCGGGACCTTTCTCTGGATCCAGAGGGCAACCCCCACCCGTTGGTTCTCCTCGATTAGTTGTCCTTAGTGGCCTGAATGGTTTCAGGGGATGCTGGAATTAGTTGGGCTTATCAGCAGAGGCTAGAGATCTCCTCTCGGATTCCTGGGCACCGGGCACTAGATGATCCTATCTTCAGGAATGGCTGGTGTGTGGAACAACAGGTGGTTCCCTTTACGGCACCTGTGGTGATGGTTTTGAATTTCTTTGCTCATCTTTTCTCGCTTGGGAAGTCCTATCATACCATTAACGTGGCATGGTCAGCCATTTCAGCCGCTCAGAATCCAGTTGCTGGCATGAGTGTCTGGAAGGATCCGACTGTTTGCCGCCTCCTTAGGGGGATTCGGCTTGCCAGACCCTCTTCTTCTAGGTATGCTGCTTTTTGGGATATCTCTGTCGTTCTTCAGTTTCTGGAAGTGTGGCCGGATAAAGAAGTCTTCTCATTATGCCAGCTTTCAGCGAAACTGGCTCTCCTACTGTCTGGTCTCCTTTCGGAGAGAGTGTCAGATATTAGGGCATTCAATACGCATTTCTTTTCTTTTACCCCCGAAGGAGTTACGGTTTCGATTTTGCGTAGAACCAAATGTTTTTCTTCTTCGGTGTCTTACCCCTATTTCCCTGGACGCCCCAGTCTGTGTGTGGCCTTGTCTGTCCGTGCATACTTATCGACCACGGTGTCTTTAAAACCACGGTCGCCGGGTCCTTTGTTGATCTCCTACGTTTCTCCTTTTAAACTGGTGTCATCTCTTACAGTGGCTAGGTGGATTAAGTGGATCCTGCGGAAGGCCGGAGTAGAGAGCTCTTTCAGTGTGCATTCTGTAAGAGGCTGTCGGATATTCTTTCTGCAGCAGACTGGTCTATGGAGTCTACTTCCCGCACCTTTTATTACCGTCCTCACGCGTATGCTTCTTCTGCGTTTTTGGGGATGCTTTAAAATTGTAAATATGAAGCCTCCTGTCTTGCCACAAAATTGGGGATTACTCTAGCCTCTAGCTAATCTAAATTTCATTAAACAGGAGGCGAATATTTCCCTCCCCGGGTTTGTTGGGTTTTTTTTGTTCTGTTGTTTCCTCAGAGTCTTTTATGCTATGGTTGGCCCTGATTTTATTACTGTTTTAGTCTTTTACGTCTATCTGATGTTTTTTTACGTATGCAGTTTACTTTCACAATGTTTTCTGTCTTTATTCACAGCTTGATTCTACTGGGGACATTTTCCAGTTTGTTCTGAGCATCTGTTTTTTCTGTGGTCCGTGGTTTCTGTCCATGAGCTCTTTTCCTGGGATGGTTTTCTTGCGCTACCTGTTTTGGCACACCAAAGAAGAGGAAGTTGGAGGTTCCGAGGAGTTATTTATGGACTCTATTCTGCTCCTGATTGGTTGTTTTTTCTGTTCTGTTTAACTGTCTCTTTGCTGCTGGAGGTTTGTAGTAAAGGAGTAATGCAAATATTCGCCCCCTTTAATAAAATTTAGATTAGAGTAATCCCCAATTCATTTTAATAACGACCTCATTTTATTTAGCAATGAGTAAATTCCTTGGCTGTAATGGCAGCCTTCAGTCAGCTCTCAATGAACAGGACCCAACGGGGGGTATCCATATGCCATGGACAGTATTTACATATAGAGTTTTAATTTGGGAGGGGTATTACATATCATTATTTTAATTACTTTGGTGTCCCATGCAAACTATTCCAGTTCAGTATTTGTTTTTTTCCCCAAATCCTATTCATCTTTTAAGATTTAACACATAATGAGAAAGTTAACACGCTAACTCAGGACAAAAATAAGCTCTGTAGGGAACCTTTGAGTTTAATGTTGATGGACTGGATTAGCATAAATTACTGATAAGTAAGTATACTCAATGTCATTATGGCTTCTGTGATTTTGTGTTCCCATCATTTCACAATCATTATATTACTGTTTGAAGTAACATTGCCACTGCAATTTTTTAGCAAGCGTTTATGTATTATACTTATTTTATTCTTTTTTTCAAGTCAGATGCATTCATGAATACCCATATTGTTTATACAAGATGCCAAAAGCATACCAATTAATTTTATAATCTAATCTCTGTCCCACACAACTGCTTGTATTGTGAATTTGTATAACAGGTTTTTTTAACATCTTTATTACTAGCTTTCAAGTGCTGCAACTAGGCCAAATTATACAGTTTCCCTGAACAAAGATACATTTTATGGCTAAACGTATGTAAACACCCCTTCTAATTAGTGGATTTGGCTATTTTAGCTAAACACCATTGCCATGCCTGGTAATATCCAGGCTCTGGCTACCCAGAGCCGTCCCTCTTCCAGTAGCGGATGGACAGGTCTACTCATGTCAGTGGGTGCCACCTCCCAGAGATTATAAAAATTGTGGTGATCAGGAGATGCGACGCTTCATCTAGAGTCGCCAGGTGAGAACTGGAGAGTTCCCAAGTATGCCCATTGCTGAGAGGTAAATAAAAGCAAGCACACAGCCATGCAATCTCCACAGACAAACAATGACAGTAGAATGGCTTGTATTTCACATCTTAGTAACTCTCAAATTTCTGCCCTGCTAGAGCTGCCCCTACAACTGTAAGTGCTGTTTTTGTTGAATGTAAAATATGGGTGCAACAACAACCCGGCTTTGGAGTGGTAGGCCACACAGGTTTGCAGAATGGTATAAGTGTAGCATGTAAAAAAATCACTAGTCTTCAGCTGGAATACTCACAACTGAATTCCAAACTGTCTTTGAAAGCATTTTCAACACAATAACTGTTAAGCTTTATGAAATGGGTTCCCATGGCAAAACATTTATGTGCAAGCCTAAAATCACTAGTCTTGGCTGGAGTGGTGTAAAGCTGAACACCATTTGATTTAAAGGGTGGCAATGCATTCTTTGGCGTGCAGGGCTAGACTGGCCTAGTGGGATACAGGGAATTTCTCACCAGGCCGCCTGCCATGGGTCTTAAAGCCATCTATCCAGGGGTGGGCTGGCCCGGTAGACGGAATGTGGTACGGTCACATAACACAATATTAGAGGACCCCACTGTGAATACACAGCTGCTCATGAAGCCTCTTGGAAGGTAAGGGGTGTGACAAATGATTATGTATGTATGAGTGAATATGTATGTGTTAGCATGCTGGTGTGTGTTAGCATGCTGGTGTGTGTTAGCATGAGTGTGTAAATGTGTGTTAGCATGAGTGTGTACCGTCATGTAAAAAAGAAAGTACACCCTCTTCGAATTTTATGGTTTTACATATGAGGACATAATAACAATCATCTGTTCCTTAGCAGGTCTAAAAATTAGATAAATACAACCTCATAAGACCAACAGCACATGGCATATTATACAGTGTCATGAGTTATTCAACAAAAATAAAGCCAAAATGGAGAAGCCATGTGTGAAAACTGAGTACACTTTATAATTCAGTAGCTTGTAGAACCACCTTTAGCAGCAATATCTTGAAGTAATCGTTTTCTGCTTTTTAATTAGGTTGAAGTTTCGACTTTAACTGGGCCATTGCAGCACCTAGATTTTCTTCTTATTCTGTTAGAGATTTGCTAGTGTGCTTGGGATCATTGTTCTGTTGCATGATACAGTTTTGGCCGAGCTTTAGCTGCTGGGCAGATGGCCTCACATTTGACTCTAGAATACATTGGTATACCGAGGAGTTCATGGTCGCCTCAATGACTGCAAGGTTCCCAGGTCCTGTGGCTGCAAAACATGCCCAAATCCTCACCCGTCCACCACCATGCTTGACAGTTGGTATGAGGTGTTTGTGCTGATATGATGTGTTTGGTTTTCGCCAAACGTGGCACTTTGCATTATGGCCAAACATCAACACGTTGGTCTCGTCTGTCCAAAGGCTACAGTTCCAAAAGTCTTGTGGTTTGTTCAGATGCAACTTTGCAAATCTAAGCCGTGCTGCCATGTTCTTTTTAGAGAGAAGAGGCTTTCTCCTGGCAACCCTTCCCTTTTTCTAATTGTACTGTCACAAACTTTAACATGTTGAGGCGTGTCGAGTCTGAGATGTAACTCTTGGTTTTTTTTGCAATGCCTCTGAGCATTCCACATTCAGACTTTGGGCCTGGCAACTGTCTTGAATGTTTTCTACTTTTGAATAATCTTTGTCACTGTAGAATGATGGACTTTAAATTGTTTGCAAATGGCCTTATTACCCTTCCCAGATTAATGTGCAGCAACAATTGCTTCTTTAAGATCATTGCTGGTGTCTTTCCTCCTTGCCATTGTGTTAACACACACCTGAATGCTCCAGACTAGCAAACTGCTACAACTTCAGCTTTTTTAGAGGTGGTCACATTTGCTCATGATCAATTATTCAAGGGCATTTGATTAGCAGCACCTGTCTTCTACTTAACATCTTAATTTCTATGGAAGCAGTAAGGGTGTATTTAGTTTTTCACACATGGCTTCTGCATTTTGGGTTTATTTTTGTTAAATAATAAATAAATCGTAACACGGTTTAATATGTTATGTTTTGTTGTTTATCTGAGGTTGTATTTACCTGCTAAGGAACAGATGATTATTATTTTTCCCTGATTTGTAGGAACATAGCATTTGAAGGAGTACTTTCTTTTTCAGATGTATGTTTACATGTGTTTTAGCATGAGTGTATTGTTGGGCGAGTGTGTGTTAGCATGAGTGTATATGTTAAATGAATGTGTATGACAAAGTCCAGAATTTTGTAGGTATATAGGTGTATGATTAAACAATTATGCAAAGAAGGTGCTAATGATCATCAATTTAATATGTAGGTTGAAACACGCTCATTAACTCAAACAGTTGCGTAGGTGGAATAAAACTGAGCGAGGAACAGGCCAAATCACTAACAAGATGAAGTTAAAGACTATAGCCTAATCTACTGATCTACTGTCTGGAGAAGTCTGGTCAGAAGTGGAAGACTTGCAGCCAAAAAAACTCCTATGTGGAAACAAGGCCAATCGACTCAACTATTCAGAAAACATAGGAACTCGGGTGCAGAAAGATGTCAGCATGTGATCTGGACTGATGAGTCAAAATGTAATATCTGGCTATAGTAGACGGCAGTTTGTTCACTGAAGGATTGGAGAGAGATGCAAGAATGAGTGTTTGCAGGCAACAGTGAAGCACAGTGGAGGTTCCTTGCAAGTTTGGGGCTGCATTTCGGTAAATGGAATTGGGGATTTGGGGAGAATTAATGGTCTACTCAATGCTGAGAAGTACTATAGTAGATATTTTTGAAAGCATTCTTACTTTACAACATTTTTCTACATCTGCTGAAAACTTTTGCACAGTACTGTACACAGACACCCACTTTAACACCACATACGTCCATACACACTCACTCTTTCTGATCATCCATGCAGCTCACACACTTCCCACTCCCTCTTCTATTTTTTTATTCTTTGTGGAGAGCTTTATTTGCATTTCAATCTATCGCGGAGGTGATTTTTGTGTTTTAAATAACTTTGTTTTCAGTAATTCATTTGAAGTAAATACATTTGAAAAAGCTCAATTTCATGCTTAAAATATATTTTCACATTAATCGGACTCTACTGGTGCTCTGCTAGTTGGTCCCAACCCATTACATGATGCCATGGGCCGCAGTGATATATAAATCTATGTGTATACTTTAAAAATGCATGTTTTGTTTCTCTTATCCAAAAATATTGGGGTAGGGATATGTACTGTGTGGATGGAGTTTCTTTTTACATTTGTGTTTTTCCTGGTATTTCCAGGTGACAGGTATTTCCTGTTTTTCACTAAATTGTATTTCTTGTTATTGGTCATCAGCAAGAGGCATCTTCTGGCACTGTATGTAGCTACTATGGACTTAATCCGGTATTGCAGTCAGGCTTGTTTATACAAAAGGTTGTTAACCATAACAGCTGTGGTGCCATACAGTGCCATTGCTTGCTCAATGCCTAATGTGGAAAATGGATATAGCTGTATTGGGCTAAGAGAATGTGTGTATGACAAAATTAAGTTCTTGGTGTTAGATTTACTAGGTGACTACTTTTTTATTTGTCCTCATACAGCATTCACTGATAAGTCCCACAAATCTATTAGAAGGTCCTCTGTCGCCATGTTCAGTACTCACTAAACTTGTATTACTTAATTAATGACTGGGTTGTTAATCTAAGGTCACTAAAGGGCATGAGACCAAGAAGAGTAACCTCTCAAGTGCCTGTAGCAATAATAGGAATGATGTCGAACAATAACCCGATCACTAACCAGGAGAGGAGCATTTCAAGTGTTGCTTACATTTTGCCCATAGTTAGAGGCCATCTATCCAATTATGTTTACTGATACAATTTTACTAAACTGCAGTAATCTGTCTATGGACAAAAGTGTGTTTCTTTAACATATTATATTCCCACAAGTGCAATTCTATAAATTCCAATGCATTATAAATTAGGAATAATGAAATATAATTGTATCATTTCTTATTCATAATGAATTGGAATGTATAGAATTGTAATGCATTATGAATTAGGAACAATAAAATATATTTTATAATTCCATGACATACATTTCTAAAAGTTTTGCAAACAAAAACATTTTATTATTTTTCTTTTGTTGTATAACAAAAACTAGGCCCCCTAAACTTAATTGGTTTTGCAGTATTTAAAACAAAATGTGTCTTGTAATGTTGCAAAAATAGAAATACAATATATAGATAGTTTTGATATATGAAACATAAGAGTGAAATCTAGTGTGTGTTTACATAAACCTATTTGGATTAACAACCTTCAGATTCACGGATTAGGAAAGAATTAATTAAAAACATCAATATTTTCTTAAACATCAAGAAAATGTTAATGATAACAAGTCACATATTAACTTCAAAATGAATTACCTCCCATTGTAAAACCTGAGGTAATTCTAACTTTAAAAAACCCTCCTAAAAATACTAAAAAATTACAAGAAATATAATCAAAGACATAGTTGGGAGTGATTTGGGTTAATAATTAGTACATTGCACATATGGAATAATAAATTAGCTCCAGAAATGTGTCTCGTTTGATTCAGTAAATGCTTTGTCTCCTTTAGTTTTTCGTAGTGTTACTGTTGCCAAGGAAGGCTTTATCCTTTCATTATATATGTTTGCATTTCACATGTCCTTTTCTTTCCATGCTGTAGACGTACACCATATATAAAAATAAGGAATATGCATCTATTGTTGAATAAAAAAAGACAATGCCCAGGGAACGAACCGGGCAGGGGTTGAGGGGTCATTCTTCTAATCATTGATACACTTGCTCTGTCAGACCTGGATCTTTTGAAGCAAGGTCAATGCCAGGACCTCTGCTGAGTGTCCTCAGTAAGAAATTAACAAGTGTGACAATTTGTGGTCCCTCCCACCAAGACCTCTAGTCCTGCTAGTTTTTCAATGTGGTAAATAGAGACATCTGGATGGAGGCTTTCACGGCAGTAATTGAAAATGAGCATGGATCAAGTTCTGGCGTGCTGTATTCATAAATCTGGAGGCTTAATTACATTAAAGGGAAATCTAGGTCTCAGCTCTATGGAAACAGCAGATTTTATCATGAGTCCTCATCATGAATTAAGAGGAACTATTTTATTTTTTATTCCCCATTTATAGTAATTGAAAATGATATGTTAGTGCAGTACATACTGAACAGGTTGAAATCATAGAAGAGTTTTCTCTATATTCATCTCTAGCACAAAAACACATTTTAAATGCATGGTAAGATCATGTACTCCAGTACTTTTCAAAAACAAGTACCACATTTGTATACTGAGTACATGATGGACCTTATGGCTGCTTTAATATCCATGTTTCTGTGTCTAGCCCCTGAGACCACCACAGCAATGTGCAATCTTATGGAATCTTTTGCACAGCTGAGCCAAAGAGTTAACTTTTTAAGCTAAAAGTAATAAACATAAGCTAAAGATAAAATATTGCTTTGATATAAGTTCAGGTAGTTGGGAGTGATAGCAAGTAGATATGTTCAAATATATATTATATATATTGTATGACCTAAGTTTTTAGATTTGTTGTTCCACTTTATAGCAAACAGCTTTAATTAGTTGTTTTTTTCCTCATTGGTGTAGTTTCAGTCATGGACCATAATTTGAACCTTACTGCTGGGCTCAGCTTTGTCTCAAATCTGTCGGGTTCATCTTTGATTTCATTTTTTTGCCGTTATCATTACCCAGTTTCTTTAAAGCGGCATAACTTTTACATAAATCTCAAAAAAATACCATTATGTAAATGTGATTCCTGTTTTTTCCTTACTAGTATCATATAAAAATCAAGTTTTTGAAACATCTTGTGTTATACCAATCTACTAGACAAACACACTGTGTTCTTATCATACTGCCTTGTGGTAAGCAATAGAATGTTGGCCTTAATTGCCAAGAGGGACCCCCCTGACTCATGAATGTCTATAAAATAAAGGACTTCATTACCACTCCCATAATGAATCAGCTCAGTGAGGTGTTTGAACAGAGAAAGTCATCCAATCACAATTGCTTACAATAAGAACCTATAGGACTTCAGCTGAAATAAGTAAATTGGAACAAAATAAAATAAATCCCACTTTTCTTGAGTACTAAGCTACATTACTTTAGAAATAAATTCCCATTTAATGTTCAAAGAAATATGTTTTCCCATAGGACTTACCCTTTAATATCATCACAAGCTATGCAGCATTAAACAGCAAAACTGTTATTCAGAAGGCCAGAGGGCTATAAATTCCACAAATTAATCTTGGTATCAGGGCCAAATTTATTTCACTTAGAAAGAAAAATATTGGCACACCACACAAAAACAGGTGCGAACAAAATGTAAGATACGTTGTAGCATGTTCATATCGGCGGAAGATGCCTGGAACCTGATTAAACAGTAAGAAGCGACTGTTAAGCACATCTCATTACCTCCTGTTGTCAGCTCAGAATGTTAATATAAATATGAACATTATGAGTCAACAAATACAAAATTGCATATTAGTATCAACTTTTTGGGGATTTTATATTTGTATTACGGTGTATATTTTGCACAACACACATATATATATATATATATATATACTTATGTGAGAACTTCTTCCCTAACAAGAATCACTTAAAATCAGGAATTTATTTACAGAACAGCAATTTTAAGGCAAGACAGGAGGCTTCCTATTTTGCATTACTTCCTTTACTGACACCAACAGCAGCAAAGAAAGAGTTAAGAAAACAAACGTAGTAACCAATAGAAACACAGCATGAGCCAGGTATATAAACCCTTAGCCAACCCCCTTCTTCCTCTTTCTTTGCTGCTCACCAACGGCTTGTCAGGTCAGTGTACCTTTTGTTGGGAGTTCTCTTCTCCCGTTTTTTTCCTCATACCTGGTATTATTGCTCTTACTTATTTGTTTATTTATTTCCGCCGCCCCCTTTCGTGTTGTTTTACCCCTGCCTCTCTCCCTCGGCGTTTGTCTCTCTTTTGAGGACCGGATTCTTTTCTCCGGTCCCCACTTCCCCTCCCCTGCCGGGGGGGGGGATTTGTTGCCTCTTCAGGTTTCCCTTACCTTTTCCGTTACCCGGTTTCCTGCTGGCTTTTCCGACCTCGCGGTTCTCTTTCTCCTGCGTGCGGCGGCTTTCTGGCCGCCTCTCTTGTCTTTCTTTCGACTTCGGTCGGGCCTCCTTGTCCCTGCGGCGAGATCCCGCCTCGCGAGATCTCGCCGCCATCTTGGTTAGTCTTTTTCGCGCGTGCGGCGGCCATCTTTTGTTTGGCGCCGGATATCGCGTGTTCTCGGTCGCCATTTTGTTTCTCCCGGCAGTTCTCACTTTGCTACCTGCATCTCTGGCGGCGTGCTCGCTCGTTTCACCTCCGTTTCTTCTCGGTGAGATCGTATCGTCCCTACCATCAGGTGGTTTAATTTCAGATACCTACCTTAGCTTCTGTGCTATTTCGGTTGCATATTATTACAGGCTGAGCCCCTGTACTATTTTCACCGCTGATTTACCAGGCTGAGCCCCTGTTTATTCTTCTACTATCTCCTGTCTGAGGTTTTTTGGATTGTTTGGTGTGCACACCTATCCTCTATTCATACTAGGTGTCATTTTTCTTTGCTGGTTGGTCATTACATTACATTATAATTATGTCTCAGGATAACCTCCCTTCTCAGGAGACCTTTATGGCCTGGCTGGAGACTAAATTCTCTAGCTCCATGGATGCCTTCATGTCTAAAATGGCAGCTAATTTTCCCCAGGGGTCTAATCCTGTGTCTGCTGACCCGGTTACGGTCCCCTCGGATTCTGACTCGGATAAGTCAGAGGAGGAACAGGCCAATGTTAAACGCCCTTGGAAGGGCTCCAGCGTGTCCGCTGGTAAAGGCAAAGGCCCCGCCAAGCGCCCTAAATTATCTGAGGCTCCCCATACCTCTGGCCTCCGGCTACCTGGCGAGGATAGTTCGCGTAAGGAGCCGTTATCCATTATAGATGAGTGGCAGGCTGATTCTTCCAATGAATCTGATGCCTCTTTGAATCTGGGTTCGTCCAGAGATCAAGACTCACGCTTCATTCGTGAGTACCTGGTGGATGAGCCCCACCCGACCGACCTCCAGCACACCTCAGGCGGTTCTATTTCGCAACACATGGCGTCCTCAGCCACTGACCTCCCGGTTTTGGATCCTACTGGATCATCCCTTTTCGATCCTAACTCCATGCGGCACCCCCGGGCCACCGAGTGGACCCCACCTGAACATATCGCGCTATACATACACAAATGGTTGCGTAAATCCCTGCCTAAAGAAGCGCGCAACAAACTTAGGGCTGAGTGCCCGCGCCCCTCCATTCCGGACAAAGTAGCGCTTACACCTGAGTTCGACCCTAAGGTGGTCGCCCTGCTGGCGGCAAATAAGAGAGACCCTAGAAAGGGTCTGGAACAGGGCTTGAAAACTACCCAGGATAAATTGTTGGACCTGGTTGGTCCAGTTACGCAGATCCTGTCGTTGGCAGATAAAGCCTTCCTTCAGTCAACACCTTTGGATCCTAGAACCATTAGAGACTGGGCGCTCAGAGTGGTGTGTCTCCTGGGTAATGCCAATGTGGCCATCGCGACTGAACGGCGTAAAGCAGCCTTGCTTCGTATGGATCCCCGCCTGGCGGAGCTTGGTGCCACTGATCTGGGGGCAGCCGCGAACGGTTTGCTCTTCGGGGACGCCTTCGTGAAGGAGCTGAACCGCCATGTGTCCCTCCTCACGTCTTGGAACAAGGCCAAGCTGTCGATGCGGAAGGTTTTCCAAGCGGGGCCTCGTTTTTCCGGCAGGGCTGGACGACCGCGGGGCCGGGTCGCCAGCCGCTCCTCGTCCCAAGGCTCCCGCCAGTTTTTCCAGAGCTACTCGTCCTTCCGGACCCCCTTCCAGCAGAGGCCTTTCGTCCAGCGTGGAGCTCCTAGAGGCAGAGGCACTTCCGGCTACTCCAGAGGGCGCTCCGGATTCGGTAAGTCAGATTTCTGTTTATCCTTCTTCCCTTCCTCGGGTCGGGGGCCGGATCTCCCTTTTTTCCCACAATTGGGGGTTGATTTCTTCAGACCCATGGATCCTCCAGACGGTCCGGGGTTTTCAGATCGATTTTGTCTGTCCTCCCGTCCAGTCCCATATTCCTCTTCCGCGCCGCAGGTCTGCGCCCGACCAAGCCTTAGTGGAAAGGGAACTTCGCGCGTTGCGAGACAAGGGGGCTATCCAAAGGGCTCAGGGTCCCATCGGTTTCCTCAGTTCGATCTTTCTGGTGCGCAAGCGCTCCGGGGAGTTTCGCCCGGTTATCAATCTTCGGGCTCTCAACGCCTTTGTGGTCTACCGCCACTTCAAAATGGAGGGCATTCATCTCCTTCGGGATCTCATGATGGAGGGCGACTGGTTCTCCAGGCTAGACCTCACGGATGCTTACCTGTCTGTCCCGATCCACCCAGACCATCGACGTTTCCTTCAGTTTCGCTGGGGCAGAAACATCTGGCAGTTCAAGGCTCTACCATTCGGCCTCAGTTCAGCCCCTTGGTGCTTTACCAAGTTACTCAAGCCGGTGATGGCCCTCTTTCGCTCCAGGGGCATCCGGTGTATCGTCTACCTAGACGATATCCTCCTCTTCTCCAATTGCAGAGAAACTCTTCTTTCCCACACAGACTTCGCGGTTCATACCCTTCACCAACTGGGATTTATTGTCAACGAGCTCAAGTCCGAGCTGTCTCCGACCCAGCGTATAGTTTTCTTGGGCTTCGAGATAGATTCCAGGGAGGCCGTTCTTCGACTCCCCAGGTCCAAGGTCGTGGCCATTCGGAAGGAGATCCGTTCTCTCCTCCGCAAAGACTCCTGTTCCCTTCGTCTCCTCGCTCGGGTAGTAGGTCTCCTATCGGCGTCGATTCAGGCGATTTTCCCGGCTCCTCTTCACTACCGGGCCCTTCAGCGCCTCAAGGCGCGTCATCTTCGACAGCTCCCGTCCTACGATCAATCGGTTCGCTTGACCCTCGAGGTCCGTCAGGAACTCCAGTGGTGGCTTCGTCACATGGAGGCTTGGAATGGGCGGGCGATTTTCGGGTCTCAGCCGGATTTCGTTCTCGAGTCCGACGCCAGCCTTCTCGGCTGGGGGGCTGCGTCCGATTCGGCAGCAACCGGAGGTCTCTGGTCTCTCGAAGAGCGTACTCTGCACATCAATTGTCTGGAGCTGATTGCGGGCTCCTTTGCAATCAAGAGTCTGGCCAGGGATCGTTCAAACTGTTGTCTCCTTCTCCGCATGGACAACGTCTCTGCGGTCCGGTACATCAACCGGTTGGGGGGCGAGCGCTCAAAGTTCCTTACCGAAGTGACGAAAGAGATTTTCGATTTTTGCCTGGCCCGCAATATCTCTTTACAGGCGGAGTATCTTCCGGGTCCGGAGAATTTGCTGGCGGACTGGTTCTCCAGACATTGGAGGGACGCGAGCGATTGGCGTCTCCACCGCCAGGTCTTCCTTTCTCTCCAACGGTCGCGGGGTCCTTTTCAGCTGGATCTTTTCGCTTCTCGCACAAATCGCCAAACGGAGGCTTTCTTCAGCTGGCTTCCGGATCCGGAGGCCAGGGCGACGGACGCGTTCTCTCAACGCTGGCCGACTTCCGGCGCTTACGCGTTCCCTCCTTTCGCTCTCATTCCCCTAGTCATTCTCCACCTTCGCCGAGCGGGGACCTCTCTGGTCCTCGTGACTCCTCTTTGGCACTCGCAGCCGTGGTTTCCAGCTCTGCTGGAGATGTCGATCCTCGACCCCCTGGCTCTCCCCTCCCCCCGTCTCTCCTTGTCGGTCCGGAGGGTCAATTCCACCCACTGGTTCTGGAGGGGCGTTTGCTGCTCGTTGCTTGGACGATCTCGGGGGACCCGGAGCAGGCTCGGGTCTATCGGAGGCGGCTCAATCCCTGCTCCGCGACTCTTGGGCTCCAGGCACCCGAAAGTCTTACGGGTCGGCTTGGCGCAGCTGGGCTGCTTGGTGCT
The DNA here is from genome assembly GCF_027358695.1 of Spea bombifrons. Classification (NCBI taxonomy): domain Eukaryota; kingdom Metazoa; phylum Chordata; class Amphibia; order Anura; family Pelobatidae; genus Spea; species Spea bombifrons. The sequence continues at coordinate 39,727,006 of NC_071090.1, forward strand.
TGGGACGACGTGTGGATCCCCATTCGGCCTCTCTAGGATGTGTTTTGAACTTTTTGGCTGAGCTCTTCGCTGCGGGTAAATCTTACCGCACGATCAATGTATTTCGCTCCGCTATTTCTTTCGGTCATGTGGGTTTCGCGGGCGAGTCTGTTGGTAGGGCTCCCCTTGTCTGCCATCTTTTGCGTGGAGTTCGGCTCTCTCGTCCGCCGGCTCCTCGCTATGACTCCTTATGGGATGTCGCTGTGGTTCTGGATTTCCTCCGGAACTGGCCAGACAATGATTCCCTTTCGCTGCGGCAGTTATCTGCCAAACTTACCACCCTCTTGTGTCTCTTGTCGTTCCGTAGGGTGTCTGATGTTCGGGCGTTTGATGTTCATCATGTCTCCTTTTCCCCCGAAGGCGTCTTTTTCAGGGTGTTTCGGAGGACTAAGTCTTTATCCTCCTCCGTGTCTTATCCTTACCTCTTGGATGATCCTCGTCTTTGTGTGGCCAGGTGCGTCCGCGCTTACCTTTCCCGTACGGTTCCTGTTCGCCCTCCTTCGGTCTCCCAGCTTCTTATTTCTTATGTTAAGCCTTTTCGGGCAGTTTCTTCTCCTACGTTGGCCAGATGGGTTCGCTGGCTTCTTTCCTTGGCTGGGGTTGAGCCTTCTTTCGGGGCTCATTCCGTTAGGGGCGCAGCAGCATCCGGTGCTCTCCGTGCTGGGGGGTCTCTGGGGGATATCTTGAGGGCGGCAGATTGGTCTCGGGCCGCTACATTTAGGGCTTTTTACTTTCGCCCTGTGTCTTCGGCGGCGGTTGCGCTTGTGTCTGGCGTTAAAACTGCAAAATAGGAAGCCTCCTGTCTTGCCTTAAAATTGGAAATTATTCTAGTCTTGATGCCTGAATAATTGTAATTTTAATAAAGACAGGAGGCGAGTATTTTCCCCCCTCTCCCTGTCCCTTTAAGGTTTCTTTTTGGGGTGAGTATTGGTTAAGCCCGAATTTTTTGCGTTTCTTTGTTGATGTTTTCTCCCTTTTTTCCGATGTATTGCCTTTGGGGTTTTTCCTTATACGGGGTTTGTCCTTCTGGATTTGCTGCGGTTTGCTGTCATGTGTCTCTCTTTTCTTTCAGCGTGAATCCTGCTCCTGGCGGTCTTTGTTTGGTTGCTCACTTCGGGACGTGTTTTCCTGGTTGGAGTGTCCCTGATTCTGGAGTCCTGTTCCGGTTCCGGCTCCTGCCCCGGTTGGGCTTCACTACTGTTGATTTCCGGCTGTTGTTGGTTCCTGGTTCGTGGTTCGCAGTCCGTCAAGAGGAAGAAGGGGGTTGGCTAAGGGTTTATATACCTGGCTCATGCTGTGTTTCTATTGGTTACTACGTTTGTTTTCTTAACTCTTTCTTTGCTGCTGTTGGTGTCAGTAAAGGAAGTAATGCAAAATACTCGCCTCCTGTCTTTATTAAAATTACAATTATTCAGGCATCAAGACTAGAATAATTTCCAATTTGTGACTAGACATTTCACACTAAACAATTATGTATACTGTAAAAGGACATGCTAGGTCAGCATAACTAACGAATATTTCTTATGTTATTATTTCTTTTTTCGAGAATCTTTGTGGATTTAACTGAGCATTATCAAAGGGCAATTCAGTTCTTCTTGCAGAAGAAACTCACAAGGTTTGGACCTTCAGAGTGAAGTGTATGAGTTAAAAGTAATAATGTCACCTCAACTGATCGATTCATGAACAAAAACAATCCTCAATTGCTCACAGCTCAGATGTCTCTCGCAACTTTGCATGACAATCCTATGCACTAAATTAGTTACAAAATGTTTTTAACACTGCTAATGAGTTCCCCCTTGTAATCTTTACAGCTATTTTTCAAGTAGGTAGACCTAATAGAGGCTAATTCTTATTTAACACCATTAAATTCCGAAACCAAAAAAAATGTAACCTTTGGGTAAACATACCTTGTGTTGAGGATCTCTGCATTACAACCCAAGGAGTGTTCATTAATATAGAACACATAATTCCAGTTAAATCAGTTAATATGGCTTCAAATCTTCACATTTCTAAAATAGGTTTTTACTATACTTTTAAAATATGAGCATTGGTGGTTAAAGTGAACAATAAACAAAAATAAAAACTCAAATTATAGGCTAGAATTTACAACATGTAAGGATTAAAACACTATATTCTTACCTTGTCTATCAATACACCAGTAATTAAAATGTGGTAATAACACATTAAACATATATAGGACCAATAATTACCATGAATGTTTTATTTTTCTACTCCTGGTTACATTTTGTTAAGGTATGTTTAATGTGTGATAGTGTTTTGCTATATTTTACTAAAACACACATACGAATTCCATATTTGACAGTATATGTGAAAATTAAAAGACATTACAGTAGTTTGTGCAGTGCTACAAACATTGTTAGCAAGCTCATTGTGTTGCTTTGGAGACATTTATTTGCACATCCTTTGTTTAGAAAGTCCTTAATGTATTCATGGATTCCCATTCTTACCTGCAAAAGGCCTGGAAACCTCAATTTTAACTACTTGCGCCTCTTTTACAAAGTTGTGGATGCACATAACACTTAACTAGAAGGTAACTATTTCCATACAAAGACAAGGAGCGTCATGAATGCCAAGCTGGGGTAAATTACACACAACTGCATTCTGCCCTTTTTCAGCATGCATAATGTGTGAATCTTATGGAAACAGGCCAAGAAATATTATGAATTGAGTCTTTCAGAGTAGATGTGTGTGTCACGTGATGGGGCATTCTTATGGAAATGAGGGGCTACCCTTGAATGGCAGGATAATTATTCTAGCAAAATCCCGTCTGAAAGCTCTTTGCACAAATTAGTCTTGCCTCATGTTAGCCTTACATGCACTCTTTCACAAAACTTTTAAATTTATTCACACCTCTGCCTTGGATCAAAAACTCAGCTAGACCTTTAACCCAGCTCACATTACTGTGGGGTGGTCATTAAAGCACTTACAAAAAAAAAACCTGAACATTTTATGACTGCTACAAAAATATTCCCGACAAACATCTTATAATTGACAAATACGGATGATCTGCACAAATGGTTAGTTTAATTAAAAAACCAGGTAAAAATGTAACTTTATGGAAACAATATGACCTTATTAATAGAAAATCAACAAACAAATAAATAATAAACAACGATAGGATAACAGTTTACACGAATAGCAGAATGGTCGTTCAACAAATGGAGATCACATGTACATGTGCTAAACACATATAAAATGTATACAGTTCTGTGTATGTAAACAATGTGTTATGCTCCACATAGACAAAACATAAAGTAATAGTTGAGTATGAAAAGCAAATAAGCCTATCAAAATGGATTAATCTGCTGCCAGATCAACATGGCCTATAAATTAATCACTGCTGCTACCGCAATGTAGTCTGTATGTTATTTATCAGTTAATTGGGGATTCATACATTAGCAGTTGTATTGGTTTAAAGTTGGGTTCAAAGACAACTTATTTGGTCCCCATGTGAATCATAAAGGGAAAATGTGGTCCAATTAGTTTTTACCATATAGTCTGTACCCTTTGCTTTAGAGATATCTTGTTTAAAAATAAGAGCCTATTTTATGCTATAGAATCTAAGGTATGTAGCTAAAGGCAGCAGAAATTAAATTGTCTCCATATCCCCACACTGCTCTTACAAAGGTTGTTAGGACCACTTAGCTTCCATTAATGGGAAGGAATATTGTAACAATAAACTTACTGAAAGAAATAGTAACGCAAACCTTAACAACAAGAAGTTAAGGCTGCAGTTCCTATGTTATACATAAGGTTAAATTATAATAATATCAACGCTATTATATAGTTCTTGCTAAATGTAAAGTGATAGATTCAATTGAAAAGGGCATTGGACATTTAGAAGATACTATTGAATGTGTAGAGTTGTAGGCTGTCCACTCCTGTTACAGAACGGAGCTAAAGTCATGGCCTATGTACCCTAAGATTTTATATGGTCCATCGTCTTGCCAAAGATACACGATCAATCATTTGTACTTTTAAAAAATCTAATTAACTGTCTGTTTAATAATAATGCTACCAATAAATATTATTTTCCAGCTAAGAAGTTCTTCATTTTGTTTCCAAGCTGTTCACTTGCAACTGGATTGCTTTCAAAATCCTCATCAACGTCCAACACCAAAACTGGAATATTTTTCATATGCTCAAAATGGACATCTGTAGTCTTCTCTACCAACCAGTTTTCATGCTGCTCATGTAACTTTTGAAGGTAATCAAGTTGTACTGTCTTCTCCTCCTTTCTGGCCCTTCGCTGGAGTCTCTCAAAACATTTATACGGGGATGCTCTTAAATATACAATTCCATCTAGCACAACTCTTTCTGAGAATTGCTCAGTGAGAAAGGAGTGCCATTCCTGGTACACAGTCCACTCAATTTCATTTAGGTGGCCAAGTTCAAAAAGACTTTTAGCAAATACATACCGGTCACTGTAAACAGATCTCTCAAATATCTGGACAGGCTCTTTTTGTTTTAATAACCCATCTGAAAGTGGCTCAATCTGTGTTTTAAATCGACTCATACATGAAACGGTTTGGAAAGTATAAGACCATCTGGTGGGATCATCATACATCAGCTGAAGTAGGTTGCCCATACTTTGAGGGGATGCAGACTCCTGGACATGTCGCCACTTCTGTAGAGGTTCTGTGACCAAGCTCCACTCGTGGAAAACGTTAGACAACATCCGCAGAAAAGTAGATTTTCCTACAGCAATATTTCCTTCTACGGATAATCTTTTAACACGCATTCTCGTAGACCCGGAGTCTGTAGTTTGAGATTCATCAATCTGTTTGTCGTTGTTTGCCATGGAGATCTCCTTATTTTCTTTTTTACAGGGAAATGTACAAAATAATGTTCGCTTTGTCTTCTGTATACTGTAAAAATGAATGTCTATTGAATTCCAAATTCTCTTGATTTTTTGAGCAAACATCTGTTGGCACAAAATTATATAAATATACAAATGGTTTATTGATGAAGGCAGCTAAATAATTCCTTTTTAAAAGGGACTATACTAAATTGAAGAGAACAAAAAACACAATGTCACATTATAGTACTATAGAATTCACTGACATATCTTTGTTTTCCCAGAGTAAATCATGCCCCATTTTCAATTTATAACAAATTCATTAAGAAAAATATTCTACTATTAATAATTATAACTAGTCCATTGGGCAAGCCTCGGTAGCTGCATATACCAATGCTTTTCATTCACAAGGATCAATACATACACAGATTGCTATCATGTAGAAGTATACCTCTAATTTTATGCAATCGGGGAGAATGCTCAGACAGAACACGGAAGTATACTGTGCCTCTCAGCCTTCGAAGCAGCGTGCATTCTGGGAACTGTAGTTTCATTCTAGCTAATTATAAATACAGTATGTGACATTATATAACATAGATGAGACGACTACAACATGGCTCCAAACTACATGTCAATCGATGCACGACTTCGCGATTTAACCAATCATTACCGATAACGGTCTGATTTCCGTCAGTACCAGTGACCAAAAAACTACAATTCCCAACACCCTTCGCGCACATCCGGAAGCATACATTTTGCAGGCGAGTTCTTTTTGGGCCGGAAGTCTGTAGCTTTTAGTGAGAGGTGTTGCGTATTTAAGCTGTGGAGTTTACGTATGGTTTGTTTAGCGCCATAATTTACCTAGTGCGTTTAGTAGCGTGTACCTGAGATGGGAGGATATTTTAGGCTCCTACACTTATTCTGGTTTCCAGGACAAGTGTAGTTTTTACATGTTGCTGACAACCACCTGTATAGGGTTTCCTCCCATTGGGGATATAGAAAGAAGTCATTTGTTGCCTTTAGTAAGTTTGTATAGTTCACATACTGCAGGATACTGCTGTAGTTGGTGGCCGGTTTTTTATGTAGGTAGGTTACAAAACATGGGGTTTTCTATGATAGGGTGGGCAGGTCATATTAGCAAACTTAACTACGCTTTTAAAGCAGTGTAGAAATAATGGGGTAGCATAGGTTTGATTGCCCATATTAACAATTTTTCGCAAGCTCTCTAGATAATGGACCTTTCAGTGAATACGTGAATTTATATGAATTTATACGAAATGTATAGTCATACCAATAAAACAGGCGAGTGCACTGGGACTTAATGTTCCATTACCACAGAATGCTGTTAGACAGGCCAGGGTGCAGTGAAAGCAAAACATGAAATCCTGTATGTTTTCTCTCTTAGAAACTTCATGTAGAACACATGAAGCATGGAGAACTAGAATACAAAAATGTAGTTGACTCTTCTTCTAATAGCTCTGAACAATTCTCTGGGGGGGAAGCCTGTAGAATTGTCACATCTGAGATATAACCTTTACTGAATTCTACACTGAAACCATCTTAACGGTTATGTTTTATCATTTTAAATGTTCTGCACTTTAATTCATATGATTCCCGAGAGGTCTCTTAATTTTTGAGGTGTCCCTCTGCAGAATCCCTCAATATTAGTTTGTTTGGCCAAGTCTTTTGACCACAGAGAAGGGTAGCTAATTTTGTTGTTTTTTTTTTGAAGGCTTCCTATTGAAGTGCTCACAGAAAACTTTAATATTCCATATTCAGATGTATATTTCAAACAAACTACACAGCTGTTAAAAGTGAGAACATAACTGATAGTATGTCACTGTTTGTGTACTAACAGGAAAGTAGCATCAAGCATATTGAATATGGAAGCCCTGGCGAAAGTGCCGGCAGCAGCGGAAGTTGTCTGCACGCATTGCACAGATGTTCACCACCTGCTAGTGAGGAGGATACAGGTATGAAATACTACATATTAACGGAATTTCATTGACCTTCATTAGAGTATATTGTTCTCACATACAAGGATCCTTAGCAAATGAATGCCTCATCACCTAAAAGAACTGTCGTGTAATTTTTTGTTAAAATAAATACAATATTTTATTTGATATAAAACCCATTTTTTGAGTCTTCCTGTGCCTTTTGGGTGTTAGTTGCATAATAAAAATTTGACCTGGCAGTTAAGTGTACGGTTCCAGTCATATGTCGGGGGCATCAGGGTTCCAAATTGAAAGTTACAAAGTTCTCTCGGTATCTGTGATATGAGTCGTTACCCTGTGCTGTTGAGAAACTCATTATCAAACTCTGCTCAGTTTGCATGAAAGTAAGGATCACAACCATTTGGTAGCCATAAATGCAGATGTACATCATACACTTTCATCGTTAAAACGGCAAGCAGCATTTTGTTCATTCTTGTGTCACTGGAGTGGATCGCTGCCCCCTGGCTCCACCCCCACAAGCCCCTCCCCTTTTGCCACTTACAGAATGACCGCAGCCTGCGTGGCTGCCTACCTCCCATCAAGTGACCGCAAGCTGCGGCCGTGCTTCTAATAAATGACTGTGGTTTGTGGCTGCCCCTCCAAACCTATAGGTGGCGTCAGCCCTGCTGGTGGCTCAAGATCTATGCAGCACAGGCAGCTCACAAGATGCTGGTACTTTTTAGCAGCTGCTGTGTAGGTCTGGAGAAATCTGCATGCCCAATATCTGGAACAATAGTATGAATTAACCCTAGCCTAATTAAACTTCCAAAATTGACCCCTTGATGAAGATTGATTTTTTTATATAGGTTAAAAAATGCTGGTGTTTTTTTCACACAAGGTAGCATGTTTTTAATGTAATAGTACAAACAAACATATAGTCCAGAACACTTCTTGTTCATGCTCGGTAACATTCCAATTGAAGTATAGAACACTACTGCTGCTCCCATTGACTTCATTGTGAATGTCACTGAGAAAGTGTACGTATTGTGTCCTGGTTTCAGCAGAGGCAGCCAATAGAGGCGTTAATAAGTAAAATGCACTGCAGTCCACGCCGAATAGATTACAATATGCAGTACAAAAAAAAATCGGAGACCGGGCTGTTCTATTAAATGTTTTTTTTTTCTCCCAGATGTTATAAGGTGAAGGGTTGTGACCAAGATGTTCTAATTAGTAATATGACATAAAGAACTAGGGCACACATCTTTATTTTCCAGTGCAAGAGGGAATGATCATTCACTAAGCAACCCAATCTTTATTATTCATGTTTTTTGACCTTTTCATTTGGTGCTATGCTCATCTCTTTCATTTATCCCAACTGCTCATGTTTTTCATGTCTATTTATTTTTCATTACTTCTTGTGTTTCAGTAGTTGGACAGCTGGTCACTCAGTCCTTTCTACCATGGCCTTAAACTAAGAATGAAATGATTCAGATGCCCTGGCTCCTACAAACGATAAAAGAACGGTACGACCACATGCAACTCAGCATAAACTGTGTATGCTATACAGCCATACATTTCTATGTAACTCTGTCTTGTTGACTCATATCTAATCCTAACATGGATGTGTGACTTCTGGGTTAAACACCCCTTCTACCACACAGGTGCCAGAGAGGGCTTTGAATTGCACAAGAATCTCAGTGGGTAAAACAGCAATGCTCCACAGCAAGCAATACATCCACATTAGGCTAAGCAATGTGAGAATGTCTGCTCATACATTGACCTCATGTACCAAGACATTTACAGCCTGGTGTTGGTTACTGGCTGGGAAACTGATCCAATATGTTTTAGTGTCAGACAAGGATGCACCCTTTTACCTTTTTTTTTTTTCTTGGATTGCATCAGATGGAAATACTTAACTATACATGTATAATGTGAAAGTCTTCTGCACAGATTGACAATGAGTTAGGGCGCTTCTCCAGATATTCAAGGACTTTGGCAAAGCTTCAGATGCAAGGGTTAACTTGAGACTTGATACAAAATCACTAGGGTCTGATTTGGCAGAGATAGCTAGGCCATTAAAAACTAGGAATGAAAAATTAAGTAAATCACATTTAATGTAGGGGGGAGCACCCTCTCTGAAATATAAAGAAGTTTGGCAGTTCCATCCCTTACACTTGAGAGTGGAAACTGACTTGTGGTCCCTAGGGAGAGAAGTTTATTAGTGCCAAGGACGTTACAAAGCAGATTACTGAGCTCACCGGTGCAGAGACATGGCATCAAGCAAGCTGACCAGTAGATACAGAGACATGGCATAGATTGGTTTCCAGGAAGCAATCGTAATCCCCCCCCCCCCCCCGCCCAGGGAATATAGATGCATGCTAGGGGACTGTGCAGATACAGAAACTGACCACATTGTATTAGAGGAGACTTAATGACATTGTCACATCCTACCCAGGCTGCGGAGCTGCATATCTCGCTCTTGCTTCAGTTTCCTGTTTTGCTTCGATCCATTCCTGGATTTCCTTTTGCTCTGTTCAGATCTTCCATTCCTTGCTTCTGCTTCAGCTCTGTTTCCTTTATAAGGTGTGCCCCACCCGTGTGTTCTGTTTGTCTCAGTCTGCAGTCTAAAGGTATGTCTCGGTGCTATGTGTTTGGATTACATGTTTGGTTTGTTTCGTACCACTGTCAGCAGGGATTAGCGTTAGGACCCACCGTCATTGGAGTACTTTGGCGTAGTGGTGGGCTAAGCATACTATGGCCATATGATGTGACGGAATCTCCAATTGTTATCACATAGTTCTAGGCTAGTTCCTGTATTCATGTTTGTCTGTCTCTTATGTACCTTTGCCCTTCTTCCTTGTATCATCTGAGGATTCTGGTTCCTCTCTCCTCTCCCCATGTCCTAGTCAATATGGCCTATCCTTGCTTAAAGGAGAAGTGTGTGAGGATTCTGGCTCCTCACTCCTTCCCCTGTGTTCCCTGCCTTGTTCCCTGTCCTTTGTTGTGCCCTGTATCATGTATATCTTGTCTAGTAATGTTTATTCCTTGTCTGGTTCACTGTAGTACCCTGTAACATGTATATCTTGTCTGGTTATGTTTCGTGCCTGGTCTCCCTGTCCCTTGCTTATGTTTCTGCTATACCCTTTGCTTGGCTTCTATACTCCCAGCCTGCAGCATCCTGCACGTGATTCTAGTGATATGTTTCATGCCTGCTCCAGGGTGCCTGCAAAATATCACTTTGTTTCCTTTTATATATATATTCCTTTTTCCTTTGCTTTATGAGGGCACTGGTGTTTGGCTGCACAACCCTAGATACTCAACACCCAGGTGAGTGTGGTCACCCTGCAACCAGGCCCTGTCCAACTCCACTACTGCACTGTGACTCCTGCACACAATCTTTGGGCGCGCTGGGTCTTTCAGTTATCCGTATGGACCCGGTCCGTGACAGACATTTGTTCTGGTAGTGTCCTTTTGCACAGACTATGATGGAGAGGAATTTGCTCTTTCATGTTAACACGCGTACCCTCTCACATACGCTTACACATTCATGCTAACACAGCCATGTTAACACACTCCCGCTCACACACATACACATTCATGCTAATACACACATACGTATTCACACAGTCTCACTCTAACATACATACTCCCTCGCCTGGCTGCTCGCACACGCTGCAAACAGACTCACTCCCCCTTGAAGAGTTGAATACTTCCTTGGGTCTCCTCTAGGAGATCCAGCCCACCCAATGCTTATGCCTGGAAGGGAAGGAAAGGGTTGCATATCCCTTTGGGGAGTGCAGCCCCAGAAGACGAAGATTGGGGACTTGGCTCCGCTGTGGCCCTACCACTTCTTGGAGCACCAATCACCCTTCTTTCACTGACATGGTAGAAGACTGACGAAGAGCACGATCCCTCTGGTTCTCAAAAAGATAAGTAGCGAAGACAAATATGTTGCTGCAGAAATAATTTATTAAGGATTGTATTCATAAAACCAGGATACTGTGCCAGGATACTGATATCTTATCTCTCTGTTTAGAAAATAAGTATTTTTAGATTTTATGATTTTTTTTAAATTGATTTTTATATATCATATTTCATATCTGTGTAAGTAAACTATCTAGAATAAAAAAACTCATTAAACAAACTGCAGAAAACTTATTTCTAACCATATTTCTAGCCATTGAAACTTGCATTTTTAGATTTATTGCTTTGAACATTCACACACCAAATATTGCGGCACACTGGTATCAAAAATGGCAATGCAATTTGGGTCAAAATTTTCCAAGGTACACTATATGGACAAAAGAATTGACACACCTCTTAGTTATTGAATTCAAGTGTTTAAATCACACCCATTGTAACAGGTATATAAAATCAAACACCTAGCCATGCAGTCTGCATTTACAAACATTTGTAAAAAAAAAAAAGTCACTCTGAAGAGGTGAATTCAAGTGTTGGATGACACCTTTGCAGTAAGTCAGTTTGTGAAATTTGACCCTGCTAGATATTCCACTGTCAACTGTAAGTGGTATTATTGGTCTAAGCATTTAGGAACAGGAGCCACAAAGCAGAAGGTGTAAAAGTCACCATGCTCTAGTGATTTCATAGTTCCAAACTTCCACTGGTATTAACATCAGCACAAAAACTGTAAGGCAGGAGCTTCATGGAATTGGGTTTTCATGGCCAAGCAGCTGCATGCAAGCCTCACATCACCAAGTACATTGCCAAGTGTCGGATGGAGTGGTGTAAAGCATGCCGCCACTGGAAACGTGTTCTGTGGAGTGACGAATCCAGATTCTCTGACAGAGTTGATGGGCAAGTCTGGATTTCTCAGATGCTAGGAGAACGTGACCTGCATGACTGCATTGTGCCAACTGTAAGTTTGGTGGAGGGGGGAATAATTGTATGGGGCTGTTTTCCAGGAGTTGGGCTAGGCCCCTTACTTCCGGTGAAGGAAAATCTTAATAGTTCAGCATACCGTGACATTTTGGACAATGCTATGCTTACAACTTTGTGGGAGCAGTTTGAGCAAGGCACCTCAGTGCACAAAGCAACATCTGTAAAGACATGGTTGGATGAGTTTAGTGTAGAAGAATGTGATTGGCCCGCACAGAGCCCTGGCCTCATTCCCTATCGAAAGCTTTTGGGATGAACTGGAATGGAGTTTGTGATCCTGGGCTTCACGTCCAACATTGGTGCCTGAACTCACAGATGCTCTACTGGGTTAACGGGCAAAAATTCCCATAGAAAAACTCCAAAATCTTGTGGGAAGCCTTCCCAGAAGAGTGGAAGCTGTTATAGCTGCAAAGGGGGTCAACTACATAATAATGTCTATGTATTTATAAAAGTCCCTGTTGTAATGGCCAGGTGTCCTTATACTTTTGTCCATTTAGTGTATGTTCGTCATGCATAGGTTGCATTTAGATATAAATATGCTGAGTTGCAAAGGATGGCAAACCTTGTATTTTAGAAGGTGCCATGCAGCAGTATGACAAGCAGACTTCTTCCACCTATCATCTCAGGTTTCTCTTTGAGACCATATGTCTAATCCTGAAGAAGAGACCCGAGAGCTTGCATTCCAAATCTACTTAGCTAATAAAGGTATCAACTTGAATCAACTTTTTCTCTTGTGTTTCTACGGCTAACACGGTACCAACGCTAACCTTTTGTCTTTGAGACTAGTAAGTTAACTTACTCGTTTTTGCGTTTCTGTGTGTGGTGAAAATGGAGAGGGAGGTGTTTCCATACTCTCCCACTTCCATCCATGAATAACTGAGCAGTGGGGGAAACTGTGGGAGGAGAAGATAACAGCATGACAAGGGACATTATGTAGAGACACAGGGAGAGAGTTAGGGGAGTGTACAACTAGTGGAAAAAAAAAACTCAAGAATGAAGTAGAGGAGGGGAAAGAGCAATATGATCAATATGGTTTCATTGTTTGACCTTGCTTACCTCCACAGGAGACCATCTGCTCCCTGTCAATGAATCACCTGCTTGTCTCGCGTGTTGTTATGACAACCAGTGGGCGGAGGGATTAAGAAGCGTGCATGTCTCTGCTTATTTTGAGGCTGGTTTAGGGGAAGCCCAGGCAGGAGGCTGTGAGTTGGAAGGAAATGAAAAGGAGATTGAAGAAACAGGTTTATTTTATCTTAACTGTGAGAATTCAATGTGGAAGCATGCCATGCAAACAGGTGCCAGTACAAGATCTATGCTTGTAACTAACTCAGTGGATGTCCATTGGATTTTCTGTTAACGTCTCATAGTTATTTCCAATGCTTTTCTTTGGAATTGAGAAGAATAGATGGCACAGTCGCACGTATATAAATTAGGCGCTTATGGCTTTATTGAACTGAGAGGCCAAAGGATGGAGGAGAGAGACCTATGCTAGTGGCAAGGGGGGTGGTGGTAATTGCGACTCTGAATTGTAGTTTTGGTAGCTACTGATGGCATTTTTAGGTTTGTTTTAGTTATAGCTCCACATATAGGCACCAGAGGGTTAGGGAGAGAAAACAAAGTGTAGTGTAGTATTGTCTACAATATATGATCTTTTTTTCTTTACTTCAGTAATACATGCACATTTGCAGACTGATGAAAGAGAGGCAAAACTGGAGTATTCCTCCCACAGTATAATCCAGAGGCAGCACTGATATCGCAGAATTAAGTTTGAATTTCAACACAAAATGATTTATGTTAAAAAAATTAAAAAAAAATCATATTGTGTTCATATTGTCTTTAATATATAATACTTCAGTCATGCACTCAAATTTACACTGTAAAATAGAAGCCACATCAGAAAAACCATCAGGTAGTCATTTCTGGAGGGGCCAATAGCAGCTACCCCTTGAACCCGCAGCAACAGCATTCGGTAGGCGACCCCTGTGATCACTTCCACATGGACCCGCTGCTTATGTCTGTGTGGTTCGCACACTGCAAGCAGAATCTCTTGTACCACCTAGTGGATACAGGAACCCAGAAGAGTCACGTTGGGTTATGTCACGTCACATGAACCTGCTGGGTTCCTGCCTCCCCTGACCAGTAAAAAGTTCACGCAGTGTGCGAGCAACACAGAGGTAATCTGTCGCCCCCTACGGAAGTATGCAAGCACCACAGACAACTCTGAAGTTGAGGTAAGAGGGTGGGGGAGGTTGTATGAATGAGTGTGTGAATGAATTAGTATATGGGAATCAGTAAATAAATGAGTATGTATTTTATATGTGTGTGTGATTGCATGGATGCATAAGTGCCAAAGATGGCACAAGCTGGCCCTTTGGGGCAAAGATGGCATACGCAGGCAGTTTGGGGGCACATATGGCACAGGAAGGCTGTTTGGAGGCAAACATGACACGGAAGCTGGGGGCAAAGATGGCAAGTCCTATGCCTCTAATCTAGGTGCTGGGCAGGTGGATACAATTTGGGTGTTGGGACAAGTCCTATGTGCCTATCTGGGTGCCAGGACTGGCTTTTGGGGTTTGTGACCAGTCATCTATGTCTACAATTGAGGGTTTACATACATTACTATTTATTATTTTGCCTTCAATGTCGAGTTTGCTTGTGTTTTTTGCAGTTGATCTATACCTGCAATGCTATGTAAGGAGTCTTACACACAATTTAGGTAAAAAACACTCACCATACGTTATTGCACAGCCCATAATAATTATATTTATCTAGCTTTAGTTTGCTACTTAAACACGACTGCATTTTGATCCAGGAAGTTATGTCATTTATGGTGGCCCAGAATGAATATTATTGAAAAGGCGCAACTTTAAAATGGGTTACAATTAGACTTGTGCATTCGTATATAGGAGAACATGAAAACGAACACTAATAGTGCGTTTTCTTTCTTCAAACCGAATACCAAATAAACTAATATGGCGGCGGGTACACGAAGACGAAGAAGAACTAGACGAAGAATCTTAATGTTCGTCTTTGTCTTAGGTAATATCTCCTACCTAATTTCCCTGCCGCTAGCCTAACTTCTCTACGCAACATCCTAGGGGTTAAAAGGGATCTGTAGGATCTCGCCAGGAGTTAAAGGTCATTACAAGCAACTCCATTGGTCGCCGGCAGGGGCCTCCTCTGGCATCAACCAATGTAGGGCAGCTGTCCTTCAGTTTTGGACTGCTGCCACGGCTTTACAGCTGCTACCTCTAGGTAGACTGCTAAAGACCAAGTGGTAGTCCATATACTATAGCCATCGAGTATTTTGCATTGAAGCACCATATTAATCATTCCGATACCTGTTTGGGTTCTTTAGATTGTAAGCTTCCAAGAGCAGGGCCCTCTTCTCCTTTGCACCAGCTTATTGTATGCGTTTCTAAATTGTTCTGACTGTAACAACGCTGCAGAATCTGCCGGCGCTTTATAAATAAATGTAATGTAAGAGCAACCCCAGACCTGAACCACATTAACTCCTTTTGTATCCCTTGTAGTCCTGCTCAACCATCTAACTTCAAGACTTGCCTGACCCATCTTGACATAGTCTGGTCTGGCTTGCAAGCTGAGATCCATAAGGGCAAGAGCAGAAAGTATAATGTTTTGGCATTTATATATTTATATTCCAATTATTATTTTACCTTCAATGTTGAGTTTGCTTGTGATTTTTATTTTATTCTAATTATACATAGTCAAGTATATTAAGAATGAAACTGTACCAGAGACTGTGCTAAATTTGTCAATTTGAAAGATTCATAAAATAGAATAAAAAGTGCACTTGTAGATTAAAGCATACCCCATATGTTATATAACATTGTTACTTGTTATTGACCCTTTAGTGAGTGCCGTTCTAGGACTAAACATGATATACAATAGCCAAACCAGAAACCAGTCAAGCATATAATGGGAAATATATTGTTTATATGGGTAATATAAGTATTTGCATTATTAAAATATTTGAAACCTTTTTAAAACATACCAACACAGCTTCAGCGTTTGCAAGCTACTGTATTGTTTGACACTTGTTATAACTATTAATATCTTGTAAGGACCATAAGCTTCAGATTTAATAACAAAAAAGATAGATTTAGGTTCACAATAATTACTAACATTTTCAACCCATTACAATCTTGTAAATCTGTTTTTATTGTTACGGGCTTAAAAAAATTTCATTTTTTCTGAAGAGGTTCAGAAATCTTTAGCCCATTTTACACAGAATGACAAGTCCCTTTTGTTTGGAAAAGATACAATTTTAACGATTTATAAACTTATAAAACGTATAAACTGTATG
This sequence comes from Spea bombifrons, assembly GCF_027358695.1. Classification (NCBI taxonomy): domain Eukaryota; kingdom Metazoa; phylum Chordata; class Amphibia; order Anura; family Pelobatidae; genus Spea; species Spea bombifrons. The sequence continues at coordinate 39,743,021 of NC_071090.1, forward strand.
ATTGAAATGCACTTAGTATGTGCGGAAACAAATCTCTGGATCAGTGCATGCGTGTAAAGACTTGTGTTGCTGCCATTCTGCTACTTGGTTGGAGTGCAATAAAAAGAAATTCTATAATGTTTGACTTGAAGAGTAAGGTTGACATGTTCTTAAATGGTATATACTAAGATAACACATAATGATACAATAATTTATCAACATGTGCTAGATATTTTTGTAAAGGGCAATTAACAAATAACATACAGTGCCATGAACACACATCTCATTGCACTGAGCTACTGATCTTATGTATGTAATTACAATTTGCATTTCAATAAACACTTACATTGCCTGTGGAAAATTGTATGAATGATGGGAAAATCAATATTGTGTCAATGTCTACACACATACCCTATAACTATATTCTAGTGTTTGTGCCTCTTTAAAAATACTAGTGTATATTTTGAATTCTCTATGAGTTTGATTTCCGTTTCTTAAAATGATTAATTTTGAAATATACACAACTTTTTGTAGTCTTGAGGTTCAATCCGGATATATTTTTAAATGAAACACGTGTATAATATAATGTGTGGGTTGTTAACGTTAGACGCTTTTCACCTGTCCTAAGAACAGCCCTCCAACAACTTTAGTGCTACAGACTATGCAAAAAGTATACTTAGATGTGCTTCCTGTTTTAAGTAGAGGCAACCAGAAGTCAAAAAATGAGAAAAGTCTCATTTTCTAATTCCAATAAGTTCAGAATGTCTTTATATCATGGGCTCCGAAATGCATTTTACATTGAAATAGGTTTGGATTGGTGAATGTTTTTTGTACTTGTTAATGTATACATAAAATTAAATTTGTTTAATTCACCCATTTTTTCCCATAATAATATATTAGGCTAGTCAAGTACTTCTTATATACATTTTCTCTTAGAAAGCACCCCTAACAGAAATACCGTATTGGCTCGAATATAGGCCGCACTTTTTCCCCCCACTTTAAGTTTTTAAAGTGGGGGTGCGGCCTATATTCGGGGTCTAGCGCCCGACGCCCGGGACATGCAGTCCCGGGCGCCGGGCAGGCAGCGGGGTTAAGATACAGATCCCCCGCAGCGGTGCAGGGGACCTGCATCCTTCTCCCCGATACGCTCAGACAGCCTCCCCTGCCAGCACTTCCCACGGGGGGGGGTGCCGGCACGGGAGGTTATCTAAGCGTTTTACCTCTGCCCACCCCCAACTTACCGGAGCAGACTCCCGGGTGTCTTGCGGGGCCGGCGGGAGACATTTACGCAATACGCAAATGCAACTTCCGGTAACGGTACCGGAAGTTGCATACGCGTATTGCGTAGATGTCCCTCGCCGGCCCTGAAGACACCCGGGAGTCTGCTCCGGTAAGTCGAGGAGGGGGGGCAGAGGAGGACAGCGGCAGCGTATCGCGGGGAGGGAGGGCAGCGTATCGCGGGGAGGGAGGGCAGCGTATCGCGGGGAGGGAGGGCAGCGGATCTCGGGGAGGGAGGGCAGCGGATCTCGGGGAGGGAGGGCAGCGGATCTCGGGGAGGGAGGGCAGCGGATCGCGGGGAGGGAGGACAGCGGCAGCGTATCGCGGGGAGGGAGGACAGCGGCAGCGTATCTCGGGGAGGGAGGACAGCGGCAGCGTATCTCGGGGAGGGAGGACAGTGGTAGCATATCTCGGGGGCAGAGTGGCAGCATGTTTTTTTTGGTGCTTTTTTAAAGAAAAAAAACTTTTTCTTTAAAAAAGCACCAAACTTTTAGGGTGCGGCCTATATACGGGGGCGGCCTATATCCGAGCCAATACGGTAGCTTTAAGATGAACTGAAGAACCCCTTGTGCCCATCAGAGTTGCTACTTAGTACCTGATGTATAGGACTGGTAACGCAGTTGTGATGTCAGATTTGTGTCGAGTTGAAATCATCAAAGGAAAGCTTCAATAAAACTAAACAAAAACACTGAGCCCATCAGTTAATTTAGGCAATGCTGATAGTTTTTATCAGCACCTGTAAATAAATATGTGCCTTGTTGTATGCGTGCTATATCAGTTACCAGGAAACACTAACTTTGAATTGCTTTGCAAATAGCTAAACTGATCGCCGCTGTGTTTGAAAGGTTATGAAGCTGATACACAAAGTCAACACTGCAATGGAGACACTGTACAGAGATGGAAGTATTGTACTCTCAATGCAGTTAACGAGAGTATCATTATTTTCTCGTTAAGCATTTCTCCATCTCTTTGCACTAGTTTTGTGAGTAGAAGGTAAAAAATATGAAAATGTTTGTTTAATGTTAAATAGCCAATAGCCTATAATTATCTATATAAATAAAATCTATATTTATAGCCTAAATGATCTACAAAGAAAGGGATGTTTAATTTTAATTTGAAATTTAAAATGATTTTTTAATTTATGCACAGATATATTATTGTGGGAACAATATTTCATCAGGCATCAGCATATGTGGTAAGTATCCAGGTTTGATCTGGTGTCTACAAGTCAGTTTCTGCTTTCTCTCTTGTCAGGGGAGTACTACTTGGCTGTACCTACTTCCTGCCTACACCCGCCAACTCCCCACCAATTTAAGGCTGTTTGGGACTAGCCCTGTCACTTCGCTTAGTTTTATTTTTATATATAATATATAATGCTTAAATTATTTAATGTACAGAACTGTAAAATGTATCCTCTGTCGAGAGTGATATTTAATGAGCTGTCATTCCAGATCATTGCCACCTCTCATTCTTACACCTATGTAAGAAGATGAGAATGAGAATGAAAATCCTATTTTCTGTTGTGCTTTTTAAACCCTTCATGCAAAATCCTCAAGTACCATTGCAACACTCTGGGACACTGCACAAACTTGCCTTTACTTAGTTAAAAATAAAAATAAAAAAAAAAAGCATCTTAAAGGGAAACATTGTTGCATTGTAATCATATTGTACCTTTTTACTATTGTAAGCTTTACATTTGCTATTCTTAAATGAGGACCGCTATCGAATTTTTCAATTATGGCTAACTATGAAAATGTTTATATTGCAGTATAGGACAGCTGTCTTAGACACGGCATTGACTCCCTATCACAGTTTTCTGTGGTAGCAGCATTTATATTGGGTTTTAAACGTGCTTGTCTTCAAAGGTTATACTTTTGCTTTGGTGCCTTTATGGTGGTGTTTGTCTTTAAATCCATGATACAGTAGAACAATTAAGTGTGGTAAACTTTAGCAATCATACCACAGCTACAATCCTGTCCATCACAGATCACTAGAGAAGAGTGCTAGGATTTAGAATTCATTAAATTCAGAAACGGCTTAGTAATGATTTAACCACACATTTTTATGTCATTTTGTGGAACTGCAACTCTAAAAAGTGCTGCTAGTGATCCAGGTGGGTCAAATCTGAGCAGGCCTGGAGTATTCAGAGAACACCTATAATCTAGTAATTTTAGAGATGGAGTAGATTGCCGGCACAGCCTGGAGTTCCGGTCGTGTCAGTAGCTCCTCCTCCAGTGACGTCAGCTGGCAAGCTCACACTACACGTTTCCCCAAGCGGCTTCTTCCAAATCTGCCAATAGATATACAATTCTCCGTATAGTAGAACTGGGGCTCCGGCGGAAAGTTCGTATTTAACAAAATTTGTCCAACGTTTTCACTTTTGGAAATTCCGTTCTGCCATCCAGGTTGTCATGCAAACAATAAATTAAAGAAGTTGCATTAAAATGGCGAGATTCTCCTCCTCTTAGTGTAGTTAAAATGGCTGCCACAGCGACTAATGAATGAACGAAGATTTTTGTGTTGTGCACATTCATTTTTCATTTATTTTGTCCAATGTTGGATTTGTTCATTAGTTATTCGGACGAATGGAGGAAACTGTAAAATTTGGCACAAAAACGAATGCGCAAGTCTACCGCATACCCTTTCACTCTCAGTTTAGAGCATGGAGCAAGGAGAAAAGGAGGGAAAAGAAAAAAACACTAAACATGAAAGCATATATGGTATAGATAAGGCATTAACCAACAAGTGCAATCATAATGCTGTCTTGTGCCCTTCCAAACTGATGTATTGTTTGCTTCTTTTGTATTTGTAGTAAAACTCCTCAGTATCCCTTTACACCCTGAGTATACAGTTATACAATGCATAATAAATGTCACCTTTCACTAATGTTGACAAACAGAACTGCTTAATGCACACGTTCAACAGGAAACACACTGTTACATTTACAGCAAGATGATGGTGCACCAATACTGACTTCTAGTGGCTGTGAAACTATTGATATTTCATAAAATAGCTAACTTATATCACAGAAGTGACAAAATCCTGTAAAGGATACTTACTGAAATTCCAAATGTGTGTAATATGATGTAAAACGTACTCTTTATCATTTAGTTAATAAACATCTTCCATGACATGAAGTGTTATGCCTACTGACACCACCAATTGCATCTTCTTAGTGCACGTGGGACTATGAGGTAATTATATACAAAAGAGGGGAGCGCACAGCATAAAAGGCATACACATTCAGATTCCTGGGTTGCTGCTAGAATAATAATGACCAATAAGTACACAAAAAATCAAGAATTCAGTGCATACCCATTCAACACAAAATACACCATAAGGCATAAACAACCCCCACACTACCTCACCCTTTCTCAATGCCTTATGTTTGTCACCCCATTTCCTTCTAGATTGTAAGCTTGCGAGCAGGGCTCTCTCCACCAAATGTATCGGTTTGTCTTAGGCTGTCAATTCTTGTCTTGTCATATCCCTTGAATTTATGTATTGTATTAAGCGCTGCGTAAACTGTTGGCACTATATAAATAAAGGATAATAATAATAATAAATATTGGGGATTCTGTCACATTATATGGCCATACCTTGCTTAGCTCGCCACTATGTCAAAGTAATAGCGGGCTAAGCAGTATTTGGCCATGTAGTGTGCTGGGTATGTGCTGAATTGTTGCTTTGTTTTAAAGTAAAGCAATGCAACAAATACAGTATGTGCACAATAATTATGCATTGTATGTTTGTGTGTGTATAAATGTGTGTGTGTGTACAGATATATACATACTGTATACACCCTTAATTAAAAGGTCTTACCATCTCTTCTCTCTTCTCATTACTATACTGCTGAAAATATGTCATGGACTTTTTTCAGCCAAAGCCCAGCTGCCATATATCATAAATGTACTCACCCCAAACATGCCTCCCTATACCCATTGTATTATGTCAATATATATGGAAGGCAGATGGATGAAGCTGCAGCTTTTCATGTTATGCTTGATCTGTCTTTCCTAAGGATAAGCACCCAACATGTAAGTAGGTAGTCACGCAGAGGGGTACACCATCCAATTATAGTGCAGCACCTATACTATGCTATACCTTGCCCTTAATCACCGCCCAGCAAGACTATCAATTCTCACAGTGACAACCGAAGTGTGTCTACATTTATTTACTCACATGTTCCTTTTTACCCCCTCTGTATATGTGTATGTATGTGTATGTACACACAGTATATATACCGATCAACCATAACATTGACAACTGAAGTGAAAAACACTGATAATCTTATCATGGCACCAGGAAAAATAGGCAAGAACAAGGATCTGAGTGACTTTGACAAGATCTGCAATGGTCAGTAGCTATCAAACATGGTCCAAGGAAGGAAAAGCTTTGAACTGGTGAAGGGGTCATGGGCGGCCAAAAATCACTGATGCACGTAGGGGGCAAAGGCTGGCCCCATGTGGTCAGATCCAACAGACAAGTTACTGTAGCTCAAAATGCTGAAAAAGTTAATGCCGATTCTGATAGAAAGGTGTCAGAACACACAGTCCGTCACAGTTTGTTGCGTAGCCGTAGACCAATCAGCATGCCCATGCTGACTCATGTGAACTGCCAAAAGTGCCTACAATGGGCACATGAACATAAGAGCTGGACCACGGAGCATTGGAAGAAAATGGCCTGGTCTGATGAATTACGTTTTCTTTTACATCACGTGGATGGCCGCATGAGTGTGCGTCGCTTACCTGGAGAACACATGGCACCAGGATCCACTATGGTAAGAAGGCAAGCCAGTAGAGGTGGTGTGATACTTTGGGCAATTTTCTGATGGGAAACCTTCGGTCCTACCATTCATGTGGATGTTACTAACCTTTAAGTACTTACCACCTACCTAAGCATTGTTGCAGACCCTGTACACCCTTTCATGGACACAGTATTCCCTGATGGCATTGGCCTCTTTCAGCAGGATAATGCGCCTTGCCATAAGGTAAAAATGGTTTAGGAAAGGTGTTGACTTGGCCTCCAGATTCTCCAGATCTCAATTCAATCAAGCATCTGTGAGCATAAGAACTGGACCACAGAGCAATGGAAAAAGTGCCCGTGGATGGCTGGGTGCATGTGTGTTGCTTACCTGGAGAACACGTGATCCCAGGAAGCATCCATGGAAGCCCCACCTCGCAACTTACAGGACATAAAGGATCTGCTGCTCATGTCTTGGTGCCAGATACCAGAGTAAACCTACAGAGGTCTAGCGGAGTCTCTGCCTTGATGGCAAAGGGGGGCCCACAGAATATTAGGCAGATGGTCATCATGTTATGACTTGATAGAACCGAGACTTCTTGGATTAGAAAGATCTACGGACTTACATTCACCAGCGGATATCCAGGACTTTTTATACACATTGCCTGTATGCATAACGTTCTATAGTTATGCCGTCTCTTTTGTAAGTTTTTTACCTTTGTTTATTAAAAGTGATTCTTACATACTGCACTATTTGGGTATGTCTATATATATTCCAGACTTCCAGATTCCAAGCCACAATGATTCTTGATGAGCCTTCTCCAATGCTTTTTTGTGAGTGTATTCAACACTAATATTTATCACAGTGTACTTACTTATTACACTATCAGTTCTTTTTATTTATTTTTTTCAACATGTTCCTTGCGCCTCATTTTTGACATATCTACTATATCAACACTTGTGAGGCGTGTGTTTACTGGGAGCAGCAGAACGTGTAGGATATATATATATATATTCTTCATTTATACACGTGATCGGTGGAAGTTTTTTGTCTATTATGATCAGTGTATATACGCTACTGTTGAAAAGTTTGGGGTCACTTAGTGTAGACCTTAACATTGTAAATGACTATTGTAGCTGGAAATGGCTGATTTTTAATGGAATATCTTCATAGGCGTACAGAGCCCCTTTATGAGCAACCAATCTGAGTTTAAGTTTAAAAGGCTAACTGGTAATTAGAAAACCCTTTGTCAATTAAGAGACCCCAAACTTTTGAACAGTATTACGTGTATATATTTATATCATGACTGTCCATCAATATAACCTTACATCTCAATACTTATAAGTAATCTAAATGGCCCAAGCATTGTCTTCCAAATTAGTGGTGTTCTTTCTATTTTTACTCCTTTATTTAATGGCAAGCCAATTCATCAACCATATTTTTTACAATGTTTATCACAGGATCTGGACAATGTACTAATTTAGTTCCATCCAATTACTGTACATATCTGATTCAAATAAGTTAATTATATGGTAAGTAGTGCACAATATCTAGAACACTAAACAGATATACCGCCGTGTCAGAATAAATCTGTTTTTTGTTTAACATGTTTCATTAAACTGACTTTTTGCACTGAAGCATTCTCGGATACGTTCTACCTTTCTTAACTGGGAATCTAAATAGCTACACTTCTCATCGCAAACGTGAACAAATGCATTCTAGCAATAAATTTAATTAAAGAACCTATAAATTCTCATTTCTGGCATTCGACCTATAATTCCCTTTTAATACGTTGGTTTTAAGAAATGATGTTTTAAATACAATTAACATTAGCATTAACATACCCTTAATAAATGGATAGTTAAGATTGTAATAATCTGTGTGCTTTACAAAAGATGACTGGATTTCTTTTTAATTGGATCAACCTGATTAACGCTGTTAGCGTTCATTCTTACCTACTCATTATACAAATAGTTTGAACAGGACATTATTATTAATATTGCTACAGATCCAATGGCAGTTTGGTCTCTCTTCATATTGGTGTATAAGTGTAATTGTGACTGAACACAGGCTTACTACACAACTAAGCTGAACAAGCAAGGTTAGCACTTGATTCTGTAAAGTCTCCTATATTTACATAAGCCAGGTATAATATTATAGAGCATTTAAATGCAGCACAGGCAGAAATGTACAGTAACTACTGTATAGATTACACAAGCATAGGTGCACAGGGTTGTTATATACAATTCATTAATATTAATGAAAATAATGTGGGGGCAATGAGACTGAAGCCAGGGCCACACTGGTAATGTCGAGGCACCCCTGGCACTTTAAGCGACCGGCAGCTGGATATGTGCCGCAGCACGCTGTTTTTGTGCTCTTCTAATGTGGCCAGGTATATCCTGGCAGCACGAGTGTTGCATGCTGTCGAGGCACCGGCCCACTGGACATTTGCCTGGTGTGCCAGATGGCCAGTCTGGGCCTGACTCAAGGCCTGAGTTAATTAAAGGTCCAAGTTATGTGAATGAGGACAACCAATAGCCAAAGGTTATTAGAAACGTAACGTCGGCCCTGTTCTTGTTTTCAAATGTTTATTGTGTTTGAGTTTGTGTTGAGTATAAAGCGTTTTGTCTATGAGTGTATCATATCTGATTCTTACTATGAACGATCACTTTCTGTTTTTGTGTTTTTTTGTGGTTTTACGTGTGCCTAACTATTTTTAATAATGGATCATCTTAAGCTGTTACTTGAGAAAACAACATTTCTTTTTTTGTCAGTAAACAAATATCTAGTTTTTACAGGTTGCCCTTTCCTACTATGAAAAGAGAAAAGTGTTTTGTAAGAGTCAGTGGGTGTGTTTTTACAAGACTAATGCGATGTTTTGTACCCAAGGAGCTTCCATATGATATCCCAAACTGTTCACTTACCTCCTATGATATGCTTCATTGCATTAGAGCTATAGTTGTTAGCATTGACACAGTAAGTGTGATGTCTGCAAGAATATAATTGACAATACAAAATATTTTTTCTTTTCAGTGGAAACAAAGGCTACTATACATATTTTCCACTAAAAGTTTGAGGCCCTGCATTACTATACTTACAAAGAAAAACAACTGTGACTCATTCCGTGACAACACCCAACATTCAGAATATCCTTTATTACACAACTATAAACATTAAACATGTAGAGACCGTAAAAGCCCTAGAACTAATAACCTCAATGATGGCGAGTGGCATACAACGAACCTCTCCACGGCACACCTCCTTTGCAAGAGAATACAAGTGGCGCATGGGGATTCCATCCCTTCTGAGCTTGCTGTCGTTTGATATAATTGCCACTTTTGACTTAGTGTTTTTTTATTAGTTAATAGTAAATGTTTGTGTCATTCACCTGAAACATCTGGTCTCTGCATCTGTATACATATAACATCTAACAGATGTTAGATGTTTTTGTAGGGTATTAGAGTTTTTGGTCCAGTCAACAAGTCAATGAATTGGGCTAAAGTACCCAAGTAATATTACATTACAGCTTCTACTGCAATGCATGACCATGTGGATGCAATAGCCAAGAACGGTTGACAAGGAGGAAATACGTATCTAGATTTTTAAAAAAGGGAAAGGAAATTAATGTGCTGAAAAAATTACGGGAGAGGAGAAAAATGGAGTTGAAAGTGATGAGAGAATGTTATATGGAACATCAGACTTGGAAACATACAATCTAAACAAAGACCACCAGTAAGATTACTTGACATTTTTCAGCTGGATTTGGTCACAGACCAGTGGAGATTTGTAGGGAGAAGATGAGTGGCTTTAACATCTGTTTTAAAAATATTATATTACAAATAGATAACTTGGTGTATAACATTAAAAAATTATCATTAAATGAATGCCACGTATGTTCCATATAAAACTATAATAAAAACAAGTAATTGGCATAGGTATATTCCAGTCAACATTTATGATGCAGTGAATTTTGTGAAACCATCTTATCTCAAGTTTAAGCTCAACTCTAGTTTGAACGAGTTGTTTCTTATGATTTCCACAAACTTATTTATGAAAAAGTTTTTAATTTTACCTCTTTAGTCCCAAAGGAATTTTGCCATTTTTTGTGGTATGTCAGTTCAGCCATTATTCTCCTTTCCTGTGAATTGTGTACCCATGTAAATTATATATTGTTTTTTGAAGGAGAGGGCTTTCTTTTGATACCATAGTTATATATTTAGGATGAGAACTTTTGGTACAAACTAGTGGAAGTTAGAAAAAAATCGGAAATGCCTTATTTATATAGAATTTATACGGAACGCCTGAGTTGATGTGCCTGCCGAAGCACTTCTCTTTGCCTAGGTCATGAGTTGCCACTTCACCCCTGCCTGGCTTTAAGCTTCTGTTAATGGATGCAGGTGGAGAAGCGCAGGGTCTTATGTATAAAATAAAAATAAATAAAAAAACTAATCATGTGTAAAACCATATAAATAATTAACGTGATTTTAAGTGTAAAAATGCACTCACAAAACAATATGAAAATATCACATCCAGGACAATCTTAAAATGCAGTCCTTTCCAATGATCTGTGTGAGAGAAATAATACCATGGCACAGTATAGCAAGTAAAAAATGGCCCCTATTTATCGGATAATAGTCTATTATTATTGACTTTTAATACAGATCATCAATTTGTCTCCTGAGGAAGCCAGGACAGTGCCTGGTGAAACGCGTAGAGAGGCTGAGTTTATTTTCATTCACCTAGATCATCACTTACCAGTGGATTCCTCTTGGACTGCCTTTGCTTTTATGCTGTTGTAGCTAACTCTGTGAGCCACCACTTCTTGTAAGCTGCTCCAATAAATAGGGGCCACATTACTTGCTATACTGTGCCATGGTATTATTTCTCTCACACAGATCATTGGAAAGGACTGCATTTTAAGATTGTCCTGGATGCAATATTTTCATATTGTTTTGTGAGTGCATTTTTACACATTAATTAATTATATGGTTTTACACATGATTTGTTTTTATTTTATACATGAGACCCTGCACTTCTCCACCTGCATCCATTATCTTTGTTTTAATAGTACTGTGAGGAGTACTAAGGAAGAGCTGCGGGTATGCATGTTACTAAAATTAATAGATGTGCCACATTTCACACACACCTTGCTTTTTAGCGTCCGTTGCCAGCCTGTAAGCCCCACTGTATGACCTCCTGGCCCTAAGTAGTGGGTTCCCCTCTCCACCACCAATAACACCCGCACCTCAGGGTCGCTGGGTGGGGGTACCTTTGGTCAGGAGGTCTGGCCTTGGGGGAACAAAGGCAAGAAACCCCCGCAACAGCCAAGCACGTCCATGAAAGGGGATCGACATAGGAGCAAGCATTAGACAGGCATTGCCCCTGGAGGAACCCTGGGCCACAAGTCTCAAGGTGGGTGTACCTTAAGGTTTCTTCAGCCATGGAAGCCATGAAAAATTTGCCACCACAGTGAGGGTCTTTCTTAGGGACACTGGCATGCCACATGAATTATCTTACAACTACACTGCCTAAATACCAGTGGCGTCAGCAGGGGGGGACCTGTGAATGCCCTGGCTAGCCTTTGGGGTGTGCAACCTGTGATCTATGCCTGTAATTTAGTGGGTTTTATCTATCCATTTAATGCTGAGTGTTTATATGAATTCCAATTGATCTATACCTGCAAAGCTGTGTTTTTGTGTTATTCTGTTGATCAATATCTGGTATGCTATGTTTCCATACATCATTTATGTATAGCTGCAAATACAGGGCTTGTATGTCTTGTTCAGTTGACCTGCAGTGCTGTTTCCATATGTTGTTTATTTGATCTATACCTTCAGTGCTGCATTTACATGTGATTACCAGTTGATCTATGCCTTCAGTGCTGGGTTTGTGTGTTTTGTTGATCTATATCTGCTATGTTATGTTTATGTATACCTGCAAATACAGTTTTTATGTCTTATTCAGTTGATCTATACCTGCAGTGCTGTTTAAATATGTTGTTAATTTGATCTATACCTGAACTACAGGGAGTAAGTAAAAGAGAGGTGTAGTGTGGTAGCGGAGGGAGTGATTGCATGCTAGGGAGTGTGGCCCAAGGAAATGCTTTCCTGGGGTCCAATTTTTTTCAATATAAGATATTGGCAACATGGTCTAATATTAATATATATCGGCAGCAGGGGCTGATATTAAAGAATGAAAACTAACTGCCAGTTCAGCTGTTATTTTAAAATCATATTTCAATCACGGTCTTTGCTTCAAAGAGATAAGTACATATTATGTAGTTAAAAATGCATGTCTAACGCATATATATATATATTTATAAATATATATATATATATATATATATATATATATATATATTTTATATGTGGCGTTTTATAATTGCCCCCCTACTTTGGTCCCTGTCCCCCCATAATATGAAAGCTGGAGGCGCCACTGCTAAATACAGGGTGCGCAAATTAAACCTACACCTCCTGCTGTTGGATGCCCCATAGGCCCAATCCATATCAGATATGCGGGAGAGGCATGGAATACCTAAGGCAGCTGAGACCCTCTGGGGCCCCGAGAAACATTCCACCCATTGACAACCTTGGTCCTCTGTGTTCCTGTACTTGAGATTCCATTGAAAGTAAAGTCTGCAGTGAAAGCTGAGAAACACTATGTTTCTGTTTTTTTATCCAAAATCTGCTTGGAGTTGAGGTTTTGCTACCACGTAGCGAGAGTCTATGCAGTCTCCCAAGGCCACGCTGAAGTGAGTGGCCAGCACCCTCGAATCGAGGACCGGCTTCGGTGAGTCTCTGACCTCCTTGACTGTTATGTTCCACCGACATAACGCCCTCACTCCCTGGGCTACCAAAGGCAGAAGATAGGAGTTATGGCGAACATGCATGCTTTTCACTCTTCTGCCCAGAAATTAGTCCTGTAAAAAAGGGACCACCTAGTTCCTGAAACTGAGCACCCAGCCCGGTGTCAATGGGTCACGTTTTTCTTGGGCCACTGGGAACTCCCGGGAGAGCTTCCGGGAGAGCTTCCCCCTCTGCAGGCTTCGTGTCCTCAACAGCCTGCCTCTCACATAGATGCCGCAGCCCACAAACAAGGCAGTGCTTTGGTAGGTGAGCACGCTGGTGGGGCCCTGGGGAACCGTTCAACGTTGCAGAGCCCCTGTGGAACTTCCAGTTCTTAATTTTTTGGGGCCATCGAGGGTCACCACGGAACCTGCACCGACCCCCAGCTACACATTGGGGCAGGGGCACATGTCCCCCCAGAAGGTCTTGGAGCTTGCAGCTTTGCACTCTTTAACATTGTTACATACATCATAACGGGGTTGATCTATATCTACTCACTAACTTTATACATATTTTTTACTGCGGTGTCTGCAGATTAATGGGAGACACTCTACAGTGGAAAGAAAATGGTAAGACCATTTACTATAAAAGGCACACTTCCTCAATGATTGTTTAGTTGATTGAAGAGCAGAGACAAGTAGAAAGTTGTCTCATGTTTTTGAAGTGCCTTCTTATGTTAACAGAATCCCTGAGATAAGGACTATGAATGCAGTTTAGAAAAAGAGAGGGTCTGCTCAGAAAGACGGCTTCAAAGAGTGAATCTACTATACTACTGTGCTATTATGTCAGCTTAGAGGTACTATTCTAAAACAGGTTTCTTTATTGGCTTGTATAGATCTCTAAGTACAGTAAGCTTACAATTGGACAGTTTGTCTTTCAGAAGGCTTCAGGCTAGGTCTTGTTAAGATTCCCTCATGATAAATGACTGCAGAAAGCAAGACTACAGAGGTAATATTCTTGATCTTAGATGTGATAGTAGTGTTTTTGGAGTGACTTACGCACAGTGTTGTTTTGGGATGTGGTATGATTGTGTCAGCCTGGTCTGCATCCTGTGCGTCACTTATCAGACCCAAGCACTAATTACGTAAAAACAAGGTTAAAATGGCATTCAATATACAAATATCTCCCCTTTTTCTGCCAGCTGCAGTTTTCATACTCAAAAGATCAGATCATTGTTTGCACCCTAGGGTTGTTTAAGTGATTTCAGACTTTTTTGTCCTACTGTTCTGGTGGAGACAGGTGGTAGCAAATAGAATTACAAGGAGAAGACAGCAAGGTTAAATTGAATGCATTTTTCTGTGTTGGAAGGAATACATAGTATGTACATCTTCACTGTATGACAGTTCAATAAAATAAACAATGTTAAAAGTAGTCTAGCCTTAGGGAGATTGAAAGTGTCTCTAAGGGTAACCAACAGACTACAGGTGAAAGAAAATGTTTTTCTTTTCATCTTTCATTTCAAGAAGATGTCCAGATATCTTCGGAAAGAAGTACTCCCTGCAATATGGAAAACCCCAGGCAAATATGGAGTTAAAGGAAGGGGCTGGAACAAATTCAGACTTTTTTTGACCCTTAGAGAGCCTTTAACTGAGACCCACCTGTTGACTGCCACTGACCTATGGCAGGTACATATTCATACTGTTTATCAAGCAGCTGCCTTACATCTCTCAGCAGTGACAACTGTGATTTGCAGAGGGCTAGCTGTGCCATCAAATACTGTGAAGGCTGGGCCGTGGTCTGGCTCAGCTCCATCTCATTTTTTTGTCTGTCCAGCCTTTTTTTGTGAATTTATGTATACATACATTATAAATTCACTACAACTTGGGTTCCAGAAAAAAATCCTTAAACAGCTAAAACAGTCCATACTACAATCACTAGTGCAAGCATGAGATATATAGTTTAATTAATCTGTTGCCTAGTGATCTATTATCTCTTTAGTCCTTAACAAAATTACCATGCTTTCTTTTCACCAGCTGAGTAATTTAAAATCACCCCCCGGGCAATTCTACAGGCTACAAGCGTTGTGTCTACGCATTTGCATTAATGATTTTATGCCTGAATGTGGTATGAAGGATAAGGACAACCACTCTAAGTTAAATGAGTGCAGAAGACACCTGACAATGAATGAACAGACTGCTTCCATTTTTCTCCCAAGTTACCATTTCTTTGTAAAGCCTTCTACCCTATTCAATTTAATTTAGTCATGTACAGTGGATGCCGTTTGGCCATTGAATAGAGTAAACCTTTAATTCTCCATGGACACAGACATCAACATTGTCTATTTCTCCATGCCCTCTTGTAATCGGAGGCAAATGGCTATAATTGCTTGGCTGTACGTTTAGATACTTCCACACATAAAAAAGACTTATGGTAGGTAGAATTCCTCTGTTTGCCAGTCTAGTTTGGCTTATAGCATTTGAATTCATTTTTTCTCTGCCTCATTGTATGGGGCTATACACTTCATACAAACAGGCAACAAACACACTCAGGAAGACATAAGAACTGCCTATACTTTTACATACCTTTCAAGACTTAAAGCAATAAAGTTTGCATACAGTTGGCACAGAGGAAATCATACAACTGAGGCTTATACTCAGCTAAACTGTAATTAGTGTGAAATTGATTAATTGTACCATCTTCTGCAAATGCTGCAGGAGTTTGGTAGCAAAAAAATTCCCTTTGTGATCTGACAAATGATACACTCCCCAATATTCTGAAAACCATCAGCCATATCTTTTGTAGACATTCTTCATAATTTGTATATCCGGAAATCTTGTCTCTGCATGCAAGCATTGTAACCATGGTTGTTATACAAAGCTTTTGTGATTTGTATACACACAAACGCGCATACACAAACACTTGTTACAATTTCATCTGGGTGCTAACCATCTACTGTAATGGTTTGCCTTATAAATACAAGCTATAATATGAAAGTTTTATTTTATTGCCTCTTTTATTTGTGAAAGGTAATAAAACAGTTAATAAAAAATTCTATTCTAGTATGTTCAAAAAAAAAAAGAGAGAGAGAGAGGGTCTCCCTGCAGAGTTTGTCTTGTCTATAGTTTTCATGGTTTCTAGAATTCTTAAAGGACGACTAGATTTGTCATATGCGTTGTTCAGGAGCAGAGAGGCTATATACCCTGCAAGCCTTTCACTGTGTTTAGATCTCTTTTGCTACACAGTATGAGCTGACACCCCCTCTGAAAAGGTTAACTAGCACAACTGACATCATTTGTGTGGAGTGGGAATATTGCATGTGCTGCCCTGTCATCATTTATTACCCCTTTGCATTCTGGACTGGCATAGGGCAGATAAGTAAAACTAGTTTCACTAGTTTTGCTTTTTGAAAGAATTAATGATTCTTTTCTCCAAGCCCGTGTTTATTTTTACATTTTATTTTTTTTAGAACATGAATAGATTGTATCAACTAATAATATGCTAAAAAATGATCCTGTTATTTTCATAAGACTGTAGCTGCATGTATAAATCAATCCAATGTCTTTTATAGTCGTAGAAATGCAGCATCCACATTTGTCATGGTAAATAACGCACAAGCGCTAGAAAAACTAAAAAGGTTTCCAGAAAATGCAAACAGTAGCTAAAAGAAACCTGGTCTCCTTTTCAAGGTTATTAATTCATTGAGTCCTCTTTACCCATTCTGATACAATATTGTTTAAGTCATTAATCTGAATTAAGACAAAAGAAGAAGAATCCAATGGGTCATCAGCTAATGGCTGCACAAAATAATTCACATCAACAGTATACAAACTTAATGTGACATCATGCGTAGACTTGGTAGGGAAATGCCAGCCATCATGTAAATCAAAGTGAACAGCATTTCTATATGAACAATCACACTGCTGTGGATCCTCCTTCTTCGTATTGTTCTTGCAAGCAATTATAACCACTTCAATTGGCCACTGTCCCACAAACAGGCACACATACGCAAAGCATTGTCCTGAAAAGATAAATGAGGACACACACAAAAAAAGAGGTAATTTTAACCCTTTAGGAGTATAAAGTGCAATACTAAATACATTATCCCTAAAATGATTCTTTACTTATAGAATAACGTCAATTATTTAATAGTTAATTTTGCTTTTAAAACAAAGACTATTGAATTACAGAATTAGTGTGCAATGTCAATGAATATTGGTAAAGATCAGGAAAAAACAAATTATCATTTTAACTCTAAAATTAATGCAGTTGGGGAAAAAAGTGGAGCTGCAAAAGGTTGAGACATGCAAGAAAATGTTGGTTTTTTTTCATTGTGAGTAATGGTTTGTGAAGTGATGTTTACACTAGACAAGACACATCTATGAGGAGATCAGATACATTTGTCCAAATATATTCAAAGCCAATACAAACAACTCTCAGAGAAATGATTCCTTAATCTGGCTTCACGGAGGACACAAGGTTGTGCTTTGAGTCTTATTGAAAAATACTGACCATTCAACAGAGCAAAAGGATTCTTTAGCCGTTTTAAAAGCAACAGAAAAGACACCCATAGGCAATGGCACTTGCCATCTCCCTGCATACTTCCCAACATTAAAATTATAAACTCAAACAAATGATAACCCCGCTGTTTCTATACACATTGTTTTGATTTTTGCATTTTTTTCATATGCAGCTGAGCAGTCTAAAATTCTATAAAAAGGACTGACTCTGCAAACAATGGCTACTTTGAAGATATGCTCTTGAGATTTCATTGCAATGTCTCTGGCTCTCAGGGAAGAAATGAATGACAGGTTTTAGAAAAAAAGGCGAATGGAGGATACATTAAATTAAGTTGAGGATTGAATAAAATGAAGGGAGGATAAGAGAGGAGGCACATAAATTCTTTTAATTTGTTCTACCGTGGAATACATGTTCATTTTCCCAACTTCCTTTCCATGTCACTTGGGACAACAAGTGTTACAAACAACATTAAATGCAAACAGAATTTGTAAACATATACTGATCATCCATAACATTATGACCACTGACAGGTGAAATGAATAACGCCGAGTTGATGCCTTAGAAAAATGGGCAAGCGTAAGGATCAGAGCGACTTTGAGGGCCAAATTATGCTGGCTAGATGACTGGGTTTAGAGCATCTCCAGAACAGCAGCTCTTGTGGGGCCTGCAGTGGTCCAAGGAAGGAAAAAGCGGTGAGCCAGCCAAGGCTAATTGATGCACATGGGGTGGAGGCTGGCTTGTATGGTCAAATCCGACAGATGTGCTACTGTAGCTCAAATTGCTGAAAAAGTTAATGCTGGTTCTGATAGAAAGGTGTAAGAACAAACAGTACATCACAGTTTGTTGCATATGGGACTGCATAGCCGCAGGCCATTCAGGACGCACATGCTGACCCCTGTCAACTGCCGAAAGTGCCTACAATGGGCACATGGGCATAAGAACTGGACCACGGAGCAATGGAAGAAAATGACCTGGTCTGATGAATCACATTTTCTTTACATCACGTGGATGGTCAGGTGAGTGTGCCTCACTAACCTGGAGAACACATGGCACCAGGATGCACTATGGGAAGACGACAAGCCGGTGGAGGCAGTGTGATGCTTTGGGCAATGTTCTGCTGGGAAACCATGGGTTCTGCCATTCATGTGGATGTTACTTGGACATGTACCACCTACCTAAGCATTGTTGCAGGCCATGTACAACCTTTCATGGACACGGTATTTCCTGATGGAATTGGCCTCATTCAGCAGGATAATGCGCCCTGCCATAAGGCACAAATGGTTAAGGAATGGCTTTGGCGACACAGCAACGAATTTAAGGTGTTGACTTGGCCTCTAAATTGTCTCTCAATCCAATCAAGTGTCTGTGGGATGTGCTGGACAAACAAGTCCGATCCATGGAGGCCCTACCTCGCATCTTACAGGATCTGCTGCTTATGTCTTTATGCCAGATAGCACAGCACACCTTCAGAGGTCTAGTGGAGTCCATTCCTTGATGGGTCAGGACTGTTTTAGCAGCAAAAGGGTTACCTGCACAATATCAGGCAGGTAGTTAGAATGTTATGGCTGATAGATATATATTATACAATATGTGCCACTCCTTCAGTGTTCTAGACTAGGAAGTGTGAAGCATATTGCTCAAGTTTAATATTTTCATAAAGGTCTCCATTTAAACAAAAAACACAATGATTGTACCGAGGAAAGCAATGTCCAAAACACTCCTCCAACTTGTGGGTAAGATAAATAAGAGATCATTATGTTAAATCTAGCATTCCCAGGGACTTACAGATCTATTCTTCTGGAGAGGTAGAGTCTGTTCAGAGAGCTGGAGGTAGCGTTAATGGACAGGAATTCAAACACCACTCCCACTACTTGGCCAGTGGTCATCATAAAATTGGTGGCAAATGATTAACTTGCGCCAGTGATTAGGTAGCAAGTAGAAAGATGAAAGCCTGGTTAGCTTGAACCACTGAAAGACCGGGATTGGCCAGGGCTACTCAAAATCAGGATTTCTTAACCCTTTTCTCACTGCTTTATTTTATTTTATTTTATTGTATACCCTATGAACACAAGTAACACCACCTCTCCTTTAGCCACTCAGGTTGTAGGGGTGCAGTTTAGGTCAGCCTGCTCTGCATTCCCTGTCCCTGGTATCTAGTAAGGAGAACAGCAGTTCATTGTCTGTCTTTTCAAACATCTCCTTTCCCTGCTTTGATACAGAATCGGGTGAACGAACACAACTGAACAATGAGCCGAGTCTAGCTTGCCCTAGTGTGTGGAACCAAATTACAGGCCAAGCCAAGTCTCACTCCACAGAATGATTTTTCCTGCATGTGACCAGCAGTTTGGATGAAAGATTATATACTGCATAAGCACTTTGCACTCCCTTCTATTTTGTCTCCTCTTAAAACACGCAGCCATATATCTGGCCTGTAGCAACCCCTCTCCAATGCAGGTCAATCAATCAAACCTGGCACTCTTGTGGCCACATCCAGATTTATACTTCAGGCGCAAAAGAAATATATATATATATACATATATATATATACTGTATAATATATCTGTAACTTTCCAAGTGTTCCTTTTTAAAGAGGGACAGTTCCTCTTTTGGCCCTAAATCCCTCCATTCCACTTTACTCCCCTGAGGTCCCTCTTTTGGATATTCTCAAAATATTTGGTGGGTATGTGTGCGTCCAAGCGTTCTGCAGCCCTAAAAGTTACAATACTGAGTATAGAAAGAGCAGAAAATGTGTTTATAAATTCAATTGCCAAAATAAAATCTTACAAATGGGTTACTCTGGTACATAACTATCTATATTTCACAAAGTCGTGGCAGGGCCCCATGCCCACCTCTAATCACAATTCCAAAAGCCCTAAAAGAGGGCTCCTCTTTGGCTGTTTGAAACGTTGGGAGGTATAATACACGCAAGTAGAAGCTACAACAGTGAAACAATGACCTTTGAAATTAAATTCATTAGAAAAAATCACTTAACAAAAAGGATCTCTTTTCACCTTATGCCACTTTTCCTAAAGTACTGCATTGCAAATTGTTATGAATGATTTGTAATCAATGATACTTATTAACTCTGAAGCTTAGATCATGTCAGGAGGATTTCATTCAGTTTGTTAGAAATACCTACCTCTCAATAAACAAACAGTCTTATCTTGAGCTCCTTTTCCGGCCATAAATCTTCCAGAACAAGAGCCACTGAACTTCAGCTACGTTTTATTACACAATACATATACTGAGTGTTTGGAAAGCTTTATTGGCTTCACCCAACAAACAGTCCATAACTGGTTTACATATACAGCTAGAGTAAATGTTTCAACTTTTGTTATGAGTGCAACCTGCTATTTTTTTTTTTACCAGATTCCAACACAGTCGGCATCCAGAATAGGATTTGCATTCATAGTTAACATGTTATGTAGCTACTCTAGCCCCATACTGAAGCTCGGATATTCACAGTGGAACTGCACTCTTATCTAGAGTTAGAAAAATATAAGATGAAGTATTTCATTTGAACTGCAACTCACCCATTAGTGAATACCCCATTTGGAAAAGGTGTTTTTGTACAGAACAAGACAATTCGTTGCCTTTCGTGGAAAGAAATTGCCAATTTTGAGTCTCAGGAATTGCAGCTAAGATTGTTTAGAAAGAAAGAAAGATTTATTATCCACGCATAATAATTTTTAGGAAATAATTTTAAGTATGGATTATTCACCTCCGAAGACAATTATATGAGTTAAACCTTAATTATGAATTTGATTTTAGGAAAAGTGAATGCGCTGCTGTCTGTCAACATTTAGATATGTATATGAATCTCAAAGTCAAAGTTGAAAGTGATTGGACATCTCTGCATCTAAAGAATATTTAAGTGTCAGGAGTAAATGTATGATTTTTTTTTTCTTTAAAAAAATAAATTTATAATGCTTAAGGTAATAAGAATGATGCTTATAAAACTAAAATTATATGTCTGTGTAAATAATAACAAAGGCATTAGCACACGTAACAAATTACACGCGATTTCTTAAATGAGTCCACGTCGTTGTAATACTTACCTCAAGGGACAGGTAAAGCATTGTTTCCTCTCTAATTAACTTGAACCCAAGCATTTATGCAATAAGTCAAACTAGACACTTATTTCTTCTAATTAATTGCCAAGAGGGGGCTTAATGAGTGTATTACTTTTTTGGACCATAGGTGGCTAACAACATGTTGTCACTTTAATTAGAATTTATAGCACATTTATGTATAGAATCCACCCCATCTCAAGTATCATAAAGTGATATAATTCTTGATTTATTACATGAATAATAAAGATAATTTCAGGTTATTTTTTTGTTTGCAAAATTCACATGTAATTATATTAAAGCTATGATTGCCATATCTTACTGCGGCTCCATAGCCACCACCTTAGCAATCATTTCTCCCTGTGAGAAACCTGGCGGTTCATTCATCATTTCCTACTTCTAAAACATCTATTGTTTGCTACCGCATCAGGAGTGATGACACAGCAGGCCTGACAAGGCATTACTTTCTAGAAACACATGTACCCTGTCAATGCTTGAGAAGTTGTATTCTCCCTTTCCAGCCCTTGCACATGGGACTTACATGTCTCATTTGTCTATCTTGTCATGACTATGATACAGACCGGTATTACTGCAGTTGAAAGTACACATGTGTGAATTACTGTGATCTGCAATCATCCTGCATGTTGAAAACAAGACTGGATTTCCCCACTAAGTAGGCTAGGCATGTGTCTAGAACACCAGGTTCTTCAGGGTATCTTGTGAGACACAAGGCATGGGATTAATGATATCCATACCCACCGAAAACAAATGTCCATCCATTAAACAAATGTTGGGCCCATACATTCCAAGCGTCCATAGTACACATCCTTCCTCTAACGTCCCTCACTCTTCTAGGAGCTCAGAATATCTGTTTGGCATCAACCACAAACGATATTTATAAATAATACAGAATGATTTACTCTTAACAAAAATAGCTGTCATGAAGTCATGTCAGAAGTCACAGTAAGCAATTTTCTATCAGATTCTATTTTCATAAATAGTATGTCTAAAACTCAAAACAATCCTCTCAATAATTTAGTCATTCTGTTCTTTCTGACTTGTCATTACTACAGTGGCAATGAGCTAATGGATGGTGGAATGATGACCATATATCAAACCGATTAAAGCAGCAAATCTAGGTATGCACACTTCTGCTCTATTTTTACCATGCTTCTGCCGTGATAAATACAACAATGCCATAAAATGCCAAGAAGATTCATCAAACTTGTTTTTCAGGGACCCAGATCTCTCAGTCCACAACAAATAGAAGATGTGCATCCTTTCTCCCTTGCTGATATCCTATTAACTATAAATCATTGGTGAAGTGTAGAACAGCATTGCATTAAAATGATGAATCACGAGAGTACCTATTGTCCGTGCACTCTAGACATGCAAGCTTGGCCCAGTTTTGTGTATCTGATGAGATCCGTGTGTTTCAAACTTTATGCAAGAATCCATCACAAATAATGTACAACAAACATAATGTGGAGGTCGCTTTTCAGACGTCCGCATATTTTCTGAGTACTAGAACTTTACAAATCCGTAACATGCTTTTGAAGTGTCAGTGTATAAATTATCTTATCAAACGCAGTGATATATTAACTGTGGAAGCTTAAAGTAAAAATCTATGGGCGACACAACAAAATGTCCCAAGGCCATGTGATTAACAACAGTTTCAGTGATAGCACAAATAATTCTCATGATACTCAGCGTTCTGCTTTTCCTATTGATTCCAAAATGTATGTCTGCTTTATAATTGGAAAATTAAAAAAATACTTATATGGATAATTTGCTATTTGGGTGTTTAATAAAAAAATAATTATAAATGTACAAGTATTTATCCGACTTTTAAGACATGGCCTAATTTCCTTCAGTTTCATATTACATTTCTAAATTCCCATGTATCAATATGTCTCAGCTATTTTATATCGTGTGGCAGAGTCTGTTGTCACATTCTATTTGTTACAAATGACAAGTACCTTACAATGTTTTATTGACAATTATAATTTGAATAGAACTTTTAATATTCCTTTGATGATACAGCTCTATTCCCTCTTACTTCTGACATCACAGGTAAATGAAATGAATCCTGACTATTAGGATAAGTGCTTGGTACCTAATGCACTTATATGTTCCCATTACATCTCCTCAGGGATTGGTATGTATCAAATACCGTGGGCACCTAATATGTTATGTGAAGGAAAGGAAATCTACAAGAAGGAATCAAGCAAGTTTGTTTTGTTTTTAAATGCAGGAACTTGAATGTTTCCGGTATGTCAACTTATTCACAGTTCTCTAGGCATAAGGGACACCATTGCCTCCTGCCTGGTGTAACTACCCCTTGCTCTTATGTATCCAGTTAATAGCCCCATTCTTGCCCACTTGTGATAGGTCAAGTCTCATACGGAGTATAATGAAAAGGTTCCTGCATATGTTCATATGCTGTTTAAATTGTTGATACCTTTTCACTCGTATTTCTAAATGATTGTCTCCATTGGTCTGGATCTGTAGTCAAATAGTCACAAAAAGAAACAGACAACATTTACAGCAACTAAAATATGTATGAAATTATTTCTTCGATTTTTATACATGTTGTGGGAAATATTACAGGTACCATAAAACATCTTTTTTTCCCATATGCTTATTTTATTTGGCTTTATAGTAGTAATTATTTCTATGAATTCAGTCTATTTACGAAAAGTCCTTATTTTGTGCATGTGCCTTTGTGGTACTATTTTGGGATATAAACAGGTTTCAACTTTTGAAACGGAGACACGCTGTGTCAGGATACAGCAAACAGAGGAAAACTGCTTCAAAGTGACATAGCTTTTATGATTATTTTGTTGCTATTAAACATTAATATACCCACAAATTAGACAGATAAAATTAGATGCCATATGTCAATTTAATTACTTAAAGCTATGTTCACACAATGCATGAATTGAGTTCTGTTGGAGAAACACAATTCCTCTGATTATTATTATACCAAACTGGGTCTGCTGTGTAAATACAGGTTATTTTGTGTGACTAATATTGTACTAATGATCTTCCCCTATACTGTTTTGAGCAGTCTTTGTCACTCTGGACACCTATGCTATTGTACATATGCACATACAAGTAAACATCATTGAAAGATTTCCCTGACCATCTATAATGGGCGGGTGGGCTATGGGACTATGAGAGATAATATTTAAAAAAAAAAAAAAAAAAAAAAAAAAGCAATAGATGCAGGAGTTAGATAATTGATTGACATGTCATGCTACTTGATGTAATGTGCCTATCAGGGGCCAGCCTAGGATCACTGATGCTTGGGTGCAATAATTGTTTTCCCAATGAGGTGAGTGTGGCTATAGAGATAACCCCTCCACTTTATAGACATAACACTTCTAGGCACACCTATTTCTATGGCAACCACTACACCTCTTTGGGGCCCCTAAGTTCACCAAGTTGCATGTCACCTTTAGTGCTAGCTTTGCCCCCAACCACCTTAACAAGGGAATTAATGGTATTAGAATTGCAGATAATTAAAAAATAAAAGATTTCCCCAAACCCAGTTATTTATTCACATTTTGTGCTGGTCGGGGCCTGAGCAGGTGTTTTGCATGAGCTTAATGGAAAGGACGGTAAAGTAATCCTTGGCACTCTAGAGGTTGTGTACTGTAATCTCCATTATGCATGTGCAGGTGTTACAGCATAGCATTCATCAGCATACAGTTATAGATATGATACATTGCAGCCTCATAGTGAGCATAAGCACACATAAGACTGAAATATTTATTACAGCATAAATCCCATTACTATTTATTGTGCCAGACACTCATGGTTGTATTGTATAACGCCAATCATTATATATTGAGCCAGACAATGACAGTGGCACAGGATAAATCACATCATTAAATAGTAAGCCAGACACTGAATGTGGTACAGTAAAACTTCAATCATTATATAATGAGCCTAACAGTGGTACAGTATAACTCCCATCATTATACAGTTAGCAAGACACAGACGACCATACAAGATGACTCCTAACATTATACAGTGATCCAGACACAGATTGTGGTACAGCAC
Organism: Spea bombifrons; assembly: GCF_027358695.1. Taxonomy (NCBI): domain Eukaryota; kingdom Metazoa; phylum Chordata; class Amphibia; order Anura; family Pelobatidae; genus Spea; species Spea bombifrons. The sequence continues at coordinate 39,768,466 of NC_071090.1, forward strand.
AACTACTATCATTATATATTGATCCAGATGCTGAGGTTGCTATAGTATAACTCATATCAATATATAGTGATTCAGACACAGATGGTAGTAGAGCATGACTCCTATAATTATATAGTGAGCCAGGCACAGGCAGTGGTGCAGCATGACGTCCTATCATCATATAGCAAAGTATAAATGATGGTACACCATAACCTCCATCACTATATACTGAGCCAGATATGACAGCGGTAAAGCATAACTCCCATCTAGATTGTAAGCTCGTTTGAGCAGGGCCTTCCTCACCTGTTTCTGTAAGTCAATTTGTTATGTTACATACTACTGTCCTGTCTACCTATTCTACAGCGCTATGGGATTTGATGGCGCTATATAAAACAAATAATAATAATCATAGTTTTCATTTATTTTTTGTTGCAGCTTGGCGCCGCTCTGGTGCCTACATAGAAATATACAATAAGCCAAAAGTCTGTCTAATTTTGAATAGATTCAAAGACAACTATTAATACAAATTCTTATGTATTTTAGTCATGATATGATTTAAATTCATACTATATATATATATATATATATATATATATATATAATTTAATAAAGAAAGCAAGAAAAAATGGTGCAATTTACACTGTTGCTATTACATGAATTAATATTGGGCAGTGGCTTGTCAATGTGCCATCTATTTATTTCCTTATTTCCCTCTTTCTTTGTTTTTTTTTTCTTTTTCTTCAAGATTGTTCATGTAAGTACAGCACTTACTAGCGGTTAGGTGAGTGGACTCCTGTATGATTTAAACCCACACCACAGGTGAGACACTCTAAAGGAGGCATGAGGCCAAAAACCCTTTGGGCCAAGTATGGTGACAGTCTGCCTGCTTCTTTCTTTACATCTACATGATCTAATTAAAGCTTTCCCCTAATTTGCATTTTTAACTCTTGTTTCCTTATACTATAATTGTTGTTTGTTTACGTACAATTAAGCAATTTGGTCAACCCAGAGGTCTCCTTAAATGCAGATCTGCAGTTGTTTAACATCAAATCGAGAGTGGAATGTTTAAAACAAAAAACTTAATGGGTGAGTAAGTGCCAAAAGGGTTATTTAACCTACACTAGCAGGTACCAGTTTTCTTTCAGAAAATCAAGTGACCTCCCAAAGGTCCTATTGTTATGGCACAGTAGTAATTGACTTTTTTTTGCTTGTGTTTAAGAAATAACAATCTCAGAATTTCAGGCAAATGTGTATAATTACTCAGGACATAAGCTGGAATCTTCACAATGTAAAATACATTCTGTCACTTTTTTTTGGCTAAAACCATATTTCTTCGTGCTAATCATAGACTTTACAGAATCAGAATAAATAGATTGGTATAATTTAAATGCCAGCGCTTTATTTTTTCATTGCAGCTGTGACCACTTTTCTCAAATCATATGCAAACTGTTTTCAGAATTTGAAGTGCCAGTCTTTTTATTGACTTTTCTCTAATGGATTATATATTATGCAAACAAGAATATTACAAAATGAATATAAAAAAATTCCTAATTTCATCATGCTTTGCAACATATTTTTATATTGCACTTATCCTTTAAGTACAATGCCTAAGCTAATATAGCAGTTTGGCCTTTTCTACATTACATTTTATTGATAAAGTGCCATCAGATTCTGTACCACTATTACAAAGGGGGGCAGTGAAAATTAACAATATCATTAAAAATAAAAAATACAAAACTGACAATAACTAACACGTTACGACATGCTGGTACGGTTGGAGAAGCAGAAAGCATTTTATCTCAATGATCAAGTGGCACTACACGGAATATTGCTGCCACCTATTACAGTTTATATCTTACAAGTTACGTTAGACCTGCAGCAATGTAAAAGAAAGCTTGCCCATAGCTAAAGTAGGTGCCTTAAAAGACCAAATGCAAAACATTTTTTCACTCTTTGCAAGTCTATTCCACATAGGGTTGTATCAAGCTGTTTGTTATAAAATGGCCGATATGTATATTTAACTAGTTAAAAATATAACAACCAGGCAAAAAAGTGCATCAGCTAGGGAATTTCCACATATTCTGTCACATTATTGGCCTGGGCTATTCAATAGACGACTGAAGACAGGAGTTCCAGTTTCTTCTTGCTGGAGACTTTATCTGCGGATTGATTGCTCAGGAATTACTGTCCCTTTAATACAATGTATAATTGTAATAATATTACTATTCTTGTAACAGTATCTATAACTAAATCATATTGTGACTTAAATCATAAATATTATATGCAGTGCGATAAAAGGCAAGTTACATTTATGCGTTTGTACCTTCTGCTATGGATGGCCAAAGTGCTCAATGTTTGTGCATCAACATATTAATGAAACCCTGGGTATTAATGTAGTATAAAAATGGCTGGATTCTAAATTACCTATATTCAAGCAAAGGTTTCAACATATTTGTATATATGTCATCTCTGGTCTGCCATTATATGGTAGAGGCAGCGATATTCCCAGGTATTTTAACAGGGGCAAATTATATCATTAAACAGGTCTGGAGAACAGAACCGGAATCAACAAACTATACCAAGGATGGTAAACTATATGGAAATCAAAATAGGATAAGGCAAGGGTTTACAATATTCCAATTTGTGATTTCTGAACAGCTGCAAAACTAAGCTCCAAAAATTTTAACTCCGACAAAAGGGAGCTCGTGAAAGTATCCAATTACTGTTTTATTCTTATTCCGATACTGTATCCTTTCTTTGCTCTATGTATTTTCGATGCGTTCCATTTCAGGTCATTAAATGTTGCCCAGGGTTGGACAATCCAAATTGTAATCCTAACCCTACTGTTTGAGTGCACCATATGCTCAATATAACACACTTTCCTGGTCGGAAAGCCATGTACAAGTTAATGTTTAATTCTACCAAAACCTAGAATAAAATACATTCTATATCTAATCTTTTCTGGAATGGATTGCATATTCCTTATTATTTAAATTCAAGAAAATGGGCAGACTATATGGACTATGTTTTTCCCAGAAAACAGGGAATTGAAGCCAAGATGTGTAAACTCTTTTAGTCTGCTGCCCTCTTGTGGTTTTCTTTACAATTGATTTTGTGGTTTTCCAATTTGTTCCCTAGTGAAAAATACTGCTAGGAAGAATGTTTTATTATTTTGCTTAGAGTGGTTCCTTTTTCATATATGAAGATACCATCACTGTTTTATATAGTTAAATATTAGTAAGTCGGTTTACTTGTAAAAGCACCAAGTTCCCTTTTTAAATGAATTATTCTTGGCTGCATATCTGCAGTTGATCTCAGGGTTTCCAGTGAATGGGACTTGAGCTGGTATTGCCAGTGATACTACTATATCTTGTTTGGGTAAATAGCAACCAAGAAGTTAATTGGATTCGTTTTTATACGGCTAAAGTACTCCTTAATTAAATTAACACTGTTGCAGCGGATTTCTGTGATTAAGAAAGCATTGCAAATTAAAGTTTTATTATTTAGTTTAAATAAATAAATGTAGTTATATTAAAGTCTGAGCAAGCAAAAGTTGCTCCTTTAAAGTTAATTCATACACCTTGCCTCTTGGCAAGGATTATCTTTCAGTAAATGTTGTTGGAATATATAAAAGTTACATACAAACATGTTTCTTTCAAGTTTTGTGGCATTCTTATATTATTCTGTTTGCTCAATGGGCTAGAGATTGTACCATAAAGTTTATGTGTTGCGGTACATCCTGTGTGTTAAAACCCCACACCACCTCTCACCCTTTCTCTGTTCCTTATGTTTGTCCTCACCCCATTCCCTCAAAATTGTAAGTTTACGTGTAGGGCTCTCTCCACCTAGTGTACCGGTTTGTCTTAGTCTGTCAATTCTAGCCTTTTTATACCCCTTGAATATATGTATTGTAAGAAGCGCTGCACAAACTGTTGGCACTATATAAATACAACATAATAATAACAATGGTATTGTGTATTGCATCTATTTATATTATTTACTAGCGAGTGACAGGAGGAAATAATTGCTAAAAATGTAAAGGAGGGACTTGCTCTTTATTCCACTGTTTCCGTTTCTCCTGAAAATAATTTAATCTCTTATTGGTTATACCTATTAAGTTGTCCGTTGCTGGGATGAGCTCTGCCCATTCTACAGCATGGAGTTAGAATGGCGATGATGAGGTTACCCTGGCAATTTATGGCCAGCGGCCAACTGATTCTGTAAGTGTGGACGGTATGCCTTGCTGCACATATTTTTATAGCGTGCGGGCACATCCAGCCATCGACCACTCACTGCAGCACCTGATCTGGGGTGCCAATGGCCAGCGGCTCATCTGGAATTTGCCGGGTGTGTCATATGGCCAGTCCAGGCCTGCAACAATCTGCAATTGTAGGCCACTTCAGAAACAGCCTCTTATCTACTTAGAGTCCTTTCGGATCTTCTCTTTCTATGATCGCTGCCAATTATTTATCAATAGCCAGTTACATTCTTATGAGACTGCTACATTGTAGTTTTATTATTGCGCATTATGTGCTAGTTTTGGTCACCTCTGAATAACACGTGTAACAGGTTTGTAGCAACTCAATCCAGAGAAAGGCAGTGACTCTTTTTATTGATCTCAGATTTTCGCCGACAAAGGCTGCAAGTGGAAATTCATAAAAAATTCCTCACCTAAACAATGTTATCTGACTTTTTTTGTAGTCTGACCAAGGTTGATAGCTTTGCGTAATTGCCTATAATTCATTTTATTGCCTGCAAATTATTAACTGCACATAGCTAACGGCAATCAGTGGTATTAGAGGGCATCTGTTATAGAAAGCTGTTGTGATATGCTCTTGGAAATAATGCACAAGGCATGTTGAAGTTATTTAGCATAATTAATCGTTAAACCGTGCCTTTAAAGGCTGTAATCACGTCGGTAATCTAGGATTTTTCTACTGCAATCATTAAAAGGAACAGCTATGCCCACTTTTTTTCAGGGATGTCAGATAATGGAAGAGGGAGAGAGCCAGCAAATCTGAAGAGAAGCAATTGCCTTTAACCATTTCAACATCAACCATACTTGTTGAGAAGGAGCCAACTACTTATCACATACGTGGTGGCACTTCAAAGTCCCGTTTCTTTTATGTTTCTGTAGTGGGACGTTAAACATACATGTTGTGTATTGGCTATGATAATTAAAGGGAGTGGGGTTTTTAAGAAAAATATTTATTCTTTCTTACCTTTACTATATGGTTTGGTATATAATTGGGGAAAATATGTTTAGGTAATTTGGAAACTGGATATAAAATTGTCAATAGCAAAACTACAAAAAATGAACCCCATGGGGAAAATGTTACCCTGACATTCAAAGGGTTAAAGGAACCGAGTCTGAGTGCCGGATATAACGTCATTTCCCACAACAGAAAGTGTAACAGATGGAAAATGAATTTCAGGAAAATTTCCAAACTGGGCCCAAAATAGCTGAGTTGGAAAAATCACTAATTCAACTTTTATTCCAACTCTACTATATTGGGAGAATTTATCTCAGTGCAATTACCTGCACAATCATGAAACTCTGCGCATATGTAAACTCCTTATGTTAGCCTTTTTTCTTGTCTCCATATCACTTTTCCTCCCTCCCCCACATTCCCAGCAGACAGCACTCTATATCTGTGCTCTTAGATCCGGATATCCTGTCACCCTAATCCTGCTTTGTCACTTTATCATGTACCCTGTCCCAAAATCCTCGATGATGTTCCCTCACTCCCTACAGATCATCTCCCCATCTACAGCAGATACTGCGGTTGAAAAATAAACCAAGGACGCTGCTGAGGGGGGACGCCCCCCGATTCCCACTTACAAAGTAGTGAAAGCAACCCTCAAACCCGATCTCTAAATCCCCCGCATTCCTGCTCAAACAGAGCCCACTCATCCCACACCTTACCATACCGCCCCCCTGTGGCTCTAGACACTGAGCTACCCATCCACTGTGCCACTCGTCCAACCCAAGGCACGCGATCCCTTCTTGATCTGCATAAGGTGTTTTGAAGCAAGAGAGAGCATCAGCTGTTACTGCTCTTCAGGATACTCCACCCCAGGGACCCATTACACAATTTATAAGTCTCATACTTATATTTTAGTTATTTATTGTGCTTCCCTGGGGCTTCAATTTTACATGTAAAGGCAAACAAAATTAGCCAAACTAGGCTGTATATACCGCCCATCCACTACTTTACCGGCCTTTCTGTCACACATACCGCACTCATAAATGCTTCCTGTCCATTCAGCTCTGCCAACTCCCATGGCCTTCTTACTGGTAACATCATTATTAAATTAATTAATTGACGGGTAATGAAACACCATGATTTAATTAATTTTAAATTTTGGTAAACTCCTTATGTTATGTATACCGTATTTGCTCGATTATAAGACAAGGTTTTTTTCAGAGCAAAGGCTCTGAAAAATACCCCTCGTCTTCTATTCGGGGTCGTCTTCTAATCAGACCTCAAATAGAGGTCTGATTAGGAGACTAAGATCCAGATCCCCCGCGCCGCTGCAGGGGACCTGGATCCTCCTGTCTCACCCCCCCCCCATCATACACACACTTACCGGTGCTTCCTGCTGTATTGCCGGGGCAGCGGGTTGACGTCTACGCGATCCGCGTAGACAACGTCCGCTGCAGCCGGAAGGAGGTGTGGCTAGCAGCGGGGGTTGTCTGCGTCCGTCGCTTAGACCTTCCCCGACTGTCAGAGACTCCACCCCCATTCCGGCTGCAGTGGAAGGCGACGTCAACCCGCTGCCCCAGCTGGAAGCACCGGTAAGAGAGGGCTGAGAGGGGGGGGAGAGAGTGTGTGTGTGTGTGTGTGTTAAATTGGGGCATAGGGCATTTCTGGAGTGGCGTTAAGGGGGCATTTAATAGAGCACTCTGCCTCCTGAAATGCCTTATACCTCCCTATATGCCACTCTGCCCCATAATATGCCTTTTAACCCCCTAAATGCCAGAGTGGCATATAGGGGTATAAGGCATTTCTGGAGGCAGAGTGCTCTATACAATGCCTTTTAACTCCCTTAATGCCACTCTGCCTCCTGAAATGCCTTATACCTTCCTATATGCCACTCTGCCCCATAATATGCATTTTAACCCCCTAAATGCTAGAATGGGATATAGGGGTATAAGGCATTTCTGGAGGCAGAGTGGCACATAGGGGGTCAAAAGGCATACCATGGGGCACAGTGGCATATAGAGGGTTAAAAGGCATATCATGGGCCACAGTGCCATATTGGAGTGGCAAGCCTGGGGGCAGATGTGCGTAACTGGGGGACAGGTTGGAAAATACAAGAAATAAAAACAAAAAAAATATTTTTCTCAATCATAGCTTTTATTAAAAAAAATAGTTTACATGAATTAACATTTACTGGTAAAACTTTTTTCCTTTGGGGTCGTCTTATATTCAGGCTTTTTCTTTTTTTCCTAAGTTAATATTCAGATTTTGGGGGGTCGTCTTATAATCAGGGTCGTCTTATAATCGAGCAAATACGGTATATATAATCAGACATGATTGGCATTATCTTATTTCAAATTAAAAATAATCATCTACTTTTGTGAGTGCAATCAGTAGTATCTCTAGTCTGCTTTTTCTAATCATACTACACTATTGTGGAATTTTTGTTTTCTCTCCCTATGTACATGTGCCCCTTCTTCTGATTATATTTGTTCTTGGAGTATTTGGAGGAATACTTAGGCTGGGTGCTGCAGTGCAACATTGGGGAGTATTATATATATTTTTCATCTTTTGTTCACATTTACAATTGAGCACATATATCACGTGTCAAGAAATATTCTTTATTGAATAATAATACTACTAAGAATAACCTTAACCCATTAGGCAAAAGAGAAATATAAGTAACCTGTCAGTGAGATGTTGCATTATAAATTAGGACAATAACACAGATCTTTATTAACTAAGATTGATAACTATTTTTTAAATCATAGCAAGTGGTAAAGTAGAAAGAAAAGCTGGAAATCGTGAATCTTTTTTGTTTTTGTTTAGATGTCTTAAACTACATTATTTTAAAGATATGATGAGGGCTCATTTATTAAAATGTATAATTTAATTTTTTTAGGAATGCCGTTATAATATATAGACATTCTTGTTGACTTACTCTAAAATTTTATTCCTACAAGATTAAAGGAGACATTCTAATATCAGCAATTAATGTTAAAAAGAAATGTTAGCAACTCAATGCTCAGATCAACAAAGCGTTAACATGCTTGTGATTACAAAAAGGAGGTCTACAAACCTTTCCATAAAGATGGATTGCAAATGTCCTGTGTACTTTTAAGTCATTTAAATAGTTTGTCTTTGTGTTAGTGGTATATGTGTCTCCCTGGCGGGGACATTTTCAACAGCTATCTTCTTTTTTCTTTTCTTCTTTTCTCCCCAGCTGAGAAGCTTTACTCCCTAACAAAAAGAAAAAAGGGAAATCTAATGAGAACTCTTTGTGGGGCAAGACTATGGAAATGGCCACCCCTCGATTGCCAGAGTTAGCCTTCAGCTGTGTTCTTCATCAACACACGGTGGCTATTGAAAAAGGGCATCGGCTTTGGCACATTCCTTAGGCCACACCTGCTGTTGCTGCCAGCCATGTCCCCAGTGACATTTTATATTCGAACTATATTGACCCTTTCAAACCAAGTGATGAACAAAATCAATGATATGCCATATGATGATGCATTATGAACTGATTCAAAGGATAAAACAAGGTTGCCTGTAATCATTTTTATATCGTAGAGCGTAAACCAAATTATATATTTAACCCTTTAAGCACCAGGGCCATTTTATGTTAAACGATCAGAGCAATTTCAGTGTTTTCTAGTGCTATGTCTTATTTCCCTCTTTCTTATTTAGTGCACCCACACAAGTTATATTTTGTTTCAAGACAAGTAAGGTTTTTTTTTAAAACCATATTAATTTATTCAGTATGTACTTGAAATTGGGAGAAATGTTTTCTTTCTCCTAAAATACTTTTATCAATAAATCAATATGTAAGACATTGTTTTTTTATGAAAAAATTATTTAAAAAGAAAAACATTTATTCACAGTTTTACAGGTATATATAAAGTATACACAACTAGCATAGATGGGAAAATACCAAAAATATATTTAACTTGCCCTGATTTGGGAACTCTATATTCCTATATGATTTGATTAATTTAAGGTTTTCTATGTGTTTTTATTTTTTAACCCCTACCTAACCTTAATCCTATCTAATCCCCCCACTAATACTTTTCCACAGCACTTCTCTACTTTTCCAATATGGTTTAACCACCTCAGGACCAATGATATACCAGGTACATCATGAATAGCTGTCCCTGCAGGACTAGTGACGTAACTGATACATCACCGGTTAAAAACGGTCACAGATTTCTTTCACTTTGTGATATTTTTTATATATGTATTGAATACATTTTGTATATATTTATTTTTTCTTTTAGTAGATTTGTTTCATTTCAGTGTGATATCACTAGAAGCGTAATTACCCTATTTATTGGATCTGGATAATCCTCTGTATATTTTTCTTTAATCATTTGAGGTTTGTATTCAATATACGTTTTGGTGGTATTGTGTGCACTTTATTGTCTCAAATGTTTAATATTAAAGTTAGTTTGATGATCCTAAACACTTAAGTGTGACAAATATGAAAACATAGAAGAAATAGGGAAGAGGCCAAAAACCTTTTCACAGCACTGGACATGCGAGACAAAGAACTTAGACCTTACAAAACCCTTGTTTGATGCACACTAGCTGTATGAGTACAAAATCTTATATTGACTGATAATTGTAGCTTAATGACTTAACAATGATCCATCTAATATTTGGAAAGGTAGTTCAAGGTTATTAATCAGTGAACGTCCCATTAAGAGGATTTCTTTCATCTTGAAACTGCCCAATACAAACTATTGGCCCTCTAGACTGTAAGCTCGTTTGAGCAGGGCCCTCCTCAACTGTTGTCTCTGTAAGTCAATTTGTTACGTTACATACTACTTGTTATGTCCTGTCTACCCATTGTACATCGCTACAGAATTTGATGGCGCTAAATAAAACAATAAATAATAGTAATAATAATAGTAAGCAATAAAATATTGACAATTTTAAATTAGCAGGAAGGGATGTCATCTGTTTTATTATACGGAATGCTCACTAGAACATATTTTCTGTAGATTTCAAGTTTGGAATTATCAAATGGTCTAACTCTAAACGCATTATACAGTACCATCTGGGAGTAATATCTGCACATACAAATAACATGCATAATTACTGATTGAATCAAAATTCAAAAATGGTGACAGACATGTGGTGGAAATATTTTTGAACATAGGCAACATTTTAAACACATCTTGTTTAATGTCTGAAGGTTGGTATTGTATTTTTGCAGTTTCTAGAAAAGATCTATACATGCATAAGAGTAAGACATACTGTGGCATTATTATACATTGTAATTATTTGAGTGTGGCCTGGAGACTATGGAATTCATTTCTGAGTGCTGGATCTCTGGGGGATCCAAGGTGTTTTCCAATAGTTCTTATCTGCTCTGGACATACACATGCACTAACGAAAGCCTGATCAATTATACAGAGAAGACAGCCTGACAGACAAGTGACAACCATGTATATAATATATATGCCAACAATCAGCGGGAGGAACACATTACACTTTTGTTCTCAAAAATATGGTTTAGCCAAATATAATAAAACACCAAATCAAAGATGGATCCAGTTGCTGCCTAGAGTAATACTTTTTCAGGAGAATTACACAAGGCAATTTAAAACATTTTTGCCATCTAAGTCAACCTTTTCTTTTTTTTCTTTTTTTTTGTAGCAAATAAGCTGTAGTTGATTTTGCCACTGTGATTGTATATATAATGCCCTTAAGAGTTTAAAACCACCAAACGTACAGCTTTATAAAAAACAAAAAGCAGAATCATGTATAGTTGCCTAATTTTGCCACACTGATATATTAGCACCTAGTTTTGTATCATTACGGATATTTTGGTGGTTTTTGTATTGCAACGCTATGAAATGGTTAAGTTTTGTGGTAATAGTAGATACAGAACTGGTAATAACATATTGGTGGTGTAAATTACTTTTATGATACATTTCTGAATAGAAAGCACAAATAGTGACACATTATTATGTTATAAATTGGTAGCTTGCTGAATCAATGAGCACCCTATTTACAGCTCAAAGGCTTGATAATTGAGGATTAAATGTGCAAAGAAAAGCAAAAGGCTTGGGTCTTTAGCACTTATTATCTTTGAATGTATCAATAGAGCAAACTGATTTGGCGATAGAACGACAGAGCTTCAGAGTGCTGTGCTATTGACACATTCCTTTTATTTGACTAATACATATGGACACCGTAAGAAGGGTATTGTCAGCTTCACACAGAGCACTCTAAGAAAAGGGCACAGTAACAAAGATACATTTCTCCATCTTTGGCACCTTTTTGCATATGCTAATTTACACCTATATTCTAAACACAATTATATATATATATATATATATATATATATATATATATATATGAGGCATAAGTACACAGTACATATACATCAAGAAGTTAGTTTTTGTTAAAGTGGCTTCAGAACATTGTGTTTAAGCCAACTGAAAACTATTAAGTATTAAGTGATTACAATACATAAAACCACCACCTGGGAAAATAATAAGAAAGCAGATATTTGAGGATTTCTGTCCTTGACAGTCGTTCTAAAGAAGAATGCATAATAATCTACTCTGTAAACACTTTAATATGCATTATTCAGAAACAAAAAAAAACCCACACTTAGATAATGTACAAGCCTCGGCCTTGCAGGTGCATCTGCCGCCCTCTGCCGTGGTCTGACAATTTTTGCCCCGTGGCAGGAAAATGCTCCCACTGAAATCAACAAGAGTGGTTCCCACACATGACCACGAGAGTCTGAACAGAAACCCACACATAGTGTTCCCCAAACCAGTGCTGACTGGAGGTGGGTACATCATATGCATAGAAAATAGCTGGGGTAAGGGGGAAGCTACAAATGTGTGATCTGGGGTTCTGCGATAATTTATGGATACCACGCAGATATCATATGCATTAAGGTGCATTAAATATCTCTTTAAGTGGAAGTGGTATTTTAGTATGGCTGACAACTGATTTTAAGCACATCGCAATATAAATATCAGTAGAATTACTTTATTTTGCCACCAAAAATAATTCACTTTTAAGTTTTATAAGAATACATTTAAACACGGTTTTTCCTATCCCCAATCATTGAACATATTGTAGAATTTTTTAAATATTAAGAAAGCACAAAAGTTAGTTTTCAAGTCAAAGTATTCCTGAAAAATGAACAGCAAATGAAAAAGGGTAGCAGAAAAAGTAATGACAGAAACATGGGAGCAAAATCTGGAAGAAAGAAAGACGGCAAACAATAAAAGTGAAATAAAGTATCTTTTTTCATAGATTTTAACATATACAAATTGTTTTATTCTGTGTTATTTAATGTAGAGGTTATAAAACATATAATAGGGGTTCAAAAAAATCCAAATATAATATCAACTGCACAAAAAAGTAGTAGTATTCTGCATAAGCAGTTTTCTGTATTATATATTTTTTTATGAACAAAGAAAAACATAAAACAGATATGAAACATTTTGAGATAATTGTGATTCTTGGAAATGGAAAATAATCACTATTTTTTTAAATACATAGGATGGAATCTCAATCTACCTTAGCCTATTAAAAGCTAATGACTAATTTCTAATGCTTATTGTTCTTCTCTCTACTATTTTGCCGGGCAGTAACTAAAAATAGTATTAAAATATATAGAACAGATGCAGCATGTTACTTATAATAATACATGAAAAGTAAGGGTGCAATAAATTGATTAACTTGGAAAAATGAACGTATTGTAATTTAGGCTATTGAAACAGATAAACTTAGCAAGATCGATTTAGTATGGAAACAAGCAAGTTGCATGCTTTGTGCTGACTTAGCACCCAGGGTCAGAGAAGGGGCACATAGTGCTTTAGGCAGGAACAATATCAAATATAAATCACTGTGATTAATGCCTCCAACTGTGACTAAATAAAGATCACTGTGATTAGTAGGCACTAAAACAATCAATAAAACAAGTTATAGTGACAATTCTAAATTTTAGGGACCCTTCTGAAAAGATTTAGGAACTACAATATCTGCTGGCGCTCTATAAATAAGATGTATTGTAATTTAGGAGCATGGTTGTAAAACAAATGATGGATTTGATAGAGATACAGTCGAATGGTAGTTTAAAAATGCTTTATATTATGTAATATGTGTATTATGATATGTCAGTGCTTCTTAGTTGTTAGATTCACATATGACACAATCTAAATTAAAATAAATAAAAGATAATAAAATACTACTAATCGGTATTTATACCCACTCCTTCACATAGATCAAGTCTCTAAGTGGCTTTATTTATCTACTTGCATAACAGGGTACTTGCACAACTTTAGTAAAATGCAATATGCACCATAGTGTATGCTTGTGCTTGATAAATCTTATAGTTCATTAAGAAGTTGAGCCTATGCAGGTGACAGGGTATCTCTAGACTGTAAGCTCATTTGAGCAGGGCCCTCCTCATCTGTTGTTTCTGTAAGTCAAATTGTTCTGTTACATACTACTTGTTATGTCCTGTCTACCCATTGTACAGCGCTACGGAATTTGATGGCGCTATATAAAACAATAAATTATAATAATCTCAAAGCCCTACACCCGCTGCTACTAAGCAAGGGCTAGGGTTAGATATGTAAGCAGGGAGCATGGTTATTAAGGTGCTGCGCTTATGTTTAATCTTGGTACTAATGTCACATCGGCAGTGCACCTTAACCTTTACAATGGAAGACTGGAAGACTACCGGAATTTTTTAGGTAGCTGCCAAGTAGAGATGTTGCACCCTCCCTGGAAAAGAAATGCACCTGCATACCCAAAATTCAAGCTCACATATCCATTACTATCAGTTGTCAAAATAAACCCCGGCAACAAATAACTTATGGAATGGAAAGCCAAGTCTAGCATGAAAATCATACTCAGGTCTAGTCATTCTACAGTCAAAGATGCATTAGCTTGTTGGTTATTTTACTGAAGAACTGCGTATACTGAAAGAAACCATTAGCCAGAATGCTTTAACAATGTATCTACAGTTCAAAGAGCTATTCATACACAAAAAATAAAAAATGATATACACTGATCAGCCATAACATTATGACCACTGACAGGTGAAGTGAGTAACACTGATAATCTTGTTATCATGGCACCTGTCAGTGGGTGGGATATATTAGGCAGCAAGTGTTCAGTCTTCACTTTTTTTTTTTTTATGTATGGTATGAATGACACAGATGTGCAGCGCATAGATCCAAATGTCTCCCAGTGAGGCCATTCCGTCACCCTTCTGATATTCTGATATTGTATGATGTCTTTCAACTGCTATGTATTATAATTGTGAAATGGGTGCAAGCCCATTGATGTCTGTTCCTTTCCTGCTTGCTGAAATTCAACATGGACTAAGAAAAATATTTTTTCCGAAAAAAGATCAAAACAGTATATCTCTAAGCCTCCCAGAAATGGACTTCTGCCAGTCAAAAGAATGCCTCTCCTTGAGTCCAGCAGGGCAACCTTTTTTCAGAATTCCCAAAATTGGCATATTTTCTGTCTTACATTTGTTTTGTTTGACATCATTTTTTTTCCACTGTCTCTGGGCCCTCAGTTTCAGCTTCTGGTCATAGTAGCCCTGTTGATTCAAGGAGCCTTGATCCAAGCATATTTTTCAATTGTCTCCAAAACATTCTTTGGAATTTCCTTACTTAAAAAATTGTTTTTCTGTGGTTTTTCTGTCATCATCGAGGGCACAATGAATTCCCAAGGTTATTAAGGTATCATACAGGATAATGTCAAGGTGGCTGTCATTCATAATGAAGCTCTATAGAATTTATGTAATGTAGCAGGAAAATGGCCCTAAACATCGAAGTAAATCTACTACAGAATGGATTCAAACAAAGAAAATCCAACTTTTGGACTGGTCCAGTCAGAGCCCAGACCTAAACCCATTGGATATCCTGTGAAATGACCTCAAGACAGACGTTCACACCAGATATCCTTATATGGCTGAGCTTAAGGAAGAATGGTCTAAAATTCCTCTTGAAGGTTGAAAAAGGTAATACAAAAAAATAGTAATAAACCTAATTCTCGTGCTTACAGGTGAAAATATAAATGGGTGAAAAAAGTAATAATATATAATAAACTTGCACGATACTTCCCAAATGACCGCAGCAGCCCAAAAAACACTCTTCCTCAGGGTGTAGATATACAGATAGACAAATGATTGGGGTGCAGGTACATGTAAGGGAAAAATAATAATACAATATAGTGTAAAGTGTATAAACAATAATAAGTGTAGGTCGTGTTGTGATTGCACCAGTTTATCGAAGAGTTCACTTACTTTTTTTCATCATTGATGTGTACAATAAGGGCATGAAAGACTATTCGTGTCTGTGTTTTACTAGTTATATATAAGCACGTTGTGCCTATCTATACTAGTGACTTAGATATAGAACAGATCACATTAATGTACTAAATCCAAAGGGTTCATATATATATAGATATGACTCATTGTATCACAAAATAGCACACTGCTTAATTTATGCAACAATTCACTTGAAGGTTTACAAAGTTCAAGATGGTGAATATATACATGACTTTTAGAATGACATGGAAAAGGAAGTGAAACTAAGCTACTTCCTGATTTTACCTTCACTTCATTTCCTATTATCTTTTGCCATGTTTGCTTTTTTTCACATTTGAAAGTATCTGAACAGTGCAGAGCGCTGGAAAGCATTGTTTCCATTTAGATCCTGTTTGGATTAGGGCAGTATGTCACTCTTTTGAAGGTCACCCTCTGCCAGAATCAATACTTTTTCCCAGAATCTTGTTTTTAGGGACTAATTGGATAGCACGCTACAGAAATCCAAGTGAAGAAAATTATATTTGCTTTAAATCTTTTAATTGAATATTAAAAAAAGGATATGGTTATTAAATAATGTATAATATCACACTACAAATATGTGAACAAAAAATATTTAATATAATGGTTTTTTTTTTTACTTTACAATCCACTGATTCTGGGAATTTTTTGCATTTTATATCTAAAAGGTATGGAGGTGCATCTAATGTCTTGGTATACTGTGACCCAGGCAGGCATATCCTTCTTTGTGAACTGCTTTTGCAGAACAGACTCCATGCAAGCCACATACACTTCAAGGCTTGTGTATACAAATGTGTCCAAATGTATTCAAATGTCTTGCGTATACCCACAATAGTCGGTGTATGATGTGATCCATAATATATATGTCATACAAGATAGAATACGTTATCCTCAAATAGATTTCTGTGTTTCAGTCCAAGAGGAACAATCTTTCCAAGACATTGTCCCACTGCTGCTGACTTAGATCCTACTTCCCAACATTTGAGGTGTCCACAGTGGCACTTTCATTTAACTTGTGGTTAATAGTGGTTAATAGGGGTTAGGGCTTTACAAATATGTTTAATGCCCTTTTCCCTGTTGATGGCTAATTATGTAACTAAGAGCAGTGTTTCAAAAAAATATGTATTTTATATACAGAATTGACATAAACTAATCTCTTACTATTTATGTACACACCATTGTAATCTTTGGGGCTACACAAAATTGTGCAACACTAAAATTCAGGAGACATTCTACGCTATCAGGGGAAGAAATCAGGACAAACAAGGAGGCACTGTCCTTCCTAAAGAGGGGTAACTGGGAGGTATATTAGATTGTATGGCTAACATTACAACTTCTCTTTATGTCACTCACCCCAGATAATCCTGATTGCTCATTTGTTTGCAGTCTGATCCACACATCCCATGTTTTTGTTTGCCTATGCCTCATTGCTACTATTACACTGTAGCATGACCTTAGTATCGTCAACTTCTGCCCCATTCCCCAATAAGACAAATAGACAACGTGTGTAATTAAAATTGCTTTATTATTCGATTTTGGATAAATTTGGCCACGGTCAAAATTCCAGTATTATCCCCAACCGTGACACTCATTATCATATTTCTTAAACGTTATAAATCATAATTATATAATCAACCACAAATTTGGCTACAAGCCAACCATATAACACCGTAGATCTATAGGGCCGGTAAGGGCGTAACTAATCCACGTCACCTGTAGAGGCTGCCAGTCGTCCAAAGCCCAGCAACCACACGTCAATCAACGTATCACCTGAGCAACGCGCCCAGGGAGTGTTCTGCACTTCCGCCCTGAGGCATGTGCACCACGAGTACAACCATACCTTAGATAGTTGTCTCAAGCACCGAACCAGCCAACCACATATTAACAACGACCAAAACATAAACACCAACCGCCACACAAGGCAATGTACCATAAATAAAAAGAGGGAAGGGAGGGTGGGAATTTCGCCTACTTAAAAAACCTACAAGTTCATCTGTGAGCAGGTTCCCAAATTTATTTAGTTGATGACACCCAGTGCCCTCCCCTTCTTCCTGTGTGGGGGCAAAAGTTCACACAGGGGCCAAGCGGTCACAGAGGATGTATGTATCTAACAAACATTTAACCCCTTGTTAGGTCATGGGGTGCTCCTTGTTCCTTCCCCGGTCATGGTGCCCCTACACCTATTTCTTGCTCTGGGGCTGGTCTAAATCTGTCAAGCTTTACGACCTACTTCGGACACTCAACTAAGAATTCTTGTACATTCCTACCAGTTTTAATCCTAGTAATTGGATAAAAAGTTAGTTATATTCTTATAGTTAAAACCATTTATACCAGTTGCTGACTTAATGTTTTAATTACATTTTAATAAACATAATTGCTTTCAGGTTAGAAGTCTCTTCTTCAAAGAAATTCCATTTGAAGGTCACATGAGGTCCCAAAATCATACGTGACTTATATCTTTTAATATGTTGGTTTAATACAAGACTTCATCTTCTCTTGGACTAATACACAGGGGCGGACTGGCCCACCGGGATACCGGGAAATTTCCCGGTGGGCCGGCCGCTCCGTGGGCCGCTCCGCCCAGTCGGCCAACATTCAAAGCGGCCGTAAGTGTTGTAAATACACAACACGTGCGGCTGCAACGTAAGACAGCCGCTGAGCGGCTGCAAGGAAAGTTCAAAGCGGCCATTGCGTGGCCGCCAGTCCGCCTCCACCAGCCACTAATGAAATTAAAGTGGCTGGTGTGCACACAACGCGCCGCCCAATGGCCTTGCCGCTGCTCTTCCCCCCTTTTGTGGGGGTGGGACGAAGGCCATTGGGCAGCGCATTGCGTGACGGCTGCACAGTGGCCGCTTTGAATTTTGCTCGCAGCCGCTTAGCAGCTGTCTTATGCTGCAGCCGCACGGCGGCTGTGTGGAACATGTTGTGGGGTGGGAAGAAGAGCTGCGGCATGGCCATTGGGCGGCGCGGTGCGGTGCGGTGACACTCAAGGAGGCGGGCTCAGCCTCACAGAAGTGTTCCTCGTGACAGGGAAAGGATTGTCACGTCGTCGAGGAGAGCAGCAGAAAAAAAACAAAAACACAAAACTTTAAGTACCGGTATTAGTATTACCAAAATATAGTAATGGGGTTAAAGGGGAAAACAGACCCATATTCAAAGGATATTTAATTTCATTACATTTTAAAATTAAATAATACAAAAGGAGGGGGTGGCTGGGGGTAATACACATGGCAGTGGGGGGGGCATCAATAAAAGACAAGAGTGTTTCACAAAAGTGTTAGGGGCATCAGGGGGTTAGCTGGGGTATCACATAAATCAATGCTGGGGGCAGCAATACCCAAGGGTGTGGGGGAATAAATGCACAAAGGGGGCAATACCCAAGGTTGTGTTGTGAGGGGAAGACAGTAATCAATACTAAAGGAGGACCTGGCTGGGGCATCAATACACAAGGGGATTAATGACAGGGGGAGTTAATGACAAAGCAGCGTAGAACATAGTGTTTTATGCTTCAGTATGGTAGAGACTGTCCTGGTGTGTGTGTGCGTCTGGGTGTCGGTGTGCACTGTACTTACTGTAGTAATAAATTGATTTATTTAATTTTTACTTATCCAGAGATAAAACGCCTTCCTGAATTTGTAGTCACTTCAGAGGACAAGACTTTCTAGGCCCAGAAATGAGTGAGAGGAAAAGTAAAGGTATTGTGTTATTTACTCTTATTTTAATCTGCATATTTTATCACAAAGGGTTAATTGCAGAAACTTCAATGGTGGTTGGGATCTTCAGAGTGAAACCCAATTTTGTTTGTTATCCCCTTTGGTTTCACAGTCCTTCCCCCTTAAGAGAGGACCTTTTACTTAAACATACTGGCAGACCACTTTGCACCATGAACTGTGTGCATTAAAAATAATAATAATAATAATGTATCTGGGATGAGGTATTCATTGGATGATGCAGTGCTAGAACAGTTGTGGTGATATTAATATCCAAAAGTTTCTTACAAGAATATCGTGAAAAATAATGTGATCACTGTTTTGTTCCACTGAATAAAATGGAATTTTTTCATCAGTAGCAAATGTTTTGATTCCATTATGTCTAATGTATTTCATTCATTAGGGCCTTTTAACACTTTTGCTTTCTGTCATTTTAATACAAATAATGTGATAAAAATAATGTTTTAAAGCTCTTTGTATGGCAAATAGTGTGACTCGGGTATGTATAAGGGGTGCTTGAGGGTATAAGCGCTCGACCACGAGATAAACTATATGGGGCTGGTCTCCAAATGTTTCCAGGGCTGCTTTTCAGTCCCAGTCCGGCCCTGCTAATACAGCTATAGCCATTTTTTATCAGATTCATTGAATTCATGTCATTAGTATGTAATAAAGAGCTTTTCCCCATTAGGCCCCCATTTTTCCTATTAGGTTTATTTGTTGAACCCAGTAGGTAATTTTAAGGTAAAGAAACATTGGGAAGGGAAGCAAGTAACTACATTTCCAAAATAATAATTTTAAACATTAATAAGTAGACAGAAGTATGTAAAAAGTACAACACGGCCTGATTTTATATTTATTTATCTTCCTACTACTTATTTGGCACAAGCCTTTTAAGTGAGGATGAGTGTCACATGCTAAAAAACAGATAACAAGTCAGCATCTGTCTTCACCAACTAGAGTACAGGAAAAGGATGTGTCTCATATTCAATTCCCAAGGCAATAAAACCGAAGGACAACAGGAAAAAGGCTTTTATTTGCAAAAGTAACGTGGCTTCCGAATCATACTGAAGAGAGTCCACAACATATCTAGAGTAAGTTGGATGGATAGGTTCAAAAAGTGCGTTGTCAAGAGTTAAAACTGAGCAAATCACTTTTCCTAAATCACAATTTTTTCCTTTCTATACACAAAATAAACCCATGTTACTGTGTTTACAGATTCAAATAAACAATATATGTATTAAAAACACCTCTTATGTGTATGCTACATGTAGTGCCACCATTAGAAATCCTTGTGCTGAGTACAAACATGAAGACCTGGACCCACCCCATGATCCTCCCACCATCCTCCCCCACATACCCCCCACTAGGCCCCAAAGTCCAGAAAGAGACCACCAGCTCCAAATCCACCTGGCTCCAATCCCTGAGGGGCATTTCCAGGACACGAGGTCAAAGACAGGGCCTGTGGCTCATCAGGGAGGTCTTGCCCTCATACATGGCACAAGGTGGCATTCTGTCCTAACAATGAGTTAAATTAAAAGGAAATAAAGTAGAAAAAGGAAATACATTGGGTCAGATGTGATTCACAGCAAGACACGTGGCAGTCCTGTGGCATTCAGATTTTTATCCTGTTAATGTGATGTCTGTTGGCTCGATTTGTTCTTGTGGCTTGATTGGAACTTTTACACCAATGTCAATAAATCGGCAATGGATTAAATGGTAAATATCCTTAGCAGAGCAATTATCAGTACGTTACTCGCATATCCATATATAACTCCCGTCAATGGGAGCTGAACGGGAGTATTAGAAGCCAATCTATTAACTAAAGAATGCATGAACCAATTAGCATGTAATATGGACTCCATAACACACATTAACAACCAAAAACTCTAGACTTGTGTCAGCAGATATGAACCAATGGACCTATAATATTTGCCTATTAAACACACTTTAGATATGTGACAGTTACCCATGAGTACAGACACACTAATAATCTCATATGAATCAGCAAAATATTGTTTTGAAGTATGATCATGATGTACTCAAAACAGGAATTAGGAACACATCCAAAGATATGCCTGCAATCATTGATATTGTGACCTTAAATCGTATGCATTATGTATGTTTAAAAAGAGTCCCTATGTATGAACAGACTATATTTTCCTTTGCTTGGTAGCAGTCGACAAGAATTTGCTGAGTCTGCAGGAAGCTATTTTGTTTTCTCAGCTCCTATGAAAAAAACTGGTCTTTTCTCTACTATAGTGTGTTGAAAAAACAACTGTTAGTACAAGCTGACAAATGCAGGATTTTGTTGCACTTATCTTAAGAGTTTAAGCAATTGGTGACACAGTCAATTTAATTGTCCTGACATAACTTCTTATACAGATCACTGGATTCAAGCCAGTTCTTAAGCTCAATAGACAGCCTTATATTTGGGATTGTTATTGTCCCAGCTATACATTAAATAAGCCATGGACCCCTGAGTAGAGTCATAATGTATCTGCAATTTGAATCCTCATAATAAAAAAATTAAATTGATGAAAAACATTCTACGATGCCTGAGCAATATTATAAGGGGAAGTACAATATGTTTTCATCGCTGGCATAAACGGCATTGTTGGGGAGCCCCAAAACCCCCTGTGTTTCATTCCTGGTGGTCTACATCCCGCAACCAGGATACTTTGCAAAATAAGGTGACCAGTTTTCTTCCCATGCACTTCTATTCAGGCAGCTTGTTAAGCACAAAGGGCCAATCCAACACAGCCCGTGTCACTGGCAGAGGTGAGAACGCAATGAGTCATGTAACATGATGTTACTTGAACGCATGGTAAAAGCAAGGTTGTTCGCACAGGATATGATGTCATTGCTCCCTTACGATGCTACTTGGCAAGTGTAGGGATGCAGAGTGTAGGGATGTGGCGACATATCCCGCTGCTCTGCGATGAGGTCCGGTGCACAATGATGGAGGCCTGGAAGAAGAAGGGCTTCAGAAAGGAGAAAGGTAAGTGATGGAGAGAGAATACAGAATAGATAGAAAAAAGGGAGTGATAAAGAGAAAGATATAATGAAGAGGAGAGAGAAAGGGGAGAGATAGAGGGAAGGGGAGGATAGGGAGACAGGGATGGAGAAAAGGGGGGCACAATATTAAAAAAATATTGATATTGAGATATTGAGAAAGGGAGAGATGAGGCAAAGAGAAAATAAGAGATAATATGAGATGGGAAAAAGGAGAGAGATAAAAAGAGAGTATAGATGAAGTGAAATAGGATGATAAATGAGATATAGAAAAAGATGAGAGGCAATGAGAAAGGGGAATCAAAGAACGGAGGTAGAGGTAAAAGAGAAATCGGAGAGGTAGGGAGAAAGGAGGCAAAATAAAGAGAGAAGGAGTAAGTGAGAAAGAAAAAAGAGGTGAAATAAAGAGGGTAGAAAAAGGAAGAGAGAGAATAAAGAGAGATAAAAAGAAAAGAGGGGAGGTAGAAAGGAGAAATAAACATGAAGGAGAGGGGAGGTAAACAGACAGGGAGAAGTTGGGGGAAAAGGGATGAGGTAAAGAGAGGAGAAATATAGAGAGGAGGAAAAGAGAAAATGAGAAAGGAGAGAGAGAGAAAGAGGAAGGGCGGGGAGATACAAAGAAGGGGGGTAGAAAGGAGATATGAAGAAAAAGAGATGGGGAGATAAATGGAGAAAGAGGGACAGAGAAGAGTGAGAAATAAAGTTAACAGGGAGAAATATGGAAAAGGGAGGGATAAATAGAAAAGAGGAGAGAGCAAGAGAAAGGAACAGAGATGCACAGAAAGGGTATAGATAATGAGACAGGAAATTATGAGAAGAATGTTTAAAAATGTGTGGGCAAGTATGTCTAAAACAAGTGTGTGGCTGCAAGGGCAAGTCAGGATGTCTATGTATAGCAGCATGAATATGTATGTGTTTTGGGCCTAAAGGGTATAGAATGAATAAAAGGTGTACATGAGCCAGAGAGGAGACCTGAAACTCTTAAAGGTGGCCACTGTGGGTTCAATCTGGGTGCTGGGTAAATCCTGTGGATGCAATCTGGGAAAGTCCAATGTTTTTGGGTAATCTGGTTGCTAGGGCAAATCCTTTTTGTGCAATATGGGTGCTGCAGCAAATCATATTTCTGCAATTTGGATGCTGGGCAAATCCTGCATGTGAAATCTGGGTGCTGTGGCAAGTCCTATGAGTGCAATCTGAATGCCAGGGATGGTCTCCGGGTGTGTGACCTGTGATCAGTGCCTGCAGTTTAGGGTTTCCATGCATTATTTATTTGATCTATATCATCAGTGCTGAGTTTTCATGTAAATTTCACTTGATCTATACCTGCAATGCCCTCTTTCCATGTGGTGTTTATTTGATCTATACCTGAAGTACATGGGGGAGAAGTGTAGCACAGTGAGGGAAAGGACAAAGGGCGGCTTAAATGCAAGGGGACATGCCATGTGTATGATCTACTCACATGACCCTGCCCCCTGATGGGCAGGCTAAAAGGGCACAAGCATCAGGGAGGGATGAGCCAAGAGGGCGGTTTTGCCTAAGATGGCAAAAAACCTTGCACCAGGCCTGGGAGGAAGTAAGTATGTTAAAGAGAGACTGTATTTTGTATGTGTGTGTGTTTATGTGTAGGTTTTTGTTAGCATGAATATGTAGGTGTGTGTGAGAAGGAATGTGTATGTGTACTGTAAGTGTGTGAGATGGAGTGTTTAACATGAGTGTGTGTTAGCATGTATATGTGAGTTTGTGTGTGTATATTAGCATGAATGTTTGTGTTAGCATGAAGGTGTATATGTGTTAACATGAATGTGTGTGAAAGTGTGTTTTAGCATGACTGTATTAGTGTGAGTATGTGTATGTATGTATGTATGTGTATGTTAGCGTGAGTGTGTATATGTGTTTGCATTTTAGTATACGTTGATGTGTAAATATGTCTATTCATTACCAAAGGGGTCATAAGGGACCGATGTGTCCACTTGGCTTACTATAGATTACTATAATTTTCATTTGATTCAACAGGAATACTCTCCATTAAAGTAATTGGAAATTGTTAATTGACTGACTGGAATGCAGGGGTGTTGCTAGGTCTCCAAAAGATCCGTGCTAGAACCTACAGCAAATTTGATAGCAGTGGAGTCCGATTTGGGAGTGGTCGCTGCACACACTTCACATTCTGTATATACAGTATATACACACATACACATATTTGCAAAATAAATATGCGAACGCTTTATACCTGAATTCAGGATCAGGAGATCTATATAACAACATAAGGCAGTTTGAAAAGAGGGGGGAATAAGAAATTCCTTCCACGGTAGCCATTTCAGCCCATTTTATATGCTAGACCTCTGGAGGCCATAACCAGATCATCCATCTATCACGTAAAATTACCTTAGCCTGTTTCCAAAACCTTGGAATCGTCGCCTTAGCAGCGTTTATTAAATGAATAGTTAAAGACCTCCTATAAGATCTCATTCGGGAACTTGGCCTCAGCACCCATATTGGACCCACAAGATTTGCCACAGCACCCATATTGCACCCACGAGATTTGCCCAGATTGCATCCACTGTGGTCTCGTCTCAGACACTCAGGTCTCCTCTTGATCCTCTCCTTTCTCAATATCTTTTCCATTTTTCTTTATCTGGACTGTCCCATTGCTCTTCCTTTTTCCGTTAATATCCCCATTTTCTCAATATTTCTCCCATTTCTCTTTATCTCTTTTTTCTTTTTCTCTGTCTTTGTTCTCTTTATCTTCCCACTTTTCTCGTTATCTCTCATCCTCTTTATGTCTCTCTGTTCTCCCCTTTCTCTTTTGCTTCACACTTTTACACACATTTGCACAGAGTGACATACTCACACCAACACACACTTACACATACTGACATTTACACACATCCATGGTCACACACACTTACACATACATGCTCACACACATACACATATAGATCACAAATACATGCTCAGACACAAACATACATACATGCACACTCACAAACATGTATACCCTTTTTCCACCCTGTGGTCCCCCTTGGAGGAGACTTTTGAGGATTTTCAGCACCCGTGCTTTCCCTCTACATGGGGGATGATGCACTCTATCCCACTTTGTGAAGCCCTCCAATGGCTCCCTATTACTTTCTCAATTAAACTAAAAATCCTTATGCTAACATATGAAGCCCTCCATGATGCTGCTTCCCCATACATTTCTGTCCTCATCACAAAATACTCCCCTACTCGTTCTTATGCTCTTCCCATGAGCTAAGGCTGCCTTCCTCCATTACCACTTCTTCCCTTTTCATGCTAACATTACTTCACGCATGCTGCTCTATACCTTTGGAACTCACTTCCACCTAAACTCCAGCATTCGCTCTTTCTTTCAATGTTCAAGAAAAACCTCAAAACCCTGTTTTTACAGAAGTGTGCAATCTTTTCAGTTCCAACTTGTATGTCACTCATAGAAACATAGAATTTTATGGGAGATAAGAACCATTTGGCCCATCGAGTCTGGCTTTTTTTCCTGACTCGAATCCTATTCAATTCTTGATCTTAGATTTCTTTTATGATTTAGTTGCGTGTTTTAGAATGCATATTAAAATGGAGCTGTGTTGGATACCAGAGTGTCCCTTTACAGGAACAGTTTAATGTACCTGGCACTATTTGTTCTTCCAAAATTAAAAAAATATTTACCTAACACAGAAGATCCAGACCTGCTGCTGCAGCTGCTCTCCTCTTTCATAGTCTGAATATTATTATTATACTGATTGGCTGCTTTCCATACATTCGCACAAGGGTCTGAACCCCCAGGGTTCCCAGAGCCAAAGCTGGAGCTGTCCAGAGGTGCGGGGAGATGTGTTCAGCCGAATACATCTCCAGCAAATCATTTAGCTGGGGATTGGGAAAGTGGCAAAAGCATATTAGGGATTCTGCAGTACATTTCAATAGTTTACCAGTTTCTTTCAATGCTCTTCCAGATTTGAGCATAATAATTATTCCAGATTATGATGAATCCGTACTTTGTAAATTCATTTGTTTGAATAAACGTGTTGTTGTTTTCACTAGATATCCTGAGATTTGATGTCAGCAGCTTCTCACTCTTCAAAACCTAACACATATAGGATATCCTGCCATTTAACTGCTAAGGATTTATTCTTCTTTACAATCATAGAGCCATCCCCAGCATAATTTCCTGTGAATGGCAGGTTTCTCATGCTTGCAATTCTACAGGAAAGAGAGGTGGAACCACTAGGAGTAACTATTTAAGACCTTTGAAACACGCAGCTATTGCAGTGAAATGACAAAGATTTGGGTCTATTAATGTATTGCCATATAACCCAAGAAATCAGTTCAAAGCAAAATGAAGAAAAGGACTATTTTTGTCAATATTGCTGCGTCTGTGGTATTTCTGGGGATTTTTATTGAGGGGTCTGCAATTACGGTAAGATGCATTCTTGTATATGGGACATAGATATGTTTGGGTAATTCATTTAGAACATAGTTTTTTTAATTTCTGTTGACATTTGTGAAAATATCTTATTTGCCCACTTAACTGAGTATGTTGCCATAGAAATCGTCAAGAAACATCAACCTCCACAACTGCATTTGGCTGACAAGAGATTGATGTCCATTTTGGGAGATGTAGTAAACATCATCTAAAGAACTAGTACATATAAAGGCTTTGGTTCTAACATGTTCCCATTTATTTATGCATGCACTAGACTAAGTATTCTAGAAGAATAGTCGAGCATGCTATTACATTTTGATATTTGGAAAAGTATCTATTTTGGCTGCAATCGTTTAAAATACCTCCCGCGCTTGTATATGTTTTTGCTATTACCAACAGATTAAAGTATCTGTACGTATAAAACACATCTGATTTACATTTCTGATGTACAGCATAACGATTTAGCAAGTAAATGTACTGATCCAATCACGGATATCTTTAGTAATGTGACAAATAAAGGACAAAACTTCTACATAAAGTTTGGTCCTCCTCGATTCTATGGTCAGCATCTTTCATCTTCGTATCTCATGACAATTAATCTCATCACTACCTACACCAATTAAATATTTAATTACCTGGGGTATTCAACCTTGTAATCAGTGTGTGCGAATGTATATTGCACAAAATAACTGAGAGCCACAGAAATCACTTTGCCAGATCACTGATTTCTCTGTTGTCGTTTGTTTATATTGCTCTCGCTGATACATAATATATGGCGGTACTTACATATATACATGCAACTGTGCAGCCATCTTGTCTATTTCTGATATTATTCGGGTTTTTCCAAGCTTTTCTCTTTGCAGGCTCAGTGCTATTGGTTTAACTGTCGATTACATTGTTAATGATTATTTGCTACTTTTAAGACTTGATAATTTCTGTCTGGCCCATAGACACACTTAATAACCAATGTTCAAATCTCACATGAAATTTACAGTTATATGTTTCTTTTGCTTACATGGAAATTTGTATTCTCCGAATGTTGTTGCTTCCTTTTTATAACTGTTGTTTACATCAGTGTTGTTGCATGCGTTGTTCACATCAGTGTATGTTTAAGAGATCTGACTGTGTTTAAATATAGGGCCCTTAGCACAAGAGTGCTACGCTTTCCTGAACAACCGCTGGAAGCTTTGGCAGGCACCTGTTCACGAGAATGCGATCCTTTGCTAGTACGATGGATTGATATCTTTAACGTATCTTTAACGTCTCTTTAAAGTCAAAGCTCAATGTTGTCACTTATAAGCCTACCTGTTGTTTCGTCAGTGGTTACCTATAGTTATGGGTGTAGTGATGTTAGCCATAAGTATACCCTGATTACCTTGTTTCTGATTTTGCTGCTCGTGGTTTCTCTCTTTTGTGCCTGGTCCTTATGTACTGCACTTTTTTGTTTGTAACTCCTCTTCCGGCAGTAACTAAACCAGTCTCTTATCCAGTACTCGGTACTGTACTGCTCATCTTCAAATGGGGTGGATATAAATACTTATGAGAAGGGCTGGTTTTCCACATGGTCGCATCAGATTGAAAACCTAGCTGTTTTTCAGTAGCATCCCATTGACTTTAGGGGTAACCTGACAAGGGTTGCATTGTATGTAGATCAATGTACTTTCTTTATGTTTATCTATTAATTATTACTAGCCCCTTAGCATACATCAGGGTTTATGGAATATAAGTGCGCAATCGGTCCTGTTCACCAGTAAGTATTATACATGCTATGTAGGCCATAGAACAAAAACTGCAAAACAGTCAAAGGCAAGAATTTGTACATGATTTAAAAAAATATGATGGTAGTAAGAATCAGTGATGGCAGAATAATTTTGTAATGACAGTATATAATGGAATGCCATGTTTAGTATTAGTCATTAAGAGTGTATAGATTATTGATTTAATTATTCAGTATAATTATAAAAAAATGAGAAAAACATAATTCAAATCTTCTAGTAGTACGACAATCAACATATTCATATAGTCATCTGTTTGCTGTGAAGTGAACAGTGTGTTTCAGTGTACACCATGTACCAGTGTTTATACTTACAAGCATCATGTAAAATAAGATAAATGTGATGATCAGGGGATACACTAACTGTAATGGACCTGAAATAATCATTTCGTTATTTTATTTTAAAATACAATTGCCGCCTTCATAAAACAGATGAAATATCATCATTTTCCCACCCATAAGGTGAGCACTTCCCAAATCCATTTGTTCGATAAAAGTTGATTATAAGTATGTTGTGTGGATGAAAGGACATTGGAAATTACGTTCTCCTTTGATATTGTAGAGCACATCACGCTCCTGGAGACAAATACCTACCCTATCAATGGCAGCTTATATTATGGGTTAATATATATATAAAAAATAATCATTTAGAAGCTTACGTATAACCAGATGTGGTCTTACTTATGAATAAAGGGGTTTTCTTGTTTTGTAAATACCTCTGCAGTGGTCTTCATCTCGGCCCCCAGGCCAGGATAATGTCCTATTAGCTCCATGGTAGCAGGAGTGTGATCAAGGTTTCCCTCTTGATCACTTCTTTATTAAAATGACCTACGTAATATATATATATATTGTTTTTTTGGAATGCAGTATGTTTTTATTTTTTCTGACCATATTTTGTTTTTCTTTACAGGCTAATAACAACAGGTGTGACAAGAAAACATTGATTCTATCACATACCGACTGCGGCTCTTGCTCTTTAAATTTTAATGTAAATTGTCCTGAGGGCTACGTAAAAGTCAGCAACGGGAGTGGAATACGAGACTGCAGGTACTTTTGGTTTATTAAGTAAAGATAATCCTCAATAAGGTATATAAAACAGAAAGAATCAATATAGGTAGATGCTTTGGGGAAAAATACACAAGGAACTGGGCAAAGCATGTATAATATGGGTGTAGGATGCTCTAAAATAGAATTAGAAAAATGAGAGGCCCCATTAAACTGAACCCTGTTTCATTTCTATGATGCCCCTTACTGGTACTCATAAGTGTTGAACCTGAATTTATTATGTGCCCCGAGAAGGAATTGAGTTAAAATCCAAACTATGTATCAATGGAAAGCAAACAAAAAAAATTTATTTCAGCAGCTGCTATCTTTGTATAATGCATAAATAGCATTAGCCTCTAATTTGTATCATACTTCATTCACAAAGCACCATTTTTGAGTTCTCACCCCAACATGCATTTTTGTTTCTTTTTAGATACACTTTGAAGTTGATAACTACTTCTCTTCTTATTCCTGGCTGCCGACACATATGTATGATGGACAAACCTCAGCCTCAGTGCTGTCCTGGCTATTGGGGGCCGGACTGTCTGGGTAAGTTCTTCATAGGGACTGGGAGATAATAGTTTAACGCTAACTAATAAACTCCTAATACACACCAATCTGAGGACTTCTTTTCTAGATGTGCTTGGTGATTGTTTCAGATATTGCATCCTTAAGAAAATCATAATGGTTTATAAGAACCTTAATCCCACTTTTTAAAGGCTACATTTAGAGCCTCTGGTTGACCTATTTGTTAGCACTCCAGACTACTACGTACAATTTCAAAAAGTGAAAATATAAGAAATGAAAATTTCCTGGTTTTCTAGTTGCCATTTTGCGGATGGCATGTCTGGGTACACTTATGTTGCTACTGACCATATAAATATTATATGAAATTATGTCTGTCCATAAGCCATATCAAAGATGAAGAATTTGATAAGAAGTTTCTTGACAAAGGCACATTCCACTTATCACTCCACCTTGTCATGTCTTATGATCACCATGTAATTAATTTAAAACGTATTACGCTTTTATAAACATTTAATAAATACTGTAAGAATGTTCTAATCAGTATATTATTAAAATATCTGAGACATGTATTCAGTTAGCCTTAAAGCATCTAAGATATTTTTGGGATCTGTTTATCCTTTAGAAGGAGTACACATCTTCAAAACACAAAAATCATTACTTTTTTTTTTTTTTTTTTTTTTTTCTATACTTCCTGTTACAAACAGTGCAGGACATCTTGTGAGTGTGAAAAAGCAGCTATTGTTACTCCTGTCAACTCAAGAAAAATCGCCCCATTCCTTATCATACAGTGTTAAGAGCAGCTTTGACTGCGCTAGTAAAAATCAGTTCCTTCCTGTGCCTGAATGAACAGGCTGATTACAGCCTCGGAAGGTGATGACAAAGTATACTTAACTGTATCACGTTCTTTAGAGATTCTTTAGAAGACAGAAACCTCTTTAAAGTGAGCATCTAGATGAAAATATTTACAATAGCGATGATTTGAGAAATGGGCTATACATTTATGCAACATCTTTCATCAACTGGATGATGTCACTTCTGTTACCTCTATGACTAAACGCTCCCTAGTCTCACAGCAGAAGTTGTTAAGAGTGTTTGTTGTAGTGCCATGCCCATCTAAGCTCCATGGCATGTTAACTGGCATGAATGAGTCTTATCAGGGTTCAGCTGTCACTTTAAATGCTTGTGCATGCACATCAGGAAGCACATGGTCTAGTATGAATGCTAATTATGGTGATCCACCATTTTGACATTCTAAAGTTTCAAAGAAAGCAAACTTTACTCAACATATCCAACAATACTGCTTTTGATATGTTTTATGTGTTTGTTGCTGTATTTGGTGTGG
Organism: Spea bombifrons; assembly: GCF_027358695.1. NCBI lineage: Eukaryota > Metazoa > Chordata > Amphibia > Anura > Pelobatidae > Spea > Spea bombifrons. The sequence goes on from NC_071090.1 coordinate 39,799,830, forward strand.
GCGTTATGGTAAAAAATCTGGTTTTTAGCTTTCCAGACTCGTTCTAATTTTGGAGTATATAATATACAAATAAAAATATACAATATGGCTGCAGATAAAACATTTTAGCCCATTTAGTGTACCCATTGTTCCTGCTATAAAGATCCAAAACTTAATCAGTGCAAAGCATTCTAAGGTATGCTTATCTATAACCTTCTCAATAAAGTAAAACCTCCTTCCATTACATCAAAGCCTATGAGCCTCTGGTATGATTTTAACTACAAAAAGCCTTGTTGAAATAATAAGTCATAGCATAGAGGTTTAATATTAACATTCAAACTGTTAATGTTCATTCCTCTGCTTGAGCAAAAACTGAGCCCTGTTTAAGATTTTGAGAACGTACTAGGAATACATTATTACATTATTTTAAATGTTACTGACTGCGCTAATGTATCAAGTGGTACCGATGACATATAATCCTTTTATACCAATTTAAATTGAGGAATATGATTTACTCAGTAATATTACTGTCATGTAAAATACTTTTTTTTTTAAGTAAAGTAGAAGGATTTATAAGAAAATATAAATGAACTGTGATAGGCAATCCAAACAATAACTTTCAGATAGATTGTCGTGTACATTCCCACGAGGAATGGAAGAACAATGTCTCTCTCCCTTGATGATTTCCAGCGGAAATATGTCCTCACAATAAGCACTTTCACTTAAATCATAATCATGGAAACGCAAGTGACCTAGAGGCCAACATCCAGGAGTTATTCTTCTTGTCAGCACCTTTTCTGTTTATTCTCAATGATTTTGTTTGGTATGTTCTAAAGGAATATTCTTAGCAAATAATGTTAAGATTCATTTGTTTATATTGGTCTTACAATGAGAATTTTTATTGAGTATTTGTAAAATGGTATTTGTATGAGTTGGCTTAGAGAGAGTATAACTACCCAACATTATCCACATAATTTCTGAAAAAGGAATACTGAATTATATATATATATATATATATATATATATATATATATAATATTTAAAGCATACTTATCCTGTAAGGGTTATAAATTACCATACTAAAATTAATGAATAGTTCCTCCTTTAGGACCTGAACATCAAACTCCATAGGTACTGCAGTCTATAAAGTAATATTTTTCAGAAATGTGTATTTTTTAATAAAACTACTAACTTTTTTGTAGAATGCCCAGGGGGTGCTTTGACCCCGTGCAACAGCAGAGGATCATGCTTTGATGGAATACAGGGCAACGGAACCTGCTCTTGTAAGGTATTAATTAAATGCTACTGTACTCTTTACCAAATGGTTCTGCTACTCTAATGCGGCAGGATTTCTTTCTATGCTATGATATTCCCTCACAATTTATGCCACTCAACCTCCGAGAAATACAGGGGCAATTCCAGCCCAACCAATGCCAATAATAAATGAATAAGTATTAACTGACTCGTATGCTATTTCTGATGGTTCTTTTCTAGAAAGGATTTGGTGGAACCACTTGCGAAACTTGTGCTAGAGATCATTTGTATGGTGCAGACTGCAGCTCTGGTAGGTCATCTCCCTTAATACTCCGTAAAATACTGTGTCTTTTGAGTATACGGTATTACGCATGCATGAATAAGTATTAACATTAACTCCACCTCCAGTAGAGCACCGGTCCAGGTACTGTTGAGGGCAATAATATTTGAAATTAGACACATACGGAGGTAGATACCATCCAACCTATGTCCTTTTAATTACAGTACGTCTAATATGTGCACTCTTTCCTACAGTATGTGACTGTGTACACGGTGTTTGTAACAATGGGATCAACGGGGATGGCATATGCTTATGTTTTTCTGGCTATGGTGGAATCAGATGTGATCAGTGTAAGTATATTGTACAATTATCCACATTTCAGCACATTAGCATAACTTCTAAAACAATATTGAGCTGTACTATTTTGTGCCTGCCATCATAATCATCATCATAATCATTATAGCAAATTTCTCCTTTCCTTTTCCTTGGTGCATTTTCTGCAACCAAACACAATGATAGCTTCTAGTGGGCGATGTTATACGTGTTAGTAGGATGTGAATAATGTTATTGAGAGTAGTATATTGCAGGTATTTGTAATTTCACTGTGCATTATGAATGGTCACCCAGTAAAAAAAAATCACGCGGCCAAGTTTCTTTAGAAAGAAGGACAGTGTTGAACCTGAAAAAAACATACTTCATGTAAAATAAATGATTTGTCAGTTTAATCTTACATTAAGCATTAAAACTTAACAAGGATATCCCTTTCTAATTATGTAACAAAAGTGTGAAAACTCCATTGAGGTGAGTGGTTACTATAGTATGATTAAGCTATAGGTAACGGATGATACTGGCAGGTTTCTGTGTAAGCTTCCAAGGGAGGGATCCTCTTCTCTTTCTGTACTACAATGTGATGATGCATGTTTATGTTAAATGTTGTAAATTTTTCTGTCATTGTTTTCATTCACCCATTTTGTAATAGTGCTACAGAAGCTGCTAAAGTGCAACTTCTTTAAAGGGTTTTCCCCTACATCTAACTATAGCAAAGCTATTAAAATTGGTATTGCCCCCCACAGATGGAAAGTGCCCTGATGAATCATAGGGGAAATACAATGTCATAGTTCAAATATGCATTGGATGATCCCTCTCAACATCCCAAATTCTGATGGAGCAGCTAACTCCTTTGACCTCAGCTCTCTTCTGTCATGGGCTTTAGGCCTCTGACCTACTCCTACTAACTGAAGCACATTGTAAGGTTCCTGTTGTAAAGCAGAAACAGCATTTAAAATCACCCTGTAGAAAGATGGACAGCACAGCATAAAGGTGGCTCTGTCACCCAATTCCCATGTGACCACATGTATTGCCCCTTCTCCATTACACACCTTGTACAAAGCAAAGTACTGGCATCAGTAGCTTTGGTGCCTAGGATGAAACTTTAAATTACATTTTAATGTTATTTATTGTTATCTTTTTATTCTACCCTATTGTAATTGTGCTACAGAATCTGAAAAAGGCAGTGTAACATAATGTAACGCAAAACAAAGAAATAAAGTGCTGCGCAAAATTTACAAACGACACCACAATATGTGCGGAAATTAAATAATACTTAAATTCATTAAAATGGATTCTTCAATAGGTTCCTCTGTTGAGAAGCCCATAGAGCCCCTTCTGGGGAATGGAGTTTCTTCTTTGTACCGGTGTACCAGAAAAGACCGGAGGAGAAAGAGTTAAAAAAGTAGTAGCTTTAATATAAATAAAAAATATAGTATCTTACATATAAGAACACTTTAACGCTCCCGTGGGAAGGACCGGAATAATGCTGTGTTATAGCAGGAACAGTTTAGTTCTCTCAGGATTCCTCTGTGTCCACTTCCTCAATGGGCGTATTCAGCACAACGCGTTTCACCAATCGGCTTCCTCAGGTGCATAATGTAACGGTGGTTCCTAGTCCTACTAAACGATATTATGTTTTATTCAGCGTTACCAGAATGTGAAGCACTACAATGCAAAGAGAATTTCAGATGTGTAAGCGACAGCACTGGGGCACTTGCCTGCAAATGCATGCCGAACTATGAGGAAGTCGGAGCAAAATGTGAACGTAGGTTATCATATCGAGAGTTGCTTGTTGGATCCTAATAAAAGATTTGTAGCATTCAAAATCGCAATACTTTAGGATATCCTTCCTTTGGTTTATTTACCATATTGGCCCAAAGTTTGTTTTTTTATTTACAAATGTCTTAAACTATTTTATTTTCATTACATTTGTATTGAACATATCACATTATTAATACTCTGATTTTGTTTTGCAAAATGGACAGTCGAAATCTGATATTCGATCAAATCACAAAAAAATATCCCCTTTTTCCTTTGCAGCAATTAATCCTTGTTCAAAAACAGTTTGTGACGCTGCTGCTGACTGTATATATTTGGGACCAAATCAGCACAAGTGCGTGTGCAGAGATGGTTACAAAGGAGATGGTAAAATTTGTTTACCAGTTGACCCATGTCAAGAAAACTTTGGAAACTGTCCTGCACAATCTACTCTCTGCAAATATGATGGACCAGGAAAGGTATGCATTGAATTGCTTTTTTAATGGCTTAACCCTTACAGGGAGCTTTTTAAGTTAAGTGGTTAAACAATATGGCATATGACATAGTAGGCCAGTGTGTAAATGATTAGAAACCGTAGCCTACAATTAAACAAATTTGCTTTGTTCGTGATCATGCTGCCCCAAATTAAAATAAAGTTTATATGATATGAAATATATAATTTATACCTGCATCTTCAATGTTTATATATATATATATATATATATAATATTTTTAAGTGGAAGGGTTTTCCATCACCTTTACCCACCATAACTTTTGTTATTGGTATATATATATTTTGGCAGAATAAACCTTTAGCAATTCTTCTTTTCAGTCTCACTGTGAATGTAAAGAAGGGTACAAGGACTTCCGCTCTGGAATTGGGTGTCAGATGGTAGATGTTTGTGCAACCAAAAATCCATGCAGTAAAAATGCTAACTGCACCACTGTTGCTCCTGGACGGACTGAGTAAGTACTAGCAGTAGTAATGGTAATGAGTTATGATCCATACTTTGTTTTACCCGAAGTTGCTCTGTTTATAGCCAGTGAGTAGATTGAAAACCTAAAACACATAATGGAGATGAATTAATAAACACAGATAAAGCTTCTGTGACATAAATGCCCGGTAACTTACAGTCAGAGAATCACCCATGTTGTTTTTAAGTTACAGAAAACAAACTTTCTTGATATGGTGATTTGCACGGTATGTGTTTGTATTTCGCAGATGTACCTGCAAGCAGGGTTATGTTGGGGATGGCATGGTCTGCTATGGGAACATCTTGGAACGTATGAAGCAGCTTAATACTGAACCTGGACAGTGGCAAGGCAAACTATCCATTGCCGTATCCATGTTTGGTAAGCACCGCTCGGACCGTCAAGTTCTGTTATATTCCGACTGCTAAAAGATATATTGCGTTATGCACGGCAGATACATCCTTTTATTATGGATACATACGTGAAGCAAAACATATCTGCTACATACACTGTAACTTCGCAATGTGTATTAATAAAGTATGCTTGGTTCTTGTCAGAATACATTTGTATGCAATAGGTTCATATGTTTATTTATTTGGCTTATTTGTTGAAAGCAGCATTCAACAGATGCTATATGAACTACACATTATGCAGAAGAAAATTCATAATATCATAATTATGATATATGTTTTAGCAAACCCTAAAACAACTATAGCTATATGGAGCTACTAAGTACATTAGTAGAACATTAGGGTACCCGCTGCTCTAATGGTCTCCCTAGAGGATATGAGAGATACTAAGCTGATATCATTATAATGTATCTTTTTCTAAAGTAACCTGTGATCACAAGTATTCGTTTAGTTTACATATAACTATCTGTTTCTATATAACCTATAGCCATGCCACTTAAACAAAGCTTTTAAGTCCTGCTCGGAATGGATAAAACAACTAATAGCATTGGCATTATTAATTTTATTTTATTATTTATTTAATGAATACTTTTTAGTTTAGTTTTTAAGAAATTAGCTTGCCAATTGTCTATTTTTTAAAAAAAATTAATGTTCCAACCATGCCACAATTGTGTACATAAAAAGCGGATCACAATCCTTAAATAAATATATGTAACAGTGACATTTATTTTCTCTATCTCTCACAAAGATGCCTACTCCTGGCCACTCTCTACCATGGGCCCATTTACAGTACTGGTACCAATAAACAAAGGGATTAAAGGGAAAGATGTAAGTTATTGTGCTTTAGATCTACGGCTCTCATTGAAAAAGAAATGCATTTTGGTAAATCATTGTAGGAATTGTAGAAGTCATTAACAAATACCGTCTGCTTTTCACTAAAGGAAGCTTCTATCAACAGCATTTTTCCTATATAGTCAAAGTGAAAAAAAGTGGTAAAGAACCCATCAGCTTAATGGATTTGAAGCTTGTGATTTTGTGGCCACCTCCCCAAGAGCATTTAACACATTATCATTTAGTGCTTTTATGACATCCAGTAATGAAAACATAAAATTACTAGTCACATCCTAAATTCTGTTGGGCAAACTCATTATCAGTTGTCAAACTTGAACATTATGAATTATTACATTGGGGTAGATGCAATTGTAAAAGTTCAAAATATTTTTCTTGGACTGGGTGCACATCAGTTTCTAGCAATAGACGTTCCATATGATTGACGTGACCCGTTCTAATCAATATGCTTCTATTACAGGTAACTAGTCTTAAAGCAAACAAGGAGAACATGTTGTATTTTATAAAACTTCACATTATTGCTGGCCAGTTAAGTGCTGATATATTGAATAAGACGGATATCATTTACACATTAACTGGGAAGTCTGGCGATGTAACAGTCTTGAATTCGGTAAGAACATAGGAACTTAAATAATGTATATGAATGTAAACAAGCTGATGGGCATAAAAGTGATCTTTCAAGTGAAAAATAAAGAGTGCACGTTATAACATGAATATGTACTGTGCACAGGACAACTTGTTTAGGATAAGGATTCATGGAGGTAAGAAGAAGGCGAAAGTACTACAGGAAAACATAATTGCTTCCAACGGGATCTTGCATATAATCGATAAAACCTTGGACTTTGTGGAACCAACCCTGGAGAGCAACAAAAAGGTAAGACATTCCTCATTCTGGGACCGTCGGAGAATCTCTTAAATGTAGCTTGCACTTTGCTTCATCTTTCTTAGAACATTTTCTGTTGGCTTGTTTAGGAATCAATAATGAAAATTCTACAGGACAATGGCAGATACAATACGTTCAGGATGCTCTTAGAGGTGAGACAGTGGTGTTGTGTAGAAAGGCTTGAAGTTCCAAACACTCCTAAAATATTTAATAACTGCTGATGTATGATTTAACAGAAATCAAACTTGGGACCAGTTTTGGAGAAGGATGGACCATATACCATATTTGTTCCTAATAATGAACCCCTGTCTAAAATGGGAAATGAAACTCTAGAATATCTGCTTTCCAAACAGGTAAAAAAAAAATATTATATTCTTACTACATTTTTCTTAGATATCTTTATCTGCATACATTTCTTTATCCAAATAAGGGAATAACTATTGTCTTAAAATATGGTTGCCATGTTCATTACTTTTATATTTGGGTATGTTTTAGGTATAGTATATATAATATAATATATATTATGTATAGTATATATAATATAATATATATCAAGGCTCTTCAGGATGATTCACTAACTAAAATGCAATAATACAAATGATTCATTTTAATGTATTACATTTATTTATTGCTAAACACACTTTTCTAGTGTTTTGTTATGTCATAATATCTTTAGTCCACTTTCAACACAATTACTTCAGAAAACATGTTTTTTTTACTATTTCTTGTTGGGTTAGTGTTAGGACATGAGCTGTATTCAGTTAGCCATTTTTGTTCTTCTTAGTGTTTGTGTAAAGGGCGGGGGGGGTATTGCTCCCCCCAGGGCTGTCCTTATTGAAACTTTTTGGGCCACTGAATCTTTTTGTGTTCTACACGCAGTTTCCCATGTATCCACCAGGGTGACCAGAGTAACAAGGACTCACATTATGACATGGATTCTTTATGTGCTCCTTTAATGGCTTTCAATGCATCCTCTTTCTGTAAATGTAGTTTGGGCAGGACTGCATAGTACACATTGATCCTGCTGTCTTAGAATGCTTAATAATGGGCCATTTACCTGAACTCGCCCCCAGACTGAATGTTACCAGCCCTCCCTTGTTTGTGTATGTATGTTGTATAGAAGATTACACACATTTTAAACAATTACAAATAATGCTTATTTATTTAGGGCTCCCGAAAACTTCTGGAACTACTACGATACCATATTATCACTCCAGCTGAGGTAAGTATACAGCCTGATGATTTATCACAACTGGATATAGACAGTCTGGGCTGTCCATCTGAATCCACTCAGGGGCCAAAAGGGAATATTTGCCCCAAAGTATTAAATGAGAATTTGTAAGGAGGTCTGAGTAAGGTAATGAGGGTAAAATGTAATAAGATGAAGGTGATGAAGAGACTCACAACTTTGACCTTGATTTTATAACTCTTTGTATGGCCATGGGGCTCTGCACTAAAAGCCAACAGTCAATAATAATTATATACACTCCCTGATTAATAATAAATGAGTAGCGTCTGTACTGTGCATTACACACCTAGTATGCAGTGGTGGATTATCCATTAGATAGAATAGGCACATGTCTAGAGTCTCCCAAATATTGGTAGTTTAATGGTGATTTTATGAATAACCCAGCTTTATGGTTTATCTGGTAGTTGTGGAAGTGTTGGGAAGACAATATTTGTCCAGCAATTAGTGTGTATGTGTATATATATATATATATATATATATATATATATATATATATATATATATGATGCAGGAGAATTCTAGCTCATTCGTAGATGCATTTATTTGGTCCCATGACTCACAAGCTCATGTTCTGTTATGCATTTAGTATATCATGTTTACTTATGGATTAATTTCATGTGTTTTTCTTAGCTGGATGTTGCCAACATCATTTCATCAAATAGCATTATGACCATGGCTAACCAACTAGTCCAGTTCAATACAACTAGCAATGTAAGTATCGACATTGTACTGATATTCTTCAAAAGTAATGCTCTGGTTGAAGTTTAAAGTTTACTAAAGATAAGTATTTTTATGACATTGCTATCCTGGACTTCATCTTAACCAGGATGAGCAGGTAGTGGGATGTATAATGAATAAGCTGGGGCTACCCAATTTGACATTGCATGTATTTTTCTTTCTTTCTTTCTTTAAAGGGCCGGATTCTAGTAAATGGGCAAAATGTTGAAGAAGTTGATGTTGCTGCAAAAAATGGGCGCATTTATACTCTGGATGGTGTCCTTATTCCGTCATCAATATTGCCCATCCTGCCACACAGATGTGATGAGACAAGATATGAAATACAACGAGTATGTAAAATACATACAGTTTTTGTATTTGTACCGTATGTATATATATATATATATATATATATATATATATATATATGTATATATATATAATTTGTACAGCACTTGTTTGTATTATAGCTTTCAAAGGTTACTAAAGATAGATACACTCAAATGCTGCTCATTACATAGCCTTGAAGCACATGTACCATATTTGTACACTATACTGTATTTGTGAAGTATTATAATGCTGGCTTGGGTATGTATCTAATTTCTGTTTTCATTTTGTGTTTATCTCATAGGGATCCTGTGTGTCTTGCACGATGTCATTTTACAGTATATGCCCTAAGGGTTCCGAACACCTTGTAAGAAGAAATGTTTACTATTTGCTAGTATTCTTCATTTTGGACTATTTCATGTCAACCAAAAACCTAAACAGACATTGTTTGCATTATGCAAACATTATGCCCCCACCCAGAGCCGGCCTTAGGTGTTCCGGCGCCCTGTGCGAACTACTCCTCTGGCGCCCCCCTCACTACCCCCCCGTGCCTTCAAACTACCCCCCTATGCCCCTTCAAACTACCCCCCTATGCCCCTTCAAACTACCCCCCTATGCCCCTTCAAACTACTCCCCTCTGCCCCTTCAAACTACTCCCCTCTGCCCCTTCAAACTACTCCCCTCTCTGCCCCTTCAAACTACTCCCCTCTCTGCCCCTTCAAACTACCCCCCCTCTGCCCCTTCAAACTACCCCCCCTCTGCCCCTTCAAACTACCCCCCTCTGCCCCTTCAAACTACCCCCCCTCTGCCCCTTCAAACTACCCCCCCTCTGCCCCTTCAAACTACCCCCCCTCTGCCCCTTCAAACTACCCCCCCTCTGCCCCTTCAAACTACCCCCCTCTGCCTCTTCCTTCAAACTATCCCCCCGCTCTCCCTACTTCTCCTTATCCTAACTTACCTTGAGGAGTCCTGCCGGCATTTCATGGGGAGAGTAAGGGGCGTCGAGCGGTTGCTGAGAACTTCACGAGCAACCGCTCGGCGCCCCTGCCCGGGACATAAATGAAAACATTGTTGGTTTTTTTTGTTGTTGGTTTTTTTAACTTTATTTAGCATCCTTAACATGGAGGTTGTTAAATAAAGTTAAAAAAACCAACAACAAAAAAAACCAACAATGTTTTCATTTAGGTGCAGAGGGGGGGGGCGGCGGCAGCAGCAGCGGCGGAGGACCCCGCGGCGGCGGTGGCGGCAGCGGCGTAGGACCCCGTGGCGGCTGCGAAGGAGGACCCCGCGGCGGCGGCGGTGGCGGCGGCGGCGGGGGAGGACTCGGCGGCGGCGCCCCCTGGAGTGTGCCGTCCTGTGCGGTCGCACAGGTCGCACACCCCAAAGGCCGGCCCTGCCCCCACCCCATCCACCTTTGAAAGACATTAAAAAATAAGATCTATTATTTCCTCTTTCCTGTCAAAGGCTCACAGGGTGAAGTTCCGTATCACTCCATCAGTATAAGACAGACTTGGGTAACTAAGTGACTAACACAGTATGTCATCGCATTTTTTTAAATGGAAGAGCTCATTAACTCCTTTTTAAAGCTAAATTAATGTCACAATTAAACAAGTGAATATAGTGGACATGTACTGTTGTTCCCAAAAAATAATCTTCACGAAGATGTACTTAATAGACTGGAAGGAGACACTGTTGTTTACAGTAGCATGGATACCAAGTTGACCGATGATAAGCAGGAAAGGGCAAACTTTCCAGAGGATTTTTTAAATATATGATATCTTCAGGCATGCCTCCGTATAAATTACGTTTGAAAGTAAGGCTTAGTGAACGGAATGCAGTTACAAGTAAAAAACAAAGTAGCTAAACATGTTAAATACGCCGAGGTTCTGAATGGGAGTACCAAAGGAGATGCTGTTTTATTCCTTGTATCAATTTGACACCCTTAGATTACTAGAATTCATTTTCTAGTCCATTTAAGTTTTGCAATGAACAACAGTCAGGCTCAGACTTTAAGTAAGGCTGGAATATATTTGTCCCAACCCATGTTAAGTCTGGGGCAATTGTATGTCAGTTTTCCTAGAGCTACTGTCACTCAGGGTTGCTTGGCACCCTCAAGTAAAACAGTTTATAACCTAAATGTAAGATATTTTTGATATGTAAGAATTCTGTCCACTGTGTCTGTGGCACCACAGGCTTTATTAGCTAGTACATTAAAAAGCTTAGCCCACTGTGTTCTGGAATTCCCTGCACAGTAAAGACAGAAAAAGGCTAAAGAATTAAATATGGCATCCTAAGTCACAAACCCTCCTACCTGTAACCGTTCATGTTGCTTAATGCATTCGTTTTTCAAGGCTCCAGAGTATCAGCAAAATGATGTCAACAGCACACAAGTAAAATACTCACATTGTTGTCCTAATACAGGGCATGTGAAACAATATATTTATCCTACTTGAGTAAAAATGGATTATACACTGGTGACCAACATAAATAAACTATGTTTTTCGGGTGCTGTTATCAAGGTATATCTGGTATACAGAAACAATCGGATATCTGATGTACAGTCTATAAAATCCATTCCAGAATAGTTTTTTATGTTGTTACTTCTATTTTTTGGACCACAAATGGCTAACATTGTTGGTAAAGTTAATGAGCCATGGAGAGTTAACAAGAGGTGTCACAGCAAACAGTTGCTTATTATTATTACTGATATTAAGAAGATGACATAATTGAAATAGCAGTACTAAGTTTTTAAATAATTTTTGTTTTTAAATTCCAGAGTATTTTCAGCACAAAATGCTTCCGCAGAACCACTGTTATGGATAGTGACTATTCTCTGCTTGGATGCTCTAGGTACTGCAATGCAACAGTTAAGGTAAATAATGACATTTAAATTAAAAATCTACATACAGACTGGATTTCTTCCTCTAACTCCTCACTGTCTGTTATCCAGTCCTAAATCTATTCTCATTTTTCTCTTTTATTTTACCCAAATATCTTTTTGAGTGTTTTATGCAGTCCCTATTATCTTGTATTAAAACATCAAGCTGTGGTCACTGACGCATAAATGTGTTTGCACTTCCACCATAAGGCTGCCCAACCCCCCCCAACCGCAGACGTGTGTAATACATCCAGAAACATACATTACTGACAAAGCCATACTTTTTCCACTTTTCCCAATAGTTTTGCACTAATATTACTTACTTTGAAAATGAAAAGCAGGCTTGAAGCCCATCATTATGGAAGCCCTTGTCCCAAAACATGAAAGCTAGAAATACTAATATAAAAACATAATTATAGCCAGATCAGCCAGTGTCGTTTTCATTGCAGGTACCCCAATGTTGTAAAGGTTTCTATGGTCCAGACTGCATTCCATGCCCAGGAGGTTTCATCAACCCATGCTCTGGCAATGGAGAGGTATGTACCTTATCTTCTCTATTTTAAGTTCATTTTAGTAGGTCCCTCTTAACCTTTCGTTTCTTTGAGTCCAACATAACAACTTGTTGTGTTCTGTTGCCTTGTATTGTGCTGTAGAATATGATGGCGCTGTATAAGTCAATAATTAGTTATAGTAATTATACAAAACCAGTTTGTCTTAGTCTGTCAATTCTCGTCTTGTCATACCCCTTGAATATATTTATTGTATTAAGCGCTGCGTAAATTGTTGGCGCTATATTAAAAAAAAACATAATAATAATAATGGAAATCAACAATTAAAACTGAGAAGAACATTGACACACATTAAGGTACAGATGAAGAAGACCCTGTTCTCATGAACTTATGTAAGTCTATGATTAAGTAAACGTTTCACAGTACTAAAACTATGTTTCCAATGTTTCACTTAGTTACAAACATTTGAAACTTAACAGAGCAGGTGGAACAGCAGAGTAGATGAATATATGTCTCAAATACGCCTCGAAACTAAGATTACATTTGGTGTTAAAATACTTTAATGATTGATGTTTTTTTGTTGGCGGGTCAACTATAATTACTATGTAATAATTGTGATATTTAAACTATACAATCAGACACAATCCTCAAAAGTAGCAAATCTAGTCAAAGAAATTGTAGCCTTATTTGTAAAGATGTCCAGATATTATTATGACTGGACTGTCGGGATACAAATGTCATACAAATGCATACGTGTTTAGTGACATGCTGCTGTTGTGATTTTGCCAGTGCATGGACGGCATTACTGGGAATGGTACTTGTGTTTGTGAAGCCGCGTTCAGTGGATCAGACTGTAGACGTTGTTTTGACAGTAACAAATATGGAATCCGATGTGACAAAAGTAAGTAACAATGCTGTTTTGGTTTCAGTTACACTTTGCCTTTTTTGTTTTCCATCTTACAACTGAGGGGTAAATGTATCGGCACTAAGATTACTAATTTACATAATTCATCTGCCTTCTTAAATATTAAAGTAAAAAGTAAAAACAACAGACTAGACTGTTCATTTAAGACACAAAATCATTAGTACAATTTAACAACATTTGTATAAATGGCGCATGAAAGTAATCTAGAAAAGTTATGTCCTGGCCTTAGCCATACCACCATAAAACAAGAAACCTTCTGGCCAATGGAGATGCTGGAATGTATATCTTAATGTCTATATTTCTTGGAACTAGAATGCCCCTGTGTCCATGGAAGATGTAATAACCATGTAGACAGTGATGGGAGCTGCCTACCTGATTCTTGCCTGAATGGATATGCTGGGAAATTTTGTGACAAGAAGACAACCCCATGTGGTCCTTTGTTTACTTTCTGCCACGCACATGCAGACTGCGAATTTAGCAATGGGACTCCAAGGTACCTTTCCACCCAAATGATATTTATCTGTAACTGTGAACTGGCTCCATGTACTACTTTCTCTGGTTCTGCTTATGATCCCACGTATATAGGGGTGCTTATAATGAAATAAGTAATAGTTAAATATAGCTGTGAATTTGTTCTCAGAATATGTGATGTTTCTGTATTTTAAAGTATGCATGTGCATCTGTTTTGCATGCGCTTGCTGTTAATCCATAGAAATTACACGTTGCCTTATGTAGAAAAGCAGAAGAAGCACAAGGCAATGTTGTATGGGGAAGCATGAAGCGAAGGCATGAAGGAGCCCGGATTAGCATGTCAGTTGACCTTCTCGCCCCGTGGAAGTTATGGCCTTAATAAGCATCATACATGAATTTACAAATGTTTATCTTCCAGCTGTGTTTGCAAGCCTGGATATGAAGGAGATGGAACATTTTGCAAAGAATCAAATCCCTGCTCTACTTCAAGCGGGCAGGTGTGCAATGTTAATGTAAGTATACCAAGCTACAGCACGGAAAGGTTCTTACTACAGCTACACTCTATATATATAACTATATAACTATATAACTTGGAAACGTATTGCTGCATCAGTGTGCAATCTCAATTTACCTGGGAGTGTAGCATCACTGATGTCATACAGCTAATATTCATGCAAAAGAACTTGGTCATCAATATCACTCAATAATTTATTATATTTGCATGATTACAAATATTGTTTCTACAAGAAGTTTCACAATCTATATATTTGGTGACACACATTCACACCATTAAAGAAAATTGAGTAATGTCAGCCAAAAGCTCAGACCTGCTAAAGCATTTACAATCTCCCATAAGCAATTCTCCTGTTGTTGCATTCGTTAATCCTTTGTAGATTCAAAGGTTCATTCCATGTCAAGCCTTTACATTGGACTTTTGTTGTATTATAACAGGCTGAATGCATTCAGACGGGCCCGGCACAGCACAAGTGTGTGTGTCGCACTGGATGGACAGGAGATGGACTGGACTGCTCAGAGATCAATAATTGTCTCCAAGCCAATGGAGGCTGCCATGAAAATGCTTCCTGTGTATATATTGGCCCAGGCCAGGTAAAAAAAATAAGAACATTTATAAAAGAATAAAAAATACGATTAGGTGCTGTGGAGAAACTTAAGCTAGGGGAGTACTGGTAACTAATACCTATTATTTCAATAATATTATTATGGTGGAACAAGGAATTCTTCCAACTGGGCGTTGGTGGTATTTGTGAACTATAATTCCTGTCTATTTTATAGAGCGACTGTGAGTGCAACAAAGGATTCAGAGGAAATGGTGTTGAATGTGAACCAATTAATGTGTGCCTGGAGGAGAAAAATAAGTGTCATTTCTTGGTAAGTTTCAGTTTTAGAACATTTAACATGTTTAATGGGGGCTTCTAATTTTTCATATCATAAATATGTTCATTTGTTACATGTATTGACACCCACATTATATAAAACTATCCCAATATAAAAAATATAGATATAAACAATACTGGAGAAAAAGTCCTAGACATTTGAAGGTAGAAAATAGAGTTCACCAGTCATGTTACTAACGTTATTATACGGTGTCTGTTATACCAGCCCAGGGGTTGTCCTCAGAAACAAAAGTAGTACAGATACAGTGTAGTCATACACACCCCTTATCAATACACTACACGTCATAGGGGCAATCATATATAAAAAGCACCTTTGATACAACGAGGCAATTGTCATAGGAACCAATGCAATGTTCCTGCAGCCTTGGGATGGATCTCAGTCATATTACAGGTGGTACGTTGACTGCGCTATAACAACAGTGCTTGACTGCAAGCTTGAACAGTAAAAAACCCGTTCAATAGATGCAAAGATGGTGTTAAGATGATTGTTATCAAGTTTGGCATTTCAAGTATCCCGAGTTTTGTTGAACTACACTCAATAGCTGTTGAGCTGCTGTCAAGCACTGTTGAGGTAGCCTTTACAGCCGTTGAGGTGGCAGTCAAATTTGCCAGCCAAGTTACTCAGTCTGTTAGTTTTCCAGAGGGCTTGTAGTTTTGTCTCGCCTTCCCTTTTGTGGAGTTTGCTTGATTTTATGTAGCAACCGAGTGCAAAACGAAACTCAACTATTTGTGAATGAGCAATTTCACTGTGCTCTCCAAAAGAGTTAGGAGTTAATGCAGATTGTGAACGGTGTGAATTGTTATAATAGGCGTTATACATTTGCAAAGACTCTAACAGCAATCGTGGCGCTATTATAATTAAACGTATTTCAATTATTCTTTGTAAAAAAAAACCTCTAGGATTACACAACATTCAACAACATGTTTAATTCTAGGCAAGTTGTCAGAAAATGCCATCAGGATTTTGGGAATGTGTATGTCGAGAAGGCTATGAAGGTGACGGTACTACATGCTTTGGAAGTGTAGCAGATGTAAGTTTCAACTACATGGTCAAAGTATACTATTCTACACGTGACAAACACATGTTAAGAGCGACCCAACTGCGTTCTTTTCTCAGTATCGTTACTTTTTTTAGGTGATTTCATCCCTTCCACAAGCTTCTGAATTCTGGAAACAGATTCAAGTAAGTAAAAACTGCTTAATGGTACAGGCTTCCAATCTTCCAATTGTACCTTAGAGATGTCTAATGTGACATAAGTTTGAAGAAAAGGATTTATAGCCTTGTAACACTTTTTACCTTGGGCCTGATACCCTGGAAGGTGTCTACACGATGGCTGGCGCCTACAGGAGATCCTGGCTACCGCACAGCTGAGAGTTAGGGGGCAATATAGCAGTTTGGCAGTGCGTCCACCTAGTAGTACTCCTGAGTATTATACTAGGACATATACATCACACAGGACACAAGAATCACAGACACTATAATGAAAAGTTCTCTTAAAAAATGTAGCCTGTATGTAAGTTTAAAACAGTACGAACATGAACATTTCAATAACATTGAGGTACACACCTCCCCAGATATTAGGAAGCCACCTGGGGTAATGGTGAGGCCCTTGATGGAGGTCGTGCTTGAGTACCTTCCTTTGACTGAGCCATCTGTTGTAGTCTGGAAGCTTTGGGTCTCACAGGCTGGCTTTATCTCTCCTCGCAATGCAGGCTCCTTCCACTGTCTATTGGATTTAAACAGCAATCCATATTGCATATGTGTTGGTGTTTACAGATTAAAAATAAGCAACTTCTATGTATTCCCATTCCACCATATATTTATACCAGTGGGAGCAGTCATCTTAACTTCCTGCTTTCAAGATTTTCATGTTAGTTTTACCCTAAGTTACTCTGGCTCTTTTGTTCATTGGTTCTGGCAACCTTTGTAAAGGCGGAAGGAGAAGGGTAGAGGACGTCAGAACGGGAAATTATTTTACAAATGAAAAGTTTGAGCTCTAGGTAGTTTGAATAATAGTTATGCGAAAAGCACTTCCTCTTCTTGGTTTTTATGAAATAATGATCATTTATTATATTTATACTCTTTAGAATGTAATCTTGCAGTTTTGTTGGCACCATTAAAGTAAAAAATGAAAAATATGGCACATCTGTTGATTTTTATCAATCATCTTGTATCACCGCATTGTAATCTAATAGGATTAACACATAGTTTTACCTTTGCATATCTGAAGTGCTTCCATCTTATGTTCAGTTTTGTATGGTGTTGTTTAATAGGTGCATATAGGTGATTCCCAAATATATAATAATATAGAGAATTGTTGTGTCTCTCTTTCGTGCACAGGACCCATCCATATTATCAATGCTTACTCAATCACCTAACGTCACTGTGCTAGTGCCATCCGTGCAAGCTTTCGATAATATGAATCAGCAGGACAAAGCCTACTGGACGGCAAAAGAAAATGCGCCAGCCTTGCTAAAGTAACTATCAATGCCCGTTATTTGTATGCTGACCGTAGTCTGCCTATGGAAATCATAGTCTGTATCCATCTGCACTATTCTTTCTCCTATGTCACACTTGTATTCGCTAAAACATTTTAGACGAGACACAGAAAATCCATGTAACCATTTTTTTCATTCATTTTACGTGCAGGTACCATATAATATCTGGTGTCTATCGCGTCCAGGACTTAAAGAACTTATCTTCATCTGACTTGCTGGCTACGTCTCTACGTAGTAATTACTTGAAGCTTTCCAATGAAAATGGGGTAAATCAGAGCATTTTTTTTCAAATGCAAATTGCTGCCACATTTATAAGCATTAGTATGATAAAAATGAGTTATTAACCACTGAATTTCATCAAGAAGTGGTACTCCTCCATATATAAAAGGGGAGTGCTGGCAAGCGGGGGTGTAGTTGTTCCTTGGGCTGCTTCAGATTTTCAGATTTTGGGCCACTGTCAAAATTACCTTGTTGTGTTTTACATATAGCCACTGGGGTTTCTGGTATAACGCAGGTTCTATGCAAAATCTTCAGTTTGACTTGATCCTTATTGGCTCTTTTATGGATCCATTCTGGATCTTCTTGATGAATGTGTACACTAAGTCTGTTGTTTAACACATAGGTTGTGGACTACTTTTGCCCCCAGGCTAAATGTTGCCACCCCCTGCTGTATAATAAAATATTATAATATCCCAATGACATTGTATAAACTAAGAAAACAATATCACTGTGGTTTGCTGTCCAGATTATTGGACAGCAGATTAGGTTCAGGATTATTTTATTGTATTCACCCAGCTAGTATTGAAATGCAGTTTCTGCCACTCCAAACCAGCCATTTAATGCTACAACGTTTATTTGCCCCAGTGTGACCAATATAATACATTTTCTGTTGCAGAGTATCTCTATTGGAGGAGCAAACTTTGTCGTTGGAGATGTGGTTGCTAAAAATGGGGTTGTGCATCTTATTGACAAGGTGTGTGTTATAATGCAAACTAGTTTTACTCACATAATTGATAACAATAATCTTTTTTGACAGTGAGGTTTAGATCACTGGAGATGTCCTGTTTGTAGTTTTCCTATTTGAAACTTTGCCAAATTAATAATTTAACAAATGAACTGTATTGGTACAGGTTTGATCATACTTAAACGAGGTACTGATTAACAAAGAAAATATGTTACTGCCATGCCAGAGGCAGTAAAGGCAGACAACAAGCATTAACGGGACATTTATGTTTAATATCCAATGTGCAGATGTTGCCAGCAAAACGAATTCTTAGCAATGTACTATTTGCAGGTATTGACACCTCTCCCTCTTATGGCTTCATCGGTGCCAGACCTTATGGCTAGATTAGACCAGATGCCTGATTATTCCATTTTTCGGAGTTATGTTAATGTAAGTATTGCTTTCTATGAGCTTCTTTACACAAAAAATCTGAAACGCCTTCCAAAACAGGCACATTTTCATGTTAATTAATTAAATACAATTACACTTTACCCATTCCTGGCTTTTTCTCTTTAGGAATACAAACTGGCAGAAGAGATTGAAGCTGCTGATTCGTACACAGTATTTGCACCTAATAACGATGCAATTAACGAGTATATTCGCAGCAAAAGTCCAGCAACTATGGTATATATATGTTTTTTCACCAGTTTTCATCCATGATTTCTCTGTGGTCATAAAAAGAATGCCCCATCTGTTAACAATATTCACGGAGCCAATGATTGATAGATATTAACAGAATGTTTCGATTATTGATGACCATATTAACATATTTTTCAAAATCCACCTTTAAAAAGCCTTGATCACGTGTCCCTTGAAGCTTGACTCTGTGGGTGTTCCTGACAGGCAGGGCAGCTCAGCAGCCTTAATTTTCCTTCTCAGGAAACCCATACATTCATACTAGCCCAGCCTTGGATGTGTTGAAGAACATAGTTTCCAGAATGTCCATCTGTCCTATGGAAAAGGATACATTGCAAATAATATCAGTAATAGTAATAAAAATTCTAAATTAGTTGTTATTGAATTATTCCGTTTATATGTTTTAGAGTTATAAAACGTGCCAGATAATATGGACAAACATTGTAAAATAAAAAGAGGAAAAAAAAACACTATTCTAAAGACTGGCTTTATTGCTTGTTATTGATTTAGGATGAAGACACAATGCGATATCACATCATACTTGGTCAGCAGCTTCTGAAGAATGATCTCCATAATGGCATGCATCGTGAAACAATGCTGGGGTTCTCGTTCCAAGTTGGGTTTTTGACTCAGAACGACCAGGTGATGGAAACCAGATAAATGGATGTTACAGTGTCTTCTATGATCATTGCCAGAATAGTTTCATCAAAAAATGACTGGATGGCTTCAGAACTGGAATTTTCAGAAAAATAAATAATAATGTTTATAACTTAAAATAAACCCCCTTTAGATCAGCTCAACATGTTGTTATAAAGAGGGGGCAAGAGAAGGTAGATAACTTCAATGCAGGGAATTAATTAGATAAGCTTCGAAATATCTTCAAAAAACAGTGATTGAAAAACAAAGCATGCCTGCCATAGGTTTAATAAATGTTTGAAGTATTTCAAAAGCTGTAGGTGCAGCATGTAATGAGGAAAATAAAATGTTAATATTCCCTGTTAAACCCATCATTTTATATTTTTTACGTTTCCATTCTGTCTTTAGGTGTACGTTAATGATGCGCTGGTAAATTATGCTGAAGTAGCAACCAACAAGGGTGTTATTCATGGAGTTGGGAAGGTTTTGGAAATCCAAAAGAACAGATGTGACTCTAATGACACCACCATTTCTATGGTAACCTTGTTTTATTGTATTGTTTAGCAAAATTCTTTATCATGAGTAATTTGGAGAGTATTTGGATATGAGAGTAGTGATATGTAGAAGGGACGAGTTGTTAATGGCTCTAGATTTCAAGGTAATAAAGTAGCGTAATAAAAGTAATATTGTGTTGTTTTGTTTGTTTTTTAAAGAGCGCGTGTTCTAATTGTAAATCCACACCAATCTGTCCGGTGAACACTCAACCAGTGGTAAGTCTGAACTACAGCTGTAGTTTACAGTATTCTAAAATAATTTTGTCCTTAACCTGTTGTGGTTTTTGCAGTTGTATCAAAAATGTGTGCTAAAAATTGTACCCATGTGCGTGTATGCATTCTGCTGTCCATCGAGTCCCATCAGGACTGCCTTAGATCAGGCCTAGCAGACTTCATTTTTCTGATCCCATTCTCTCTCTCTCTCTCTCTCATACTAAAAAGACCTCTAGTTGGCTTCTAATAAAAAAATGTAACAGCGTTTATCGCCACTTTTATCAGTAATCAGCCCAAAAAAACATTTTTGAGAATTTTTGAGGCCTTAGACGTTTAGCAGATTTAGTAGTAGGTCGGTAGCATACCTAATATTCAGCTTACAAAAGGTAATGCGCACCTCCTCATATTTGCCCATAATGACTGAAACAAAATAAAAATATATGCAGATATATTACCAGATAATTACCAGATACGTTCATTTATTTTAGGGTATTTTTCTTTAAGTGCTCTAGGTACATACAAAACTGTGAACATATTTCTCCCCCTTAATAATGTTTTTATTTATATATATTTGTGCAGATGAGTGCAAAAAAGGCCTGCATATATACCGAATATACTGCATTAAAAAGATACATCTATGTTGGGTGTCAGGTGAAATGTTCCAAGACACTAATTGTAAGTATTTTCTCATTTTGTATTTATGTTCTGATATTTGGGTATATTTATGCTCTTTACTTGTATGAAACTCTACTGCTGTACTATGCATTCATGGTCCTTGTTGGAGATGAATTGATATTAAAGTGTTTTATTATTATGTAATGCATTGTAATCCATAACATTATTGCAAGATGAAAACAGATGAAAACAGATATACATATACACAAACATATGATACTCCGACTAGGCAGTAATGCGTAATTTAACATAATTACAGTACTTACAGTACTTTATTTCATCAAGTTAGGAAAAGATATAGGCAGTAATTATGTTAAAAATAATCTGTTGAGCAAAATATCCTTACATTCGTTTGTTAATAAATGTATTTACAGACCAGAGACTGTTGCCCAGGCTTTTTCGGCCAGCAATGCCTAACTTGTCCAGGCAAACCCGGGAGTCCGTGTTTTGGGAACGGCATTTGCATGGATGGTATTAACGGCACTGGGGTATGTCAGTGTGAGGAAGGATATAACGGAACTGCGTGTGAAACGTGTATCAAGGGAAAATATGGAACCCGCTGTAGTCAAGGTACCATCTGGTCATCAATTTTTAATAATTTATTTGTGTACAAGGATCATATGTTCTACAGGACAACATATAGCAGACACACAACATCAAAAACAAGAAGCTAGAGGTTACTTGTGCATTTACTTCTGTGGAGGGTCCAACAGAGAGAAGGAAACCTAGCAGCTGTAGTCTTTGTTATGTTTAAAGATATAGCAGACACCCGGGTCTTGCCCACTTTCATGCCTTTGTAGAAGTCTCTCTTGCACAGGTCCTCTTCCACCTACTCTGCTGAATTGAGTTATTTCTTTACGAAATGCAGTCTTGTGAACATCATTCATAGTAGATTGTTAAATGACCAAAACTGCTTTAATCAGGTAGGGTTCTACATCATTCATCATTTTTCAAGGAATGTTTGGCATGTGACACAAAATCAGAAGATTATGAGATTAAACTTTCGAATGAACGAATACATTAAGAAATCTGCTAAGGTTTATTCAGTTATTAGTTTTCAGGTTGCATTGTGCTCTTGGCTACACAACACAGTAGGTAAATGTCTGCCTATTGCCTATTTGTAGAACCTTGTGATCATGTGGGCATATGTGATTTCTCTCCATATGATACATTTACCTTACAGTGACTAGTATAGCATTACTTCCATTCACTAAGATATGCACATATTTAGATGGTTAGATAAAGTCTTTACGCTATAAGAAATATTTGTTTGCATGTGTTCAGAATGTACCTGTGTCAACGGAAAATGTAGTGATGGAATCAATGGCGATGGAACCTGTGACTGTGATGTTGGCTGGAAGGGAGTTAACTGTGACACTGGTAAGTGTATTGTCATCTTAACAAAAAGTGTTGAGATATATCAAAAAGGGTCTTCTGCAACACTCAAAAGCCTCATGTTAATTATTATTATTTTGTTTGACTTCTTACTTATTGTGGAGGACTTCGAGAGTAAGCTGAGGCAGTGTGATGGTCTATGTAGGGATATATATACCGTATATATCAGTGATGGCAAACCTTTTTGAGCCCAAGTGCCCAAACTGCAAACCAAAACGACTTATTTTTTTCAAAGTGCCAACACTGCAATTAAACCTGAATAACGAGGTTTTAGTTTAGAAAAAACAGTTCGTACTAATTAACAGCTTTTGTTTAAAAAGAAAACCACAATAACAGAGCTTTCCATTAAACATTTTTTTTATTGAAAAAAACAAAAAAAATACAACTGTACACGTGCATGTATTTTTTTAAAGACGCCTTTTGTAGGCACAATTAATGTGATTTTTGCTGTTGTGTGTCCACACACTTAAACACTTGAATAACATACACACGCATGCACACACTTACGTACACACACATAATGGGTTAAACATGTGTTACAGGGAATCATTCTCTTCCCTTTATGTATGACATGCCTGCTTATACACACATATGCACTGCTCTTACGCATGCCTGCCCACAAACACACACATATACACTGCAGTTGCCTGCAGATACACACTTGCCAGTACTCACACATATGCACTACCCTTATACACACCTGCCCAAACATACATAATCTTCTCACACACACACACACGCCTCCTCATAAATATACACTGCCCTTGCACATACTTACAAAGACGTATACACTATAAGACAAATACACTCCTTATATACACACATATACACTGCCCATACAGACGTACACATATACACTGCCCATACACACGTACACATATACACTGCCCATACACACGTACACATATACACTGCCCATACAGACGTACACATATACACTGCCCATACACACGTACACATATACACTGCCCATACACACGTACACATATACACTGCCCATACACACGTACACATATACACTGCCCATACACACGTACACATATACACTGCCCATACACACGTACACATATACACTGCCCATACAGACGTACACATATACACTGCCCATACACACGTACACATATACACTGCCCATACACACGTACACATATACACTGCCCATACAGACGTACACATATACACTGCCCATACACACGTACACATATACACTGCCCATACAGACGTACACATATACACTGCCCATACACACGTACACATATACACTGCCCATACACACGTACACATATACACTGCCCATACACACGTACACATATACACTGCCCATAGACGTATGCACATACACACACATATACACAGCTGCCCTATACACACACACATATGCCTGCCCAAGTGCCCATACATATGCCTTACCATATGTATATGCACACACAAATCTACCGTCAGACCCCCCCCACCCACCCACCTTCATTCTCCACATCAGACCCCCCCAACCCACCTTTGTTCTCCACATCAGACCCCCCCACAACCTTTGTTCTTCACATCAGACCCCCCACAACCTTTGTTCTCCACATCAGACCCCCTCCCACCCAGCCACCTTCGTT
Source organism: Spea bombifrons (assembly GCF_027358695.1). Taxonomy (NCBI): domain Eukaryota; kingdom Metazoa; phylum Chordata; class Amphibia; order Anura; family Pelobatidae; genus Spea; species Spea bombifrons. The sequence continues at coordinate 39,824,248 of NC_071090.1, forward strand.
CTCCACATCAGACCCCCCTAACCCACCTTCGTTCTCCACATCAGACCCCCCAATAATCAACCACCCACCCACCTTGGTTCCCCACAAATCTTACCTTTTCTTCCTCCTTTCTGCTTCCCCTTCCTCCTTTCTGCTTCCTCCTTTCTGCTTCTTCCGTTCTAACTTTCCTTGTGTTTTGCCGCTCGCAGTCTGTGCAGTGCGGCTGCGCACAGCTGTTTATGCTGAGCGCCGGGGCTGGATATAAACGTCATATCCAGTCGCCCGGCGCTCAGCAGAAACAGCTGGAGGGTTCTCCCCAGAGAACTGTGGGAGATGTAGTCTGCGGGAGCTGACGCCGTGACTACAGTGTATGACTGTAGTCACGGCGTGCCCACAGAGACGGCTCGGCGTGCCAACAGCGGCACGCGTGCCACACGTTCGCCATGACTGGTATATATGTAGGGATATATTTGTATACTTTCTTATAAAGGTCTGACATTCATGTTCATCTTAGCAAAGTACATCTACTGACTCTGTAGGTCTGACTCTGCGGTGGCTCATGGACTGTCATTGCTCCCCTTTAACCATAAATTTAAATTCTTACTACAAACTCCAACTTTTGTGAATACATTCCTCTGCTATGGGCTATTCTTACTCACATGTAGCACATGTTGGCTTAGATGTATTCCTTTTCAAATAATAAACCAAATAAAAAGTGTGTAAATACATTTTTGTTTTATCCACGCTGGGACTTTCAATGTATTATGTTTACACAGATTCTGGGTTTTTTTCCAAGACAACCCCCCTCCCCGATCTTATTTTATGTATCCTCTTTTTCAGATTTATATCATAACTTTTTCTCTGTTTAGTAAACCTCAACATAGTCTGCAGGAATCCTGTTTGTTTTGGTGTATGTTCATTGAATGGTGTAAAAAATTAAATATATTTTTTTTCAATGTAACTTTTTTCAGTGATAAAAGATGATAAATGCAATAAGACCTGCCATTCAAGTGCTAAGTAAGTAATGGTAACTGCTTGTCAAATACACATTTAGGGGCTAGATCCAGGGAAGGGCTGGCCAGATTCATCCGAGGGAGGAGGGGATTTCAGCCAAGTCGTACAGTAATAAAGCATCCCGAAGCAAAGTTTAAGGACAACATGGCCAATGTCTCATCCAAAACACATTAATTGAAATGGAATGCCTAGAAATGAATAAAAAGAACAAAATGGATTCAATCCATGGGTAAATTCTTCTGAAAATATAATTCTGCCCTTGTTGCTCTAGATAACACTGTAGTTATGCAGTTTGCAGAACTGCAAGTAAAACACATAATGGCTCTTAATGACTCTTAAGGCATTAGCCCAGAGCCTTTAAACTAGGGTGGCCCTAGGAGCCAATCGATCCCTCTCCCAGGCCACCTCCCCACCTTGACAGCCCTCTCCTGGCTAGATGAACTAAAGGCTTTGACCTTTCACCTCACCATTTACATAAACCTAGCGATTCAAACTCATGCCCCAAATACTCATCCAACTGAATAAACCCATATCCTATATCTTCTGTATAGCATACCTCCCCATTCCTCATAAAGATCCCTCAGTCCTTCTTTCTTCTCCCAATGCCCCTCTTTTTTAGGAGCTCGGAATATTTAGTGGGCCTGAGTGTAAAAACAGAAATGTATAAACCAAGAATTATGGATACTAGTGAAAAATGTATTACTTTATAAAAATATGTTTTTCTGTTGTTTTCCTTAGCTGTCTTGTTAAGGAGGATGGCACTGGGTACTGCCAATGTGCTGCCGGATTTAAAGGAAACGGCACGTTCTGCTCAGGTAGGTCATTTTTATTTTGATTCAAACATAGTGAAATAGTGTCTTTTAATCATAACTTTTTACTACATGACCAATTATAAAAAAGGGTTGCAGTCACTTCTGCTGTTTCTACCGTAGATGATGACCTTAATGTCCCACTGGTGGTCTACGGTTGTAATATGTGCATGGGTATTTATAAGTAATAAGTGCATGTAGACTGTGTGTGCTGTAGTGTATTTGGGGCATTTATAACATTTTTGGTTTATGTAGAGACCTGGTTTGCATATTCTAGTTAATCACTATAGCTACTATGGACTCAAGCCCAAAATGTTGTATTAATCAAGTCCTCTGCAGACCAGATTGGCTAACTTATTGATTGTGATCACATTCTATGTTTCTAAGAAAACAATAATCTATTTTGTTTCAGCTATCGATGCATGTGAGACAAGTAACGGTGGCTGCTCTGTGGATGCAGAGTGTCGAAGAACCAAGCCGGGAAGTAGAATGTGCATTTGTAAAGAAGGGTACACCGGGGATGGCATAGTGTGCCTTGGTAAAGATTTTTTACATATCTAAACAAGATGATGCCAAATATTAAAAACCCCATGTCATAGTACTGAAATCTTGTAGTTTGAGATGCTATTTGTGAAAATCCGTCACCTACATCGTAACCGCAAAATGCGTGATGCCACCTTGAACTTAACATGTTTCTTCTAAAATAAATAAAAAGGGGTAACACTGGAAAAGCAATATTCCGAATCAGTTGTGTAGCCTCATACAGAACACCGACAGTTGTGTTTAGCATCTCCTGTTGTACTCTCAGTTTGGGCTTCTGCAGACATTACCTATAGACATGAGTGCATTCATTATTGGACTAATTATATGCAACAAGTATATAAAGAATTAACGTTTTGGGGGATGGTTGTGTCATACGAGTGGATGATGCGATAAAATAATAATTTAATGCATTAAGTCTGCATGTTCTAGATTGTTATGTATTGATATCGGCAAGACCTAAAATAGTTTGTGGATGATTTGGAGCTTGTAAAAATGAAAGTGATGCGCAAATAGGCATAGTTATTCAAGTATAAAACTTCCAGTTTGAAAAATTCACAAATATTTGTCTCTTTAGAGATTGATCCTTGCATGAAAAATAACGGTGGATGTGATAAAAATGCAGAATGCACAAAAACTGGGCCAAATAAGGTAAAATATACCTCATAATAACAATTTTATGTAAACTGTGACATTAAAAATGAACATAATACCTCATTGTCTCATTCTTCCTTTGGTTTTTACTTTTGTAGTTAGCCTGTAACTGTTTGCAAGGATATTCAGGAGATGGTAAAACATGCACGTCCATTAATCCATGTCTGACAGTAAGTCAAATGCATTATTTCATTAAATATCATATTACTTAAGATATATTAAAATATGTATATATTGTATATATATATCCTTGGCATACAGTTGACTAATAAGGTACATTATTTATTATTTGTCAGAAAAATGGTGGCTGCAGTGAATTTGCCACATGCACCCATACTGGACCAGCACAAAAAATCTGTAGATGCAAATCCAAATACATTGGCGATGGCATTACCTGCAATGGAAACATCTACGAGGTAACACACGTTAATAATATACACCCAGGGCTATATATGTTTTTAAGTGTTAAACTTCTTTACAATTTTTTCTGCATGTTTATTCTCTACAATATTTACACATCAACTTTGCATTCATACATGATCTTTATTTTCATATTTCCAATTCCATAACAGAGGTCTATTGATGACATATGTGGTTAATAATCACAATATAATCTAAAGATAGGTATCTGGCCTTATCCATTCCAATATTTGTAATCAGCAATATATTTACATTTTTAGAAATATTTTGCTTACCTTTTCCTTAAGTAATTTTTTTACTTTTTTTTTCTTTCTTTCTATCTTTAGGAAATGCGCAAGAACCCAGAAATGTCCGAATTTTACTTCCTTTTACAGGTAAGGCTAAGGGGATACCGATTTGTATTCTTCTCAGAATGAGTAAATGTATGCGGTGTGAAATAATAATGTAGCATGGGCTGGCAGCTACAGGATTTATTTCAGTAAATGTGCCTTAGGCATAAACCTTTTCCATGACAAATGTTTGCAGGTACAAGTACTTTGGCATTGCCTGTAACATATCACTTATTGGAGTCAGTGGCGTATTCGGGTCCCAGGTCCAGAGTAGATCGGCCTCTCTGCAGCATAACAGGGAGCCAGTGGTCCTACTGGGCACTCAGGCTCCCTGCTGCAAAAGTGCTCATTGAGCCGGTTAAAAGTGAGTTCAGTGATCTCGCCAACCAGCTCGTTAACACAATCATGATTAGTTTATTTCTGCCCAGTCCCATGTCTTTTTAAAATACTTTACTAAAACATTCACCCTACTGCTCGCTTGACAGCAGCTCAGCTGTGTCTATTGGAACGATAACAGGTCATTAACGTCGAAGTGGCATTCAAATTGTTCCAACTTGAAAACTTTACCTTGGCTAATCTAGAAGCAGATGTTATCAGTCAGGTAACTTTTTAACTCAACAGTTGACTTGACTTTTAATTAATAAACTTGAGCAGCTTTAGGATATTTACTTACACGTTATTGCTGCTAAAAAGAATTGGGACACGGTTTCTCAGTTATCTCTCTCAACTTCAGGAGCTGGGATTTACCTAAATACAAAACTATCTTGACATAACTAAACTGCTTTTTTAGAGCATAGACAGATAAACTTCTTTCCTAAATGTGTAATCTGTCCAATTTAGAAAACCATAACTTGTTGCATTGCTTTCCAATTTCTTTTGCAGGCAAACAGCCTTAATGATCTTATCGGACCTGGCCCTTTCACAGTCTTTGTTCCATCGACTGATACTTTGAAAAAAGATCCACGTGTAAGTATGAAATAATGTGTGAAGTGGAATGCAATTCATTCTCACACTCAATTCAATTCTAATAAGGGCTCTTTCTTGGGTTTGATCTACACTCCAAGTACTCACAAACAAAATTACTACAGGTATTTAACTAAATATTCGTGGCATTTTAAGAAAATAATATTGCCTGGACATTGGCAAAAGGAAGTAGCAGTAGATTGGACTTTAGGTGGAACTGACATAACATAACGCTACACCCGCTCTTCTCCCATGGTGGTCGCTTAAAAGCACACCCAACAGCCAGTATCCAACTTCATGCTGATGAGTACCATTAAACATAAAACAGCTGTCAATGAGTGTTTATATGGCTTCAGCACCTCACTCATGAGTATTGTTTAAAGGCTGTATAATATATTATACATTTGCTCTACAGAGTCCATGTATAGCAGGTCTTCTGGCTTGCCTTGTGGATGTGAATGAGTGTTTAATAATGCCACCTAAAAGTAGCAATTTTGCCCTTTGCTAAGGATGCTAAATGATTTCAATGTTTCCTTACACTTACAAATTATTTTACAGACCAAAGACTGGACAGCAAAAGGAATGATTGATCAAGTCCTCCTGTATCACATCGTACATTGTGCTCAGCTAACTAAAGATGACCTAAAAGCAATGTCAACTGCAACTTCCCTCCAAGGAGAACCTCTGAGAATTACATCTTCAGCGGTAACTGCTGCATTTATATATTTATATACTGTATATAGTGTATGTGTGTATACATATACTTAAACAAAGACATATAAAATAGCGCTGCTTAATTGTATCAGGTATTGGCAAATACATGTTTTAGAATCGTAATATGCAGCGTATGGAAAAAGACATAAACGACATAGCACATGTGTTTGGTTATACTTCTGTGTGTTACATTGCAACAAGCACCAGGAAGTTATGTCATATTCCATGGCTACGCATCATCTGGCAGTACACAGATGTGTAATAGAGGGGCACGATATGTCCATGCCAGCCATGGTACAGAACTGCACCACCCTGTACCACCCTGCCGCCTACCCCATAGTTGGAAATCCACAGAGCCCTAGTCTGGGCCCTCTGGGACATTGACAAGAGGCAGTCACGAAAGGTGCAAGTCTAATTTTTATTTAGTTCAAACAAGCTGTATCATCTTAACTCAATTAAGTGTGATATGACTTTATACCTCCAGTTTATTAAAATGGTTATTTTGTGATCCCTAAAACAACTTGTTTTGCAGGATTCCTTGATCTTGAATGGTGACGCAAAAATAGTTTCAGATGGGTTGGTGTTTACAAATGGGATTGTATACACCATAAATAAAGTACTTGCTCCCCAGAAAATGCAATCCTTTAAGAAAAAACAATATGGGAAAGTATTGGTAAGTGTTGCTTTTTATATTCTATAATTGTAAGACCCATGAAGTGCCCTAAGTTAACTCATCTTTTCTGTGAGTGTGCTGCCTAACATCTCCATTTGTGAGACCCCTGCTCAGCGATTTTCTTAAAAGTCTTGGCACTCTGTCTTTTGTAGTATCTCAGTTTCTTAGGATGGTTATGTTTCTAACTATCCTTGGACAAATTATGCCAGAATTCAGTATTACTACAATAAACATACTTAAAGATTTAAACAATCCATCCATTTATGAGAGACATCATTATGTGACTTTTACATGTTTCTACTGTTTTCCATAGGACAATTTAACTATGGTCGCAGAAGCCCATGGGTATGGTACCATGATCCAATTAATACAGGTAATAGAACCTTTTTTAGAAATATTATATTTATAAAGGCTTAATCTGATCTCACAAATCAATGCGCCATAATGGTAACATCTGACTGGCTTACAAAGTCAGCATACTGGTTGTAGTCCATCAAAAGGTTAAGTAACACATCATGGACAAGGGGGAATGGGTTGTGCAAAGTAGATACAAGATATAAACACACATCATGGACAATGGGAAGATTTTTTCCGTACGGGGACAGTTAAAGTACTAAATAAAACATCAGCAGTCTTTGAAAGGCACACGTCCTTACAGTTTTTAAGGCCCTGATTTATGAAATCTACCAGTTCTTTATAAATGAAAATCTAAAATGTTTTATATCTTTATTATACTGTTTTATTACAGATGAATTACTGCATTTTTATGATATTGATTCCATTGAGTACAATGTTTTCATTATAATATTTTTCTTTTGCAGGACACGGATCTGATGTCACTTATTGATGATCCTATCCACAGGCCGGTTACCATATTTTTGCCAACAGATAACACACTAAGAAATCTATCTAAGGAACAGCATGATTTTCTCTTTAACAATGAGAACAAAGACAAACTCGCTCAATACTTAAAGTATCATATCATTAGAGATGAGCAGGTGAGGAAACTAGTCAATGATTCGCTTGGTGTGTAGGGAGAAGCGTTTTATTAATCATCATCTTAATTCGTAGATACATGTGTGGATGTTATTCTCACGTGGAACATTTTATCTTTTTAGATTTCTTCATCTGATCTTGTTAATCGTGAATCAAGAAAAACTCTTCAAGGCTCAGAACTTAGTATAAAATGTGGAGAAAATGACCCAGTGGCAAGTATTTTAAATGACAACACTTACAATAAAGACAGCTGTAATAATACCATTTTCACAAAACAATTCCATTCAAGATGCACAAATCAATGATCTTGAAATATGCTTTAGCAGGCACACAAAGGCATAGAAAATGTTTAACTTTAGACCTAATTACAATCTCATGGGGAAGCTAACAGAGAGAGGACATATCATTTTGTTACCATCAATCAGTGCATTGCCTTGGATTCCCATCTTTTTAATTGTATCCCATGAGCCACGCTGATGATGCCAGGTTGCAATCCTTCACTCCTCTTTGCCACAAGCATCCCAAATACATTGTAATAAATGTAGAGTCCTGGTTAGTCCTCGGGCATAGAGTTGTTTGGGTGAATAACAGGGTTACGTAGTATAATTTATGCTTAAGCCACTAGATGTCACTGGTTACACTGGAGCATACAGTATGTACATGTCCCCATGCGACCAGGAGCCCTTTTGTCAATCCACTGCCATTGGGTACAGACAAGAATATTGTTTATTATTGTTTTATTTTTTGTTTTATTTTTTTTTATAATTTTCGGATGGTCCCTCTCTGTGGGCCAAAGATAAAGAATCAAGATATGTTTAAAACATTTTTTACTGTCCTTCCCCCGTCACCAAAGTAGGTCTATTCATTAAGAAGTTGAGAGGTCGGTCGAGTTAAGAGTTAGCCCCTTAACTTGTTAGTGGGACTGAAACTTGAATTTTTAGCCCCCTTACATGCACTTGCAACTTTTTGTTCATGTAAATCCAGATTGTTATGTTATGCACTACTTCTTATGTCCTGTTCTTTGTTCTCTTTAGGGAGACCTGTTACTAGATAACAGAGAGTGTAAGATTGTCCAGCGCCAGCTCCTTTTCGATGGAGGGGTCGCATATGGCATTGACTGTTTGTTGACCCCATCTAGTGTTGGTGGGCGATGTGACAGTCTGGTTAGTTTTGAGATGATGGTGAGTCCCTCTTAATATTTTGTTATCAAACCTAAACTACTTTTTTTTATTATTTTGCTAAGTAATCCATCACTACACCAAGTCACTTTCATGTTACATAAAGCTGGTGAAATAAAACACGTTTGTCTTCCTGGGGAGTACCACATTGACAGCCATATTTATTAAGAGGAGCCACTCTGAAGCAAAGCTATGAAACAAGGAATGTTCCATTGGCTTCCATTATGATCACTACACTGATCTTTAAAGCCCTTTAAATATAAAAGTTTTATTTTGTTATATGCTGGTGAATTTGTAAAGTTTTCTACTTTTGCTATCTTAATGTAATCACCATTTCTAATAATCATCATCACCATAATCATCATTATTATCAATTGCCAAATATGCACGTGTTTCAAAACAGTTGGAATCTGTTACTTACCGGAGTTCCTTTGGGTCTCTTGTCTAAAACCCACACTGACTATTTCCATTGGGGGCAAACATTTCCCCCTTCACCGGCTCTAGTCTACCAGGAAGAGGATGAAGAGAAACCATGGTCTCAACTACATCCCTTTCTAATATTACACTGCAGTTATTGTTTGTAGTTTGCCCTGTATGAAGACAATATCAGGTTCAAAAAATTAGGAATGCTGTATCAAACTTATAATAGTCTGTAATATTGTTTGTCTTTAACAGGGTAATTGTGGAATGTGTTTTAACACTCCGGCCTGTCCTGCAGGAAGTAAACCCAAGGTAAAATAAACTTGTGTTGCAGATAGATGATCCAACTGCTAATATAACCTTTGTACATTTACCGTATATTTTTTTTTATCTTTTTCCTGAACATACGCTTTACCATGAAACAATGGTGAGCAATATCCAGTTTAAATAAACAGAATATGTATATAAGCAATCATTACATAGAAGTGTATCCTTAAAAGATATTGTTTCCCAGAGAATTAGTTGGGATCAGTTAAAATATGAACGGTATGTGATAACGTGTCATATACAACAAAAAACGGATCAGAAGCGCCGTTGGTTTATGATTGTGACAATATCAGGGTTCATTTGGATCATTCCTCTGCTTTTTGTGGATGTGATGGACAAATTAAGACTTGTGAAAAATAATGAAATCAATAGCTTGACTTAATATGTGCACTTTTATCTATTAATGAAAATTTACAGGGGTCAAAGGCAAAATGTTCCTATAATTTAACATCTAGAAGAGTCATAGATGGGTGTCGTCATGAATGCACCATGGTTGTGTGGATGACCAAATGCTGCCGTGGATATTATGGACGAGATTGCCAAGGTCTGTACATTGAAATGTTATCTATTTTCTGCTAAGCAATTTTCCTTTCATTGCCTTGTTTATTCTTCTTTTTAGCAGTGATGTAAAAAAATGAATTGTCTGATCTCTTATCTTATGAAATTTGATTTTATCAGCCTGCCCAGGTGGTCCAGAAAAGCCGTGTAATAATCATGGGACGTGTGATGATGGATTCACTGGAACTGGGGAGTGTAAATGCTTTGCTGAGTTTAACGGAACAGCATGTGATACATGTATACCAGGAAGATATGGAGCCGATTGTAGATGTAAGTGCAATGTAAATGAAGCTGATGTATTTAAACATTCCAGTTTGAAAAACCCGGGCTCTAGAAGTGGAAGGGCGTGCTGAAACTAAAAGCAAACTTATCGAACTCTCAGCAAAGAACTGGAGTTTTGGTGGGGGGCTCCTGCGTCAATACTGCCCCCAAAACAAATTCATAATACTGTCTTAAATAATTAAATAGTTCATTCTTCACCCTAAGCAAAAATATGTATGGGCCTATCTCTCAGACAAGTAGTATAATTATTTATATGTAAATGATGGAAAGCAATACGTACCTACAAATCCATCACGCCATTTATTTTTGCTGGCATAGTACCAGATTTAAAATACCAGATGAAGCAAAATGGAACTCCAAACATAAAAACCTTTAAAACAGAAGTGTTTAATGAGCTGTGCTACTATCAGAAACTCATTTGGAACCTTACTGTATTTATTCATGTAAGCATACATTTTTATGTAGAATTTTTTTTTAAGAAAATAATATAACAGATAGCTTTTACTGTTTTTCATGTTCTACAGCCTGTGACTGCACGGAACATGGCCAATGTGATGAGGGCTATAGAGGAACCGGACAGTGTCTCTGTGAGAGCGGATGGACAGGGAAGCGATGTGAAACTAAATTAGGTCTCTGTTTACAAATATTATTTATATTTTGTGTGTTGAGGGATAGGGGATGATATGATAGAGCTATAATATAATATATTAAAGGCACAGATGGCTCCGGATGGGAACAGGCTTTTTCAGGGAAGGGCACGTGGTAATATATGGATGGGTTGGGGTTGGTGATATGGTGGATTATTGTATTGGACCTTATTGTTGGGTATTTTTTTTCTCTCTTTATTTTAATATTTACATTAGTACATATATATTAACTTCATAGATACTCAGAGCGCAATATATTTAATGATGCCTTTCCTTCTACTTCTGATAGTTTTGCCGCCGGTCTGCACACCTCCTTGTTCAAGTAATGCTGTGTGCAAAGAAAACAACATGTGTGAGTGCAAGCAGTTTTATCAAGGAGATGGACGAACATGTCAAGGTACATTTCCTTTTGCTCCTTTCTTTTGGAAATATCACTTGTAACATTTCAAAAGACCAAAGGGGATGATAAATGCAGAGTATACAATGCAATAAACTAACATATGAAATACAATATAGTATGCTGGCTAAGTTTGGAAAAACACACTTACCTGAGAAGTAGATATTGCAAATAAATCACATTTCTTCTTCTTTAGTTGTGAATCGTTGCCAACAGAAAAACGGTGGTTGTGACACAAATGCAAAATGTTTCCAAAGTGGAGTGAAAGTTTCCTGCAGCTGCCTAAAGGGATACAAAGGAGATGGGAAAACCTGTACAGCCATTGATCGATGCGCTGATGGACTGAACGGTGGTTGTGATGAGCACGCAACGTGTACAATGACCGGACCTGTACGTTTATTCACTTTGTTAAACGATCCATGGCGAGGCTGTTCATGTGCATCTTAACACATGAAAGCTCTACAATCCCAATGAATTCACAAATATACACCGAGGCACTCTTAGATATAAATAGTATCCATGGCATAGACAGGATGGAGGTGGAATATGAACAAACTCGGTGGGCTACAGTATTTGTATGAGTTGGTTGGGGGCAATAAAACTTTGCCTCCTTGATATACACAGTGCATAACACAACTGTAGGCAAGTCAACATTTTGTGGCCCATAATTACAAAATGTTTGACAAAACATATAGCCACTTCATCTCTCTGATTTCACACTTAATTACCATTCTGTGAGATTTATCTAAACATGGTTAACACCTCTCCTTAGTATCTCTGTGCCTAGTATATCTATATCCTCCTGAAAGCAAACAGGTACGTCTGTACCACACCAGAAAGTTAGCCTTCACTTCCCGTATCAGAGGCTCCGAATATGCTAGCTTATTTGAAGAATATCTGGTGTTGATGATCAAAAGGAGCAATAAATGGGCATACCTTTTATTCTCATGGGCTTATCTTTGAAACTTCTACTTCTTGGTGAATGTGTATAACTTTTTCCCTTTCTTTCCAGGACAAACGTCAGTGTAAATGTAAGGATCAATATATTGGTGATGGCGTGAACTGTGAACTAAAGAAACTACCAATTAATCGCTGCATGCAGGATAATGGGCAGTGCCATCCTGACGCGGACTGCAATGATTTACACTTTCAAGGTAAGTGATCAACTGCTAGATTCATAGTAATTCTAAACTAAATTCCCAGATCATAACCGTTGACCCTTTTATTTAGTTATTTACACTGAAAAGTGGTTTTTAGCAATTCATATTTCAAAGGGAAATGCCAAACTGAGGGTTGTCCCCGTTCCCAGCTCACACGATAATAGACAATGTTACTTTCTCTTGTGCTTTATGTAAGAGCTGCCATCTTTCTTCTGCATTGCGTTTTAAACTGTGTCTTTCTGAAAGATGATGCTGTTAGCTTTACAGAGGAACTACATGTTTAAATAGTACTACAGATCCAAACTACAGTCTGGGGTAAATGTCACAACCCCCTGTCTGGACCAATAGTACAATTCCAAAGCAATCTTCACTAGAGGAAAGAAAGGGACAATTTAATGAAATGCCCTGGCTATGTATTAGGTGGAGGCAGATAAGGTGCCAGAGCTGTAGACCATAAATAACTTGTATAACTTGTATATTAAATTGAAATGATACCAACACAACTCAGAAAGGGTTAATATCGTTAATATCCTTCTATGGTCTAATAAGATCTAAGCATGCAAACGTGTTTTTCTGCTGGTGTATCTGCTTGAAAATAAGTAACCTAATTCAGAATAGTTTATCATGACACTACAAAATGGATATTGCCGTATTTGTACAAAAAAGATAACTCTGGGTTTTTAATGTTGTTTAGTGCACCAATGATTTAAAGTAAGATATATTTCTAGAACTGCACTCTGTCCTAAGTAGTCCTAGTATTTTATTTGACTCTGTGACCGCTGGTCCACTAAATTGTACCAAAAAGACTCTTTGGGTCAGCTCAGAAAGCTTACAAAATTCTCAGGTTATGTATAATTATATTTAATTAATTATATAACAAATTTATTATATTATTTCTATAATACATGCATTAAGATGACCAAAGAGATATCGTAATTAACAAAGCATTCTTCATGCATGTCCCTTTCCTTAGAAGCTGAATACAGTCCAAAATGCTTATGTTTCTATCTGCTTAAGATGATTTCTTCGTCCACAGATACACATGTTGGTGTGTTTCATTTACGTTCTCCTAAAGGACAGTATAAAATGACGTTTGACGATGCTACAAAAGCATGTGCCAACGAGGATGCCACAATAGCTACGTACAATCAGCTGTCATATGCTCAGCAGGTAACAGATTAACAGAAAGCTTTTACTTATGGAAAACTGTATATGCTCAATACTAGCTTCATAAAGGTTAAAATATACCTTGTATCAGTAAAGTCTTCTTGTTGGACCCTGCTTACAAGAAAAATTCACTTCACAAACAATATATTTGTGTAAATGTGTTTAATTTTGTAATGGGCCTGAGTTAAAGATCTAAGTTGTTTTGAGAGTTTACACTCTAATTCTACTAAAGTCTCCATTTAATTTAACATTGTGGTGAAGTTCTAGTTTACATTTATTTACCCAGTTTAACAGTTTTTTGTTGTTTTAGTCCGGCTACAATTTGTGTTCAGCTGGCTGGCTGGCTGAGAAAAGAGTAGGTTACCCAACAACATTCCCCAACCCGAACTGCGGATCAGGTCATGTTGGGATTGTGGAATATGGGCCTCAGGACAAGCTTAACAACACATGGGATGTCTTTTGCTACCGAGTTAAAGGTAATATCCCAGGCGGTTCTACTAGAATATAATCTGACAGGTCCGATAATACCTGGGATCTTCACAAATATGCTAACCCAAGAGGTCTCCCCTTCCTGTTCCATATGAGGGGGGGCACTAGAGAGGAAGAACAAGGTACACTTGGGGCATAGCCGAGTCTAGTGGGCTGGGAAGAGGAGGTAGTGGTTAGTGAGTAGGCAGAATCAAACAGCTATCCCCCACCTGGGAATCATACCTGGGTACTCCTGGTGTCTCCAGGTCAGTTTCTTGTTTCTCCAGACAGGGAAGTGGCATTTGACCACACCGTCTACCCACGGAATCCCCTCCTACAACCACCAAAGGCTGTTTATATAGTAAAGGGGCTAGCTTTGCATGAGACAGGTCTAGCACCACTTCTACATAAAGGCAATCCTATCAGAAGAGGGAAAGCTCTGTGTAACAAGCTGTGATGCTTGGAGCATCTAGGGCAAATCTGAAAAGTTTCCTGGTATAGGTAGAACTCATTATTCACCAATTTGCTGGAAGTTATGTCAATTCAGAGGCTGTTCCATACTGAGTTGTCCTGGTATTTCCATTAAGTGCACGGACTCTTGTTCTGACAACAGAGCCGGCCTTAGGTGTTCTGGCGCCCTGTGCGGACTACTCCTCTGGCGCCCCCCATCCCAAAAAAAGAAAGGAATAAAAACTTGTAACAAAACCCCCGTCACTATAAACTACGCCAAACATTGATGTGGTGTAGGCCTACCACTTCATTGTCTGGCTTAGTAGTAGGGATGCACCGAAACGAATTCTGGACTGAAACCGAAAGTGCATTTACCTGGCCAAAACCGAATATGACGCCCCCCCACACCATAAAAAAATCTAACACTTTTATTTAAAGTAAGTAACACACCAAAATAGGACAAAACAATTAAATAACAATATTATATATATATATATATATATATATATATATATAATTAACAGCAATCACATTCCTATCATGCCCAGGCATACCCAGATTCCAGGATGTACTCGCAGACTTAGCATGATAGGAGTATGATTGCCCTATCTACCCCTTCTCACTCTCTTCTGCCCTATCTACCCCCTTTCCCCTGTCTCACTCCCTTCTCCCTATCTACCCCCTCCTAACTATCTACCCTTTCCCTCTTTGAAGTTCACTTACCTTTCAGGAGTCCTGCAGTGGGGGTGCAAGGCCTCTGCCTCCCAGCTCTGCCACTGTATGGAACAGTATAGAGTGATGGGAGTTATGATGTACTTTTAGAGCATAATTAGATCATGAAAAAGACATTGGAAATGGTACAGCATAACACCCATCACTCTCACACACTTACCAATCCACACATATACTAATCCACACGTATACCAATCCACACGCATACAATCCACACGCATACCAATCCACACATATACACCAATCCACACATATACCAATCCACACACATACCAATCCACACGTATACCAATCCACACGTATACCAATCCACACATATACCAATCCACAAACATATACCAATCCACACATATACCAATCCACACATATACACTAATCCACACATATATACCAATCCACACTTACCAATCCACACACATACCAATCCACACACATACCAATCCACACACATACCAATCCACACATATACCAATCCACACATACACTAATCCACACATATACCAATCCACACATATACACTAATCCACACATATATACCAATCCACATTTACCAATCCACACATATACACTAATCCACACATATATACCAATCCACATTTACCAATCCACACATATACACTAATCCACACATATATACCAATCCACACTTACCAATCCACACACATACCAATCCACACACATACCAATCCACACATATACCAATCCACACATACACTAATCCACACATATACCAATCCACACATACACTAATCCACACATACACCAATCCACTCTCACTCTCACTGAATGCTTTCTTACCTTTCCTCTTTTCTCCTTACAACTCCTTTTCCTTCTCTTCGCTCCTCTTCTTCGGTTCTTCTGTCTTCTTCCGGGTCAGAGGGCACGGACAGCGGTGGGCGCGGCTTCAGTGTTGTGCGCCTGGATCTGACAACAAACCCCGGCGCACAGCAGCTGTTGCCGCGCGGATCACAAGGGAGCGGTATCGGAGGTCTTTAACAGACCTCCGGCTCCCTTGAGTGATTTTAAGCCGGGTTCAAGGGAGATCCTTGAACCGGCTTAAAATCACTCAAGGGAGCCGGAGGTCTGTTAAAGACCTCCGATACCGCTCCCTTGCGAGCCTGCTCCTCCAGCGGCGGACATTACTGTCCGTCTCTGGAGGGGTGCCGGGTGCCCCCCTGATGAGCGGCACCCGGTGCGGACCGCCCCCCCCGCTAGATACGCTGCTGACGGCAGCGGTACGCTACGGTGGTGTCGGACCCCGCGGCGGCGCCCCCTGGAGTGTGGCGCCCTGTGCGGTCGCACAGGTCGCACACCCCAAAGGCCGGCCCTGTATGACAATACATAGTAATGGGTTAATATAGTATAGTTACAGAGCACCTACAGTTATACAGGGACTCAGCATTTCACCTAAACTCCAGCACTCACGATAGACTTAATGGTATATCGTCTGCAGACAGATAGTGTCAAGACCTGTAGAGTTTTCTTTAGGGAATATCCATTTTAACTGTTATTACCAATGCTGTTAACAAATCATGCACAAGAATCAATTAGTGATAGAATGTTAGGAAACCACGTATATTTCTGAAAGATACGTGACATATTTTCACATTTGCTGCATTCTATTAGTAATTATATGATATATCATCACTCAACAGATGTGAGGTGTACCTGCAAACCTGGGTATGTGGGAGATGGCTATACCTGCAATGGAAACATGCTTCAAGTCTTGATGTCTTTTCCAAATTTTTCAAATTTTGTTTCGGTAAGAAAGGCAATACAACAAATTTAAAGAACAATTTGAATAAAATGCTTTGTATTAGGAATTTAAGCTTCTTGAGCTGGTAATCTTATTTATATTCATACACACCACAGTCGGTATTCCTTTATTCTTTATTGCTTCACTTTTTATTTTGTTTAATAAATGACTGTTGATATAAATTAGTTTTTCCACTGATCCCCTATATCATAATTACTGAACTTTCACTCTATGTAACCTTTTGTATCTTTTCTCTTTCCAAATGAATAGCATTGGGATTTTCATCCCCTTTCCTCTCGTGTTGCTAATTTTTATAGTGAATCTATTATTATGAATTTGTTTTGGCTAAAAAGCAAATAGGGTTGTTTTTATTTTTTATTTTCTTTGCTAACAAAGCCCCTGCAGTATGTCACTGGGTCCAGTTCCAAACCCAACCACAAGGGGGCAATGTACCAGGAGTGCATGATTCCTGATTAGGTTGAATAAATTAACCCATAAGATCAGTAGGCAGTGAAGGACATAAACTTGTTTTTGAGATTGAGATGCTGCTTGGTTCTCATAGGACATAATGTATCTCATAGAACCAAGTACACTGAAGCAAATCCAACGTATTTCTAAGGTTCAGGTGCCCTACCTAAATCCTCCCTCACCGGGAAGCGGAACCTTTTTAGGGGACCCAGTTCCGTTATGGCATTTCCAGTGATTCAGAAAGTCCAAATGATGAAAAATCAGTTGTGCTCTGTACTAATAATGGTCAAACGATAAAAAAAACACATACACTCTGCATAAAACAGTGCGTGAAAAACTATATACAAAGTGTTTCATAAAAAGCCCAGATCCAGATTTTCATCCCCTGTGCCTCTAGGCACAACTAGAGGTGCACCCTACATTATAAAACAATTGTTAAAAAAAGCTTTTGGTGGGGCGCATGTTGGTGGAACTAGGTGAAGCATGGACAGAAATGAGTGGTGCGTATTCCAGAATGTTTTTAAAAGTAAGGATAAGTGAGAACGGAGTTACTGAGGAACCCCCTCCCTTTTGCTTTCATTGTGCCTATAACAATCATGCATGTCTATCTTGTAAAATGCCAGAACTGGGTCCAACGTACGTCTTGACGTTATGGGCCACACTCCGCAGATAACGTATCATGGCCAGGGATATGTAACTGAATTACAGCATTAGAAATCATCATGATTTTAGAGATTATTCGAAAGCACAGAACTGTTTAAAGTGCCTTCATGAAATTGATGATATTCCATACATCACCCCATCGTTAATATGCTAATGACATCAATATCCTTTTATTTCCTTACAGGAAATTTTAGTGTACTCCAACACGTCACAAAAAGGCAAGGAGTTTGTAAACTACCTCACTAATTTATCAGTACAAGCTACACTTTTTGCTCCAGGCAACGATGGGCTGGATGAGAACAAGGTTAGTGCTTAACCTACATATGCACAAGAATCCTCTGGCTGCAAGTGCAGTGGCATTTATGTTGGGCAAAAAGTGAGATTTTTCCGTAAAATAAGAGCTGCGGATGCAGGCCTGTTGTAGCGCCGCTCGTTGTAAGTTTTAACGCTAAACTACATAGAGCCAGAGAAGAAGGCATATTATTGTTGTTGGGTCCTACAGTGTTTTGCACCTTCAGCAAAGCTGGAACTTCTAAATCTAGTCATTGTGCAGCACTGTGGTGGTGAAGTGAAGCACACATTTAATAAGAAACTATATTAAAGATTGCAAGCTATCAAATATTCATGGGCTAGATTGGCTCAAGAATGCCCCAAATTGCCAGCTCTAAACATGCACAATTTTTAGCAAACCACTCCAAGTATGGATCATTATCGCAAAATGCAGTCAATGTTCCCTCTAAGCTGTTGTCCGTTTTGCAACCAACGCACAAAGAAAATTTATATACACATATACAAGTTTAGCAGGACTGGAGACCGGGAAATTTCCTGGTAGGCCGCCTTGCCTGGGGCCGTTTTATGTTTTTTTTGTAAACGTACATAAACTGTACTTTGTATCAAGACATTCACATTAAGCATCTGGATAGTTTTGTAAATGAATGAGTTATTTTTCAATTTCCAAATAAAGTGTGGATGGAGGGGTGTTATTCTTATTACTTTATTTCGTCACATAAAAATAACAAACACTCATTGATGTTTTATTTAATGGAACAACAAACTGAACAAAGTAGTTCAAACTTCAAGTATAGAATAAAATACATAACATGCATGAATTGCATTTCTATTTGTATTGTATTAAAACATGGCAAGTTTTATTAGCCACGACAGAGAGATTATGCCAAAATTATCTTCAAACACTTTCAGGTTTACATTTGCACAAGCTTTCACATACTTTCGTAATAGGAACATAAGATTTCGGCGCCCACCACCTACTAAAAATGAAAAGTAACATTGGATGCGGTTCACGTGCTGTACTTCTCTAAGCCAAGTTGAACTTCTCACCTCTCCACAGACTAAACTTTGTTCAAAGTCCAAGCTGATCAATTTTCCGGCAAAGGTCACCTGTCAAATCCAGATGTTCTAGCCATTTCGATTTAGTAAATCATTTTTACTATTTTTGTATGTAGGCACTTTAAAGATTAGCTGTCATTTTCCCCAGATCCTACATTTTGCAATTCTACACATTAAACCCATATAACTGCATTTACGGATAAAACTATATATATATATATATATATATATATATATATATATATATATAGCTATATATATATAGATATATAGCTATATATATATATAGTTATATAGCTATATATATATATAGCTATATATATATATATATATATGTACAAGGGTGAAGCCGTATTAGTCCAGTAGACACGATGTCAAAAAATAGAGTATTGCAGAGTATGCGGTGATACCTTTTTTATTGGACTAACATAATATTAAAAAGACAAGCTTTCGAGAGTTATCCTCCCTTCATCAGGTCTGAAGCAATACTAATCAACATGATAGAGGTTACAACTTAAAACAAGTGATGGTATAAGAGAAGAGGGGAGAAGAAAAGAATGAACCTGCACCGAAGCTCCATCAAAAACCACGAGAAAGACAAATATTGCACCCCGGTAGGACATCATTTCACACAGAACAATCACTCCATCCAAAACCTAAAAATTAAAGTACTCAAAGGAAATTTCAGAGACTCTCAGGAAAGAAAAACATTTGAGATGAAAATGATTACACATTTTAACACCATAAAAGAGGGACTTAATGTGGATTCTGGTTTCCTTACACACTACCAGAACTTCATATGAACTTCATCTAGTCATCCAATGTCTAATTGCTGTCATTATCTTTGATGTTTTACTGTGGTTATTGGTTTCCCTAAGTTTATTTGTTCTGTCCCTGGGTTATCTCTCTACCTCTCTGCATTTCTCACCTCCAGACCTATTATTTACGACACCCCACTCAACCCCCCCCTCTTATACCATCACTTGTTTTAAGTTGTAACCTCTATCATGTTGATTAGTATTGCTTCAGACCTGATGAAGGGAGGATAACTCTCAAAAGCTTGTCTTTTTAATATTATGTTAGTCCAATAAAAAAGGTATCACCGCATACTCTGCAATACTCTATTTTTTGACATCGTATATATATATATATATATATATATATATATATGTGTGTGTGTGTGTGTGTGTGTGTGTAATTTAATAATTAATTAAACCAAATACACCACTGCCAAACAGCTACATACTATGTTTTGGCAGTATAAAATGTAATTAAAACTATTTTATTTTCTTGTAGACTCTTTCAGGTCGTGACATAGAATATCACCTGGCCAATGTCAGCACATTCTTTTATAATGACCTTGACAATGGAACCGCTCTCCAAACCAGGTTAGGCCACAAACTGATGATTTCCATGGACAATGACTTAGATGGTATGAGAGCCCAAGCAACAAAGGTAAGAAAAGCAGATTTTTAGCACATATTCAACTTACTATAAGTGGTGCAAAACTGGACAGGCCACTAGGAGGCACTGTCATGTCTAAGGCATGTTTCATTACCTCTCCTACTGATAAACTCTTGGGTGTGTTTTTCTTAGAATAAGAACAGATACGTAGATGGAAAGATGATACTGCAATGGGACTTTTTTGCTTCAAATGGAATAATTCACATGATTTCTGAACCTCTTAAAGCACCCCCTCCACCCCAAGTAAGTATAAGAATGAAAAATGTTAGCTGGAAGAAGCGCTCCCTTGTGCAAAAAAGATCTTGGGCAGGGGAAGGCTTGAAAACTTTAATGAGTCATATACTTTATGTATTTATAAATACAGTATACATTTGTAGCTATTTATACTATTTAAACGTACATTTTGCTAAAAAAAAAGAAGTCAAAGGTCAGCTATTTTGGTAAGAGGAGCTGTGGTCCTAGCTTACACTGTCCTTTTACAGTCAGGGCAGTTAATACTGTCCTTCAGCACTGTCTGTGAAGGTCATTACCATAAGTACTTGGGAAACTTTGACTAGATCTGTGCAATCAGGGATATCTTACAAATTACAAACTCAATTAACCCGTGTTTCGTTCAATCTTGTCATCATGTAACTCTGCCTTTATAAGATACAATTAATGTTCTCAGTCTTCTAATCCGCTATACATTCATATACAAAATTGGGTTGCAAGAAGCAGTTAGTTTTATTATTAGTCAAAAAATATAATTTTCAAAAATATTTGTTGTCTTTTCAAGTAATTTAACCCTTTGGTTTGTGTAGGCTCTACATGCAGGCCACGGGGCAGGGATATTCTTTGCAATTGTTCTGCTTTTTGGGGTCGTAGCACTCGTAGTCTACGCATACAAGAAGTTCAACAAACGAGACTTCCAATTCCAGCAGTTTAATGAGGTAAGTAAAGTCTAAGACATGGACCGGAAAACATTCATTCTTTAAACGCTTGTAGTATGAATCGAGAACCCCTACTAGAATGGGGTCCAGCACTTGCTGAGATGACCTTATAACAGGATATTGATAAGGTAGTCAGGCTAGCTTTATCTAATGTCCATATTCTGAGCCTCCTGAGTTTAATGAATAAACTAATGTTTTATAACATAATTGTAGGTTAGTTCTGCCACCTTCCGATTCCATGAAGTATTATAGTGTCTCCAAAAAATTATACTGATGCAAGTAGCACAAGTTAGTTTTGATAAGAGAATGCAGTCATGCAAAAAGTTGTAAATGTGGCAGTTTAAAGAACAATTAAAAAAAAACTAGCTTAGATCCTGTGGTTAAATTAAGTGGATAGAGGCTGCGTGTCAGAACAGTTCCTGGGAATGACTAGCATCACTTCCTTGATCAGATACAATGCACCACAATATAAAAGTTGTAACATGCTTAATAATTACAATTTAATTTAACGTTTGCTATTAATCTTACTTTATGCAGTATGACGATAAACAAATGGTGTCAGAGCTTGACATCCCACCAGCCTCAAACATCGCTAATCCTATGTATGACAGCTGTCGGGACCCTGCCTCTACTTCTGAGCCCACCAGTGAGCCAGCCTTCGATCCCTTTTCTGTAAGTTGCCTTTTGGAATTATTTCATTTTACAGCAATATTTTCTTCTGGGTGATAACATTGATTGATCCAATTTGGAAACTATATTTCTTTTTAGTCATGACTTACTATTATATTGCCAACACAGATCTTTCTAATTTTCTAAAGGAGTGAGTAGAGCAGATTCACCGCCTTTAATCACAAGAAACACCATTGCTAAAGTATAATTTACATACTAACCACCTATTTTGTTGGACCTGAATTGTGATTGTGTTTTGTATATTTTTTAGGACTCTGATGAACAACAACTTGTCACCATTGGTGGCCTTAAAAAATAACAGTGAACTAAACCAACTTCTTGGTGGAACAGAAGATACTGGATTGTGCTTACAAAGTGGTGGAGGCTCAGCAGCATTTTACATTCATCTGATATGGATGATCTAGAATGTATATTACAGCGCAGCTTCACTGAATTGTTCCTTCTCGTAAAGTGTCACCACCTTATTCAGGACAGAATGGAGCCATGCTCTGGTTCATTTATCCATCTTACAATGTGACAACCTCCTTTACTGTGAACGAAAATGTAAATAATTGCTTGTATATGAATTGTGCTTTTACTCGGCGTGAAAGCTTTCACATTGGCCGTATTGATAAAGAGCAGTTCCAGCGCAACATACTAAAAGTGGACCAAGGAAAAATTAGCATTCCATGGGTTTCCACGATAATTGCTCTTTGAATATGGCATATTTTTCTTTATCATTTGTAATTTCTTATTTTCTTTCTCATCTGGAGTTGTACAAAAAAGAGAAGCAAAAAAGAGATTTGGTTTAACTTGTCTATCGTTGCACTTTATTTTCAAGTCACTGTACTAAATGCAAACCTTTTTTAAAAACCTGGGCAACTTAGAAGTGACCCACTGTGAAAACCTTTGTCTTTATTTCCTGTGAAGATTACATTTTTTTTTACATTAAACAAACTGTTGTAATCAAATGTGATCTTTTAATTTGATTACCAGGGAATGTGCAATAGAATTGTTTCAGCTCCCTGATCATCACTATGCATTGTGAAAGGCCAACTTGCCCATCTTGCGGAAACTCACTAGTTCATAAGCGATGAAAACCTTTAGACTCCTGGGTTAGTGGATACACCCATCATTGATTTATTTAATATAAAGTAAGATTTAATAGTGTGACTGATTTCAACACACAGCACACCATAATTATTTCACTGCCATGAAAAGTCGCTTACCTGTGGAAGAGTTAAAGTGTGACGCACTCAACATTGGAACCTTTTTGAAAGCAGACTTTCCCAAGAGAAGTAACCACAATAGTTCAGGATTTCTGTTTTCCCTCACATAGGCGGCTTATTAATTGGTTGTAGAGTGCAGTTGCAGTACATGCCCTCATTGCAACTAACAACATTTAAACTGGTAGCCACATGCATGGATTCAAAAACAAGATGTCGCGTTAACCTGTAACTCGACTGGCTGTTCAACTTCTTTTCTCTATTGATATTAAAAAGAACTGTTCCTCACCCAGATGTTCAGGACAATATCTTCTGAGTCTCACTAACTTTATAAGAAACGTATGTGATAAGACATACTTCAGTAGCTCACTAGGGCTGCATAATTAAGCAAACTGCATTAGATATTTCACCTTAAATGTACTATACCATGGTGATGTTTTCCTGCATGAGGTGCCAAGTATGTTTTCCTGCATGAGGTGCCCTGCATATGATGTGGGATGATTTCATAGCATAAACTCAGAGATTTAACTAGGCAATATACAGATGAAATGTTAATTATGAAGGACCCATCCCTTGAAAGCTCTGCTGGAACTCTGTATCTCATCACAATATATATTATTATTGTTTGAAAAACATCAGGATTGGCCTGCATAACGCTAAATAGAATGGAATATTAAAATGTTCTAATTCCCAGTTCAGTGCACACTATAGTACAGTTGTTGAGATACAAAGAAGAGTCCATCCATCGCCTATATTACCATGTAATACTTCTAGTAACAAAGATAGTGTAATAACAAAAAAATCTCTAACATTCCAGCAAGTTTGCTCAAGTACACAAACACAAAAAAATGAATTTAAGTACCTTTTTATTTCAATCAACAAGACTGCCATAAAATATTTTTTTTACTGAAGCTCTATTGGTCGGTATTGTGTAGATATTGTTGAATACATTCAGCATTTAAGTAACATGAATATATATATATATATATATATGGATTTTGACTATAATTATTAGAATGGTGCTGTAGCCCCATCTATACCTTTAAACAGACATAAGAAAATTCCTAACTACTATTAACAAAGGTTCACGTAATACCCAGTACAAAATGTGCAACAGTGCAGTACAGACTTTTTAAAATAGTTTGACAAATGCTATACTTGTAATTTGTATTCACAGTACTCCGTTAACGTTAAAGGTGGCAGAGCCACCAAAGACGTAGCTTTGATCGCAAAACCTTTCTTTGCCGTGCCTGAAACAGGCCTATAGCCAGAATATGAAAAGATATAACACCTCATATTCTTCAAAAACATTTGAAGTAACCACCTGTTACATTTGTTTTACAAATTCATAAAAGTCAGTTTTAGAAGATCTATGGATTTTTTTTTGCATGCAGTTATCAGGAAACACAAATGTAACTTTAGTTAAGATATGCACCTTTATATCACTTTGTAATGCAAGAGACCATTCAGCATGGACATTTGTTTTCATAAAATCTGGACACCCAGAAAGTTTACTCCCTCTCAATGAACCTTTTTAGAGGGTTCAAGTTATCTTTGTTACAAAGCAAAAAACAAAGTATCCACAATTTTAGTGTATAAAATCTGACTGCAAAACTATATATCTAGAGTGAAATCAATTAGCATTTAAGCAACCAAAATGCACTGAATATTTTAAACAAATACGTGCATAATAATAATAATAATGATAAAAAAAAACATAATCTGGAATAAATCATACAAGATGAATACTGTTGTTTTTTCCTGATTTTTGCAACTATTTACCTTACTAGTGTTCGTCTAACCATTCTAAAAATTGATACTTTGAGCCACAGGCAAACCAGATTATTTCTGTTAAAACACACACAATAAAGCTGCCATACTGAAAGTTTAAAACAATAAGAAATAATGCATTTTGTGCGCTATTTCCCATAATACAGTACACCTCAACAAGATTGCATCAATAACTTCCACGACACAATATTGCTGCTATAGTCATTATGTACAAAGTAATCAACTGGTTTAGTGCAACCTCGTTAAAAGGTGACCCGCCATTGAATAGATATCAATCTGAGATTAATTCTTTATATCTGCCAGGAGCAGATATTAATGTTACAATCGTTTGTTCCTTTGGCATTGTGCAGAAGCCCATAAAACATATCTGTTTCTGCAAGCATGTCAGTATCGGGGGACTAAGATGTTGAAAATTTCTCCAACTCCAGCATGTGCGTGTGTGCATATATATATATATATATATATATATATATATATATATATATATATATATATATATATATATATATATATATATATATATTATAAAACCTGCACACAAGCAAATTCATAAAAGGAAAAAAAACTATATGAAAATCAGTTTCATTACTAATTTAAAAAAACTATATCACATTAAAAAAAGTTTTATGTCAAAATCGAGGATATCTATCTTTCTCCCCAGTAGTAATAGATGTAGAATTAAGGCTATAATCTCTGACCTGCAAACAACATTGTAATAGGAGAACTTTCATCTACAAAAAATACACTCAAATAGATTACCCTTTTAACTGCAGTTTTTTAAACCCACCCATTAAAACACACTCTTCTCACTCCAGGAGATACTTAATAGATGAATCATAAATATTCCATGTGAGATTTTTGTTTCTATTAAAATTAAGTGAAAAATAAAGATAGCATTTTTCTAGATTCATGAAATAGCTACAGCCTGAAGAGACAATACTGGATAGTCTTGGAACACTTTAAAAAAAACAAAACTAATCAGCCTTAGGAACAAAACTGGGATCATAGGTAAATAATATGTAATTAAACAAAAAAGTGGCTTTGGGGAACCAAGATCATTTGGAAGTGTCAAAGTATCCAGTGATTAAGAAACACATTCAGTTCACAGACTGGAATCACTTGAGTTGGGCAATTTCTTGTAGGAAAGGGATCCCAAAGATGCCAGGATACGGCTGGTCAGAAGCCACCGGGACTTCATGCTGTAACGGTGTCCTCTTCGGGTAAAAAGTATGATACAGATCATAGTTCAGGAGGCAGCTCAAAGACTCCATGTAAATATCAGCAAAACGGGACAACCGCCTCAAGAAATACGTGGGATTGTGATCAGTCCTGAATATACTTCCAAAGCGGTTGTTGAATATTTTTCTTGCCATGTCCCTGTAGGGGAGAGAAAAGAATTTATCAGTTACTCTGAAACAAAATTTTGGTATGGGTTGGTTATTAAGTCATTTCAAGTGAATTTAGGTGACCATCTTTGTTACACACAATGTAAAACAGAGGAGCCTAATTAATATGACACCTCGATAAATAAATGGTTCAGTTCTGACCTCATCTCTCTCCTTTCTTTAATCCACTCGTCTAGGATCATCTGTGATTCAGCATCTCTGTAAACCTACAATTGAAAATCAACAAGATATTTAATTAGGTAATATAGACAGGAACAGCAAGCACTCTTCCTTGACTTTGTTCTGTGGCGGCTTAAATCATCTTCATAAGGCTAGACAAAAATAGCTAGATCAAATTAAGTCAACTTCTAAAATAAACCGAAGTTGGCACAAGCATTAAATACACAATTACCATCAGTCAGTGTCTGACAGCCTTGCACGATTGGTACTAGGAACTAGACTCATCTTACTATATACAAACAAGAGAACAAGAATGTAAAAAGCACTCCTTTTAATAATGAATGTGTCGGCAGAGGTAGTAGATGTGATTAATGTCTGTATGGATGGAATATGCTGTTCTTTTCTCAATGTGGAATTATTACCGACCTGCATCCGTTCAAGTAATCCGGTTAAACCTTGAAGCCAAGCCATGGTTTGAATGTATTCTGCTCTATTCATGATTTGAATTTCGGATTTTAATTCTGGAATAATGGCTCCTGTCCGCCATCCATGTTTTAAAGTCAGATCCTGAAAAAAATGTATTTAAAACCACATTATAAAATTCCAGGATAGTCTGTGTAACTGGCTAGCAATTTGTTTAAAATATAAATGTTTATGTTTATTATTACAATATTACAGATGAGCTACTGGTAAAACATTTAACTGTAATACGGAGGAAGTCATGCTGCTAATTATGAGACCTGATATTTCTTAAATGCTACAATAGGTCACTGGTCTCTGGTTACTTCCGGGTACATGTGCTGCAGCCATTATTGCAGTTGCTTACTATTTAAATTTATAGTGTTAGCGAATATATATATACGGTACAAAGGTAGTCAATTTCATCCTATTCCTAACGTGAATACCAAAAAACGTATGAATTATCAGATCAAATTCCCTTGCGACTAGTGAAAATCCCAGCCTGTCTGTAATAGCATTCACAAGATACGCTCCCCTCAAAGCGTATAAACAAATGTTCGCTGACACTTGAGACAAGCCAGTGGATGCCGCCAGCTACTGATGTCTGTCACACCAAAATAAATCCAGGCTAAACAGTCTACAGAGAGTAAAGCAGGATCCACTGAGATATACTGCAGACATCTCTCGGCCTTGTACTTTGTATTATAGAAGTAGAGCGGTCGGCATAACAAAGCATTTTTATGGCTTTAGATTGCAAGTTGAGGTATTCCCGATGGAATTTAGGAAACCTACCCAAAATAATTAGCAAATAGGTTTGCACATTTAAAATGTAATATATATATATATATATATATATATATATATATTTACATGAGAAAGACGAGAAAGTTTATAAAGAATGAAATGATTAGGGATATGAGCTCAAAAGCGACCATACAATATTATTTAACATACTCAAGACTGGTAGAAAATTTCTTCATCTAAACCAAAAACCCAGCATGACATAAAGGTATACATTGGATGATCATAAAATCCAAGCACTGTAGGTAAAAAAAAAGTAGTTTAAAGTGGAACTTTATGCATACCATATGTATATGGCATATTTATATATTGTTGGGTATCTAGTAAACTTGAAGTAGAAGAGGAGAAAAAAGTACAAGTAGTTTGAACGGGTGTTCTTAGTTCCCGTTTTCCCAGTGTGAGTTATCTGCAATAAGTCCAGTGTTCACTACGGTGTTTGCTTTCCTACGAAGAAGAGGCGTTACAAGTCTGAGCTGACGGCACAAATGCCGTACGTGAAGTATTGTGGCAAATAACTAAATATTTTGTAACAAGTAGCTTGCATAAGGACAGATATTTATAGATTTGTGATGCAGGCCGCATCACATGTGATGCAATCAGTACCGTTTTCAAGTCTTAAGAACTAGCTTCACAAATAGCAGAGGATCATGAGTAGGTGAGTATTCACATGAGACAAGAAAATAAAGTAACCATTTCTGAGTCATTTGCCATATTACATACATATCCATTAATACCTTAAGGATTAAAAACAATGTTGGAAGTTACCCTTTAATTTTCTATTTTTAAAGGGTCTGCTGTGCCTGATTATTTTCTCTTCAGTAGAAATTAATGCGACCAGGTTTGCTTCATTGCCCTTACTGATGTCAAAACGAGAAGAGTTTGGCTTCCCTCTTTAGTGTTTCAGGAGCAAAGCAAACATGGGGCACAACAGTTCTCATTTCCAATAAAAATGTTACTATGATTTTCTTTTTCAGGCAGTTTAGCAAGAATAAAAAGGCATCTCTCTTACCGCTAGGTCACTGTATATATGATCTCCAAAGTACAATACTTTTGATCCTCTCCATCCAGTTAACTTCAGAAATTCAAATAAGTTACCCTGTATGCAAGGAATGCAATTTAAAAAAAAGCTTGAAATATTTCTCAATTAACATTGAGGGTTAACATAATTGATTAAATAGTCTAAATTATATCATTTCATTGTTGGATAAGGAAATATGTGCATAGGTCAGATCAGACTCTAATTCTAGCTTCAAACATTCACTAAACACCCACCTGTCCAGAAAAGCATACCACCTATCCTCCTAATGCTGTGTGAGCTGCATTCTGGAATAGAATTGTCAGTTCTCCTCACCTCCAAGATTTCCACACCAATAACCACATGACCCTCGCTACAATCAAATCACCCTCACCCAAGCAGTCCCTACCCTTCTGTCTCATCCCTCAACCCCTAATGCATTATAAGCGCATAAGTGGTATGGCTTATTTTTAAAGATAAAAGCAATGC
Source organism: Spea bombifrons (assembly GCF_027358695.1). NCBI lineage: Eukaryota > Metazoa > Chordata > Amphibia > Anura > Pelobatidae > Spea > Spea bombifrons. The sequence goes on from NC_071090.1 coordinate 39,853,767, forward strand.
TTATTAAAAAAAAAAAAAAAAAAAAAAAACTTACCTGCTTGTATGTCTTTCCTTTTTCAAGCTGGTGAATTTTATCCCACAATAAAACCCCACGGTCTGTAACTTTGCGGAATGGCCTGAAAGGGATAAAATGTGCACAATACAAAGAGTCATCTCAGGAGTATTTGTGAAATGTTTGGGTGCGCTTTACACTTTGAGACATGGCTAGAACAAGCTATATAAAAGGTTTTAACTTTCAGCTCACAACGTTGGCGTGAATACAGTAGCCGTTTTCCTGCTCCCAAATCCTCCTATTTGGAAGTCATCAATACTGAATTGTTCCAAAGTGACATTTTATGTTGATAAAACGACTTGGCAATGTGTAAAGTAAGTGATAAATGTAGAAAGGACAAAATTCCACACAATTTCCAGTAAAAAGCTCAAGTATATTTACTCAGTTATAGAATGCAGGTGTAATTCAGAGATAACATATATATATGTCCCTTAGTGTTTTTTGTTACTGTTAGATATGCCCAAAGAGGGAAAAAGTGTTACATTTCAGATTTTACAATAAACATCCTTCACGGAAAGGCTAGGAATGCACTGAACCCATTGAATAGTCGCTCCGACTCTGTTTTCTGTCTAATGGCTCTGTGTTTGTCGGCGTATTTGTTAACGTGTGCCAAAGATCATCAGTTATTTCTTGCTATTCAGGAATGGCAAGCAAGTTCAAGATGTTATATTGTGAATGAAATGGATGCAAGTCTTGGTGCCAGAGACAACGACAACAACAATACAGTGAAAACAACAAGACTATTCACAGCATACGAACCATGTGTTGTGCATGGAAGAATTCATATAAAATAAAAGTGCCTCTTATTACCTGCTATACATTGTTTTCAGTGCTGAATTTAAATAAGATTTCATTTCACAAGACTTTTCACCTTTTATGTCTTGAGTGCCATCATCGTATGAGTGACGACACTCTAAACTCTGTGTATAGTGGGCCGGCCATGTTTCTCACAGGATAACAAAATGAATAAAAAAATACATAAATGGGAAAATAGGAAAGTTTTCATTCCTAATGCAAGGTTCAGTTATTGAAGATACAGATTATCACTACAGTTTGATCACGCAACGAACGATTTGCGGGAACTCACCTTCTCTTATCATTGAAAAAATTAGGTTTGTCAGCTTGAACAATGACAACATCAAAAAGATCCCGCCAGTCCTTTCCTACGATGAAGTTCATTCCTTTGTCCCTATGAACAACATACTTATTTATCACATGATATATATTATTAAAAGGAGTATGCTTTTTATAAAACATTCTTAACAATGGTGATTAAAAAGGAACCTTAAAATACCATAGACATGCACACAGTATGTAAGGAATGTCTTTTACACAAGAAAATGAATGGTATCTCAGTAGGAACAGTTATTCAACACGAGGATGCCTTCCATTCCGGTCTTCCTATCATTAATGTACCTGTAATTTATAGCTATAGATTAAAGTATAATAATTGGAGGCAATTGAGCCAGCCATTGCAATATATAAAGAGTATTGTAACTAAATACAGACGCATGGAGAGGACAATGATAAACAGAATCACTGATAAATCAGACAGAATGAGAAATGATATTCCCACTATAACAATTTACTTACACAAAACTGCTGGGGCTGTTTGTAATCAGGAACATCTTTTTGCCATGGTTTGCCAACTTTGCCAGTACAGCTCGAGTTTTTTCTCCATAGCAAATGTACCTTTCTAGAAACATTTGAAGAATAAGTCAAACAAACGGAATATCCATGTGATAATGTAAAAAACAATCACCCAAAAAGAGCAACATGCTGTAATTGTTTAACAATGTATCTACAACAATGCACATTATTTAGTTGCATCCTTCTGGGGGCGCAAACGGTTTTCAATATATTATATTATATTATATTATATATATATATATATATATATATCTCAAGGTCAATAATGAAGATGTAATAAAAGAATGTGAATATAAGGACAGGTAGGCACATATTGTGTATCTGCTTTCAGTTCGGAACCATTGCTAACGCAACAACGTGAAGATTTATAATGAAAGTAAAAAGATGACAGCTTATTATGCCAGAGTTTGCCATAAATGTCACATATAAAAGGCTCATGCTACTGCAAAGGAAGGAAATCTGACTTTATGGCTTCACCACAAGCAATCCTATAAATGGATAAAGCTTACGAGTACATGCCTCAGTGTACAACAGTTACCACTGAGGGTGCAAATATTATATACCCCTATATCTGTCAATCATTAAAATGAGCAGATTTCATTCAGAAACTCCACATTACTTTGCTGACGGCAAAGCACAGAGAAATAGGCTGATATTTCTTTATTTGTCAAACCACTGATTCATCCAAATGGTATGACTCCCCATTGCTCAAGAACAGTGTGGGAACAGATAACAAAAACAGCTAGTGGTGCATAAAGTTTACCACGTTCCCCCGTCCACATCATACAATATCCCATGACATTAATAGGAAATGGGTGGTTTATAAACTAATGGACGACATGTAGACTGATATGTGGATTTCACAGGTGACTCTACACACAAAGATTACTCTCAACCCCACTCTTAATGAAAAACGACAACAAACGTTAAGAACATAAATCAGTGGAACATGCATAGAAGTTAAATACGGTGATACCGTATGGAAAATCTGGTTCTGGTGGTTCATGTTGGTGGCCAAACACATGGACCAGCGCAAATGTTTCGTTTTTGGTCCATTCGTTTTCGGACAATAAAATATGTTCCCTGCCCTTTCGGTTCCAAAAGCACCCATTTTATGGACATATAAACTTTTAAGCATGGTCAATATTCTAGTTTAGATAATGTGACAGCATTTATTATGGAGCAACTAGACAAAAATACACGATCATTACTTACCAATGTCAGCTTCAATGGCTCTGTACATTAGCCCCTTTACATGAACATCCCTTATGACATCCTAGCATACAAAAGAGATAAAACATGTTATTACTCAATATAAAAGACATACTGGTAAACAATCCAGTCTAGCTGTAGGTCCAAATAACAGCTTTTAGCACTTATAATCAAAAGAAATAGCAAATGTTTCATTTCATTTAGAAAAGATAATTCAACAAATTAATGGTGTTTATGGTCTACTGGATTGCTTACATCTTTTCTAACTATATTCTCACAAGCTGTATCAAAATGTTATAATATGTAACCTATTTGCACTTTGAAAGAAGCACCATTCACATCACGGAAACGTCCTACATTTGGAACACCATTGTGGTGCCCTGGTTGACCTGATCTTAGGATGTATCTAAGCCACCATTACACGAACAGCAGCTTGACCCAACAAACCAGTCAAGTCATTCTGTGCATGTCCTAAAGAGTTTTTAGTACTTTTGTATGCACATTACATTTGATCCTGAGATCATAGATGGTACCAGAAAATGACCTCAATGAGAATAAGTGAAAAGATAAATTGTATTCCCTTGCATCTTATTTTTAAAGTACTGTTCCACTTTCTCTGCTGAATTTAAGGAAACATCATCCCTAGTACCCTTCCAAGAAAATATTATTTAATCATACAAAATGTCTCCTTATTTATATGTTTTGCAGAGGATACTTTTAATGTGGAACAATACCAGAAACTAATTGGCCTTTGCCATACGAATTGAAAAGGACTGTTTCTATGGAATTAAACCTTCAGAACAAAAAAATAAAATGACAGTTCTGCAAAGTGAAACAGCACATTTAATAATGCAATAATTTCGCTTTTTCGTGACATACCTTCACATCTTTGTACAAGTGAACAGGTTCATAATCAATGTTGTTTTTTAGGAAATGTTCATTAACGCATGAGAGAAGAGTCATTTCTGGCAGTGAGAATATATCCATGAATTGCTTCAGAGTATTCCCTTCAGAGCTCTGCATGGAGAAAATGCACAAAATATTATGTGTACAGTAACTATATATACTGTACAATTACTACACACTAACACATCCATCACAGCAGGTCATGTTTTTAGTCACTTACAGACTTGTGCACTTGGCTTCGTGGAAATGCATGAACGACCGAACATGAAGAGAGACCACAACAAAATAAACAAAACAAATTTTCATTTGCATTTTGTGGCGCTCACATTTTTACTCACGCTGTCCCAATGTCTCTGCCGTCCACTTTCAGAGAAGGGACGCAGAGAAACTTTGAGAGAGAGTAAATGAGAGCATGAGAGAGCGACTGAGAGTGAGAGTTTGAGTGAGTGACAACAGATTTCATTTCTGAATGGAAAAAGCCCACTAAATTTCATCTCAAGGGGCAGGAAGTGAAATTCATTATCCGAAAATGAATGGACCAAAAACTAAACAAAAGAAGATTTGTCTGTATTTGGAAAAGTCTAGTCACTTAGTAACCTCTCAGGGTCTTTGCCTTCTAAGCTCAGCTTTCATTTTAGGTCATTCTGGACATTATCCACCAACATCAAGCTTAAATTAATTAGAACAGGAATATTAAATCCACCAAATTCTTTTTTTGTCCGAGAACTCTAAATTAGCGTTAGAACTTATTCAGGTAATTGCCCCAGTAAGAACTACTATTCAGTGATTTTTTATTAAATTGCCTTTTGATGTTTATGCTTCTATACAGCATATTTAGTCTCTGAAAAAGGCAATGTTGCTCTGGTGATTGAAAAAAAAACAGTATAACAAATATATAAATCAGTAACAATAAACGTTTATTGTTGCAAGGCTAAGCAACACTGTGGAAGCTATTTTAATTGCTTTTTTTAAAGGGAATTTTATTCAAACACAACAACAGGTAAAAGCATTATAAAAGGAAATTAAAACATGTCTGTGGGCCCCTAGTGTATTTACAGACTGGAAGATGCAACCAGGAAGACAGACCTGCTGTTTAATGGTGTGACTTTAATAAAATAAATGGCATAATGTAATTTACCTTGAATATATAAAATGAATACTTTTGTTACCTTTCCATAAAAGTCACTCATCTGTTCCAACGGGACATGGTGACCCTCATACATTTCAATGACTTCTGACTCGGGTACCACACTAAGCCCTCTGATAGAAAAAAGTGTAAGTGTTAAGGATTCAGTAAACAAAGAATTGCTCCAAGGGTTACATGCAAAACCAGAATATGTATGGCCAAGTAACATAAAAGGTGTCTAGATCTTCCAAAACAAGCCAACAAAAGGTTACGGTAAGGAAACATTTCCAGCCACCTGTTCATAACCACATGGATCACACAAAATCTCACAATTTTTCTTTACTTTAATTCTTACATTGTTCACATACAAAATATGTTTTGTCCGTGTTAATCTTTACTCTGCCCCTAATATTTTACTTCTATACATTTCCTAGTTATCTAAAAACAAACATACTTACCTACATCTACATTCTGAATGCATATCCGCAATATGCCCTCATGCTTTTATTGAATTTCAAACTAGTGATTATTGGAAGTTATACATTGGAAGCATTGAAGTAGGGCTGCAACTAACGATTATTTTAATAATCGATTAGTTGGCCGATTATTTTTTCGATTAATCGATTAATCGGATAAAAAAATGCAATTTTTTTAAATTTAAAATAATGTAATAAAAACGTACAATTTACACTGTCATCTCTTTATTGCAATGGCCTCTCTCTATTCACCTTCTTATTTTACTGACATAATAATAAAAGCTACAAGAACCCAAACACGGTGTTTCTCAAACTAGGTTTTAATACAAAGTTATTAGTAGATATTAATTCATATGTTAACTATTTTTTCATATTTAATAAAAACTATGAGAAAAAAAGCCTTGTTTAAATTTTTTTTATTTACCAAACTGCCCCCGGTTATGCACATCAGACCCCCAGCTTGCCACTCTGCCCCCATATATGCCTTATACCTCTTATATGCCAGATTCCACTGTGCCCCCTGATATGCCACTGTGCCCCTGATATGCCTTATACTCCTTATATGCCAGTGATATGCAACTGAGCCCCCTGATATACCTTTTACCCTCAGATGTTTTATGACCCCCTGATATGCCTAATATCGATATGCCTTATAACCCCTATATGCCCTGAAATTCATAATACCCCCATACACCACTATAACTCACACATACACAACTTTGGCTCCTCCCCCTCCCATACACCACTCTGGCTCCTCCCCCTCCCATACACCACTCTGGCTCCTCCCTCTCCCATACACCACTCTGGCAGCTCCCCCCCATACTCCACTCTGCCTCTTCCCCCTCCCATACACCACTCTGGCTCCTCCCCCTCCCATACTCCACTCTGCCTCCTCCCCCTCCCATACACCACTCTGGCTCCTCCCCCTCCCATACTCCACTCTGCCTCCTCCCCCTCCCATACTCCACTCTGCCTCCTCCCCCTCCCATACTCCACTCTGCCTCCTCCCCCTCCCATACATCACTTTGGCTCCTCCCCCTCCCATAAATCACTTTGCCTCCTCCCCCTCCCATACACCACTTTGCCTCCTCCCCCCTCCCATACTTCACTCTGCCTCCTCCCATACTCCACTCTGCCTTCTCCCCCCTCCCATACACCACTCTGGCTCCTCCCCTCTCCCATACAACTCTGGCCCCTCCCCCTCCCATACTACACTCTGGCTCCTCCCCCTCCTATACTCCACTCTGCCTCCTCCCCCTCCCATACTCCACTCTGCCTCCTCCCCCTCCCATACTCCACTCTGCCTCCTCCCCTCTCCCATACTCCACTCTGCCTCCTGTCAGCAACGGATCTTCACTAGACACCAGGGAGCTGGGTAGAGAGGCAGAGTGGCGTATGGGAGGGGAAAGAGCCACAGTGGTGTATGGGAGGGTGGTTCCCATACACCCTTCTGACTCCTCCCCCCTCTGCCGCTCTCTCCCTCTCTACCCGGCTCCGTTACTGACAGTAACGGAGGCTGTCTGTGCGATGCAGACCCCCACCAGCTGACAGAGAGGATGATTCTCTGTCAGCCTGTGAGTGTCTGCATCGCACAGACAGCCTCCGTTACTGCACTTTACTTACACTGTGGCTTCTATGAAGCTGCAGTGAAAGTCCTTGTAAGTAACGGAGCCGGGAGAGAGGCAGAGTGATGTATGGGAGGGGGAGGAGTCAGAGGGGTGTATGGGAGGGGGGAGAGAGAAGGAAGTGAGAGACCGGCCGACAGCGAGGGGAATCCAGGTCTCCTGCAGTGTTGCGGGGGATCTGGATTCCGGTGTTATAATCCGATCTCTGTTTGAGATCGGATTATTATAAGGAGAGGAGTTTTTCAGAGCATTTGCTCTGAAAAAAACCTCTTTTTATAAATCGATAAAAATCGATTCGATTAATCGATGATGAAATTAGTTGCCAATGATTTTCATAATCGATTATTATCGATTTTATCGATTAGTTGTTTCAGCCCTACATTGAAGGCATAGATGCAAAAAGTCAGGACATGACAGCTTCAAATATTGTGCACTGCCAACAGAAGTCCAGGAAAATATTTCAGCAGCGCATGAAATGTAACACTACCCAGATGACTCCATGCAATGACCGCAGCAAGCTGGCAGCACAGTGCAAACCTACTACTGAAAAGCTAACACCAGTCCATGAACAAAAATACACTTCCTTTAATAACAAGATACTATCTATTCACTTTGATATACACCTAAAGGAACAGAGTGCAATAATAACAAAATTACACCAAGCAGATCCAAATTTAGACCTTGTAATTAAAGCACAAATAAATATTTTTTTGGACATCTTTATCCATTAAAAATATATATATCAATGCTTAAATTTAAAAAAAAAAAAATTTGGTCATTGAATTTATAATTGTTTCTGCATACAAAATCATACAGCGTTTCAGTCTGCTTGGCCAAAATCTAATTTGCAGTAGATAATATAGAAGGGAAAAAAATGAGATCTCTCTGAATACCAGAGGGATGGATGGTATCTTCTAATTACATCCAATGTGCTTTGCCCATTGGTTCTTGCCGTTCTGTTATTATTGAAAAATATGTAGCAAAACATTACTATGTATGCCACAGACTCACCTGTACACTGTTCCTAGCTGAATATAATGAAAAGCATCAATCTTCATCAATAATGCCTAACAGAAAAAGATAAGTATACCTATGATTATAATGTTAGATGCTATCACAAATAATAAATAAACCAGTTTAGCAAGAAACAAAATATTTGAAGATGATTAAAAAAAAAGAAATATAAAAACATGTTAATAAACCTAGGTTTTATAATAATATTTACTGCATTTGACAATTGATATAAAATGTTCTTGCCATTATTTATCATCACCAACCACTGGTAACTGTGAACAACATCTTGTGAAGATAGCAAGAAAAACAGCGGAGCTCTTGGACATTCTTTCATCCCTTAGGTCCGAGTAGATTGCTGGAACAGCGTGAATCACTGTTTACAGCGATAGATTACATGGAGGCGGTGCACTGTAAAACATGCAGCTCATACTTACTTTGTGAACATCATAATGAAGTCCTCGAATCGCAAAGTTTGGATCATACTCATAATTCCTTAACTCAGCAGGATACTACAGAGCAAATGAAATTGTAACAAATCAAAAAACACAAAATTGTAGCAGGCTTTTTTTTTTAAAGTTATTCACTAAAATATCATCCTTTTCACTTTAGACCAATTCATTAACAGACAACAAAAATGAAAATGATAAAAAGGCTTCGGAATGGATATCTATGCATATATAACATTTGCTATTCTCCCGCTAATTACTCATGCGCCTATATCATGTTGAGTTTTTCTTTGAACCTTTTTACCTCTACAACATAAATAAAGTTTTACAACTACAGACAGCCAATGAGTAATTGAGAAAAAAAATAGACCAGGTCATGTCTGGAATGATTTATTTGTTCTTTTAACCCCTTCAAGACCGGGACGTACCTGGTACTTCCTGGTCAAAGGTCACCGGCAGACGGGGACGTACCAGGTACGTCATCGATGATGCGCGATTCAGCGTCGCTATGAACTCTGGGATCGCGAGGGGCGGCTGCTACTGACCGCTGGGTGTCCCCAGCGATCCATAGCAGCCACTCCCCCTCAATTCCGTGCACGTGATCGCTTTGAAGCTTTTAAATATTTACAAAAAAACTGCGGTCTTCAAGGGAAGACGCTGTTTGCCAGTGTCGGTCCTGAAGGGGTTAATAGGTTTTAAATATATCAACACTGTTCTGTGCTTGATTGATATGACTGGCCAAAGAGTATTGATATTTTCACAAAATAGTATGTGCCAAAACATTACGCCTGGGCCACTTCTAGAGGCAAACTACAGATTTGTTTAGTTATTTTTGGCTGGGTTTCCAAACTTTCCAATATACCCCAAGGAAAAGTATCTTTAAACATGCGCTAGCTGGGTGACATCATGTACCCTAACTGCTACTCTTGGGGTCTGCTTGAGCTCCGCTAATAGTTAAATGAAGGACTTTGAAGACAAGGTTCTTGAGAAGGTATCACACAAAGCAGTCACACTCCCAAGGAACAAATTTCAACCCTTAAGCTTCTCCTGGTTGATCACCTTCGTCACTAGAGATCCTACCTATTACATCTCGCAATGTACTGATCCAGACTCTTACAGTACAACTGCATGGAGTTCTAAATATTAGTTTGTGACAAAGATCTGCCACCAGCTCAGGCCATTTGATGTTGTGTTTGCCCTTCTTCTCTGTACGTCACCTTTTGGATTGTGTTCACTAGCTGTTACTGTCATGACTCAGTCAAGATATCTGCTATTGGGATCTACTGTATATCTTAACAAGCCTTATAGCATTGTGCTAATCATCTTAATAAATACACAAATCAGTCTTATCAGGTGGCTATAATAATACTTTTTGATCTTTGCTTCAGTTTTGTCATGTTTCCAGTGTAAATATTGCATTCATGCTAACATTGTAAGACTTATTATGATAAAATAGCATTATTCAATCATCTTACCCGGTGCTCATTTATGAGAAGATCTCTAGCAGTATTGAAGATCAGTGTGTGAAGATCTTTCGAGTAAAATGCCAAAGTATAATCATAATCAAATCCATATATTTCAATGTCGGCAAGACTCATTTCATTGTTGGCAAAAATAGCATCCGGGTTCAATAAATTGTTTGAAATTGAAGGGATGAGTTCTTCAAAAAGAGAAAAGACATTGATCAGATGGAAAAGTACGTAACAGCTTGGATTACTGATACAAACAATGCCTAAACATGGAAGCGAGGAACATAGAATGTTTTGGAAGTCTGGCAAGTTGTACAGGAAATCAGGTAATAAAAAGCCCTTTCAGTGCCCAAAAGGAAGCACTAATTATGTTATACACTTTGGAAACAAACAATGTTTTACATTCTTCCTGTACAGGGTGTCTACACCCAACAGCATTAACGCTCAGAAGAACTGCTGGGCATCGGAGGCTGCTGCCAGGTAGGTTACCAAGTAGTAACGTTGAGTGACATACTGTACTGGGATTATTCAAGCTTAAATTGGCTTCCTTCAGTGATCTATGAAAAATTGGGCTTGGCTGCCACTTTCATAATGTTCCTAAACATACATTAAATCACTGAATAAATAAGAAAAACAAAATATTATAGACAGGGGATTGTGTGAGTAATGTGGCTTTGTTATACTAAAGGCTTATTAATTAGTCCTGAAAGGACATTCCAAGGTTCCCATAGTAAAGAGCTCAGTAAGTCTGATGTGATATTGTAATGTCTTCACAGGCCGATGTGACCAATACATTATATCCAGCAACGCTTCCAATACCTTAGAAAATGTAAACTATTACCGTATGTGTCAAATTAATTCAATAATCTGTGCAATAAAGTATATATATAATAGCTGTAATTAGTTAGGCACCAGAACCTCTACTGCATGCCATTAATATAAACTTTATATAGCATTATATAGATGTTATTGCATAACAAACTTTAATTCTGTGATAAAATTGTTTAACTCAATATGCAATTATCAGTACCCATTTTAATGCGCCATAACAATGTCTGCTAGCTTTTTGAGACATAAGAACTTTCTTAGGCTTCTCAGGACCTCACAAGTGATCAGATCTACTTGACCCAGCTTTAAGGAGAAACAGCCACTCACAACGGGCCAAATTATTTCATTTAGGTATTATCAATGGTGGTATTTTGAACAATGTTCATATTTATATTTTTCAGCACTGAAATCCACCTAAAGCATAGCCATTTCTTAACGATCCTTTACCAAAGAGTGCATTGGAATCCTGCTGTCAGCCAGGTTGGAAGCTGTACCGTGCTCTCCAGACTACACCTGATTTGTTTTAGCAATCTAGAGATTACTTACATCTGTACAGTTGATATGTAAAGCTATTGCAAACACAGTAAAACTGTAAAATATGTGGTTGGGCGGCACCTCCCACATAGACTACAACAGAGAATAAGATATGTATTTGTATATTAATGCTTAGGTGGAGGAAAATAGATAATATGATTTATATAGATGTAAGGATTTGGGTTGGAAATCATCTGGAATTTGAAAGTTCCCCTTTAAGATGGAAGATATGAGTTGAAGCAACCCCTGTGTTTTTCAGGTATAACCATATGCTCGCTTCTGTTTGTAATAAAGAATAAACAGATTGGGCACTTAAATGAAATATGGCTTTTTATTCAAGATTTTGCTTCCTGGAACTCAATTCTAAGATAAAACCTGTTCAGTAATAAATCGTTCCGTATCAGTTTTACATTACACACATATAAATAAATGAACAGTAACGTAAAGTTCAAGAAAGAGTAGAGAAAGGCCAAGAAAAGGATGGGCAGGAATACACCCTCGCTATACCCAACCGAAGCTTGCCAGGAAATCAAGAAACGCTGAGTATTAGTTTTATGGGAAATTATCTGATGTTCAAAAAGTCTGAATGGATAGAATATATCTCAGTCTGCCATTCTGGCCTACATCGCAATACGCATTGATAATTTAAATACCCAAGGCATGCGAAATGTTCAGACTCACATCCGGCTACATCATACCCAAACACCGTTCTAATCTATAGTATCGGATACTACAAACCCTGGTCCACAAAACAGCCACACATCAATGCTGTAGCCAGCCGTGTAACACAACAGGCCATTCCTGTAAAGCGGAACACAGGTGGAGAGAAACTATAGGGTGCAATGCAAATCCCATCATGGATAAAGGGAGGGAGGGAAATTAATGTTACTGCCACCCGTAAGTTACAAAAGTTTGTTCCGTGCACCTTATCATCGGTACAATGTTTTTGTGCAATTAATGTATTTTAGAACCCCAAGGCAGATTTGTAAATTAAATTCAATTTATTCTTTCGATCCAGATATTGGTTTTACTTGTACTGGGGGGGTGATCACTAGTGACTGCATTGGTAGGTTTATCTATTCCGAGTTTGCTATTTGTTTCTGCCGTTAAATTAATCTCATTCATTTATGGTCATAGACTAAATTAATTCATGTTGAGAATATAACCCCTACTTTATGCGACACAATTCATTACACAGAGGTGGACATTTAAAACACACTGAATAACAATTTCCTCATTCATTGTTATATTGTCTGTATTTTGATGAGAATATCTTATTTAGGTAGCTATTGCACCGTTTGTATGCAGGCAGATAAAAATAACTTATTTTGACATTTTGTTCTAATACACCGCATGGGTAGTAATGTTGTGGTGTCACGGGGTTATAAGACACTATCTTGCAAAAAGGAGTTTAAAATGAATGATCTTATCCCTCGTGTTATCGTATCGAGGTTCAGAACTACCAAATATGTGACATTGTAGGTCACGATCACCTGCTGAATGTCATTCTGCCACTAGTGCTTTACATCAAACCATATCACTACTATCCGCTTTCACCTGCCAGTCTGCACTTCACACTCACCTGTATGTGAGTTTTTGTGTATGTGTGTCCCTGCCACTGCAGGTCACACTCACCTATCATTGTGCATCCCTATCACTACTATTCATACTCACCTACACCTGAGTGTCCATCACTGCAGTTGACATTCAGCTACCACTATGTGTCCCTATCACTACCATCCACACTCACCTACCTCTGAGGGTCAGTGACTGCAGTTCACACTCACCTACTATATGTGTCCCTATCACTACCATTCATTCACCTACCTCTGAGTGTCCCTGTCACTGGAGTTCACACTCACCTACTATCTGTGTCCCTATCACTACCATTCACTCACCTACTTCTGGGTGTCACTCATTGCAGTCCACACTCACCTAGCAGTGTGTGTCGTGTCACTGTAGCCCTACACACAATGTGTCCCTGGCCCCACACTCCACGCATGTCACATTGACCAAGCAGCCCAAAGCATGTAAGTGACACGCAGTCCCCACGCTCCACGTTCATTGCCTCGGCTCACAAACTTCTGTGGCGGAATCCACGCAGCACGAATTGGTGACATTGCGCAGCAGGAGCCTCATGCTATTAGAGACATGCCGCGCAGCCTCACTGAGTGCCGGTAATCCCCTTACTCTCTCACCGTTGATGCTTCTTTTGGTTTCCTTGTAGTGGTCATTCAGATATCGCTTCATGTCGCCGTCCGCAGGTCCACCGGAGTATGGAGCCGAGGACTGAGCCCAGCGCCAGCAGGCAGTCATGCCGAGAGGGGGCCCTGGGCTCCCGGTCAGCCTTTTGCCCACAGCCAGGGTCACCCGGCAGCAGGCGCCTAACATAGGAGAAACCAGAGACATGGCGAGAACTGCGTGTGTGAGAAACGAGCCGCAGGCTTTATATAGCTGCCCCCCCTCTCAGTCACTTCCTGGTGACATCATTGCAGGAGGAGGAGGCGGCAGCTGCTGGCAGTGGCGGTACGGTGCTGGTGTACGAGTTACCGGCAGCGGGTGGCAGTACCAGGGAGCCGTGAAGCGGGCATACCGAATATCTGAAGATCGAGGAATGATAAATAATCACCGGTTCAGATTGTTGCCGCGGGGCTCGTATAGCTTTCGCAGCGGTGTGCAGGTCTAGAATGGTTTGTGTAAACCCGTTTAAACAGGTCTCCGCGCCGGGTTTCGGCTGGCCTGCCATTGCTGTAACCGGTTGCTTACTGCCAGGTTTAAGAAGAGCGGGTGGCCACTGAACCACAGAGCCTGCGGGTATTTACAGGCATAGGCACCTGTATTGCTCATGGTCAGGATGTAGTAGGGTCTGGGTGGACAATGTATTGATGTTCTATGGACCTTCATATACTTTGCTGGGGACTCTGTTGTCCTTGAACATGGGCGTAGGAACCCCTAAAACTCTGGGGGGGATAGCATTTTTACTGGTAGGGTATACCTGACCATTTCACCAACAGGGACTTTTATGACATTGCATTATAAATACATAGACATTAATATGTAGTTGGTCCCCCTTTGCAGCTATAAGATTTTGGAGAGTTTCTGTGGGGAATTTTTGCAACCATGCCTTTATGGACCTTGTTTTGTACACTGGGGCACAGTCATGATGGAATAGAAAATGACCGTGCCTAAAACTGTTCCCACAAAGTTAGAAGCATAGTGTTGTCCAAAATGTCTTGGTTTATCACCTTCAGCTCATAAAACGTTCTACTAGATGAATGGGAGAAAATTCCCACAGAAACAGAAAAATCTTACAACCACAGATGGACCGCACTGGACACGGCCACAGAGACTACTATGATGTATTGAAGGAACCATCTAAGACTCCTAACACGTCATGCACACAGGAACATATCCACACACTTACAACACTTGAATAACATACATACACATGCACACACTAACAAAAACAATCCCACCCTAATATACCTAGACACATGTCCACTATAACACACCTGGAAACATACTAACATACCCATAAAAACAGATGTGCACAATAACATACCCACAAACATACGCTATCACACCCAGACACACATTCAAACACATACTTCACTTACTCTGCCTACCCCTAGATTTAACACGTGGCGCTTTGTATTAGTGATGCCCTAGACCAAGTAGCACCCCGCAATATTCTGTTGTGTCCAAATGCTACATACAGTGACACACACACTCATTTTAACCAGAAATAGGCCTGGATTTAACCCTAGGCGCCCCTGAGTTAAACATGTGTTACAGGGAATCATTCTCTTTCCTTTAAGTACGACATGCCTGCTCATACACACACATATGCACTGCTCTTACGCATGCCTGCCCACAAAAACACACATATACGCTGCAATTGCCTGCACATACACACTTGCCAGTACTCACACATATGCACTACCCTTATACACGCCTGCCCAAACATACATAAACTCCTCACACACACATGCCTCCCCATAAATATACACTGCCCTTGCACATACTTACACAGACGTATACACTATAAGACAAATACACTCCTTATATACACACATATACACAGCCCATACAGATGTACACATATACACTGCTCATACACACGTATGCACATACACTGCCCTTATATGCGCGTGCCCATACACGCACATATACACACCTGCCCTACACACACACACATATGCCTGCCCAAGTGCCCATACACATTCATAAACATTTCCCATATACATGCCTCACCATTTGTATATGCACACACACATATCTACCATCAGACCCCCCCTTCGTTTTGCACATCAGACTCCCCCTTCGTTTTGCACATCAGACCCCCCCTCGTTTTGCACATCAGACCCCCCCTTGTTTTGCACATCAGACCCCCCCTCGTTTTCCACTTCAAACCCCCCCGTTTTCCACATCAGACCCCGCCCTCGTTTTGCACATCAGACCCCCCCTCGTTTTGCACATCAGACCCCCCCTCGTTTTGCACATCAGACCCCCCCTTGTTTTGCACATCAGACCCCGCCCTCGTTTTGCACATCAGACCCCCCCCCTCGTTTTGCACATCAGACCCCCCCCCACGTTTTCCACTTCAAACCCCCACCTCGTTTTCCACATCTCTTACCTTTCTCTTCTTCCTTTCCTTTCTGCTTTCTCTTCATCCTCTCTGGTTTGCCGCTCACTCTCAGTGCAGTGCGGCTGCGCACAGCTGTTTATGCTGAGCGCCGGGGCTGGGATATAACCGTCATATCCCATCGCCCGGTGCTCAGTGACAGTGATCGGGCAGCTGTGTACCACTTACAGCCCTGGGGGGATTTCTCTATTATCGGTCCTCCCCACATGATTTCCTGGAGGGGATCCATCCCCCCCGTCCCCCCCGGTTCCTACGCCCGTGTCCTTGAAGGACACTTTGCCTATCCCTTAACCTTCCAGGTAGTTGTTTGGTCAGAGGTGGCTTTTCTAGTATATGGATATTATGGATTTTGGAGTCTAGGATAATTGAATAGAAGCTCCACCTGAGAGCTTCTGTTGCATCCCCATTATCACCTAAAAGTCAACAGCCAAGTTTATTGCAGTTTTTTTGTTATATTTATGCTAAAGAGCATCTAGCTTTTGTTTGTAGATTTTAACAAAACATAGGAGACTTTGGGTAAGTTGTGTTTCAGCTCCTTTGCTACGCTATCCATCATGAAGATCTAACCCCATTGAGCTTCTGCTGCAGGAAGAGCTTGGCCAACCCTTCTACAGTCACATCAGTGAAGGCAGTCTCTTTACACATTGCATTGTGCATTCTGTAGGGCCAGCTCAACCCTTTTTGCTGCCAAACTAGTGATGGCCCTTCATAATAAATAGTGAATAGTGAAGTTAAAACCGCAACTCTCTTGATGACTCTCCCTTTAGTAAAAATACCCATATGGACTTTGCTGTCTGCTACATAATATGCAAGCAGGCAGTAGTAGGGCTCTTAAAGCTTAAATCCATGCTGGCAGCTTGATTAGCAAGAAGAAGTATTGAGCAGCCAGCTGTTTGTCTCTGCTTCTCCTGGAAAGGAACATTGATTTCCCTTTGTGGCCATTGTGGGCTGGAAGTTGCAAAGGAAATGGAGAGAGGGCCCCAAGATCACATTTGTAAAAGCTGTGCTGGCAGCCAAGTCTACGTTTCTTAGGAATACAATTATGTGCAGAACTCTGCAAGTACACAGGCACTGGGGTATGCATTGAAGCTCTCCAAATGCAGCAGGGCTCAAGATTAAAGCTATTTCATCAAATATGGTTCTACCGTAGAGTAGTTTAGTAAGACGAAATGGCCTGATGTTTCAGTTAGATATAAGAAAACGAGGCTTGAACTGAACGTGTCACATGGATAATAGCCATTGCTGATTGATATAATAAACATGTGACCCAATATTGGTCCAAGGCACTCCATGCCAGCAAGCATACTGTTATAAATTTTTGACACGACAGAAGTGTGCTCATCAGATATATCATGAGACTGAAAACACATTAAACCTGTAGCCGTCACAAGGTATGAATGAAAGTCCTGTGTGCTCAGCTGGAAGCTATAATAAGTAACTGGTATTTCCCACAGCTCCTAGCATTGGGCTGATCATTTCTGAAAGCCGTGTGCGCTGACTTGGGAGTGTCTTACAGTGTCATGTTACTGCACAACAAAAAAGCCTGCTACAAAATTTCTCAACCCGGCACTGTAGCCCATGCCTTGTTTACAATGCACTTCTTTATACGACCAATTCTCATTGTGGTAGGAACATATTTACCAAAACACTGAGGAGAGAAGGGATTGTGTACAAAGAACCAGAGGTCATCCTCTGAGACTGGAAGACCAAAGATTTCATAGACGGCAAATTAAGGAATTCTTTACAATAAGGGCAATAAAAGGAATGGAAATCACTGCCAAGAGTGACTGTGCTATCAAATACATTATATTTCTTTTTAGCAGGGCTATAAATCTATAAATTATAGAATAAATAATAATTTTAAGAGCTTCTTGATCCAAGGAGAAATCTGCCTTTCGGGGTTGAGAATGTTTTCCCCTACAAGTGGCAAAACTTGAAAAATAGCTTAATTGGGTTATTTTTTTTTCCTTTTAGATCAAAAGCAGGAGGGATAGGTAGAAGCATTGAAGTTGGTCTTAGGTCTTTTTGTCAACCTATGTCACTGTTACTAAACGTGAAATTGATGTAATGGATTGGGTAAATCTCACAGACTCTGTTCTGGATGTCATTAATCTGCATCCTAGTGGGCCCAGGGTAGCAAGGTGCAAAGGTGCTGGCTCTGCTTTACGATGCAAGACTTAACCAGTCCTCTGAGTCAACTGTACTTGATTTAGTCCCATTCCTTACCCCAAGTCTCCTGAGGGTTTGCTCTGCCCTAAGGCTGCAGAGCAAAGGGAACATTAGAGAGAATATATAATGTCTGTCCATGACACATAAGGAGATTTGCTGGGGTCTCTGTTTTGAATTTTCTCCCTTTTTCACCAGTCTTAAAGGTGATTTTCCACCTTTAATATACACAAAAACATTAAATGCACTCTCTCCAGTATGTTATCCAAATAAACATTTGTTATACCTTCTGTTTTATCCCATAAAAATGCAGAATCCTTTAAGAAGCCTTTTGAGTTCGTAACCTTTTACGTCACAGTGCTTATCACGAGTTCCTGGCAAAAAATATGAACGAGACATGTCACATCATCAAATAATTATTTGTGGGGAGGATTTGGACATTTAATAGTATTAAAAATGAAGTATTGAGTCACAAACATGTTCAGCAGATAAGATGAACAGCACCATTGAGAAATAATGTTTGTTGATATCTGTCTAGCACAAGAACTGAAAGAAGCAACAAGTGTTATGCCATTGTTTGTGTGCATTAGTCCGCCAAGCTACACTATTCACCGTGAGCACAAACCACTAAAGTCCTGATAAGTAGGACAACAGGCGTGCCGAGGTCTCCTTAAAATTTGATTTTTATGGCGTTTGCCATCTAACCTAAATATTTAAAATAAACCTTTCTCCATAAAATGTTACTTATGTGTGAGTATTAAAGAAACAGGGCAAATCAAAGTGCAGAAGTACAGCTTCAGAGTCCCGCAATAAATCTATTTCACAATCATTTGTGCTTTGCGTACGTGTGCCTTAGACCGATGCCTCATTTTATTACATGGAACCTTGTTTATGGACTTGACTGTGCTTTGTAATATCACAGTTACTTTAAAATGTTTTCTTTCTAAGTAGCTTATTTGCAAAGAACTAAAACATAAAACTATTTAAAACATTAAAAAAATACTAAAAAATGATCAATTTCCAGCTTTTATGGAAATACTAGGTGGGCGTTGTTGCCTTATGACTTGGTTGTAAACCTACCATTACCCCATGTGGCTACTCCTTCATTGTGTTCCGCACTTACCTAGATAAACCTTAACTGGCAAATCTGAAAGCTGTCTAGGTGATAATGAATAACAAAATGTGAAGAGCGTGATCTCAATGTATTTAATATCAATGTTCATTAACGCATAGTATATGTATAGGATATGTATTTACATTCTTGCCATGCGACTGAATTTATCGATTTCCTTCTTAAAACATATAACAAATCTTTGTTCTTAGAATCCCAAATGGTGTCTCGTATTTGGTTACCCCATAAGGGGGTTCTTATTAGGAGGGTGTGGAGAAAAGAGAGGGAGGAGAAGGGGAGCTGCATGTCCCCGCAAGGGATGAAATGAGGTCAATAATCCACTAATCTCATCAGAGGTAGTAAAATCGAGCCAACTGAAGCACATTACAGTGAATGCTGTCATGGGATCGGAAGTAATGTGGCTCAATTCCTCCATGGACCTAAAATACCCAGACCTCACGCCTTTTCCAATATACAGGGGTTAGACAGTTTGCAACACCAAACAGAGGTTTAGTTAAGGAGCGCTAAGAAGAAGCTAATGATTCCCCAGTAAGGGGAAGTAGCATTGCATCTGAGGTTAAAGGGAGAGATCCTCGTCATGCTCACCGCAGCGTGGTGAACTCTCCTCCAAAGGTTGGATCACTCTATACTCCCACCAAAATGTGGAGAAAAGTCCCCAGCTCCACCCCAGTCCATCTTTTGATGTAGTTTTGGCATTGGTAATGGGTATTATTCCTGTAATAACACATTTCATAAGGGTAGTAGTAGGGTGGCTGCCCTATGGGCAAACAATACCTGAAAGCCATAGAGGTGTCTCTTATGCTATTGATGTCATAGCGTTTAAAATATGTGACATACAAGCATTTTTTGCATTGAATTTTGTCTCCAGTAATAACCTAATTCCCGTGCTGCATTCTGTCGCCTTCTGTCCCCATTTCTGAAGCTTTTGTTTTTGTCTCTTCATCTGTTCATTTTTATTTCATCATTTTGCTTTTTCTCATGGCGCTGACCCATTTTCTCATAGTCGGACACTGTGCATGTTTTCTCACTTTTTATAAGGTGTTTGTTGTTTCTCAATCCTTGTTCTACTTGCTTCATTTTCTCTCCAGCAATTTCTCTCTGCATCTATCTACCACTAAGGGTCAAACCTGCAAGTGAGGGCTAGCAAAATTCAGCCCAGGGGCAAATCCACTCAAGTGGCTCAGTTGTACTTGGCCCGATAGAATTACAATGACCTTAAATTGATGTAGGTGAAGAACACATGCTTTGTGATTCCATGCCCTGTCTAAAACCAAATCCTAGAAACTAGACAATGACTGTAAAAAATGCCACAATCAAAGCTAATGAAACATTTGTACTTACATTATTATTATTATCATCTTTTTTTTATATAGCGCCAACAATTTACGCAGTGTTTAGTACAAATGATTCAATGTGGTCCTTAGAAAAATAGCACTAGTTACATTAATACATTTTAGGGTTTAGTTGCGATCTAAAAGCAGAGTTAGAAAGGTCTGAACTTAACACATTGTTAAAAAAAGATTGGAATTAACCTTTTTTTAAGCAAACGGCCTTACTTTTATTAAAAGTAATGATTTGGAGTTTTGTTTCCACAGTGAGGAGCCGAGCGTGCTTTTTGGACACAGATCAGCTGGCTGGCAGACAGTAACAACGGTCTGTTCCCTGCTGCCATGCCACAACTAGCCCCCATCAGCAAAAAAAGACTCTGAAGCAGGTTTAGGGTTTTTTTTTGTTTGTTTGTTTGTTTTTTTTTACAGACAGATGACGTCTTGTGGACTGCAACTCCCATCACCCTCAGCCACGTAATGGTAGTCCACAAAAGTGGGTCCACTAGAAGAGTAAAAGATTTCATATATAACACCGATGCTAAAAAAAAAACATGGAACACAGCATACAATACAGGAGTGAATAATCTCTGAAAGGTGGCAAGAAAATCAGAAGTCATTATAATGAGTGACAATATGATTAAGTTTACTTTTTTTTTAGACATTTATTCAAACAACTCAATTCCTCTATAACTACACAAGATGCTGTATCAGTTATAAATGATTTAAAACATTGTTTATTCTCCTAAATCGAATAACCCTGTGGACTCACACCCAATCTGGAATTTGATGTCTTTTGGGTGGATAGGGTGTGTGAAGTGTTGGGTATCGGCCAGGCACATGGTACCATGCAGATTTGTGGGTTAATCTGTGCTCTTTTGACCTTGAGACAGGGCTGCTAAATGTATCCAATGCTGTAATGGAGCTTAGAGGACCAGATATTACCGTCTGACACACAGTCGTAGGGTGTGACACAGGGGCGCTTTTTGCACGAGAAGGTAATGGACCAAGCCTTTTTCCTTTGAATGCTGTTATTGGAGATACTGGGGCAAGTTTGCCACATCCGTCCTCTCCTGAGTTACTGTCCCCTTGATTGGACAAAACCTGGGTACCCAGCAGTTTCCTCTTTTCCAAGACAGTTGTCGGTGCTGTCTTTGCTCGCCATTTACTGTGCGTTAATATCTCATTTGAGTTCCTTTCAGTGGAAGAATTTAGGGCTTCTGGGTTTGTTCTGTGAAATTCCATATCATGATGGTATGTAGGCGGTGAAATGTTTGAAAGTCTTCCATCGTCCAGAGTATATATATTTTCCATAACACAGGGTGATCTTTCACATTTAAACTGTCCTTTGCCACATCTTACAACGTATTTCACCTTCTTAAGACAGCTAAACACAACAATGAAACAACAATCAACAAGTGCATATTATTTATTCCTAAACACACAACATTTGAAATCCTTACAAAGATTCTTTCTTAAAAACCTACACCGAGGTGCATGCAAGTCGCTGTTCCTGTGTAGCAGCAATCAATGCAATCATCCAGCTGGCCTCCAAAACACTTGCCACAGAATCAGCCTGGCAATTGATGTTATCGTTTTCTAAAATACCCAGTGATGTTTCCTAATCTCCCGCCTCCAACCAAAATGTAATTCAGGACGTTTTCTGTTTTGCCATTTGTTTAAATTAGCCATAATTAAGCAATGCCCCTCATTTCCTATAGTATCATGGTGTGCATAGAGCTACGTCATTTATCTTTGTTGCTTGAAAGGGATGGAATTCTTCTTTTTTTATTTTTAAAGGGACATTAAAAGGTGTATCTTGGGCTAACGTAAGCACACTTTTTTGGCCCGGCAGAGTAAGGAAATTCAAATTTCCTTTCCTTTTACACTAAATCTACATTTTGTAGGTGGCACTAACTTACCACTGAACTTCACGACTCAAAGGATGATCAAGGCCTAAGATCCTTGTTCTCAGGTCGAGGGACCTTTGCAGAATTCCAATGGCCTCCTTACATCCTCTGAAATCCGCCTGACATAATAGGATTCCTGGCCAAAATATAATACAAACAAACAAAAAAAAAGACAAAATGCCCATTATACTAATCAAACTGTTATTCAGGCCAAAACAATTATAACTGCAACGTTCTTTAGAAATGATTAACCTAAATCTA
Organism: Spea bombifrons; assembly: GCF_027358695.1. Classification (NCBI taxonomy): domain Eukaryota; kingdom Metazoa; phylum Chordata; class Amphibia; order Anura; family Pelobatidae; genus Spea; species Spea bombifrons. The sequence continues at coordinate 39,876,544 of NC_071090.1, forward strand.
GCTGGATTTAATAAATGAATGGCTTGCTTAAGATATATTTCCTACTGATAATGATTACATAGTAAACTAGGGTTATTATACATAATTCCCTAAGAACATTTTGCCTTTAAGTCTCTTAGAACAATGTGTTCCTTTGCAGACATTTCAAGAAGCTAGATTCTTGCTTTAATATAGTTTCTCCAGAAAGCGAATTTTAATTAAGCTTGCCCACGAATTCACACGCATTGCTACATTTTTATGGTCCTTACGCAACTCGCATTACCATTATTACCTGATTTAAATAATGTAGTGCTCAGGCTTAGTTTGAGATTGTCTTTGATTTCCACTGATTGTGACAATTCTTCAGCAGATTCTTTTATACTTATCACTTCTTTGTAGATTTCGAGTGCTTGTAATCTGTGGGAACTGAGAACATGACCGTTTGATTTTAGAATTTAGAAAGCAAAATCTTTTTATGTTTAATCATCTGAGCAAGACAAGCAGTCTATATGTTATTTGTTGTTACAGAATTCAGCTGTTTTAATAATACATCGAGCTCATTATTCAAGAGGTAGTGAGAGCGAAGAAAAGCTTCATTCAGTCACAGTACCGGCCTAGAACAGCAAAACTGACTACTTAAGGCCAGCAGCCTATTATAAATCAAATTGGAAATAAAACGACGCCAACAACCAATATAAGTAACTGTGCCAGGAGTATTCTGATTATTAAAACCTTTAAAAGACATATAAATCATTTTATATGTTACATTGAAAGGAAATACCTGGACATCTATTATACAACAGCAAGCTTAAGATGACAGCAGAGGTCAACCCTAACCTCCAATGGAGGAGCCCCAAGAGATATGGTCTAATGGAGCTACTTGTTGTCAAAGGAGGACCTCAAGAAACCCAGTGTATATGTTTGGCCTCATCAGACTATAACCAAGAACGGGGCATAGTTTCGGGTAGACTTAAAGAGCCCAGAGATAACTCTCTGCATGGTCTAATACAGAGTAGAAAAAGGCAACCATGCCTGCAATATCAAACTTGCACAAAACATCTTCCTTCAAAACTGTGCTTCACAAATAAACTGGTGGCAAGTCAGTAAGAGGCAGTTCCACCAAGCCAAGGGTCCCAGCATCAAACACAGCCAGATCCCTTCTAGATGTCTGGAGGTCCACAAACTCTGCTACATTTGCTCTGCAGAAGCTGCCAATAAGCTTAACGTACTGATCTGTAAGAAACGGGTCAAGGGAACAAGCTATAATTTCTTTCTATTTTTACTCTTTCAAACATTTTGAAAATTCTGCTGATTCCTCTGCAAGTAAAATGTCGGCCAAAATGTGGACATCCCTCATTGTACCTAGAAAGCTAAAAACTACATATAGATCATAAGGCACCGAAGGCTGAGCTTGCTGTTTTTCTGGTTCTGGGCTGCCCTTGGGGATGGAGAAGTCTGATATACTGATGAAGATATTTCCATCATAATGAAACGTCTAAGATGCCCCTGAGCGGGGATCCATCGTTGGACAAACAATCAAGCATTTGCTGTTCTCAGCTGTGTTCGTCTGATACTTGTCTGTGTGAAAGTAACATGCTATGGTTACAGCAGCTTGATGCGAAGTCTGTCGGTGGTGTGGAAATTTCCATAGGAATACACCCAGAGATAAACAGCATTCTAGTAATTGTATACTTACAAAGGTAAAATATAGCAGCAGCTGCCACCCTGCAAAGTGATAATTATGTTAATCCCTTAGGTCTATCAAACACATGGAACTCAAACTTCATTACTGATAATACTGGCAAAGAGCTCCCTTGAAAATGGCCCATTTATATATCTTGTTCACGTGAACTATGGTGGAACACCAGGATATGTTGTAATATCCAATGGTCTGCACAAAGACGTTGTCCCTTAAATCAAGCCTCGAGAGGTAACCTTCATAAACACAACACAACCTGTAGTTGTGCCACTTAATACAGAAGATCAGCATTACATGAATCAGTCATGAGTTAAGAAAACATTATAAAAAAAAAAGCTGGTTTGGTATCAGTAATAAATGCTATCCGGGTATGGAGTGGATGTTATTAAGCAGCACTCGCTCCTACGAGATGGGGAGTATTAGCTGTGTGATTAGCAAGAACAAAATGGTCATGTCTTCGTGTTCCTCATACAGAACAAGTACTGCAGAAAAGCAATGTGATATTTGGGCTCTGATTCCCTATGCACGCCATTGCTCCGAGAAACAGAATTATTGCTGCTATTCCCACATAATCTGCATTCGCATCACCCATCCCTACAGCATGCATATCATCCACACTTGCTCAATTACCATCTTAAAATAGAGGACATGACCTGGCGTTACATTCTGTACATGCTGAACCATACATAAACAGTCCCAGGCTTTAGTATACAATGCAGCATATAACTCTCTCCTCACCAGTTAGGGGTATTTTACAAAGTGGTAGAGGGAATCCATTTTAGTCCAGTGTTAAAAAGGAATACGACTAGTAGTTACATATGTTTAGTTAAAACGCTCAGCCCCGCTACACCAGAAAACTCCTTTGGTATACTTACTATGTGTCATTTCTCGGATGGCTTTTTAAATCTGCTAGATATTCCTGCACTTCACCTGTTAGAACGTGCCTCTTTCCATGCAGATTGCATCTGATATTGTAGCTTTCACACAGATGTTTTTCCGACTCAGAGAAGTTCCCTACTGAAAACCTGAAATGAGAGAAAAGAGATTTTCTTTTGGTCATTCAGGATCTCAAATATTACTGAGATAACCACAAGCATAGGTTGTTGCTGGCGTGGGAGGATGAAGGTTATTGTAGTATATGCTCTTCACCCAAAAGTCCCAAGCACCATATTCAGAACACACAATCAACGCAGTCAACAATCAATATTCCTATGCCTGTTTTTGGCATATGAAAATCAGCCGCAGCATGATTTTAGGATCCAAAAGTATTCAAGGTATGATCTGACACAGTGCGTAGATATGAATTAAACACTTGTACAAAAATGGTGTTCAACACTTTGATTTTAAAATGTGTCACGTATAAAACATAAGTCCTCCACAGTCACTTAGTGTGACATTATATCAAAGTAGCTACTATTACACAACATATGCGGTGACCACATATCCATATAACCAGTTGCTGTATTGGGATTCCACCTCAGCAGCTGGAACCAGAAATGATTGAAGTCTTGGTCTACTAGCGAAAGGATTTCAGAAGCTTGCCCTATTAGAAGATATTCCAGTACTTTAGCATACACGACTATCTAACACTACCTGTTCATAGTGCATTCGGCAGTGTTTTAACCTCTTTTTGTTGTCAGTGAGTTGATTTCTCATTTAGCAAGTAAAGAGTTAAATCCTTTGCTGTGAAATGGATTGTTTTTGTGTTATTTTTTCCACCCGCTAAAGCGAGGCAGTACCCATTGTCCATTTGAATAATTACAGAACCTTCAGTGCTGGGTGAGGTCTATTATTCCTGTTATTCATGGCTTTTTTTAAGCTTATTATAGTTTGTTTCCAAGGTGCTAGTGACGTGACATCTCTTGGTAGCATAATGGATGACAGTCACAAAAAAAGAGAGATAAGTAGTATTAATTCTTAAAGGGTCCATCATGCAAAATTGCTTTTATTGCAGGGATCAGAGAAGCAAACGGAATATTCCGGCCTTATCCCTGTTTCAGTGAGACCCATCCCTTTCAGAAAAAACTACCTTTCTACTATCGCTAACAGATATCATCCGTGCGTATGCACACACATATTTACCCTATCCCCATATTTTCACCCCATAGCTGCTGGGTCCACATAGAAACACTCTACAGAGCACAGGGCAAAACAAGGAACAGACCTTGATAAGTTCCTTTTATAGATCTCCATAGCTAATTTTGATTATCATATGTGTTGTACGGAAATTTCACATTAAAACAGGCATCTATTTCAAATTAACACAGAAAACCTACTTGTAGAGACCTTGGCAGAGTTGCAGTACCGCTTGCTCATAAGGATCAGGAGAAAACAGTTGGAAATGGCTGATGGCATCTTCAAGAGCTTGCCGGAGTTGCCCTGAGAACTGTATGGCATTTGAAAGAGCTAAATGACACTTCAACCTACCTGTTGATAAATACATGAGCTGCATGAGTTAATTTTTTTTAATTTATTTTATTCCAATAAGATCTTTGATTTGTTGGAGTATTCCTAATTCACGGGCATTAAATAAGGACCATCTGGTGATAGCTTTCTACTACTCCTAGGCACTGAGTAAGAACAGGCTGTGCAGAAGGGTCAGAGATAGACTGCTATAATAAAATCTACATTTCAAGTCACTACTGATTATTCTATTCCCAGGCCAAGAACAATATTCTATTGTATCACAGTAAAAAAATGAACTATATAACAAGCACTCATGTTGGAGATTGGATAGCGTTTACACAATGAAATATATTAGGGCGTAACTTAAGTTAATGCACACAAGACAAGCCAACAGTTTTAATTCAGTTACTTCTTTATTATGTGCAAGTTGGAGAATGAATAACCTACCTTCATTGGTGGGGCGTATGCATATGACTGAAGTGATATGACAGAAATTGTTGACAGATTTATGTGTAGCCAATAGAAGATGTGATCTGTGCCCTTTATAGTTCCCATTTGCTGCTTACGGTGTTTAAATTTAGAACTCTGACACACAGATCTATGATGTGGGATATATAAACCTACCGACTGCCTCCGGGTTATGATAGATCACACAAATGTCACTGGCTTACACGTGGCTGTCGGTTCAGGAAACTGCTCAGCGCAGTTTCCTCTATTCCTGTTGTGTGTTTATTAAGGTTCTCGGCATTTTGCTTAATTCTTATTATTATTTATTGTTTTATATAGGGCCATCATATTCCACAGTCTGTACAATGGGTAAACAGGACATAACAAGTAGTTTGTAACATAACAATTTGACTTACAGAAACAAGAGGTAGGGAGGACAGTGCGCACACGATCGTAAAATCTAGGATGCTTTAAAAGTAAAGTGTACAGTGGCCATGAGAGGTGACCATAGATCCAAATACTAGAGATACTCTACTTACTTACTGGCCTGTGGGGTTTAATTAAGTCTTTGTATACATTATGCATTAAACAAATATTTAACAGATAATATCTATGCAAAAGCCCTGGTCCATAGTAGCCATGAAATGTTTATGTCTACAAAGCAAGGGCTTTGTTTATGGGGAGTTGTTTCCCTCAGAAAGGCAGGGAATTCTTGTGGTATTCACACCTAGGGATACCTTGGATGTAAAGCCGCCTTGAAGTTATCCCTTTGATCTCATCTTCTTTAATGTTTTTATGACCAGAACGTATTAATTGCATTAGATGCATATGATATTGAATACCTTGCAGTTTTAGTAGCTGCTCATTATTTTCTAAGTCCTCCGGAGTGAAACCTTGAAATCCCTGCAAAGCCTTCTGATAGTACATAGATGCTTTTGGCCATGATCCACTGTCTCGATATAGGTCTGCAATAGACTTCTGTGTCCGCATGAGAACCTCTGTACTTTTCTTATCCAATGTACACTAAAGAAATGTGATAATACATAGGAAAACACATTCTGAGCATTTTACTGAAAACATGGTAAACGCAAACCCAAGAATATTTACAGTGTTTTCTCTTATTCTGATTATAGCATTATAATATATATCAATGCTTTAATGCTGTCTGTGCAGACACAGGTTACATGCTCTACTTAATGATGTCTTTGTGTGTTTCACTGCCGGAATTGTAATATTTTAATCTGGCAGATTCCTGTGGGACATAATTATTCAATTACATGTTCTTCTGATGTAACTGTTACACGATGCTGATGTCACTGTTTCATTATGGATATTGGCAGGTGGCAAAGAAGCATGTTATTTGACAAACTTACAATCAAAATGTTTTTGCGGACACATTCCACGGTTTAACTTACTTTTTCCAGGTGACTTTCAAGAAATGACAGTATTTCCTCTGCTTGATTAGTCTTTCCAATATCCTTAAGGCACTGGGCAGCAAAGCAGATGACACTACCATATTCCGCCATCTCACTAATATCTTCATTCATAGCTGCTGGAAAATGGGGTTGGGAAAAAAAAATAGGTTAACATAGGCAACAGAAATAAATAAAGATTTGCTAATTTTGGAGAACAGACTAAATGCTATTTTTTAATCATTTAAATATATGTGTTAAATACTTTATAAATGTTTTGTACAAGGTGTGTGGCCTGAGAAATGCATTGAATGAGTAAAACCCAACAGACTGCACATTGATTACTATTACATAGGAAATAACGGATGAATTCCATGAAACATCACTACACACGCATAATGATATGTATGGTATGTAAAGAACCTGTGTCTATTATAGAGTATCCCTGTTTTCTTTTTACTTGAGGCATTCATGGAAGGTATACTGGAGGTCTACATTAAGAGTGCCTCTGCTCGGCAAGATGCTTTTTTTGTAAGCGTTACCATTTCTTGTCAAAGTTGGAGCCTTGCGACAAGTTACACCTGTCAGAGCCGCCTAAACTTTTTAGTTCACTTGCAACATAATGCCATCTGCTGGATTTTCACTTCTACTGCACTTCTTCTTTAAAGTGTTGGAGGTTACTTGGTAATTATTTTACCTGACGGTTACTAGACCACATTGTCTAAAGCCATATAAAGTTTTAAACATAACTGATTCTTTGAATAAGGACCTATGGGTGCAGATTAATAGAAACTGATTCAATATGCGCCTCTTAGAAATGAGTCTAGTGTAATGTTAGTGATATTTTGGCACACACTGAAAACTAATAATAATGGTCATTCCCAGACACTAACATAAATATGTGGTATACCTTCATTTTATTATGTAGTGACCCTTTCTGAGATGTGAGTGGGGCATAGGGACCGGTACAAAGCAACAGCAAAAGAACTGACAATCAAAAGATTGGAAAATGGGGTAGGGAACTGCTGGGTAGTTAAAACTAGGCCTTAGCATGCATTTACGAATGGTGTAGGATGTTGCACCATGGGAAAGTCATGGTCTCATTCTTAGGACCCATGTCTGGATTGCAAGAATAAAATATAGACTATGGAATAGAATAGAATATGGGATAGAAGTGCGCTAATGAAACAGAAAAGCCAGATCTGTGCAACTAGAGCCATGTGAAGTACGGCATCACATGCTAGACCTACAGACTAACCCATGGATCCACCATCCTTATATACAATAGTACTTGAAGGTGAGGAAGGTAGTGAATATACATAAGATGGTGTGGGACTAATCTCAAGTAACTCCAGTGATGATGGTCAGCAATCAGAGGAATTGCTTTGTTCCCGTTTTAATGCCACCTTGTATTACCACAAACCTCTTTGGAAGATAGTTCAGCCACAATCAATTTCTAGAGTTGGTCCAACTTTCCAACAATATGCTCTGGGTTCAACTTAATGGTTTTGTACTTTTAACCAGGGCCGAGTTTATGTTTAATAAAGCAGCCTATATCATCCTAGAAACCACTCTAAGCTCTAATCGTTCATGGAAATATCTTACATGTGAAAATGCATTGATATGTCTAGCTAAAGCCTGAAAAGTCCATTTCAATGTAATCCTCGTGTCATATCAAGACAAAAAACATAGCATAGCATCATATATTCAGTCCTCTGAATTACAGTCATTAATCCTCACCTTTATCCCAATCCCCGGAGAAAACAGTAATTAACAACCACTAACCGATCTTACCTCTCCTGCTGTCCATCATCTTTTCACATTCCACAGCTGGGTCATTCCCAGATGCAAGGAGAAACTTCCAGGAACGAATAAGGTCCATCTTCATCTCGTAACCAACCCTTGTGCTTCTGTACACTAAATCTAAAGTTCTGTAATGGAAAATGATCAGCTGGGTTTGGTCTTATGTGTCCTTAGAATTGGCACACTGTTCTAGTTATGAAATCTGTACGTGGTCAAAGATCTCACATGAAATAGAGCTGTGGCGTTATATTTTACATTTTATTGAAATGCACATGTGATTTAAAACAAAGTTCTTGAAATCATGGTTCTTAGAAATATAGAATTTCATGCCAGAACCACCGTTTTTTAACATAACCGTAGGAGAGGCAGGTAGAAGTCCCAGACCATGGGTAATTTATGGAGCAGAGACTTGCTTCAGCTAATGTACACTGAAGTGTTGTAGAAATTTCATTTATTTGAAGAATAGAACTAAGGCAGTTCCTGTTAAAACCTCGAGTGAGCCCCAAAGTACCTCCTGAAAAGCATTTATTAATTAAAAAAGTAGATTTTGGTATTTCTATCATTAAAGTATTACTATACATAATGTAAAGAAACATATGGATGAAAACAATAATATTGAATATGAAATAAAAGCTATAAGTTTCTATATTTAGCCTCCACGGCTTCAAAACATATATAAATCATGTTGGTGTGCATTTAAACAATGATGGAATACCTTGCGTTTGTAAGAAATCTATACATCTCACTTAGGTTGCCAATCATCTTTAGGTGCCAAGAAACTTCTTCAAAAACCCGTCTTGATAAATCCATCTGCTGGAAGTACTTAATAAGAAGTTGGTGATAACGTTTTCTCTTATGGTTCATGGTATTCTGGAAATAATTATCCAGGCTATAGCTAACTGGCATAGTTATACCTATAAAAAGACATGATATTAAAATACACATCCTTTGCAACATAAGTATAAATTCCGGTACTTGAACTTTTAAGATGAAGGCGTAGGATAGTGTTTTAAACGTGCATGGGGTTGGCATTCAGCTACTTTGAACATATGACAAGACTAATGACTAATGACCGACCAAATGGGACCAAAGGTTCTAATCTGCCATCAAAACTCTGTGTAGGACAACTAGACAGCACAACTTTCCATTAACCCCTTAATGACAAAGCCTGTACATGTACGGGCTCAAAATGCATTGTTTTCAATGGGTTTAGGGACCACCCAGGGGTTAAGAGGTTACGCAGTATTTTGGACAGGATCTTGTGTTAGATAGATCTTGCTGACATGAACATAACCCCCTTAGGATTTTTTTTTGTTTCTGTATTATTATTGTTTTATATAACGCCATCGTAGTCCGCAGCGCTGTACAATGGATGCATAGATTTATATGAAAAAACAAAGGGAACGTTTGTTCATGGTTCTTACCAAGAAATAAGTGATCAACAGCATAACGACAAGATTGATGACAGAAGTGCAGCAATCCATCGGGTTTCTCCTCGATCCATTTAGAAGCTGCTGAACGAAAGGCAGCCCAGTGTATTGAAGTGACTTCAAAATGATCTTGGTATCCCATGTTTTTCAAAAGCTGAAGGATATCGTCATCACCCAGACCACACCGTGAGATACTCAGCAAACACAAGACATCTACCACCCAGCCTTTCATTTCTGCCAATGCTGCAAGATGTAGAGAAAGGTCTGTCATTAAAATACCTTTACATTAGCTGGTATTAATGTGTTAATTATGGCTTAATTTTATATACAATATGCATGATTACAACATATTTCTTGTTATACTGTCACTAAAAGTCATTTAACAACCATATGTAAAATACTATCTAGGAACGAGTGCCCAGCAGCACATGTGATGTGCTACATGGTTTTTGACAATCATATGCATGGGGATACTTCCCCTACTTAAAACTGTTGTAAACATTTGATCATATGTGATTATTTTTATCATAGACCTGAAAGGTTTTGTGAAAAGGATCTTAAATCCCAAATCAGAATCCATGCATACTTGCCAGAGAGAACTACTTAGGAAAAGCTAGTCAAGCTGAACTCATTGTACCTTTAGTTAATCAATGGCCAATGTGGGAATTACCAGCAAAATCTCTCTTTTTCTCTTACTAGATCATTGTGGTTTTGCAAGCATCATTGTTCACAACTCGGTAACACTTCTGCCTGCCTATAACTTCACGTTGACAATCAACTCAAGCATGTGAGACTTTGCTTGCCTATCACCGCATGGACCCTGATTTGTGTGAAATTGCCTGCTTATGAATATACCTTTAATTATTTCCCACATATTGGAAACTGAACATTCCTCAATTTATTTCATGTCTGCTCTAGTCCTTTTACTTTTCTTGTTGGATTCTCTGGGCTCCTGAAGACACTCTAAGTAACATCAATGTTAGTTACCTGTATTCGCTAAAATTTGATTAGCTTTTTTCTTCTTTTTGGGTTTTTCATATGTCCAGCTGTAGTCTTTGACCCACCGCTCTATCAGAAAAGACCACATCTGTTCTGTGGTGAGAGCATCGAGGTAATCATCAACCGAACTGGATTCAAACATGTATTGCGAGTACAGGCAAAGCTCACTTGCCAGGACTGCAAGTTGGAGAGGAGTTATTTTTCCTTTCTTGTTAACAATGCTTTCCAGCTGATCCGGGGCAATTTGTTTATCTGATATCGCTAACTGCTTCTTAATGATCTCTAGTCCAACGTCACCGCTCAGTGCCTCCAGCTCAATCATCTGCACATCTATACGTTCCTTCATATATTTGTAGGACAGGTGGGATTTGTTGGTAGTCATAATGATTTTGCAATGTCGAGGAAGGTTCACTGGTAGCCATGTGAAACCTTTTGCCTATTTATGAAAAAGACAGGGCCTGAGCTTCCACCTCGTCCTGAAAAGCCATGTTCACCATATACAATATCAACAAGAACTCTGGTAGCCATAATATTTAGTATTCATACGTTTAAAACGCTACAGAGAACAAATTTTTCCTAAATTAATATTCAGATTTTGGGGGGTCGTCTTATAATCGGGGTCGTCTTATAATCAAGCAAATACGGTAATAGTAATGCATACTAACAGCGACAACTGAAATGTAGAAACCATCAAACTAAGGTACACTGCGTTTCTGCGTTACATTTTGTGAACGTTTTTTACTTGCTCTGCCGCTAACCCACGAATTCCAGAAAGTTCATCGATTCCATCCAAAAGTAGCACACATGGTTTCAGCGCAATGGACGCCAGAAAAGCCTCTACAACCAGCGGGAACTCAAACCCATCAGTAATATTCTCGCCAGAACAAGCATCTTGACTGTCAGTACCTAGAACACAAAGCAAATACAATGCAAACTGCATTATTACCAGGCAACAAAGTATGTTAAAATGCATTCTTTGTGGGTTAGACTGCAAAGGACACTAAAATACTCCTCTTTAATGCAGTTACATACCCAGTATCTTGCCAGCAGGTTCCCTGCCACAGTTCCTTACACTACAGAATATTGTTGATGCTAATGCTCTATGAATGTTTTAGATCATCCAGCATAAACGTTTCCGATATACTTACCAAAGTATTCACCCTGAAGCTGTGTAATGCAATGCCGCATAAAAGAGATGATGTCATTCCTCCTTCCATTACTTCCAGCAAAGTAAGGGATTACCGTTACGTCCGGATCATACTTCCTAAACAAGCAGAGCCATTTAGCAACCAGAGTCGACTTTCCGCAGCCTCGAACGCCTTGAAGCAAAAGAATGGACTTCTTCAGTTCTGCTGCTGATGGTGATCTGTCAGCAAGAAAAGCACATGTTACAAAGTTCTGCACGTTCTTGCTATAGTGCATTTCAATTATAGTGAGTTATTTAATATCAGGGGCACCTATATTTTACAAGGGCAGGTTCTGGGCCTCATATGGATTCTATTATACCTGCTAATGACTACTGTTGAATTATTTGAAATTATGTGCCCACACATAAATGTTTTATTCTATACAGTGTGCAAAATTAGCATCTTGCTATTATTACATAATATGTATGTGCATAAGCAAGTGCACAATGACATGTTCCGCAAGGCATTTGCATTAACATCTGTTAGGGTACAAAAAAATGGACATTATACAACTGGACTGTGCAGTGGTTGACCTGCGATACGGTTCCTGCCCCACCTTCCCTGGACTTATTCCACAAAAGTTTCTAGTATTTGTCCACGTTCATTTTGAAAAAGAGCCCCTGTAGCTTGTTGCCAAATTGGCCTTAAAGACAGGCCAATGTTATATTAAGACCTACATATCTAGCTTGCACTTTGGAAAAATACTGATTGTGTTTAAGACACACTCTTACTCCAGGGAAATGGGAAAAGTGGGGACAATAGGATACCATTATAGGGACCCACACTGGTTTGTTCTTCTGCCCTGATTGTTGTATGTGACATGTTTTCTGTATACATACATTATATATATATATATATATATATATATATATACATACATACACACAAAAATAATATTAGTACCATAACTGCAACCTGCATAGCAGCATTAACAGTCCATAAAAGAATCTTCAATTCATTAGTTATGCAATGGAAAAATCTGTTGCAGACCGTGGTTGCCTATTCAGTCCTCGCCAAATCTGCTACATGTTGTCAACTAAGTAGAGCAACCCCGTATCCACCAATATTTTTAATGTGTCCTTAGGGGGCGTGGTTGGAGGCGGGGCTGGGACCTACCTTGCGTTACATTGAGGCAGAAGACTGAGACATGACATCATAGCTTGGTGCACAACTTCAATGTGCTCCAAGGAGGCCATATGGGGGCTGTGAAGCTACATGCATTCCTCTAGTGACAACCACAAGGTTAAATCTGCATTAAATCTGGATTAACAATCTTTGCTTTTCCTATCATTCACGTAAAAAAATCCCTTCATCCTATCCTATCCTATGTCCTGTTTTTACGGGGGAAAGCTCTGCAGGGCTGCTTGAACCCTTCCTTGCCCATTGTCTAACTATCTAGTCTGTTCAGTAGGGTTCAGTCCTAAAAATCAGCTGTTTTAAGCATGCAAAAATAATAACACTAAAAAATGTAGCAGGCATGGGAACCAATTACGGTATATTACAGGAACATTTATTCTTCGAAGTGGCATCCTGTACCTTGATGAAGCACCGTTGAAAAAGCGAACATCAGAGATATCCTCAGATGTGATCAAATAAGGAGACTGTTCCTTTCTCAGAGCACTGAAAGCAAACGTATCCAGAATTGTAAGCAGTTTTGTCAGTTGTTCATTGGACACAAAACCTTTACAAAGACCTTCGGCAAAAGCTTCGTGGTAAGCTTGAGCAAGACTGTATTCATGACCTTTACAAAAAGAAACAAGAGTAAGTGGTTTTTATCACAGGCGAAGACAAACAGCCACAATCAAAAATGGAAGGTGCTATATGCCAGTATACACATTAGGAATTTCACTTACTTGCGCATATATTTGCTTTAAATGAAAGATAAACTGTGTGGAGCAGTATGAAACTTTTATGTATGTTAATGGAAATTTACTGTCACAAAAGAAGAGAGTGTTGTATTGTGTAGTTCCTCCTAACATCAAAGTCTAAGTCATTACAACAAACAGCCAGGCCTATTAACACTGAATTCCAGCAGAGAAACAGGCAATAACACCCCATTTCAAACATGTTTAGCACAGACAAATATAGTACAAAATGTTCTATTTTGTTCCGTTTTATATAAATGCAGAAATATGGATGCTGATAATCCTTTGGTATTTTCCCAGTAAATCAAACCATGCCACCCAATTTGTTGGATTGCTACACACAATAAAAATATTTATCTTCGATGTTGCCCTAGGCCTGACCCAGGGCAGCTCCCCCAGCTCCCACCTCTGGGGCCACCATCCTTACTGCTGTGATATCCCAGCGCTTGGTCTATCGGGGAGATACAGTGCATGGGAACAGCGTGCTATACATGGTGCATCAGGTATGCACTGCCCTCCATAGCGTAAATGGGCCGGTTGGGTTGATCAGACATATCCCTTATAACTAGCCCATTGGACAAGGGTGTATCAGGCAACCTGATCTCATTAGGCCAACCAAACATCATCTCACTAACTGGTCTGTGCAATAAGCAGGGTCGGCTCAGCCCTTCTCATAGAACAACATGCCAGGGTTGGCCTTAATGCAAGATGAAGTCAGTGTGTTAAAACTGAAACACTCCTGTAAATTCATGGGTTAATAAATAAAACCTTTTTTTGCTCACTGTCCCTTGAATAAGTGGCACACGAGAATATAAAGAGACAAGCACGAAGTGCAGTAAAGCCATACCTTTTACAAGGTTCATAGCATTCTAGACCAAATGTGAATGGAAAATTAAATTATAAGTGAACAACAACTGAATTTTGTTAAAGAGATATGTATTTTGAAATATATTCAAATATATTCACATATACCATCCTGAGGGTCCGTCCATCGCGGAAATCTGTTCAGATATGTCATGTATCATTTTTGTCTCTCTAAAGAATATAACTCACCTAGGTTAGCAGGAACGGCACTGAGAGGATACACTTTTTCTATTACATCACACCAATCTTTAAGCACCAATTGCCCCAGTTCCTCTTTTGTTTTAAAGAACTTTACAGGTAACCCTCTGTCCACAATTCTTGTTTTCAGTTCCCATATTTTTGTTTCTTCGTGCTCATTTGCAGCTGTGCATGTAGACATGGAGGCTTTCTTCTCATTCCCATTGGCTTTTTGTAGTTCTTGGTCAATAAAATTATAATCTCTGAAGTAGAAGTAATGAAATTTTGTATCTTGTAAGAATACAGCTTGGATGATTTCCAACTCTGTCAAACTACGGTGACTGTGATCTTCTTCTAGAACCCAGCGGTAACCATTCTTTGCTGCCACAATGAGATTTTGCTCTACTCTTGATAACGATCTAAAATCTGGGACATCAGAAACAACAGCTAGACGGCCATTTTCAGTCTCTGGAACATATTCCCCATAGGTATGGCCAAGTAGGCATATAAAGAAAGGCGATGAACTGTTAATGTAATCAAGACGAAGTTTCAGCTGCATAGAAGACACTAAGTGAGACTGCTCGAGGACAGCAGACTTAACATCTGTGCTTTCTTCTAATGTCCACCTCATGTCAATTGGTTTGAAGGACGTCCCTCGAGATACAGAGAAATTATTGAGCTGAGGGAATACATGATGTGCCAAATAGTTTCTTTCTTCTTGGAAATCTTTTACTGTTGAACATACATAAGGTCGAATATGTGGCCTATGGGTAAAATAATAATAGCTGTCTTTTTGCTCCTCAATGAACACCTGCGTCATGATGAGAGTATGAGTCCTTCTAGAGTTGCAAGCCTAATTCTCCAGCATTCTAAACAAGGTTTATTGGTTCATTTCAAATTACCACAGTGTGTTAACACCATAAATCCAAGCTGATTCCATTATATCTGCAACACAAATAAAACAAAATAAATATACCAACAACGCCTGAACCTTCTACTGATTGTATAATGCTTGTTTTTCTAGATTTCACCAAAAATCCCAGGTTCCCTGAGGTGATCTAGTCTCCAAAATAATTACACTGATTACAACACACAACTCAAGCTATTGGCGGTTTAGATAAACACATTTACTTCTGCTGTGATATACTAATAATGCGAATCCTCTCTACATCTGGCTAAAGTAGCTGGGAAAAAATTATCGAATACCCAGTGTGCATTCTGTAAGTCACCATAATATCCTCTTTGCACATAGAGATAGGTTTTATTGTATATGCAGACACGTTTCTAGAGTGAAACAACTTCTAGACTTTTTAAATCAGTATCTGAAAGTAACAGCTGCCAAGGCAATTAGGTCGACTCACAAGGGCAGGTTTATGAAGCAGTGAATCAACCACTCCGAATTCTGCATTATTTTTAATGGAGAATTCAGTCCATACCCAGTGAATACCAATAAAAAAACACCTATGTGTTTTCTTACTTTGTTTTGTGTACTTATTGGTCATTATTATTCTAGTAGCAACCCAGGAATCTGAATGTTTATGCTTTTTTTGCTTTTTAGGTTGTGTGCTCCCCTTTCTGTATATTATTTTTAATGGCCAATTTACCAAACAGCTCATTTAAATAAACAAATAGCTGAAACCACTAAATCTTACATCCATACATTCAAATAGCCTTTTTTTAAGTCAATTGCAGCCTTGATTTCCCAGTTTGAGTTTTCAATATGTTCCCTTAGAAAGGGTTCCGCTACCTTTGGGGGTAAACCAGAAGTAATTCCTACTTGTAGATGATATTCTTTTGACATTCACCAACCCCCTTGTACCCCCCTTCTTAATCTACTCAATTTTTTAAACAATGACATCCAAGATTCCCACCATAACATTAACTTTTCCTAAATCCTAAATTATGAATCTAGGTTAAAAAAATTACTCGCTCTCCATACAAATAGAGAAAAGGGATAATAGACTCCTTACTAGCTGAGAATATAAGAAGAATTTGGATGGTGATTAAGAAAGATTTAGAGCGATGGAACTCCTATAAAATGTCATGCATTGGCAGAAGAGTTTTGATAGAAATGAATGCACTACCCAGGCTACTCTATATATTCCATACAATTCCTCTACCCCCTGCCTTTGAAAATGTCCAGGATATAAGCACACAAGAATGTAAATGGAGACATAAATGAGCAAGGGTTCCTAGGAAAATTCTCCAACTGCAAAAGCCTATAGGACGTCTGAGAGTGGCAGACATTTCCCTGTATAATGAGGCCTCCACTGCATCACATTTGGATGGCTCATGCAAACCCAGGGAACCTGACAGGGTGAGATCAAGAGTAGACTTTCAAGTAGCCCTTCTCTTCCTACGGGTTTACCTACTACAGAAGCTCTGATAAGAATGTTGGATAAATGCAGGAAGTCTATATTATAATTCCTAAGTATGCCTATAGTGACACCTATGTGTGTGCTGCTGGTCATCATGCCCGATATAAGACATACCGCATGGATAAAGAAATGGATTCTTACACTGAGTAATTTCCCCCAGGGAGAAGAAAAATGAAGACCTAAAGGAGTTTGATCTACAAGATGTTTATTATGTGTACCTCCAAGTTGTTTGCATTATTAGGTTGTAGTAGGCTAAATATCATATTTGGATACCATATCTCAATAATGTCAGATGGCATCTAAACTAAAGGTCCCTGATGCCATTCTACAAGAATGTGACCATTCAGGACAGGGGGTTTTCATATCCAATACTAGAGCGTTTTTTCATAATTCTTACCATTTGTTAAACCCTGATTTGCTTTTTCCATATCTGATGTACCCACACACATTAGATATTATTTTGTTCAGAAGAAGGGCCTTCTTTTACAATAATAGAAGTACATAAAACATAATAACTATTAGTGCTAATATGTAAAACAAACTATACTCAAACACATTTCTTGCAATTCCACATATGGTTTCTTCTACACAGTAGGTGCTGCTACTGAACAATCACCCAATTTATGTTCAGCAACATTACTTGGTTACAGTAATACCCTACATACACCACTTTTTATGTTCTAGAGGGCCACGTCCATTCCTTACACATTACCGTTTATTTTATTTTTTTATTACTACTGCATTAAGGGGTTTGGGAGCAGTGAAGGTTTTTTATTTTTTCATTTATTGTTTATTTATTATGTTTTTTCTCCTTCTTTTCCCTCTGACCTCTCCTGTGCTGATCACACTCCATAGCCCTACATTGCTGATCTCGATGGCTGTGATCAGACAGCAGGGGGTGCAGTCATAGATCCCAGCAGGGTCTTGACAGATCCTTCCAGTAAGTGTCAGCACATACAAATACCAGAAGGGGGGATGTACCTGTAAAGCTCATAATTGACACAGAAGAAGCTGCCCTTCTCCTCTGTGGTCTGGCTTTTCCTGTGACCCTTTTGTCTGAATGAATCACTCCGTGGCAGGACAGTGCACCCATTAAAAGCCTGCAGGTTTCACTGAGAAAGCACTGCAAAGGACTAGAGCTGAGTGTATCGCGTGCAGGGAGACATGTTCAGCGATCACATCTCCTGCATGGCATTTAGCTGGGGGGGGGGGTGAAAGTGGCAAATGCATTTGGGCGATTCTGCAGAATGTCTCATGCATTTGCAAAATGGGCCACACTAAAATTTCAAGGGACCTCACAGTTATCATATGCATTTATGTGCATTTGACGGCTGGAGTGTGCCTTTAATACCAGGCCAACGTGCTGTGGGAGAAGGGCGGTGATGTTTTGTCACAAAAGTAGCAGAGCAGTTTGCCCCACATGCAAGCAGGAGGCAAGTCAGGCCTCAGACAAGGTAAGCGTATATGTAAGTTTTTGGTGTGTTAACGGGGAGGGGGCAAGAAGGGGCACTGCAACTGCCATGATGTTAAGCAGCAGCATTGCTAGTTGATTATTATGGGGAAAGTAGCCGGTAACTGTAGATTGGGCTTTGGGACGGGGAGGCACACTGTAAGTCTTTTCTGCATCTACTATAATATTCAGCAGTCATTTTGCTGGCCGAAATTCATGGAAATTATACTTATAGACTACACACTAAGTTTCTTTGTTAACTGCAGCTCCCATGATATATCCTCTACCCAACTATTGTAAACTAAAGTTCTCGTGTTGCACAGGTACATGCTGGTATGTAGCTACTACTACCGTGATCATATAATTTTGCTTCCCACCAGGAAACCCATCACCTGAGCCAATAAAGGTAGGCAATGGGCAGGAGGTAAGACGCATTGGGGTAGGAGAGGGGAAAAGTGGGACGAATATTTTGCCCCCTGGAAAAAAAATCCAGGACACCTATGGCCCAGTATTTACATTAATCCATCACGGGCCCTGCTGACACCACAAAATTAGAATGTAAAATGGAGAAATTGGAAAGATGGAGGAAAAAAAAGAAAATCATCAGAATTAACCCTTTAATTACAAAAGGATAATGTTGCACTGTTCTCTGATAGCAGTGCAAAAATGTTGGGGGGGAAAAGGGAACATTCCCAAAGACAATGTACAACTCCCACTAGCAATGTAAAATAAACGTGACTAACTTTAAAGGATATAACCATGAAACAAGTGCTGGTGCAGCAGGATCACACTATGGGTTGCTATGGTAATGACACCACATTTACCACTATGCATCATTGTTTTCTTTATAAATAACCCACATTCCCTCTCCTACCCTGATGTGGTCATTTTGTAAAGTAACACTGTAAGAGCTACATTGTGTAAATCACTGAACTTTCTTTTATTCCAGGTAACATGTTGGCCCCGTCAGCGGGAGCTGGTGACTGGAAATTTTACAACGCCACATTGTATGCACCGTAACAATAAAAATAAACCTGGGCCGTCAAGGAAATCCTAGTTACTTGTTTATCTTTACACCTCCCGTCTGTTAACCTCTCCAGTACAGGATTTTACTAGGATATCCCATTGATTCTACAAAGCAGAGAGCTGTAAGCGCTTGATTGCTCCCCAATTCAACTTTTATTATTATATCATATTCCGCAGACATGGAAAGAAATGTAAATACTTATATGAAAGCAGTATGCCATATACTTTTTCAAATAATTAAACAATTTTTAGTGTAACTAAATTCACTGTAGATTTTTTGTTCTCAGATGATGTCACTGAAGCCCATGGCATTTGCCTCTGCTGCAGGTCCATAGGTGACATGGATCCAAATCTATCCAAAATTATGTTTTTAGTCTAATTAAGTAATAATATAAGGTGGGGGAGGGCAAAGGAATGGTTCTTTTGAAGCAGGTTGTCATGCGCCATCACTATGAAAATGTATGGAAATTTCCCACCATTCTAGAATGCAGTTCCATTTATGTGTAACTTTGATGTAACTATATAATGACCAGTTGCTAATTGCATTAAAACATTTCTCAAACCTGCACAGGTTTACTTCATTGTATTGTGACTTGGTGCATAGATAAAACACACAGCAGTCTACATCCCTTCAGGTGCTGATTCCTCTGTTCCCCTTAGGAACATGTCATGTAAATTATTAATCAGGAATCATACAGGCCCTGCTTTTGTGTGTGGTGTGCACCACTTTATAGGAAGCGGACTTCCGGTGTAAGCATCACAGTATCCTTGCTAAAGTCAAATACAATATTGAGACACCTGACTTAAATAAACACCTGATAGAGCTCACGTTACTCTGACAGAATAATTACCATTTACTGTCACTTCTTAATGGACTCTCGTGTTCTTGCCCGCTACATTTAAGTGCATTTCGAAGAGATTCCCGCATTTATCCATCGCGGTTGTGCCCCCTCTAGGTCCTGAGGTACAAAAGCTAGCACTATGTCCTCTGTACAAGTTGTTCCAGTCTTCAAGTTCCCATAACAACATACACAGTTTTGTGTTGCCAAGGAAGACACCCCGGATACCTCACCCGGAAGCATTTTCTTCTACTGACCCCACATATTTTATTTTCTCTGTTCATAATAATAATATTTATCAGTGCGAATTCCGTGTCCTCGCGGTCTGGATCTCCTCTCCTCATCCCATCATGATGAAAAATGTTAAAATATGTGACGCCGGGTGACAGGGCATCCCGATTCCATGCCCACTAAGAAACAGCCAATCAGAGCGAGCCACGCTCCTACCGCTAGAAACTGTACATGGAAGGCAGTTATTGGCCTTCGGCAACAGAGCAGAGAGATCGAGGAAAGCATTGATTGGATAGATGGTTTGCGTGGTGCGCTACAATTGGCGGTTGTTAAATGTCCGCCCACCGGCTGGTGCAGGGAGATATTAAAGGTTTTGTGGTAGTGCAGGCGGGCACATTAGTTGGATTGGGGTAACGGGGCCAGTGCTGTGTTTCCGAGTGTAAAGCGGTGTCCGGCCACGTTTGTGGACATTTCACCATGAGGAAGCTGTGGGCTGTCGGCCTGTGCTGCCTTATACTGGCGTTTGGTGAGTGTGCTGGGGACTGAAGGGAAAACAGTGGCTGAGCGGCTGTGGTGCGGGCTTCTAGAAGCTTCCTGCCCACTCCCTCCCTACATAGAAAGAGAGGGGGGGATTGTTTCCTCAGAAAGCTCTAGAAACTAATGACTCTCAGTACTTACCATCACGGACAGTAATAATACCGAGCTGTAAGCGCCTTCATAGAGACGCGTCACACGGCTTGTGCTGCTCTCCGGTGTTTGACGTATTTTTTGCACAATGTCCCTGACATATGACACTGACACCTAGCTTGCGCTGGCTGTGTTCTAAGGAAACCCTCCTGTGTTTTGTCTACAATGAGTGCTCGTTTTCTTCTGTATAAATAAAGCTTAAACTGTGGTAGAACATTTGATTTCCAGATCTGACGCTTCTTGGCTAATCTCAGGCCCTTTTTTGCTCGTTATGTGTTTGCCAGACAGGCTTCCTCTTAGTTGTTCAGTGTAGCGCCTGGTAAAGATGTCTTACAGCATCCTTGTCCATGCCGTTTAGGGGTTTAGCTTGTATCTGTTTGTGCTGCATGCTTCTGGCCCCTTTTACGTCCAGCTTTTCTACTATTCTAGAATAGTTATCTAGCGTTGTATGGATGCAGGTAGAAGTGCATTTAATATGCTCATTTCCCCACAGGTTAGCAGATTTTTTTTAATTTTTTTTTTATAATTGCCAATAGAGTACCCAGTGCTTTTTACAGTACATTGAAACTGATTGAAAGAATAAACTGAACCTATGCAAGCTTATGATCTAGAGGGTATGAGGTGTAGGTAAGTGGTATGGTGAAGAGAGGATACTTTCTGTTAGACTACAGGAATGTGAGAGTTGTGGACTGAAACAATGGCTCCTGTTTTAATAGTACAGTGAAAATATTCTGTAAGCAAATTATTTCAAGAACAGGTCGCGCTGGCAATATAGGGGCCAATAGATGGGGTCTGCTGATCTTGGATTTACAGAGGATGCTCTTGGTGGCTATTTCTTTGGTAGCCTTCACCATGTATTGTACTAGAGCAGGCTGTTTCGAATATGGGAAATTCATGCTTTCTGTCATCTGAAACCACACCTGTGCAGGGTTAATTATTGGATTAATCCAAAATGCAGCAAAGAAAACATGTCATGTTCGATTATTTAAATCATTAGTGATGCCATCTAACTTAAAGCAAATCTCTAGAAAAGTTATTGATTAATAACTTTAACTGTTACTGATTTCTAACTTGTCATGAAATACAAGCTTGAGACATTCCAGATGTATAGAATTATTTCCTATGCTGTAGACAAATAGTACTCTACATGAAATTTTTCAAATTAGCTAACACATTCATCTCGTGTAGCGTCGGTGAGAGCGGAAGATGAAGTTGATGTGGACGCGACAGTTGAGGATGATCTTGGAAAGAGCAGGGAAGGATCTCGGACGGACGATGAAGTCATAAGCAGGTCAGTAACCGTCTTCTGAAATGTTTGTGATCAAGGTGTAGTTGTACTAATTGTCAGACATGGCAATTGTTTCCTTTAATTCTGTGTTTCTCCATCTGTTCATCTGCTTATATATGTTGTACATTGTATAGGGAGGAGGAGGCAATTCAGATTGATGGACTCAACACTGCTCAGATTAAGGAACTACGTGACAAATCGGAGAAGTTTGCCTTCCAGGCTGAGGTTAACAGAATGATGAAGCTGATTATCAACTCGCTTTATAAAAACAAAGAAGTGAGTAACTCTACTTTCCTGTTAATCCATCATGCTGTCATGTATCTGTACACATTTTGATAATTAATGCACTTTTACTTTTCTTTCAGATATTCCTTAGGGAACTGATTTCAAATGCTTCTGATGCTCTTGACAAGATCAGGTTAACTTCTTTGACGGATGAAACTGCCCTTGCTGCAAACGAGGAACTAACAATAAAAATCAAGGTGAGCTTTGCAATGGAGTAATCATGTTAAAACTTAAAGGACACTCCAGTGTCCTGTGCAGTCTCTCAAACAAAATACATATTAAAGTACTCTAAGGCATACTTCAGGCTGTAATCTGCAGTGCACTACCCCCTCCTTGTCCTATTGGCTGCTTGCTGTTAGGCCCTGTCTCTCTCTTGTGGGAGAAGGTACTGGAGCTGACTGGCAGTGAATATAGTACACGTGTGCTTTAGCTGGTAGGAAAGGTGTTTAGCTCCATGGATTTTCAATATGGTCTTAGTGAGACCATTGAGCTATCATGTGCATGAACGTGCATATGATGGCTGGTGTGTCCCTTTAACCTGTGAACATGATATAATTTAGGCACGTTATTGCCATTACGTGCAAGCCTTACTTTCTGCTGGATGCGGTGAAGCTCCAATTTTTTTCATTGCGTTTTTTTAATATAGTGTGACAAGGAAAAGAACATGCTTCATATAACAGACACTGGCATTGGCATGACCAAGGATGAACTAGTGAAGAACTTGGGAACCATTGCCAAATCTGGGACGAGTGAATTTCTGAACAAGCTTACAGATGCCCAGGAAGATGGCCAGTCTACCTCTGAGCTAATCGGCCAGTTTGGCGTTGGTTTCTATTCTGCCTTCCTTGTTGCCGACAGGGTGATCGTGACCTCAAAGCACAACAATGACACTCAGCATATTTGGGAATCAGATTCTAATGAATTCTTTGTGACAGATGATCCCCGTGGTGACACTCTTGGCCGTGGAACAACCATAACGTAAGTTTGTCAAGTTAAATGAGCAACTAAAATTATCTTTCTGCACCACATCCCCTTGTTTGTGGGGAAAGCTGTTATAAAAGTTGCGTGTTTTGTTGTTTTTCCTCCTTTTGAGGTTTGAATCTTATTCCTAAATGCATCTGATACCAGTGTTGGTGTTACAGTAATATGTGAAACTGATATTGCAATTAACGAACATTACTGACTTTTTCACAGCCTGGTACTTAAAGAAGAAGCAACAGATTATCTTGAGCTGGACACTATCAAAAACCTTGTAAGGAAATACTCGCAGTTCATAAACTTTCCCATCTACGTTTGGAGCAGCAAGGCAAGTAAATTATTTGAAGTGCTTATTTTATTACATTCTACACAAGAAATGTCTGTTTGTCATCTTAAAATGTATCACAATCAGAAGTGTTCAGGCTCTGCATAAAAAGCACTGGGTAACTCACCCTGTCACAGCCAATTGTGTTAATCCTCCAAGGTTCCCTACAGCCTCTTCTCCAGAGTTTCCCTTTCTTTACAAAATAGCCCACCTATCGCACCAATGTTTCAAGTCCCTCTAAGGTAGGTTTATGGTGTAAGCAGACTCTTGCTGAATTGTGGGGGCTGCCAAACTCCCCCCACCCACCCCCATGGCAGCCTAGAGTGTATCTTTTGAGCCTTAAGGAAAGTGCAAAACCTTTAGCAGTGTAAGGTATAGTATATTAGGTCTTGTGATGTGGTCATATGACCACTTATCAAACCTTGTCCCCAAGAAATGCCTTGCATAGTAAATCATTGCTTCCATTACTTCTGTATATAGTGTTTGGCATATCTCATTTGAGACAATAGCTAACTAATGTTATCAAATGGCTTTTCATAGACTGAAACCGTAGAGGAGCCTCTTGATGAAGATGAAGCTAAAGAGAAAGACGAGGAGACTGATGAAGAAGCTGCTGTAGAGGAGGAAGATGAAGAAAAGAAGCCCAAAACTAAAAAGGTAATGATTGAGAGCCAACGTTATACTTGAGCTCTTGGCTAGATACATGTTGAAGCTATTTAACTAAGTGAAACTTTCAATAGCAACATAAAAGAAAATTCCGATTGGTACATATTGTACTAACTTAAAACACTTTACATAGGTAGAGAAGACTGTCTGGGATTGGGAGCTCATGAATGACATCAAGCCCATCTGGCAGAGACCATCCAAAGAAGTTGAAGAAGACGAATATAAAGCTTTCTACAAATCTTTCTCGAAGGTAAATTTACAGTTCTAGTTTTGAATCTATGTATTGTAAGAGCTGTGTGAACTGCTGGTGTTATATAAAAATAAGTACACAATTTCTGAAATGACAAACTGCATTAACACATTTTGAAATGTTTGATACACGGCTGGTCCCGGTCACAACTGGCTGTTTAATCCATTGCATTTTTTTTCCTTTTCAGGAAAGTGACGACCCCTTGGCCTACATCCATTTTACTGCTGAAGGGGAGGTCACCTTCAAGTCAATCTTATTTATCCCAACCTCTGCTCCAAGAGGTCTGTTTGATGAATATGGTTCCAAGAAGAGTGACTTTATCAAGGTATGCATTAGGGTTTTGTCTGTAAATGAGTATTTTGTAATACTCTGTAATGAGTATTTCCTGTATTTACTTAATTTATTTTTTTTACAGCTCTTTGTACGCAGAGTATTTATTACTGATGACTTCCATGACATGATGCCTAAATACTTGAACTTTGTTAAGGGAGTGGTAAGTAGATTAGTTTACATATACTAATGCATGGGTTTTTGTTTCCATTTTTAATAATGGGTGTGGAAGGAAGGGGCCACAATGTTATAAAGGAGTAATTAGACCACTTGCAATGGGTGATGGCAAAGAGCTAAACTCTTAGAATACTTCTAAAAAAAAAAAATCACCTCCATTGTGTATTAAATGCTTTGTAGTATCCTGAGTTTTATGATGTTTTTGTCCTTTCTTTTGTAACTTGTAGGTTGACTCAGATGATCTACCCCTTAATGTTTCCAGAGAAACACTACAGCAGCACAAATTATTAAAGGTAAGTCTCTACTTGGCTGAACAAGATAGAAACCAGCCACAAGGTGGTGTACTTGTGAAGAACAAGCACTCTTCCAAAATGAGCTATGTCAGTCATGTCATGTTAGATACAACTGAGGATGTAGTGTTTAAGTGAGCAGGTGCGGTTTCTGCCATGTACAATTAACACGATTCCTTTTTGTTTTCTGTTTCAGGTTATCAGAAAAAAACTTGTCCGCAAGACCCTGGATATGATTAAGAAAATTGCAGAAGACCAATACAATGACAAATTCTGGAAGGAGTTTGGCACTAATGTAAAACTTGGTGTGATTGAAGACCACTCAAACCGCACTCGCTTGGCCAAGCTGCTTCGATTCCAGTCTTCTAATCACAAGACTGAATTGACGAGCTTGGAGCAGTATGTGGAAAGAATGAAGGAAAAACAGGACAAGATCTATTTCATGGCTGGATCTAGCAGAAAGGAAGTATGTATCTCTTTATTTGGGGGGGGGCCCTGCAATTTTCACTCTTTACATGAGCTAAAATCTGTCGCTTACTTTTAAAGGTTGATTCGTCTCCATTTGTTGAGCGGCTACTAAAGAAGGGCTATGAAGTACTGTTCTTAATTGAGCCTGTGGATGAGTACTGCGTTCAGGCTTTGCCAGAATTTGATGGCAAGAGGTTCCAGAATGTTGCCAAGGAAGGACTCAAGTTTGATGAAAGTGAGAAGGCAAAGGAGGCACGTGAGGCCATGGAGAAGGATTATGAACCACTGCTAACTTGGATGAAAGAGAAGGCACTGAAAGAACAGGTATGCATTGTATGGTTTCCCCACTGTCCACCTCAGTACCTTCTCTCTTTATGGCGTTATTTTTTTATTCATATATACAATATATATATTTTTTTTTTATATAGATTGAAAAAGCAATATTATCTCAGCGTTTAACTCAGTCACCTTGTGCACTTGTGGCCAGTCAGTATGGATGGTCTGGCAATATGGAGAGAATCATGAAGGCTCAGGCATACCAGACAGGGAAGGATATTTCCACAAAGTAAGTACCAATATTTTAAAGTTTTTGTAGCTTAAAAATCATAACTATAGTTTTGTGTAACATTAAGTCTTGTAACCCTGTCATAGACTCTTGGGTTGGTATTCCTAAGGCTTGTGGTCAGGTATGCTTTTAAAGGACCTGAGCATTCTTGTTCGTTTACCTAATCTATTCATTTATTTCAGTTACTATTCAAGCCAAAAGAAGACCCTTGAAATTAACCCAAGACATCCATTGATCAAGGATATGTTAAGACGAGTAAAGGTAAGAACAGTGTTTGGCGTGCAGAATGCCTGCATGTTACTCTTACTATTTTTCCAGACAAGTAGAATAAGCAGGATGCAAACGTCTTTCTAAACCTCACCCCATTTTCAACCAGGAAAACGAAGATGATCAGACCGTGGCAGACCTCGCAGTTGTGCTGTTAGAGACTGCGACATTACGGTCAGGCTATCAGCTGCCAGATACAAAAGGCTACAGCGAGAGAATAGAAAGAATGCTTCGCTTAAGCTTGGACATTGACCTTAACGCAAAGGTAAAAAAATATATGTATATAATTATAAACCTGTATAGATAATACACTTTTTTTCAGGTCTGAATTAGTATCAGATTAGTTACCTGAAGTAAATGCATGCAAACATTCTTGTATTCTGCACACTACTGCAGTCAACTCAGTACTGTAGAAGCAAATGTTTAAATACAGAAGCCTGAAATGTTACTCTCCCTGCTTGCTACAGAAAGTTAAATTGTTTTTGTCCCATAGGTGGAGGAAGAGCCGGAAGAGGAAGAAGTTGCTGCAGAAGAAGCTGAGCAGGACGATTCTGAAGATGTTGAGGAAGTTGATGCAGAAGATGAGGAAAAACCCACAACAGAAGAGCAAGTCGACACACAGGTCAGTGATTTAAAAACGAGCACACTGGTCCAGTTAGGATTTTCACCTCTCTTGCGGCACCTACATAAATACTCCAACGATGCTGTTGGTTTGCAGTGTGTGTGAAGTAATTTGGTGGATGGGGGGGCACGGGGATCACACCCATCTTCGGAAGCCTCTAGCGGCCCTTGTATGTGCAAATGCCTCAAGCTGGCTATCCAGCCACATATAACCAGTCTGGTGCCTTGCTGCATTGTACAGTTGATATATTTGGGATTTCCGACGCGTTTATACAGTTGGATATTGCATGTGCTCTGCAGTATTGGTGTCATGCTGGCTGTGAGGGGGGGTAAAAGTTGTTTGAATATGCTTTTTAGTTAAACAAATAATGCTAATAGTTGTGTGACGGTTCACCATGTAAACTAAAACTGACTTTTTGTTTTGCAGGAATCCACAGATGTAAAAGATGAATTGTAATCGGCACTTCAACCTGGTTAATCGGCAGGGGGGAGG
This sequence comes from Spea bombifrons, assembly GCF_027358695.1. NCBI lineage: Eukaryota > Metazoa > Chordata > Amphibia > Anura > Pelobatidae > Spea > Spea bombifrons. The sequence goes on from NC_071090.1 coordinate 39,904,426, forward strand.
GATTGAGGTTTATTTTTGTGTTGGGGTGGGTTTTTTAGTTATTTTTTTTTTTTTAATAAAACATTCCTCACAAATGTAAATTTGTACTATTTATGAGTATATTGATGTAAAACCTGTTCCACTGAGTATGAATGTTCCAAAATGCCATACCACCTTCACCGTCCGGCTGCACGGCCCCCTGCAGGATGTATCGCAGCACTGCAAGCTAACCAACATTACTGCAACAAGTACAACTGTACAAAGCTGTGTCTAGAAGGAAGATCCCCTGCAGACGTCACTAATCCACCATCATGTTAGCTGTCAAACTAGCACTTCAACAATCTATCTTCTGAAATGTGAAGTTGAAAAGTTATTTTGTAAATAACTAATATTTGTGGAAAACATGCACTGTTATGGAACCGATTACATTGTGGCATTTTGTAACATTTCCCTGTTACTGTTGTCAACTTCCACAACAATCCTTTCAACAATAAAGTTGTGGTGACTTTGTATCAAAGCTGAAGATATTGTGCTATTTTGTTGTGGCAGTGTTATAGTATGACACACAAGATACCTTTTCTTTAATAACTGAACTGCCAAGAACCCAACACCCTTTACGGCTGTATGCCAACCTGTATAAAGCCTAGTAATTCCTCTTATATGCTTTAGGCATTGTGCCTGTTGTGGTACCTCTTTGTAAAATCCCCTCATCCTTACTGATTTATGCACATCTGCTCCATGTGCGATCAGCCGAGGCGTTCTGTAAGGAGGAGCTCTGTAATGCACTGTTTGGGATATCTAAGGTTAGATATTAACAAGATCTTGTGTGTATATTTTCCTTACTGCAAATCAAAATCTGTATGTCTTCATTTCATCTGTTATAGGATGTAATGTAGAAGTGGAGTGTACTAAAAAGGGGGTGTTTACAGGAGTGCTGAATATACTTGACAGTTTAACGTGTACAGAACGGCTGTAGGTGACGCATCCCGGTCTAGGCCGGCTCTGGGAAGGTTAGAGATCTCCACCAACCAGCTCGTTTACACTATGAATGCGGTGTGATGCAGAGTGTTGGGCTATGATGTCATACAGCTAATCGATGTTGAATCATTGATGTGCACATTTGTTTTAATAAGTACAAAGTTCGATAAGCATTCCTTTTAACAGGTAATTTGTTGTATAATGCCTTTGACGTTCTTGTAGTTCAAGAACATTCTTGTGTTAACCCCTTAAATGCATATTCACTGAAACCCAGAGCTTTTACATCTTTTTCTCTATTCTATTTAAGTTTCACCCTGACATTTTTAGTGTACCCCCCCAAAGATTATACAAATTATTTTTTATAGGACCAACAAACCATGCATTACCTGAGGAACAAATAAGAAAAACAGTCAACCTATAAGACTGCACATGAAATCCTCATCTGTGGTAGTACACAACACACCGCTGGTGTGCTGGTCAGGCATAAATCAGGGTTAAACTACACTGAGAATGATTGTGCGATATTAAGGTCTTCAGTTTCTTTAATGACGATGGGATCCATCCACCCTCCTGACGTAATAGCACTATGGAATCTGCTGCCGCTATAAATAAGCTGTAACGTCATTTTATGAAATTTTATTAGTCAAAAATAGGCATATGTAACATAAATAATGCAGTTTCAGGCGCTAGCTTCTTTCACGTTCGTTCTCTCGTGATTTCAGTCCAAGCAGTTCTGTTTTAAGTTCACCTGGCTTGGGGGGGACTTCCGGCACACTCTGAATAAAAAAAAAAAAAAGAAATGGAACGTCATTTTATTTTCTGGAAACGCATTGGAAGATCCCCCCCCCATCTATTCTGAAGCCCTAGTGATGTTTTCTATATATTTCCTGATGACGGAGGACAGATCTCGGTTATAACAATACATAGCAGTAGCGGGTATTTATATTATGTTCTACTGCTTAGATGTTAGCTTGAATTTTGCCTGATTTAAGGTAAAAGCAGCTTCAATTTCTTCTCAATAGTAATTTCACAATCTTCATTAAATCTTCCTCCTCCGTCACCCTTGTAATCACTGGATTTCATGTATAAACAGATCATTCCAGATTAATCATGCGGTCTCAGCAACAGGTGATGTGAAATATGGTGCTACATCTACCTGGCTGACTGATTTTATTCCTATGTTGTTTTTATATATACAAATATCTCACTTATATATACAGTAACAGTAATTCTTACAAGGTCCGGTCTGTAATATCTGTGCACGAGCTCTGCACCCGCAAACATGGAGAGAGCGCTCGCTCCAAGCATCTTCAGATAGCGAGACCACGACACGCCAGCAGGCATCGCAGCGACAGCTGGGCAGCAGGGGAGAAAAAAAGAACACTAAGTTTACAATACAGTTTTGGGATTCATTTTGGAACATAAATAGTTGAAGTGTGACAATTCATTATTATTTACTGTTTTATATAGCACCATCAAATTCTGTAGCGCTGTACAATGGGTAGACAGGACAAAACAAGTAGTATGTAACATAAATTGACTTACAGAAACCACAGGTGATGAGGGCCCGGCTCAAACTTACATAATAGAAGCCAAGCTTTGCTATGAATTCAGTTTCACCGGACCGCTGGCTTGCAGCCTCTACAGTTTATCTACTAAAGGGAAAGATTTCAAGAGAGCTTGGCTTCAACTCCCTCACTTGGCTATTCCTTTAGAAGGGTCAACACTGGCAAGTTTCCCTGGCAAGAAGGGCTGGCCCTTCATAATGAACACCGAAGAATGTTAAAAGCACAACAATCCTGCCAACTATCCCTTTTTGTGAGCTCCCAGCCGAAGAAAGTTACAGGAAGCCCAGTAATGATGTGCGGTATCTGTATATAAACATAGCATTTGGTGTGGAGAAAGAAGCCAAATGTCATATTCCTGACACTTAGAGGGGTTTTTTTTAACCTTAGCGGCAGCGGCAGCAGCATTTCCAAATCCCCCGTGTGTTGCCTTGCATCATTTTCATACTATGCTTTGCAATAACAAGACACGTCTAATGCAATCACAGCAACCCTGCAACATAAAGCATAGAGACGAGGCACGCGTAGCGGGGACGTGGATCCCGTGGATACCGTTACCATGCACGGCCACACACGAGGGACAAAGGTAAAAAGGCTGAAACCATCCAACTTGCGAAAGCTGCACCGAATCAAGCAGTAAGCTGCAGTCACCACCTCATTCTTACTGTGAAAATAATGCTTCTTTGGTGTGAACCGTCACTCCTCTAATCCTAACAAGCGGCCTCCTGTTTTCTGCGCCGTCCATCATGTCAAGGTTCCCCGTTCAAGGGAATCATATGGACTTTCAGGCTAGGTGCGCGGGAAGTTTTATCACAACAGTATTTTTTGTATTGACATAATCGTGATCAGGAGACAGACACGGACAGAAATAGTTTTATCTGAACTTTTGAAACACCAAAAAGGCCATGGTGGAACTGGGTCCCCTAGGGGTCCCAGTTTTTCAGGGGGGGAAGTTAGGTAGCCCTTATGGGTCGCACCTCACTCTATTGATGGTCCCTCGATGTGGGGGGAAGGACCAAGAAGATCCAGCCTTTCCAAGGCCGCCTGGCCAAAGCGGGAGGGAAGGGACACATATACCTTCGGGGAATGCAGCTCCCAAAGAAAAGAAGAAGGGGGATCTGGTTCCACTGTGGCCCTTAAACAGGACATGCTTTGGATGCTTGGGCACTTTCTTCACGGCAGAGCACCTCCACCTCTGGACTTCCAAAAACCTGTATATTAATAGCTTGATGTGTTCTAGCTGTTACCGTAGCCCAGTCTACTAGATAAACACGGCGACCGCTTATCATAGCGCCTTATGGCAGATGACTTTACCGGTGATTAAATGATCATTATGTAATGATTGATATAGCGCCATCATATCCCGCAGCGCTGTAAATCGGAAAGGTTACCGGTGCTATTGTGAGATTATTAAACCCTATGCCAACGGCATAACTAATGAGTCAGAATTAAAATCCTACTTTTTTCCCCAGACCCAAATCTGTACCTACTCAACAAATCGCAGGATTCAGGCAGCAGGGGACTCGTGTGTTAAACACCCTTTGCCAGGTTTCAGGGCTTAAGCCATACTGATATTGGGGTTTATTTATTAAGGGAGAGCTGTGTTTCAACTCCTTGACTGCACCTTCTTAATGTATCATTAAGTCCCCTCACCGATTGATTTATGCATTATACAGGGCTACCTACACGTTTCATGTTAGAGAAAATTGTCAGCGTTCACCCTTCACAATAAATCTAGGAGCGAGGGAGTTCAAACCACGACTCTGCCTTTAGGGAATAAAGCCGATGGTGGGTGCCATAACGAAATAAACACTCCCCTCCGAATCTCCTTCAAGGAAAGCACCGAGCCAACTACCGATTCGCCTCTCACCTTGTCAGGAAAAATGAAGCAAAGCAACCGCAGGGTAAGGGCAAGTGACGTCATGAGCCTTGTAAAGCTTGCTTCCGCCCTTACCCCACAAATGCAGTTTTAAGCAAATGTCCTCTAAACGTAAATCTACAATAACCCGACTCCGCGAGCGAGTAAAATGAAATTCTAATGCTTTAGCACAGCCCCGATAACAGCACGATAGTGAATGTAAAACTCACTCTTCAGCCACTATAAGGACCATAGGTACAGGAAGTACGTCACCGAGCTCTAGGCGATAGAGTACTGTGCATGTGCTGTGTTTTGAACTATGCTTTTTTTTAACCAACTTTAATAAGTGTTAATACGTTTTCGAGACAGTTCGTTTTTTGTTTAGGTATATATTTGCATTACAGATGCATTTTTTAGTTAATGATTAATATATGTTTCACTAGTACATTTGCTTCGTATATAGAACTAAAATACCTTCCATTACTCGTCGCTTACAAATGAACAATGGGCATGGGACATATATAGTTAAAAAATGATGTTGGCGCCAAAATAAGCTTTTGCACTTTATGGTTAACAGAACTCTAGCTAGCTCGGAAGCAGGTCTGGACACTAGTGGATCAGTACTGAAAATACATACTAAATAAAAATCAGTATAGAGCTCATACAGAACGCACTAAAGTATGAACACTGTCCTAGCGAAGATGCATGTTGCGCAAACAAAGCGTGTATAAAGACAATGGACGATACACAACAGCGCCCCCTGGTGACTGTAATCTGTATGCTTGCTACCAGCTCCAATGCATGAAGGTTTTAAACGGTTAGCAGCCTGCTTCATTTGAATACCCACGATGCCTTGCGATCACGTTCTGCTCGATGTTTAATTGCCTATAAAGTAAGAAAAAAAAACATTTTTAATGGAGAATTGATTATATTCTTACATAATTATGATTATATTTATAAAAGTGAAATAATAACTGGGTTTAGTTTACTCACCATATTATTAACAAGTATTGCCTTCCGTCCGGTTGTTAGGGAACGGCGTTACAAGGCATACTCTGGTTTCTCTTCAGATCGAATAAATCTTTCGCCTTTTACTAAAGATTTCCGTGGAGAGGAACAACCATGAGTTTCACTCAATTTTTTGAGGCCCAGCTTCGGCTGGGCTACCTTTATGTGTATTAAAAATAGAACTTGTGCTATGCTGCTGTTGCAAAAGATAGCTTGTAATGTTAATGCTTAATTACTATAGTATCGTTTACCTTGTTCTTTAATAAAGAGATACCTGGTGGGTGGAAGTAAGGCAGGATTCTAAAGTTGTAAGAACAGATCCCTTTTCTCATGCCGAGATTGCAGTTTTTTTTGTGAGTTCTGAGATTCCATGCTTGGCTATAAAGAAAGAAAGTAGTTGCCATGTTTTTGTCTTCACCGGTCGAGTTCTCCGATTAGATATGTGACAACTTCCTTCACCCTCGGCCGGAAGGCCTGACCACTGGAATCAATGTATGAGAGAGGGGTAGCCCTGAGGCTACCGCAGCTCCCTCACAATGCGGCAATTACAAATTCAAATAGAAACATGCCCAGAATACATTGTTGCTAATCAAGACCCCAGCCTTCTTAGGCTAGGTGTCATAAACATTCCTATACCTACATAGCCCAAGAACGCTGGGGCTAGTAATACCCCATGTGCACAATGTTTTATGTTTGGTCACTCACTTACATAGAACCCTATTTTGAATTTTTTATATTTCAGGGTTTGGAGGCGACAAAGGGATGGTTCTTGTAATTTTCTACTTCTTGTACTTTATTTGATAGAGATACACAGTATAGGGGCACATTTTTTATATATCTTTATTTTATTTATCAGGACAAGTAGAAAGCATTTTTTTGCAATTTTACTTCGTATTGAAAATGCATATTTTTTGGGGGGAATTTTTACTTAGAATTGAAAAACAGCAAAAGTATTTCTAAAAGTTTCTATGGAGGGGTACAAGGGGTTTTTAAAACCTCTTTGGGTCTTTATAAACCTCAGGGATGAGTCTTGTAACCAACACGATGACATCACATATAATAAAAAAAAACTTTTTAATGGAAGAGAGAAACACTTGTGTGTGCTATCAGCCAGCTGGGTCTGGACTCTACACCTCTCCTGTTTTCGGCGATATCAGCACTCATACTGCCTGAGAAAGTCCAGGCAGAGTGCATTCACTCAAGCAGGGTGCAATATTGGTTCCTGTACATGATGATCTGCCTTTTGGCTGAGATCAAGTGAGTACTCGTGAGAGAGGGGAAAGCTTGGCCTTCTCGCCTTAAGGCCAAGTGGGCTTCCTAAAGCCTAGGGTATGATTTCCAGAGCCCCCTGTTTTTTTTTCAGAATTTACATGGTTTTCATAAAACATTAAGTGGTAGAAATCGCTAACAGTGCAGGATGTAGAAAGTGCCACCCGCTTTCATATCAGTGTCTGATCAAATCTGCATGGTGTAATTCCATGTCAATTCTTCCCTTCTGCTGTCACAGAGGTGGAACCTCTTCTCACAGCATATCACTGGCAGCAACATAATGACCACTGGGCATATGGCCACCATGGGCCAGGGGGTCACCCATAGAGGCTTTACTGAAGAAACACAAGGTCAGATCCAGGTCTGCAGTCCATCGCTGAACCGATTGATGCTTTTAAGGCGTTGACATCAGTGTTACAGATACAGAGCCCTGGCACAGCTTTTATATAAATAAATATAAAAATATATGTTAAATAGTAACATGGTCATTTAGGTTGAACAATTACACAAGTCTATGAAGTCCGACCTTGCTCTTGATCCAGATGAGGGCAAAAACTCCACAACGAAACAATTTCCACCTGTGATGGGGACAAATTCCTTCTTGACTCCAAAATGGCTTTCTCACTGGATCAGTAAGATGTAACTACCAATTGTAGCCCATATATAAAGGTATATATTTATTGAATTTGATAGTACAATGTCTGTGGGTAGTGAATTCCATATGTATTTATTGTTCTTACTGTAAGGAACCCTTTTGTTGCTGTAGATTCAAATTCATTTCAATCTACATCTTGTTCTTTGTACAGTCCTATTCATGAACAGCCCACCAGAAAGTGGTTTGTATTGTCCTCGTATATTACTTTAAAACGTGTCTGGTTAGTAAAAGCAGCAAACACAGACAAGTTAATATCTAAAATGGATCCACCCTCATTAAAAAGAAGTGCTCCCCACCCACAGCCATTCTTCTTCTGTGACAACCGACAAGTACAGGCAGAAGCCTTCTCTCTTCTACACAACAGAGCGGCTGACATAAGTAGCGTCCTGCTGGAGTGTTAAAGTAAGGATTGCATGGATAGTCTGGTTTCAAATGTCATTTAGCGGATTTTATCTAGGAAGATCTATGTCAACTTTGTAAAAGCGGTGTTCATTTTATTAAATGTTCTAATGTTTGAATTATACAGTGCTTTTTGGATAGTTGCATATTAGTCATTTAATGACTCATTCTTGGGTGTTATTCCTGCTTCAAAGCTCCTATTTCTGTACCCCTGGAACTGTTACATATTGGTTTTTTATTGTATGATGTGATTTCTGTCACTTCTCTGAATTTTGCATGGCTTTTGCTTTCAGGTGTGCTGCTGGTTTTTGACAGCGTACGGATGTTAAGCTGTTGATGTTTGTGTTCTGCGTTGTGTTGCAGTATGTAATGTTTGCTCAGTTCAGTGACTGGCTGTCGGTAGGCTGTGTGTTTTCCATAATCAGTAACATGCTGCCATTACCAATGATCAGTGGGATCCTCCTCACGTTTGCTTTTTGTAAGTCCATTGTGTGTATATATATATATATATATCTCTCATCCTGGAACAATGCCTTTGTATTCCATTGTAAGAACATTTATGTTACGGGTAGACACGTTATTCAGCCGGTCCCCAAACCCAGAAAGACTTTACTAACAAGTTACACTACTACCACTCTCTTCCGCCCACGTATGTCCCCTCAAAACCCCCACGCTAGTGGTATAGTCCCCACTGGCACCAAAACAGTTAAATGGTGTCGCCGGCATGCAGTCACGTGCTCTGCGAACCCTCGTGTGATTGGTCGATGGGACTGGTGACGTGTGTGCTTCTGCTGTTCGATTGCTGGCTGGAGAGCTGATCGGTCCCGGGGCTTCAGTGTTATTACGGTTTGCGAGCTCGGTGGGTCTAGACTCTCCGCTGATTACCTGATTGGAAATGGAGGCGCAGGACCCCGGAAGGTGAGGCCGTAGTTGTTTCCCGAGGGCCCGCTTGCTAGTGTTCTTTGTGTTTAAAGGGAAAGGCCCAAGCTTTGCGCAAGGGGTCAGAACGCATGCGCAGAATGGAGGGCAACTCCGGCCATTGTGTAGAATGGAGGGAAGAGTGGACTTGAAATACACATTTCCTGCCGGTTGCCATGAGTGGCTATAAATAAAACCCGAGCTCCCACACAGGCATCCCTGCAGTTCCGCGTTATTAATGGCTGTTTGTCGCGGTGGAAATGCATCTTTTATTATGTATACTGTCCCTGCTTTGTGTCTGATGCAAATAAGGGCTAATGGTAACCACGAAAAGAGGCTTTTCATTATAATTGCTAATTAAGGGCCTGCTTAAGCTTTATGTACCTTAATAATAATTAATGATAATGGAAGCATCTATATTGGTCTGCTTCCAGTGATTTAGTTGTGGGGTCTTATTTTGAAACTTGTTAATAAATATATATATTATTTCAGCATGATTTAGTCTGTCCCTAGAGGAAAACTCCCTCCATTCAATGAGAATGTCACTACACCAGTTAACTGCAAATACATTGTAATGGAGCGCATGTTAGTATTATGTATATTTTGAAAGGCTGTATCCCCACGTGTGACCTATAAAAACCCCACAATGCCACGATACAGACGCCATACAATATGTATAAAGCAGACATGAGGTATCATTTAAACATTCACGCCCTTTCCTGTTCTAGTTTTGATGCCTTATGGAGGGCAAACCCCAGTCTCTTCTCCTTCAAGAATAATGTATAATACTCCACTAAATCAGTGGGGAAAGCACATTACCTATGCATTGTGCAGGGTTCACTAAGACCATCTTGCTCACTTGGGTTCGCCCTTGCTAACGTATAATGATATTGACTGGGATTTTCATCTCAAATGAGGTTCTTTTAATGAAGCAAATGCTTAAATTTGTGCAGACTGTTCAAAAACACACACGATAAATTGTGGCCACCTGAGAATTCTAGTTTAATAATTCTGTTCCTTGCAGTTATTTTTAAGATGCCAGGTGTTTTTTTTTTTTTTTTTTTTTTTTTATTACACTAACCAACCCGATGTGGCTTAAAGAAAATACTTCTAAAAATATAAATATAAAGGTATAGCCGTTTGTTTTTTTTCTGGTGTTACATTGTATATAATTTTATTCTTCTTCTTTACAGCTATTATAACCTTCAGCAGGCCCAGGCGTTTTACGCTTATCCCTTTCATCAAATGATGAACGGGCCTCCGAACATGGATCTGGGGAATGAGCAAAGGACTCTGCATACTCTAACGGGGGTCCCGGCCCATGAGCTCCAGGCCTTCTCGGGGATGCCTGCAAATGAGCCCCAGATGTTCCACAGTCTGAACGGAGTGCCGCCACAAGAGCCGGTTCACATGCAGATGCCAACCGAGGCCCCAGACGCTGCTCAGGATGCCATGCAAGGTAATTTCAGAGTATGCTTGGGATATATGCATCTGTTAAAAATAAAAACATGGATTTAATGTTATAGAATAACGGAAAGAATCATCTAATAGCTATTGGGTTGATCTATGATTTCAGTATGGTGGTTATCCAATGTCTATAATAACTAAGAATAAAAGTGAAATGATCAAATCTGGGAACAATTACAATCTTGTAATGATGATTTTGGTTTAGAGAGCACGTCACTCCGTTTACATCCCATCAAACTAATTCAGTTCTCAGCTATCTCAACATATTACCAGCGTAACATGGAATGATCATTGAGGGTTGAATTTTATTTTGTAGGCATATTATTTAAGTGTTTTTCAGTGTTATATTTGTTTTTTTCCCCTCATATGAAAAGGAAGAATGCCAGGTAGGTGAAGTCTCTAGATTGTGGGCTTGCTTGAGCAGGGTCCTCATCACCTGTTTCTGTAAGTTAGATTGTAATATACTACTTATATCCTGTCTACCAGTCGTACAGCGCTATGGAATATGATGGCACTATATAAAACAATCAATAATAGTCATCTTTTGTGCTTGCAGTGGGTCAAAGGAGCCAGCTCCCAGTGCATTGTTCCATGTTTGATTTATTGGCTTTTTTTTTTGTTTTGTTTTTTTTTTTATTATTATTATTGATCATGGACGCACCATTTTTTGTTTTGTTTTTCTTCAGGTAATTTGATGGTCTTGTATTAATAAGTAACTGTCGGCTAAATAATATCACTTTTACATTAGTTTATTAAAATCTACTGGCTCTTCAAATGTCCTCATGGATGCAGGGATTAGATGAAAAAGTGTCATTGCTAATTTCTTGCCCTGAACTATTCTCCCTCCATCTCAATACATACATACATACATACAAAAAAAAATCCACTCCCAAATATTGGGTGAATATATTATAATGTGTTCTATAAAATAGAGCGCTTGTGGAGTAACTATAACCAGTCGCAAAGTGCTTATTTTTATACATTTGAAATACTCTCAACGTCCCTTTTGGTATGACGTCCATATACCCATCATCTATAAAAATAAGCGATGTTCAGATGCAACTAAATTAGACTTTGAGAGAAATGACATATTCTGCCCTCTCCTGTAGAACCTACCAAGGGCAAGAGGAAGAGAGGAAAAGCAGCTACTCCTGCAGAGCCAAAGCCAAAGAAACCGTCTGCCAAGAGCGCAAAAGCCAAATCAACGGGAAAGCAAGAAAAGATCACCGATACCTTTAAGGTGAAAAGAAAAGTTGATCGATTTAATGGAGTATCCGAGGCGGAGCTCATGACCAAGACCTTGCCGGACATTCTGACTTTCAATCTGGACATAGTAATTGTAAGTATACAGCTTCCCAAAAAGGGCATTTTGGTGCCACAGCTTCAGTTTGTGTCAGCAAATTCAAAATATTTTTAAACTTACAGATTGGAATCAACCCAGGACTTATGGCGGCGTATAAAGGCCATCATTACCCAGGACCAGGAAATCACTTTTGTAAGTTCTGTTGACACAAGCAGTGCTTTAAAATGACCTTTTTTGATGGGAAAAAAAGTGTATGTCATATGGGAGGAGTAATTCTTTTCCATTTAGTTGGCCTATTAACCTAAAATAACTTGGCACACATCTTAGTATGGTGGGGACTATGAGTTTGTGGATTGCATAAGCAGTAGGACACTTTATTTTGCGATACAACATATATTTTAAAATGGCTTTACTTTTTTTTGTCTTTGCGTATTCAGGGAAGTGCCTCTTCCTATCAGGATTGAGTGATAAACAGCTCAACCACTTGGATGACCATGACCTACCAGAGAAATATGGGATAGGCTTTACCAACATGGTGGAGAGGACTACTCCAGGCAGTAAAGACCTGTCAAGGTGCTGAAGCTTTGTTCTGTTACAGGATTTTTGTATGCCTGTTTCTCTCGCTGATGTAGATATTTGCCTTGCTCTGCTGTTGATGTTCCATATTGTCTTCCTCCAGCAAAGAATTCCGGGAAGGAGGTAGAATCCTTCTACAGAAGCTGCAAAAATACAAGCCTCGCATTGCAGCTTTTAATGGCAAATGTAAGCAGCCTCTCAGTCTCCTGGTGTTGATAGTTTCAAGGGCTAAAATGGCGTGGTGTGAATAAAGTATTATTTTGTACTACTTTGCAGGTATCTATGAAATTTTTAGTAAAGAAGTGTTTGGAGTGAAGATTAAAAAGTTTGAATTTGGAATCCAGCCACACAGGATCCCAGAAGCAGACACAGTAAGTTGAATTGCTTGTTTTTAGTAGGTATTGAAGCTGACACGTTAATAAAAGATTCTTGAACAGGGGGGCTAAAAAGTATACAACCAGGCTGTTCGCTTTTAAGCACGAATATTCTGGAGAATAAAGATTAAAAAAAAGTGACATGAAGACTAGCAAGTCTATGTAGGCCATTGTGCCGCAACCCAAAAAAATTAGAGCTGCTTTGTTACACCCTTGAACCCGATGTTTTGTCGATTTACCATTGTCTTCCTTTTTCTCTTTTCTTTTTGTCCTGCCTCCTCTTAATTAGTTGTGCTACGTCATGCCTTCATCCAGCGCCCGATGTGCACAGTTTCCCAGAGCTCAGGACAAAGTCCATCATTATATCAAGCTAAAGGATTTACGAGACCATCTGAAGGGCATAGAAAGCACCAGGGAAGTGCAGGAAGTACAGTACACGTTCGACTTGCAGTTAGCACAAAGTAAGATTTCTTGTTACCACATTTATTGTCTCTGCATACCGTTCAGAAACGTTTTCTGTGACGGGTATTCCCTGAATAAGCTGTGTTTGGCCCTCGTTCTAATAACTTGACATTAGCTAGTATTAACAGGATTTCGCCACCACTTTTGATTTGTGCACTTCACTCTGTTTTTCAGTCGATGCAAAGAAGCAGGCGGTTAAGGAAGAAAAGTACGATCCTGGTTACGATGCCGCAGCTGGAGCTGATGTAAATGGGCAGACTTCTGCTGAAAGTGGATCATGCAACATGTCATCGGAAGGTGCTGGTTAGTGGATTCTTTTCATTTCGGTATAACCTTGCAGCATGTCTAGTACTGCCAAAGTACTTCAACCAAATCATTTTAAGCCTCAGTCCTGCATAACTAAAAGGTCAGCTTAATTCCCTGTGCCCCACCAATGAAAAATGTATGAGGAAGTACATTAATGTGTGTAGGACTTCCTCAAAAAGTGTTAGGCGACATGTTAATTAGTAGCCACTGTGTCTGTGGATGTTTTACTATATGCATACATACATACATACATATCTGAGGGAAGAACAGGTATCTGTAGACGTGGAGGTCACCATGGCGCCTACATGTGCGTTCCACGTACATTAATCCAGTTGGGAAAACTATCTGTTTTGAAACCGTAAATGCTTATTTTTTAGCTATTTAAGTGATTTAGTGGTAAATCACACAAAGTATTCTTCATTAGGGAATGTGGGAAGTAGTGTAAAATGTGAGTGAAATGCTCACACTGGCTAAATTGAAATCATTGAAATACAATGGTCTGTGGATGGCTTGCTGATTTGTTCGTTTTTGTTTTAGCACCCTGTAATCCAGAGTTCGGTGACCAAACTCAAAATGGACAGTGGATGTCTCCACCGTTTGTTGAGCAGATGTCTACTTACAACCACAGTGACGACCAACAGCCGGAAGAAGGACGTGCCTGAGACTGCTCTCCATTCCCAGCTATGCAATCAGACTGCAGTTTTATTGCAGTCACAAGGAACCGTACCTCAGTTACACAACTGACGCTTTTTTATTTAGCATTTTACCTCTTTTTATTATAGTGCATTTTATTGTAGTGCTAGATTACCTTACATTAGGTAGTTTTAATGAAATATTTAAACTTTTTAGAAAAAAAAAAGTTGTCTTTGCTTTTGTTTTTATTGGGTTTTTTTTTTTTTTTATATATATAATTAGCTGTATGATGCAGCTGTTCAAACTGCATGCCCCATTCATTTTGGGAAATTGTTACCCGTGATTCCACTCAAACATTCATGTTCACAATATTGATTAAAGTGTGGCATTTTCATCACATGGGAACGTACAATTGGCATACGTTGTTTAGAATTTTTGTAATTTTATTTTACATTTTTTGGGGGGTTAGCAAAGCCAATTCAGCCACTGGCAGTTCCCTGACATGCGTAATGAATTCTGCATGGGAGGGAATAAGCTGCTTTAGTACAATGCATACTTTGTTACATCTGGAATACTTGAGTTGTTTTATAAACAGGACCTACTTACAGTGCGTGTCTGTGTAATTTAAAACAAATACTTGTATTTATGTCTATCCGGTGTCGGCTTTTATTTATTTCTGGCTGTGTGTTTTTATGTTATATCATTGCACTGTGTGATGGATGACTGCAGTGTGTATGTAAGATTTTTTTTGTTTTTGTGCAAAGGATTATGGGAGTGGTAGTTCAGAGCCCCATTACCTTTCCCAGGCATGAAAATGTCACTGTTGCTCTATGAAATAACTTGTCTTTCTGTTTTGTTGCTGTACTACTAAACATATGCCATTTTTAGCAATTCACTTCAGTGTCTATTGTCTTTGAACACATTAATCGTGTAAATAGAAGCCCGGTGGAAACTGGGACATGAAATATTTTCTGTATTGACTGTATAGCATGAAGAACTGTCACATTCAACACTATCCTTAATCCCAGTTACAATCCCTTCAGAAAATATTACTTATCTTTTTTATTTCAAGTGGTTTTTTTCTCTGTTATGTTTTAAACTGCTGCTCTGCACTCAGGTACTAGGTCTAGTGGTAGAGGTGCAAGTGGTAAAACATCTATGTGGTATAGGATTTATACACTGATTCCAATAGAAAAAGGTAACACACACACACACACAATAGATGGCTTTTGGTGTTACAATCTAGACTATGACAGTTTCCCTACAAGGGTATTTTCCTATACTAAAGTAGTGAAGCCCAAGAGTTTTTGTACAACTGTTCGTTGACTAAATCATGGTGTACTTGTTTCACGCTTAAACAGCCCTTACTTAATGTAAATAGAACCACACTTTATGGCAAACATGTTTCTTTGTATATTTAAAACGGCAATGTCTGTATAATCTGTTGGCCAATGACTTTAACATGGAGAGATTAACTGTAGGTGAATCCTTTATTTTCAATTATATTTCTGTAATTGTCTGGTGTGATATGACAAGATACATTATGGTTTCCAGTCTTGAATTTTACTAGGGAATAAAGTGTTTACACATGAAAACTTCTGCCTGTAGCTATCAAAAGCCTATGTTTGCAATAATATTCACATTTAGGTATTTTCTCCGATTTCTACATGTCAGTCATATTCTAGTCTCAATAAGAGCTCAACAGGTTATTCTGAAGCACTGCCTGACTGCTTCCTGATGGGGTTAATTGGAAATGATGTGAGCGTTTAACACAAGTACTGTAGCATATATGTTGTTTATCATGGATGTTTCCACCATTTACTTAGAAAGTACCTCCAGATTCCTCTGTATATTTGTATTTTGAAAAACACTTTGTTTTAACTATTTGCAATATGGCTTTAAATGGAGCCCGTTGACCAACATATGTAAAAGGTGAATAAAACATTGTATTGTTTAAATTGTGTCACTAGTTTTGATTTAAAAAAAAAAAAAAAAAAATAATCTTAGACTTGCTTAGCAAAGACTGTGTGTTTGGAATAAGGAGTATACAACAAGAGTTTAATACATCAGCTGTGTAACACAAGTCTAGGTTGAAGGAGGAAAGATTTACATCTTTTAGCCTAACTGAAATACTATAAATCTGTTTTTTTGTTGTTTTTTTTTAAACTGACATACTGTATTTAGTTACATCAAGGCTAGACTATCTTAACCTAATTCATTTTTTTTTAGTTCTCATTCTTTTTGCCCCCTCTTTACAGCAAATCTAATGACCAGAAAGAGAGAACTTTCTGTTCTCAGGCTCTCCTCGTTTAAGTTATATTTCTTAATGTTTAAATGCCGTTATATTTTAGTGTATGGAATTGTAAACGTGACAGACCTGCTTTAATACCTTTTTTATACTTACTGGGGACGCTGTAATGAGCATGGCAGTCTATATAGTACAGTGCACACTTTAAACAGTATCATTTAACAAAGCACCAGCAATAAATTGGATAGAAAAGAGTTTGTATTAGCAGCCCCACTATGCTACAGAAAAAAAAATTGGTTAGAGTGCTGCTGTGCATGAGATCCAAGATCTATTATGTAGCTGGCACTCGAGCAGTTGTTAAGACAATCTGATATAATGGTAACAATGCACAAAAATGTGAAATGCTGTTGCCCCCTTAGTAAATTAATCCAATGTCTGTAGTGATATATATATCTATATATAGTGATCAGCCACAACACTATGACCACCTGCCTAATATTTTATAGGTCCTCCTTTTGAGCCAAAACAGCCCTGACCCGTTGAGACGTCTGAAGGTGTGCTGTGGTATCTGGCACCAAGCAGCAGATCCCTTAAGTCCTGTTAGTTGCAAGGTGGGGCATCCATGGGTGCATCCTGGTTGCATGTGTTCTCCAGGTAAGTGATGCACCTGCACCCAGCCACCCACGTGATGTAAAAGAAAATGTGATTCATCAGACCAGGCCACCTTCTTCCATTGCTCTGTGGTCAAGTTCTTATGCTCACGTCCATTGCAGGGGCTTTCGGCAGTGGACAGGGGTCAGCATGGGCACCCTGACTGCGGCTATGCAACAAACTGATGCACTGTGTGTTCTGACACCTTTCTACCAGAACCAGCATTAACTTTCTCAGCAATTTGAGCTACAGTAGCTTGTCTTTTGGATTTGACCACACGAGCCAGCCTTTGTCGACATATGCATCGATAAGCCTTGACAGCCAATTACCCTGTTGCCGGTTTACTGCTTTTTCCCTTCCTTGGACGACATTCGATAGGTGCTGACCCGGAACATCCCGCAAGAGCCCCCGATCGTCTAGCCATCACAATTTGCTCCTTGTTAAAGTCTCTCAAATCCTTACGCTTGCACATTTTTCCTGCTTCTAACACATCAACTTTGAGCGCAAAATGTTCACTCGCTGCTCAATATATCCCATCCAGTGACCGGTGCCATGATAACAAGAATATCAGTGTTATTCAGGTCACCTGTCGGCGGTCAAAATGTTATGGCTGATCAAATCAATGTATCATTTCTGTTTTAACAAGCGAGGCATGGCACCTCAAAAAAGGACATCTAAGAACGACCAATTGTCACAATGCAGTCACTCTCATTTACTTTTTGAAGTGATAATCATTGAAAGCACCAGCAAAAGATAAGAAGAGAACCACTTATGAGATAGATGATTGCAATCCTGGGTGTACTTTAAACACATTTGGAGTGATTTACAAAGGTAGGTGAATAAGAACGTACATATCTGTGGAAGCACAAGGTGCATAATCATGTCATAATGTGTTGGTAAAGTGGCACTATCATATCTGCAATAGAGATATGCATAAAGAAATTCAGTTCTTACAAACTATACACTTGTGGCACCTTTATGAATCACAAACAGTACTCCATGTAAAACGTAATTCTGCTGTGTTATCAAAGTATGTTTGCATGTTACATCTGTTTACTTATTTGCCATGGGCAGTTAAGGTAGGGATATGGAAGGATAAGGTAGTGTGGGGGGCCCATAAAGCTGTACTGGCCCCCTGGTTGGCAGCTCTAATTCAAGAACGTAATTACATACTTTGGAGCGGTGTTAGCGATTGTGTAGCTGGAATCTGCCAGTGGGGTCCGGAATATACCATTTCTCCCACAGCTTCTTGTGTGCACTTGTGGCCTGCCAAGGTTTATATCTTCCGTTCCAGTGAAGAAGCTTTGCATCCTGAAGAACGCTTTCCAAAAGCTGCTCATCCGGGCTCCATCCTTTGAAATTAAATTTCAGCATCAAATGATTACAATTTCTGATGCATAACATAGCAAACCGCTGTGCCCAACCAGTGTTTATAATAGTAGTGAACCAGCTCATAACATAGGTTTCCTTGAAAAGCAACCCAAATTTATTTTTCATGAGGTTTACACATTTCATCCCAATAAACACACATAGGTGTTTATTCAGTAGAATATATCGATATATACGATATATATTATGGTGGGCCAACCCCCTTACTGCTAGAAGAGCTGAGTTGCCCCTACATAAAGCATTGTTCACAAATGACTAAAGAAATCTCACAGATTTATTGATGCATTATGAAAGATCAACCCCAATGGGTTTCTCCTGACATCAAGTCTAACCTTCAATCATTCAAATCTCCAAGTCTTCCTTAAATACCAATATGATTTATACATTAAAGATGAAATAGCTAATATATAAAAAACTTGTCAGTCACACTGGGCGGGGCTTAAAGTAAGGTCCAGTCAGAGTGCACATGCTGTACTCGGGTTAGTCGCTGTCCTACCCAGCGTTTTAATTCTCACAAGTGTCCTTTGTTGCCCTACCGGTCTGTCTGCTGCCCACTGCTCCCTGAAGCCTCTCCTCAGTCCCTCCAGCTTCCTTCTGCTCTAACCTGCCCCCTCTGCTTTGGCCCACCCCCTCCCCCCTGCTCCTTTTCAGCACCCTCTTCTGTGACCCATCTCCTCCTTCATCTGCTCTGGCCTGCCCCTTCCCGCCACCTCTGCTCTGAAGCACCACCTCTTGCCCCTATAGTTCCTCTCTGCTCCTCCCAGATCCTTCCTGGCCCCTCTACTCTGACCTGCACTCTCCAGCTCCCCTGTGCTCTGATTTCCCCCTCCAGCTCTCCTTTTCTATGACCGAATACCCAACAGGGTCAGTAGTAGGACAGCAGACATGTGGCAGTGTGTATGTATATGTAAGTATATGGTTTTAGAGTGTGTGTTACTGCGTGGCGTCAGAGAGCATTTGTAAGTGTACAGTGTTAGCATGAGTGTGTGTGTCACTGTATGGCAGTATAGTGTGTGTGTGTGGTGTTAGTATGTCTGTGTATGTGTAAGTGTACGATGTAAGCATGCGTGGGTGCTAGAACGAGTTTGCATATTAGTATGTGTGTTTGTGTATTTTAGTTGCGGGGGACAAAAATATCAATCATAGTTTTTATTAAATATGAAAAAATTGTTTACATGTGAATTAATATTTACTAGTAAAACTTTTTTCCTATAGGGTAGTCTTATATTCAGGCTTTTTCTTTTTTCCTAAATTAATATTCAAATATTGGGGGGTTGTCTTATAGTCGAGCAAATAGGTTAGATTTAGGTCATACTCACCAAGATGTCGAATGTGCCAGTAAGGTGTGATTGGGGAGTATTTTTCATGAAACACTATAAGCATGGGAGGGGTGGCCACACCACCCCCAACGGTGCTGCTGTACAGATTCTCCCTGCAGAAAAGACAAGACATCACATATATTTCAATGAATTATACAGAGCATGTTCATTCTCAACTCATCTTCTACTTGGCCAATTGCTTATTAACAGTTATTGAGTATACTTAATTGAGTGATATAACTATCCTTATTTATTAATATTGCCATCATGTGAGTCCTATAATTTACTGGGTAGGATATGAGTTACATATTTACTATCCATGAAATCATACATACTCAACATTTTTCTTCATCCATTTTTCCAATTTCTTGGTAATGTGCTGTTGTCTCCACTCAGTCATATTAGCTACAAAGACTCCCGGGTTAAAGGAACAAGTACTTGGGCTGATTCCAAGTTTTTGAATGGTTTTCTTTCGGTAGTCGAGAAAACCCATGTAGGTGTTCTACAAAAGAAGAATGCATCATGTGCCATTTTGAGCAGCTACATGTTAAAAGGCAAATGTAAATTAAAAAAAAACTTTATTTGAAGTAACCATGTACCAAACAATCTATGATCTCACATCATATATAGCAATGGTTAAAAAAAAAGTAACGCTGTCTTGTGACACCTTAATGTCCCAGGCAGATGTTTTGTTTTAGTGGAAATCATGTGCAAATCTTGTGTATGGGTCCCTGGGGTGGGGCATTTGGAGAGCTAGGTGGGCCAATGCTCCATCCCACCTCACAGTGAAAAGCCCCTGCCAGATTCTGCAAGAGACTGGATGGTTGCAGGATCTAGTCTGAGATTCTAATGTATCAGGTGCTGGACATTTAAAACCTCTGAAGCCTCACAATCAGGGAGACTGTGGATGGGGAGGCTGAGAAGTCCCCCTGTGCTCCAAGTGAGGCCCTGAAGATCCCTGACCCAAGGGTGCCTGGACCTGAGTTTTTTGTCTGGGGAAGTTTTCCAGAGCCTGGCTTGGTCGGGTCTGTCAGGGTGGTTGAAGGTATTGGGTGTTTAGGATGGTCAGTCTGGACAAGCAAAGTATAGCCAGAGACAATTTGGTACCTAAGTTTTATTTTTAAGATTTTGTTTTGGGTGTTTTTCATGTCTCAAAAAGTGACATTTACAACCCTCAGCTGAAAGGGTTTTGTTACAGTCTAATTTTCCTTCCAACACAGAAATAAACGGTTCTTACATCTTAAGATTCTCACCTGTATTCCTACTTTATTGACTACTTCTTGTATTGATGGCAAATCACAGTCTTCAGAAAAAGCAGCAACGTGTCCCTTTGATATCTTTGTGTCATATAATTCCTGAATATCACCTGAGAGACAATCAATAGTGCAAAAAGTTAATTCAAAAAAGAGCTGAAATGTAGCATTGAAACTTCATGAAGATGGGTGATAGAAATATCAATAAATGCGGGTGTTTGCCACTGGAGGTAAAGGGAACAATAAGCTTAGGCTGAGTATATTCTGCAGATTTTTTTTACGAAGAAAGTTTACATGCAACAATAGATTCGATCACTTTTGAAAAGTACCTTAATACATTTATGTAATTACTTTGTTAAGAAACTGTGTAGAAACATATGAAGAGTGATTTATGTAGGGAAATATAAAGACTTTCTGGCATTCAATGGTCATTCGGCTTCCCCTGGCACCTAGTTCACTTTCTTTAATCCAAGGAAATTTTGTATTTCATAAAGAGGCATTTCATATTCTATCCCTCACCCTCTCTCACAGGCAACACTTATGAAGCTAGATTTGGTGTAGGCAAAAGGCTGAATTTAATCACTTGAAGTGATACTTTTATATAGGACTCCTAATAGAGTCCTAGAGAATGGCCCTCTTCTCCTTCATTACCGGTAGTGTGTGTGTACATATATATTTATATATATATATATATATATATATATATATATATATATATATATATATGTCATGTTATTGTTAATTTTAGTTGTCCCCTATTTTAATAGCTCTATGGAATCCTGCATGATAAATAAATGTAATATAATAGGTCATTTTTTCAGCACTTTTTCACTGAATCTCAGGATGGAAGAGTTTACTGCATAGCTGATTCAGTTTACAATTTAGCATCGCTTGAACGTTATTAGATTCTTTTATAATTGCCAGGGCCGAACTGAGGATGACTAAATGACACACATGCAGCCACCAGCTGTTTTTATACTCACACAAAAGAAGATGGGGAGCTATTGGTCAGTGGCCCACTGGGGCTAAAAATAAAGTAGAAGTAAAAACCTACCTAAAACAATAATGTCGTCGTCCAAATAAATTACTTTTTCATGTTCCATAGTAAGCAGTGGAAGGTAAAAACGAACAAAGTTTAGCTTAAAAAAAGAAAGACACAAATAAGGTAACATACAGAATGACTGTATTGCATGCTCATAAATTTTTATTTATAACTTACTAGTATATATATAGTAAGTCAGGCTTACTGAGAATGTAATTATCAACTCCAATCAACTGCTGGTCTACTGAATTGTCCAAATTCACTGCTACTAGGGCAGTGGTGAGTCTTTCCATAGAACCACAACTATAAATTAGATTGTAGCCTGCTCAAAGTAAACCATGAGATATTAGACACATTTCAAATTCTGGTATTTTTTTACACCATTTCACTAAAAGGACAGAGAGCAAATTGAGAATTGGTGGACCAGGGCACTTGTCCCTTTTTCTTTGTGGGCAAGCATGACTCTGGCTCATTGAGGCGAGTATCAGCCTGAGTTGGACTAGCTATGCTTTCCTCTTGTAATTGCATGAGTAGGATTCAAATGGGTCAATTCTTTTTTTTTTAGCATACAATTAAAGTTATGGAAAATAACCTGATTTTTATGATAAGATCATACATTTCTCATGAATGATAGCTTATGGAAAAACGACTTGATGTATATGTCACAAAGCAGATTTACTTTGTGCAATTGTTACTTACTGGTTGCAGAAGCTCAGGAAAGGCTACACCAGGATGAATTTTCCCTTTAAGTACCATTGGATTAAATTCCACAATCTTAAAATTTATGTCTGCCAGCTGAGTGCCTTCAATCCATTTTCTAAAATTGAAGCAAAATCTTACTTATGCAATACGGACACATATATTGCAGTGCCACGTATGGCTGTAAGGTCATTATTTGCCCTCTAGATTGTAAGCTCATTTGAGCAGGGCTCTCCTCACCTGTTGTCTCTGTAAGTCAATTTGTTATGTTACATGCTACTTGTTATGTCCTGTCTACCCATTGTACAGCGCTACGGAATTTGATGGCGCTATATAAAACAATAAATAATGATAATACACTTCCTTTTCTTAATCCTAAAATTTGAAAATGTGTATATCTACCCACCATGCAGGGTTGCATCTAAATGTCAAATATGTTAGTGAAAGACAGTTGAATGCTACAAAGAATTATGTGTGGTTTGTGCCTAATAAACTAGCATTTAGAAAACATCTTCTGATGGGAAACAGGAGATATTTAGTACACATTGTGGAAAAGATTAATCACCTTATATGATTTAAAGTGTTCCTCAGTCCAACTATATAAAACAGAACATTGGCATTGGTGTGCCTATAGATGCTGTTGATTGCAGCCATAGTACCTCCCATTCTTCCTGAGGGGGCACAGATGACAACAGGAATGACATCTTCATCCATTTCATCAACTGGATCCATGTCTAGGGGGAGCACATGACATGTTGTGTGTTTAAAATATGCATTATATGTAAAAGTGTTGTAAGAGTCTGATAATAATTTATGATGCTATGCTTCCCCTAAAGGTCACTGGGTGTCCCAGTCAGCTGGAATTAGCACTGTAAGCCATACCCCCAACATTTTAGGTGTCCAAACCAGGACCCCTATTGCTGGAGTTATGGTTGGAAGTAGAGATGGACAAAGCTATCACTGCTCACCTACCTTATCAGAAGAGCCACATCAGCTTCACAAGGTCATGTGGTGGCCAAGTAGCTCGGCGGGAGAGTGCCGAAAATTGCAGAGAACAGGACAATTGGGGTTATACTGAAAGCTATCTATCTCTTGTATTATTATTATTATTTGTTCCATTTTACATTTTCACATTTATATTCCCCAACTCAGGTATCACATGTGCCTCTACCAAAAGCACAGGAAACGTGCCACAAGCAAATCCTCCTTAATTTGCCATGAAACCTCCCGAAGACAGCAAATCTTTTAGCTGTTAAAACCATTTTAACTTTTAGTCTTTTTCTTACCTTCATCTTCTTTGGGTGTGGGTGCCTTGTAGAAATTACTATACCATATCACACAAAAGGTCAGGACAAGCAAAAACAGTAGAATATGGTTCACTGTAATGAAAGAATAAAAAAAGAATATTACTTACAAATGGAAGCTGGATGCTGGAACGTCTGCAGTATACTTTAAAATGGCATATCAACCCACAGGGAATGAAGTAACCTGCTGTATTGCACATGTTTTAAACACATGGTAGGTTTACTAAGAGGTGAAACTGCATCATTGTTCGATGGAGCCTGACATCCAGGGTTGAATTCCCCATAAGGCAGTTGTGAAGACTGTCCTTTATGGGATAACCTGTAGCTCAGTGCAAACTAGCTGAGAAATAATGCTCAGAGACTGACCCAAATTACGTTGTAATCAGTATACTGTATAGAATATGTAGTCCAGACAGAGCTGCACAGGAAAAGTAGAATAATTACTGCAAAAACAAATCGTAAAAGAGACCTTTTTTATACGTTTTCTCTGTACTTACGTTTCCTCAAAATAGCCATAAGGTAGTTTTCAATATTATTACCTGTAAACAGAAACAGACTTCAATGTTTCTTATGGATAAAAGGCCAACTCTTAAAATCCCTTTTTTAAACATCAGGGCACAAAGATGTCCTTTCAACTTTTACGTTCCCTGCCAAGCGAGAGTTAACAACTATAATATATATATTTGTCAGACAATATGTTCCATGCGCTAAATGCAACTGCATTGTGCAAATGCCACCAATATCCCCAGTTACTCTACTCACACCTGTGGCTCTGTGAAGAAGTTCAATATAAAATACACAAAAAAAAGATTTTAGTATCTGCCAAAATTCAGCAAACCAGAGCAACCCAATGAGCTGCCCCATTGCCAAGCCTCCCCTGCTCTCCTCCCTCCTCACAACTAAGTCTCCTATAACTATGACTTTGTTAGGGATGAAATACTAAGCTTTCTCCCTTGAAATATGTTTTCTTGTATCATTTATGGTTCATTGCTAATGCTTTGCTCCAGAGGGTTAACCATTTATAATCTCTCTCTATATATATATATATCTCGACAAAGATCAGGTGGGACGACAGAAACGTTGATGGTTCTGTGAATAAACTACCTATTTATTTGCAAAGTCATGTGAGTGCATGAATACTTTGGACTGATATATATATATATATATATATATATATATATATATATATATACAGACACTAAAATCTTGTAGAAGTTATGTAGGAAAGAGAGTATTCACCATTGTATGAATTTTATGCAACCCTTTCCATGTTAAATGTATCTTGTTTCCTAGTTCCAAGAGTGATTGAAACTAAAATAATTCATGTTTTTTTTAAATAAAAACAATGGGAGACAAGCAAATACAACAATGTAATATTAAGAGAGCATATATTAACTGATTTACTACATTTCTCAAGATACATCTTCTGAGTAACGTGTGCTGTGTAGGCCTTTGTGGAAAAGCAAGATTAAATGAGCTCGGATGGGGAGCCAAAAAAATGAGTATAATTATTTCCTGTCTGACGAAAATCAGACTTATATACAATATATTTCCTGGACTGAGTCAATGTTTTTACTGAAAATTCTTACTGTGAACGCTTACTTTTTTTTTGGTTAAATGTGGAAAAATGTGCTTACATCTGCAAAATAAAAAATACATAAACGAGACATGGCTAAGCTATTAAAACTTGCAATTTAGAGTTCTGGGTGTGAATAATAGAAGGCAGATTTTCTAGTGTCGTTATTGCATGGTTTCTGAAAAAGCCTTGTTTTGTTTCTCAGCGTTTAGCTGTTTTATTTATACATACCAGGAATGTGGTAGCTCAGGCCAAGCTATCTTTTATCGGACATTTCTTGCAGGGTAGTGTAGAGTTAACGTCCACGCCAGCCTCTTCTTTTACCTTTGGAGGTTTATCGGTATTGAGCCAGGTTTATTTCTAATTAATTTGTCTTCGTCTTTTTGCAGGTTGACGGGCAGCGCTGTAATGCGATATGTTGCATTTGCTAACAAAGACAGAGAAAGAAATGAATTCCAGATGCAAAACGTTCCAACATCTGCAACTCTGAATAATGATCTGCATACAGATTTCAGTCTTCCTGATGGGGGGGGGGGGGTTAAAATAAAACTGCTGTTTAGGTGAAACTACCAAACTTTGGGTAAACTTTGTTTAAACAAGAAAACCAGATTTTCAATGAACAATAATAAGTAAACTATTCTAGATTTTTAATGCATTCTTATCGGGAATGACAGGTTCCCATTGCAAGTCTTATATCCCTAGGCAGTTAAATATTGAGACGTGTCAGATTTCTTTTAAAATTCTTATCCTACTGGGGATGTGTATCATGTCCTGATTTGCACAATTATTCCTAATCCATTAATTTACTCCCGCCAAGTGATAAAAGATGATATTCTTCAAAAGATTAGAAGGCGAAAGAAGAGCTCATGATACGTGCATGAATACATGTGAAAAAACATTGAGAGGTACAGGAACAAAAAGCAAAACTCGACTAGATAGGTAAAATAATCCTTTAATAGTAGCTCTGATATCTTCAAAACTATTACAATGACAGAGACATAAACATTTTAAAATATATAAAAATTACAAACTAATTAAAATCTTTGAAAGTAGTTTTGTTATATGCATCTCATGTGTGAGTTCAGAGTTAATCATCAAGGAACAACTGAAAAACGTCCTTAAATACATATAGACGATGTGCAGGGGAGAGAAAGTGTCCAAGACATTGATGCATAAGAAGTATTTTGTCACGGTCATCACAAAGCCTGTTAATGTTTACCTCTGTGGCAGCTCTCTACTGCCAGCCAGCTGCTTCTAAAGACCTGCTTTGCCATGTGGGCTCCTCGTTTTCGCTCTGCGCATCTTCTTTCTGCAGGGTGACAAGATATGAAGTCACATCCTAGTGCTCTGCCTGAGAGGACTGCACTATATGACTGATACTGTGGAGGACTGTGCCTACTTCATAAGAGAGATGTCGTGCCCCTGGACCCAGCGATGTATTTACCGTCCGCGGCCCAGCAGTGGTCGGCGTGTTCACTGCATTAAAGGGTATTCCGTGACCTCATATCCTGGCAGTCTGTAGCTTAAACACTCGGAGCACCTTCTAATGCAGTCTATGGCAGCTGTCCCTTACAACTGACCCGCTAAGCAGAGAGAACTGGGCGATCTGCCCCCTGGTTTTGCAGCAGGGGGACTGCCTTGGCCAGGATATATCACTGCCTGGACTTGTTTTATTAACATTTAGCTTTTTGCACTTTTGTGCCATAATGCATTGCAATAATTTAGTCAATTCCTTGCGCAACTGCAGAAAGCCACAATTTTTTCAACAACATGCCCTGAATAAAACCAGTGTATGTCCCACATGCATAAGTTATGTCTTTTCGTGAGGTTACAGGGTTGAATTAGGATCTTGCGCACTTCGGTTTTCAAACTTGGAAAAAAATCACAGTAAGTCAATGACCTGTTAGAAGTAGTGTGTCAGTCCTGTATATTAAATTAATCCTAAAAAAAATCTATATATTTTCATAAAATAGATAACCCAGGGTATTTTCCCAGCGTTTACTTATTTCCTCACCTGGTAAATAGAAAAGGTTGTGGTGGCATTCTGCCAACGCTGAGCTGGTGGCACTACTGGACATCTTCCAATTGCGAAGGGAAGCATGATGTGTCTTTCAGCTGCTGCACTCCTTGGCCGATCACCGTCTATGGTCCACAACATTGTCCGTTTCTTTGTGCTTCTTTAAAAGGACGCCTAAAAAACCCTATCTGCTATGAAATGTCTGTGTGGGTGAGACTTTGCTGATGCAGGATAACTACCCTGTGTCTTGTTGCTGTGCTCAATCTTGTCATGGTGTAAGCCTTTTGACATTAAACTGTCTTCTGCCACCTCGCCCAGTTTTATTCCTCCTACATAGGTTTTTGTGTTTCAGTTAATGATTTATGTGAAGTTAATGCACTTTAATCTACGTACTAAATTGATGATCATTGGCACCTGTTTGGTATAATTGTTTTATCTTACACCGAACTATATGCCAACAAAATGTCTGACTTTGTGGAAGTCTACCTAGAAGAATTGATGCTGTTTTGATGGCAAAGGGTGGTAACACCAAATAATGATTTGATTTAGATTTTCCTTCTGTTCACTCACTGTGCATTTTGTTAAACGATAAAATTAAACTATTAACATATTTTTAAAAGCATTGCTACTTTGCAGAATGCCTGCCTAAAACAGAACAGTACTGCCAATATAAATATATGCATTTTTTTTGCATACACTGCAATGCTCTTTTACAGTAGGGCCATCCAAACTTATTCACAAACGGTGGTCCAATCTGGAATGGGCCGGTCCGGGCTAGACAGGCTCAGAGGCTGGAATTCAACGCAATGCTACATGACCCCGCATTAAAAGCAAGGCTGCCTGCACTTCGTGCGAGTGGCCATAAAACAAAGTGCGAGTCAGGTAAGGGGGTGAGTCAGAAGGTAATGTATGCATGTTAGATTGAGAGAGTGTATAAGTTTGTATTAGCATGAATGCCTATGTGTGTGTTAGTATGAATGTGTGTGTTACTGTAAGTATGTGTTTTAGGGTGAGAGTGTGTATGTAAATCTGTGCATATGTGAGTTAACAGGGGTGGCAAGTGGTCAATGGTGCCACTTGTCTTCAACCTTGCACCAGGCAGAAGATGCCAGCCCTCCCAAGTTGCAGCATTGCAACGGTTATCTTAAATATACCCAATGGAGACAGGAAAGACCAGACAAGTTGTATCATCATTAGTGGGAAAACTCTCTCCTTTTAAGTTTGTTTCAAAGCTCCAAACTGTGTAATAACATGATTCTGTGAAAAAAGTCCATTCAATATATTTTAACAGTGCACGATTAAAACGGAATGCCACGCTTTTACTATTAAAACCGGAACCTATTAAGGTTGTTTGCCGGCATGGTAACTGATGAATCGCTGGTAAATTATGCAAACTATCGTTATGTGATGCACGGTGTACTCTAAACTTGGTATCTATGAATAGTATGTCCTAAAGAAAAAAAAAATATATATATATATATATATATATATATGAGACACTGTACAGAATATAGTGATTTAAAGTTTAACCCTTGTACTGCTGGTGATTATTAAATCTAACCAAGGGGCTAAATTGTCTGTGTGAGCATGTGATCTCTCTTTGTTTTACCTGTTCACAATCCTTAACTTAGTTTAGACCTGTCTAAAAATTTGTAGACCTAGTTTTTTTGTCTAGAAAATCTGACTAAATACTATTAACTTCTTCTTATATAAGTTCTTAGATTTTGCATACAACATTGTATCTGCCAGGTGAGGTTTTAATTTTTTTGTCAATTGATCTCTGTGTAACTTTTTTTAACCCTCACAGTGTTACTTTTTACCTATTGTATAATAACTCCCTCAATATTGTAAGCTCGTTTGAGCCGGGCCCTCCTCACCCGTTGTTTCTGTAAGTCAATTTGTTATGTTACACACTACTTGTTGTGTCCTGTCTACCCATTGTACAGCTCTACAGAATATTGATGGCGCTATATAAAATAATAATAATAATAACCTGAATTGAGACATGTAAATTAATTAAAAACCCTACATTTTACCATCCTTAACATTAATGAATTGAATCTGGCCCTGTGTTCTCATGTAGCAGAGGTTTCCGGCCATCTGGTTGCTCGGCAACCTGTTTCGCGCGGTTTTTCTCCCCGCCCTAGTCCAGAAGGTATTTGTAGGAGTGATATCGCGCTGTTTCGCAGTCCAGTGGCATAATAATAAACCACTTTTGTATGCATTGACGGTGAATGGCTTTTTATTCCGCGTCAATTAGGTGCTATCCTAGTCCCGGTACAGTGTCAGCGTCCGGCTGTTGGGAAGGCTCAGCAGCCGCTGCTCGTGACAGGCCTGTCCCCGCCTCCCCCGCCGCTGCTCGCCCTGGCGTTGACCCTGCCGCCCCGCTGCATTGTGGGATGGCACATCGGAGGCGGCGGGGGATCTGATGGCTACGGCGGCTCCCGTACAGTTGAATTGGAGGCGGGTGTCTTCCTATACGGGCCCGGTGCCTCGCTCCCGCCACGGGCACCGCGCGGTGGCCATTAGGGAGCTTATGATCATTTTTGGGGGCGGTAACGAGGGGATCGCGGAGGAGCTTCACGTTTATAACACGGGTGAGATGAGGCGCTGGGTTTGCCGGGGAGACTTGTCCCCGGGGTAGGCAGTATGGACCGCTGGGCCATCTGTGTACAGGCAACCGGGAGGGGGACATACAGACAGGCAGAGAGGGTTGGCGTCTCTGAGTATGTGCCTGTTGATTAATATGTATGTGTTGATATGTACGTGTTTATAGTTTAGACTGTATACCCGTATGGAAAGGCGTGTAAACGTGTGAGAGAATGCGGTGCACCTGCGCGGTGAGCGTTCAGTCAGCGCCGTTTCTGCACGGTTTACACCCGGTGCAGCTGCTAAGTCCGCAGGAAATGACAGAGCAGAGTTTGACAGCCTCCATCACTGTGTACAATGTATCAGCACACCCAGCTGCCACTCAGCCCACACTATCCCTAGTGTTCCCTTGAAATAGTATTTGCATTTTAGCCTAAATTGCTGTCAGGTTCACATACTTTGCTGAGAGGGTGGTAGATTCATGGAACAGCCTCCCAGCAGAAGTGCTAGACAGCGAGGGAATTTAAACATATATGGGATAGGCATATGGCTATTCTGAAACCAACGAGTTGTAAGTTTCTGTACTACTTGAACAACCGGTAGTGCTTTTAGCGCACGCTGTCTGTCGGAATGAACCGAATTGGCAGCTGAATAATACATGTTTTCCGTGGTATCGTTTCTTTGTTATTCATGTGTCTGGTGTTTGATGAAAATGTTTACTTCTTCGTGGAATACATTGTATTCTAGAATCTGGAGCGTTCGCAGTGCTGAGCTGTCTGCTGCCGAGAAGCAACAAAAGTATGATAGCTTTATATTAAACGTTTGTAGGAAAGGTATTTAGAAAACTGCACATATAAGTGTCAAAGGATTTAGTAGCGTGTGTACATATATATATATATATATATATATATATATATATATATATATAACAATTATAATAATGATCAGGCGCTAAATATCATACAATATAGATAATGCTGCAAACACTTGAAGTATAGCCCCAAAATACCACCAATAATCATAAAAGATTGAAAAGTGTTGCGCCGAAGAAAATAATAATAATAATAATATTTTCTTCGGTGCAACACTTTTCTATCTTTTACACATATATACAATACAGGCCTTGGAAACAAAGTCTGAAACAAATATACTCAATTACAAAACACACAATCTTGTAATCAAGCAACACTAAGTCTATTCACTAAAAAAAAAATCGAGTTAAGGGTATACCCAAATGACAGGGTTCACCTGAGGTTGCGTTTGAAAAACAGCTTGCAGAAGCACTAATTTGTGAGGCAACTTAAGTTTTGCCTTTACATTTTGCGAGTTACAGGTAAGGGCATGCGGATTCCACGAGACGATGGGCCTGGTTCCTAACAGTACAGAACAATCATGCTTATTCAGGCCCAGATTGGCCATCTGACATGCAGGGTAAATGCCCAGTTTGCCGCTGACCATTGGTCCCATACAGATAGATTTTCCTTTTCCTATTTTCTGTCGCTTTATAAATTATAGAAAGCAAAAAAATATATTGTGAAAACCACTAATCAGTGAAATAATGGTATAATAGATGGGACATGTTACTGCCTTTAGTACATGTGCCCTTAAAATTCGAGATGTTATTCTAATGTCAAGTGTATTCATGAATGAAAATGTCTTCTCTTACAGTAACAAACCAGTGGTTTCTCCCGGCTGTAAGAGGAGATATTCCCCCGGGTTGTGCTGCTCATGGATTCGTGTGTGACGGGACAAGGATCTTAGTCTTTGGAGGAATGGTAGAATATGGCAGGTACAGCAATGAGCTGTATGAGTTACAGGTAGAGTGCGCTGTGAAGTTGATACATTTTGTTTTTCATATTTGTATTGGTAACTTAATGTATGCAAACTGGATACTTTATAGATTCTACTAACCACACACTAGTGTGCGTCTCGGAATCAATGTATAATTGTAATAATGCCAAAACAGTTTAAGATATTATATAGACAAACCAGCATAGCTTAATCTTCAATTTACTAGAAGTACATTAAATCCTGAGTCCACAAACAGATAACCACTGGGTGAAATCCATATAAATCATAACCACTGGCTGCTACTGTCCTAGACTCCAGATCTCCCGACAGCCCCATCCTTTCTGTGTACAATAAACAGTGAGATTGTGACTATGGGTAAGTTTGGTAGGGTTAGCGTGTGTGTTGGTGTTATCTATGAGGTTATGAACTCTTACTAAGTGTATCGCAAAGCTTTGGTCAGTATGGGCTCTGCTAGGCTGCACTTCCTACAGCCTTTGTGTATTTGCTGAGCTGTTACTGCTCAATTTTGTTTCAGACCAACATAAAATTGGTTTCTGGAAACTATCTTGGGCCTTAACAAATAGACACTCAGACTGCTAACTTATTAGATCATATTTAGTATTAAGAACATTCACTGTTAGGTGTTTAGAGAATGTACAGGAGTTTTTAACATTGTTGATGCTGAGCCTATATGGCAATTTATATTGAAAAGCATTAAAATGTGCTAAGACGGGTATGACTTCCCTATCCAGGCAAGCCGCTGGTTATGGAAGAAACTGAAGCCTCAGGCGCCATCCAATGGATCCCCACCTTGTCCTCGGCTTGGCCACAGCTTTTCTCTCCACGGCAATAAATGTTATTTATTTGGTGGACTGGCCAATGAAAGTGAAGACACCAACAATAATATTCCCAGGTATAACATCAAACATCTGGTGAAAAGAAGACATTTGAAATATGTTTTAGATCATAGTACATTATATCTCTAAAAATGTGTTTTTTTTTTTAATCTGTTAACTACGCTAAAGTGCAATATACATTTAGTAGCTTGATCACTTGTATAACAATAGATACAATAGGCAGAGGAGCAGATTCCCATGCAAACAATACACATATACAGAATTTGGTAGAAGCACACAATTATGACATAAGGACACGGGCATGCAGTAAATAAAACTTTGGTGGGATTTTAAAGACAAGGTTAGCTAACTTAAATACCTTGTTTTGTTTATTTCACCAATAGCATTGCTTGTTTCTGATATACATTATGTTTAATACGGCAGGTATCTAAATGATTTTTATGAGCTTGAGTTACGACCAGGAACTGGAGTTGTTGGCTGGAATGTCCCATTTATGAAGGGGACCCCTCCGTCTCCAAGGGAGTCTCATTCTGCAGTTGTATACAACAGAAAAGATATTGGGAAGTCAAAGCTTTACATTTTTGGTGGGATGTCTGGGTGTAGGCTTTGCGATCTTTGGGAACTTGACATCGGTGAGTTCTTCTTGTCATCATAAAATTCTTGTCATCCTGTGATTTTTAATAAGGAACTTCAGATATTTTCTACGATTATATAAAGTTTCTATCTGACTGCTTTGAAATTCATTGATTAGGAAATTTGTTGGATCTGGATTTGTTGCATTTGGTGCATCTACACGGTCTGTTTGAGTAGACTGAATTTTGAAAAGGTTTAATACTAGATTAAGCTATTTTGTCTTCCACCCTTTTAATATTTAGTATTTCGATTTCTTACAGCTGAGCTCTTTATTAGCTGTGTTAATTTTCATATATTTATTTAGTGTTTTTTCATCATTTTGATGTATGTCCATTTATTTCTAGAAACAATGACATGGATGAGTCCAGAAACAAAGGGTCCAGTGCCTTTGCCCAGAAGCCTTCACACAGCAAATATTATAGGAAACAGGTAGGGTTTTTGTACTTAAGGTGAGGTCCCAGGAAAAAAAAATCCTTAAGCAGAAGATACAGTGCTATACACAGCAATGTAGATTAATATGAGCTTCTATATCATAAATGACTTTTATCTGCAGACTTGGAGGATGTCATTGTTGTCAGTCGTGATATTTTGGATGATCTTCTCTCCTGAAACACCACACTGAAATGATTGTTTCCGACAATGTCTGTTCTTCCATAGATTTTCATTAGTTGGAGTGTCCATCTGGGTAATCGACCATTGTAATGTTTACCACGGATAGCATGATAAGGAGTCAAGGTGTCTGTCTAGTAGATTGGGCTAAGGTAGCAGAGCTAGAACACATATGGATGACAGATTTACAGCTGCCTGAACACATTACCGTATTTACCCATGTATTGTCAGTGTGACTGCAGGGAGGGACTGGGAAGTAGTAACTGCAATCTACAACCACTGTATAAGATCTAGTTTTTAGATCCCAAATTTTTTCGAAAAAAAGGTGCGTCTTATACATGGGGAAATACGGTATGCAAAAACAAAACTCTTTTTTTATTAAAAAAAAAAACTAATTTTTGAAAACCCATTTTTAATCTGATGTCCAAAATTAAAAAATGGGGGTTCTCTTTTAGAGAGTAATCTAGTGGATCTCACATACGTTTAGCTCTGCCCAAGTTAAAGATTGGTAGCTTTAAATGAAGGGTTTCTTTTCAGTGAATGTAAAGAGGCTGCATCATTGTGTTTGTGTTTTGAGTATATGATGTCTGCATCTTGAGGTACAATGCAGATAAATATACGTTCATTTGTTAGTAGAAGCAGTAAAGCAATAATAAAATATTTAAAAATATTAAGATTAGAAAAGCTTGTAA
Organism: Spea bombifrons; assembly: GCF_027358695.1. NCBI lineage: Eukaryota > Metazoa > Chordata > Amphibia > Anura > Pelobatidae > Spea > Spea bombifrons. The sequence continues at coordinate 39,938,845 of NC_071090.1, forward strand.
TCAAATATTTACAACATGTTACTGGTTATCTAATAGGATGTATGTTTTTGGTGGCTGGATTCCACAAGATGATACGTCTCCTCAAGATAGCCAATGGAAGTGCACAAACTCCTTCTCATACCTGGATCTGGGTTTGTGATATTCTTTTTTGGGCGCTTTTATTACTATAAATTCTGCTGTAAATGAACTGGGAACAGGATAACATTTTTGTATGGTTCTAGGTCCCTGGGAATAGGTTTAACGTTACTAAGTATATCTGCCGTACATATGGAACAATCTGCATGTCATTCTTCCACATCAAAGCACCTATTTGTTTTTTCCTATTTGTAAGCACATTACTAAAAGTTTTATTACTTTATTAAATTACTTTAGATGTTCTATTGGAATTAGCATATAGGTTTCCACATAACTTTGAAATTTTAATATTTATTCAACAGACACCAGGGAGTGGACAATTTTAATGTCAGACTGTCTAGAAGACAAGAAGAATTGGCCAAGGCCAAGAGCTGGCCACTGTGCTGTGACAATTGGGAAACGCCTGTATATCTGGAGTGGGAGAGATGGTTACAGGAAAGCATGGAATTATCAAGTTTGCTGTAAAGACCTGTGGTATATTGACCTGGGTATGTTTGCTGATATGTTGTACATGTTACTTTTCCAATATATACTTTTTCTTACCGTTAATATTCACTATTTATTGAAATTGCGTCTGGCTCAGTCACCGTCTGGCTCATAGAGTTTAACAGAGTTTCAGCGTCAACAGCTTGACCTTAGTAAATATCCAAGTTACACGCCTTCAGTAAATCAACCCCAAGGAATCTGAAAAATACGTTTCTTTGAGCAATTATTATCTCAATCTCAAAGTGTCATTTACTAAGGTTGAGGATGACACAGTGATTATTTACATGTAGAAATTCAAGATCATAAATGATATCGGCAAAAACAACCAAATTCTGCCATTAAAAATATATTATTTTTCTGACTTTAGATGTTTCAGGGTAATGTGTGTAGATACACAGTCCAGATTGCATGTTTCCTTTGGATGGCCGGCTCACACCTTTCCCAAAAATGTCTAGGGTTATTTTCACTATATAGTAGAACTAAATGTAAAGCGGCTTTGATGCCTTCTCTTTATTCTATTATATTAGTTTCTGGAAACTTACTTAAATCTACATATTACTCAAATTTGAACACTTATTTTATCAGAAAAGCCGCCAGCGCCTTCCCAAGTCCAGCTGATCCGTGCCACCACCAACTCATTTCATCTGAAATGGAATGAAATCCCAACTGTTGAAGGTTATCTACTGCAGTTAAATCCAGAGTCTTCATCTTTATCAAATCCAGGAACACCTGCTCCTATCAGTGAAATTTCAGCACTGAACTCTCAAGGCAACATCGCTCCTGTTGTACATACCTCTCCCCTTCATGTGCTTCAGAGTAAGCTTTACTTTGCATGGATTATAAAAGAAGAGAAAACCAGAGTGTTTAAAAATGTTTCTTTACACTGATACAGATTCATCCCTCAGTGTTATTAAAACATTACAAATGAATCTATGCAGTCACTCTATATTCAGAAATGTTTTTTAACTGGTATTTTTAATTCGAATATGTAGCATGTATATAAAAATGAGATTGAAATCAAATCAAATGCTGTGATAACCATTGTGTTCGAGTAACTTCTGATTTTTGTTATCTGTGAATCAGACAATGACAGTCGTGACTCTCCTGGTTTCGGAGTGGATCATTCTGATCTAAAGAGCAACAGTGGTCAAGCTAATCAAGTAAGAATTTATTCTCGTTACAAATATATTATATACACATACATATTTGGGTCACAGAAGGTATTAGCCTAGAAGCAACGTACTGTTTTTTGGGTTACAATCGTAAAACTAGATAGATGAGTACAGAGTTAACAGCCGCAATCAAGGTGTCAGGAATGTTTGTGATGAGAACCTTGTTTGAGCAATGAGACCAGGAACGTTTTGGATGTGTGGATAGCTGAGTGTGAAGTATTAAGGTCTGAGTCTTTAAATCAGGAAAAAAAAGGGCAGACTAAATGGGCAGAACGGATCTCATCTGCCTTAAAATTCTGTGTTTCTATCAGTCCAAAATGCATGTTCATCTCACATTTTATACAAAGTGCTGGTCTACGTGGATTATGTTACACTTATGCTATAGGTAATGAAAGATTTTTCTTCTAGGGGATGCAGTAATTACTTTTCTAATTAGTTCTGGTTTGCCAGGTAGAGAACCCAACAGCTAGTTGTATATTACAACATGCGACCACAGATCAAGAAGTAGATACGAAGATTACGGTGTCAGAGAATCATGCTCTCTCAGGGGCAACAGAGGAGATACATGGCAAATCACAAACTTCACCGGAGACTAAACTCATTGGTAAGGGAGACGGCAAATCAAAGCAAATGTATGAAGCACCACACAGAAATAATGATGAATCTTGCACTGTTTGATTTCTAGGTTGAAATAAATTGTCAAAAGAACTGTGAGTTCAAAGATGGGCTTGGGGAAGACACATATGCAACCATTGCAGAATGTGTGCTGGCAAATTGTTTAATTGCTAAACGCAGGAAATGTACAAATTACAAGCAGACATCTCTGTGTACCCAACTGCATCGAACCTGTGCACTGCTTCTTTACTGCTGTCTTTGAATTAACATTATAAAAAATATGCAGAAATACAAAAAAAGAATTAGATGTGGTAAATGAGATGATGCATTTATTTAATGAAGAATGCCCTTTAGTTGCTATTTAATATATTCAGAGTAGACAAAGGAATGTAATGGGCTGTTATTTACTTTGTACCATAGGTCCTCATACATCATCAAATTTGAATGATGTGGATGACATGGATATAGGAAATGTAACTCCTGCCGTTTCTGCTTCCGGCATTGTCTCCAGTGCACACACTATGGTAACCCAGCAGACCAATCTTATTAAAGATGGCACCTCAATAACAACATGCAGTACAAAATACGAAGGTTTGAAATACGTTTCACATACTGTATTTTGAGCCGTTTGTTTGTACTACAATGTTTTATAGGCTGGATGTGACCTGTAGATATTTTTATTGAGTATGTTGAAAATAAATGTATAGTGCAAAACTAATGCATTTTTCATGGAAACTTGTCATATTTTCAAATCCAGCAATCCATCTGCAGAGACTGTAACTGTAAACACATTTACTGCTTTTTACTGAATCTGTACAGTTATCCATCTCAATTTTGGGGTCATGAAAGTATTGGGTACAAAGGATTTTCAATATATGTCAGAGGTCTAGGCTCTGCTGTCACATAAGAGTCCAAGTTTCATTATATTTCAATAAATTATGGTTTTTTTCCCCATCCCCTCCACCTCAGAAAACCTTAATCCAGAACCTATCATATGACTCTGTTCTGCCAGGTTTATGCACACGCACAAGGAGCAAAACTATGTAGCTTTAAAAGGGGGTAATAGGGATCTAACCCTAAGTTATATTGAGTACTAACAAGATGTTTGCATCGTGTGTTCCGTGGACATTGGTGGAAATTTAAATTAGCAGAAGTCTGGGAAAGTCAATGTACCTCGCTCTTTTCCTGAACTTAATCCCAAACTTGGTCCTAAATCATTATGGTCCTTTCAGCAAAGCTGGGTTTACATATGCCTCTGGAGTCTAGTACACATTTGTTTGTTTTTTGTTGCGTCTCTCTGGTATATAAACTGCTTATTTTTTCTATAGTAGCTTTTCAACCAAGTTTGCTAGAATTTATATTTTTTTTTTTCATTATACGTTTGTTTTTACCTTTCTAGAAAAATGCACACCTCCGTCAAAGCCTCCACTTCCTCTTTCCACAGTAAGTCAATAGATATTATAACATTGAAAATGTCTGCTGCTCTCCTATGAGTGATTCAGTTCTGACAGCTAGCTAAGGACTAAACTAGTTGGTATTTACCTAATCACCATAACTTGCACCGTTTGTTTACTAGTCGGTCTTGTTTGTGATTTATAAATAATAACCAAGAACACTTGGGGATCCAGTAAACAAACTCCCACAGCAGTCAAGTTACACGCTTACACCCTAAACGGCAGCAAACGGGTTACTAATAAACACATACCCTGAACAATAAAATCTACACGTGGGTATTTAATGCATAGCCCCTACATTACATTTATTTATGGATCATCAGCAGGTTCTGTAGCACAGTATATAATAGGGGGCAGTGAAGATTAGCAATAGCATTATAGCATGACCACCTGCTCCTTGTCATTGAAGCTATGTAACATTAAGAAACGTTGCCTGCTTCTGGGATTGTTTCACTGGATTTTCTTTATGATTGAGACATAATGGCGCCGAGGCAGGAGAAGGCCCTGCTCATGTGAGCTTACACAAACCCAAGAGCTTTCATCATCTAGTGACATTAGCTTAGAATGTGTTGCAGCTGTTAGCAGACTCGTACATGTCATCCTAACACGAGGCACAAAACGTTTTCTTTTTCCTCGCAGACTAGTCACCTAAAAGCTACGGCTAAAAATGGGAACAAACTGTGGTGCGATGTTGGGATTTTTCAGACAAACACTGCGGCCGTGACTCATTTCTTCTTGCTTTCTGAGGGCAAACAGGCCACATCTAATAAGGTATACCTTCATGGGCTCTTTATACCTACCTGAACAGATAAATGCATTGCATGTGGGTTTTTTGTATGGTGAGGAAGAAATATACTTAGGGATGCAAGGTGTCCACATTTTCAGTGAAGGTAAGTAGAGTACCTCCTGGGGCTACTGACTTTTGCACTGGCTGCTATGGGACGAGGAATACTTTTCAGACTTTTTATACATACAAGTTCTAAATTAGAATGCTTTGTACAGCCATAGGTTTGATTTCCTACTGATAGCACATGTTCTCCTATACTCATTTCTCTTGTGTGCATTTGGAAGTTTATTGATTTCTGAATATGTAATGCATATTAAGGTAGTATCGAATACATACTTTTTGCAGACTGTAATATTTATATACGTTTCCTGATGCGTTTTTAGGACTGCGACCAAGATATCTCCGATGTTACGTTATTGAAAAAGCATGATTTATTGCCCGGAAGTGCCTATAGATTCAGAGTAGCAGCAATTAATGGCCTTGGAATAGGGCCTTTCAGTAAAATCAGTGAGTTTAAGACATGCATTCCTGGCTTTCCTGGAGCACCTTCATCTGTAAAAGTAACAAAGGTAAGGTTATCTTGGAACAGGCTAAATATACAGCAGTAGGAGACAAGTCCAATTTATAGAGGAAACAGGGCTTCTTGGCGGGAAAAGTTCTACTGATTTGGAAGATTACTGTTACTGAAATAAAGTTATTTGCATTGTATAGGATAATGCTACTTGTTCCTTACTACTTATAATTGTAGCTTACTTTGCATGGACCCCATTGCGTTTTTTTTATTTTTATTTTTTTCTGGAGCTAGACAATTAGATGTAAGTCCTGTTTTCTTCCTTCCTTCCTTTCTGATTCAAAGTATACTTAAGAATGCTGCCCGTGCATGTGTAGATGTATGGTTTGAAATGATTTGGTTTGAAAAGTATGGTTTGAAATGATTGAAAGTTCAATTTAGTCTTGCTAGCGACTGATTCATGTCATTACCCTTCATTTCTCCACAGACAGCAGATTGTATCCACCTTTCCTGGGAGACGCCTTCCTCACCCACTGGCAATATTTTAGAATACTCTGCCTACTTAGCCATACGCACCACACAGCTGCCAGAGGCCCTGAATCAGCTTGTGTTCATGAAGATCTACTGCGGCCTCCAGACAGCCTGCACTGTGACAGCCGCCCAGCTGGCAAATGCCCACGTTGACTGCACCTCCAGGCCTGCTGTCGTGTTTAGGATCTCTGCAAAGAATGAAAAAGGTTATGGACCAGCTACACAAGTTAGATGGCTTCAAGGTATGCCATACACTACCCAAAGCTCAGTTACTTTTAATTTCTGTGCGCTTGTTGTCTCTAACCTGGCTGCTGTAGCAGTGGTTGGACACCAGATAAAAATCATGCAGCTATACATTTTAATTGAGCATAGGAGTCCAGGCATTGACTCTTTACAGAAGAGTCTCCCAAACTGGTACAGTTTGTCTACCACTTTTAGTTATACTGTAGCTATAGACCCTTAGAGGTAGATATTTCTGAAAAATGTAGATGTTCTGCAATGTTTTATCTGTCTTTGTCTCCCCAGAATGTACTAGACTCAAATGTATAAGGCCCAATCCAGAACATATGCATTTTCCCATAAAATCTTAGGCAAATTTGGTATTGTAAATAATATGTAATGTCATTTTACTTCAAATTTTAGATTCCTCCAAAAATAAAAAAGAAACGAAGAATACAGAGAAACAAAGTGTGACAACATCACAAAGGTAATGTCTCATACGCAATGAGTGTTTTATTAATATCACATACACAGCCTTAATGAGGCTGGCCAATATATTAACTGAGATCACATTCACAAGCAGTAGAAGCAATCAGAACATAACCACTAGGCTTCTAAAATACATAGCAGGACAGTGTATGCACAGTTATAACAATTAAACAAAGATTTCATAAAGCGTTCATCCAGGGTTAAAAAAAAACGGGTTGGAAGAGGCTTTCTTTAAACATTAGGGAATAAATAAAGTGCAGTAATGGTAATTTAGTAGACAGAAGAATCAGTGGAACAATACATTTAACAGTAAGCTGGCTGTCACTTGATATATGGTAACAATTTGTTTAATATAGATTTGTGGAACGTAGATATATTTTCTTATAAAAATGTCATGTTTTGCAGCAGAGAAAACATGAGGTTGAAAATGGAGAATCCCTAACTGGATCCAAAAGCAAAGTCGTGTAGATGTTTAACATCACAACTGCAAAGAATATGTCTATTTTAAATGTTGCCCCCTTTGGCAATAGAGCTATATGTTTCACTTTTGTTTTTTTTGTAATATTTTGTAAATCTAAAAAAAAAATGTTTTTATTTTTTACATTATGCTTCTTATATGTCTTATTGTATAGGTATATAAGTATATACATTTTTTGTTGACAATTAAGTGTTAGTTAAATGTACTCAGGTGGGATTACATGGTTCAGTTTCTGTTTAGGAGAAACGGACTTTTGCTTCCATATTTTTTACCACTTTCCTATACTTGTGGGTATCTGTTATAAAGCAATAAAATGGTGCAAAGGGACAGGAGGAATGTGAAACTAGTGCAATACACAAGGCACGCTGCACTTCCTAGTATTAGGGTCTTGTGCCAGTCATTCACGATATGATTACAGGGGTAAATTATGATAGAAAGTAAATTAAATATTTTCAATGTGTACTTTTGTAGAAGAGATTGATCTAACGTGTAGAGGTTTTAAAATGACTTTTTTTGTTTTTAGAATAATAGCGAAACTATTCCTTTTAAGTCGATATGCAATAGAGGCAGCAGGAAGGGGTGTCTTCTGTAATTGTCTGGGCACAAGCAGTTTACAGAAACTTGGCAAAATGCTTCAAAACATGCACCACCTTTTGTCTTGCATGTGCAATATGATGGCACTCGGTTGGTTTACTTGTAAGAAGCGTCATTTGCAGGCATTTGCTTCTCCAGCTGTATTGTGATAATGTCACATAAGTACCTTGTAGAGTGATTGTTGGGTTGCTACTTTTACCTAGCCATATTACTTATGTATTGTGTGACTGAGTGTTATTCTGCATGCGTATTTATTATTGGGGGGGGGACCGTAATATATATATATATATATATTTTTAATCATAGTAAAGGTTAAAAAGTGATTCATATGAGAATCCAAATGTTTGGCATTCCGTAAGTGTAGTAGTTTTGACCTAAATCCCCCTTTATGCCGAAAGCTTTTATTTTTGTTTCTTTGTACAATCCCGGTGTATAAATTCCTGCATATGTGTAATAATATGTATCCTGATCGTGACCTGAGGCCTGAAATGTTATTTCGGTAGCAACCATGCTTCCTCTTGGTAAAAAAAAAAAAAAAAAGCACAATTTATGCGTGTTTGTCTCCTGAGAACTCTTGCATAAAATTATTGGAGGATAACTTAATTTTGGGTTAGTTCCGTGCATCTCTGCTAATAACTGGTTGTCTTAAGCTGCACCAATACACTAATGATAGCAAATTACTGTATGAATAAGACAAAGGTGTGTTGCCCATGGTCTGGACTGTTAAAGTCAAGGACCACAGACATACCCTCTTGCTAGGATCTGCAGACAGTGGCGTCTCTTGGTTATACAGGGGCCCTAAGCAGTAGCTTAATCTTTTTATATGGTAGCAGCACCCCATCTGCAGAGCAGAGCTGCCCATAAAGTATTATTGCTTGCATAGAGTGTGTAAGATGCAATTGGAAGACAACAGGGCTCTAAAATCATGTCAGTAAGTGGTGATTGAAGAGAAACAAAACCATTGTGTTCCATAATTCTGCACCTTTATATGAATCACAGATGTCGTCTTTGACCTTTTTAAGGCTGATGTAGTGTAACCTCTGTTCAGACAATTCTTTTCATTGTAAGCAGCTGTACACTACTGTACACACTACTGGTAACCATTAACTATATGACTAAAGTAAAAGCCAGCACTCCATTCCTCATGATGCTCAGATTAGCAATTCTCAATGGCAGCTGGATACATTGGCTTTGTATATTTATTTATGTCCAATCGTTGTCTCACTAACTCTGTGATGGAGCTATATGTAAGATCAAAGAAACCTAGTGTGATGTCGATTAGGGTATCAAACATTAATTATGTTAAAGCTGCTATTTGGTGGCTGCATAGCACTATGCGATAACACATACCGGTAATTGCTTCCCTTTGGCTTTGGCTTCCAAGATCCAAAACATTCCTAACGGGGAGCCCAAGGAATGGAATATAATCTTTATAGAATCACAGAGAGCCGTCATATTAGTCTGACTAATAGATTTGTCTTCCTGGTATCTCTTGGGTGTTTTTCATTTAGGTGTTAAGGGGATTTCCATTCTATATTTCTTCTTAATATTGGGAATATTCTATAAATCTATGTTTTCCATAAATTCTTATATATAGTGTACATTTAGTGCAAATTATTTTAATACTGAATAATATCTGCCTTTTTAAAGAGAGATGGGAATCTTCAAGGAGTTATTTTTGCAGCAATTTGTTCAGAAGATTTAAATATATTTAAAAGCACGAACGCCTCCTTTGTAGAACAACCTGCTTCTGCTTGGTGGCTTATATTTATAGATGTGTGCTTCAACATTGATAGAATAGATTTTTGGCATTTCGTGTTTTTTTTAAATAGGAAAATAGCAACATTATGCAATAACCATCTAGAATTGGTTCTCGGTGGCAGCTGTATACAAAAAAAGTATACAAAATTGACATAAGGGAGAGTTACCATATGAAAGAGGAGCCCTAGGCCTCTGCTGGCAATGTCTTTGGTAATTGTCTTGTACATGCTTGGTAATGATGTTTGTCAACACATGCCCTGGCTTACATTGGGTAAGTTTGCTAAACTGACAACTTTCACTTAAAAGGTACAGTAATTGTTAAATGTACATATACACAGAAACATGTTCCAGTGAGCAGCCGAGAGGCCGTCGACAAGGTTTGTTGGGGAAACAAATGGCTTTCTGTGTAGTTTGCTACTGTTCAATATTGACATTTGATGGTGAATTTAAAATCAAGAGACCTGTTTCAATAGTGCTACCCATTGATTTACAATATTGTAAGAGTAAAATGCTTTTGATAGATTGAGCTGATGTTTTCTCCTTAACTGGACCGGGGTTTTATGTCTGCGTCATCTTAGTGGCTGCTCTGGTAACTCAGTCACCAGTTTTGAAGCAGCTGCACCTTTAGAAAGCTGCTTGATTTATTGCGGTTAGGAATTTTGACATTAGCTCTTAAAATGAGTCATTATTGGAATATTCAAGGCAGAGTATATGCACAGGAAATGTTTTTTTATTATTATTATTCATTTTGTACCAGAGCACTGGGTGCATTGCCAAGAGGTGTTGTTTTTTTGGCTACTAAAAGACAATTTTCATTTGTTATGCATTGTTAATATTTGCAGCATTTATACAAAATGTGCTGTGCAGAATGTCTGTTGGTCCATAGCTATAGAAGTTCTCTTATAGAGATTTCTAATTCCGGAGTGCAGGCAACAGGCGTAATTTAGGATTCCCATCAAAGTGCCCAGTTTGGGAAGTCCTAAGCCTCTAGCAGGATTGCTGCTGTTGGTGACAGATTTGGATACCAGCTAATTCGTTGGATGGAAATATCCATGTTGCTGCACTACCACCAGTGCTCCAGCAATAATAACTTTTTTTTTTTTTTTTTAGATTATCTTGATGTTGTAGCTTCTGCGTAAGAATGCATTTTGGCCTCTTCTTGGCAGGACTAGAGAGTTTGACTAAGCTCATCTTGTGCAAGGAAGGCAAAAATCTTTGTTGTGCCTCTATGACTGTGCGGTTCTGTCTAATCTTTCCTATTTTATATATAGAAATCTTTGTGTTTGTAAGCTGTACCCTTTTGGTGTTTACACTAGCCTTAATCACTTGTGCAGTGAATATACCCCTTTACTTTTTTTGTTCATGCTTGCTTTGCACTACTATCAATGTAAATGACTTCATGCATGCGGAGTTTATGATGCAGCACCTTACAAACCAGATACCATGCTTCTGCGTTATAACCGGTATAACTGGCGGACTGACCTATACAGAGGACCGTATGTCAAATATATGTAAAGAAAATAAGTATTTTAGTGTCGAAATGTTTATTTTTGTTGTTGTAGCATTTTATGTGCCAGGAGAATGAGCATTTTTGCCAAAATCTATTTGATGGTCCACATCTTAATTGTAAATTTATTTTAAAAAAACTTGTGCATTGTTTTTTTTAAAAAAAATAAGCTCTTTGCATGTATGATATTACAACTTATATGTCAATTGTATATACTGCCCAGGCGGTTATCTTACACCAGAGCTGGACAAATCAATAGTATTTAGGACGAAGGCAGAGATTGTTAAGAGAAGCAGATGTATGTGTGGAAATATAAAATAGGACAAAACTGATTTGTCTAGCCCTGTGTCTTACAGCTTCTTAACGGGGATCTCCCACTTTTTGTCCCCCTCTGTCATTATATTGTCAGCATTGTTGTGCTAAGTAGGTTTTAGTTACTTGAACCAGAAGAGCGAAAAAACTTCCATAAGATTTTGCATCTGTGTTTTTTAGTTTCTGTTTTTCAAGCGTGTATTACAGGCAGTAAATCCATATCTGTGTGTCGCCTTTCCTAGCCGGACTTCGAACACTAAGGTGCAGCACCAGCCTGAGCTGACGTCAGACGCACCAAAGGTGAAGACAGATTACTGTCACAAATACAGACACTATATATATATATATGTGTGTGTATATATATATAAACTTTCTATTTCCTCTGCTTTTTGTGACAAATATTATGTATATTCCTTATAACCATAATAACAAAATGATATAAAGGTATGGTGAGAGTTCCCCTTTAACATGATTCATAATATTTTTTGCTTCTTACATACTCCCTTCGCACGGCTGCATTTCAGTCACTTAGTATTGATTCGTGGAGGTGTACAATTCTTCCAAACACACACAGCCGCTATTCACAACAAAGGTAAACATTTCATTGACAACAGCCATTCTGAATAAAGTTTTTTGTTTTCAGAGAAGGCACTTTTGAAGATCCATACCTTTTTTAATAAAAAAAAACAAAACAACATTTTTTTTCCCCCTAGAATATATCAGCAGCATATCTCTAAAATATTGTATATTGTCGTATTTGGTTTACAGTCTGTACAACATTGTCTATATGACCAAATTGCATTATTTTGTCTTGGTTCTTTTATTTGCAATGTTGTGACAATAATGCATTAAATGTGTTTCAGGTGACTATTTGAATTGCTTTCAGATAAATTTTGCACATCTTTTGTAATACCTTTGACATATTAAATGTGATTTTTTTTTTAATTTAAAAAAAAAAAACAGGACTGTTTGTACAAGCATTTATGCCAAATCTAAAACCATTGTTGAGCTCTTTATTTCTTAAAAAACAGATTAGTAATCGATACATTTGTATTAGTTAAGCTAAAGCCCTGTGACTTGCATGAGATACAGTGAGACTCATTGTGTTGGTTTTAATGGTGTCTTGCAGGGTACCAGATATATATATTATATATTATAATATACAATATATATATTAGTATCAGATACCAGAAATGCTCTACTATGTAATGATTTGTGGCTGAGTACATAAAAAGGGTAGCGATGAAAAGAAATGAAACATATTTACTCACATGTTGCCAACAAGTTAAAATAATGAATAGTTGGCCTATTATCCAGGTATTCCTTTGTATAGGGAATAGGTTTAGGTTTGATGAGAGAGCCAGCAAGCTTCAGGGGTCAATTTTTTAAGTTCTAGAGAGAGATAGTGCAGGAGAGGATATGCCACTGATTGTTATATAAAGTAGACACCTCCATTGATACAGCATACAAGATTCTTAAGATATTTTCTGATAATAAGACTTATTTTGCTCACTAATGCGGACTACACACTGAGGCGGTTACATATAATCACGTGAAAAAGAAAGTACACCCACTTTGAATTCAATGGTTTTACATATCTTGACAGAATAACAATCATCTGTTCCTAAACAGGTCTAAAAATTAGGCAAATATAACCTCAGGTGAACAATAACATATTACACCGTGATTTAAAATAAAGCCAACAGGGAGAAGCCAATGTGTGAAAAACTAAGTACACCCTTACTGCTAAGCAGCATCTTGCCCTTGATTATTATTTAGCAGCTCACTGGGCTGAAGGGAAGACTTCAACAATGATCTTAGAGATAATCTGGAAGGGGTTATAAGGCCATTTCCAAACAATTTAAAGTCCATCATTCAACAGTGAGTGGACGTCCCAGCAAATTCACCACAAGCTCAGAAAAATTGCAAAAAATCCAGTAGTTACATTTCAGACTCTACACGCCTCAGCATGATAAATGTTAAAGTTCATGACAGTACAATTAGAAAAAGACTGAACAAGTTTGGTTTGTTTGGAAGGGTTGCCAGAAAAAAGCCTCTTCTTACAAAAAAAAAAAAGGCAGCGTGGCTTAGGTTTGCAAATTTGCATCTGAACAAACCACAAGACTTCTGGAACAATCTCCTTTGGACAGAATAGACCAAAGTGGAGATGTTTGGCCATAAAACACAGCATATCAGCACAAACACCTCATACCAACTGCCAAGCACAATTGTGGAGGGCTGATTATTTGGGCTTGTTTTGAAGCCACAGGAGCTTGGAACCTTGCAGCCATTGAGTCGACCATGAACTCATCTGTATACAAAAGTATTCTAGAGTCCATCTGCCCAACAGCTAAAGCTTTTCCGAAATTGGGTTACTCAACAGGACAAAGATCTCAACACACCAGCAAATCTACAACAGAATGGCTGAAAAAGAAAAGAATCAAGGTGTTGCAATGGCCACAGCCCATACCGCAACCCGATTGAAATGCTGTGACGGGACCTAAAGAGAGCTGTGCATAAACAAATGCCTGCAAACTCCAAGGAACTAAAGCAACTTTGTTAAGACGAGTGGGCCAAAATTCCTCCACAGTGATTTCAGAGACTGATAAAGCTATACAGAAAACGATTATTGCTGCTTAAGGTGGTTTTACAAGCTATTGAATCAAAAGGTGTACTTAGTTTTTCACATACGACTTCTCCATTTTGGCCTTATTGAATAAATCATGACAAAGTGTAATATGTGATGTGTTGTTGTTCATCTGAGATTCTAATCACCTAATGTTTTAGCTCTGCTAAGGAACAGATGATTGTTATTATGTCCTGATATGTAAACCCATAGAATTCAAAGAGTGTGCTTTCCTTTTCATAGGACTGTATGTGCGAAAAAATTAACAAAAACACATAATGGACTCAATTCAGTGATCAGTCTTAAACGTAGACTCCCAGAGCACATATGTAACAAGCAATAACTGCTTAAGTCCATGTTTAAATCTTGGGCTCTGTCTGGGCCAGTCAATAGTTCTTCCACACCAAACTCACCCATTTTAAATGGACCTTGCTTTGAGCAGTGGGAAACAGTCATGCTGGAATAGAAAAGGGAATTCCCAAAACTGTTCCCACAAAGTTGTAAGCATAGCATTGTCAAAAAAAGTCTTGGTATGCTGAAGATTTCCCTTGACTGGAAGGAAGGGGCCTAGCCCAACCCCCATCCACCAAACTTTACAGTTGGCACACGCCAGTGGTGATGTGCTTTACACCACGTGATCCGATGCTTGGCGTTATACGCTCGAGGCTTGCAAGCAGCTGCTCAGCCATGGAAACCCATTCCGTGAAGCTCCTGTCGCAGAGTGTTTGTGCTGATGTTGGTGCCAGTGGAAATGTGGAACTCTTTAGCTATAAATTCAGCTCAGTCCTTAAGGAGTTAATAGATTTTAGAATGAGGAGACTACAGAAGACACCTGACTCTTACTGCCATTGGCTTAAACATACTGAAATATCCAAAACCTCCAATAAAGAAAAAGAAAAACTCAGCGCCTCATAACTAAAGGAGTCGTTTCACCTGGTGATATTCCACTTCTTGATATTTTACTACATGATGCAGCACTTATCTATGATTTTATTTTACTCTTTTAATGGCCCATCACTTCAAAACTGTGTTAAAGTTTATTGAATAGCCACAGTTGCCTTGAAACAGTCATGCCCTCCTTTATAAATTATGTCACAGCACTGACTGCCTGTATCCACCCCCTGCCATTTCATGCTCATGAAACAGCAAAGCTCTTTTTGTCTACCACTAGGAAGACGTGCGAAACGGGCACCAGGCCTGCACTGATGTTAATGTGTGCTAATGGCAGACTTACTTTACCTGGTTACAAGCAGCACACACGCAGACAGGGAGCCATCAGTAAGGGGGCAGGGCACACGTTAACTTCTTTGGTGTGGGGGCTGCTGTCTGCCCCCCACTTCTCCTGCTGCAGACCTGGCATCTATTGGGATTTATCATTACTAAGCATTACAACAAACCACACAAAATAGTTGTTAAGTAGAGTTGGACAGGGGTTCTGTAATTAGTAAAAACAGAGATGGGCAGATTAAACCGATTAACCTTATTGGAGCTGTGTTCCTCTACACCAAGGGTGCACGACTCCAGTCCTAGAGGGACTTAAACAAGCCACAATCTATTGGATAACCAAGCTTGAGAGCAGACATCTAAACTAGAAACTAGACTATTTGTGATCTGGCAAGGACACAGAATTCCTGTCTTGCTTGCTGCACTGGAGTACTGGAGGTGTGCAGCCCTGCTTTACACTGACTTGAACTCGCACAGAAACTAGAAGACATTCGAGTATATGCCCCTTCTGCGATGTCAGCCAGAGCAATGCAGAGAGAAGTAGCCTAGCCAAAGCATTTGACAAAAAGACAAAACAGTACATTATTTTAAAACAGGAACAAGTTAACTTACGATATATACAGCAGTAGTACGTATTTAGGAAAGTTGGGAAATAAAACGTAATTGGAACAGCACCTTTAAGACTTTTGGTTTTAATTGCAAGAAATAAAAAACATCACAACTCAAGTCCTTTTTTATTTGATTTACAAAAGAAGGTACATGATTCAATATGAAAATAAGAAACTGTCTACAAATTTCAGACAGCAATAAACAATTAATTTACAATGCATACAGGAGTCAGAAGAATAACTCTTGTACAAAAAACAGAACTAAGGTTTTTAAAATCCAATTCTTAAAAACACATGGGGAAAAATGAGGGGTTCCGCCCTTGTGACACGCCAGAGGAAGCTACGTTACAGCAACTTAATATACAAAAAAAAAAAAAAAACATTAAATAGAACGTAGAAGAAAAACATTCACGCAACTGCAATCAAATATTGCCATCAAATATGTATAAGCTCTCTTCCTGACTCTTGTTTGCAGACATTACATTCTCTTCTAGATCAGGAGAACTGGATTTGTTGAACTCCAGATATCTGTGGATAGAGATCACAAATGTAAGAGATGATGATATGTTAAGTCTGGTTAAAAATAACACTGGATTTATTTTCTTTACAGCTCCAGCGCTTACATAATTATTTCTTTCCGGCCGCTGCATAGCCTTTTGTATGTGTTCTAGCTCTATTATCTTAGACCAATCTACTTAACAAAGACTTCTTATCATACTGCCTTGTGGTAAACAATAGCATTGCTCTGTCTTAATCACTCATCTGGACACTGACTAATGTAAGTCTGTGGAGGAACTAGAAAGAATGAGCTCAGTGTGGTGATTAAGCAGGAAAAGTCACCAAAAATATTACGAGTGACATTGACAGTCTCCAGACCTGCAGGTAAACAAAGTTTATTGGAACAAAAAAGGAGGTAAAGCCAGGATTTAGCCAACGTTAAACAGCATACCTTATACAGTATTCAAGACATTACAATTAAGTCAATACAGAAAGAAAATAAATAATGCCATGGCTGCTTTCCAGTATATACAAACACACTATACATACACAGTTCTGCAGAACTGGCCAGCTCTGCCAATCCGCAACTAGTGAGTTATTTTTACCTGTTGATAAGATGTTGTATAAACCATAACATTTTGCTGTTGGCCATCTGTAGTTATTAATCCCGCTGGTAATTGGCTGGCTGTAAATATAAAACACAAAAAGCATCTTGGATTAAGACAATGTGTCTGAATCATGCAGAAAAGGACCATAAATCTAGGCTGATAATTCGATTGTGGACTTTGGATTCTAGCACACAAACAGCAGTTAAACAAAAAACCGTTCATCCCGTTTAATCCGCCCACTTTTTTTTTTTTTTATCTACAGTAAAAGCATCAAACCCATGTTTACATCCCCTCCCTATATTAACCTTTACCACTCCTTCTGGGAGGCTCTTCCCCTTTATCTACCAGCCACTCAGGAAAATGAAACTTCCCTACATCACATGTATGCTTTTGACCCCTTAGTTTTAAACTATGACGTTCTCTCCTCTTTTGTACATTATTGATTCCCATTGTTTTTGTGATTCTGTAACATTCCTGTGCTCTCCTCTATACTCTGCTTATTGAGATACCTTAGTCTCTCCTGCTTTTTGTATCGTGCAAACCATTCACAATTTAGTTGTTTTTCCTCCGAGCTCTTTGTAGAATACCTGTAGCTACACTCTTTCAGACGATTCCAACAACTGACTCATTTTATAGTGATCTGAAACGAACAGTTCTCAGCTTCTTCTCTCTGGTGTTTTATCAGTAATGCACCAGTTATTTTGTATTCCATCTCTGGATCATCATGAATCCTGATGCAATGCTATATATTCCCACGGCTCTGTTTAGCGTATGGAACCATGTATATGTCCCCGCTGTAAATATACTTACTGAATGCTTCCTCTGTGAGCTCCTCACCAAGGCCATCTCCTGCTGTAACAGCACCACCAATCCCCTTCTCACCTTTCATTGCCTTTAATAGAGAAACAGAAAACAGATTGGCATGGCACAGGCATAAAGCTATCCTGAACATAGCACCTGTAGTAAAATTATTTTCTATGAAAACCCTGCACCAAGAACCCCAAAAAGATGGATGGGTTTTTGACTCCATAATTATAGTCTCATATAAAACGTATTCTTAATCTGAAAAAATTCCTTCCCAAGTAAGACACAATTTTTTCAAAAAATTTAAGGATTATGTACAGAATTGAAAATGATAGAGGAAGCAGCAAAATAGCGATGAGAGCAATACCAACCTCTCTGAATTTCTGGAGATAGAGTTTCAGCGGCTCCACGTAGCTATCAAACCCTAAAGTGGACATGGCAAATAAGATGTCTTCTCCGTTGATAGTCTTTCGCTTCTCTTGATGACACCTCTCGCTAGCTTCGGATGTTATAAAGCTTATAAATTCACTTACACATTCCTGAACACATTCCTTGGCATCTTTAGCGATCTGTAACAAATATGTAAATCAAGCCGATTAGGGAGGCTAACATTTGGTATTGTTCATAACATCAAAAACGTCTTTAAACAAAATCCCACCTAGACATTTGCATAGGCATGTCATGGAGGTCACATTTTGACATATAATGAAAGTGAAGTCTTGTAGGCTCCTCGCTTACACAGTAAACACTGGTCAACTATCTCGTATCAATGGAACGGATGGATGTATTTTACTTTATTCTCACTGCGTTATCACAGAATTTAGCATTTAAACACAAACATACAGGGATGGGGGAATTTGTGCAGATAAACAGATGCATGACTAGAATAATTGGTGAGTGGGTTCTGGCTGACTTCTAGGTTCCGTTCACAAATATGACAGGCTAAATCTCCGCACCTCCTCCTATGACGTATTGGCTGAAGGGGCAAAATGAAGCTAAGAAAAGTGCAATCTGTAGACATTACTTTTCCTGTCTGCGGTATGGCATTTTTCATTATCCTGGCCACATTGGCGATGGGAAGGTAAATATCTTGCTCTCTGAAACTCTCCTTCGATCCGTTTGTCTCATCTGGATCATTTAAACTGTCTTCTGTGTCTCCTGAAACACAATTACAGTTGCACAGAAAAGTTAAATCAGTATTACACAGTATAAATAAGCGTACAGATATCTCAGTGCCCAAGATTCGAGATTGGTATATGAAATTCTCAGGCTACGCCATGGATTGGCACTTTAAATATAAGCATTTGTGCGGTATATCCCTCTACTATATTTCAAAATCAAAACATTGTTAACGAGCTCTTCCGTTTGTAAACAATGAGACGACATATCGAGTTACTCAGTTACCCAAATCCGTCATTAGAGAGACAACACACGGCTTCAAATGAGCCGCACGCAACCAAGAACATCAAATATTCCTGGCATTTACAAGCCTGGCTTTAACCGGGCAGCCAGTCTAAAAATAAGCGTCACGCCATACTTTGTTTAGCGCTGCACTTACCATCGTGGGGTTGTATTACGTAATGGCTGCCGCTAATGTAGTCCCCGGAGATGCCTAACTGGGAAGGATCTGTGGTTGCGTTATCCCCGTCCATCTAGAAATACAAAGTGAAAAGATATGGGGCAACTATTTTCAAGAGCGATAAAATACCTACCACTTCACTTTCTACACAAGGCACCTTATCGTGTGTTATCAGGGGTTAATCCCGCAGACCACACTTTTCTCTCTGAAGACAATCTCTAGAATACTATGCAAACAGGTAGTCAAAAGAATGTCGCTGCACCAATGGAGGCTGAATTTAAACATAAAAGTGTGAATTAACTAAAACGATCATAGAACAGCCTCACAGCAGAAGTGGTAGAGGCAAATCTAGTGAGGGAATTTAAGCATACATGGGATATTCAGAAAGCTTATTTGGTAAAAATAATACAACCAGAATCCTAGACCAGTGCAGTATATATCACAAATAAGTAAAGGGAATCTACTTTGAACTTGGGTTGAACTTGATGGACTTTCAACCTTATGAACTATGTAACTATGTACTTCATTCTCCATCTGCTTTTGCCCCTTTCCACCCCTCAGCTCCTGGGCATGGGTACACATGGTAAACTCACCACCAAGCTCCAATGCTGGCTTGGCAAGGGTTCTAGGGGGTCTTCTAATGACAGAAGGCACTTCTATTAATTGTCCGGGGAGTGCTTAGCTGCCACCGATTGGCTAGTTTAAACAGCCAATTAGTGGTGTAAAAACCACTAGAGGGGACCATAGAGGGTGGGGGGTGTGGTACTCCAGCTCAGGAGCTGCAGCTTCTTCTTCTAAAAAAAAAATGTGTTCTTTATTTTTTTAATATGCATTTAGCTTTGGCTAGAGTGCATGGGTCACCAAGGTATGTTTTTAGGCAAATAGATCTCCCTAGATCTGTCATTTTATTTTTAAAGCTAAAGGTTTAATCACATAAACTGTTTGAATTCTTATGGCACCAACATATGATGTTTCACACGAAACATGAAGACAAGGACATTTTAAACGATTATAGCATTATTTTTGGAAGGGACTTGGCATTCGAGTGCCAGGGATTGTTTCTAATGAAGGTGGAACAGCATCTTCACACAACTGCGGGAAACAAACATTTCACATTGACAATATGTGTGGACGACTATGGTGAGCACTGGCCAAATACTGCCGCTTCAACACAAGGAAATACATATCATTAATATATTATACATGGAACAAGCCGGCTGTGGGGAACGCTTGTAAGCGATGCAGGATATTGCTTATTCGCAGTAATATACCAGGGAGCTACGTCCATGCAGATACATAACAGAACATTTATTCAGCTTCCTTGTGTAGAATGCGTGAACTGTATTCCTTACGGCGAAATCGTAAAAGCTGCTAAATCAAACACTAATTCAAGGGAGAATATAGGGTTAAGTAACTCAGCATCTATATTTTGTTATGATTGTGTTCATTCACAAGTGACTTTGCTGGAGAGTTGCGTTTCGGCTTGTTTAATTCACTATACGTTATGAAGCTCCATGTCCAGTGGGCTTCTGCTCCAGGAAGAGCTTGGTTGGCCCGGTATAATGTATAGTTAAATCACCCATTGAATTATATGCATGGCCAGCTCGGCCCTTCTTGCCGGGGAAACCTGCCACTTTTGGCCCTTCATAATGAATAGGTGACCGAGGAAGTTGAATTTGTAACGCTCCTTTTTGTGAATAAGTCAATATAACATCAGCGCATTAGAGTGTTTTCCATACAGCAGGTAGGTGCATTATGCCGTGATACATGCTATAGTGTAAGAAACAGTGAAACTCTGCGCACCAAATATTGCTCTGTTTAACAAGCTCTTTGTTTAAAGGATGCCAGTAGCGAGCAGTGGTCCTTACGATGCCGTCTTTATGTGCGGGGATCGGCACAATCCTAGTGCTCCAGGGCTGGATGTTAAAGCTGCAGTCAGTGCCCACACGTCAAAACAAGCAAACGTTAAGAAGCAGAAATACCGATGAGCTGACATAGCAGTCAGCGACGATACAGTCTACATCCACCAACACACAACATGTTATCAACCAGACACCATCGAGGCTCTACACTGGTAAAAACAAACGTCAGGGACGATATTTTTGCACGACATAAATGCGTGATTATTATACATGCGGGCTTTTATAGTGAGACAGGACTACTTTTATTGAAGGGCTCTGGGATTGCTATAGCACCTTTCAGGTCCAAGTATTGACAACATAAACACCACTTTAAAATCCCACGGATTTCCAGGTATGCAAAGAGAAATGGAAAGTAAAGTAGAACGCGTGATCGTGAACTGCTACAGGGCCAGACATATTGCTTCCTCTTTAAAGTGAGAAATCTAAAACGTATCCTTCCTACGAAAATATTTTCCAAATAAACAGTGTCCCGCGGTGATAAATGCGTGTGAACGCAACAGCTGTAGCCGACAAGCTCGTAGAGATTAAGGGTTTGGAGAAGAGAGCCACTAAGTCCCAGTATAGTTATTCTCTCTGACATTTCTTAACACTAGAAGAAGCTGCCCTGCAAAAGCTAAGAACATTATAAAAACCGGACAACCAGTGCCACGAATATGATTTCTCTGCGCATTATTTATCGCCAAGCCACGAATCATTCTGCAATTAAAGTTTATTCTTGGCAAATATAAAAATGTATACACAAGGATCACGTGACCAGCGAGCCCTATTACTGCACAGCCCAGTGTGTATATTAGTGTAGTTTTACTATGCGGGGAGGCATTCCCTGACACACAAAGGGCAGCAGATGGCTGGGAATTCAGCTCTGGGGCCTGGGGGGTTGGGGTGTGTGAAAGCGGGTTCCTGGCTTGCCATCAGAATCTAAGGCACCAACATAATCCGCAGCGCAGTACGTGAAAGAACACAATAACACACATTTATTTCACAGCAGGACACGAAAGCAATGGAGATCAGACACAATCCTGCACATACTCCTACACACACAAGCGCTATTAACCCTTACACTGCTGAAGGGGGCTCAGTAAGAGTAACCCACCCGTTATACAATACACGTCTGTCTTAAATCATCCCCAGGAGTGGAAATTTCCAGCGATCACACCGCACCAAATCCCACCCCACGTGAACACATGTCTGTAACAAAGCAGGTCCCCCCAATCCAAACCTACGCCCCGAACGAGTGAGCACCCCCCTCCCATTACACAGCCCCCGCCAGCTATTGCATACAAGGCCGGGGGGAAACACAGTACTGCCACAGCCAGGCCGCACACAGTCCCCGGGCTCTCCTCAACCCATAAACCGACTAAGAGGAACAAACGCCAGATATAACACCCTCCTCGGACATGGCTGAAACCCGGGAAGAAAACACCCGCTAACACCGGCAATGCCTATAGCAGCCGAAGATAGCGGAGACTGGGAAGGAGCACACGGTAACCACCATCAGCCCGGGCTCGCCGCGCTAACAAAAGGAATAGCTAAATGCAGGGTGCCCCGGGAATGGCGGGTGTCCGAGAGGCCTTTGGAAAGCCCTCTCCGGTCTCTCCGTACTGTTTGGCGGGCGGCGCACATACTGCCGGGTCCGGACATTTCATTCGAGCTAAAGGGAGGAATCGGTTAGCGATCATTGGCCGAAGCCAGGCACAAACCTCCAGTGCGGCCCTGGTTGGTTCCCTGCACGAATCGGCTGTTTGGTTGGACAGAAAATGGCTGCGAAGGAGCCAGTCCCAGCGCGGAGCGGCGCTTCCGGGATCCTGGCTACCCTCCCTCTGCTCGCCCGCCAGAATTGCAGTTCCAGGGAGAGGATTTCGCCCCCTCCGCTTCTCACAGTGCGCAAGCTCCAAACTCACGGCCCGCCTGCCCAACTCACAAGCCAATCCCTGCAAACCCTTCCGGTAATCGCGTTATTCACCCTCCAGCGCACAAGGCTGTTTCGAACCTGAAGCCACTTCCCCCTCTGCTGTCTGTAGGCGTTTTAAAAACCCATTTTTTTATCTGAAGGCGCGCTCTTCTCACAGCCTTCTTACTCTCCCCATGGGCGCGGGATAGCTAAGAAACTGTATAATTAACCCATTAAACTACGTATATTAAAAGCTTGGAACATTAATTTGCATTTTTGACGGGACATACTAAAACGAATGACAAAATGGAATGCCCATAGACTATAATGGGGAGGAATGCCCATAGACTATAATGGGGAGGAATGCCCATAGACTATAATGGGGAGGAATGCCCATAGACTATAATGGGGAGGAATGCCCATAGACTATAATGGGGAGGAATGTCCATAGACTATAATGGGGAGGAATGCCCATAGACTATAATGGGGAGGAATGCCCATAGACCAGGGGTGTCCAAGTTTTTTCTGCAGTGGGCCACTTCATCAGAATTGTATACGTGTGCGGGCCGCACTCATTTTTCACTGTGACAAAAAATATGGCCTTTAATAAAATATGCAGATTAAAATAAAGTAAATGACACAAAAACCTTTACTCTTCCTCTCACTGATTTCTGGGCCTAGAAAGTTTTGCGACTACAAATTCAGGATTCCCTAGATTTATTCTAGGGATGAACTAAAATGAAAATTCTGGACCAAAACATTCAGGGTTCACTTAGCCAAAACGGAAAATGACCCCCACCTTTAAAAATAATAATAAAAACTCACATTTTTAATAAAAGTAGGTAACACACAATTGGACAAAATTAGCAATATGACTTGGCAACCAGTAAATGCTGGCAACCCAGGCAACCAGTAAATGCTGTTACCTAGGCATGATGGGACTGTGCTCGCTGTGATTGCTGTTAGCAATCACACTCCTATCATGCCAAGTCAGCCAGTACATGCTGGTACAGGGTGGCTGTAAGTGATGTGCAGACCCCATACTGCTGGCAGCATCACTACACAAGGGGGGCAGCTAGCTAGGTTTCAGCATGTACTGGCTGACTTGGCATGATAGGAGTGTGATTGCTAACAGTAGTCACAGTCCCATCATGGCTAGGTTCCAGCACTTACACATCCATCCAGTAAATACTGGAACCTAGGCATTATGGGACTGTGATTGCTGTTAGCAATCACACTCCTATCATGCCAAGTCAGCCAGTACATGCTGGTACAGGGTGGCTGTAAGTGCAGACCCCATACTGCTGGCAGCATCAATACACAAGGGGGGCAGCTGGCCAGGTTTCAGCATGTACTGGCTGACTTGGCATGATAGGAGTGTGATTGCTAACAGCAATCACAGTCCCATAATGCCTAGGTTCCAGCACTTACACATCCATGCTATCACACACACACACACTCATTTATTCATATACTCATTCATTCACAGATTCATTCCCTCAATCACACACACTCATTCAAACACCCTCCCCACCTCCTTACCTGCAAGGCAGCTCCTCGATGCCGCTTACAGACTTCAGCAGGGGGCGCGGCCTCCCTCTGCCTTCTCTGCTAAAGCACAGAGGAAGTAGGATGTCACGTGAACTCCGCTTCCTCTGTGTGCAGTCCAGAAGACCCTCCCACAAGTAAGTAGCAGGGCTTGAGGTGCGGCTCGCGTAAGATCGGTTGCCCTGACTGCCGATCTTACGCGGGCCGCACCTCGAGGTCTCGGCCCGCGGGCCGCATGTTGGACGCCCCTGCCATAGACTATAATGGGGAGGAATGCCCATAGACTATAATAGAGGGGAAAAGAATAATTGATTTTTAAATAAAAGTTTAAGACATATCTAGATCTTTGGCACACATTCTCCCCTAGCACAGACACAGGATCTAAAACTCAGGTTATGTGGGATTATAGCGGTTTTCTATGGAATGACAGGTGAATGACAGTTTTGAGTGAATGCCCATAGGATAGAATGGGAGAAAATCAAACCTGTTTTTCAGACAAAACCCTCTGAAATATCATATAGAACTTTGGCACATATACTCCCCTAGTACACACACAGGATCTAATACTCATACTTTGTGGAATTATAGCTGTTTTCTATGGAATGACAGGTGAATGACAGTTTTGAGTGAATGCCCATAGGATAGAATGGGAGAAAAATTAAACTTGTTTTTTAGAGAAAACCCTCTGAAATATCATATAGAACGTTGGCACATATACTCCCCTAGTACACACACGGGATCTAGAACTCATACTATGTGGGATTATAGCTGTTGTCTATGGAATGACAGGTGAATGACAGTTTTGAGTGAATGCCCATAGGATATAATGGGAGACAAATTAAACTTGTTTTTTTAGAGCAAACCATCTGACATATCCTATAGATCTTTGGCACACATGCTCCCCTAGTACACACACAGGATCCCAAACTCAGATTTTGAGGGATTATAGCTGTTTTCTATGGAATGACAGGTGAATGACAGTATTGAGTGAATGCCCGTAGGATAGAATGGGAGAAAAATGTAACTTGTTTTGCAGAGAAAACCATCAGACATATGATGTAGATCTTTGGAACACATACTCCCCTGTTACAGACACATGATCTAAGTGTCAGATTAGGTGGAATTATGGCTGTGAATTATGACAGTTGAATGACAGTGTTGAGGGAATGCCCATAGGATATAATGGGAGAAAAAACAAACCTGTTTTTCAGAGAAATAGATAGATTTTTGTCATGTATACTCCCCTAGTACAGTTATAGGTTCTAAAACTCAGGTTATGTGAGATTATAGCGGTTTTCTATGGAATGACAGGTGAATGACAGAATTGACTGAATGCCCATAGGATATAATGGGAGAAAAATCAAACAGTTTTTTCTGCAATAAAACCATCTGACATATCATATAGATCTTTGTCATTTTGAACACTGGTGACACTTGTATTATGTTGGCAGTTTTAAGGTGCTTTCTAAAAGGCATGCTGCATGATACCATTGGCAACAGAGGCAGCATAAAACCATGCAATCAGAGGGAGAAAATGTTCCTGGGCATGCATCCTCTGCACATGTGGACCATCTGCTACTCTCGTTTTGGAGAAGAGATGACAGAAATGTAACCAATGGTCTTTCAAAGACAGCGACATTCATGTTCATTTTCAGAAGTGCTTTGTGCTTCTTACTATATGAACCACTGCTCCATTTTTTCCTGTTCTGCGTTTTCCATTTGCACTCTTTGTGTTGTGCTATGTTAACAGTAGGGCTGAAACAACTAATCGATAAAATCGATAATAATCGATAATGAAAATCGTCAGAGTGGAGTATGGGAGGGGAGGACTCAGAGTGGTGTATAGGAGGGGAGGAGCCAGAGTGCTGTATGGGAGGGGGAGGAGCCAGAGTGGTGTATGGGATGGGGGAGGGGCCAGAGTGGTGTATGGGAGGGGGAGGGGCCAGCGTGGTGTATGGGAGGGGGAGGAGGCAGAGTTGAGTACGGGAAGGGGGAGGAGGCAGAGTGGAGTATGGGAGGGGGAGGAGGCAGAGTGGAGTATGGGAGGGGGAGGAGGCAGAGTGGTGTATGGGTGAGTTATAGTGGTGTATGGGGGTATAATGAATTTCAGGGTAGCAGAGTGGTGTATGGGGGTGTAATGAATTTCAGGGAGGCAGAATGGCATATCTGGGGGAGTTAGAGTGGTGTATAGGGGGAGGTAGAGTGGTGTATGGGGGGTATAATGAATTTCAGAGTGGCATATCTGGGGGAGGCAGAGTGGTGAATCAGGGAGTATAATGAATTTCAGGGTGGTGCAGGACATTTATGGGGAGCGGAGTGGCATATCAGGGTGCACAGTGGCATATAGGGAGGTATAAGCATTTGCTCTGGAAAAAACCTTGTTTTATAATCTGGTAAATACGGTATATGTGATATTGACACACCTGGAAATTTCTAAGCTTGTCACCCAAACATTTTTGGCCCTCTCATACATTCTCACACATTCTTATTCAATCGAGATCCCCATAATTAATTCCTGTATATCTTAGACCACGGTTCGCATAACATAAAATACATAAGCCATTTCCCATAGTGTAACACAGTGGATACATCCCAACCACATGTATCGATAAAATGGGCCTCTCACCCTTAGACAAGTGATCCAAGTGCACTGTGCACTGCTTTAAACCCCAAATACTCCAGGCTGGGAATCCTGAACAATAATAAAAGAACGAAATTACAACATGTCCTGGGGGCGGTTGCAAGGAATTGAGATTGTATTATTGAATTATTGTATATGTGCAAAGTTTGCGTGCAGATCACGGATACAGGCTTATTTTATTCCCACAGGATACATACGTTTTGATTGCTGTAAGTTTTCAATACCAAATGATTGTAATCACTTATGTCTACAATAACAGATTTAAACACCAGGGAAATAAAAAGAAAAGCGGCCACCTATCTATGGCAACAGCCTATCAATGTCTGCGTTTGTGTCCCATGGCAATTAAGAGTTTGTGGCAAAAATTATAAATGACACAAATGTTGTAATGATATTTCTAATACTACATTTAGTTACAAAATTGTTAACTTAATAAATAAAACCTTTGAACAGTATAGTATATATACTGGGTGTGTGTATATATATATATATATATATATATACATATATATATATATATTGTATATTTTTTTCTTAGCTCTCTGCCAACATAAACCTTCTGGTCCAGGGCAGGAGAACGTTGACTCCAATCCAGCTTCAGTCCCCTCTAGGTGGAGATCTAATCTCTGTTAATTAGCCGCTGGCATTTTTACAATGGAATTTATACTAGAAAAAATGTAAGAGGGGGGAAAAAAAGGAGCGTTAAGAATGATTCAAGGAGCTAACTCTATACCATAAACCACCCAAGATAAAAGAGGCCAGAAACAAAATCAGAGTCCTGTGGGCTATAGAGGCAGAATCATCTCTTTCCCAGGTAAATACACTCTGTGATTTACGTTCATTACATACAAGATTTACTAATACACATATGTTGTTCAGGACCTGCCATTTTAGTCGTATACATGGGAAAAAAAAGTATAGGGGTCATACAGAGCCGGCCTTAGGTGTTCTGGCGCCCTGTGCGGACTACTCCTCTGGCGCCCCCCCATCCCAAAAAAAGAAAGGAATAAAAACTTGTAACAAAACTTGTAACAAAACCCCAATCACTATATACTACGCCAAACATTGATGTGGTGTAGGCCTACCACTTCACTGTCTGGCTTAGTAGTAGGGATGCACCGAAACGAATTCTGGACTGAAACCGAAAGTGCAGCATTTACCTGGCCAAAACCGAATATGACCCCCCACACCATAAAAAAATCTAACACTTTTATTTAAAGTAAGTAACACACCAAAATAGGACAAAACAATTAAATAACAATATATATATATATATATATATATATATGATTAACAGCAATCACATTCCTATCATGCCCAGGCATACCCAGATTCCTGGATGTACTCGCAGACTTGGCATGATAGGAGGATGATTGCCCTATCTACCCCTTCTCACTCCCTTCTGCCCTATCTACCCCTTCTCACTCCCTTCTCCCTATCTACCCCCTTTCCCCTGTCTCACTCCCTTCTCCCTATCTACCCCCTCCTAACTATCTACCCTTTCCCTCTTTGAAGTTCACTTACCTTTCAGGAGTCCTGCGGTGGGGGTGCAAGGCCTCTGTCTCCCAGCTCTGCCACTGTATGGAACAGTATAGAGTGATGGGAGTTATGATGTACTTTTAGAGCATGAAAAAGACATTGGAAATGGTACAGCATAACACCCATCACTCTCACACACTTACCAATCCACACGTATACACCAATCCACACGCATACACCAATCCACACGCATACACCAATCCACACGCATACACCAATCCACACGTATACACCAATCCACACGTATACACCAATCCACACATATATATATACCAATCCACACATATATATACCAATCCACACATATATATATACCAATCCACACATATATATACCAATCCACACATATATATATACACTAATCCACACTTACCAATCCACACACATATCATTCCACAAACATACCAATCCACACACATACCAATCCACACACATACCAATCCACACACATACACTAATCCACACACATACCAATCCACACACATACCAATCCACACATATATACCAATCCACACATACACCAATCCACACACATATATACCAATCCACACACATATATACCAATCCACTCTCAATGAATGTTTTCCTACCTTTCCTCTTTTCTCCTTACAGCTCCTCTTCCTTCTCTTCACTCCTCTTCTTCAGTTCTTCTGTCTTATTCCGGGTCAGAGGGCACGGACAGCGGTGGGCGCGGCTTCAGTGTTGTGCGCCGGGATCTGACAACAAACCCTGGCGCACAGCAGCTGTTGCCGCGCAGATCACAAGGGAGCGGTATCGGAGGTCTTTAACAGACCTCCGGCTCCCTTGAGTGATTTTAAGCCGGGTTCAAGGGAGATCCTTGAACCAGCTTAAAATCACTCAAGGGAGCCGGAGGTCTGTTAAAGACCTCCGACACCGCTCCCTTGCGAGCCTGCTCCTCCAGCGGCGGACATTACTGTCCGTCTCTGGAGGGGTGCCGGGTGCCCTCCTGATGAGCGGCACCCGGTGCGGACCGCCCCCCCCCCGCTAGGTACGCTACTGGCGGCAGTGTACCCCGCGGTGGCGTCGGACCGCGCGGCTGCGCCCCCTGGAGTGTGGCGCCCTGTGCGGTCGCACAGGTCGCACACCCCTAAGGCCGGCCCTGGGGTCATAGCTTTCTTATTAGAGTAACGTTTTTATTTTAGGATATTCTCTAATCCACCACCCATTCCCATGGTATGGGTATTGCTTTGATGTTGATATTCTAGAACGCTCGTCTTATCTTATTTTAATTTTTTTTAACAAACACACATTTTCCTCTAATTCAATTAGCAATACAAATAAAAATGCTATTTTTTATATATTTTAAGGAAATATTGTTTAATAAAATAATGTCACTTATTTTGTTTGGTTACGGCAAAAAAATAGTGTAAAGGTGACTAAACTATCCTTCTTACATCCTTGCTAAACTATCCTCCCTAAACTATCCTTGCTTTTTGATGCTATTGTAGCGCAATATTTTGTCTTATAAATATCTTAAGAAAGTAATTACCGTATTTGCTCGATTATAAGACGACCCTGATTATAAGACGACCCCCCAAAATCTGAATATTAACTTAGGAAAAAAAGAAAAAGCCTGAATATAAGACGACCCCAAAGGAAAAAAGTTTTACCAGTAAATGTTAATTCATGTAAACTATTTTTTTTAATAAAAGCTATGATTGAGAAAAAGATTTTTTTTGTTTTTATTTCTTGTATTTTCCAACCTGTCCCCCAGTTACGCACATCTGCCCCCAGGCTTGCCACTCCAATATGGCACTGTGGCCCATGATATGCCTTTTAACCCTCTATATGCCACTGTGCCCCATGGTATGCCTTTTGACCCCCTATGTGCCACTCTGCCTCCAGAAATGCCTTATACCCCTATATCCCATTCTGGCATTTAGGGGGTTAAAATGCATATTATGGGGCAGAGTGGCATATAGGGAGGTATAAGGCATTTCAGGAGGCAGAGTGACATTATGGGAGTTAAAAGGCATTGTATAGAGCACTCTGCCTCCAGAAATGCCTTATACCCCTATATGCCACTCTGCCATTTAGGGGGTTAAAAGGCATATTATGGGGCAGAGTGGCATATAGGGAGGTATAAGGCATTTCAGGAGGCAGAGTGCGCTATTAAATCCCCCCTTAACGCCACTCCAGAAATGGCCTATGCCCCCATTTAACACACACACACACCCTATACCCCCATTTAACTAACTAACACACACACACACACACACACACACACACACACACACACACACTCTCTCTCTCTCTCTCTCTCTCCCCCCCTCTCTCACCCCCCTTCCCCCGCTCTCCCCCCTCTCTTACCGGTGCTTCCAGCCGGGGCAGCGGGTTGACGTCGCCTTCTGCTGCAGCCGGAAGGAGGTGTGGCTAGCAGCGGGGGTTTGTATGCGTCCGTCGCGTATACTTTCCCCGGCTGTCAGAGATCAAAGTTCCCCGCACCGGTGCGGCACCGGTGCGGGGAACTCTAATCTCTGACAGTCGGGGAAGGTCTATGCGACGGACGCAGACAACCCCCGCTGCTAGCCACACCTCCTTCCGGCTGCAGCGGACGTTGTCTACGCGGATCGCGTAGACGTCAACCCGCTGCCCCGGCAACGCAGTAGGAAGCAAGGAAGCACCGGTAAGTGTGTGTATGATGGGGGGGGGTGAGACAGGAGGATCCAGGTCCCCTGCAGCAGTGCGGGGGATCTGGATCTTAGTCTCCTAATCAGACCTTTATTTGAGGTCTGATTAGAAGACGACCCCGATTAGAAGACGAGGGGTATTTTTCAGAGCATTTGCTCTGAAAAAAACCTCGTCTTATAATCGAGCAAATACGGTATATATCGATAATACACAATTATTGAATTTCATTTTTAATAATAATAATATTTATTATTATAATTATCTTATATGGCACCATCATATTCCACAGTGATGTTCTATGGGATATATATATATATATATATATATATATATACCTTTTCTACTATGTTTTATATTATGTTTTAGTTGCTGTTTTACAGAATGGCTCTGGATAACTCTGGAAGCGAGATGGTTGCAGACACAAACTCTGAAAAAGGAGTTTTTTCTTTGTGGGCTGAAATATGAAATGCTTAAGAGAGAGAGAGAACCACAATTTGGGCAACATTCTAGAAAGCTGTTACAAAACATGACACAACAAAAGTTTTACTGAGAGGGTGGTTGATGCATGGCACAGCCTCCCAGATGAAGTAGTAGAGGCTTAACCAAGGATTGATTAATTTTAATATTAAGTTATACATATACTTGGGAACTAGCTTGGCACTCAAATACAACACTTCTGAATTAAGTCACCCGTACTCAAGCAGGGGTATGTTTCAATAATGTTCGTGAGCTCAGCTGTTCTGAGAAAAGTTAAAAGGAGCGCTAATTCACATACAATAACACTTTCTATAAATGTGTAAAATAATGGACTTTAATGGTTTCTGACTATGCTTGGCCTGCTGTGTGATTTTTAACTCAGGCGTGCAGGGACTTCGATATTCTCTTTCTTTGTAAAAGGTCATGTTATTACTCTTGAGTGGCAGTACGGGAAGAGGAAAATGACTACATTTTTATGCCCTTTCTATAGCAGACTATACAAACAGGACCTATGAGATCATCATGGTGTCTATTGCAGGAAGTATAATGCTGGTATTTGCCGTTATCTTATTGCTGGCAATCATAAAAAAGGTACGTCATGTGGCATTGATAAAGATTCTGCAGAAGACCCAGACAGATAAGGGTGATTTTAAGGATGGGGGATTATATACTTGTAATTTACTTGTAATTATATGTATGCCCTCAAGCGGTATTTATGCTTAAATGTAGCTATGTCTTTAGTTTTGCCCTGGTCTTATACATATTTGGGAGGCAAAGCAAGCCTTAGGTGTTCTGGTGCCCTGTGCGGACTACTCCTCTGGCGCCCCCCCATCCCAAAAAAAGAAAGGATAAAAAATCTTGTCACAAAACTCCCCTTTCTCACTATCTATCCCCTCTCCCCCTTTATCACTATCTATCACATCTGCCCCTTCTCACTGCCTTCCCCCCTCTGCCCCTTCTCACTATCTACCACCTCTGCCCCTTCTCACTGCCTTCCCCCCCTCTGCTCCATCTTACTGCCTTCGCCCCCGCCCCTCTCCCTACTTCTCATTATCCTTACTTACCTTGTTGAGGCTCCGGAATATGACACCATATTTCGGTGCTCAGCATGAAACGCCGGCACCGCCACGGAGAGTGAGGGGTGCCGAGCGGTTGCTGAAAACTTCACGAGCGACTGCTCTGCGCCCCTGCCTGGGACTTAAATTAAACCATTGTTTTTTTTTTGTTGTTTTAACTTTATTTAACATCCTCCATGTAAAATAAAGTAAAAAAAAAACTTTATTTAACATGGAGGATGTTAAATAAAGTTAA
The DNA here is from genome assembly GCF_027358695.1 of Spea bombifrons. Lineage (NCBI taxonomy): Eukaryota > Metazoa > Chordata > Amphibia > Anura > Pelobatidae > Spea > Spea bombifrons. The sequence goes on from NC_071090.1 coordinate 39,971,824, forward strand.
AACAAAACAAAAAAAACCCTGATGTTTTAATTTAAGTCCCGGGCAGGCGCCCCTGTTGCCATGGCACCCTGTGCGGCCGCACAGGTCGCACACCCCTTAGGCCAGCCCTGTTGGGAGGGACACATAACCTACCTCCTCATCCTTTTACTGAGCGTAATCTTGGAGTACCAGGACATGACTTCACATAATAACATCTCCAGAGGTCACACAGGTTGGCCAAAGGGGTATTAGGGAGGTCTGTGCCTGCTGTGATGTCAAATACACAGGAAAGCCTAGATCTAGATTTTACTTTGCAGTCTTATTTAGTGAGTGCTGATGTTGGTGTGATAAGGCTGTCAAGCGAGCATCGAGATTGTTCTTAATGTGTTTTTACTCAGCTCAACAGTTGAAAGGGTGATAGTAGGGTATTACGTCAAAGTTGATACTTTATTGGACCAAGATACAAAACGATGTAAAGTTACAAAGGTTTTCAGAAAGTCATGGGTCTCTCCTTCAGATGGAACATTTTCTGTGAATATCACTTGTCTAAATGGTTCTTTGTCCTTCGCACAGGCGTTGGGGTGGCTGTGACTCCTCTTACAAAGAGTACGCAGAAGAAACAGAAGTCTCAAGTGTCAACGTGAATCGGAACACACATGGCAACATCTCCACAACTGACTTCAAAGGCCCGGTGCATGTAACTTATGTTACAGAGAAGGAGAAACCACGCTCGGAGATTCCCATCAGTAAGGTGAAGCTATCCAGAGATGCTCTTCTCTATATTTCTCTGATAACCTGTATGAACCTTCCCGATGACAGTGATTCAGAAGAAACTCTTTAAAGATGACAATGCATCAACATGATTCTAAGAATCATTCCTAGAGTCCTGACTTGATATGGCCACTTTCACGTTCCCATGAAACCACCAAACTGTTTAAACATAATGAATTATATCATTAATTAGAGAGAGAAAAAACAATTGAAAAAAGTGAAATAAGTGCATTGATATTCAATAAATGAATAAGAAAGAGTTGAATTAAGAGTTCACACTAGAAAACTTGTTCAAGGCTCCACAATATAATAATATCTCCATTTGTCGGGCTTTTGTATTGGACCCACTTGCCAGATAAAATTGAAGATCTGTAACCGATGTGATGAAAACCAGGAATACATCGCTCACAACGGGATTCAGATTGAATTAATTAATTTTTATTTATGTATATTTCGAAGAAGCCAGGTGTTGTATCTTTAAAACAATATCAACATGTTGTCAGTTCCATTGTACAGTTGTGTCAATGTTAAGTATCCATCGTGTATTTAAAATATTTAAAATAAAATTAAAAGTGTAGCAAAGTCTTGGTTCATTCTCACTGAGCTCCACAAGCAAAATGGACACTTAACTGCATACGTTGTATGGGGGGGGGGATTGTATCATACGTTGTATGATTTCTATTGAAAGGTGTATGTTTGGACATCAGAGGTCTCTCCTACAGAAGAAATGGTGACGAAAAGACCTCTGAGGTCTAGAAAGCTTATGTGCTTATAGCATGGACCAGGTTAAAAAAGTATAAAGATCAGTGGGTGCAGGGTTATGTAGCAAGAAGGAAAAATAGGAAACTAGAAATGTATGTACCTTTGGTATCCAGGTAGATAATTCCGATACCAGCCTGGAGTTAATTTTTAATTTTTTTTATATATATGACACCCCAGCCTAAAAAGCTTCCATCCACCAATTGGTGTACCCAAAACAAAAGTGCTCTGTGAAGACATGTAGAGTATGTTCTCTCCTCCATACACAATGAAAGTTTGGTGCTGGTACATGTACATTATTATCAATAACAATAAAACGTGGTGGGGTATACCTTTCTGATCAAAGTCAACAGCCCTACCTAGTGTTAGGCAAAACCACAACATGGTATACAAAAGTTGTGATCTACCTGACCCAAGTTTCCGTGTTTAATACATAGGTACTTTAAGATAAATTTGGAACTGGAAAGAATTACACTTTTCTACAGTTCCAGCTAAAGATTTTGAGAAACATCCTCTGATCCAAAGACAAAAATGGCATTTTCTTTGTACAATCCCCCCACCAAACGCACAAAAAGTCTGCTATAAAAAGGGTATTAGGACAGACTCCTTAGGTACCACTGCCCTCCCTGTCCCTCTCTACCAGGTCTCTGTATCATACAAAAATAGGGAATTGGAAATGTTTTCAATAATATATATATATATCGTTCTGCTTTTGCTTTAACAGTAGGATTGCAATGACATCCTGGAGTGTTTTGATTCTGTTTTAGTTATGTTTATTTTTTATTAATACTGCTGTATTTTTGTAATACTATATTTTCTGACACGATCACAGTATGTTGATCTCCTCTCCGTATCTGGTCTTGTTCACTGTTCATTCTAGAGTCTTTCGGACCCTGGTATGCTTACCGATTTGTTTTAGCGGACCGTTGTTTTACTGTGCAAACGCGGGAGGTGTCTCTCATTCCTCTAATGTACACACTATAACTTGTCTTTTACGCATACCTTGAATAAATGGAGATTTGAATTGAGATAAAAAAAACAAAAAACCGTAGGATTGCTGCAACTTAATAAAACAAGATGAAAATGTAGGGTATTTTGATGGCACATGACCTACATAAAAACTCTACGCAGCTATCAAAAAGTTTGTTCCAGGCAAGTTTAAAAAAAAAATAATGTAAAAAAACCTATGCATGTAGGGTATTTCCATAATCTAAAAAACACATACTGGATTTCTCTGCCATAACTCATAACATGTGCCAAAAAAATTCTAAAAAACACAGAAGGGTTGGTGAAAAAAAATTCAACAAAGTATTTCTATAGCTAATTTCGGCAGTGATTGGTGGCCAAATGTCTGCTTGGACTGTGTCCTGAAACCACTAGTGACATATCCTAGATTGGGTGGTGTTCATGGCTTCGTTTAAAATTTCCAGTTACAAACCCAAAATACTAAATGTAAAAAAAAACAGTTCCAAAACAGCAATATACACCTTATAAGCCCAATTAAAATTCTCGAAATGCATATACAATCTGGACACCTGAATTGTTGTTGGGGGTATGTTCTGTCAATTTAACTGATTAAGTGAGGGTTTAGATATATATGAAAAATATGGGGTTTTAGTATTTTGTATAACATTACTCATTCTAAATGTTTAACTATGATGTGTGTGAAGATGTAAGTGACGTCTAAACATGAGACGCACGGATGCAAATTTGTAACCTTTTAAATGTATACATTGTCCTTTTTGTACACCTGTGCATTGGTGTTTTTTAATAAAGCATGAAATACCTGGCAAAGGGCCCTGAGGAAGCCAGCCCTTCAGCTCTTTAGCATACACACTGGTTGGGCCCGAACCATTGGTCTGGATAAACTCCATTCATTTTTGTTATTACATATGGTTACAGCTACTTTTAGTCAATAGTATAAAAAACACAACAGAAACTGATGGTCATTTAATTTGTTTATTATTAATTACAAAATTAATAGTCCAATTAATTAGGCCTGAAAGCAATGATCATGGTGACAGCTACCTCGAGACTCACGAAGAGTCACCTTTCAGCGCGCAGGAGAGAAAAAACCACCCTAAGGGTGGAAACCTCTGGGGACCATGGCTTGAAAGATTGTCCTTCCCTCTGGACACTAAGAGGTTAACTGTGTATTTATACCTGTAGAAAAGAAAAGGCAAAACGTAATTGACAACACGGAAGCACAAAGCTTCTGTGGATGATTATGCCTCCTCCGCAAGCTCTTTCCCTTTAATAGACTGCGTAACATCAGTTCAATATAAACGGACATCGCATTAAAAATAGACATCGCATTAAAAGTAGACATTGCATTACACATGGAGATAGCATTAAACATGGATGTAGACCTACTCACAGACATAGCATTAAACATGGACATAGCATTAAACATGGACATAGCATTAAACATGGACAGAGCATTACACATGGAGATAATGATACACATGGACATAGCATTACACATAGAGTTAACATTAAACATGGACATTGCATTACACAATGACATAGCATTAAACATGGACATAGCATTTGTCACGGAGCTGGCTAGTCCGACCGACTACCTCCGCTGTCTTGTGCTCCCTTAGCCTGGGACAACACACTTTCCCCGGTTCCCCAGTCACTAGCCGAGACTCAGTGTAGGGTAAAACCAAACGAAGACTGATTTATTTTGGACACACAGGGCTGGATATATCCATCAAAACACACATTTACATAAAATAAGATATTGAGACACAAACTGCCCCCCTTAATCTGCCTCCCAGAGACAACAGGGGCACTAACTAGATTAACAATACAATGGGGGGGGCTGATTTATACAACATTAAACTGAAACAATGGCAGTCACTCCCTGGTTGCAGATCCTGGCTGTATGCTGGAGATAATCCCCTCAGATAGTGATGAGATGGTACTGCTGGGGGTAGCCACAAAAGTCTTTACAAACCCAGGGCCCATAGTCAATAGGGAGGAGGCAGATTCTGGTATTGTTCTGTAGGCAGAGTAGTGGTGTAGCAAGAGAGGATGACCCACAGCAGCCCCTGGAATTCTGATACCACATCCATGTCCTCGTCAAGGCGACCGAACTCTGCCGTCCTGTTGGTTAATCCCGGTAGAAAGTGAGTGTCCCTCAGACTAAGAAGCAATCCCACTGCTTGCCACCAATGTCACGGAGCTGGCTAGTCCGACCGACTACCTCCGCTGTCTTGTGCTCCCTTAGCCTGGGACAACACACTTCCCCCGGTTCCCCAGGCACTAGCCGAGACTCGGTGTAGGGTAAAACCAAACGAAGACTGATTTATTTTGGACACACAGGGCTGGATATATCCATCAAAACACCCATTTGACTGAAGGGCAGGGCAGGTTCATAAAGGCAGGGTAATCACAGGTAACAAGGCCCAGCTGGATGTATTGGCTAGGGCTCAACCCAGGTAACAAGGCACACCTGAGTTCTGAGTGCTCCAGAGGGCGGAGGGCAGCCACTAGTGGTAGCAGATTTAAACACCACAGGTATAAAAAAAAAAGCCATGGTTCAGGCAGCGAAAACTGGTTCCTGACAGTACCCCCTCCCCAAGGAGCGGTCACTGAATGCGAACAGTCTGAACAAAATCTGTACACCTTTAATAAACTGAGCAGAAGGGTGTACTTAACGTGATTTCTTCTTTTTCTTTTTCGGTAAAGCTTGTTCACAGATCTCCAGGTCTTCATTTCTGATTATATTGCCATTAGAGGTAATAACACAATCAAAGGAAAGGTTATCTGTGGTGCAATCATAGGTCAAATTGGGACTGGATGCTGAAGAAGTTGATGAGAAGGTATGATTCAGTGCTTTCTCTTTCCATGTTCCAGGGGTCACATAGCTGCCCTGTACCCAGGGCACTACTGGGGGCAGGGGGGTAGTACCAGAACTGCACTGGTTCAAAACAGGAGAAGCAGACTTGGTATGGGAAGCACTGATGGAAGGTCCCTTCCTCCTCAGAGATGGAATAGGGTCATGTATCTTTGCTATCAGTCCAGAGGAGATATTAGGGGCTATGGTAGTCTCTGGTGTATCACACTTTGCTGAGGTAAGAGTGATAGGAGTTGCAATCATGGCTGAACAGAAAGCAATAGGAAGTTCATCCATATGGGAGCAACCCACACTGCCACAGACTGTAGAATCACAGAAGCTGCATTCCATCACAGAACAGTCATCAGGCTTCAGCTGGACATCCACTGGAGTTTGAGAAGCATTAGGAATCACCAGGGGTGGTATATACTCCATGGGTTCACTGTCCTGGGGAATAAAGCTACTTCACCTTTTAGGAGAGCTCTGTGCTTGTGACGTAGACTGTTCAATCAGTACAGAGGGTTTGGGAGGTTTCAGAGGACATTGGGTGATCCAGTGTCCCTTTTTGCCACAGTAAAAGCAAGCCTCATCATCACGCCTTTGTTGCAATTCGGTTGTGGTAAGGGGTTCACGTTTCCTAGAAGATTCCTTTTTCATACTGGTAACAGGCTTGTTGGATTTCTCAGGTGTAGGTGAATGGTCTTCATGAGGACACAAAGCAGGGAGTCCGCTTGGAAGGACACAAAGCAGGGAGTCCGCTTGGAAGGACGCAAAGCAGGGAGTCCGTTTGGAAGGACGCATAGCAGGGAGTCCGCTTGGAAGGACGCAAAGCGGGGAGTCCGTTTGGAAGGACGCATAGCAGGGAGTCCGCTTGGAAGGACGCAAAGCAGGGAGTCCGCTTGGAAGGACGCATCGCAGGGAGTCCGCTTGGAAGGACGCAAAGCAGGGAGTCCGCTTGGAAGGACGCATAGCAGGGAGTCCGCTTGGAAGGACGCAAAGCAGCGAGTCCGCTTGATCAGGACGCAAAGCAGCGAGTCCGCTTGATCAGGACGCAAAGCAGCGAGTCCGCTTGATCAGGACGCAAAGCAACGAGTCCGCTTGATCAGGACGCAAAGCAGCGAGTCCGCTTGATCAGGACGCAAAGCAGCGAGTCCGCTTGATCAGGACGCAAAGCAGCGAGTCCGCTTGATCAGGACGCAAAGCAGCGAGTCCGCTTGATCAGGACGCAAAGCAGCGAGTCCGCTTGATCAGGACGCAAAGCAGCGAGTCCGCTTGATCAGGACGCAAAGCAGCGAGTCCGCTTGATCAGGACGCAAAGCAGCGAGTCCGCTTGATCAGGACGCAAAGCAGCGAGTCCGCTTGATCAGGACGCAAAGCAGCGAGTCCGCTTGATCAGGACGCAAAGCAGCGAGTCCGCTTGATCAGGACGCAAAGCAGCGAGTCCGCTTGATCAGGACGCAAAGCAGCGAGTCCGCTTGATCAGGACGCAAAGCAGCGGGTCCGCTTGATCAGGACGCAAAGCAGCGGGTCCGCTTGATCAGGACGCAAAGCAGCGGGTCCGCTTGATCAGGACGCAAAGCAGCGGGTCCGCTTGATCAGGACGCAAAGCAGCGGGTCCGCTTGATCAGGACGCAAAGCAGCGGGTCCGCTTGATCAGGACGCAAAGCAGCGAGTCCGATTGATCAGGACGCAAAGCAGCGAGTCCGCTTGATCAGGACACAAAGCAGCGAGTCCGCTTGATCAGGACGCAAAGCAGCGAGTCCGCTTGATCAGGACGCAAAGCAGCGAGTCCGCTTGATCAGGACGCAAAGCAGCGAGTCCGCTTGATCAGGACGCAAAGCAGCGGGTCCGCTTGATCAGGACGCAAAGCAGCGGGTCCGCTTGATCAGGACGCAAAGCAGCGGGTCCGCTTGATCAGGACGCAAAGCAGCGGGTCCGCTTGATCAGGACGCAAAGCAGCGGGTCCGCTTGATCAGGACGCAAAGCAGCGGGTCCGCTTGATCAGGACGCAAAGCAGCGAGTCCGCTTGATCAGGACGCAAAGCAGCGAGTCCGCTTGATCAGGACACAAAGCAGCGAGTCCGCTTGATCAGGACACAAAGCAGCGAGTCCGCTTGATCAGGACACAAAGCAGCGAGTCCGCTTGATCAGGACACAAAGCAGCGAGTCCGCTTGATCAGGACGCAAAGCAGCGAGTCCGCTTGATCAGGACGCAAAGCAGCGAGTCCGCTTGATCAGGACGCAAAGCAGCGAGTCCGCTTGATCAGGACGCAAAGCAGCGAGTCCGCTTGATCAGGACGCAAAGCAGCGAGTCCGCTTGATCAGGACGCAAAGCAGCGAGTCCGCTTGATCAGGACGCAAAGCAGCGAGTCCGCTTGATCAGGACGCAAAGCAGCGAGTCCGCTTGATCAGGACGCAAAGCAGCGAGTCCGCTTGATCAGGACGCAAAGCAGCGAGTCCGCTTGATCAGGACGCAAAGCAGCGAGTCCGCTTGATCAGGACGCAAAGCAGCGAGTCCGCTTGATCAGGACGCAAAGCAGCGAGTCCGCTTGATCAGGACGCAAAGCAGCGAGTCCGCTTGATCAGGACGCAAAGCAGCGAGTCCGCTTGATCAGGACGCAAAGCAGCGAGTCCGCTTGATCAGGACGCAAAGCAGCGAGTCCGCTTGATCAGGACGCAAAGCAGCGAGTCCGCTTGATCAGGACACAAAGCAGCGAGTCCGCTTGATCAGGACACAAAGCAGCGAGTCCGATTGATCAGGACACAAAGCAGCGAGTCCGATTGATCAGGACACAAAGCAGGGAACCAGGAACAGTACAGGTGCCGAGCCACAGCAGGAAGATCCATAGACTTCAATACAAAGGCCCTGACTGAAGGGCAGGGCAGGTTCATAAAGGCAGGGTAATCACAGGTAACAAGGGCCAGTTGGATGTATTGGCTAGGGCTCAACCCAGGTAACAAGGCACACCTGAGTTCTGAGTGCTCCAGAGGGCGGCCACTAGTGGTTGCAGATTTAAACACCACAGGTATAAAAAAAGCCATGGTTCAGGCAGCGAAAAAGTGGTTCCTGACAATAGCATTAAACATGGACATAGCATTGCACATAGAGATAACATTAAACATGGAGATAGCATTAAACACTGACACTGCCTTACACATGGATAAAGCATTAAACATGGACATAGCATTTGTGACAGTGTAAACCCCAGGGAGATGCTTAGTGTGGCATTTGGGTACAGGTGCTATCCAGATCGTAAATATGGGTCCCTGGGGTGGAGCAATTGGAGAGCAGGGTGGGCCAATGCTCCGTTTCCCCATGCTGTGGAAATTCCATGCCGAGTTTTCCAGGAGGCAAGAAATCTGCAGGATCCGGTCCGGGATTCCTATGGGGCCGGCATCAGGCACAGGTGCTGGACATTAAAAGCCCCTGGAGCTTGATACTCAGAGAGACTGTTGGGGGAAGAGGAAGTTCCCTGTGCTCCTAGGGCAAGGAGAGGCCCCGAAGAAGAGAATCCCTGAGCCAAGTGAGGCAATACCTACCTGGACGTTTTGTGTGTTGTCTGGGGGAGGTTTTCCAGAGCCTGGCATAGCTGGGTCTGGCTGGGAGGTTGAGGTAGTGGGTGATTAGGCTGGTCAGTCTGCACCAGCATAGTTCAGTTAGAGACATACCATGCAACAGTCAAACAGTGGTTTTTGGGGTTTAAGCGGTTAAAATAAAGTGAATTTTTTTTTTTTCTCTTTTTTTTTTTTGTTTTTCGTTTTTTTTTTTTGGTTCCTGCTTTCTGCCCACAGACCATAGCAGTGCTTTGCCCGCATCCTCCACCATATGTGACAAACCCTATAGCATGAGGGCCATACATGTCACTTTTAGGGGTCCTAAGCACCTAAGTCCTCTAGGGCAATTAGAGCCAGGAACAGCAGCTCATTTTTTTTTCGTTTTTTTTTTTTTGGTTCCTGCTTTCTGCCCACAGACCATAGCAGTGCTTTGCCCGCATCCTCCACCATATGTGACAAACCCTATAGCATGAGGGCCATACATGTCACTTTTAGGGGTCCTAAGCACCTAAGTCCTCTAGGGCAATTAGAGCCAGGAACAGCAGCTCATTTTTTTTTTGTTTTTTTTTCCTCTTTATTTTAACCGCTTAAACCCCAAAAACCACTGTTTGACTGTTGCATGGTATGTGCCCTTGTGTATTGCTGGCTGAAATACATATGCTTATGGAGGATGGCCTTGATGTGTTTGTGACGACTTATTGATGATCAGGACGTGAAGTTTCTTTTTGCTGGATAAAAGTATTGCATATCTGTGAAACCTGCAAAAGAAATGTCCAGGCAGGTATTGCCTCACTTGGCTCAGGGATTGTCTTCTTCGGGGCCTCTCCTTGCCCTGGGAGCACAGGGAACTTCCTCTTCCCCCAACAGTCTCTCTGAGTATCAAGCTCCAGGGGTTTTTAACGTCCAGCACCTGTGCCTGATGCCGGCCCCATAGGAATCCCGGACCGGATCCTGTGGACTTCTCGCGTCCTGGAAAACTCGGCATGGAATTTCCACAGCATGGGGAAAAGGAGCATTTCCCACCCTGCTCTCCAATTGCTCCACCCTAGGGACCCATATTTACGATCTGGATAGCACCTGTACCCAAATGCCACACTAAGCATCTCCCTGGGGTTTACACTGTCACACATTACACATAGAGATAACATTTAATATGGACATAGCATTAAACATGGACATAACACTACTCATTGAGATAGCATTAAACATGGAGTTAACATGCAACACATCGGAAGGATTTCATTTTGGAATGTATCGATTTTATTTTGAAATATAACTATTTCTTGTTTGAACACCAGTTTTACCGTCATCTATGTGGGACAGCCATGGGTGCCAGGTTCGCTTGATCAGGACGCAAAGCAGCGAGTCCGCTTGATCAGGACGCAAAGCAGCGAGTCCGCTTGATCAGGACGCAAAGCAGCGAGTCCGCTTGATCAGGACGCAAAGCAGCGAGTCCGCTTGATCAGGACGCAAAGCAGCGAGTCCGCTTGATCAGGACGCAAAGCAGCGAGTCCGCTTGATCAGGACGCAAAGCAGCGGGTCCGCTTGATCAGGACGCAAAGCAGCGAGTCCGCTTGATCAGGACACAAAGCAGCGAGTCCGCTTGATCAGGACGCAAAGCAGCGAGTCCGCTTGATCAGGACGCAAAGCAGCGAGTCCGCTTGATCAGGACGCAAAGCAGCGAGTCCGCTTGATCAGGACGCAAAGCAGCGAGTCCGCTTGATCAGGACGCAAAGCAGCGAGTCCGCTTGATCAGGACGCAAAGCAGCGAGTCCGCTTGATCAGGACGCAAAGCAGCGAGTCCGCTTGATCAGGACGCAAAGCAGCGGGTCCGCTTGATCAGGACGCAAAGCAGCGAGTCCGCTTGATCAGGACACAAAGCAGCGAGTCCGCTTGATCAGGACGCAAAGCAGCGAGTCCGCTTGATCAGGACGCAAAGCAGCGAGTCCGCTTGATCAGGACGCAAAGCAGCGAGTCCGCTTGATCAGGACGCAAAGCAGCGAGTCCGCTTGATCAGGACGCAAAGCAGCGAGTCCGCTTGATCAGGACGCAAAGCAGCGAGTCCGCTTGATCAGGACGCAAAGCAGCGAGTCCGCTTGATCAGGACGCAAAGCAGCGAGTCCGCTTGATCAGGACGCAAAGCAGCGAGTCCGCTTGATCAGGACGCAAAGCAGCGAGTCCGCTTGATCAGGACGCAAAGCAGCGAGTCCGCTTGATCAGGACGCAAAGCAGCGAGTCCGCTTGATCAGGACGCAAAGCAGCGAGTCCGCTTGATCAGGACGCAAAGCAGCGAGTCCGCTTGATCAGGACGCAAAGCAGCGAGTCCGCTTGATCAGGAAGCAGAGCAGCGAGTCCGCTTGATCAGGACGCAAAGCAGCGAGTCCGCTTGATCAGGACGCAAAGCAGCGAGTCCGCTTGATCAGGACGCAAAGCAGCGAGTCCGCTTGATCAGGACGCAAAGCAGCGAGTCCGCTTGATCAGGACACAAAGCAGCGAGTCCGCTTGATCAGGACACAAAGCAGCGAGTCCGATTGATCAGGACACAAAGCAGCGAGTCCGATTGATCAGGACACAAAGCAGGGAACCAGGAACAGTACAGGTGCCGAGCCACAGCAGGAAGATCCATAGACCTCAATACAAAGGCCCTGACTGAAGGGCAGGGCAGGTTCATAAAGGCAGGGTAATCACAGGTAACAAGGGCCAGCTGGATGTATTGGCTAGGGCTCAACCCAGGTAACAAGGCACACCTGAGTTCTGAGTGCTCCAGAGGTGGTTGCAGATTTAAACACCACAGGTATAAAAAAAGCCATGGTTCAGGCAGCGAAAAAGTGGTTCCTGACAATAGCATTAAACATGGACATAGCATTGCACATAGAGATAACATTAAACATGGAGATAGCATTAAACACTGACACTGCCTTACACATGGATAAAGCATTAAACCTGGACATAGCATTTGTGACAGTGTAAACCCCAGGGAGATGCTTAGTGTGGCATTTGGGTACAGGTGCTATCCAGATCGTAAATATGGGTCCCTGGGGTGGAGCAATTGGAGAGCAGGGTGGGCCAATGCTCCGTTTCCCCATGCTGTGGAAATTCCATGCCGAGTTTTCCAGGAGGCAAGAAATCTGCAGGATCCGGTCCGGGATTCCTATGGGGCCGGCATCAGGCACAGGTGCTGGACATTAAAAGCCCCTGGAGCTTGATACTCAGAGAGACTGTTGGGGGAAGAGGAAGTTCCCTGTGCTCCTAGGGCAAGGAGAGGCCCCGAAGAAGAGAATCCCTGAGCCAAGTGAGGCAATACCTGCCTGGACGTTTTGTGTGTTGTCTGGGGGAGGTTTTCCAGAGCCTGGCGTAGCTGGGTCTGGCTGGGAGGTTGAGGTAGTGGGTGATTAGGCTGGTCAGTCTGCACCAGCATAGTTCAGTTAGAGACATACCATGCAACAGTCAAACAGTGGTTTTTGGGGTTTAAGCGGTTAAAATAAAGTGAATTTTTTTTTTCTCTCTTTTTTTTTTTTTGTTTTTCGTTTTTTTTTTTGGTTCCTGCTTTCTGCCCACAGACCATAGCAGTGCTTTGCCCGCATCCTCCACCATATGTGACAAACCCTATAGCATGAGGGCCATACATGTCACTTTTAGGGGTCCTAAGCACCTAAGTCCTCTAGGGCAATTAGAGCCAGGAACAGCAGCTCATTTTTTTTTCGTTTTTTTTTTTTTGGTTCCTGCTTTCTGCCCACAGACCATAGCAGTGCTTTGCCCGCATCCTCCACCATATGTGACAAACCCTATAGCATGAGGGCCATACATGTCACTTTTAGGGGTCCTAAGCACCTAAGTCCTCTAGGGCAATTAGAGCCAGGAACAGCAGCTCATTTTTTTTTTGTTTTTTTTTCCTCCTTATTTTAACCGCTTAAACCCCAAAAACCACTGTTTGACTGTTGCATGGTATGTGCCCTTGTGTATTGCTGGCTGAAATACATATGCTTATGGAGGATGGCCTTGATGTGTTTGTGACGACTTATCGATGATCAGGACGTGAAGTTTCTTTTTGCTGGATAAAAGTATTGCATATCTGTGAAACCTGCAAAAGAAATGTCCAGGCAGGTATTGCCTCACTTGGGTCAGGGATTGTCTTCTTCGGGGCCTCTCCTTGCCCTGGGAGCACAGGGAACTTCCTCTTCCCCCAACAGTCTCTCTGAGTATCAAGCTCCAGGGGTTTTTAATGTCCAGCACCTGTGCCTGATGCCGGCCCCATAGGAATCCCGGACCGGATCCTGTGGACTTCTCGCGTCCTGGAAAACTCGGCATGGAATTTCCACAGCATGGGGAAACGGAGCATTTCCCACCCTGCTCTCCAATTGCTCCACCCTAGGGACCCATATTTACGATCTGGATAGCACCTGTACCCAAATGCCACACTAAGCATCTCCCTGGGGTTTACACTGTCACACATTACACATAGAGATAACATTTAATATGGACATAGCATTAAACATGGACATAACACTACTCATTGAGATAGCATTAAACATGGAGTTAACATGCAACACATCGGAAGGATTTCATTTTGGAATGTATCGATTTTATTTTGAAATATAACTATTTCTTGTTTGAACACCAGTTTTACCGTCATCTATGTGGGACAGCCATGGGTGCCAGGTCCGCTTGATCAGGACGCAAAGCAGCGAGTCCGCTTGATCAGGACGCAAAGCAGCGAGTCCGCTTGATCAGGACGCAAAGCAGCGAGTCCGCTTGATCAGGACGCAAAGCAGCGAGTCCGCTTGATCAGGACGCAAAGCAGCGAGTCCGCTTGATCAGGACGCAAAACAGCGAGTCCGCTTGATCAGGACGCAAAGCAGCGAGTCCGCTTGATCAGGACGCAAAGCAGCGAGTCCGCTTGATCAGGAAGCAGAGCAGCGAGTCCGCTTGATCAGGACGCAAAGCAGCGAGTCCGCTTGATCAGGACGCAAAGCAGCGAGTCCGCTTGATCAGGACGCAAAGCAGCGAGTCCGCTTGATCAGGACGCAAAGCAGCGAGTCCGCTTGATCAGGACACAAAGCAGCGAGTCCGCTTGATCAGGACACAAAGCAGCGAGTCCGCTTGATCAGGACACAAAGCAGCGAGTCCGATTGATCAGGACACAAAGCAGGGAACCAGGAACAGTACAGGTGCCGAGCCACAGCAGGAAGATCCATAGACTTCAATACAAAGGCCCTGACTGAAGGGCAGGGCAGGTTCATAAAGGCAGGGTAATCACAGGTAACAAGGGCCAGTTGGATGTATTGGCTAGGGCTCAACCCAGGTAACAAGGCACACCTGAGTTCTGAGTGCTCCAGAGGGCGGCCACTAGTGGTTGCAGATTTAAACACCACAGGTATAAAAAAAGCCATGGTTCAGGCAGCGAAAAAGTGGTTCCTGACAATAGCATTAAACATGGACATAGCATTGCACATAGAGATAACATTAAACATGGAGATAGCATTAAACACTGACACTGCCTTACACATGGATAAAGCATTAAACATGGACATAGCATTTGTGACAGTGTAAACCCCAGGGAGATGCTTAGTGTGGCATTTGGGTACAGGTGCTATCCAGATCGTAAATATGGGTCCCTGGGGTGGAGCAATTGGAGAGCAGGGTGGGCCAATGCTCCGTTTCCCCATGCTGTGGAAATTCCATGCCGAGTTTTCCAGGAGGCAAGAAATCTGCAGGATCCGGTCCGGGATTCCTATGGGGCCGGCATCAGGCACAGGTGCTGGACATTAAAAGCCCCTGGAGCTTGATACTCAGAGAGACTGTTGGGGGAAGAGGAAGTTCCCTGTGCTCCTAGGGCAAGGAGAGGCCCCGAAGAAGAGAATCCCTGAGCCAAGTGAGGCAATACCTACCTGGACGTTTTGTGTGTTGTCTGGGGGAGGTTTTCCAGAGCCTGGCATAGCTGGGTCTGGCTGGGAGGTTGAGGTAGTGGGTGATTAGGCTGGTCAGTCTGCACCAGCATAGTTCAGTTAGAGACATACCATGCAACAGTCAAACAGTGGTTTTTGGGGTTTAAGCGGTTAAAATAAAGTGAATTTTTTTTTTTTCTCTTTTTTTTTTTTGTTTTTCGTTTTTTTTTTTTGGTTCCTGCTTTCTGCCCACAGACCATAGCAGTGCTTTGCCCGCATCCTCCACCATATGTGACAAACCCTATAGCATGAGGGCCATACATGTCACTTTTAGGGGTCCTAAGCACCTAAGTCCTCTAGGGCAATTAGAGCCAGGAACAGCAGCTCATTTTTTTTTTGTTTTTTTTTCCTCTTTATTTTAACCGCTTAAACCCCAAAAACCACTGTTTGACTGTTGCATGGTATGTGCCCTTGTGTATTGCTGGCTGAAATACATATGCTTATGGAGGATGGCCTTGATGTGTTTGTGACGACTTATTGATGATCAGGACGTGAAGTTTCTTTTTGCTGGATAAAAGTATTGCATATCTGTGAAACCTGCAAAAGAAATGTCCAGGCAGGTATTGCCTCACTTGGCTCAGGGATTGTCTTCTTCGGGGCCTCTCCTTGCCCTGGGAGCACAGGGAACTTCCTCTTCCCCCAACAGTCTCTCTGAGTATCAAGCTCCAGGGGTTTTTAATGTCCAGCACCTGTGCCTGATGCCGGCCCCATAGGAATCCCGGACCGGATCCTGTGGACTTCTCGCGTCCTGGAAAACTCGGCATGGAATTTCCACAGCATGGGGAAAAGGAGCATTTCCCACCCTGCTCTCCAATTGCTCCACCCTAGGGACCCATATTTACGATCTGGATAGCACCTGTACCCAAATGCCACACTAAGCATCACCCTGGGGTTTACACTGTCACACATTACACATAGAGATAACATTTAATATGGACATAGCATTAAACATGGACATAACACTACTCATTGAGATAGCATTAAACATGGAGTTAACATGCAACACATCGGAAGGATTTCATTTTGGAATGTATCGATTTTATTTTGAAATATAACTATTTCTTGTTTGAACACCAGTTTTACCGTCATCTATGTGGGACAGCCATGGGTGCCAGGTTCGCTTGATCAGGACGCAAAGCAGCGAGTCCGCTTGATCAGGACGCAAAGCAGCGAGTCCGCTTGATCAGGACGCAAAGCAGCGAGTCCGCTTGATCAGGACGCAAAGCAGCGAGTCCGCTTGATCAGGACGCAAAGCAGCGGGTCCGCTTGATCAGGACGCAAAGCAGCGAGTCCGCTTGATCAGGACGCAAAGCAGCGAGTCCGCTTGATCAGGACGCAAAGCAGCGAGTCCGCTTGATCAGGACGCAAAGCAGCGAGTCCGCTTGATCAGGACGCAAAGCAGCGAGTCCGCTTGATCAGGACGCAAAGCAGCGAGTCCGCTTGATCAGGACGCAAAGCAGCGAGTCCGCTTGATCAGGACGCAAAGCAGCGAGTCCGCTTGATCAGGACGCAAAGCAGCGAGTCCGCTTGATCAGGACGCAAAGCAGCGAGTCCGCTTGATCAGGACGCAAAGCAGCGAGTCCGCTTGATCAGGACGCAAAGCAGCGAGTCCGCTTGATCAGGACGCAAAGCAGCGAGTCCGCTTGATCAGGACGCAAAGCAGCGAGTCCGCTTGATCAGGACGCAAAGCAGCGAGTCCGCTTGATCAGGACGCAAAGCAGCGAGTCCGCTTGATCAGGAAGCAGAGCAGCGAGTCCGCTTGATCAGGACGCAAAGCAGCGAGTCCGCTTGATCAGGACGCAAAGCAGCGAGTCCGCTTGATCAGGACGCAAAGCAGCGAGTCCGATTGATCAGGACACAAAGCAGGGAACCAGGAACAGTACAGGTGCCGAGCCACAGCAGGAAGATCCATAGACCTCAATACAAAGGCCCTGACTGAAGGGCAGGGCAGGTTCATAAAGGCAGGGTAATCACAGGTAACAAGGGCCAGCTGGATGTATTGGCTAGGGCTCAACCCAGGTAACAAGGCACACCTGAGTTCTGAGTGCTCCAGAGGTGGTTGCAGATTTAAACACCACAGGTATAAAAAAAGCCATGGTTCAGGCAGCGAAAAAGTGGTTCCTGACAATAGCATTAAACATGGACATAGCATTGCACATAGAGATAACATTAAACATGGAGATAGCATTAAACACTGACACTGCCTTACACATGGATAAAGCATTAAACCTGGACATAGCATTTGTGACAGTGTAAACCCCAGGGAGATGCTTAGTGTGGCATTTGGGTACAGGTGCTATCCAGATCGTAAATATGGGTCCCTGGGGTGGAGCAATTGGAGAGCAGGGTGGGCCAATGCTCCGTTTCCCCATGCTGTGGAAATTCCATGCCGAGTTTTCCAGGAGGCAAGAAATCTGCAGGATCCGGTCCGGGATTCCTATGGGGCCGGCATCAGGCACAGGTGCTGGACATTAAAAGCCCCTGGAGCTTGATACTCAGAGAGACTGTTGGGGGAAGAGGAAGTTCCCTGTGCTCCTAGGGCAAGGAGAGGCCCCGAAGAAGAGAATCCCTGAGCCAAGTGAGGCAATACCTGCCTGGACGTTTTGTGTGTTGTCTGGGGGAGGTTTTCCAGAGCCTGGCGTAGCTGGGTCTGGCTGGGAGGTTGAGGTAGTGGGTGATTAGGCTGGTCAGTCTGCACCAGCATAGTTCAGTTAGAGACATACCATGCAACAGTCAAACAGTGGTTTTTGGGGTTTAAGCGGTTAAAATAAAGTGAATTTTTTTTTTTCTCTCTTTTTTTTTTTTTGTTTTTCGTTTTTTTTTTTGGTTCCTGCTTTCTGCCCACAGACCATAGCAGTGCTTTGCCCGCATCCTCCACCATATGTGACAAACCCTATAGCATGAGGGCCATACATGTCACTTTTAGGGGTCCTAAGCACCTAAGTCCTCTAGGGCAATTAGAGCCAGGAACAGCAGCTCATTTTTTTTTCGTTTTTTTTTTTTTGGTTCCTGCTTTCTGCCCACAGACCATAGCAGTGCTTTGCCCGCATCCTCCACCATATGTGACAAACCCTATAGCATGAGGGCCATACATGTCACTTTTAGGGGTCCTAAGCACCTAAGTCCTCTAGGGCAATTAGAGCCAGGAACAGCAGCTCATTTTTTTTTTGTTTTTTTTTCCTCCTTATTTTAACCGCTTAAACCCCAAAAACCACTGTTTGACTGTTGCATGGTATGTGCCCTTGTGTATTGCTGGCTGAAATACATATGCTTATGGAGGATGGCCTTGATGTGTTTGTGACGACTTATCGATGATCAGGACGTGAAGTTTCTTTTTGCTGGATAAAAGTATTGCATATCTGTGAAACCTGCAAAAGAAATGTCCAGGCAGGTATTGCCTCACTTGGGTCAGGGATTGTCTTCTTCGGGGCCTCTCCTTGCCCTGGGAGCACAGGGAACTTCCTCTTCCCCCAACAGTCTCTCTGAGTATCAAGCTCCAGGGGTTTTTAATGTCCAGCACCTGTGCCTGATGCCGGCCCCATAGGAATCCCGGACCGGATCCTGTGGACTTCTCGCGTCCTGGAAAACTCGGCATGGAATTTCCACAGCATGGGGAAACGGAGCATTTCCCACCCTGCTCTCCAATTGCTCCACCCTAGGGACCCATATTTACGATCTGGATAGCACCTGTACCCAAATGCCACACTAAGCATCTCCCTGGGGTTTACACTGTCACACATTACACATAGAGATAACATTTAATATGGACATAGCATTAAACATGGACATAACACTACTCATTGAGATAGCATTAAACATGGAGTTAACATGCAACACATCGGAAGGATTTCATTTTGGAATGTATCGATTTTATTTTGAAATATAACTATTTCTTGTTTGAACACCAGTTTTACCGTCATCTATGTGGGACAGCCATGGGTGCCAGGTCCGCTTGATCAGGACGCAAAGCAGCGAGTCCGCTTGATCAGGACGCAAAGCAGCGAGTCCGCTTGATCAGGACGCAAAGCAGCGAGTCCGCTTGATCAGGACGCAAAGCAGCGAGTCCGCTTGATCAGGACGCAAAGCAGCGAGTCCGCTTGATCAGGACGCAAAACAGCGAGTCCGCTTGATCAGGACGCAAAGCAGCGAGTCCGCTTGATCAGGAAGCAGAGCAGCGAGTCCGCTTGATCAGGACGCAAAGCAGCGAGTCCGCTTGATCAGGACGCAAAGCAGCGAGTCCGCTTGATCAGGACGCAAAGCAGCGAGTCCGCTTGATCAGGACGCAAAGCAGCGAGTCCGCTTGATCAGGACGCAAAGCAGCGAGTCCGCTTGATCAGGACACAAAGCAGCGAGTCCGCTTGATCAGGACACAAAGCAGCGAGTCCGCTTGATCAGGACACAAAGCAGCGAGTCCGATTGATCAGGACACAAAGCAGGGAACCAGGAACAGTACAGGTGCCGAGCCACAGCAGGAAGATCCATAGACTTCAATACAAAGGCCCTGACTGAAGGGCAGGGCAGGTTCATAAAGGCAGGGTAATCACAGGTAACAAGGGCCAGTTGGATGTATTGGCTAGGGCTCAACCCAGGTAACAAGGCACACCTGAGTTCTGAGTGCTCCAGAGGGCGGCCACTAGTGGTTGCAGATTTAAACACCACAGGTATAAAAAAAGCCATGGTTCAGGCAGCGAAAAAGTGGTTCCTGACAATAGCATTAAACATGGACATAGCATTGCACATAGAGATAACATTAAACATGGAGATAGCATTAAACACTGACACTGCCTTACACATGGATAAAGCATTAAACATGGACATAGCATTTGTGACAGTGTAAACCCCAGGGAGATGCTTAGTGTGGCATTTGGGTACAGGTGCTATCCAGATCGTAAATATGGGTCCCTGGGGTGGAGCAATTGGAGAGCAGGGTGGGCCAATGCTCCGTTTCCCCATGCTGTGGAAATTCCATGCCGAGTTTTCCAGGAGGCAAGAAATCTGCAGGATCCGGTCCGGGATTCCTATGGGGCCGGCATCAGGCACAGGTGCTGGACATTAAAAGCCCCTGGAGCTTGATACTCAGAGAGACTGTTGGGGGAAGAGGAAGTTCCCTGTGCTCCTAGGGCAAGGAGAGGCCCCGAAGAAGAGAATCCCTGAGCCAAGTGAGGCAATACCTACCTGGACGTTTTGTGTGTTGTCTGGGGGAGGTTTTCCAGAGCCTGGCATAGCTGGGTCTGGCTGGGAGGTTGAGGTAGTGGGTGATTAGGCTGGTCAGTCTGCACCAGCATAGTTCAGTTAGAGACATACCATGCAACAGTCAAACAGTGGTTTTTGGGGTTTAAGCGGTTAAAATAAAGTGAATTTTTTTTTTTTCTCTTTTTTTTTTTGTTTTTCGTTTTTTTTTTTTGGTTCCTGCTTTCTGCCCACAGACCATAGCAGTGCTTTGCCCGCATCCTCCACCATATGTGACAAACCCTATAGCATGAGGGCCATACATGTCACTTTTAGGGGTCCTAAGCACCTAAGTCCTCTAGGGCAATTAGAGCCAGGAACAGCAGCTCATTTTTTTTTCGTTTTTTTTTTTTTGGTTCCTGCTTTCTGCCCACAGACCATAGCAGTGCTTTGCCCGCATCCTCCACCATATGTGACAAACCCTATAGCATGAGGGCCATACATGTCACTTTTAGGGGTCCTAAGCACCTAAGTCCTCTAGGGCAATTAGAGCCAGGAACAGCAGCTCATTTTTTTTTTGTTTTTTTTTCCTCTTTATTTTAACCGCTTAAACCCCAAAAACCACTGTTTGACTGTTGCATGGTATGTGCCCTTGTGTATTGCTGGCTGAAATACATATGCTTATGGAGGATGGCCTTGATGTGTTTGTGACGACTTATTGATGATCAGGACGTGAAGTTTCTTTTTGCTGGATAAAAGTATTGCATATCTGTGAAACCTGCAAAAGAAATGTCCAGGCAGGTATTGCCTCACTTGGCTCAGGGATTGTCTTCTTCGGGGCCTCTCCTTGCCCTGGGAGCACAGGGAACTTCCTCTTCCCCCAACAGTCTCTCTGAGTATCAAGCTCCAGGGGTTTTTAATGTCCAGCACCTGTGCCTGATGCCGGCCCCATAGGAATCCCGGACCGGATCCTGTGGACTTCTCGCGTCCTGGAAAACTCGGCATGGAATTTCCACAGCATGGGGAAAAGGAGCATTTCCCACCCTGCTCTCCAATTGCTCCACCCTAGGGACCCATATTTACGATCTGGATAGCACCTGTACCCAAATGCCACACTAAGCATCACCCTGGGGTTTACACTGTCACACATTACACATAGAGATAACATTTAATATGGACATAGCATTAAACATGGACATAACACTACTCATTGAGATAGCATTAAACATGGAGTTAACATGCAACACATCGGAAGGATTTCATTTTGGAATGTATCGATTTTATTTTGAAATATAACTATTTCTTGTTTGAACACCAGTTTTACCGTCATCTATGTGGGACAGCCATGGGTGCCAGGTTCGCTTGATCAGGACGCAAAGCAGCGAGTCCGCTTGATCAGGACGCAAAGCAGCGAGTCCGCTTGATCAGGACGCAAAGCAGCGAGTCCGCTTGATCAGGACGCAAAGCAGCGAGTCCGCTTGATCAGGACGCAAAGCAGCGAGTCCGCTTGATCAGGACGCAAAGCAGCGAGTCCGCTTGATCAGGACGCAAAGCAGCGGGTCCGCTTGATCAGGACGCAAAGCAGCGGGTCCGCTTGATCAGGACGCAAAGCAGCGAGTCCGCTTGATCAGGACGCAAAGCAGCGAGTCCGCTTGATCAGGACGCAAAGCAGCGAGTCCGCTTGATCAGGACGCAAAGCAGCGAGTCCGCTTGATCAGGACGCAAAGCAGCGAGTCCGCTTGATCAGGACGCAAAGCAGCGAGTCCGCTTGATCAGGACGCAAAGCAGCGAGTCCGCTTGATCAGGACGCAAAGCAGCGAGTCCGCTTGATCAGGACGCAAAGCAGCGAGTCCGCTTGATCAGGACGCAAAGCAGCGAGTCCGCTTGATCAGGACGCAAAGCAGCGAGTCCGCTTGATCAGGACGCAAAGCAGCGAGTCCGCTTGATCAGGACGCAAAGCAGCGAGTCCGCTTGATCAGGACGCAAAGCAGCGAGTCCGCTTGATCAGGACGCAAAGCAGCGAGTCCGCTTGATCAGGACGCAAAGCAGCGAGTCCGCTTGATCAGGACGCAAAGCAGCGAGTCCGCTTGATCAGGAAGCAGAGCAGCGAGTCCGCTTGATCAGGACGCAAAGCAGCGAGTCCGCTTGATCAGGACGCAAAGCAGCGAGTCCGCTTGATCAGGACGCAAAGCAGCGAGTCCGCTTGATCAGGACACAAAGCAGCGAGTCCGCTTGATCAGGACACAAAGCAGCGAGTCCGATTGATCAGGACACAAAGCAGCGAGTCCGATTGATCAGGACACAAAGCAGGGAACCAGGAACAGTACAGGTGCCGAGCCACAGCAGGAAGATCCATAGACCTCAATACAAAGGCCCTGACTGAAGGGCAGGGCAGGTTCATAAAGGCAGGGTAATCACAGGTAACAAGGGCCAGCTGGATGTATTGGCTAGGGCTCAACCCAGGTAACAAGGCACACCTGAGTTCTGAGTGCTCCAGAGGTGGTTGCAGATTTAAACACCACAGGTATAAAAAAAGCCATGGTTCAGGCAGCGAAAAAGTGGTTCCTGACAATAGCATTAAACATGGACATAGCATTGCACATAGAGATAACATTAAACATGGAGATAGCATTAAACACTGACACTGCCTTACACATGGATAAAGCATTAAACCTGGACATAGCATTTGTGACAGTGTAAACCCCAGGGAGATGCTTAGTGTGGCATTTGGGTACAGGTGCTATCCAGATCGTAAATATGGGTCCCTGGGGTGGAGCAATTGGAGAGCAGGGTGGGCCAATGCTCCGTTTCCCCATGCTGTGGAAATTCCATGCCGAGTTTTCCAGGAGGCAAGAAATCTGCAGGATCCGGTCCGGGATTCCTATGGGGCCGGCATCAGGCACAGGTGCTGGACATTAAAAGCCCCTGGAGCTTGATACTCAGAGAGACTGTTGGGGGAAGAGGAAGTTCCCTGTGCTCCTAGGGCAAGGAGAGGCCCCGAAGAAGAGAATCCCTGAGCCAAGTGAGGCAATACCTGCCTGGACGTTTTGTGTGTTGTCTGGGGGAGGTTTTCCAGAGCCTGGCGTAGCTGGGTCTGGCTGGGAGGTTGAGGTAGTGGGTGATTAGGCTGGTCAGTCTGCACCAGCATAGTTCAGTTAGAGACATACCATGCAACAGTCAAACAGTGGTTTTTGGGGTTTAAGCGGTTAAAATAAAGTGAATTTTTTTTTTTCTCTCTTTTTTTTTTTTTGTTTTTCGTTTTTTTTTTTTGGTTCCTGCTTTCTGCCCACAGACCATAGCAGTGCTTTGCCCGCATCCTCCACCATATGTGACAAACCCTATAGCATGAGGGCCATACATGTCACTTTTAGGGGTCCTAAGCACCTAAGTCCTCTAGGGCAATTAGAGCCAGGAACAGCAGCTCATTTTTTTTTCGTTTTTTTTTTTTTGGTTCCTGCTTTCTGCCCACAGACCATAGCAGTGCTTTGCCCGCATCCTCCACCATATGTGACAAACCCTATAGCATGAGGGCCATACATGTCACTTTTAGGGGTCCTAAGCACCTAAGTCCTCTAGGGCAATTAGAGCCAGGAACAGCAGCTCATTTTTTTTTTGTTTTTTTTTCCTCCTTATTTTAACCGCTTAAACCCCAAAAACCACTGTTTGACTGTTGCATGGTATGTGCCCTTGTGTATTGCTGGCTGAAATACATATGCTTATGGAGGATGGCCTTGATGTGTTTGTGACGACTTATCGATGATCAGGACGTGAAGTTTCTTTTTGCTGGATAAAAGTATTGCATATCTGTGAAACCTGCAAAAGAAATGTCCAGGCAGGTATTGCCTCACTTGGGTCAGGGATTGTCTTCTTCGGGGCCTCTCCTTGCCCTGGGAGCACAGGGAACTTCCTCTTCCCCCAACAGTCTCTCTGAGTATCAAGCTCCAGGGGTTTTTAATGTCCAGCACCTGTGCCTGATGCCGGCCCCATAGGAATCCCGGACCGGATCCTGTGGACTTCTCGCGTCCTGGAAAACTCGGCATGGAATTTCCACAGCATGGGGAAACGGAGCATTTCCCACCCTGCTCTCCAATTGCTCCACCCTAGGGACCCATATTTACGATCTGGATAGCACCTGTACCCAAATGCCACACTAAGCATCTCCCTGGGGTTTACACTGTCACACATTACACATAGAGATAACATTTAATATGGACATAGCATTAAACATGGACATAACACTACTCATTGAGATAGCATTAAACATGGAGTTAACATGCAACACATCGGAAGGATTTCATTTTGGAATGTATCGATTTTATTTTGAAATATAACTATTTCTTGTTTGAACACCAGTTTTACCGTCATCTATGTGGGACAGCCATGGGTGCCAGGTCCGCTTGATCAGGACGCAAAGCAGCGAGTCCGCTTGATCAGGACGCAAAGCAGCGAGTCCGCTTGATCAGGACGCAAAGCAGCGAGTCCGCTTGATCAGGACGCAAAGCAGCGAGTCCGCTTGATCAGGACGCAAAGCAGCGAGTCCGCTTGATCAGGACGCAAAGCAGCGAGTCCGCTTGATCAGGACGCAAAGCAGCGAGTCCGCTTGATCAGGAAGCAGAGCAGCGAGTCCGCTTGATCAGGACGCAAAGCAGCGAGTCCGCTTGATCAGGACGCAAAGCAGCGAGTCCGCTTGATCAGGACGCAAAGCAGCGAGTCCGCTTGATCAGGACGCAAAGCAGCGAGTCCGCTTGATCAGGACGCAAAGCAGCGAGTCCGCTTGATCAGGACACAAAGCAGCGAGTCCGCTTGATCAGGACACAAAGCAGCGAGTCCGCTTGATCAGGACACAAAGCAGCGAGTCCGCTTGATCAGGACACAAAGCAGCGAGTCCGATTGATCAGGACACAAAGCAGGGAACCAGGAACAGTACAGGTGCCGAGCCACAGCAGGAAGATCCATAGACTTCAATACAAAGGCCCTGACTGAAGGGCAGGGCAGGTTCATAAAGGCAGGGTAATCACAGGTAACAAGGGCCAGCTGGATGTATTGGCTAGGGCTCAACCCAGGTAACAAGGCACACCTGAGTTCTGAGTGCTCCAGAGGGCGGCCACTAGTGGTTGCAGATTTAAACACCACAGGTATAAAAAAAGCCATGGTTCAGGCAGCGAAAAAGTGGTTCCTGACAATAGCATTAAACATGGACATAGCATTGCACATAGAGATAACATTAAACATGGAGATAGCATTAAACACTGACACTGCCTTACACATGGATAAAGCATTAAACATGGACATAGCATTTGTGACAGTGTAAACCCCAGGGAGATGCTTAGTGTGGCATTTGGGTACAGGTGCTATCCAGATCGTAAATATGGGTCCCTGGGGTGGAGCAATTGGAGAGCAGGGTGGGCCAATGCTCCGTTTCCCCATGCTGTGGAAATTCCATGCCGAGTTTTCCAGGAGGCAAGAAATCTGCAGGATCCGGTCCGGGATTCCTATGGGGCCGGCATCAGGCACAGGTGCTGGACATTAAAAGCCCCTGGAGCTTGATACTCAGAGAGACTGTTGGGGGAAGAGGAAGTTCCCTGTGCTCCTAGGGCAAGGAGAGGCCCCGAAGAAGAGAATCCCTGAGCCAAGTGAGGCAATACCTGCCTGGACGTTTTGTGTGTTGTCTGGGGGAGGTTTTCCAGAGCCTGGCGTAGCTGGGTCTGGCTGGGAGGTTGAGGTAGTGGGTGATTAGGCTGGTCAGTCTGCACCAGCATAGTTCAGTTAGAGACATACCATGCAACAGTCAAACAGTGGTTTTTGGGGTTTAAGCGGTTAAAATAAAGTGAATTTTTTTTTTTCTCTTTTTTTTTTTTTTGTTTTTCGTTTTTTTTTTTTGGTTCCTGCTTTCTGCCCACAGACCATAGCAGTGCTTTGCCCGCATCCTCCACCATATGTGACAAACCCTATAGCATGAGGGCCATACATGTCACTTTTAGGGGTCCTAAGCACCTAAGTCCTCTAGGGCAATTAGAGCCAGGAACAGCAGCTCATTTTTTTTTGGTTTTTTTTTTTTTGGTTCCTGCTTTCTGCCCACAGACCATAGCAGTGCTTTGCCCGCATCCTCCACCATATGTGACAAACCCTATAGCATGAGGGCCATACATGTCACTTTTAGGGGTCCTAAGCACCTAAGTCCTCTAGGGCAATTAGAGCCAGGAACAGCAGCTCATTTTTTTTTTGTTTTTTTTTCCTCCTTATTTTAACCGCTTAAACCCCAAAAACCACTGTTTGACTGTTGCATGGTATGTGCCCTTGTGTATTGCTGGCTGAAATACATATGCTTATGGAGGATGGCCTTGATGTGTTTGTGACGACTTATCGATGATCAGGACGTGAAGTTTCTTTTTGCTGGATAAAAGTATTGCATATCTGTGAAACCTGCAAAAGAAATGTCCAGGCAGGTATTGCCTCACTTGGCTCAGGGATTGTCTTCTTCGGGGCCTCTCCTTGCCCTGGGAGCACAGGGAACTTCCTCTTCCCCCAACAGTCTCTCTGAGTATCAAGCTCCAGGGGTTTTTAATGTCCAGCACCTGTGCCTGATGCCGGCCCCATAGGAATCCCGGACCGGATCCTGTGGACTTCTCGCGTCCTGGAAAACTCGGCATGGAATTTCCACAGCATGGGGAAACGGAGCATTTCCCACCCTGCTCTCCAATTGCTCCACCCTAGGGACCCATATTTACGATCTGGATAGCACCTGTACCCAAATGCCACACTAAGCATCTCCCTGGGGTTTACACTGTCACACATTACACATAGAGATAACATTTAATATGGACATAGCATTAAACATGGACATAACACTACTCATTGAGATAGTATTAAACATGGAGTTAACATGCAACACATCGGAAGGATTTCATTTTGGAATGTATCGATTTTATTTTGAAATATAACTATTTCTTGTTTGAACACCAGTTTTACCGTCATCTATGTGGGACAGCCATGGGTGCCAGGTTCGTGCCGAGTTACGCCAACCTTTTCGTAGCCGAATGGGAAGCAGAACAGATATGGCACAACAATCCATTTGAAGCAGACCTGGTGCAGTGGAAGAGATATATCGATGACGTGTTAATTATATGGAGGGGAACACTGGATAAATTACATCAATTTATAGAATACATCAACCAGAACCAATACAACCTAAAATTTACTTTCAACATACTAAAGCAAAGTGTTGAATTCTTGGATGTGGAACTATTCACAGAAGGCAATGCTCCAGAAATTATAAAAATGCTACCGATGCCAATGGTTTCATTGATTACACAAGCTGTCATCACCCAGCATGGTTAGATAACATCCCCACGGGGCAGATGATGAGAATAAGGAGGAACTGTACACGGGACCAGGACTTTATTAAACACACCACAGATATTAAAAGTAAATTTAGGGAGAAACACTATCCAATAGAGTTATTAGCGAGAAGTCAACAGAAAGTGGAACAAATGGACAGATCTCATCTACTAAAAGGAAAGCCCGAACATAATATGAACAAGAAAGATTTCAGTTTTTCATTCATTAAGGAATATAATACTAAGGCTTACCACATTAAAAAGATATTGCGGAAATACTAGCATGTCCTGAAGAGCGATGACATTTTAGGTCCCCTCTTACCGGAAAAACCTCAAATCGTATACAAAAAAAAACAAATAATTTGAAAAACATTTTCCTCCCAACAAAGAAAACAGAAATTAATTTTAATACCTTTCTGGGCAAGAAACCCATTGTTTTTTGCCCATGCGGTAGGTGCAAGATGTGCACCTACCTACCAAGGAAAACAAACAGTTTTATCAGTAATAGGACAGGGACTACATACGAAATTAAGAAATTCATCACCTGCACCACCAAATCTGTAATTTATTTATTACAATGTCCATGTGGTGCACAGTATGGGGGAAGAACAACCAGACCACTTAAAGGAAGAATTTAGGAACATCTTGGGAACATTATGAATTCAAGCATTAAACACGGTGTCCCGCGATACTGTAATTCATGTCCCGTTTTCTCAATTAATCAATTTTGAATCATGGGAATAGACACTGTACCCCCAAATTGGAGAGGAGGGAATAGTGCAGAAAACATTTCAAGAAAGGAAACTAAGTGGATCTTTAAATTAGGAACATATAAAAAAAGGAGGCTTGAACATAAACTTGGATATTCACGCTTTCACCTAAGGGATCCTAACCCCCATTTGAAATAAATAGACACAGACTACTTATTCATTCATGGGTTCTTCAATATTACTTTTTACTATACACAATTCCAATATTTCATATTTTGTATTATTGTTTGGCATATTGCTCTCTTTTCTGTGGATTCATATAGACATTTATGTATAAACAAAACCCATAGTATGTTTAGTTATAGTTCATATATCCACGTTTAATGCAATCACATCCTTAAACGTTTACATCCTATAGCGTTTATACTTAGCGTTCATGTTAATCCGTCTTCAAATGTCATTTCTTAACATCTGCACTGCACAGCACAGCAGGACACTAGGACATGATGCAACACCAAGAAAAGAGACAGCCCTACGGAGAAGGAGAAGCCGTTTCTATGGGGACGCGTATAAACAGAATGACGCCAGTACGCACATCCAGCCTCCAATACGTCCTCACGTATTGTGGAATGACGTAACAGCGCCACCTAGTGTACATGTGCGTACAACACGTCCTCATGTTCTGGGAAACAACGTTACACCGCCATCTAGCGTATATAGAAGAAAATACAACGAATTAACACACATAAAAAGAGTGGAAGAAGCGATCAAATACTTTTTTCCTGAGGAAGCCATTAAAGCCGAAACGCGTTGAGGAAAGACTTTTTATTTCACTGAATCGTTTGACGTTTACATATTTATATTTTATATATCTTAAAGTACTTTTTTTTAAAATTTAAATAAAATTATTTTAAAGGCATATTCCCGTAATAAACCTATATCTTTAAATATAAGCAGCAGTTGATTATTCTTTGGGGATGGTTTTCCCGTTTCACTGTATCACAGCGTTCGGGGGATTGGACCTGAAATTCCATGACATTTGGAGAAGAGATCCTGGACACAGTGGGCTTCCCCTACCCCCCTCCCTGAGCGCACCTTGCACATAATTTTACGTGCATTGGATCCCGTGATTGCAACCATTTACTACCTTTTTCACAAGCTGCTATGAGAGGGGAATGAGAAACAGACACAAATCTTCAGCACTATTGTGAGTGCAACTAACGCAATATAATTAACACCGTATTGACTGAACAGTCTACACTATTGTTGTTTCGTTTGTTTTTCTTACATGAGCGCCCCCTATTGAAATTGAACCTATACTTTACAACACCTGGAGAGAGTTGTTTTTAAGGAGGCAGCTGTGAGAAAACAAAAGGGAAGTATTTTTAAGATATTTACTTATTTAGCACACACTATTTTTGGGGCACACCGGTTCTCCTCACAATCTTTTTACTAAAGCACACACACCCAGGCACTCACACTAACACAACCAGACAATCACCACTAATACACACACACCCAGACATTCACACTAACACCACCAGACCCATACATTAACACACACCCAGACACTAACACAACCAGACAATCAGCACTAATACACACACCCAGACATTCACACTAACACAACCAGACCCATACATTAACACACACCCTGACACTAACACAACCAATCAGCACTAATACACACACAGACACTAACACTAACACAACCAGACCCATACATTAACACACACCCTGACACTAACACAACCAGACAATCAGCACTAATACACACACCCAGACATTCACACTAACACAACCAGACCTATCCATTAACACACACCCAGACACTAACACAACCAGACAATCAGCACTAATACACACACCCAGACATTCACACTAAAACAACCAGACCCATACATTAACACACACCCAGACACTAACACACCCAGACACTAACACACCCAGACATTCACACTAACACAACCAGACCCATACATTAACACACACCCTGACACTAACACAACCAGACAATCAGCACTAATACACACACAGACACTCACACTAACACAACAAGGCCCATACATTAACACACATGCACAGACACTTAAACTAGCACAAATGCATGCTATCATACCCAGAGAAACACACATAGACAATATCATACCCATACACACACAGTAATAACATGCCTGCACACACAGTCATAACATGCCTGCACACACACTAACATAAAACAATAGAAGAATTCCGCGCATATTCAGCGAATATCAATCACTGATCTGAGGAGTAAGTATTGGGGGTTGCAAAAAAACAACCCCCCCCCCGATGTTTTAATTTAAACCCTGTGCGGACGCACACCTGTAAGGCCGGCCCTGGCGGGGGCTTCCCGGTCCCTTTGAGTGGCGGACCCGGTCGCAGTTGCGGCGGGCTTAAGGGGCAGGTGCATTTTTCGGTGCACAAGTTTATAGCAAGATGCACAAAACATTTCATAAAAGCCAAAATACACCTACATTTCCATTCCGACATGTCATGTTTGGGACAGTCTATTTTAGTAGTATTAATTTTAATTCCAACTATGTACCACATGAGAGATACAAAAATAAAATACCTGTATTAACACCAATATAGGCTATGCAATGTTATACTTCAAGTGTAAAAAAGGAACTATTATTTATTAACTCTAGTTACCTGGGGAAAGAAATATATTTTTGCGAGCAGTTGATAGGAAAGCTACAGGTTGCAGGTGCAACTTATAACCGTTACAAAAATAAAAATGCCCTGGTCCCCAAACCTTAATAGAACTTAAGATACTGGAAACGGCATGTGATGTAATTCTCTGCACTAAGGGAATGACATCCGTAGTTCCCGCTGGTCTCTAATCTTTTGTTCGGAGCTTGGAAGACACTGACCCCGGCATATAACAGCCCTCTGCCATAGTGACCGTCGAACCAGTTGCCTCAGATTCTGGTATTGTTCTGTAGGCAGAGTAGTGGTGTAGCAGGAGAGGATGACCCGCAGCAGCCCCTGGAATTCTGATACCACATCCATGTCCTCGTCAAGGCGACCGAAGTCTGTCGTCCTGTCGGTTAATCCCGGTAGAAAGTAAGTGTCCCTCAGACTAAGAAGCAATCCCGCCGCTTGCCACCAATGTCACGGGGCTGGCTAGTCCGACCGACTACCTCCGCTGTCTTGTGCTCCCTTAGCCTGGGACAACATTTTCCCCAGTTCCCCAGTCACTCGCCGAGACTCAGTGTAGGGTAAAACCAAACGAAGACTGATTTATTTTGGACACAGAGGGCTGGATATATCCATCAAAACACACATTTACATAAAATAAGATATTGGGACACAAACCGCCCCCCTTAATCTGCCTCCCAGAGACAACAGGGGCAGTAACGAGATTAACAATACAATGGGGGGGGGGACTGATTTATACAACATTAAACTGAAACAATGGCAGTCACTCCCTGGTTGCAGATCCTGGCTGTCTGCTGGAGATAATCCCCTCAGCAAGTGATGAGATGATACTGCTGGGGGTAGCCACAGAAGTCTTTACAAACCCAGGGCCCATAGTCAATAGGGAGGAGGCTGGCAGTCAGGCTTCTCCAGTGGTCCCAGTGATGGAGGGTTCTGTCACAGCATTAAACATAGAGATAACATTATCCTATGGGCATTCCATCAATACTGTCATTCACCTGTCATTCCATAGAACACAGCTATAATTCCACTTAATATGAGGTTTAGAACCTATAACTGTACTAGGGGAGTATACATGACACAGTTCTATATGATATTTAAGATGGTTTTCTCTAAAAAACAAGTTTAATTTTTCTCCCATTATATCCTATGGGCATTCACTCAATTCACATTCACTCAATCACTATAATCCCACATAATCTGAGTTTTAGATCCTGTGTCTGTGCTAGGGGAGAATGTGTGCCAAAGATCTAAATGATATGTTTTAAATTCAAAATCAATTATTCTTTTACCTTCCATTATAGTCAATGGGCATTTCTCCCCATTAAAGTCTATGGGCATTCCTCCCCATTAAAGTCTATGGGCATTCCTCCCCATTATAGTCTATGGGCATTCCTCCCCATTATAGTCTATGGGCATTCCTCCCCATTATAGTCTATGGGCATTCCTCCCCATTATAGTCTATGGGCATTCCTCCCCATTATAGTCTATGGGCATTCCTCCCCATTATAGTCTATGGGCATTCCTCCCCATTATAGTCTATGGGCATTCCTCCCCATTAAAGTCTATGGGCATTCCTCCCCATTATAGTCTATGGGCATTCCTCCCCATTATAGTCTATGGGCATTCCTCCCCATTATAGTCTATGGGCATTCCTCCCCATTAAAGTCTATGGGCATTCCTCCCCATTAAAGTCTATGGGCATTCCTCCCCATTAAAGTCTATGGGCATTCCTCCCCATTAAAGTCTATGGGCATTCCTCCCCATTAAAGTCTATGGGCATTCCTCCCCATTAAAGTCTATGGGCATTCCTCCTCATTAAAGTCTATGGGCATTCCATTTTGTCATTCGTTTTAGTATGTCCCATTTTTGACACATGCTTGTTCAACCGTGATTTCCGTCTTATATTTTTAGTATACCCGCAATAATTATATATTGTTATTTCCCCCAATGACATATAGTGCCATATTTAGATATCCTTAACCCCTTAAGAACCAGGATGTTTTTTTCTTTTTGTACCCTTTGGGACCGAGGGTTATAACACTTTTGCGGTTCTCGTGTTTAGCTGTAATTGTCTTCTCGCTCATTTAGTGAACCCACACAAGTTATGTATTGTTTTTTTTCAGGACAAGAATGGCTTTCTTTAGAGACCATTTTTTGATCATATCATCTAATTTCCTATAATAAAAACATTGTGAAAAATTGCAAAAAAAAGGACTTAACCTCAATTTTATTTGAAAAATATTTTTCTTATCTACAAAAGCTAATGATAAAACCTGCTGAATAGATTCTACTATTTGTCCTGAGTTTAGAAATTCTAAATGTTTTTTTTGCTTTTTTTCTGCAAGTTCTTGGGTAATAAGAATCGTTTTGCTATTTTTTCTAAATTTAGTCATTCTACCCCATGTTCTATTTGGCACATCTTTGAAGCCAACCGATTATATTTACCCCATCAAACCATATATTTTTGAAAACTAGACACCCCATGGTGTTTCAGATGCTGGTATTTTAATCCTTTCCGTGCAATAATTCTACCACCAGTCTTTTGCCGAAGTTTGTGGTAGTAATTATTGTAAAACATTTTTTCACACAAATTCTACTTCAGATATGAATTCACCGCTCCTGGTATAC
The DNA here is from genome assembly GCF_027358695.1 of Spea bombifrons. NCBI lineage: Eukaryota > Metazoa > Chordata > Amphibia > Anura > Pelobatidae > Spea > Spea bombifrons. The sequence continues at coordinate 40,005,205 of NC_071090.1, forward strand.
GTCACTATCAAACAACACCCCAATATGTGTTCAGCAACATCTCCTGAGTACAGTTTGCTGGATTGTTTGGGAGGTAAAAACCCATGTTCCCATGTTCTATTTGGGACATCTTTGAAGCTGGCTAATTCAACCCTATCAAACCATTTTTTTTGACAACTAGACATCCCAGGGTATTTCAAATGGTGCTATTTTAACTCTTTACATGCACTAATTTTACCACCAGCCTTTGTCAAAGATTGTAGTAGTCATTTTTGTGTGTCTTTGTTTTACACACATTGTACTTTAAGTATGTATTTACAGCCCTTGGTATATGTCACTGTCACACCCCAGTATGTGTTCAGCAACATCCCCTGGGTACAGTGATACCACCCATGCATGGGTTTGTCATGTTGTTCGGGTGATAAAAGGCGACTTTTTTCTAGCATTGCTATCTGGTCAGTCTGTGCCTATTTAAGACACCTCTTTGGTATTTTAACTTTTTTGGGAAGATACACTGCTATTTTAGCACTTGCCCATAAAAAACTTTTTTTTTATAGTTTTGGACTTTTTATTTACATTTTGTTGGAACTGGATGGGTAGCATCACTGCATAGGTTTTTTTAAATGTTACCAACTTATTTTTTACTATTTTTTTTTGTTTATTTGTTTTACAAATCGCATTGTGATTAGAAAGCTGAGCTCCATTGACTTGCATGGCTGAATAAAGTACCCTCTTGAGAACTTGTTTATTTTTTTGAAGGACGCCGCCATCTTGCAAAAAGCAAAATCTCTTGCAGTGGTGCTTGTGCATCCTGGGGTGGGTTTCCAGTGTTGCTGAATGCCTTGCTATCGATGCATTTTAGTAACACCGTTTAAGCTTAGGAGGTGATCGTTGATCGCCTCCTAAGCTCTTTTAAATCAGGCATCCGCCTTCATACAATGTATGGAGGATGTTGACACAGCGGGGAGGGGCCACATGGGGCTACTGTTGCCGATATTAGTGTTGCTGAATACCTCGACATCAAGGCATTACAGCAACACCGTTTAAGCTTATACTTTCTGTATTCAATGAAACCTTCTTCATTCTGGAGAGGCATGTCTCTTTTCAAGTTGCTCTTTAAGACCCTTAAGTTCTAGATCACTTTTCTAACAGTTTCTTCAAGTATGATACATTATCAAAACAAAAACATTATCGAACAAATATACAATCAAGCAGAAAACCATCATAGTGTAATATATTGATCAAATAAAAAAATATGAATCATCTGTAATGCACTCACAAATACAATGTGATAAGGAAGCCTTCCAAGCAGCAGGTGGGGACAAATCACCCCTGCCCTAATCCTGTATAACTTGTACCATTGTATGCTCACAAGCCTTTTGCCATACTAATAAGAGTAAAAGTGCTTGGTTACCTTTTGGAATGTAAAGCACACGAACTGGTTACATAGAATAGTTTTATGGAGTAAAGGAATACAAATTTCAAATTCTAAATAATGTATAAAAATTTGTTAAAATTAGTAATTATATATTTGATGATAACTTTCATTTTGCACATGAAATGTACATTAATTCATGGGAGTACTGAAGGTATTTGGCACCAGGAGTGGATCCTATATTTGGCATCCCCATCGGCCCCTTCATCCCCCACTGGGTAACTCACATATGCACTGGCATACTTTTACACACACTCACATTTGCACAGACTTACATATGCTACAGTGCTAATACACGCTTACGCATACACATACACACGCTCATGCACACTTACATATAGAAACCAACACCCGCAGCTACACACAAACATTTATCCACCCATGCTTACACACGAACATTTACACATCCACGCTAACACACAGACACATACACATCTATACTCACACTCACATGTTCACACACATATTTACACATACATCCTTACATACACTTACACATCCATACTCACAAACATACAGATGCCCACACACACTTACATATACAGGCACAACAGGGTTGATGTTCCTGGAGGGATACTTTAAATGGCAATTATTTATGTAAAATGCTCAGAACTGTGGCAACTGGCATTTAATGTGGATACGTGCAAGGAAAATTTCATCATCTGAGGAAAGAGATTTAGGGATAATTATTTCAGAGGAATTATTGGTAGGTAGACAATGTAATAGAGCAGCAGGTAATGCTAGCAGAATGCGTGGTTGTATAGGGAGAGGTTTTAGCAGTAGAAAGAGGGAAGTGCTTAAGCCGTTGTACATTGCATTGGTGAGACCTCAATTGGAGTATTGTGCACAGTTCTGGAGAAGTATCTCCAGAAGGATATAAATAGTTAGTAGAAATTTCAGAGAATGGCTACAAAAATGGTTTATGGATTGCAGGATAAAACTTACCAGGAAAGGTTAAAGGATCTTAACACAGTGTGAAGCTGTAGGAATTCCGTCTGGTTGGCATTCCACTTGACTCTGGACTCTCTCCTCTACAGTCTGTCCTTAATGCTGCTGCTAGGCTGATCTTCCTTGCACATTGCTCCTCTTCCCCACCCCCTGCCTATTACCTTTAGAATTAAATTTAAAATCTTGGTACTAAAATAAAAGGCCCTCCATAACATTGTTCCTCCATATATTTCTGCCCTCATGAGCAAATACTCTCCTACTCGATCCTTATGTTCTTCCCATGGGCTAAGGCTCTCCTCCTCACTTATCACCTCTTCCTTTTCCCGTCTACAAGATTTCACTTGGGCTGCCCCATATCTCTGGAATCTACTTCCACCGAACCTTGAGCTTTCACCCTCCCTCCCGACATTCAAGAAACATCTCAAAACCCACTTCTTCTTAGGGTTGGGAAAGCAATGGAGCCTGAGGTGTTAAATTGCCCCGGCAGAAATGCTGGAGTCACCGTGTGCGGTATTGCACACCACTGCACACGGTGAGCGCACGTTCTCACTGGCGGCCTACCAGCACTACCTTTTCCCCTTGTACCATCAGGTCTTGGGGTTAAGATGATTTATTTTTTAATCCGGCAGGCCAGCAATGGTCTGTCCTTAAATTATTTTTCTTTAATTTATTCATCACTTCGTTTTTGCACGAGTGCCTATTAATTTCCCTTTATTTGAATTCACGGCTTTGAAATTCACGGCGAGGCCTCCACGATGATTTGGCACACGTTTTTGATACCACGTTTTTGGACACTGTTTTCTTTGTAGAGGCAGTGATGCCTGGACTTTGCTGGAGGAGGATTGGGAACCTTCTGGCCCCTTCCTCTCTTCAAGAAGGCCAGCAAGGAGTCTCACCCTTCGGGGTGAGACTCAAGATCCGACCCTCCCATGTATCGTATATTTGTATCGTAGTCTGGCTTCTGCTGCCTTTGGCACAGTTGCGGCACCCAGGAGCACGCACCTCGGGCTCCAAAAAAAAAAAAATTCTGTTCTGTCTTGGTCTGTCAATTCTCGTCTTGTCATACTCCTTGAATATATGTATTGTATTAAGCGCTGCGTAAATTGTTGGCGCTCTATAAATAAAAGATAATAATAATAATACCAGAGTACTAAACCATCAAATGTTCTTTATAAAGGTGTTCCTTGGTATTCTCTTCAGTAAAATACATAAACCATTCTCCTCTGCGCAAGGCATCTACTGCCAAGTACATTTCTAGAGTAGGCTAAGCTGCTTTTGATGCCGTGACCGGCATTCCACCAGCAGGTGTCGCTCTTTCCCTCTCTCTAGAAATCCTGATCCTGATTACCAAGCACGCAGCTTCAGTGACACTCTTCCCTTTTAACATTTAATGAATGTACAGTATCCGTGGAACTAGTAACCAAGGTAAACAGTAAAAACCAAACCAGGGAAACAGGCAGGTCGGTATATGCATTACTGCTCAAGGGCTCTGTTTCTGGAGATCATCTACTGAAAATTCTACCTTTTATGTGTTCCTAAGAGCTATGATTTCAAAGGGTCAAAGGTGTAACTGGATAAGAAAAAAAACCATTTTACTGAATCACCTTGGTGTCTAAGGTCAATAAAGCAGCTACTGATAACAGATCACAAGTAGCAAGCCAAGGCCTCACCCTGACTAGTGACTGATGATGGTCCCAGGACTACAGAATGGGCAACTCAGTGAGGAAAGGAAAAGCTGTGTTTGTGGATCCCACACAGGTTAAGAACCTACAGCTCTACAAGGCAGGTAAGACTGATTGGCATATAGATTTACTGGGGGGTATGTTGATACTTGGCTGTATTTTTTTTTAAAAGTAGCCATTGTGTTACAATTGTAGGGTAGTGAACAAGAGTATCCCATTGTGTTCACATATAGCACTAAGCACTAGCATTGATCTTTAAGATCAATTCTATAAATTAATTCTGCCAGAGGTTATATATGCAGACTTATTGTGGTGTACAGTGGTAATTGTAGCAACATTTCTTCTGATTGCCCCACTTTGACTGTATTGCACTGCATATATTAACCCTATTGTCCCAAATTAATTAGTGCATAATATTCCTGATCATGGACACTACAGATTTTGTTTTGAATCTAGATTTTATGAATAATAATAATCACTATTCGGTTTCACACTAATTCTAAATATAACAGACACTTTACCCTAACACACCTTCTCTACATTCATATAAGAAAAAGGCAAACTATGAATTACATAGACACAGATTAAGCAAATTACTATGGCATCACTCCTGGTTGACTGCAACATATGTGGCTGGCTGAGTGTGATTTGAGTTGTAGATTGCAGCAGTTCTGGATACATGTGCACTCTTCTGTGTTAATTGGGTTGTCAAATGCAATAAAGAAAGTGGGGTGTTGAGTTGTATAGCTAGAAACATTATTAGTAGAAAGAGAGAAGTGGTTCACTCTTTAAAGCAAAACCCCCCTAACAAGCAACAAGACAATGTGCTGTCACGCGTATCCAGCCGTCAGCTCCACTTATGTCATTAGGTGGCCACTGGCTTTAAAGTTCCAGGGCCACCTCGTCATCCCTATTCCAGCCCTGATATATAGTGGAATATTTAGGTTGGTCAGTGCCCTAGGCTGTCCATGATCAGCACTCAACTGCCCTCCACCTTTAGCCTACCTCTCTGGGTCTGATGTCATATTATGGATGTTTGTCTCAGAAGGACATGTGATGCAAGGTAAAGATAATATGGAGTTTGTAGTGGGTAGGAAAAGATCTCCATAGTGTAAATACATTGGTTACAAGAGAGCTATTTAGTCTGGTCAACTGGTTCATTGAGCAAAGTTGCAATGGGGAGCTTGATTGCCCAACAGGGTGATCTGCCCCTGGTTTCATAGTAAAGGGTCTCCCACAATCTGCAGCCCTCGGCCAAGACATAATACCCACTGTCTACTTCAACAATAGCACATAAACTATGTGTGTGTGTGTGTGTGTGTGCAGTAGGGGCTTTGGGTTTACCATCTCTTTCCAATGCATTTGGGCAACCATAATCAAGGAGAGGCAAAGTGTCCATACAAGGAACCAGTGTCTGTGGCAAGGTTTGTGAAGATCTGTAGAACGTCATTAAATTGTCCACCACAGACCTCAGTAAATGTCCACCATGTGCAATGATAGAGAATGTTACCTTATATTGCAATAAGTGGTTGGGCTATTGTAGTTAAAATAAAAATGTTTTAATATAATCCAATCAGAACCCTGGCTATATTTAGCATACCCTTCATGTACATTATTTAACATTCATTTTACCAAATGATTTATGTTTAGTCATTAGTATGAATTTAGTAATAACAAAAAATTAGCCAGACTATAAATATGGTATTTCTTTTCTTCTCCATGATAGGTCTACTAATCAGTATTTGCTTCAAAATCCTTACAGCTGTAAGGCTTTGATAAGAGAAATCCTTGGGTGTGTACTTTGTAACAGGGCCTTATCAATAACTTTCAATTATGTTGCAGACATTGGCTGCTGCCATTATTTATCTGGTGCAAAGTAGGTTTTAACCAGTAAATCCAAGTATTTGAGTAACAACTACTAATTCCCCTACTAATCCTTCGTTATGAGTGTAAATTGTTGGTTGAGTCCTGAATTGCCCATTACTTTCATGCACACATTGCCTTGTACCTTGTTACAAAGCACGGTTTTGTGATCTGGGTACTTGGGTGGATTAAGAAAAATATCTATATTTTATGCATGGGAATATACGGTATATCTATTACCCCATGAGTGATTTTATGTCCTTTTTATGTATACAATCTGATTTATGAGCTATGTAACATTTTGTGTTCGTATATAATATGTTGAAAATATGGTCCCTAGAAAGTCTTACCTCTGCGTTAGAACAATGTTCCCATATATGTCTTCGAATGCCCTATAATGTAAATGTATGTGCTAACCAGGTAAACCCTCCTTTATTTTCTAAAGATAAGAAATGAGTAAGCAGTATAATAATACACGTGTCTTTAAGCAAAATATCACAGTTTGAGAGCAAGGCAACAATTATGATCAATGTCATATAGATGATCCTATAAATTATTTCTAAAATATTTGCTTCTATTATTTAGTCATTGAAGACAACAGCAATAAATCTCCAGAGATAATAAAATACAAAAGTGATGGAAATGAAGGCAGTGAATGGAAGAAGAACCAGAAGACTGCCCTCAAGATTAAACTTCAGGAATTCATCGGCAGCAGTGATATTGTGATCTTCAGCAAGACAACATGTGGGAAATGCACAAAGGTAACACATCATTTCTAGATGAGCCAGTGTTATGTAGGAACCGTAAAGCCTGCATATTTTTTAACAGAAAAATTACAATAAGATACGTAGACATGTGTTACCTGAAGCATAAAGCGTATATTATGCAGCAATACAAAACCAAACCATACGAAAACCATATGTTAACCGATATATATAGAATATAGTCTATAGACTAATAAACTCTCAAAACACCCTGTAGTTCCTTCATAGGATCATAGCCTGATAATATTATATAATAAAATCTTGCCAGAGTTATATCAATTTCTACTGTATTATCACCCTACATGCTACCACATGCTTCATGGTGCTGTTTAATTTACATAATCATTGTACCCTTACAAATAGATGGCACATCTCACAAACATGTCAGATCTTGATTATGCCTTTAGCTTAATTCAATAATATATGAGCAAAAACAATAAGTAACTAGGAGAATATTTTAAATTAAAAGTTTTAAAAATACTGGTTGCCAGTAGCTGTGACGATGATTAGATTAAGATTGAACAGAGGTCTGAACAAGTCTCATGTCAAGACAGAAAAATCTACAAATATTTATTCATATAAAACCACATACTGGAATAAGAACTGTCATGCTTGAAGGGCCAGTGGTGCAGAAACTTGGTACTCAGTAGGGTCTCAGACAAAACGATCAGGAGAGTGCAAAGGGTATAAAAACCTCAGCTCTTGATACCATGAGTCAGTCCTATACAGCAGGTCACTTGGAGGTTGAGAACACTTGACGTGTCAATGGCAGGTGGGGAGGTGAAGATAGAACACAATCTGAAAGGTGATACTCTGTCTGTAAATCTTTTAGGTAACAGAGTGGTGTTCTGTATAATCGATTTCAGACAAAACCTATGGGTTACAGCGGAATGACTAAGCAGGCTACACATATACCACTGGAGGCTGATGCACGGGGGCCAGATGATACGGGCAGACAGAAAGGCAAATATCATAGTCAGGGTAGCTGAGGTCAGGAATCAGAAAAGGCAGGGTAGGTAGATAATAAGGCAGGGTAGGTAGATAATAAGCCAGGGTGGCTAACCAGGATGGTAGGCAGACAAGATATACTTGTAGTCAAGTGAAAGCCAGGGTCATGAACTGGAGCCAAAATGCATGAGGCACTATCACAGGCAGTGATTGTTGTGTGTTGTGAGGATTTAAATAGCCCTCCAATTCTAGCCCCTTCTTCTAGAGTGAAAACAAGGCTTGGAGACGTGTCTCTGTTTGGCCGCTGTTTGCCGTTTTCCATTCAGAAACAAAATCCTTTGTCACTCAACCTAGGACGCACATGCTCTCATTCACTCTCACGATCTTTCTCTATGTTTTCCTGCCTTCTCCGCCCACTGTCCCCATGTCCCTGTCTCCTTTTCTGCAGATCCGTTTCTTCTCTTGCCTCTTCTTTCTTTGGCTGATTCTCCCCGGTATCAGCTCCGCTAACGAGGTCTCCAGGAGCACTTCTGCAAAAGGGCGGAGCCCCTGCTCACATGGACACACTTTCTTCACACACCCTCTCCCATGATTGGTGAAATGGGAGAGAGGCTGTCTGTGTGGTACGCCTTTTGCAGAAGTACTCTGTAAGGCCAGAAAAATACAGACGGAATTGCAGAGAAAGAAAGGTGTAGAAACACTTTTATTTCTCCTCTAATCTGTCTGCAGTGCTCTGGCTTCTTGGACTACTTCCACAAAAGAGCAGAGCCATGGTGTACACCATTAGGACATATAGAATTATCTTATAATTACCTGGATGTAAACTGCGTAAACATTCAAAGTACAGGGTGGAAGAAGTACATAAACCTCTAGAGTAATGACTTCACCTAAAGCTAATGGGAATCAGGAGTCGGCTAACCTGGAGTTCAGTCAATGAGACAAGATTGAGGGTGTTGGTTACAGCTGCCTTGCCTTAAAAAAGCACTTACAAAGTTTGAGTTGGCTATTCACAAGAAGCATTACCTGATCTGAACCATGCATCAAACAAAATAGATCTCTGAAGGCCTAAGATTAAGAATTGTTGACTTGCATAAAGCTGGAAAGGATACAAAAGTACACTATTTGACCAAAAGTATGTGGACACCCCTCCTAATTATTGAGTTCATGTGTTTAAGCCAACCCCAACAATAACAGGTGTATAAAACCAAGTATATAGGCATGCAATCTGCATAATCAGATATTGGCAATGAAGATCTCAGCAACTTTAAGTGCGGAAGTGTCATCAGATGTCACCTTAGCCTCAAGTCGGTTTATGAATTTTCTGCCCTGCTAGATCTGCCCTGGGCCAGTGTATTTGCCATTATTGTGAAGAGGAAGAATCTAGGAGAAACGAATCAGCTGCAAAGTAGTAATCCCCTCATGCTCACAGAGCAGGTCCACTGAATGCTGAAGCTTGTAGCATTGAAAAATTGTCTGTCCTCTGTAGGACTCACCACAGAGTTCCAAACTGCCTCTGCAAGCAACATCAGCGCAAGCAATGTGCACCAAGAGGTTTAGCAAATGTTTTTTATATGGTCAAGCAGCTGCACACAAGCAGAAGATCACTTTGCACAATGTCAGGCGATGGCTAGAGTGGTGTAGAGCACAATAACACTGGACTCTTGAGCATGTTCTGTGGAGTGATGAATCACGCTTCACGACCTGGAAGTCTGATGGACAAATCTGGGTTGGCTGATGTCAGGAGAACACTACCTACCAGAATACATAATGCCTACCCTAAAATTTGGTTTAGGAGGGATAATGGTCTTGGGCAGTATTTTAAGGTTTGGGCCCCTTAGTGCCAGTGAAGGGTAATGTTCATACCTGGGAACTCTCTGGGTTTGACCCAGAGATTGCCGGGTGAAGCACCGCTTTTCCAGTTCTCCGGGTCAAGACCCGAATCCTCCGGGTCACGGGAGCAGGGTCTTGACACGCCCCACTCCCCGCCCATTTTCCCTTTAAATCGTGGTGTTTCCTGCTGCCGTCACGGGACTGCCCCCTGACAAAGTTTGTTTTCAGCCGCAGTTAAACTTGTCAAACTAAGCACATAATAAGGAATACTGGAAAAAAAATACTGGGGAATTTTATTGCAGAAATACAAGTATCATCAACATAGAATGTGCCACTGTTTATAGTTTACACTAGCTATTCTATATAGGGCTGTTAGACATAATCATACAGTGATTAGGCATAAATTCCCATTTAATAATGAATGATTAAGCGATGACTACTGTTAATTAAGATAGATTGATTTTTGATTTGTTTTGCTGTATAGATATTCAAATTGAAATCCAAACTCCATTAATGACATCAGTGGTTCTTTGTCCATGTGAATATGATCACTTAAATAACAGTGGTGCCCTGGTAGTTACAAATGCCCAAATGAAAGTGTTCATCACTATATCCAACCTTTACTGTATGTGTCTGAGTCCTTAGATCCTAATGACAAGCCAGAAATTCACAGTAAAAGGACTCAAAAACACCTGGGGCTTGAATGGAAGGAACATTAAACATTGACACTCTTAACACAATATGTAGCTCAACCCTAGGGCAATAGTGGAATTATATTCTGTGTTAAATACTGATGGGTTATTTTTGGCTCTAGAAAAAAAGACTGCTGAAACAAAATCATCCCTGTGTTAAGTACACCAATTCCATATGTCTGTAAAGTATTGTTGGTGTCTTCCAAGGCATGGTACTTCAAATGCGTGCTCAGGAGCCAATGATGGGCACTAAGGCTCTTACTGTACTGAGGACTTTACTCAGACCTGGACTGGCCATCTGGCACACCAGGCAAATGTCCGGTGGGCCTCTGCCCGACAGCGACAGATTGTCTTGACATACCGCTTGATGAATAGGTATGAAAATGTAATGTTCGCCCACTAGAATGCAGCCTTCAATCCGGCTGAAGGTACTGAACGACGCTCTGTAGAGCACTGCTGGTTAGGGATTTCCAAACTCATTTACACAGAGACATTAATGCTAAAGTGCTAAAGAAATGCAAAAGGGAAGATGTCTCTTAACACCTTATTGTAAATATTATGTTAGAAATGCATGAGCACATGACTTAAACCTGCATACTTTATTTTGTCTTTGCACAGGTTAAGAGCCTGTTAGACAACATGAACACCCCATATCTGGCAGTGGAGATAGACCAAATGGGTAAGACATATAATGCCTCATACAATATTTCTGTTGAAACTGGTGTTAAGACAGTTTGGTCTTAATGGAGAAAAAACTTTACTGTAGTCACCATGTGTGCCATGTACAATTCTATTTACATTGTGACAGCAGGATCAAGATAGCGGTCGGTAAATACAGTTAGTAATAAGGTTTGCTGTGAACATCCAAAACATAATCAGAATAAGTCTAATGACTTCCTCAAGTGGGGAATAATATCATTCATCATATTAATCCTACCGAAGTGAAGGAGTTTTGATCTGGATACTGTAGTTGGCAATAGAGCATGGCGTGATATCGTTAAAAAAATGTTTATTAAATGTTCCTTAAACAATCCGTGCCACAGCAGTAAAGAGGTGGTATTTCAGTAATTAATCAGGAAGTGCGTTACAACATGCGAAAGTCCCAGTTTACATTGTTGGGTATCTATTCAAGGAAACAGTCGATAAATGAAACGGATTAACATATTTACATAAATGTGTTTTTGTGCTTTGTCATTCTGTGCATCCCGTGGTGTCCGTAGCCATGCATACAGTTAATTACAGTGCTCTAGTGTTTCGTTGTACTCAGGTTTAACTGGTATGTAAAAGCTAGTAATGTATCCTGAAACAAGCTAATATAAGGGAAATCCCACAGGGAAAACGTCTTTCTTTGAACAGAAAACACTGCTTTGATGATACAGTAGTACAGCGTAACACCTAAGAAACATGTCCCCTGGTCTTAATGGTGCGCTGTTTGTTGTATTTATGGGGGTTTCTGCCCTAGATTTTACCCTAATCCCCAAGATTTACCAAGCCAAAGATGATCTCCCGTAGCTATCTCCTTTTGGAAAATTGTCCCCCCCTATATTTTATATAATATATAGGTTATATTATTTATACTGCCTCTACACGACTGCCCATACACACTGCCTTTACACACACCTGCCGATAAACACACATATACACTTCACTTACACACACCTGCCCATACACACACACATACTGGCTAGCAGCCTCATCATCTCCTCATCAGATACCCTCCTTTCTCCCCATCAGGTACCCACCTTTTTTCGGATAACCCCTTCCTGACTATCACCTACCCCCTTTCTCCCCATCTCTTACCTTTCTCCCTTACCTTTCTCACCCTTCTCTTCCTCTCCTCCTTATTTCTTGTCATGGGAATGTGAGGTCTGTATAGGTTTAGACGCCTCCTTTGCTGCTCCCTGGCAGTGAGCACAGTGATTGATGCTGAGCACCAGGACTTGATGTCAAGTCCCAGCGCTCAGCATCAATTTAAGAGTCATTGGGAGCACAGAAGCCGAGGTCTCATGTGACAGACCTCGCGCGCCATTAATGTTGGGCAGGTTAGAGGGAGATCTGTGATCACCCCAACCCATGCCTCCAAACTGTTCCCCTTTGTGCGAGACAAACCCAATTTTTCTCCCTTATCCCTTTTCGGGACAGAGGTAGAGACTGGCAGGAAATTGGGACCACAGCACTGATAGCATTCTCATGTGTCTGAGACACTGGAGAACACATACTGCGCAACCCTACATGATTGTGTGCATACGCATTAAGCCTCCCCCTGGTGAATCTGGATGTTGGGAAGGTGGAGCTTGAGAGGTAAGGGCTACTTGGCACACACGCAGTAGCAAATACTTTTCAAATCTTGCCCCTGATGTCCCAGGTTTGTTGTGAGGTATGCCAATTGGTCCTGGAGCTGCTCATTGGGCAGCGGGCACCCCCTCACAGCTGCACCCGAGGGGAGTGCCTCACTCGCCTCACCCTTGCTACGGCTCTGGGTCACTGAGTTGTAGACCTGCTCTTTTCAGTAATATGATTTAGTCACTAAGATACAGTGTACACTACAATATTCCCTATTGTCTAGGAGTAGAAACTATTCCCTATTGTCTAGAAGTTTTGTGGCCCTTTACAGAACAAATGGTCTGCCCCCCTCAGATGACCCCCCCTCCCCAAATGAACCCTCTCCACACCACGAGGATTTTCTCTTCTCGTTTTTGGTGGCAAAGATGGAACAGACAAGCTGTTTATGGGCACTGGCAACCCGTTTGGGCGCAAAGATGTTGCAGACAAGTTGTTTGGGGCGCATAGACAAGCCGTTTGGGGGCAAAAACAAGCAGTTTGGAGGCACTGCCAAGCTGTTTGGGCACAAAGATGGAGCAGACAAGCTGTTTGGGGACATCATTGAGCTAGGGGGACCACATTTTATTTTTGCCATTCAACAAACACAGTATGTAGCGGTTGAGATTACACATACAGGTGTATATTACTGTACATATGTATATATCTCACATACACACTGATTCACATATGCACATACCGTCACATACACATAAAATACATTTTATATAATAGGAATTATTAGGAAGCCTACACTTTCCACATATGGGAAGGGGGAGAGTGTAGCAGTATGTGACCCTCTTCATTACTTTATGTCGATTGGAGAATACCACAATAAGGGCAGGGGGCTATAGACCTGTATCTAGTGAAAAGTGTCCCGTCATTATTACTCACACATTTGGGTAATCATGCTGCATATTAAGTATGTAGTCAGAGATGCTTGGAAATGAGTGGCGCTGTGATTGTGAAAGATTCGGTCACACCTCTTTTGGCATTTCCTTGGATCTTGATGCTTTTTAAATACAGAGATCATGTTTGAATTACTTTCACAGAGAGCTCTCAGAGGTTTGAAGAAGTCCTCTATGAACATACTATGGAAACCACTTTACCCAGCGTTTTTGTGAAAGAGCAACTTATACAATATGATGAAATCATAACGGTAAGAACTGTTTATTACTTATCTAAGACAATATTAAAACTTTTTTCTGTAAGTGCAGAAGAGTATTTATGGGGGGGGCAAGTAGGGAATAATTAGCAGCAACTGTTGTCTTCGCTTGTCTATGTATCTAGAATTTGATATCAATTTGCATATTGCAAATGAGAATAGTGAGGATATTTGATTTTAATCATGAGCTTTGATTCATCTGTATTATTTTAGACAATTGAATATTATTATTATTTATTGTTTTATATAGCGCCATCAAATTCCGGAGCGCTGTACAATGGGTAGACAGGGCCCATTGTTTGATTATGTTAAGCCTCCTTTTACTTGTTTGATGATGAGTGTTGTACCAAAAATATATTTCTTCTAGTGCATTTCAAATAAGGGACTTGGCTGTAATGACTTTTTTTTACACTTATGTATGCAAGGATCAGACATGGTCTGACCAGGCTATAGGGAGCCTTTTATATATAGTAACAGTGTCAGTGACCACCCAAAATAGGGATCCAGACTAATGTATTATTATTTTGTATTTTATCTAAGCACATCTGTTTTACTATTTAGGGCGATATCTTAATCCACAAAAAATATAGTACATATATATAAAATATGAGGCTGTGGATTTAAGGACTGTGTCTAGGTATGCTTGACCCTAAGATGTATATGTTGTGATTTTACACCCCCCCCCCACTCTGATGCATTCTGGACTTTCTGGCTCAGCATGTGGTGGTGCCCATTGTATCTTCAGACACTTTGGATGACTTTCCCTGCTCCTACATCTATCTATTCTCACCAAGTCTCATCGATACTTGGTGGTATTATAAGTACTGAGATATGTACCTATTTACTCTTTTGCTTTCAAAATAGTAGTTAGTTTAGTTAGTAGTAGTTAGTAGTAGTTAGGAAGGCAGCCTAGAAGAAAGAACAGAGGTATCTTTATAATCAAAGGAACAACTGCATGTGTTCACTTGCAGTAGACCATAAAAGGGGAATGTAAGGAGTGGCAATCTGTCAGGCTTTATTTAATATGTGATCGCTTGTTTATAGTATCACAGCATCCTTTGTCATACTGCTGTTTGAAGAATGTTCTTTTTTGAACATATTTTATTAAAATCTCCACCTGTCTGGCTGTAGCATATGTTTACAGTTCCCCAACTTTCCTATTCCTATTCAACACGTAGTTCTTTATCCTCCTGGTGCAAATAATTTTATAAACTCCTTTAAGATCCTGGATGTTTGGCTGGCGTCATTAATTCATTCATTAGCCTTTGTTTTAATTTGAATGAAAATACATTCTCCCTTTGTAGTTCTATATTTCCCTATTTTAAAAGTTTAATTTGAATTCAGGGCACAATTCCAGATCTAATTAACTATATGAGGTCTGTGTTCATATTTGAATTGCTCCAACAATAAAGTTAAAAGAAAAATATCAAGAACTTTAAATTTTCATATCAGACTCTAGTGCTCAGAACATTATCTTCATCGGCATGCATTGATATTTCATTTCTTTTATTGCTCATTTGGTCTGTATTGTTTCCAAACTGCCGAAAAGATGGACGTTTCTTAACTGATAAATCCGGGTAAACACCAAATACAAGTTATGGTGTCGCCAATAGATGCGAAAAGAATGAAGAACTGAAGATCTGGTTAGAGGATCCGAATCACACCGTAAAATATCTATAATGTTCTAGCAGATTTATTTGTCATTGTGAAGTAAAATCGATGTTTTCTTCACATGAAAGCTGATATTGTATATGGCATCTCATGAGATCTGTGTTAAGAAATGTAGTCTATGAGGCAGCACATATGAAGATTTTTGACACTTGCATTCATTCATCGTCCTTTTCCTGCATTCTGTTTATCTGTCAGGATAATGAAAAAATGTCTGTGTTTTCCCATGGCCTACAGGGTTTTTTTGCAGGAAGGTGAAGCATCAAATACGGATTACTCAGTAATTACTCACTTATCACCTGTCATATTTAGGGTATGCCTGAGCTTGCCTAACAATTCTCACTATTGATAACCTAATCTGTATATAATATTAGATTTACTAAGTACAGACAAAGGAGGTACTGTTAGATGAAATTGCCCCTAGGGGAGAAAACATGGCTATTGTAAATAAATAGGGATAGAACCATCTGCTTAGATTTGAATTGAGACACTACCTAATTCTGACGCTGACATTTGCTGATCCCACTTTATTTAGGATCAAGTATAGAAAATGTAAAAATCTCTTTTCCCTTTTGTTGTAGGTACTTATGATGTGTCAACAATATCAATTTGCTGGCGCTATTACATTTAATTTGAAAACTAATAAAATCCTTAAATAGGACTGTGTGTATTAAGAAATAGTGGGTTAGGCTGGTTACCCATGTGACAGATGAGACAGCCGATTCTGTTATCATCCTCATTTCCCATAAAACGAGCCAGGTTATTGTCACACCCAAAATTATCCATAAGTTTCTCCAACCCGGGAAGTTCCACCCATATAAAATGATTATCCATGTGCGCCTAAAGCCATAATTAGCATTGAAAGGTGAGTCAAACCGGATTTGATTTCCTCACCGAACCAACTGCCTGTCCTTGTTTAGCCTACTCTTAAAAATAGTACGGGTAATTAATGTGACATTGCTACATTATGTGAAGTTTTGTATATATTTATCCAAGTGTAATAGTCATGTTAAAACATGACATTACGTTCAGCCTATCCAACATTGTCCCGCTTATTTTGATCCAGATAAAAGGCAAACCAGCCAACTCTCACTTAAGTTTGTGCGTAAAGTTTGTTCTTCATGACTCCAAGAGGAGTCTAATTTGTTTATAAAACATTAATACAATATATATATATATATATATATATATATATATATATATAATGGTCAGATACTTATTTGTGTTTTCCCTTAATTTCTTTTCTAGTTGTCCAAGGATGGCTTGTTTCAGAAACTTCTAGAAAGTAAGGAAGATAAACCACGAGACAACTCCTATG
Source organism: Spea bombifrons (assembly GCF_027358695.1). Taxonomy (NCBI): domain Eukaryota; kingdom Metazoa; phylum Chordata; class Amphibia; order Anura; family Pelobatidae; genus Spea; species Spea bombifrons. The sequence continues at coordinate 40,021,816 of NC_071090.1, forward strand.
ACTTTGACCTGATTGTAATTGGCGGTGGATCTGGAGGTTTAGCAGCTTCTAAGGTATAAATAAAAAAATGAAAACTGTTTTTTCAAGTTACTTTTTCTAATGCACAATGACTATAGGTATGGAGGAGGTAGGGTGTCAAAGATTTTATGTGTAGGGCAGTTGAGATATAAACATGGGCATCTCACAGTGTTAATGATACAACGGCATAATGCATTTTTTAATTAGTCTTTCCCTTATGAATGGAGATTTTAACTTTCCGCTGTAGAATCTTCGCAAAAGAATTAGTGGTTCATTGGGGATTTTCAGGACTAAATCAGCCTCGGCTTTATAAGCTATGACATCCTGTTAGATGTGTATTGATGTCACTTCCTTTCCATACAGGAAGTATGACCTGGCCGCTAGTTAACTTGGAGTGGTTCAGGGGGAAGTTGTACATGTTGTAAATATACATGAATCCTAATCAAAGGTTTTCAAAACTAAACAAATGCATTTGTTATGTACTAGGCATCACAACGTTCATAGCTATTACTTTGTGCAAATATAGAATAAAAACATATCCAAAAATGATATAAAGAAGTGTAATAAATGGTTACGTATGTAATTTTGGGAATGCCACTCTCGGTATTGTTGATTAAAAACGTAATGGATGGGTCATGTACAGGTAATAGCCCAACATATAACCCCATCATGTCCTTTTCTTATCCAGGAAGCTGCCAAGTACAATAAAAAAGTATTGGTACTTGATTATGTGACACCGTCACCAACAGGAACAAAATGGGGTAAGTGTTTCCTTACAGTCCATTTCAATACTGTGCCTAGTATGTATGATATACTGCTTATGATACCTTGCATGATACGGTGCACTTATGTCTGTTTTGGGATTCAAATAGGTGATTTTATAAAAAGTTCTCATGGTTAAGAACGTGCAGACATTACGAAATTGGCCTTTGCACATAACCCCATTGTGTCTTATACAAATCTTAAAAAAAAATCTATTATGCATGCTTTGGTAGCTGCTTTCAAGACACGCGGACTAGACAGTTCTCTCTCACTAAATGTCCAGTAACCTATTTATTATAATTATATTGGGGACCATCATAAACAATGGGAATTATGCAAAGACCAACTTCGGTTCCATCTGCCACCTGATGGATGCTTGGTGAATAACAACTAATTATAATTTGATGTATGACTTTATTTCAGGACTTGGAGGAACATGTGTAAATGTGGGCTGCATCCCGAAGAAGCTAATGCATCAGGCAGCCTTAATGAGACAGGCACTGAAAGATTCCCACAAATATGGATGGCAGGTTGATGCTAATAGTAAGTCTTTACAAAATTATTCTTTCTAAATAGTTATGGATTTTTGGGTCCCCGTTGCCGTGTATTAAGGACTTTAATGTGGATATTGAATGCTGAATTATGGTATGGACGATTTAACACAGTTCCAAAACCAATCCTCATCTGTTGTCGCAAGAACCAACTGAAATGACATCCCATTTAATTGTTAATACATGTGATGAGTGTAAGGTGGACTTGACTATATGTCACACAGAGAATGTTTTCTCCTATAAAGGCTGGAATAGATTTTAAAAGCTACCCTTAAGGAAAAGCTAATCAATATCACTTTGATGGTATTTTGCAGCTAATAAAATAAAAACATTTTATCATGGCTATTTCCACATTCGAGCATCAGTGCTTGCCTGCCCATTTCTAACCTTTTCACTTTAAATTAGCGTGATCCATCCTCACAGACACTGATGATTTTTCATTAAGCCTCTGAAAGGCTTTGCTTTCTCTGTCATTGGGAGCTCTATTATGAGTGATTATTAAAAATATAAAATAGGATGCGCGATTAGCCTCCTAGATATTTTAGTCTGAACTACTACTACTGATCTAGGGCTAAGAAAATGTTCCATTGGAAAATTATTAGAAAAAGAAGTTGTGCTATATGCTTGCTTGAATAAAGCACCATTTCTGTAACAACTGTTACTTTACACTAATTTTTGCTTATTTCTGGCAAAGCAGAGATATATTGAATGGAGTAAAAATGGTGTAACTGGTGTGTATATATATATATATATATATATATATATATATGTTTGTGTGTAACTATGGTTAAAAACTGCTACTGAATATAACTGTAACTAGGGCACTATTGTGAATACACGTTTGGATGGATAGCTCATTCGACCTCCTGGTGAGAAACTTGAGAAAACCAATATCTTTTTATACATAAGTATCATTCACTTGGACAGTGTATAGATAACATACGCTATATGCTCTACATCCAGTGGCCCACTTCCATTATTTTTTCCTTTGGTAGATAATTATCATTATGTCTTATGTCAACAGCAGTACAACACAGTTGGGAGGCAATGACAGACTCTATTCAGAACTACATTGGCTCTTTAAACTGGAACTACAGAGTATCTCTTATGGAAAACAAAGTGAAATATGAAAATGGCTACGGAGAGTTTGTGGAGCCACACAAAATCAAGGTATTTCACATAACACCTAAAAACTTTATTCAATATCTTTATACCTGGTACCAACAACCAGTGTATTCATGTAGTCTTTCTTCTGGATTGTATAGAATAGAATGTGTCAGCTAGCTAAAATGGCCAGCACATCTTTGCAATACGTGTGACCAGGGATAAATATCTCACTAGGTAGACTATGTGAGCCGATATATTAGGAGCACTGTGGGAGGCCAAGGGGGTTGGGCTAAGTTGTAGCCCCACCTACTTCCACATATGCTCAGCCAAAGTGGACAAACTCCGCCCACATTCCGTTCATTTCCTGCCCGATTCAGGCCAATGCCTTTGCTACCAATCCTTTATCCACCAAACATTGAGTAATTTAGAAAGTACATTGTCTGTATTTGATATTTATTTTTTCTTTGCAGTCAACATCAAGCAGAGGGAAAGTGAAATATTTTACTGCAGGGAAATTTCTCATAGCTACAGGAGAACGACCACGGTACCTTGGTATTCCCGGCGATAAAGAATACTGCATCACAAGGTATTAATGTAGCAAAAATATTCATGTCCACATATTAAAAATATGAATGCTTGTACCTTGGTGTTCATTCATTAAATAACAGAGCAGGCTGCTCCACATTTATGATCAGGTAGTGTTACTTGTGTCCTATTTAACACCATTACCTTTTTTTCTGCTTCATTTCCAGTGATGACCTGTTCTCACTTCCCTACTGCCCAGGGAAGACTCTGGTTGTTGGAGCCTCTTACGTTGCTCTAGAATGTGCAGGGTTCCTGGCAGGTCTAGGCTTGGATGTGACTGTCATGGTTCGCTCCATCCTGTTAAGAGGTTTTGATCAACAAATGGCCGACAAGATTGGTGAACACATGGAGGAACATGGAGTCAAATTTTTGCGACACTTTGTGCCAACAAAGGTATTGTGTAATTTTTGTGTGTGGCCTTTTTTAAAACTATAGTTGTATAAACTTTTGACTAGATAGACCGAATGTATTTTGGTTAATGTTGTAGCTTTTTGAGTTATGCTTATGACATATCAGACCCAAGCCACATTCTAACTTTAAAATAAACAAACCAAATTATATGTTGTTTATTCCATGCATTCTACTTTTCTTTATACCACCGTCTGCAAAGATTAAATGTGCTTCATATTAGCATACATTTACCTCTGATAATCAGTTTTACATTGTTATCTGGTTTCAGGTAGAACAGATAGAAGCAGGAACCCCTGGGAAATTATTAGTGACAGCTCAATCAGCGGATGGCACAGAGATAACAGGAGAGTACAACACAGTGAGTACAGAATGGTTTATCACTTATTATACTTATTATAGCTCTCCAGTGCTGTAAGGACAATCAGAAAGCAAGTACCTCTTATGTCATGTTACAGTATGTCATGATTTAAACATCCTATAGAATGCTCTTTTAAAATGCATGCAATATCGATGTAATCATCGGCTACCATCCAATCTTTATATTATTAACTTAGACCACGTGCGGGTGCTCAGCTGGCGGGCTCTGTACAATACTCTGGCTGAGGCTCGGACATAGCTAGGGCTGGATGTGCTGTACTCAGGAAAAGTTGCCCACATATTACACATGTTTTATTTCTTAAGAGAGTCTCCTCCTTTTGCATGTTATAAATCTGATGAGTTATTTCATCGTGGATACAATGAGCTCAATGTAATTTTACCCACCACTGATCATGAAACGTCTTGCAGGTCTTGCTAGCAATCGGAAGGGAAGCGTGTACAAGAAAAATTGGCCTGGATATACCTGGAGTAAAGATTAATGAAAAGTATGTAAATATTTTTACCATCAATAACAAAATATGTTGTTTTTTTAACTGTTGGCTGGGAATGTATTTTTATTCATTAAATACTGTGCATTCATAAGAAATATTATTTTGTATAAAATTTGTTTCCTTGTGTCTTTGTTCAGGACAGGAAAAATCCCTGTTAATGACGCAGAGCAGACTAATGTGCCTTACGTTTACGCTATCGGGGATGTGTTGGAAGATAAATTAGAGCTCACCCCTGTTGCTATCCAAGCAGGACGTCTTCTAGCAAGAAGGTTATATGGCGATTCAACAGTCAAAGTAAGTGTTTTGGAGAGATACGAGAAATACATCCTTTCATTCCCAGTTGTTGTGGACTGTAACTGTCACTCTACTTAGTATGACATTAACCATGGTCCACCATACAGGAACTGCTTACAGGAGAGTCTATGCAGGCGAGGGTAACCTCTCCTAGACTACACAGTCACTTTGACATAACAGTACATTTTCTAAGCCCCGGCAAATAGGTCATTTAGAATCCCTAAGACATATTATCATGCAATTTATCTACGAACAATCTGAAGGCAACAACAAACAGAGTATTTCAAACTGTTAACCTGCACTTGAATCTAACTTATTTTAAGCTATATTTTACTTTAATTAACTACTTGTTAGGAAAATTCAAAAAAATGTTGCCCGTCAGTACCTTCAAGGACCAAACCTTTTCAATATGACATTAAATTGGCAGACATAATAATGCCTTCTCTTCCCTTAATCATAGTAGGTATGAAATGTGTGAGCTGGTATGTGATTATCTTCTTTGTGCTGAAATGGCCGTGATATAAAATGAATCACTGGAGTAAAATCTCCCCACAGCTATCCAATTCATCTTTCAGCTTTTGTACAGATCAGAAATATACAGACATAGCAAATAAATACAGGATTCAAAGCTTCATTTTCACTTATATCTCTTTTTTTTTTACTGATCTCAGCTGGATTCGAGTTTGTTTTTTTGCCAAAGAGATTAGTTCCAAGTATCAGATGCAGCTGACCTGGATATTAATACAAATTCGATTCTTATAAAATATACCAAAAAATATATATTCCTTAGAAAATTTCACTACTTAGCAGAATCTGCATATTTTATATTTGTAGCATTATTCACATATGGCCGTCATGTTTTGCTATATTTCTTCTGCTTTATTAGTCCCAGCCCTCACCTGTATATTCATTAACCAATGTAAGACTTCAAAAGAACTGGGCATCCTTATTAATAATACAAATTAAAGTTTTATTGTTCCACAATACTCCATTCACATATCATCTCTCTACGCTTACATTCATTCTTACAGAATACAGTTTATTCTGCCAATTTGAAAGGATAACATCACGAGTAGGTTTTTTTTTCCATCTGTACAAACAGTTTAGTCGGTGAAGTGACAAATGTCTTTCCTTTGATAAGTCTTTGGATATTAGGGAAACGACGTTAGATAACTTCAATAACCCTTTATTGATTGTACAGACAAACTGAGTCACTAGAGGGTGCTGATCTGATCTGGGGGAGTTTATCTTAATGAGCAAACCAAAAAAATCTCTCCAGAAAGCTTAAGATAGACCGATCAATGGAGAGCTGCAGTATGAAAAAAAGATTCTTGTGCTACAGGGCTTTTATCCTGTATTGACCAAAATAGGTGCTACCATTACATTCATATTTTTTTGTTTTCTATTAAACAGTGTGACTATGTCAATGTTCCCACCACCGTGTTTACACCCCTGGAATATGGCGCTTGTGGTCTATCAGAAGAAAATGCCATATCGAAGTATGGAGAAGAGAACATTGAGGTAGGAAGTGTTGAAAGTCAAGGGTCAATGTATGAATCAATAAATTAGCAAAAACCTCAGCTAGAAGGCACATATAATTGGAAAAACATACAAACAGTGGTAGCAGGTCACTTATAGAGCACAATTTGTTCAAACCTATTCCTAACTTACAAACACTGACGAAATCCCATAAGGACTTCCTGGCCCTATATCTAATAGATATTATTTCCGCTGCAAATTCCTGGTATCCATGTAAATGGCGGATTTCTTATATTTTGTGGTGCATCTATGCACGTCCAGCCGCACAAAAGCATGTTACTGAATAAAATGTCTGTATTTCAGGTCTATCACAGTTATTTTTGGCCCCTAGAATGGACCGTTCCAGCGAGGGATAACAACAAATGCTACGCAAAGATCATCTGCAATTTGAAAGACAATGTAAGTGTGAGCGGGGGGCAGCATGTAGGCAAAGCAACAGAATCTCATTACCCACGGGCTCAATTGACAGAGAAACCACTTTACCACCTGTGCGTCTTTTCAACAGAGATCGTGCTCAGCAACTCAGTTAACCTATTGGTGACTGAGGGAGCATGTAACCTACGCTGTGCAGAATATATATATATATATATATATATTATGTGATACTGTAGACTCAGTAGAAACACAGGTTAATAATGCTACTAAATGTATTTTATACCTACAGTATTAAAACTAGAGGGATACAGGCTGTCCATAAAAGATATTTTTTCTGAAATGCTTCTGGCATTTACTGCATGGGGCCTTTAAAATCAACACACATCAAAAAGAGTCTTTAACAGAACTGTAGACTCCTTTTGATGTTGCTTAGTTCTTATTTCATTCACATCTTCAGTCTAGAGGTCACGGCGTTGTATTGATCTTGCCTTCACTGATATTATCCCCGTGTCAATGCAAACATCGGGATTCCACCGGAAGCCTTCATAGCTTGAAGAGATGGCTTAGTTGTAGTCCACTTAAACAGTTCTCCTGCAGATAAAAGGGCTGAAAAGAATAGCAGTATGTTTGTTTATCTCAGAAATCCAAAGGACCAGAGGGAAACTAGAATAATTCTTAGCACACTGCTTACCAATTCATTAATGACACGATGACAAATGATGTCCTAATAAATCATTCATAATTGAATGCAATGTAAAGTTCACATTACGCTAAAGACTGCACTTAGATAGCTGGAGCCACCATTACTGATTACTCAAATGTTGGATTCAGGATTTGAGATGTGGCCAGACTCAGCGACTTTTAGAAGAAAAGAAACAGACCGATCACAATGCACTTTAAGAACCGCTGAACTTTAAATAAATAACTATTTAAATTCAACAAGACAAAACCCAATGCATGTGATCCATCTTCTTAGGAAGATCTTGTCTCCTTTATACTTTATACAGATAGTATATTATCATATACACTACTGTTCAAACATTCGGGGTCACTTAGAAATGTCTTTGTTGAAAGTAAAGCAAATATTGTCCATTAAATTAACATGAAATACAGTGTAGACGTTAATGTTGTAAATGACATAGCTGGGAATGGCAGATTTTTAATGGAATATTTTCATAGGCGTACAGAGGCCCTTTATCACTCCCATGCTCCAATGGCCCGCTGTGTTTGCTAATCCAAGTTTACGTTTAAAAGACTAATTGATCATTATGATTAGATTGCCCTTTTGCCATTATGTGAGCACAGCTACAGTAGATGAAAACAGCTAAGTGACCCCAAACCTAAGAACGGTAGGGTGTATATAAACAGTGCTTTTGACAAGAAATGCAGAAGTGCTTATCACTGCTTAACTTGTTGTAAGAGTTGTGTCTCAGCAAGGAACCCTCATTTTCAGTAAAGAAATAAACGGCCTAGTTTATGACAGCGATTATACCTTTTACTTTACACGTCTGCATTGTAAAAGTACAGCAGATATATTGCCATAGCCACTATCAGAGCAAAGCAGTTGGTTTGTTAGGGGGATAAATACAATCGGGCACAGTGTTGGACCTTCAGGATATAAAAAGCATAGCCATAAATTACAGAAATTGCAGTTTCAATGATTCACAAGCAAATCTCAAGTTTGAATGGTTGACAATTATTTTAACTCATTTAGGTTTAGGGAGGAGAATGCAATTGATTAATATATATATATATATATATATATATATATATATATATATATATATATATATATATATATATATATATATATATATATATATATATTCAATTCGGCTCTTCTCTGCTAATGAAAAACTACTAAAACCTTAAAGACCATTATTCATAAGGAAAGGGTACATATTGTTATTGTGTTAATTTGATATATAATCCTGTTCTTTTAACATGCAACTGGCAAAAGAACCAGGGTTTGATATTGTGCTAGGAAGTAGGGTTGTTGAAACTTTAGAAGAAAGTTGCATTGCTTGCCTCAATTTGGCTGGGTTGTGTTCTAATTAGGAACACTTGAATGGTAATACAGGGTGTTCCATTGTTTTCCATATTTTGGTTTTATCCATTCTGCATTCAGATCTGCATATCGTTCCAACACTTGAAATCGCCTTACGTTCAGCAGTCTCTTATACCTATCCCATGCATGCGATAACCTTTTCAGCACCAGAACAGCTCCATCACAGAAAAAAATATTCTAGATTAATCTTTCCAAAAGTCACAATTGACAAGGGAAAGAAGTCATGACCCCTGCAGTAGATGTAAGCTATTACAAACATTAAATACATTGCCTGAACCAAATAATTATTTTACAGAAATCACAGACAATTAGCTGATGCAGATGAGACGTTGCAGAAATGTAAATACAACAGAATAAAAAAACATCTCAGCCATCTATAACCTTCACATCTAAACTACAGTCCAATTCATTTCATAAAATATCCATGGCATAAATTGCAAAGTCAAGCTGGGAGGGAAAGAAATCAAACGATCATTCTCCTTGGAAGCCAGCTGTCACATTGCATGCCTCACCTGTGTTGTGCTTGGTATGGTAATGTGACAGATCATAACCATAAGGATGATAAATAGCTAGCAAGCGTGCAACATCAATTCTGCTAACCTGACACCAGAGGCTGCTGACCATGATGGAACGGGTTGACTTATTTGCTGCATGTTCAGAACAGTGATTACTGTACAGACCGGAGCTTCTATGCATAAATGATCAAATAATAATAGTGAGCTTGATGATTGATTCTCAGCTGTGCTGTATGCTGGTAGCGATACACACCCAGTGATGGACTTACATGCTCTTATATATATCATTTGGCTTTGTATGGTTTCATTATTTAATAGGAATGTGCTTTCTTTTTCAGGAAAAGGTTGTTGGCTTTCATGTGCTTGCTCCCAATGCTGGGGAAATCACGCAAGGGTTTGCAGCAGCTATAAAATGTGGCCTCACTAAAGATCAACTAGACAACACTATAGGGATCCATCCAGTCTGTGCGGAGGTACGTGGACACTGTAATATGTTTGGATCTGAGATCCAGCCCAAAACTCACAGTTTTTATTCCAATCATGTTTTTTTTTTTTACATACATTTAAAGGTTCAATCATATTGAACCTTATGTTTAAGGTGATGCTCCACCATTATCCCTTTAATATAATACATATATATCATAATTAAGAAGTATGTCCTATTGTAAAGACAAAACATATGTAATAACTAATAGAAAAAGTATGGATCAATATATGAAATATTTGGCAAATATGTAATCCAATTGGAAAGAAAACAGGGAGGGACCATCATCGTCACAGTTGGTGCTGCTCAATTGTTACTTCTTCCTGCATTCTAGTGTATTTCTACAGTATGCCCCATCCACACCAGAGAGAATCAATTTTGGAGCGCTTACTATATGACGGCCCTATATAAAACAATAAGAAGTTGGCAGACTACGCAAACATTTTGCACAAACCTGAGATTACCCCAGGAGTGGTGTAAATACCAGATATTTTCTGTTAAACCCCATATGGACATTCTAGCAATAACGCAGCTCACAGCACACAGTCTGAGAGAACATTTGCTTTGCCATTTTACTGACAGGTGAAATGCTGAGGAATTACAGCAGTTTAGTTTCTCATTAAACGTCTGTGCATTATCTGCCTTCAGCAAAAAGGATATTGCTTCTAAATGATAAAGCCTATGCGAAGAAGAGATTTCCAGAACATTACTACTTGCCATAGCGATTTGTTACTTTATTGAAGGCTTTTCTAAGTGTTTGTTCTTACTCAAGGTCAAAACTAACATCTAATATGCTGACTTATGGAAAAAAAGCTTAGTTGGAAACTGCCTTGGGCTTGCTTATAGAAAAGGGTGCCATAGATTAGCTCTTGGGAGTGCCCAGAATGCAAAACATTCTGCAGGGAACTACTGTCTGTAGGTTTTGACTCAGGATTGTCTTAAGACTATGTCTTCTCCATCTTCACCATCTTATTCACGTCAGACAGTATCCCAGAGGCTGTACACTTTTTCTGATACCAATAGTTAAAATAGCATTTGTTATGCATGTGTTATGCATATTTGTCATGCGGCTTCTATAAGTCGTATTTATTGTATTTTTGGGGGCAACAAGGTGGTTTTGACAAGTACATGTGATAAAGTACATTTAGATGTCATTCCATGGGAGGTTCAGGATGTCCTTATTAACGGGGTTCTGTGCTGGTTCAATGCAAAGCCCACAGGTTCCATCGAAATTGCACTGAAATTTTCTCAGAGTTCATATTCACAGGGTAGTCAACTTCAGGAAAACTGGGGCATTATCAGTGTATTGAGAATGTGCCAAATACCCCACTTTGCAGAAGAGATACACTGTGTAATGTTTCTCTCCTGCTTAAAGCAGGGATGTCGACGTTAGTAAAATATCACTATATATTAAAAAAAATATTTAAAAGTATTCCCCCATTCTTAAAAAAACAGTAAATATATTTAACAGTAAAATATTTTTTGCTGTGTGTGCAGTTCTAACATGTTTAATATCGAGATGCTTAGCAGAACTGAATTAAAAGAAGATACATCAAACTGGTCCAGTTGATAAAATCTACATAAAGTTTGTGATTGAGCTGTTTATTGATGCTGCCGCAAAAGACTGCTTTGATGCTCCTAATTACTGTGCTTTTGAACAACCGTAGACGAGGACATTTTGGTTTCCTGTAATTATACAGTTGCAATTACACTTTCATTTAATGTATATTTTATACAAAACACTGTGGCATATCGCCCAATTCTGCGTTTGATATCAGGGCTACAGCCACATGTCAGACTAATGATGAGGCTGTCGGGGCAGTGCTTTCATATATAAAACATACAAACATCCACCAAAACAAGATCATTGATCAAATTAAAGAAGCCTGCTGCCCAAACCCATAGCTTGTGATGCAGAGAGAAACCTTTTCCGTTGTAATATCGTGAAAGACTTTATACACATTAATGCATGAGATCCATAGAGCAATTTAATAAATAGAGTGGGAAATATCAGGGTTTTGCTGATCATTTCCACTGTTCCTCTCTAGTTAGTCTGTAAACACATGCGGCTATTTGGATTGCCGATGAGGATGAGGCGGCTGGATTTCAGTTCAACAATTAAACTCTTTTTACAAGAATACTAAATGTCTTCATCATTTGCCTTTTCCAGATATTTACCACATTGACCGTGACAAAGCGCTCTGGGGACAGTATCCTGCAGTCTGGTTGCTGAGGTTAAATCCTGCTGTTTGTTATGGTTGCCATTGTCTACAAAGATGGACTCAAGGAAGATGAATACACATCGTGAACCCGGAAGGTCTTTTGGTTATATGGCAACTAGCAATACAGCAGGGTGTAGGACAATAAGCTGATGCAGAGCGCCTTCTTGGTGCTATTGTGACGTCTCGACCCAAAGCCAAATCTGGTGGGCCGCGGCCGAAGTACTGCAGACTCAGTTTATACTGAACATTGATGAAGGAATGTTAGGGTCTGATGCTCATTTTGCACAGACAGCTTTTGTATGCTAATGAGAATTGGTTCTAGAGCATCATGGGCTGCGCACTTGTTTTTTTATGCTGTGAAAAAGTTAATTGACCTTGTTTACATGCAGGCTGTGCTACTGAAATAATTTTTAGGTGATCTTTCCTTGGGCATCTTATATATTTCGTAACACTCCAAAGGCTTATCTTGTCAGGAGGAGGTGAGAGACCTCATATGCTTTTATTAAACTCAACTCATACACAGTTCCACCTCCTGAGGATCAAGTAATAGCTTGAAAGTTTAAGAACCACAGGATGCCTACACCTGCCCAATGGTCTCCATTAAAGACTATGGCATTAGAAGACAATTAGTGCAATTTAGTTCAAATGTTTGATTTCATTAAACACTTTTGATTTAGTTCTCAATTATAAACTTTGTGATAGTTCACATTTTTCGATTGGATTCTGAAGTCAACTATTTTTTCACTCTGTATGTTGTGTGTTTCAAGAGAGAAGAGTTTTAGTATTATATAATAACTAAATATAGACATGTACAGTTAGTTAATTTATATTGTGTAAAAACATGATTATTTATTTTTAATTAAGCAAATGAAATGTTGTGACTATGTATGTAAGTCAGGTGAGCAAGTGATTCGGCCAGCGTATTCATACAATAAGGTGTAGTCATGGAAGACAATGAAAATGGGGCTCCAAAGTCTTAAAACATTGTGTCACTAACTACATTTTTTTATGAATATACTGGACCACGAAAAGGAGTCACAAACCCTTAAGATGTTTACATAAGTCAGGATTGTTTAACTTAGACCATTGACTGGACAGCATTTTATATAATTATATCAGTTTGGAAAACGAATGTATGTAGAGTCTCTGTGCAAATGTGCGGGCCTTCCTACTAAAAGCTGGAAAGATTTGTTTCATGGAATTTGAATATTTTAATCTAGAAATTGTTTGAAATAAAGTGTAATTTATGAAAGGCAAAATAAGCGATCCATGTTTTCAAAAATGTATCAAAAGTGTAAATGACACAAATTTGCATGATCCCTCCACAACTTAAAAACATTTAAGATGAATGTTCCAAGGTATTGAACTAACAGACCAGTGTTCTGGAGCTTAGGATATTTAAGAGATGCGAGACCTGTGCACACATCCTTCCCACAGATACCGGGCTCACACTTACACCACAAAATCAATGACTGCTTTACGTGCAAATCATCTAACGTGGTGTACCTCATCATGTGTGCTAAATGCCCAACAGCGATATACGTGGGGGAAACAGGCCAAGCATTACACGGTTTAATTCCCACAGACATACCATCAACCAGAAAAAAATAGTTACACCTGTTGGAGAACATTTCTGTCAGCCTGGACAAACATTCAGGATATGAAGCTGTTAGTGCTGATGGGATCGTTCCGCACCCAGAGGGAGAGAAAAATATGGGAGGTCAAACTAATCTGCCGGCTTAATACCCTACTCACTGGCCTCAATAGAGACAGAGAATTAATCTCTCATTATAACATTACAAACCATTAATCCTCTCACAATTCGAATTAACTACAAACATCACATACAACACACTAAGCAGTTTTAAAAAACACAACACATGCATCACAGAACTATGTGAAAAGTTACCGCATACTTCTATGTGTGTGTATCACACAATACCACCCCTTCCTCCACTGTTATTTCCCTTCCTCGGTTTGACACTTACCCACGATCACCAGTGATCAGTGGAGAATCAGTCTGCAGCGTGGTCTGGTTCCATAGTTAATTAATTCATTATCTCACTCATTTACACAATTCATCCACGCATGGATTCATTGGATTCATTCTCTCACTCATTCACACAATTCATCCACACATTAATTCATTCAATCACTCATTCATACAATTCATCCACACATTAACTTATTCATTCATTCTCTTACTCATTCACACAATTTATCCTCATATTAATTAATTCATTCTCACTCTTTCAATATTCTTACTATCCCCCTTTCTTACTATGTATCCCCCTCTCACTCTCACTATCTACCCCATCTCATAATCTACCCCCTTTCCTCCCCTTTGTAGTTTACTTACCTTGCCGAAGTCCTGTGGTGAGAGCACAAGGCCCCTGTCTCGCTGCTCTTTCATGAGCGACCACTCGGCGCCCCTCTCTCTCCGCCTGGGTGCCGTACGGTGTTTCGATTGGGGGGCACAGCATGATGTAGGGGGGTCATGTGCTACCTTAGTTTTGGGCTGCAGGCTGCTGATTGGGTGGCTGTGCGCCCCCTTGCAGCTTCTTCCGAGACAAGTGCCTCGTCCTTGCTTCCTACGGCCCTGGGGGAGATTTCTTCATTATCAGTCCCCCCCAACATGATATTTCCTGGGGGTGGATCTGCCCCGTCCCCCCCCAGTTCCTACGCCAATGTTTACAAGCTGTGTGTTAGTGGGTGTATTTTTTCCTATGTTTGACTAGACTTATTGAATTAGATACACAATTTCTGTTGGGCAAATTATGATTTTTTTTCTGGATAAGAAAATGTGCCGCGTAATAAAATAGCTAGGATATATTAGTTCAATTTGTACAGAACAATAGAATTTTATTCATGGAAGATGTGCTTTACGGTTATCATCTCTCCAAAGAATGTTTCATTTTTATTACAGGGACTTATATTTGTGTAACATAAGTGTATAAAGCATGTTCATGTATAATAAACTGGGTAATTAGCAATCTCTGGTCATTTCACCTAAAATAACAATGCTGTATAGTTTCATTTTGTTAAATGTTGAAAGTGTTTAGGTACATTTAATTTAGGTAGATACAGGCTCGCTAAAATACTGAGGCAACTAAAGTGCTGTATTACGGTACATTATGTATTATAGTATGTATAGATGTAGTATAGCAAATCTTGATAGAGTGGTCAGGTAGCTAGTATTCGGATTAGGACAGGAAGTGTTATCTACATAAAATGAGATCATGGAGAGAATGATCAAGGAGGAAAAGAAAAAAATCAATTTTAACCCTAATTAGGTAACTGAAGTGCAGTTTTTACGAAGTGCAGTTTTATGAATTTAGTTATTAAGCTATGGATACAGTCAGGTCCATAAATATTTGGACATTGAAACAATTTTCAAAATGTTCGCTCTGTACACGACCACAGTGGATTTGAACTGAAGCAATCAAAATTTAATTGAAGTGCATACTTAAAGCTTTAATTCAAGAGGTTTAACAAAAATATTGTTAAGGATTGATAAGGCTGTTGCAAGGATTTTTGTCACCTTAGGCAAAACCTAATTTTGCTGCCTCTTTGGATCTGCCCCTTGTATACTGCCATTGGGGCGGAGTCATATGAGCAACTCATACACATGACCCGCCCCCTGCATTGACAGGGCCTACATTGTAGGCATAGATCATAGGTTGAACATCCCAAAGGCCCTCCCTGGCCAGGGCCGGACTGGCCCACCGGGATACCGGGAAATTTCCCGGTGGGCCGGAAGGTCCGTGGGCTGGGCGGCTGGCAGACTTACCATATAGACAGCCGCTGAGCTGCCCCCAGGCTGCCCGAAATCTAATCAAAGCGGCCGCTGGGTGCTGATGCGACCGGCCGGCATCAGCACCCAGCAGCCGTGTGCGATGGCCGTCTAGTGATGGGAGCAGTGTGAGGGGTAAAGGCTCCGCCCCTCGCACTGACCTTTCACCCCTCACGCTGCTCCCATCACTATGCGGCCATCAGATTGCTGGGAATGTAATCTGAACGGCCGATGCGTGCTGATGCCGCCGGCCGCCTCTGCTTTAATACTTTTTTTTTTACTTTATATGGCAAGCCGATCCAGCTTACCATATAAATAATATAAAAAAAAGTGTTAAAGTAGCTCCGGCCGGCGGCATCAGCACGCACCGGCCGTTTAGATTACATTCCCAGCAGTCTGATGGCTGCAGCGTGAGGTGGAAGCTCCGCCCCCTCGCACTCAGACTGCTGCAGCACCGGATGTCAGGTCAGTGGCATCCTGGTTGTCAGCATAGAGGAGAACAGTGTGCAGCTACCAGGAAGTCAAGAGAAGTAGAAGGTGAGTAAAATAATGTATTTTTTCTACTGTATAATGTTTTTTGTATTTGTTAAAAACAAAAAAAAAAAAATCGGCATGTGTGTGTATGTAAGTGTGTCCCCCTATATGCCACTCTGCCTCCAGAAATGCCTTATATCCCCCTATATGCCACTCTGTCCCATGATATGCCTTTTAACCCCCTATATGCCAGAGTTGCATATAGGGGTATAAGGCATTTCTGGATGCAGAGTGACATATAGGGGGTCAAAAGGCATATCTGGAGGCAGAGTGGCATAAAGGGGGTTAAAAGGTATATCATGGGGGAGAGGAGCATATAGGAGGGTATAAAGCATATCGGGGAGGCAGAGTGGCATATAGGGGGCATAAGGCTTTTCTGGAGGCAGAGTGCCCCATGATATGCCTTTTAACCCCCTTCATGCCACTCTACCTCCAGAAATGCCTTATACCCCCTATATGCCACTCTGTCCCATGATATGCCTTTTAACCCCTATATGGCAGAGTGGCATATAGGGGGTTAGAAGGCATATCATGGGACAGAGTGGCATATAGGAGGGTTGAGGCATATCAGGGAGGCAGAGTGGCATATAGGGGGGTATAAGGCTTTTCTGGAGGCAGAGTGCCCCATGATATTCCTTTTCACCCCCTTTATGCCACTCTGCCTCCAGAAATGCCTTATACCCCCCTATATGCCACTCTGTCCCATGATATGCCTTTTAACCCCCTATATGCCAGAGTGGCATATAGGGGTATAAGGCATTTCTGGATGCAGAGTGACATATAGGGGCTCAACGGCATATCTGGAGGCAGAGTGGCATAAAGGGAGTTAAAAGGGATGTCATGGGGCAGAGGGGCATATAGGAGGGTATAAAGCATATTGGGGAGGCAGAGTGGCATATAGGGGGCATAAGGCTTTTCTGTAGGCAGAGTGCCCCATGATATGCCTTTTAACCCCCTTTATGCCACTCTGCCTCCAGAAATGCCTTATACCCCTCTATATGCCACTCTGTCCCATGATATGCCTTTTAACCCCCTATATGGCAGAGTGGCATATAGGGGGTTAGAAGGCATATCATGGGACAGAGTGGCATATAGGGGTATAAGGCATTTCTGGATGCAGAGTGACATATAGGGGGTCAAAAGGCATATCTGGAGGTGGAGTGGCAAAAAGGGGGTTAAAAGGCATATCACAGGGCAGAGGGGCATATAGGAGGGTTGAGGCATATCAGGGAGGCAGAGTGGCAAATGGGGGGGTATAAGGCATTTCTGGAGGCAGAGTGACATAGGGAGTAAAAGGCATTTCTGGAGGCAGAGTGGCATATCGGGGATTAAAAGGCATATTATGGGGCAGAGTGGCATATAGGAGGGTATAAAGCATATAAGGGAGGCAGAGTGGCATATAGGGGGGCATAAGGCTTTTCTGGAGGCAGAGTGCCCCATGATATGCCTTTTAACCCCCTTCATGCCACTCTGCCTCCAGGAATGCCTTATACCCACTATATGCCACTCTGTCCCATGATATGCCTTTTAACCCCCTAAATGGCAGAGTGGCATATAGGGGGTTAGAAGCCATATCATGGGACAGAGTGGCATATAGGGGGTATAAGGCATTTCTGGAGGCAGAGTGGCATATAGGGGGTTAGAAGGCATATCAGGGGGGCAGAGTGGCAAGCCTGGGGGCAGTGGTGCATAACTCGGGGGTAGGTTGTCAAATGAAAGGAAATAAAAACCAAACATGTCTCAATCATAGCTTTTATTAAATATGGAAAAAAATAGTCTACATGAATTAATAAAGAAATAAAAGTTTCTTACCAGAATATCGTGAAGAATAATGTGATCAGTGTTTTGTTCCACTGAATAAAATGGAACTCTTTCATCTAAAATGTTCGCAGTAGTAAATGTTTTGATCCCATTATGTGTAATGTATTTCATTTATTAGGGCCTTTTAACACTTTTGCTTTCTGGCATTTTAATACAAGTAATGAGATAAAAAGAATGGCACATAGTGTGACTCGGGTGTGTATAAGGGGTGCGTGTGGGTATAAGAGCTTCACCGTGAGATAAACTATATGGGGCTGGTCTCCAAATTTTTCCAGGGCTGCTTTTCAGTCCCAGTCCGGCCCTGTCCCTGGCCCCCATATTGCACCCAGATTACATATACAGGACCTGCCCAGAACCCAGGTTGCATCCAAAGGAGTTGCCACAGGATATACCCATCACCCAGATTGCACCCACAGTGGCCTCATCTTTTGGGTCTCCTCTCAGTAAGGGATCCTCTCAGTCTTGCTCAAGTGCACTATTTATTCATTCTATACCGTTTAGGGCCCAAATAGCAGCAGTATTGGATACATTGTCAAAAGACACACAAACTGTATACGCTACCCTTACAAACACCTGACCATAAACACACAAGCATACATACACACGCAAATTCATGATTACCCCTACACATAAACATAGTAGCTTACACATGTCCTTCCATCCACACACTTGCTTGCCCTTAGATCTACTTGGCCTAACACAAACACGCTCTTTCTCTTCTTTATCTCTCCCCTTTCTCCCTCTCTTTTTTCTTTATTTCTTCCCCCTTCACATCATCTCTCCTCCTTTTCTATTTATGTATTTTTTGAAAGCCATATACTCGGCCATGAAACAGTTTCTTCATTGTCCAATTGCTTTTGTTCCATTGAAAAGTAAAGGACTACACGCCCTATGACTCCTAAACTATTCATCTATTTTGGATGTACAGTATATACCAGTGGCTAGAAGCAGATGAAACCTCGGTTTCAACAGATGAGATAAGTGTATTTTGAATTAAGATGGAAAACACAATTTAGATACTACTTGTACAGAGGTGTATGCTAAGGGTAAAACAATAAGTGAGTAAATAAAGTACATTTGAGGATTACATTTATGAAATTGCAATCATAATAACTGAATGTAATATAATTCCAAATATGGCCAGGTCAGGGCATAAGGGGCAAGTAAATGATTGAATAAAATGTGATGCAGTATAATAGCTGGAAAGCAATGGCATTTGAGAGCTGCTTTGAATATGGGCTTCTTCAAGTAGTCTTCAGATGGTTGTGCTAATTTAAACTTTCAGCCCCAACATAAGACACTTTAAGATGGCAGAGTGTATCAGTAAAATATTCAAGTGCTTGTATTTATTTATTTCATATTTATAACTGCCCTGCATGTTCATTAGTTAGAATAAAAGCGCAATTTTTGTCGATGTGGCTTCAGTTTTCCTGCTAGTCACAGTGTTCATTTATTTAGAGACGGCGGCTTGGAGACAAAAATGCAAATGCAGGACATGATACATGAATGCGCGGTTTGTAAATTGAGAGTCCATGGAAATTTTCAGAAGCCTTTCTACACCGGACTATTTATCTGTTCATTCATTGATACAATAAAGACACTGTGATATGGATCAAGTCAACTAGGAAGCCCACACAGTTAACATTTCATTTCTTAACTGAAATAATTTCTATTGGGATTTTGTTGTGAAAACCAGGCAACTGTAGTTGTTGGTACAGTAAGTTTCCACAATATTAAAGAATATATGATATATATCAGAACAAAACTATAGGCCATTAGTTGTTTTATGTAATTTTGATATGACTAATGGCATCTTAGAGTTGGGTAGTGTGTAAGATGATATTTAAGTCCTATAGACAGATTACACACAGAAGGTACCACATAACCAAGTATTCCGTTTCCCTCAAGGTCGTGGATTGTTTTACAAGTATCTTTGGGCTTGATTTACTCAATTGAGTAAAGGAAGCAAGTCATCCACTGTCTTCATTGACTGGCACCTCTATCTTTTAACTAAGATCTAGTGTAGCACTAACAAAGGAAATATCCTATGGTGAGACAGCTCAGGTAGTCAAAATAAAAAAATCAAGGATGCCAGCCATGCCTATGGCCGTGGGACTTTTTACCTTAAATGTTTAGTTAACTCTACATTGACAGGGGGAAAATGCACAGCATGTGGTACAGTTTGACCTCACACTTTCCCTCATTATAAACATACAGTCTAATTATCAGACTTGGTGTTGTTGGTTTAGTTGGCTATAAATAGAATGATTTACATTTGTTTCTCCTTTAAGAACTTGGATGGTGTTATGCACTCTTTTGTGTTTTTGCGTCATCGCAATTAATGCCCACTGACAAAGTGGAGGCAAAGATGTGAGGGTCGCTTTAGAACTTTCACTGATGTGAATTAAACATTTTCATTCATGTTTTACATAGCTTGGTTCACAAGTACTTTTACGTTAATCAAATTCCAATTCTCCTTTGTCACCTCTGCACAAGCTCCAGCTGCCGGGGTTGATGAATACATGCTGCAAACTCTAGAGATTTCAGACATTTAGAGCCTTGCTTAGAGACTCAAGTTCTGCTCTCTGCATAAGAAGCCTGGACACAACATGTAAGTTTGCAGGAGACCGGTTACAATGTGAAATTAGAGAGAGATTTATACCAGTGGTTAAATATGCTTTATTATACTCACTGTAGCTAAACCCCTTAGCTTTGGTTTCTATAAAATAAATTACATGAAAGTGAAGTATGAATAGGTGTGAAAAAGGTGAAGGTCCCATATGGTGAGGTTAATACAACTTGACCTACCAAGGACAAACGCCAATTGCTCATCGGAAACTTGAGGAGCACCCTGCGCACAGAAGCTCTCACACTTGGCATCTAAAAAAGCAGTTCAGGGGAACCATTGTTTTCCTATACTGCACACTGTATATATTATTACAGTTACCAACAGTGTTTGGTGGAAAATGAGTTCTTTGCTTGTTCATGTCCTATAACTTTTTAAAAAATGGAGCATGCATGAACGTCAGTATTTTAAAGCTTTCTAGATTGTCCTAAAAAGGTACTGGAGTGTTTTGATCCTCCAAAAAATAATTAATACATTTGAAACTTTAATTTTTAATGTGTAAAATACAGTTTAGTCATAGAAAAAATGCAAAACAAAACATAACGATGATTATTCTCATTAAACTCATGGCAGGGGAAGGGGGGGGATATTGAAAACTATACCCACTGCTTTGTCTTCTTCCAGCCAAAAACTCATGCTGAATATACAAGCTAACATGCAGATATTCCTCCTACACAGAGAACGATAAAACATGTTTACAAATATTTTTGTTACATTCTAGTGTGACTCAGCTTCCCAAGAATCATCATGCAGAGCCCTGCTAAGATGTGTATTGGGGAATACTAACTATAGAAAACCTGCACAAAAATAATTTGTGAAAGGGTTAAGAAGAAAGTGAAGCAGATAACAGGATCACAAAATAAACCATAGCCTGAACTATTCTTTACAGGGGAGAATTTCCCCCTTGGGTTCCTAAAACGGGAGGATGTTTTCCAAATGGGGAGTGTTTTGTGAGACTGATACATTTACACACACACAGCCCTACTGACACACACTCATTTTGGCCACCCTCAGCAACACTGATGCAAACTAACGGAAACTCAAACACAGGGACCACTTTCGCCCACACTGATGTACATAGTATTATATATTATGACACACACTAAAACATACATAACTCTCTCACCCACACACACATGCTGCCTATAATCTGCTTACCTATCTCAGACACTTGGGTCGGGGGAACACTCTCTCTAGCACACAGTATATAGAGCCGTATAGCTCAGGGTCCCATAACCCCACTAAGAGTAATGCAAGACTGCAATTCTGGCACCCAAGTAAGTGGACAGAATTAGGCAAGGATAGGTGACGCTGCTACCATCACCCCAGAGGTATGGTGAACATATGGCCTCTGAGACTAAGCATTTTTATACAAGAGAATAAAACTGCATCTATATCTTGGATTTCATATGCTGAAAAAAACAAATCACCACTCCACATTAAACTATGTGCAGTATGAATCTCCTACAGAGGCTTTCTCTGAGGTAAAACTCTTTGGGATCTGATCTGCTCTATAAGGACCTAAAAAATGAAGTGGATTAGCACAATGTGCTGGCAAAAACAATGCATACACTGATTATAGGACTGCAGACAGTGCATGTTTGATATGTGGAAGGGCATCCCACCCATCTGCACAGCTCACTTTTAAATCTGTGAAACCAAAGCTGTTAATGGAAAAGTTTATATGCATAGATCTACTGATCCATGTCATTTTTTTAATGACAGATGCACGTTAAATTGTGACAGCTGCCAACAGCCACCCTCTGTTTCTTCATCTCTGTGTTATTTGCAATCATGCAAGACCTTTATACAAAAGATTAATAACATAAACGAAAAAGCCCGAGGATTTAATTAAGAAGCTGTTCCTTGCTGCTCACACAATCTATTTTACAGACTATTTTTCAAGACAGATCTTTAGCTCATTCTGATGATCACCAAGAAGTGTACTGAGGACCACTAGGGAACTGATGACCAATGCTTGACCGCCATATTGCTCCTACGGCAGAATCTACAGTGGTAAGGGTACTTAAAAGCAGGAGCTATCTAAAAATTATTTAAAAAACATTGTAAAGGAATTTTATTTTGGATATTTAGTCTCAGATTACTATAGAAACATGCAGACATTAAGCAGCATACACATTACATCTATTCAACATTCCTCTGCCTTATGTACCTCTAATTTATGTATAGTAGGAGCTGCTAAGTGCACACCATCAGTGCTTCATTTATACTCATCTGTCAGTCTGTATCAGCAGAAACCTGAAATGACCTTAAAAACGACCCTCAAAAGTTCAGATTATTTGTAGAGACCTAAACTAACAATCATTATCAGCATTTACACAGGACATAAAGATTTGAAGCCTAAAAAAAGCTTAAAGGACAGAGCTGAAAGAGTGACTGAAATAGTGGATGACAATAATGAATGTTCCCACCTAGAGAGAACGCTCATGGACTGGACTTTGTCACGTGGAACAGAAACCCCTATTATTAATGGTTAATAGTTTTGATTTACCATAGTGTACCATAGACAGGTGCCTTAATGTAAGGGGCACACTTGAAAATCCACCTGTGCCTTGTTGTGCTTCCCTTCGCTGTCTGAGACTGCTTTCTGTGCCTCCGTTGAAAAGTGACATCAGCGTGGGCCCGTCTTCTGACCTGACACAACCTTCTCTAAGGACAGGGACAGTTTTCAGGCGCCAAGATCTCTAGTTACTGCTCTGGCACAAATGCTGAGAGACTACATCTTAACAGAAAGACCAGACTCCACTGAATTGGCAGGTACTTGCATGGAAACACTTGCAAATAAGTACATAAGTTTATTTACAAGTTGCAAGAGATGTTGTGGCTGTTGAATGGCAACTCACATGTCCCTCAAACCCTCAAATCTTAGTAACACAGAAAAAAAGTTTAAAAAATGACCCTCTTTAACCAAGGGGTAGGAGAGTTGACTTAATGGCCCTCTTCCCCCTAAATCCAGGTCGAGAGTAATCAAATAATAACTTTGAGGGATGTAATGGAAGGGAGCTCAAAATGTAATAAAGTACTCTTAAAGCAGACATAGAGCCTTCCTACTTATGACATGTCCAGCCTCATCTCCTTCCCAGTACTAGGGGGGTTAAAGCCCTTTGGGGAGGCATATGCTCACCATTCCTCTCTTCTTAATGCCCTGTCCTGATGGATGTAGGTGGTTAAATGCTCACAATAAAATAATAAAATAAAATATTAAACCCTTCCTAACCCCACTGCCCCTTAATCCCCTAGATCAGTCTAACAGACCCCTGAATACAAAGAGGGTTGAAATAAAAACCACAGTCAGAGCTCTTGGAACCCAAAGGGTGCAAGCTATTGGGAAAAAGTTTTACTTACTATTTGGTGTTACCAAATATGATTTGCAGTTCCATTGAGTTCTTATGCTCAGGCCATTGAAAGGGGCTGTCCATAATGATAACAATAATAATAATAATAATAAGTGTAAAAAGAATAAATTTCACACCTGATGACAGCAGATTCTGAAATGGTTAGAGGCTGCACATATATCATATATATAAACAAGCTTCCATGAAAGCCACTGCTATCTACCCTTAATCCCACTGGACAGGAGATAAGGGTAGAGGGGGACAGATAGAATATATGCCCCCAAAGTTATTATTTTACTCTACCACATTGCACATGGAGTGCAGAAAGTGTATGCACTGGTTGGCCTCCTCTTGGTTAGTAAGGGGACTGGAGGACCCAAAACATAATGACTACAGAGGTTTACTGGTAAATTCACATGTGTGTGGGGTTCCATCACGCTCATAAAAAAGTGATGGCATTAAAACTTAATTTCACTTTATCAGACAGATAAACTTTTTAATGGTTGTCTACAATACACAAAGTTTAGTATGTCCTCTAGAATGTCCCCTTTAATTCTTGTTTCACTTCAGACATTTCCACCGTGCTTCACTGCTCACCATGGATGTTAATTGTAGCCTTTAAAGTGCTCCTTTTGGCAGATTAAATTTAACTCAAATAATATTTCACAGTGTGACCACGCAATAAAATAAGAAATGTTCCTAATTGCCTGTATTAAAACTCCGTAAACATGTTATTGAACAGAAAACATTTTGTTTACCGCTCTATAAGAAATAAGCTTGGATTCCAAAAATGAAATAACAAAGCATGCTACTGTTGGGTTATTTCTGCAGTTATTGCTGGGGAAATGTTATCTCCCTTTTTTCTAATACAACGACCACTTTTACTGCATGCGCACCATCTAGACGCCTAAAGCCTATTTAAAGTGAACATGCTAGCCACATACCTGTAGACAAAAGAGTCTGCTAGGTGCAGTATAACATACTATCCATGCCCTGGGTTAGTTATGAAAGTCACATTTACCACTTAACTAACCATACAACCCAGCTTTTAGAACATAGACCCAAAGAGTAGGACTCTCTATGCAGGGTTCTGTTCATTCATCACAAGCTATTAATTGGGAAATAAACCCCCCGTTACCATGCAGATGTACCTCCGGACCACCGTACCAATCTCTCAACTGGTTTTGAAGAGGCTGCCAAGGTTGTCTGTGTGGTGTCCTTGTTTTCTGGAGATCTGCCTAGAGGCCTTTAAAGCCACAGCTGGCAAACACATAACACGGGTGCATGCCAGCTCCGTCGGCACAAATGTACAGCTAGCAAAAGTGCACCATGCTGACGTTGCAACCTTTAGCAGAAGCAGTGGTATCGTGTTTGCTTTCACAATCTTTCATAATCTTTTTTTCTTAAAAATAAAAGGTAACAGCTCGGCTGGTTTGGAGCTATCGCTCATTAGGTAGACTTACGTTATAGGCCTGTTCACTGATGCCCACACCTGGGAACTTTCTAAATGAGCCAGCCCTTCTTGAAAAATGAATCCTTTAATAGCCCATCCTGAAGATTTTATGTAGGGAAACCAGATGTGTTAACCAAACGGCTCCAATACCAGCCCTCGTGGAAACCTTGACTTGTCATTATTTAATGTTAGAAGTAATTGAGTCACCAACATTCAAGCAGGAATGTCAACTATAATCTACTGGAAGCAAAAGCAGTCTTCTCATAGCTTTGCACATTTTCCCATGCTATTAACTTTTAACCCATTCGCTTGTCAGGGACAAAATAAAGCCATATGGAATAATGCCAGAGATCTAAACATACTCTCCAGCCCTTTGTTATACCCCACAATATTTCAGGTAGGTTGGAGGCAGGTAGGGGCAGAGTTAGTGGCAGGACTCTAAACATACTGTATTAGCACATGTTTTATTGAGCCAGAATGCTAGGATATGATGTCATATCCCAGTGTACAGCTTCAAAGCAAAAGCACAGACCTCAATCGATTTCCCAGCTTGGCGGGCTAAAGCTGAAAATTGGAGTAGTTTGGCAGGACAGTAATGAAAAATTATGACTGTCCCATGGAAAACAGGATGGCTTGGAGGTATTCTGTGATCTAGTAGTTCTACAGTATATGTGTGGGAAGTCTAATTTTCTGACTTAAAGTAAAAATGGAATGCATGCACCAATTTTAGCGTTACCACATGAGCCTTCCAGGCTATGTATAATATTCCATATTACTGACCAACACATGTGAAATGGTGCCTCGCTGTGTGCGAGATGTATAAACTCAGTGAAAGGAATCGGTTACACATTAATACATCTCACCCACCCCATGAAAGCACTTTACATGCACTGGTCAGCAATCTGTAAAAATTATATTTATCCTGGAAAACTTGGTTGATGTGGTCACCCTAAGTGATATGCATGCAGTAAAATGCACTGGAGTACCTGGACTCCTTTTGTATTAACAAAATTTAAAAAAGGGCAATCTGAATGTCCCTAAAAGGAACTGCAGCCATAGCTAACTGCTGACTGCATAACCATAACCAGGAATGCCCATAATGCATGAGTGGCCAGTTAACAAAACGTAACATCGCTCATATGCATCCATCCTCATACAACTGCAACTAAAACTTGCACTGGCCCTTAAGTGAATTAACCTATACCTTGTGCTAACCAAAAACATATATTTCAAAACAAATCTAATTAGCACTTTTTCAACCTGTATGTTATGGCATGTATAGTTGATTGTCATTAGTGAGTTAGATGCTTCTTCTCCAGCACATAGGTTGGGTGACTCTCGGGCTAGTGTGTGCTCTGCCACTAGATGGCAGCACAATGTTTTTTGTGTTAATGTTTTTAAGAAGGTTTAATTCAAATACATAGACGCAAGTCCTTTTCATTTGTAAGGATGGCCTACTTCAGGCCAAAAAGAAGCAACATGTTACAGAATTTAAGAATTATTTCTGGCAAGGTATTCAACAATACTAGAATGATGATTTTAATGCTGCATTTACGGTAATTGATTTCAGTAGAGAAAGTTGAAGAGCACCCTTAAATGTATCTATGTCTACACATTAACAAGGTAAGACACTTATCTAATTTATGGGGTATAAATTCACTTTTCACAGAAAGGGTAACACATGAATTAAGGTTGCGAGTTGAGGTAACAAATTGCAGAACTAAAGTATAGTTAATTGAATATAAATGTCAGTTGAGTTATCACCTCTTTACATTCAAGAGCTTTCAAGGCCAAGGAGAGAGTCTACAAGTTGATGGTTAATTGCAATGTATGCTCATCTAAAATGCTTAATTCAAGGGCTACCTGGTGTCACATTGACCCAGCAAGTTTCTAAAATAACTCGTAAATGCCATCAGCGCTGTGAAATATGATGTCACTGTGGAAATCTATGAATAATAATAAGCTTCATTATTAATAGGGCCCCAGGCAAGCATCTAATTCTGGGCCTACCAAAGCACAGAGGTTCTTAGAATGATTATGCTGCATCCTAGGACCTATTTTCTTCCTTACCTCAATCACAACTTATCTTCCTTTGAGGGATAACGTTCTTCCCAGATGAGTAAAAGAAAAATGATGCATTTGTTGAAGACTTAAGTGACCCAAAGTGGGAAGCTGCTGTTTTGTCCTGAATTAAAGGAACAGTCTGGTTCCCAAAATTGTAGTTCTTTAATGCATATTGGAGTCTATTGTATTTGAACTCAATGCACATCACTGCCATAAGTGGGAGCTGAGCTGCCCTTTAAATCATTGGGGGAAGCGGCAGCCAATCACCTGCATGCAAGTAACAACAGTATTTAGGTATTATACATGTGAGGGGTTGCTGTAACTCCCATTGACTGCGGTGGGAGCTCAGCTCCAGTTGACTGGAATGGGGAAGTTCCTGAGCATATTCAAGCGTGCATACAAATACTTTATGCGTTTAGTAGAGACAGCAGGAAAGACTTAAACCAGAAAGAACTTAAACCAGAAAGAAACCTAATTTTCTTATTAGAATAACTAAAGAAAGCCGGCACTGACTTGTATGTAGTCCAAGCACAATTGACTCTATATGCATTTAACATAGACCTTTCGAGATTGCACTGCTTTAAAAATCTGCTTGAAACAGCTAAAACTTAGAGGAGCTTGTTTGAATGTTAAATTTAAATTCCAACTTTTAGCCAACCTAAAATGCTGCATTAAGGGAATATAAACTTCAGTCTATAGGGGTCTATAGTACTGTCATGGAAAAAATGAAACATGCTTTATTTGGATTTGTGTAACAGAAGGCCTATTTTAACATTCTCGCCTAAATTTATCGAAGGTTTCAAATATTTGAATTCAATGTGAATGTTTGTGGAACTGGGGTAATAATGTGGCATGCAGGGAGATGACATTATGTTGGCTGATTTTCAAACCCTGAAAGATGGATAGCAATACAGAGAGGTTACAATTCTATAACTTTTTATTGTTGGAAACATAACGCTAAAGAATTTGGGGCTGTTTCTGTGATAAATAAGGTTTGGAAACCTTCCTAGGGGGGATCTGAATAAACTGATTTTTTGGGGGGGATGTTGAAATTCATTAAGCGCATACAATCGAGCCAAATACTGGCTTCTTTTTTTTAACCTTCAGATAACAGCTTTTCCGTTCAGTACTTAGCATTAAAATAAGAAAAGAAAAAAAACAAAGTATCCATCACACTTAAAGAAAACATTAAGTGACAGGAACTTTTTCAGGCGTTTTCTTGATTGGCTGTAGACCCTTTGGTCAAGTGGATTTGTCACGTAGACCAACTGAAGCCTTTATACACAACAGACGAACTGATTGGAATCTGAAACAGACACAAGACCTCTAGAAAAACCCTGTCAGTAATGAACACCCCACAGTCGCTAAGTGGGAGCACAAGAGAGAACCAGCGTTCATTTCCATAGATGCCAACTGTGCACGTGAACTGAGTATTAAATTGTAATTATTACAATTTTGCTTTTTTATGTGTTTATTTCCAGATGCCACAATGATATTATACTTAATATTTCCCCCACATTTCTATAAGTTCAGTGAAGTTTTACCGATAAAGACATGACACTGATATAGTCACAGGGTGTGATGGAAATACTAGCTCTGATGTTTACTTTATGGTCCAAATAGGACCAAAAATAAAATCCAACTCTTCATGAAAGAAATGTATTTCTTAACAGTAGCATATTTTTAACATACTGTAATCCACATGTCCATTGTATTGGCAAATGTTTTTTCATAAACACACATCTTAAGCGTTTCACGTTCCATAACTTTTGCCCTGAGTTCCAAAAAATGGTGTAGGTCACATGTGTCCCTCTTTTGGAGGGGCAGTCCTTGTGTGTCACCCAAAAACCTTTGTTGAGCAGATCATATTATTTGCTATGTTATCCAGCTGTAAAATACATTTGTGAATAGAAACACTGGATCATGTGTCCGCAAATGAAACTGTAAATAGAACATAAAGTAAGTGCCTTAACCACAAAGTCTCATAAACAGTAGTTTCAATATTTCAGATGTTGATCTTGGGTTGGGACCTCTGGTGTCTACCTGATCTTATATTTCAGTAATTGTATTTATTTTATGCAGTTATGTTTTATTTATTTGTTCTTTTAGTGATATGAATTGTAAATTGGCAGTGTTTCAGCCATCGCCATAGGATTTCTGTAGTTTTTGTCTTATGATTATGTGTTTCTGGTAGCAGCCATTTGTGTATTCATTTTATGTGACAATATTGCTCCCGTCAGCGCGTATGTCATTTAAAACCTCTAGCCAGAAAACATGTAAAATCAGGCAACTGACGAACCCCATATAGGGAAATACACTAAACCATTTTGTGTTTCGCTTGTCTATTGTGGTATTTAGTAAACAGTCTGGAATATGTTATTTCTCTTTCTATTTTGACTTAATTGATGAGTACATTTTTTGCAGAGGAATAGTGGCTTTTAACAACCACAGACATTTAGCAGCAACAGGACATAAATTACTGTTTTATATGTTTTCAAAGGGTGCTTCTAAACAGCAACATTCAGCAGGCAAGCATAATGAATATTTTTTATTACAGTTTTTTTTATTATTCGTTTCCTTTCTAGCAACAACATCCTTAAGGTAAATATTGTGTGTTTGCTGCAATTCTTGTTCTTGACAGTACAATTAACATAAATGCCACTGTGTTACACTTGTTCAGTGCCTTATTGTATGTTCAGATGGGTCGCGTGACCTAAATTGCAGTTGGGATTTGTAATAGCCTCCCTTTCCTGCTAAAACATACTATTTTATTTTTTGTAAATATATTTTTATTACATTTCAAAAAGAGAAAACATACTATTTTAATGCAAGCCCATAAATAATGTTTGTATGAAGCTATGAAATCAGCATTGTCCAAACTTATCACCCCCCGTACTGTTCTATCCTGAGGTTCAGATTCGTGTATTATTTGGCTCTTAAACTCCCTTGGGGACAAACGCAGCCACATGGCCCAGTAAAAATAAAACTTGTTTCATCGACTTCCCAAACATTTTTCTCTACCCACATCTACTGGAAGCACTCACTAAACCAAGTCATGTTTAACATGTGCTGTAAGGAGGTTTCCCTTCACTGAGATGATGGTAGATTGTGGAACAGTCTTCCATCATAAGTGGTAGATGTTAATACAGCCTATTAGGTTAGATCGACTTAAAATCCCAGGGGTCATTTTCGACATCTTTAGCTCCATTGCTTTACATAAATTTTTTGTACCTAAGTAGGTAATTGTAAAGTAAACAACCCTAAAATAACATTGATTTCATTTTATCAGAACACGATGTCTGTTTAGTTTGAAACTCATGGTGGGTGCAGCTTCTTTAACCCAATTCTTATACTCATAAGAACAAATAATGTGGCTGGACTCCATCATCAAATTCAATACATTTAGCGGTTTGTCACACCAGTTGTGCAGCAAAAACATTTTAATCGGAAGAATAAGTACACCAGGCACATTTTATGTACCAGATATTAGTTCATTTGCAGAAAACTGTACTAGGCAGGGAGCAGGAATTGCTAGTATTTGCCACCATGTAGATGACTTGGAACTGCTAGACCGTTGGTCTATTTGTGTGTCAATTTAATAACACAATGTAAGTCTGATGAAGCAGAGTCTATCAATCTATGGAAGGCATACCCGAGCGAGTAGTTCTGACAGGGCTAGGCAGTACTTCAGTACATTTTTACTAAAGGTACAGCCGAAAGTTTGCATACAAAAGATATTCCAACGCAAGTTTTTGCAGCATTTCATGTCCCCATACATTTCTTTTGGCAAGTCAAATAAGGCTTCTACTCATTTGAGAGGTAATTGTAAAACAATCAATTACAGACAGAATTATTTCAGCTTTAATTCAACATATCGGAATTCCAGAAGATCAAAGGTTTACATACAGCAAGTTGACTGTGTGTTTAAACAGTCAGGAAGATTCCAGAAATCTATGTAATGACTCTATTTGGGCAGTTGTCATATTTAGGAGTTAATTGGCACCTATGACTGTATTTACAGGCCTACCTGTAGAAAAAATATCATGGCCTTCCACATGTCCGGTTCCTCTTTACGATACATTTTCAAATGACTGCAGTTACCAAGATCAACTGTACAAACAATGGTATGCAAACTTAAAAAGCATGGGACCACATAGCTACTGAATCATTCAGGAAGGAGGCACAAATTAACTTCCAGGGCTGAACGTTCTTTGGTCTGAAAGATTCAACTGAACCCAAATACTACAACAAAGGGTCTGGTAAAGGGATTGGAGGTATCGGTACCACAGCATCTACATCCACCTTTGAGAGTCCTACTTTGCCACGGCCTAAAAGGCTCTCATCCCAGGAAGAAGCCCCTACTCCAAAAAAAAAAGCCAGAATTAAGTTTGCAGATGATCACCAGGAGGAAAATCTAGCTGTTTGGCCATAATGATCAGCATTATGTATGGAGGAATCAGGGTTAGGCATTTAATCTGAAGAACACCATCCCAACTGTAAGGTGTGGGGGTGGCAGCAATGTGGGGGCAATGTTTTGCCCGAAAAGGAACAGGTATTCTTCAGAAAATAGATGGCCTCATGAGGAAAGAGGATTATACCTCAAAATCAGCTACAAATATAAAACTTGGTCGCAACAAAGTCTCCCAGCATCATTACAGACGACAAAGTCTTGGAGTGGCCATCACAAAGACCTGAAGCCCATAGATTCGGTGGACTCAACTGAAATAGTGTGTTTCAGCAAGGAGGCCCACAAACCTGACTGAGTTACTCCAGCTCTGTCAGGAGAAATGGGAGACAATTCCAGTGGTATTGCGAGAAGCTGGTAGAAGACTACCCCAAGCATTTGATTCAAGTTAAGCAATGAAAAGTGTATGTAAAAGAATTTTGTAATTTATTTTTTCTTTTTTCTTTTTAGAATTACCTCTAATGTGAACAGAGTAGATGTTACTTGCCAAAAGAAATTTATGGTAACATGAAGTGTGTGGAGTTTTGAAAACTTCAGCCTGAATGTCTTTAGCCTAGGTGTGTATGTACTTTTGGTCTGAACTGAAATTTGTGTTTGGTAAGAGGCAGCTGCTGATTGGTGTTGTAGGGCAAAGGGTTAATATAGGGATACTTTGTTGGATCACAATCCCATGGAAGGGGTGCATAGTGTTCATCTGATGTACAGAGATTATAAAAAAGAGTTAGATCACAGCATACCTTTTTAAATATCATGTGAGTTCTTAAAATTATTGTATATTGTTAACAAATTTGGCAAAAAAATTTATAAAATTGGATATGGTTACATTGTAAATTAACCATTTTGTACACTACTACCACCTTCAGAAACAGTCCAGAAGACCCTTACCATGATAGACAGTGATGACATCTATTGCATACAATTTTCTCTAGTTATATATACTCTATATATAACTTATACTAGTAATAGGCCCTTCATCCTCTTAATAGCTGCCCGGTAGAAATGTATCGGCAGTGGGTCCAGTGCAGAGACAGACAAGGAAACAGAGGAGCCTTCCTCAAATATGATTTTTTACACTTTGAACAGTGTGAGCTCCCTGGTAGCTCAGTTGATGTTTATTTCACTATTGGGGCAGTGGATGGATGAGCTCTAGGTTGCTTTACATCAGTCTCCTTAAGATTTCCCAGTATCTAATTTTATTATAACCTATTGCATTCCGTACCTGGAATATGTTTTTTTCTGTAGTCACCTGGCTCAGTGTGAGTATTACTGTCAATTTACTCCTTTTAGTTGGTACTTTTTTAGTAAACATTTGGTCACAAGGGTTAAAGACAAAAACAATGCTGGCACTGTACGGAATCCGTGTCTGTTTTGTTTCCTGTAATTAGACATAACCTGCTTATAATGTAAACCTGGGACAATTACGGGTTTTTATTTTGGGATAACATTCACGTCCCACACCCAGTAGATCCACACAGTGTGGTTTTCCCGGATTCTGCGTTACTGGCCTGCTTGTCTGCGAAACTAATTGACACTTGCAGAAAAGTAACAACTTGTTTTCATTGCTAAATTTGGCAGCAGTGGTTAAAGGCATTGAGAAAGGGTTTCTGGGCTCCATCATCTTAAGTGTGTGTGCCCCCCCTCAACTTAACCCTTTAAATGCCAGAGCTGCAAACATTCCTTTGCATCAGAGCTCCTCATGAGTTAAAATGAAAGGTTTGGGACCCTGACCATAGGGAATCAAAGATAGTAATGTACTTAATTTTGACAATGTTAACATATATAACATTTTCTTAATGTATTTTTTTTAAAAGAGTATTTTTCAGCTGTCTTTAGGATATGATGGAGTATCCCATGGTATGCCAGATGTTTTTTTTTTATAATTTTTTTTTATTATTATTATTATTTTTATCATTTTTTTATTTATTATCTGTAATAATCTGTAATCCTGGTCTGGTTGGGTGGGCATGTCTTGCGTGATCGTTATGTAAAAAGAAGACAGAGTTAAGTGGTATCTGCTACGTCCTGTGAACGGCATGTTCTGTATACTGCTGTTTTGGTGTTTAGTTTGGATATTTTGGTTTTGAAGCATGATATAGAATATAAAGTAATCTATACACTAAACGGGCCAAATAATTCTGTATGAGCCTCCGGTATCCATCCTTAAAAGAACAGTAATGTCATTTGCTTTAGGTAACTGTTTCAGTGCATACTGTTTGCTTTAGCGACCCTTTTAAAGAAATATGGTTGCCTAAGTGGTTGAAGGTGCATAAAAACATGCCTGAATACATGTTGTATAGCTAATATTAGCTTCATGGGGAATTATAGCGCAAAACTGTTGTCCAAAAAGAGTTGCAATTTAAAAAAATCAATCTTGAAACTAAATTTGTTATCATTGGGGCCGTTTTGTATTTTAGCTCAGTTGTATTTTTTATCACAGCTATGCTTTTGTACTCCCCCTGTCTTCCAGGTCCATGTAGTATAATAGCTTTAGGTGATGGTATGTCGGTTTGCAGCTGCAGAAACCTGTCATTTTGGCAGTTGGACATTATTTAGTGAATGAGGCACTTTACTGCAATTTAGACCCTGTTTTATACACCCTGCAGTTTTTCTCGGCGTTAAAAACAACTTAGCGTTAAAAGCAAAGTAGGGAATGAAATTGAGCTGGTGAATGCTGAATAACTGAGGACCTTTATTTAAGTTCCCCTGTCCCCGAGCCTTTTCATTTACAATCGTCCTTGAGAAGGTCTCCGAATACTGAGCTTGTGTATCCTTGACAGACGCAGGGCCTCACACACAAGGAACACTCCTTGACTTACAGAACCTGAAGCATCTCATCATAAAATGAAAGGAGGTTTAACACATTTTAAGGTTAAACTATTTCTCACGTATGTTAACTTTAATCATTTTCTTCTGGCGCCAATTATACAACAGACTGGGGAGGTTACAGAATACAAAGGAAAGTTTGCAAAAGAGCTGTGGTTTTAGCTCCTTCTCCCTCCATTCATTATAAAGTGCAAGTTCCTCCAGCTAGAAATGTCCAGATTGGGAAAATGTCACTGATTTACTTATGAATTTGCCAGGGCAAAGCTCTTAGCAGAAGCTTATTGGGTATGGACCTTCATAACATATAGTAAAGACAAGGAGCTGAAATCAACTGTTTTACCAACCCTTTAGTGTATCGACCCCAAATAAAAAGTGAGCCGCTATAATGCAGGTAAAGGGAATAGGCTGTTTTTAAACTCTCTTCATTCAATGCATTTTGTAGCTGATATGCATTCAGTTTCGTGCAGTCCTGTTGTTACTAGTGTTTACACATTAGTAAATAGGTTTGATAAGAAAATGATCATCTTTTAGAAATAGGTTTTATTATTCCCACAGTGTCACAGTGTCTGACACTTCATAAAAGATGCAGAGTATAGTAGGCAGTTGTCTGTTGCATGAAAGTGTAGTTAGCGTGAATGGACAGCAGATGGCAGTGCTGATTCTAGTCCCATTTAAAGAGGCAGTGGACAAAAGGAGGAGGAGCCGCATGTGCTGCCGAGCGTCATGCTTGCCTTTCCATCCCTCCCTCTGTTAGAGCAGCAGTGACCGGTGTGCAGACAGACAGGCTGCTGCTCTCATGCACATCATTACCACCCTCCTCCCTTCTACTGAGTCACCATCCCTTCTAGATGCCACATTCATATACACTCCGACAGAGCATCCTTTAACCCACACACAGGCTTAGAGGGGCAATGCGCTAGAATCACAATATACAGGACCACACAGGCTGAGTGCATTCATTCACTGGATACTTACTATTGTCAAGGAAGCGCTGGCTTTATGACACTATATACAAACACGAGAGAGAGACACCACAATACATATACAAACATTCAACGCATCACGCAATACACAGACAACTGGATGTAGCGATTCACAGTCAGATTTCCACACACACACACATTCTGAGCGTAGACCAGTGTTAACGCAAGTGGATCTTTATACATTGTCAGTGCAGCAAATGGCTCTTTGTATACATGCATAAAAGCACAACGCTTTTCTTCAGCTGCGGCAATTCATGTCCACTTTTCTCCGAGCAGCTGTATAGCGAGCCAGATAAAACACACCATAAGTTGGCACGACCTCCGCACCCTACAGCAGACACCCTGCCAAGCGGCGCTCGCACGTAGTCCTCTACCTGCGCTTTTCCCCGCTCCTGCACCTGCAGCCGGACAAAGCTATGAAGCAGGCTCTTCTGGAG
Organism: Spea bombifrons; assembly: GCF_027358695.1. Lineage (NCBI taxonomy): Eukaryota > Metazoa > Chordata > Amphibia > Anura > Pelobatidae > Spea > Spea bombifrons. The sequence goes on from NC_071090.1 coordinate 40,057,971, forward strand.
GTAATGAGGATGAATCGGATCTGCCGGATGGTGCTGGTCACTTGCCTAGGATCCTTCATCCTGGTCATCTTCTATTTCCAAAGTATGTTGCACCCAGGTAAGGCTTCATGTACCCTCCTCATCTGTTTCTATGCTGGCCAGAGCTAGACATATACAGTGATTCGGCGCTGGGAGATGCATAGATATTGGCGCTTAGGGAAGTTCTTCGGTCGGCCTTTGATTTTCTAGCAGTTTCTGGGTATACGGTTTCATTACGCTATGAACAGCGGCAGCGGCAGAAATAAAAGTTGTATATTTCCCTATCTATAGGTCTATGAAAATCCCGGCACTGATGTATGTTTGGGTTGGCGACCACGTTTTAATATAATTTTATTGCGGGATGATGCAGATTTTTTTTTTTTGCTAGATGCACCTGGTTAAAGATTGAAATACTTCCATGTCCGTTATAAACGGAGGCACTGTCCCAGCATCTGAAATCTGTCTTACTGTACGCTATTAGCCATGCTTTTTGTTGTAGTCGTCTGCCGAGAAACCTGCTATGTATTCAGTAAAAGTACTCTATTTTCATGCAAATGTCATGCAGGTGTTTCCGTTTGAAATCATCATTTGTTGTGGCATGTTTCATATATATGATATTTATAGCCGCGGCATGTCGTTTATGGCTCCCTTACTTGTTTTTGAACTGCAAGCCTCATCATTCTAATCCGCCTCTGCGTTACATTCTGTATCTGAAATATTGTGAAAAGTGTTATAATGAAGTTATTTTACTTCTGCGGTCACTAATGTACATTGTTAAGGGTATCGAAATGAAGCCAATGAAGTATATGTGAATGTAAACATGCATTAACTGTTACCGTAATAACCAGTGCCCTGCAATTAATAAATAACTATTTTTACTTTGTAGGTTTGTGACATATTTGATTTTTTTTGTTAATGCAGAAGGAATTTATTTAAATAATTGTATATAGAAATCCATAGAGTTGAGTGTGAGAGTCATAGTCTTATATTGTTGATTTTCTGCTTTGTACATAAGAAATGCGAGGTAGTGTTAACCCTTTGTACCATAAGAGTAAGTTAGGTTTCCACGTTGAGCTATAAGTCCCTTGGACATTAAATGTCATTGATACAAAATTATTTTCCTTAAGCATATTTACCAAGAGTATTACGAGTATTCAAAGAAAAAGATGATCTTTTCAGTACTGAATGTTTGATAGTGGCAATGTTTAACCATTTTGGTGCCGGTAGTGGTAAAAAAAAAAAAAAAAAAATTACAGATATGTTGTGGTCGCTAAACTACCATGAGTATGGGCAATATAACTGGCCAGTGGACCGAGGATCTTACGGATAAGACGGAGCTAATAGTGTTACAGAAACACTGTATAAATCAATATTACTTGTGTTCTATTTGTTGCATCGGGTCTGTTTTTATTTATATTCCAAATGCATTAAAGTATGCACAATGTACAAAAATAATGCCTAATATTTGTGTGACTGCCAGTCCCCTTTTACTTACTATACGGGTAAAAATGAAATTTGTAAGACCTTAGCAGCCGGTGATGTGTTCCCCATGAGTAGGAATCCTCTAATGTGCTGTTTGTGCATAAATCATTAAGTGCGAAGGGTATTAGGGACGCTTGGAAAGTGAAATGTTTAGTATTATTTGTTGTTTTTATATAGCGCCATCATATTCCTCATCGCGGTACAATGGGGTTTTTTTTTGTTTCTCATTTATGCTGCTAGATAGCAGCAAACAGTGTCCAGCGTAGCTTAATATATAGAAACATTTTGTGGGCAGAGAAGGACTATTCGGACCAGCTAGTCTGCCTGTTTTTCCTGCCGTAAAGAATTAAACCTTCATCGGTCTTCGGTCTTGTCTTAGATTCAATGTATGCGCCTTATATGCCTATCCCGTGCATGTATACATTCACTCGCTGCTTAACCTTTACCACTTTTGCAGAGAGGCTGTTTCACTTATCTATTACCCAGTCAATAATGTAAAGCTTCCTTACATTACATCTAAGTCTCTGACCTTTTGGTTTTAGTAACAAAAAAAAAACTCTGTCTTGTCTTTGTACTATTTAGGTAAATTCTAACTGTTACAATTGAACCACAATAGGGATGTTACTTTTTAAACCGTTATGAATGCTAATGAATGCATTGTTTAAAAACTTTCTCAGTGGAATGCAGAAACGTTGTTGTGTTAGATTAGCAAAACATATATGGACCGATTGCCAAGCTGGCACATCTGCTTCATTTAAATAAAGGCAGTCCTTTTTGATTCTAGTCTTTAAAGGACCAAAGACACCAGCCTTTGTGATAAAAAATTAATTGAGGCAATTATTTATTGTTTTATATAGCACCATCAATATTCCGTAGAGCTGTACAATGGGTAGACAGGTTATAGCAAGTAGTATGTAACATAACAAATTGACTTACAGAAACAACAGGTGAAGAGGGCCCTGCTCAAACGAGCTTACATAGAAACATAGAATTCGATGGCAAATAAGAACCGTTCGGCCCATCTAGTCTGCCTATTTTTTCCTGATGTAAGGGGCTTAAACCCTATCAGTCTTTGGTCAGGTCCTAGAGTGAGGAAAGCTTTAAGGTCTATCCCATGCTTGTTTAAATTCCCTACTGTATTAGCCTCCACCACTGCTGCTGGGAGACTGTTCCATTTATCTACTACCCTCTGAGTAAAGTAGAACTTCCTTACGTTACATGTAAGCCACTGATCCTCTAGTTTTAGACCATGAGCTCTTGTGCTAACATTGCTCCTACTTTCATATACACTTGCCTTCTGTACTTTGTTAAATCCCTTTAAGTATTTAAATGTTTCTTTTGCATCCCCCTCTCTCTTCTTTCCTCTAGGTTGTACATATTAAGATACTTTAACCTTTCCTGATATTGTCCTGCAAATTACTTGCCATTTTTGAGATGCTTCATTGCATTGTCTGCTTACCTTTAAGTCATCATAAATGATTACTCCCTCTCTTCCATTGTCACTGACAGTATCTTGCCACCAATGCTATATTCTGCCTTGGGATTTTTACATCCAAGTGCATTATTTTACATTTATTAATATTAAACCGCATCAGTCATTTGCCATTCGAGTTGTTCCACCCGGAATGTCTACCCTGTTGCAGACCTTTGTATTATGTGCAAAAAGACATATCATACCATAAAAACCTTCTGTAATATTACTGATAAAAATATTAAAAAGTACAGGTTCCAATACTGATCCCTGAGGTACCGCACTAGCAACAAGTCCTCCTCTAAATATAACCATTAACTACAACCTTCTGTGTCCTGTCACTCAACCATTGGCTTATCCGTTCACCTATTCTGGCATCCATACCCATAGACTGCAGTTTATTTATATGTCTTCTATGAGGAACAGTGTCAGATGCCTTACTAAAGGCAATATCAACAGCTCTTCCCTCTTCTATTATCTTAGTTACCCAGTCAAAAAAATAGTTAGTTTGACAAGATCTTTCTGCAGTAAACCCGTGCTGTTTCTGATCATGCAAACCATTTGCGTCCAGATATTTAATAATCCTATCCTTTAGCATGGTTTCCATGTTATTTGCCAACTACTGATGTAAGCCTGACTGGTCTATAGTTGGCCGAGTCGTCCTTTACTAGCTTTTTTGTGCAGTGGTACTACGGTTGCCAACTTCCAGTCTTCTGGAACTCCTCCTGTCATTAGTGACTGGTTAAATAGATCTGCTGGTGGTTGTGCCAGGACACCTCAAGCTCTTTTAATAATTTATATAGCGCCACCATATTATGCAGCGCAGGACATTTCAAGTAGTATATAACATGACTTACAGAAACAACAGGTGAGGAGGGCCCTGCTCAAACGAGCTTTAATGAGAACAATTCCAAAACTGAGAAGAGTTCTATTAAATTTAGTCTGTTGTAGATGTAGAATCTTGATGAATCCATGGAAAATGTATGGGTCAAATACAGAGCATTGTTGTAAAGACTGTAAACAACTGTTCCCAACATTAACCAAAGTCAGGGTTACTCACCTGATTAGTAACGGCTGACTCCTTTCTACTCACCTGATTGCTATTAGCCAGAGCCTTTCTACTCAGTCCAGGCTATTTAAGCAGAAAGGCTCATTACCTCCTTGGCCTTGTGTTGTTTCCTGATACCGAGTGTATTCCCCGCTATTCAGTATATTCCCATGTATGACCTCTTTTGGCTGACTTCCCTTCTGGCTCCTGATTACTGGCTTTGATTCTGACTTCACCGATCTCCATACTCCTGACCCTGGCTTGTTTGATTACCCGCTCTGGCTGCTGACCCCGGATACTCTCTTGGATTACGATTTTGGATCATTTTTATTTTTATTAATAAAGGTGTTTGAACTGTCTGTCTCTGGCTGGTTCCTAGTCCCTAACAGAGATGTTCAGTTCTTAATAGCAAACAGGACACTTTTTTTTAGTTGTGTTCTTCGTTCAAACTTGGATAGAAATTAAAAGCTCAAGAACCGCTTAGAAGCCGGTTTGTATGTTCGAGGGAAGATATGTATCTTCCCCAACCCTTACATATGGCTCGTACGGCTTCAAGCTCTTTTTTTTTTTCTTTTTTTCATCAGGTTTGAAAACGAAATGGCAGATTTAGTTTAACATAGCTGGTGAGTGATTTGCACATTTTACACAGATCGCCTAAACCATCTGGGGAAGAAAGTGCTGAAGCTGGTCGGGGGAGCCCACGTAACACGAGGCATTTGTCACAATAAGGATTCCGATTACTGCCTTCCACTGAACGTGCTACGCATAAGGGAAGTTTTAACATACTGCAGTGACACTTGAGCGTACTTTAAAGAGATGCATTGGCAGTGAATAGCTTTCATTAAGTTCTATAGCTGGACAGCTGAAGAACAATGCTAAATAGGCATGGATCAGAAAGCACGCATGATCTTTTATGATCTGTCGGTGTGACTGTGAGCTACAAACTAGGAGAATTTGATATTTTTCAGTGGCACAAATGGGATTTTGGTCTCTACCAAATGGGTTGATTTACTTGAATTCAAAAGTTTAATTTCATGTTTTGATCAAGAATGGATTAAACTTGGTGGTTATTTTGTATAGTAGGAGTTAGAATTGGTTCAATTAACATAGCATGATTGGTCCACTTTTACCACTTTGGTTTTTGCTCTTCTACTGTAAAACACTTGACATTTATACATTTCACATGCATGTATGTAAACGTATTCTTTTGCAAATATCACTATTAAATATAATGCAAAGCTGCACACTGTATAAAATTAAGATCAAGCCAATGAAGATTTCAATCAGAAAAATATAATCAGATTCACCCCGCTGTTGGTGAGCATGTTACGACCGCATTGAAAAGATGTTCTACTAAAGGCATTGTTTGATCTGTGTGTGAGAGGTACGTAAATGCGGTGTTAAATGTCTGATAGCACTAATAATAGAGAGCTCATTTCTGCTATCTAAACCTTCTGGGATTCTATACAGATGCAGAATTCGAAAGCGTCTTCTGCTCCCTTCAATGGATTATGCTGATGTGCAGTCTTGCAAGAGATAGCAAGACCAGCAGAAGGGGAGTTATGTTATGAGAGGCTTTCTGTTAGACAGATGCAGGCTTAGTCTGGTAGGAAGGGGTCATTGCATGGAATAACATGTTAACAATGCTGGCTAATCAAACGAAGACCTCATAATAACTAGGGCAGAATACCAAGTGATTGCTGGTGTTACCCAGTGGCTTTAATCTGCCCCTAAAACATTAACCTTCAGTGTGGTGGTTTGTTAAACCTAAATCTTTGAGGTTTAACCATTGCAAATGTTTATTGGTGTCATTCGGTTGCTATACGTTTTGGCAAGTAATACAACTCCCAAGAATCCCAAAAATAACGAATGAGGTTCGCGCTTAAACAACATACCTGATGTGATACCTGTTGGCTACATTAAACTATAGAGGGTGGTCGATGTGTAATGATGTTGTTGCTTAACGTTATAAAGAGGGTAAAATGATAAATTGGGTATTTCCTTCAAACATTTTTAGATACTAACAGAAGTCAAAGGAGAGCTTTCGCACAGAGATATGTGATCTCATGGCGTGTTTTGGGTTAAAGTAGCCATCTGCCACCGGCAGCGCTAAATAAAACCTAAGACTTATCATTTCATATGGTATGGCAACACTGCTGCCATTCACGGCTGCAATAAAATCATTTATATGCACTTTTATGTATAACACTGATTACCCTTGACCAATGCAATTAAAATATGGCATGCTCAAAATGAAGTTAATGAACCCTGCCAGTAATGGAAAAGCTAATCCATGTACAGACGTGTCTCTTGATGAAATTATAATCAGTACAACAATGTGTTGTGTTAAAATTACATTGGTATGATAGATTTCTTTTTAATAACATGATGGGCTTCCTAAAATGATGTTGCAGTTTTGTTTTTGGTCGGATGCTGTATTAGACTGTTGCTGAGTCCATACAAACCGTTGCTTAAGGCAAAAACTGGTGCCTCGTTCTTCGTCAACTTTTCTCATTAGGGGTTGCCGTGTGACTATCCATCAACAGTCCGTTATTCCCAGCCTATAATGTAGATGCTCTTATTAAGTCATATGTGGATAGGGTAATGGGAAAATATGACGGTATAAGTTACATGGAAACAGAGCACTGTCTATAAATCAATCTGCAAGATATATAGCAATCCCATAAAGTTACCCCAGGCTGTCTTGCACTTTAGTCCATAACACAGCATATATAATTAAAGTCACAATTTAATCAATAACTGCACAGTGTAACACATAATCCCAAAGATCACATGATAAATGTATCATTGTTACCGAAATGTTGAGATCATTCCTACTTATCTGCTTGGTGTATGCTTGGGCTTATGTTATGCGGTTGTGTTATAACGCTTTGATGTTTTTGAGGTTACTTTCATTATATATGCAGTAGTGTGCAGCTATAGAAACCACATTTAAACCTTTTCTCCAGTTATATACAATCGTATGCCCATGCATTCAAGTAAAATTGAATTTATCTTCTTGGTCATCATAGTGAGTCTGTTCTAATCTGACCTTCAATACTCCTGTGCGTGACTGGGTGAATTATAGCGGCCAAGTAGCCATAACTGTTAGACCTAAAAACATTCCTGGTCCTTTCCCTAACACATTATATATTGTATGTTTGTTTGGTTTGTTTCCAGGAGAATTTGGGCTTTCATTTTAAACCATTTTCTTACATATAAAACTAGTTGATGGCACTATTATATAAATAAGCTGGGATAATACTTATTTTTTTTTTAAAAAGATACATTTTCTTTCTCAATTTTACTCCATTTTCTGCATTTTCAACTCCAACATTTCCTGTGGTGTCAGCTGTGACGATGCAGAAAATGTATGCCTGAAGGTCTGTTTGGTCATTTAAATGGTAGATTGTATGTTGTGATATGGCTTTTCGATGTAACTGATTTAATACATTAAGAAAACTATTTATTTAGATTTTATTGATAATCATATTCCTCCTATTTCTACATATCATTGCCGCTTTCAAGCCTGCACAACATTTTGATACCCTCCTACTCATTCTGAGCTTGCAGAAGAGCGATATCATGTGAGTAAAGAGGAATAGTTGGAGATATGTGCATGTAAAGGATACAATAAGGCATTTTGCAGTTTAGGTTGTTCTAATGGCCCTCAAAAGCAATCTTGTCAGGAGCTGGAAATATTCTAAATGAAGTTGCCTATATGCAAGCAGGAGTGTTTCATTGTCATGTGTCAATGTGATAAAATGAGATCACAACAAGAGTCAATTCTTTAACTTGTCACCCTAAGCTTGGGAACCAAACTTGAGAATTTCCAGGTAGGATTATAAGACCTCAAATGAAGTCAGAAGAATTTGCTGATTATGCACTACATAATAGTCAATGAGAACCTAAAGTGTTTATGTGGTTCTAGAAGCTGATGCAGAAGTGAATTTCTGAATGAACCTCACTCATGTGCTTCCATGAATGCGTTGTACCTTTACCTAATCATTTGTGCTTTGTACAAAGGCTACTGCTACCGGTAATTTACAGAGTGCTGCGTTGACTGCCATAACTACAGGGCATATCTGACCTACACCAACTGCGAGGAAGCTGAGTGAGTTCATAATTAGCTTTGTTGTCACAAAACATAATTATGTTGGCATAATGAAATTTACTGTTCCTTTGTCTCGTTTAATAATGAACGCCTGGTTCTTCCTATTACAGGCAATCTGGTATGGCAAATTTAATAAATCTGAAAGACACAGTAATGAAACCGGTCAGGTGTGAATGTGTGCATGGTACAGATTGACATAGCTCCATAGTCTTTGTTCCAAAGATGGTTGAGCAGTGCAGAGCGAGCTGTCTTGGAGTAGAGGAGGCAGATAATGACGTGCCCTTGTATTAGGTGCAATCGCCTTGTATAATTTGCAGTGAAGGCAGGCATGTTTTATTTTTACTAGGCTTTGGGGAATCAATTACCATCTGCTGCTTCTAGCTCACTACAGTAATATGTTCTTGAAAAAAAGATGGCAGCTTTCTATTTTATAGACGACTTCTGCTGCTTTTTATTAGATAAACATTCTGCTCAAGAAGAAAGTTCTTCAGCCAAAATGTAATTTGGTAATTTGCCCTGTTGAATACTTTAATTGAAATTGAAATACGTATACATGCCAATGCATTATGACCTTAAGCAACATAGACTGTTGCATTCTACCATCAAACTTACTTATGACATCATACAGTTTGGGTATGTTATAACCTGATGTGACCATCTGTAAATAGAATATCATCTGATACCATTACTATTATTGGGCCAGCTAGAGCGCATTTTTCCATTGAGGCAGCAAAAAATGAATATAGAATCCATTCATGGTTGGTTTCTGGTTTTTGATTGATTGTGCTCCTTGTTGGATAGTTATTGAGAGTAGGATTCCGATTGAATGAGTTAGAAGACAATGAAAACAAAGCCTTGAAACTCTTTTTTGTGCCTTAGAAGGAGATAAAATAGTACCAGGGGTTAGATTAGTATTATGATCTATCAATGGTAATCTCATCTTTATAACCCCATTTGATGTTAACCCCATAATGGCCCCGTGCTTGAATTAGATATTCCTTTGCTTAATATTTGATATTGTTTAAGCTATTCTTGCAAGTGGCCTGCCTATGTGCTAACTGCCCCACCTAAATTGTACAGCCCTTCGTAATTTGTTGACATTTAATAAAAAAAAATAACTGTAGAAGGAAATCTGCCTGTAATTCCATTGTGTTCTTGCGTGTAGCTGCAGACTTCACTTTGAGTCTAGAAATGGTGTGTGGCGGCAGTCTTCATAGTCTCCTGCCATGTAATTAATATTTAATAAAAATACTGAATTGAAAGCTGTTTCCGCTTTGCAAGCACTTTAGGATATTTATAATCAGAATTCTTAATGTCTGAATGTCTTCTCCATGTACTGGTCACTTGTTGGATATCAGTAGCTATTTTATCATTACAACCAGAAACTGTACTTTTCAAGTGCTTTGTCCTGCAAAACTGGCCCTATAAGAATAAACGTACATTGTCTACATATAGTGCTTCATAAAGCCATACGTTTTTAATTACAGCACATAACACATTCCCGTAGCGCTGCAGGCCGGTTGTGCGCATGGTGTGATGTTGGTGACAAGTGACGAGTTTCCATGACTACCTGTAATAATTGTAGCAGTGTCTTGTGACTGGTAGTTTTCTTGTCCATTAGGATGATCTGTTCAGGACAAGACACACAGGAGCTTATGGCACATTGGCAGCATTAATCCGCCATCCAATTTTTTAGTCATAGACTAAAAAACATTTTGTATATTTTTGCATTTGCCTCGTTTGGTTAACACTTTCTCCCAACCTGCGCACCGTCTTATTATTGTGTTTATTAACACATCTTTCATTTTCCAGCAACTATGTGTTACAAGTGAGACATTTTATCAATGTTACAGAAGTGGCACACAACAGAACACTTGAGTTAAGATTTGTGTTGGTATAATTTTGTGTATGTTTGTTGAATGCACAAAACGCCTAGAGTGAGGGCAGATTCCCAGCATGATGCCGTGGTCGATAATAGCAAAAAAAACTCTCCTGGAGTATCCCATCAGTAACTGTTTAGAGCAGCCATGTATATAGGGTTGGGGTATTGACGTTCCCATGCACTCATGAGCCACCTTTAGATCAGGGATACGTTGTAAAAGCACTCTCTGGATCTGAGCATAAACAGAATAGGGCTTCCAGAGATTTATCAAGAAAGGCGGAATTCGCAAATGAAGCTCCCTTGGTTCCCACATAATCCAGTTCTGCTTGGCTTCTCCTTTGAACCCATGCATAGACGAGGAGTTATTATCTGAGGCTGAAGCATGCTGCCCTTCCAAATCTTCATATCAAAAGCCTTCTCTAAGCCAACTGCGGGATACTTTTTTTTATTTATAATTAGAACGTCCCTTCAAAAAGAGAGAGAGGACAGAAGGAGGTCTCTATTGTGATACATGTGTGTAAGTCTCGCATATATCTTGTTCTCTTTAATTTGTAATCTTTGCCCCCAAAGCTTGTCTTCGCTAAATACATTTGCAACACCAGTATCATGGTTTGCGGCAGCTATTTTCCACGTATAAGAATATGTTATATACTGTCTGTATGTATATTAAAAAAAAAAAAATCACAGACAAATATGGTATTTTTTTCTTAAAAAGTTTTTAGTTTCTGTACTTAAAAACAAGTGTATATTTGTTTAAATTAAAAATCCCAAGTGTCTCTCTTTTTGTAACATTTTTATTTTAAATAAAAATATTCGACATGGACTGAGCAAATCTACATATTAAGGTTGTATCCCCTGTGATGTAATAAATGTGAAAATAGAACCATAAAGCCTGCTTTTTAGCAAGGTGGATACATTCGATCAAAAATGTTCTGTTTGTCCAGTGGGCAGAGTATTTCCTATGTTAGTCTCTGTACAGACAGTGTGAGAGATCTTCTTTAATAGTAGAATAACTTCTTTCAGGGCTTACAGCATCTCCTGTGTTACTTTCCATTACTTAAATTAAATGTAAAGGGCGTAAACCAGAGGAAGATTTTTTTTTTCTGTTTGCATTCAGCATGAGTATGTGCATTAAGTATATTTATACACTGTAAGTTTCCAGCACATATTCCTTTTCATCAGAATCCATAGATTTTAGGCTAATAGGATAAAATTCATAATCTTTTCTCAGCAGCTTAATTTTAACTTTTTTTTTAAAAAAAAATTATTTTACTTGTGTCTATTTTGCATGACAGGTTTTAATATAAAAATAAAATCCACATTCCATGTAATATTTTCAGATATACATTGTAAACCATGTGTACATATATATGTGTGTGTGTATATATATATATATATATATATATATATATATATATATATATATATATATATATATATATTTTAAGAAATGTCACTTTTAAAGATATTATAGCTCAGATCATATAGTGTGCATTACATATTGATGCTCTCAACAATTTTTGTTCAGCAGCCACTGTATTTTACTCCACCATGGTAAACCCTACTCGACGAAGAAATTCACAGATTGAGGGGGTTGGGGTAGAATGGGATAGTCATTTATTTGGGGTCCCATCTGTAATACAGACATCCCTGACAGAGATAATACCTATGCTTGGTAATTATAAATATGCTGATTAAGAACGGATTTCGATTTTACTGAACAATCCCAATGGGGACAGGCTGTACTTGGCTTCTCCTACTGCAAAATGTCAGTGGGTATGTTAACCTTGGAGAGAATTGCCATTTTTGTTTTCAAAATGGTTCCTGCTTTACCATATTCTGTTGTGCAGTTCAGTGAATAGCCTATAGCTGGTTCTTCCTCCCCAAATATATATATTTGTAATTATAAAGTTCAAAAATTACTTTCTAATTTTTACCTCAGAAAGTATGATTTTGTTAGACAGACATATCTTTTTGTGGTAATAGAAGTTAATTTGAAATGCTGCTCAGTTGCAAAGTAATACCAGATTTACCTTAGAAATACTTTTTGATAATTTTCTCTGTTTAATCATTGCAACATTGCTTTTTCAATAGACTTGTAAGAACCTATTAACGCATTGCTCATTTTTTAATTCTATTTTTATGAAATGTATTTTATTATACAAAAAATGAATCATATTAGCTTTCTATAATAATAGGCAATACAGAAAGATACAAAAATAATCTAACTATAAATTCTAATGTGCATTGAAGCACGTAAGTAGTTTTTGTTTACAGCAATGTTGTTGTCATGATAAACTGCAGATTGGGTTAGGAGTGATCCTCCAAAATGTCTAGGCGCTGCAGTATTCACCTAGGAGGTTTTTCGCAAAGGTTGGGCTCAAGAATTGAGTCCTTGTTTGGTTGTTTTTATTATAGTCTGTCCACAATGCTTTCCTTCAATATTCAAGCAAAGATGTCAAGAATTTGAGCGTGTTATGATTGCATTGCTATTCATGCCCCAGTTGAAATAAAAATATACAGAGGGTCAAGGTTCCTAGGCCTAGAGGGCTGAAGCAGGCTGGTGTCTCAGCGAAAGCCGGCTCTTAGTGAATGGGTTTGAGTAATGTGAAGAATGTCCTGTGAAGTGCGCTAACACACGCGTGTGAGAATTCTTTGTGTGGAACTGAAAATGTATCCCCAGTCTTCTATCCCCACGGGCACAAGCTGGAGGAAAACTAGCAGTAACTCGTCAGTATCAAAATTAGTTGGGGTAAACCAAATAAATGGAATCCCTGCATATCTGGTTTAAAGCGAAAAGGTAAAGTTGCTATATAAACTATACCCAGTTCCAATAAAGTGTGTTCTCTTGCATCCTGGCTGGTGTCGTTACTGGTGGCATGGGTCTTTTGGAGACCCTTTTCCCCAGAGAAACAACTGGAGTGTCCACGAGGGTTGCATCCATGGCCATGCACAAGACCCCCCTGATTCCATTTACACTGGTGGCAGCGGTGGGATCTGTTACTCCTCGTACATGGTTCAAACCACAACCTGGGTCACCCACAGAGACAGAATGGATGCCCAGAAATATGGAACGGACAAAGAACTTATCTTTTGCTGAGGGGTCCTAAACCAACCCAACAGCTAACTATATTAAGTGTATAACAGATTTTCCTGTTTGTTACATTGTATTGATGTTTTTTTCATTTACCAGTATAGCTTTTTAGAAAGACTGGAACCATCTCTTCCTGGAACCAACTTTTTCCTTCACCCTATGGTAGTTGTGATTCACTTGAGTATAAAGTGTCAAAAATTATGGGTAAAAAAACACAGATAACGAGTTATAGAAAAACTAATAATGGAAACATTAAAAATCTGTTGGTGGCATTATGAATGTGGTGAGAATTAGTCATTATACTCTTGCATAGGGCTGAGCTTCATACCTATGTCTGTTATTGAGCTGTGTATCAAAAAAAAGCTGAATATGCTACAGTAACTAAAATAAATATACAAATGGTCAGAGCAGCTTCTGTATGCACCACAAATAATGCCTTCCAAGCTTGTGTCAGGGCAACTTTTAGCAGGTTATGTGAACTTACTCTTTGTGTTTGACATGGTCAGTACTAGCAGCTTCCAGTGACAAAACATATCCAACAATGAGTGTTAGCCTTGGGTCCAGCAGATCTACCTGTTGTGGGCTAGAACCTACTTAATGACAGTATCATCCTGAACTAGTGTATCATGTGGGAATTATCCTGCTATAAGCCATAAAATATGCCAGATTTCTATGACGGCACAAAATCTCTCTCTATTGAGCTATTTTGTGACTCTTGGGCACTGAGCTGAATAAGTATGAGAGGCTCATTTCTGTTTCTTGTTCATTCAGTAGCACAAAGATCTCTCTCTCAAAGTGTGAACAATGTATTCACACTTACATGTCAAGTCAACGTCAAATCTTTGCCGTTAAGGCAATTGGATGACAGCTCATGTGATGAACACAACTCGACTAACCTTTCTTACCCCTATGGCCCCATTCTCCAACCCCAATGTACTTTGTGAGCGCAAGGATAGCATTTTCTTAATTTGCACCCAGAAACAGTTTTCATAAATATCTATGAATGCTGCTGCTTATGTATTTCCAATTGTTGCCCTGGTTTAGTGCTTCTCTGAATACATGAATAGCTTCTTTTAGCACAAATATTCCAGATCCCCATAAGTAAACACAGCCAAAATCATTGCTGTCTAAAAGCACTAGAATATTCCCGGCAACTGTATGGATCATTTTTGCTGCATGTTCAAATAAAGGCTTGTGAACATTGACAGTATGCTTTGGTTTCCTAAAAGGAGCCAGCCAGAGAAATTCTTATATAAAATGATTTGGCTCGCTATAAGGCATTTTGCATCGTAGGGTAAAAAACAAGATTCTGTGTGTGTGTATGTATGTATGTATGTATATATATATATATATATATATATATACGATATCTCACAAAAGTGAGTACACCCTTCACATTTGTGTAAATATTTTATTAAATCTTTTCATGTGACAAGTGAAGAAATGACACTCTGCTACTCACTTTTGTTGCCAAGGTGTTAGACATTAATGGCTGTGTGAGTTATTTTTAAGGGAACAGCAATTTTACACTGTTATACAGGCTGTACACTCACTACTTTACATTGTAACAGAGTATCATTTCTTCAGTGAAAAGATAATAAAATATTTACAAAAATGTGAGGGGTGTACTCACTTATGTGAGATACTATATATATATATATATATATTAATTTATTGTTACTGTATATGTGCTATTCAGTAGTGATAATGTAATTAAAAATGGATTTGTGCAGATGGTGAAGTCTTGCTGGTTTGTATTTTAAGGAAATGTACTTGTTTTTTCCTAATTTATTGTTACCATATACAGCTGCAGCTTGAAAGTTGTAATAAATAATAATGCAGCATGGGAAGTGGAGTGCTTGTGTCTCTTTTGTTGCTGAAACCTAGAGTATTGAGAAGATCAGGTTGTTTATTGGCCGGACGTGGAAAGATTTAGCAGGTGCCTTTGTCAGCTGCCAGACTTGACCGGGCAAGCACTTTTTACGGCCTTCAAATTTGCATGGGCAGGAGGAGTTGAGAACATTGGGTGGAAAAGGTCCTTTTTAAGTCATTCTGATTAAATGACCTAAACGCATTTTTGGGCGAACTGACTTTCTTGGAAGTAGTACCCCACTGAAAAGTATTTATGGCAATGGTCTGAACATTGTATGTCTTAATCTCTCTTTTTACTGGATGCAGCAAATGGTCATAATTTCATCTCAAAACTATTTTTTTCACCACTGTACTGATGGAAATTAAGACCAAATTGTTGACCCCAGTGGAACTGTGATATATGATATCTGCTAGATTTCTGTGCTATAGGCCTTTTCTTCTTAAAAGGGCACATCAGTCACCACATGTACTATAATGCCTATGACATCAAAGTTCCTCCTTTTAATTATCTTTTGTTACCCTTGCAAATGCATTGAGGGATTCAGCAGAATCCTCTCTGCTACTTCCATTTGCTTGTTTTTCTTCCTTCAGCTTCTTGGCTTGTGGTTGGTAACGAACGCATCTCCCGGTGTTGCCTGCACATGCATTATATGCTCACTGCCAGTCACCTCCAGCAATGGCTTGCGCAAGAGTTCAGAGGAGTCCAATGACCTCTGTGCGCATGCACAGAACATAATCTTATTGATTTTAATGGGAGCCCTTTCCTGCTACTGAATTCACTGCTTGAAGCAGGCGAAGTGGTGCAAAAAGTGGGTCACAGAGGGGTGCCGTGAAGCTATAGTTTCCCTTAAAAGGAAGTACTAACAATTCTTTTTAAAATACTCACCTGAACATTCCCAGTTTTCACTTGTATAGTTAAGTTCTACATGATACTTTGGACCCCTACCAGGCACCAGACCTACTACCACATACTGGGGACTGACAATGAGATATGTGTCACTTTGTCTGTAAATGTAAATCCGTGGGAGATGTGAGAGGCCCAGTTATTGGGCAATTAATACATGTCAAACTGGATGCATTCTATAAAGACATGCAATATAATGCAAATAATAAACATTTGGTCCATCTAGTCTTTTAGATATTGTAGGAAAGTAACGCCAATATTCCATCCTTATATATACTGTATCTTACACATTGCTTAGTGAAGCTAACTACAAGTACTCAAACTCATTAACAAAACTCTTAGGATTTTGTTAATGACCTTCAAAGACTAGGTAGTGTGTAACAGACCTGAGGTTCCTGCACAAAGCAAGAAATATACTTCTACAGTAGAGCTGTTAAGATGGACTTCATAAATGCCAAAGTACATCTTCTCGGATATAATTAGGTAAATCACAGAGGTCTGCATATTTTTCTTTTCCAAGAGTAGGGTTCAGAGTGACCCTTGTTGGATCAATTATTCCAATTAAAAATCCTTACAATTGTCCCTGATTACTTTTAGGTATCTTCAGGTGGGTGGGGGTCGGGGTAGGTAAGCCATTGGGTAATTCTTAGTTCCCAGAATATTTTTGTCTGATATGTTACTGTTTCTTAGAATCTTCTTTGATCCTATAAAAGCTTATTTTATTATTACTAATGCACCAATGATTAATGGATATTAAAGTATTTCGTTAGTAGTAGGACATTAGTATAACCCTCCCAAAAGAGCTGCAGCGGACCCCCTCCCGAGACTCAATCTGGTAAGCAGGAGATGTATTCCACTGAACGCATCCCCCGCCAGCCAAGAAGATGGGGGAAGGGAAATGTATAGAGGGGATTCAGAGGAATCCATTTGTACGTTTGCATGCCAAGAAATAGGACATCATATGCCATTAAGTGAATGTGATTGGCTGGCATGTACCTTTGCAAATAACGTATTCTGCTATGTTTGGCCAGGCAAATAATTGTATGATCAGAGACTCGGTGGCAGTTGAAGGGAATATTTTATACTCCGAAATACCTGTATGTAACAAATAACCGTTTAGATGCAAAGTGTTTCTGTATGAAATGTCGCACCCTCACAGCTAGTTTAAGGAAGGGTGTATCTGCCTCCCAAAGGTCAGTATGTTTTTTTTTTTAGTGCCAGCTCCCTCTTCACCTTCATTCCCTCCACTTATATATTGACAGGTCTACATCCATGTTTAATAATTGCGCAACATGCTTTACATGTGTATGTACAACTATGTATTGACCCCTACGCCATGCCCATAAGCTTTTATTGCTTATTCAGGTTAGCATGGTGGGATAGAAGCTTGGCTCCAGCCCTTTTAAACAATTCTCTAAAATCTAGCCATATTAAGCATATTTTTTTATATGTATAGAACTGCCTTAATGCTTAATGTAAAATATATACTTTAATATTTACTGCCACAATATGAAACGTAGTCACCATCATGCCGGCGCAACTTGAATCACTGCCAATACATATTGGGTAGACCCTGAATATTTCAATTATTTTTTCCCCTTGGCTTCAATCTAATCTAATCTCAAACACGCCAGGAGCTAAAGTCTGACTCTCTAGTCAAGGGTAATTTTCCAGCCTATAATCGATGCATGTTGCTCAGCTAATGAATGTTTTCACTCACATGATCTGGATGAATGTAGTGGCATCTCCATTAATTCAGGTTACACTGTTTTTTTTTTTTTTGGAGTAAGGATTCTAAAGTGTGCTCCACCGTTAACAGCTACTGTTGAATAGCCGAGGATTCTGCTCACATACTCTGTGAAGGTCTCGCTATTGTGAATTAGTAGACGGGATTTCATCTGACAGCCGTCAGTTCAAATACAAAGGGCATTCTGCATTTCTGGAAACTAAAGGACATGTGTGCATTGATAGGAATGAGTGCAATACCGATCAGAAGCTGGGCTTCTTGTAAATGCACTGTGCTAGTCAGCGGAGCTGTTTTTTCCTATTGTTAATACAGAATACAAATAACGAAAGTTGCTCTACATCATATTTTTGATTTCTGCTTTTTGTGTTGTGCTGATGGGTTTATCCGCTTGGTATAATATATATATTTATATATAAATATTAATTCCAGCCCGAAGTGAAACACTTGTCATTGACTTAGATGTCGGAAGGCATCACTGCTTCAGTGAATCAGGTCAGCTCGCATGCACACAACCCACTGTGTTGGAGTGCGCAAGCAATAGGACAGCAATTATACACACCCAGTGCAAGTAATTCATCATGATTGCTGTGGCTGTTAACAAACAAGACACATTTATTAAAATGATGAAATCAAGGTATAAATTGGTATGCGGAAGGCAGTATAGCAAGATTGTCAGACTCCCCTATCCATAGTCTTTCGCTCGATTAAGTCTCTAGCTAGGGGGGAAATATTACAGTCCATAACCCTCCTGGTGAGCTACATTTACTCAGTTGCTTTAGGTACGCGTGTGTGAACACACGTACGTCATTCATACATAGACGGTTCAAGGAGGCCACAAAAACAACGAGGATTGGATTTTGATCGAACAGCAGTATACTGAAGTGATCAAATACATCTTCAGACACTGAACTAGTATTTAAAATGAGCTTGTATTTCACTCGATACAATATCTAGTGTTTTAGAAATGTATAATAATTTAGCAATACTGTATTTTTGTGCTCATAATATGTAGGACGTGAAAAAAGATTAAGGGCCATACGTAAGAAAGATGCACACAATCAGCCTACACAGACCCAGTAGATTATTATTCATCATATCTAGTAGAAATATATAATAAAGAAGTCATTAACTCATATAAGTGGCTTACAATGGTTTACAAATTACCTCACTCATGGATTTGGACAGCAGTTCTTCTGGTCCCTGCTATATAGCTATCATATATATTTTTTGTTTTTCCTTCATAAAGTCTCAACAATATTACATGGCAACAGAAATGTGATCTATAGGAAGCTTAGTGACTAAATGCTTTAATATCCTTAACATGGGGGGGGGTGTTTGGATAAACCCCAGGAACCAAATAGTCATGGATTATACAGCACTTGGGCCCTCGGATATGAAAGAAAATACATCTCTATATTGCAATGCATCTCACCCCTTTCAAAATTACTATTGTGCCTCTTTATAATACATAGAATATTTTATGAGGCTTTTGATATTAATCAAGCCTACTTGAAAATTGTTGCCCCGGAATAATGCTGCATGGATTTTTTACCCATACGTTTTGGAATCGGATATTTACCTCTGTAATTTAACCTACCAGCTCATATTACAGCCTGACTTCTGCTAGAAATACAATCGCTTGCATAATAGCTGCGCCTAATCAGAACCGGCTCATGCCTTGTGTCAGACTCTCGAAATCGCAAAATCTGTCTTAATTAACAAAACAATGCCGTTCTATGCCTAAGCTACATTCCCATACCTGTCTTATACACAGAAAATGCTCTTAAACAAGGAATATACTAGGGTGACATTAAGGGTATTACCATTGTGTGTCATTCATGCAGCTCTAGTCTGCAAGATAAGAGATGACATGTTCTTCCGTTTGAGTAATTCACTTCACTCTCTGCAGGATAGTTATGTCCTCTCGCAGTTTAGCGTGATTTGCAGCAATGTAGTGTTTTTTTTTTCTTTAAAGCAAATAGGATTTGTAGACCACTTCATGGACAGCACGCACAGACACATGATGTTGTTATTCCCTGTAGTTTTTAGAAGCACTTAAGAGGCATTAAGACGAGCCATTTTACTCCACGCTGAGATTGTTTGCCAAGGCCACCGTGGTAAATTGCAGTTGAGTTGTCAAGAAGGTGCCAAGAACCAAGTTACTGAACCAATTCTTTAAACATTATGGCTTCTACTCATGGACCAATAAGAATTATATCTGCTACGGCTGTCCGACACAAGTCATTTTGGGGAGAGCCATTGCGCACCATTTCTAATTTTAAGCAGTGAGAAGACAATATAAAAGGCACATGTCTGGTATTTCTGTCCAGGTTGCCAGGAGTGTTGTTGTAAGCCAATTTGGGGAACAGAAACATTTTTGGATATGGCAGATAAAGTTTAATGGCAAATGTACCAAAACATAGATTTTTTTTTAACAGTTGGTTGACAGATTTCTTTCCAAAGATGCAGGAAGTTTTGTGCTTTAACTCTGTCGTCACCAACATGACGACATTAGGGGGTTTCCTCTAGTTAATTCTATATTTAGTTATAGAAGTTCTTATAGTCTAGTGAGAAATTTAAAAAGGTTTGTTTAAAGAAGATGTTATTTTGTTTTGAACTACTGTGTGACAGGATGGCTGCCTTCTGATGCATGAAAAAATGCATGAAAATGAAACCCACTTACAGTTTAGGAGACTCTGGCAGTAGTTGAACTCCTGTTATGTTAGAGAATATATCCTTTGGACAGTTAGTTGAAGCTCAGTAAACTGTAGCAAGGAAACTAAGATGATGTTTGGTAGGGGTCGTGAAACAATGTACAAATAGCCCTATTAATCACTAAGAGAAATACATATTACATGGTGGGAACAGCAAAAAGAACCTAAGAGAAAAGGCATGAACATGGCACTCCCTGTCTGGTATCAGTAGATACCACTATATAATAATAAAAGCAAGTTAACAAACATACATGATACTTTGACAATTCTCTTCTTCTGAAAACCTAAAGAACAAGACAAAGAAACATACCATGCAATAATGGTAATAATAAGTTTTTTAAAGGCCATGATATTTTCTCCTGAACACTCTAGAAGACTAGACTGCAGTGTAGGGCTAGCGCTGTCCCTTGTTATCGTCTAGGTCTGCACATTCTCAAGTGCTCTGGTTATCACATTTATGTGAGGTAAAAGAAGTACCAGTTCTGTAATTGGTCTGATGAAAGTCTTTATAGTGCCTCCCTTGATGTATTTACCTACGCTTTATGAATTTTCTTATCTTCACTTGGTGTAACCTCGATGTTGAGTCCCATTGACCATTCATTTCGATGAACATCTTTGTCTTTTAGTAGGACAAGATCTCATACTTGTATATTCGGTTGTTTGCCATTTACTGTGACCTTGTAAGGTGATAAGGTACTCTCGTCGCCAGCGATTCCAGTATGAGTTGGAAAGACGCTGGACATGTTTCCACGCATCTTTTGTAAAGATCTTTTGAGTCATGTTTCGTGAGAGCAATATATCTGTTCCAGTCTTGTGAGTAAGCAGAGTAGTGGGAGAAACATGTTATCAGTGGTCTTACATTCATTATAGCTGACACTTCAGCTAAGAATGTTGTTAAAACTTCATGGGTGAGCCGAGTGTGTCTTGTGTCAAACAGTATAGGGTACAGAATGCGTCGTGCAACCCCATCAACCCCAAGAATCTTTGCATAGCATTGATAATACTCGAGGTATCCATTGTTTCAGTTACTTCAATGAGAACAGCACGAAAGCTCAGACAAGTAAACAGAACGGCCCGTCTTTTGTTGTTGACTAACCACGGCCCAAAGACACCAAGGCCTGCATATGTGAACGGAAGTTCTGTACTTGTCTTTTCGGATGGTTTATTTAATGCCTGTTGTTCTTGATGTTTTCCTCTCACTCTTTGACATGTAACACACTTGTAAAGTACGTTAGTGATGTGTGTAATTTATGCTGCTCTTATTACACCTTCTTTAAAATGATGACCTTGATGTTTAACTTGCTTATGGTAGCGTTGGATTAGTAGTGTGGCAATGTGGTGACAACCAGGTATAAAGAACGGATTTTGCTCATTTCTCTCTAGTTGCGCATTGTTTAAGTGACCACTAAACCTGAGCAAGTTGTACTCATCAAGTATTATGTTTTTGCTTCTTAAGTGAACTATACTTGGGAATATTAACGTTCTTAATAATGCACTTAATGTCTAGAACACCACATTTGGAGTATGGCTTATCTTCAGTAGACACTTGTAATATTAATTGTAACCATTAGCTGCTATGTTACCATTTAAACCAAGGCCCTATGCATAGGTGGTGTATCAATACTAATCCAAGTCCTTGAAGTCTATGGCAAAGTCTTCAGAGGGCGACACTATCATCACCTTGCTACGGTTTGAGACTATTTTATTAAGTCTTAGGTTTGCAACTGACATTCTTATAGAAGAGGAGATTGTGCTAGATTTGGTAGAGCATTTTGATTATGAAGGGTATGTTAATTTGACTTCTAGCAGGTTAGCAATCCCATTTTCAGCTTTTGCTAGAGTGTTCTGCACCAACCTTTTCCATTGCAGGTTAGTCTCATTTAACTGGGTTTTAACTTGCTGTTTTGAGGGCAAAAGGTGGTCACACCAAATAGTGATTTGATTTAGACCCTTCCTTTGTTCACTCACTTCAGATTTTGTTAAATTATAAAAAATAAGCTATTAATATTTTTTAAACCATTCTCACTTTACAGCATTTTTTTGTTACATCGGCCGAAAACTTTTGCACAGTACTGTGTGTGTGTTAGAATGCAGCTTTGGTGAACCCAGTACAAAAACATTAGAAAACATTATTTGTTTAGAAGTTTGTCGTATATTGAAACAATATTAAACATTTTTTTTTGTTTGACCTTATCTACAATATTTACATATGGATTAAATGTGTCAAGTAGGATTTTTTTTTACTAGACTCCTACTTAAATGGGAAAGGTTTCTAACATGCACATCATAAAAACAGGAACTTGTTGACCTTTTGAAGACTCGTGTATGAAACACTGTCAGATGATGATGTCTAGACATTATTGTGGTTTTTTATATACCTAAGTATTCCATAGTTTTTTTTTTTAAAAAAAACCAGATGAAAATCCTCAGTAAACAACATGTGGCCAATTAAGTATATGAATTGTATTAATTTCCTCCTGCCAAAGAGGAACCAGCGATGTTCATCTCAGCGTGTGTTGTGTCCTTGTTAACAGCTGTGATCATAGCCTTGTTTGGAGACAAATTCCTTGGAGCGATGCTGAAGGTCGGCCAGGGGAAAAGGGACATTTTATACTGTTCATGCTCAGGGACATTGATTGCACTGTCTAGTCTTCGTGTTCATATAAATGTGTCTCCAGTTGATTACTTGGCCGCCAAAGTATACGAATAACCATGATATTTCACCATTTTCTGCGGGTTTTTTTTTCTTTTATTTCTTTTCATCAAGCTGTTTGTTTTAACCCTTAGCGTACCAGAGAAGCAAGATGAACGTTGTATTATGTTTCTTGCCACATGGTCACCTAAAGGTTAAACAGTCCATAAACCATCGCAGTGTTTCTAATTTCCAAATGAATGGCACTTCTGTTTGCCATGGTGCAAATCTGTAGGCATGTTGCAGCAGCCGCTTGGCTTAATTGCAGTGTTATTACAGGGTCCTTGGTGGTTAAGTACTATTTGTAAAAACAGACGTGTTCAACTATGATAACTGCCATGCAAATTATGTGATGTTTTCCTGAACGCCACTTAAAAATCTTTGTGCTACATGGCCAAATATAAAAAAGAAGGCTATTGTATAAATTCTTATGCGTTTTCCTTCCATTATTAAGTAATTCCACAATTAAATATGAGATTACATAATGCATCTGGTTAGAAGAATGTCTAAAATACACACTTTGCAAATTTAAATCTTTTAAAACAAGTGACTTGAGTAAATTTCACCATCTGTAATACATTTTAATAATCCTTTTGGACCAAAAAGCAAAAAAATAATAATTTCTTATCTGAATAATCTGTAGGACTGCTTTCTAAGAATTCTGTCTAGTTTTCTTTGTTGTTTCTACTAATACATTTCTTGTATTGTGAATTTAATCTTGCTCTAACGTGTAATGGAGCATTGTTTTCTCACTATGTATATGCTACCTGGTGGTTCTAGTACTTATTTTAAATTAAATGTTTACTTTTTATGATGGTACCTGGTAAACATGTTTTAGCGTACCATCTGTCTGTCCCTCTGTCATTTGGATACCTTTAAATCATTTCCAGGCACTACAAAAATGGCTCCTTATCTATTGGCATGTTTTCTATTTTTCTAATAGCACACTGTTTTGCCAAATGACACTTACTAAAACACACATCACTCTCGGCCGCACTTAGCTGCACACCCTATACTACCAGGCTCAATTCACATACACCACACTCATACACATACTCGTTATAGTCATCTTTCCCTGCCCAGGAAGCACTCTTTTAAACATGTGGTGTGAACACCATGACTGTTCATGTGGGGGTGCTTTCCTAGGACACCTGTCCAGTATCTTTAATCTCTGGGGCATTGGTCTGGCCATGCCAACTCTCCACCCAGGTTCAGCTTACTCTCCATCTACACCCTGCTAAATACTACCTACTTCATGCCCACTAAAGTCTAACTGGAGTTAGCCCTATCCCTACACTCTGATAAACACCCCACCCGCCAGAAGAGGTGGTGCTCCATGTAGAGAACCCTAGGAGGTTCCCAGGTATGGTGGGATCACATTGTGGTGCATGACGGCAATGAGCACCTGGATCCTGCATGTTAATGGCCTTGCTATTGCATGCCAAGCATGTCTTTTCCTGTCTGCAAAACTAGTACTATAAGAGGGTCTCTCTATTGCGACACCAGTTTCAGGCCCTGAGCCCATGGACCAATTTCAGTAGTTGCATTACTCAAGATAAATTACTGCATGCTGGGCAATATTTGGAGATTTACATACTTCCTTTGTGCATAAAATGAAAGATAAACAAAATACTGATATTTTTAGTTTCCCTTGACCATCGGTTAATACAGTTTCTGGCGGTATGCTAAATGAATAAATATTCTTTCTAAGTGAGCAACTGGGGTGTTAGAATAATACATATGTCTGTGTTTTTGTTAATATTCAATTTCTTGGCAACCTGAAATGCCAGCCAACTGGGATATATAGAATTGAAGAACCAGTATCTTCTCGTCAATTAATTCTGGGCAATTTTTCATGTTCAAAAAATGAAAGCCAATGCTGGCATTGTGCTGCGATATAATGCAGCAGTTAAACAATTTATCCATTCTAAATTGCTGTTTCCCACCGGGAGTCTGGCGTGTAATGCAGCCTTGTAGTGCCATTACCTGCAAGACCAGAGGCATCTGAAATCATTTTTTCTAATGAAGGAGGGCAAGGACATAGGAGGATAGTGACAAAAGATGACATTTTGAGCCGTGTTTCCAATTTCTGTGTAAAATGTGCATAGCCGAGGTCATGCTGAGCTCAAGAGAGAAGGATGTAATAAAAAAAGCATTTCAGACTGCGGTGCTACCGTTTTTTCCTGTAATAAGGCCAAGATGTCAAAGCCATAGGACGCTTTGCAATGATTAATGATGCGTTTATTCTACTTAGTGACCTTTATTAGTCAGCTGTTATTAAATGCTATGGAATCTTTTGAGAGACCATTATATCTTAATTTCCAGATTAAAATGGAACAAAAAGTTAAAGTAGCAGGGACTATATATCATATGGTACACCCAAAATCGTAATCTTAAGTGACTTTTCTTCTGTGCTAAGGCAGATGCTAAGGCAGTATGGCGGGATAAGGTTTGGGAACTATGGGGCTAAAACAACAAGTCATTGTTAAGCTAAATACATTTCATGAATGATGGTAGCCATTTTAAACCTAAATGCCTGTTATTTGTTGTCCTCCACCATGCTGTTTAGAAAGGTACGGTTTATTCAGGATTGAACAACACAGAAGCACACCAAACCAAGTGTTAGCTGGGGTTACCACCTAATTACAGTTTGTCACAGGACTCTGCCCTTATGTTTCCTCTGTCCTGTCAATCGTGACAAATTCTGACACATTTGGTGAGGTTAGGAAAACAGAAACATTTGGCTTTTGAAGAAAAGGAACCTCTAGAGAAAGGTGCTGGAAACATTCAGTTGTAGGAAAAGGTAATTTCATTACACGTATCACATAAGGAGGGTGGGTGGCACATTTCCAACCCTCCCTACTTCTGAACCAACTCTGGTCCCCAGTGTCCTGATTTGGACACCTGAAACGTCGAAGGGGTCAATTATATATTCATATGTAACAGGTAATGCCGAAAACTACAAGACTGGATTATTAAATATTTCATCTCACAGCAACTCACTGTTTGGCGGACAAACTCCAGAGGTTTAACTCCCATCTGTCAAAATTAGGACCCTTATCAGCTTTATTATTATATGTAAAGGTGACTGGGGGTTTCACAGGAGAACTCTTATAATTGTCAGGAAATACTTTTCTTTCAATGTCAAGACAGACCAACACTTTTGAACATTTTAATTTATTGTATCGTTTCATTAAAATGGCACCCTGCAGAGATGGGTCTGTCCTTGTCAGTGACTATGCGATATTACATGGCATGACATAGAGTTTGAGCTTATAGCCACGACACCAAACCCGTTTTTACCACTTAAAAGAACAGAAAACCCATACAGTATAATTTGTATCCAAGTTTAGCTTCCCTGATGAAAAAGAAACTTGACCAGTTAGGCTTACATCTTGTGACAGGATGCTGCCCCTGCATTTGAGACTTATGATAATTTCCTTGGAGTACTATTCGTGTGCTTATTGCATCTACATTTTACATGAGGTTATTTTTGCCCCTTCACGTGTATAGTGACCATACTTATGCGTATTTTCAATTATTAGAATTCAATTTAGAGGGAGCTTGATCTATGTGATTTAGACAGCCTGTGTTAACATAAGAGTGAATCAAACACTGTGCAGCATTAATTAGATTAGACCTTAGATTAGTCCCGTGAACCGGCCAAGTAACAAAAATGTGGTCTGGTTGTATTTTATAAGCCTACTTAATAATGTGTATTTCTTCACTTACACGCTCTGTCTATCTGTAAAATAATCAGCTTGCCCTGTTTTATGGATATGGGACAGAAGAGACATTGAGAATAATGAATGGACTTGTAGGCTCTATGTTTTTATTGATTAAGTTGTCCATTTGGAAAGCGAGGATCATAGCTACACTGGCCTACCAATTAAAGGCTCAGACTTGTTTAGTTTAATGGAGTAAGTAACGTAGCATTGAATCGGCATTCAGCAAACAGGGTGTCTTGTCATTTTCACACTGTGAGTAGGCTCATTTTTGGTTACCAAGACTAGTTAACCCTATTCCAACATTCTGCAAAGGAGGGGTTTTTGAGTGATATCTTCTAAAACGCTTGACAGATGTGCCAAAGTAATTCTGTTGAGCACCTTGTAAGCCTGTGTGTGGTGGTACCATACAAGCAGATCAAGCTTTCCCATCAGAGCCGTAAACTTGAATGAGGCAGAAAGGTGATAGGTCTGTTTGTTGTATAACAGGCAAAAAAGAGCAACAAACTTGTTTGATATAAATAGCCTTTAAACCAGACTGGAGTATTATGTTTATGTACTCTTAAAGCAACCTCCATTATACAACTAGCTTCCCAAGAAAGTCTGTAAAATGCCACACTATTCAATCTGTCACCAACTGAAGTAAAACCGGTAGCTCAACACCAAGGTGTGAACTTCCTCTGTTCCCCTTATTGAACTATTAAACTTCAAAGATTGTTTGTAAGCTTGTGGAAACTAACGCTATTAAACGGACATGTGAAAGCTGGCGCCGTTAACAAGATATGGAATGAAATCACTTTTTATGAATTAATCTATATCTAGCAGTAGTACACAGCAGACTTCAAAAAGAAGACAGTAGAAGGCTTATAATAGGTGTACAATTCCACTTTAAAAGCAGACCTCTCTGTGCTTCAAATCTTTGAGGGAGAAGGACAACTTACAGGAGCCATCTGGAGGGAAAACAAAAAAATGCCCTGCAGTATGTGGTACTCAGAACGGAGTCAGTTACTCTATTATACAAATTAAAGGGCCCAAATGTGTCTCTGACCATGGTTAGTCAGGTATAAGGATCTGCAAATCATATCGTATGGGCAGTGAATCTTCCCTCTGGGCACAGGAAAGACATCAGTCCACAAATACTGGTTGCAGCTTTTATTCCTATTTATTTAGTTACCTCTATAATGAATACATTATTGTGATGCATGAAGAACCACACAATGTACGCAAGGGTGATGTACAATACACCTGAAATTCTATATCTTATATTAAAGTAAGACCTGCTGTTACTCCATACAGCATCATCTAAGGTTGATACTATTACATGTAATTAGTATACAATTCCACAGTCATACATTAAAAAGCCCAGTGGTGGATCCTCTGGACATTCACACTAACACAGCCAGACACTCACACTTACACATATACACAGAGGCACTTACTATAACACATAAACACTACCACACCGAGACATATTCACACTTACACTGACATACTCAGATACACACAAACTAAAATATCCAGACACACAATGGGACTTACATCTTTATACCTACTCCCCTTGCGTACTGCCATCTTTTTGGGGTTTTTTTTGGGGGGGGGGTTTGTCCATTTAACCCCACCCTGGATACACCTTTTTTGTAATGCAAACTGAGCTAAATCCATTACACAAATGTATTCTAAAGTTCCTAGAACTTAAATTGAGCAGGCTTCGGCAAGTGTTATAATATGTACAGTTTTTGTTTAGAAGACTTGGCAGAAATAATTGGAGTTTTTCCTAGGAATGAAGCTATATTTATTTGCTGTTTCCATATAAATTGTATGTCCAGGTCATTTATAAAAGAGAAAAAAAATCAGTCCAGCAGTTTTTAAAGGAGTCTGTCATGTTTCATTAGAGACCCTGTATTATAGCTTACTGATAATGGGCTATTTCTAAATTATGTAATGAGCTTAATGTATGAAAAGAATGGCAACTTTACAAACTATACAAATTTATATTATTAAGGGAAATTATACAATAAACACAAGTAAAATCAAAAGTACCCCTAGGAACAAAATGAACAGAAAGGTTCATACTATACAAATATGGAGCATGTTTAATAATTTTACTTTCTAAAATATTACTTTATTGCATTAGTAAGGTTTCTAGTATTTATTACTGGTAACATGTTCTCTGAAAAGAAGGCTCTCAGTCCCAGTATATGGTAACTTAAAACATATCATATTGTATACTGTACATGTCCTTTAAGCTTATAATGGATGTCAGTAAATACAGAACAGTTTGGTTCTGTAAAAAACTAGTTCAGGTTTTAGTGCTTGGCTCTCCTTTTATATTTATTATAGCTGTACCGTTTTTGATTTTTCATTTTGTAACTTTTGGGACCATGTTTGTAACTGAGCGGCGTGTTTGATTACAGAATGTATGAGCAGGGAAACTTAGAAGGCAGTTAAGAAATAATCCCATGCCAAAACCATGTGTTTGTTTCTAGAGAATGAATTTTTTCCCCATTTACCTCTTCTAGGGTTGGGTCACATTGAGCAAAAACATTGACACATACTCATGACATCATGTGTTTGCCTCACAACACGCATGGAAACCGTTGCATAAACAGTCAATTAATGCCTCGCCAGAGAGCTGTAGGGAATTAGCTTTTTTGTCCAAAGATTGTTAAACGCCAAAGAAAGTTAGAAAGATGACTTTTACTAAAGATATGCTGTATCTGAGAGATATTACGCGTGAAAGCAATATTAAGCAATAACAGCTTGTATAAGTTTTGGGAAATTCTAACCAGACTGCAGAATGGGAACTGAAACTGCAGCAGTCTCCCATACAGCAGCTGTTTGAGTTCCCACATACCCACACTAAGGATTGCTGCTTACCTGGCTACTTATTTTCTACAACACTAAAACATGTTTCTACCATGTTACGCAATATTGGCTGTTTCATGGATGTGCTAGACATGTATCAGTCATTGTAGATGTTTTGGTGCATGCTTGCATTTCCCTGGTACCATTTTGCACTTGTGCTGATCAAATGCTCAGTTGTGAGCAGGATCTCTGAATTACCTTTCTCTGCACATTGGTATGCTATGTTTATCTATGGCAAACCGGTTTCCCAAATATCACATGGGTGTACTTAGCAATTCTTCGCACTGTTGTACTGAATTTCCCATTGCCTGCTTTGCTGTAGTTTTAATATGGTTTTATAAGATATTGAAGTGTATCATTTTCTTAGAAAAGACTAAGGAAACCAGAACTGAGCTGCAGTGGTCTGTGATAGAGAGAATATCAAACTTCACATTGTGGGGAAGGGAGGGAGCTGTTACCTTTTTAACACGGTGCATGCAAAAGTACTTACTAAGTACTTTAATACAGTGGTCGACTAATTTGGTTGGGATTTAGAAGCCAACCAAAAAATGTGGGAGCCAGTTTACTTTCTTCTTCTTCTTCTAATTATTAGTCAACACACATACTAACATACATACACACATTAACATACCAACACACATACTAACAGACATACACACACAGTAACATAGTCATACATACTAACACACACACACTCATATTCACATACACTAGTTAACACACACACTAACAGACATACACAAACAGTAACACACCTTCATATACATACCAACACACACTCTGTAACATATTTACGCACACAGTGTAAGATATATACATATTTTTACCTGTACCTTTGTTGGGTGAGGACACAGTCCTCGCACAAGGCTTGTATCTTAGTCACAGAAAATTGTCTTACTCAGTGCACGATATGCCAGGTCGAGTGGAGGAGGCTCATCAGTTCTAGCCATGGGGGCTACCCTGCCAAACCCTAGGTAATAGGAAGAGATTGCTTGTTGCCATGGTGAACTTGCCCTTAGTGTTTGTCAATCATAAATGCATATATTGTTCGTGTGGCAGTTAGGGAAGTAGACTGTCCTTTTAATACAGTAGCTAACATATATCCAATTGAATATAATTTCAACTCCCGCCGTACATTGTGTGATCATTTATGTGTGCATTTTTTATTTTGGTCATTAGATTAAAATAACATCTTCTCTCATATGACTGTTATGGTGTCATTCCGAGCTTGCATTGCATCATTGTCATAACTTGCATATGTCGCTGTGCTTAGTTCTCCTTTTGATGTCCATGACCTTTTGGCTATAGGGTTACTGTCGGGAGGTGTGAATAGGTTCCTAGCAGCTGAGCATTATTTGTGGCAGGGCAGGAGAGTTGTTTTCACATATGTAGCAATTGGACTTTGTTTTTTATTATGTGATTTTTAAATGATTTTTTACTTTGTTTTTCAGTAAAACATAATTCTAGGACCTCCTCTGATGTCTGTTTGCTTTTTCCTTTACTAGAGAATAAACAACAGTATGCAACTGAGGTCTCATTAATAGGGATTTTCACATACGGAACACTATACATACACTGGGATATATGTATGTATCAAAAGATCCTTGTGTGCTTAAATAAAGGGTTGTGTATGAAGCAAATCTGTTGCATTGTGGGAAATGGTGACTACTTTGAGGCTCTTATTGCTCGGCAATGTTTTAAAAACTGTCATACAGTTACTGTACTTGATGACTTTACCTGAAATCTCAGTTATGAATCTGGGTGGACTGACTGTCCTGTGACACATCTTAGTAAGTTCTTATTAAGTCCTGTGCATTTATTACTCAAGAGCTTCACTGGGGGGTTAATACCCAAGACCTGATTTGCCCAAGGTTACCCCAAAATGAAACATGAAACATGACATGCATTCAGTTTCTAAAATACACACACGATAAAAGTGTAGCAATACAAATGATTGGCCCTGCATACTCAGAAATAGTAGAATAGTAGAACCTTAACCCGTCCATTCACAACATGGATAGTAGGAGCACTTAACCAGACAGGAAAAATATCGCAGACCCCCAAATACTGCATTTTCTCTACACGTTCCGGTTGCATTTATAACCCAGAGCACAATTTGGGCCTGTTTTGTCTTGTAGCACATTGTAAAAAATAAAGTTAAGAATAATATGTTTACAGTCTGTGTAACTATGCCATAAAATTAAGACCCAGCATTCAACTGAGCTAACTGCAGGATTGCAGGCTAAGTAAACATGGAGGCAGTCAGTCTGGAATGCAAAAGTCTATTGAGAGGGGATATGTTTTCTGTTACGCTTATTAAAAAAAAAAGTGAACTGGGTCAGGGCTCGTTAACTAACTAGTAATAACTGCCTAAATTTTAGCTTTGTATTCACATAGGAGTTGTCATGGTTCTGTTTGGAGAGCAGCAGCTTCCTTCAAGGTGTCCTGCTTGGAGGTGCCCATCTTGCCTGGGCACACACTTCAAGGGAGAGTAGCCACCGTAGTAAATTATTATAACCAATTTTTGGACTGATGATTATGTAACCTCTTTGCAATGAATATGTATGCCATTGTACAGCGCAGCAGAATATGAAAGCGCTATATAAAACAAATACCGTATTGGCTCGGATATAGGCCGCCCCCGTATATAGGCCGCACCCTAAAAGTTTGGTGCTTTTTTAAAGAAAAAGTTTTTTTCTTTAAAAAAGCACCAAAAAACATGCTGCCACTCTGTTCTCTCCCCCCCCCGAGATATGCTGCCACTCTGTCCTCCCCCCCCGAGATACGCTACCACTGTCCTCCCTCCCCGAGATATGCTGTCACTCTGTCCTCCCCCTCCGAGATATGCTGCCACTCTGTCCTCTCCCCCTCCCCGAGATACGCTGCCACTCTGTCCCCCCCCTTGAGATACGCTGCCACTCCGTCCTCTCCCCCCCCCGAGATATGCTGCCACTCTGTCCTCCCCCCCTCCCCGAGATATGCTGCCACTCTGTCCCCCCCCTCGAGATACGCTGCCACTCTGTCCTCCCCCCTCGAGATACGCTGCCACTCTGTCCTCCCCGCGATATGCTGCCACTCTGTCCACCCCCCCCCCCCCGACTTACCAGAGCAGACTCCCGGGTGTCTTACGGGGCCGGAGGGGGACATCTATGGACATCGTGTATACAACTCCCGGTGCCGGCACTCAGCGGAAGTGCCGGCACCGGAAGTTGTATACACGTATTGCGTAGATGTCTTCCGCCGGCCCTGCAGGACACCCGGGAGTCTGCCCTGGTAAGTCGGGGGGGTTAGAATGCATCGTGCGCACGTTCACCGGCAACGGCGCATCGCCGCTGCCGGTGAACGTCCGTGCGATGCGCTTAGACAACCTCCCGTGCCGGTACTTCCCCCCGTGGGAAGTGCTGGCACGGGAGGCTGTCTGAGCGTATCGGGGAGTAGGATGCAGGTCCCCTGCACCGCTGCGGGGGATCTGTATCCTAACCCCGCTGCCTGCCCGCCCGACATGCAGTCCCGGGCGTTGGGCGATAGACCCCGAATATAGGCCGCACCCCCACTTTAAAGACTTAAAGTGGGGGAAAAAAGTGCGGCCTATATTCGGGCCAATACGGTAATAACCCTTTCCATCTTTATGCAAATCAACAATTCTTGATCTTAGGTCTTCTGGGATTTATTTTGTGCAAGGCATGGTTCACATCAGAAGATGCTTCTTGTGAATAGCAAACTCAAATTGTTTGAGTGTTTCGTTTATAGGTCAAAGTAGCTCTAAAACATACCTCCATTCCCGTTTGAGTGACTCGACGTTTGCTAACTCTAATTAGCTTTGAATTCATTAGCCTAGGGGTTCACATGCTTTTTCCGACCCACACCGTGAATATTTGAATGATGTATTGAATATGGATGAGAACAATAACCATGTTCTGTTAACAATCGTGTGTTATTACCGTATTTGCTCGATTATAAGACGAGGTTTTTTTCAGAGCAAATGCTCTGAAAAATACCCCTCGTCTTATAATCGGGGTCGTCTTCTAATCAGACCTCAAATAGAGGTCTGATTAGGAGACTAAGATCCAGATCCCCCGCACCGCTGCAGGGGACCTGGATCCTCCTATCGTCGCCCCCGCACGCACGCACGCACTTACCGGTGCTTCCGGAGGTGAAGTTGGCAGCGGGGGTTTGTATGCGTCCGTCGCAAATACCTTCCCCGACTGTCAGAGATCAGAGTTCCAGAGTTCCTGATCGCTGACAGCCGGGGAAGGTATTTGCGACGGACGCATACAAACCCCCGCTGCCAACTCCACCTCCTTCCGGCTGCCGCGGAATGAGACGTCAACCCGCTGCCCCGGCAATACAGCAGGAAATTGGAAGCACCGGTAAGTAAGTGTGTGTGTGTGTGTGTGTGTGTGTGTGTAGGGCATTTCTGGAATGCCTTACACCCCTATATGCCACTCTGGCACTTAGGGGGTTAAAAGGCATATTATGGGGCAGAGTGGCATATAGGGAGGTATAAGGCATTTCAGGAGGCAGAGTGGCGTTAAGGGGGCATTTAATAGAGCACTCTGCCTCCTGAAATGCCTTATACCTCCCTATATGCCACTCTGCCCCATAATATGCCTTTTAACCCCCTAAATGCCAGAGTGGCATATAGGGGTATAAGGCATTTCTGGAGGCAGAGTGCTCTATATAATGCCTTTTAACTCCCTTAATGCCACTCTGCCTCCTGGAATGCCTTATACCTCCCTATATGCCACTCTGCCCCATAATATGCATTTTAACCCCCTAAATGCCAGAATGGGATATAGGGGTATAAGGCATTTCTGGAGGCAGAGTGGCACATAGGGGGTCAAAAGGCATACCATGGGGCACAGTGGCATATAGAGGGTTAAAAGGCATATCATGGGCCACAGTGCCATATTGGTGTGGCAAGCCTGGGGGCAGATGTGCGTAACTGGGGGCAGGTTGGAAAATACAAGGAAATAAAAACAAAAAAAATATTTTTCTCAATCATAGCTTTTATTAAAAAAAATAGTTTACATGAATTAACATTTACTGGTAAAACTTTTTTCCTTTAGGGTCGTCTTATATTCAGGCTTTTTCTTTTTTTCCTAAGTTAATATTCAGATTTTGGGGGGTCGTCTTATAATCAGGGTCGTCTTATAATCGAGCAAATACGGTAGTTAAAACATATTGTAGTAAAACATAGTGTTTGTTCATTATAGAAGCTTGAAGATCAGAGCATATTTAAAAAAAAATGTATAAATAATTGTTGGTAATTCCAAAGGGTTCACTTACTTTTTTTGCCACTGTGTATTTGTAAGTACAATATATAATTGCGTATAATTGTGTTATGTTAGTATAGTGTAACAGGTACATGATAGGGTATAATCACTAAAATAGGATCTGGCAACAGAGTTGTTACAACTTCCCCAAATCATAGTTGCCAACTGTCCTGCTTTTTCCTGGGACAATTTCAGCTCTTTCATGACCAGGAAAGGAATCATAGTTTCTTTATGTTTTTATATGTATATTTATTCAAGTGAATTTTATTGGGGACGTGTTGTGAATCTGCTGTTTCTAATCCGTCCTGTCCACACGCGTGACGTTAGATGCTTGACCACATGTCACGTATGACTAAAGTTATACTGTAGATGACTCAATGTTAAACTATGCTGAAATGCAACATAAAATTGTAATAGATATCCAGACGCAGATGTAACCAGTTTCAGATCAAATGAAGTCATTTGTACAAGAATGTGCCCGCCCAGCTATTCTTGAATTAAACATTGGAGGCTGGAAGTGATGGGAGTTTTTGTTTATAACAATAGGACGGCTACTGGTTACTCGGGCACAATGAATAAAGTGCTGTTAGCCATCGTTATATTACAGATAATGGAATTATAGATTGTGTAAATATTTTGTTGTGATGAAGAAGCCCGTGGTGCTCTGTGTGCGATAAGTAGTATTTTCTTGAAATAGTGAGTAATACACCACAGGTTTTATTCTTTGTGCCAAGCCTGTGAGTGCTTTGTTATGAATTACCATTAAAATGTGTCAAAATACCTTATCTGGAAGCAGCTAAAACACACTCCTGGATGTCTTATTTTGTCATTCAGTTTGATAAACCAAACATTGAAGGATCTGTTTTTTGGAACTTGAAATCTCTGGGATTTTTTCACCTGTTAAACAAGAGGTATTCATTCTCCCGGTGTCTCTGCCATTGGGCTTCATTCATTAAACAGCATGTTGCAGGGTCAGACGAATAATCTCACGTGGCAAGGATCTTCTGAAAGAATGGTTTGCCCTTTGCAATGTATAGTAAATATAAGAAAATGCAGCTACTCATCTTATTGCAGCTTTGTGTTTAGTGAACAAGCTCCTATCAACCTTGAGTTCAGAAAACTGCTATTCAAAACACATCTTTACTTGTCTTCTGGCCAAGGACATATCTGCCCATATCTGGCAAGTTGCAAGGAATGGTCCCCAAAACATCCCTCCTAAGTGTCCCACCTCAGGAGGGGCAGTCCCTCTTTGGCACCTAATATTTTCTTTCTTCCCCCACTGTCCCTCTTTTCTAGGAGTTCTGAATATTTGCTGCGTTTGAGTATAATACGGTTCTCTACAGACCTAAGCATCACAATATTATGTATGGAGTCATCAGAAAACTGGTTTATAGTGTTAACACTGTCTTCTTCTAAATAACTTTGTAAGCTACATAAATAATAATTATCAATAGACCAGATATAGACTCGGGATAAATCTGTAACTCTAAACAAACCCATTAAAACAAATGTCCTTCTTTGGCTTTTTGAAACTTTGCAAATTGTGCACATAACTGCAACTCCATATATGAGCGGAAAGAATGGCGGGGTAACCAAAGGTATGAAGTACAGGTTCGGCAGTCGGCAGCAATGATGGAGCAGCGATGGTGGAGGAGTAAAATGTTAACCTCCATCTAAAGGTTGGGGTCTCCATGGTAGATCCAGAGGGTTCCCAGTAGGGTGACCATGTGTCGCAGATCACCTGGGACAGCTCTGCATTTTGAAGCACTGTCCTTCTCAAAGTAAATGCTATTGTTAATTTTCTCAGTCTTCTATTGCTTCCTAGTGCTACATAATCTACTGGCAAGCTTTAAATAAATTGAATGGTAATAATGTAATAAAACGTGAGAGATGGGGGATTTTGTATTGGTTTAAATCTATTATAGATATCTGTAAATTCAATTGAAAACCAGAGATGGCACTTAAACCAGCTCTTAAAGGGTTAGTAAGAAGCTTTTTTTATTAATGCGTACGTTAGTGCTTTTATACCATCTGGGATATAAGGATATCCTCTTCTGCAGATGAATCATTAATCTGTAGTAGGTTACCGGAAATGAAAAAGATCCCCATCGGTGATATGACCTTAACAGAAAGCTGTTAGTCGTCCATGCGAAGTTTGTGTATACTGCGAGCTGCAACATTCTTATAACAATAAATTCATCTCTGGCCTATTCTAGGAACTCATTGCCAAACTCACATTTGACATTTTTTGGGCTGCCTGGTGCTGGAAGTAATAGTAACCTGCATCGTATTCTTCTAATTTCCAGTAATATAGAACTCCTAGATTTATTGGTTCCTCTATCAATATAGGGAGGATGATGATTCCCATAATGCAATGGGACAATGACTCCCAAAATGCGATGGGACAATGAGGATGATGAATCCCATAATTCAATGGGACGATGAGGATGACGATTCCCATGATGCAATGGGACAATGAGGATGACGATTCCCATTATGCAATGGGACGATGAGGATGATGACTTCCATACTCCTGCTATAATGTACATTTAACTTTAAATGGACATTATGTTTTTTTTTTACAATTGCATTGCGCAACATTAAAGGAAATGTGTCACAGTTTATTTATGGAAACTTTATATCTACTGTGCTTTTTGTTTGTAAATCAGAATTTTTGGTGACATTTAGTCTGAGATCAGTAGCAGCCTGTGGCAGAACCACTATTATCTAAACAGTTTGCTATCCTTGTGTGTGTGTGTGTATATGTGTTATATAATTGTAAACATATATTATATTGGGTTATTTTGTGTTATTGAGATTAAAATAAATGGATTGCCCACAATTAAGTTACCTTAGGTATTTACTTGTGTGCAGTGTGTTCTGCCACCAGCCTTTTTTGGTCCAATATGTTTACAGTTTGGACAGATTTCTTTTTT
Source organism: Spea bombifrons (assembly GCF_027358695.1). Lineage (NCBI taxonomy): Eukaryota > Metazoa > Chordata > Amphibia > Anura > Pelobatidae > Spea > Spea bombifrons. Next base: position 40,095,811 of record NC_071090.1, read on the forward strand.
TTTTTTTTTTTTTTTGGGGGGTGGAATTTGCTTGGCTGCCATTCTTGGCAGATGGCTAAAACACTGGACACCAATAAATAAATGTATGTCACCAAAGGCTTTGGTTTATAAGAAGCAATATATATATATATATTATATATATATACACAGTAGTTTTCAAACATTTTGGACATTGAAGAGGCCAGTAGCTGTTGCTCAGCTTTAATATTCAAAGCAATCATAGAAAGTTCCTTATAAACAACGTGCACATCATTACATGTGTAAAGAAACAGAAGATCCCATATAGCATGTCATCTTTCATGGATTTTAATGAATGGGGCTTGCGGGGACTACGAAAACGCCTAATAAAATCCCTGAATGACGTCACACCGTGGACTGTTAACCATATGTTACAACAGCAGCTCATGTCTTTTGTAGTATATTAAATATGACATGCAAAAGACTAGCAGTCACTTAATATGTTAATATATATTGAAAAATGAGGGCAGATGTATCATAGTAACCCACCGTGGTTTCCCCCCGACCGAACGCAATCACATCAGAGTGGCTCACCTGTGCTCAGACAGGGATATAAGGGATATCCCTTGAAATATGGGTGGAAAACTGTTTCCCCAGTCACGTTTAATCATGATTACTAACACATGGAAAGCAGTTTATTTTCCATGTAGTGCATCCAGGATTTTCTCCTTACAGCAGGCTGTTAGCTCGCTTGCAAGCTCCAAGCAGCTTTGGGGAAATCACAACTGTGTTCATTTTTGCTTTCCAGGCCAATGGCAGAAAGTGACAAAGGTTTGGAGCGTTTGCAGTTATTGTGTTACAGTCATTTGCTTTTGTGTTTTTATCCGTATTTATAGGTTATCTAGTTTAGGTTTTATAGCAGCATGGTAAAGCGAGCATTGGAAATGAATATTATCAATGCACTAGTAGCCGCTTTATGTATTCTGTATAAAATCTCATTATATTATTAACATTTGAAATTGGTAATTATGTGTGGGTTTTAGCTCTGGGTTTGGCATATAAATATAATGTTTGCTTGCAATTTGGTCATCTATCGTGTATATTGGAAATAAATCACCTAGCTATCCATATATACGATAGCAGTCATGTTCTCATAGGCAGTGACCAGTGGGTCACATAGTTACAAAATACCCATTACTCATTTCTTTGCCTAGCACGCTGCTGAGAAATATATCAGCAGTTCTCTCCACATACATCTCCGTTGCTCCATGAAATGCCACGTTAAACATAGCACCTCCTTGGTTCTTCACAAGTCACTGCTGTTTCTGCACAAGACATTAGTTCATGTCAATAATGAAATAAGATCTCTTTGTGTTGGATTTTGGTCAGCGGCCAGATCATCCTACATAGTCATTATGTAAAATCTGCGCTATCGCTTATAAAATATTCTGTGTGCTTGATTGATCACTAAAGCCGCTTCATACTGAAAGATTACAAGACCTTGGATTCTTGAGCCTCAAATGGAGTGTGAATGGAATATCAATGTTCAGACGGTGCTGGGTCCCAGAAGGTTTTGGTATGACCCCTTCATTCATCACTACCAAAAGCATGGCGTCTAGAACAAAGATGTGACATTTAAATCAGGTGAATGAGACACATTTACTTTTTGGAAAAGAGAACTCTGATTCTACACATGCGTGATAGTCTCTAAAATGAAGAATATTGCCTTCTGCTTATAAGATAGTTTACGGGATGGCTTTTTTTCTTAAAGGTGCTGTTCCAGTGAGATGAGACATTATTTACACACTCTGGTATTTTAAGCAAATAATCCTTAGCAGAACTGTCATTTTATTTTTTTCCTCTGAAATTTTAATCACTTTAATCACTTGGTTTTTATATAACATCCTATCAGTGACTCCTTTTGTGTTTTTTTGTGACAAATATTCCCAGCAGAAATGAGGCAAAATGTTACATAATTAAATAATAACTTTTCTTGAAAGATGTTGGACATTAAACCGTATTAGGAATGATGCTTAATTGGAAAAGTGTTAAATCTAGCAGAGTAGATTGGATAGCATCATCAGTATTCCATGCATCATTCAGTCGATATCCAATATATAGTTTACTTGCATTAAATAGTGGTTGGATCTAATACTAAAGGAAATACTCGATTGATAATATTGTGCATAACTAGAACAGCCTTCCAGAAGAGGAGGCGGAGGTAAAAACAGTTAAGGAATGTAAGCACACATAGTATAGACATTAGGATATCCTGAATGTTGACAAATTACAGTGCTGGATTAGACATGTGCACGGGTTTAGTACGCACACAAACTTTACCACACTGCCGTACCATATGTGACGTACTCTACCACGCTGCCATTAACAAATGAGACCTTCACAGTGCAGCTACTGCTATGGTGCCAGCGGCAGTGCCCTGCCAGATTACCCATCAGCACATCTGGATCCCCAGAGATCAAGGCTCCTAAGCACATGCCCAGTGTACCTAATGGATAGCCTGCCATGATGGACCGCCCAGTTGTTCCTCAATACATTTTGCTACTAAAGAGCTTCCCAGCTGGGGGTTGTGGGAGCCATCTGGTCCTAATGGGTTGCCTACTTGCCAGGATCAGTCCTTCCAAATGAGTGTATTAGGCAGATGGCTAGGTTATCAAGCAACATTTCTGGATACATTATATGGTGGCAAAAACAAAGTGAAGAAGGCACGCTTCAGGCTGTTTAACCATGCAACCCACATGCCACAGATGTACGTACAGAATTTCCTTTGTATCGGTATAACAGCTTGTAACATATTACCAAATTTCCTTTCTAAAAAATGTGTGTGTAGATATGTGTAAGCACATAGGTAGCTTTCCTGCAGTCCAAAGGAACAGATACAATGAAAAAGTATTGTTTCATTGTCATGTCACCTTTAAAACTAATCACCTAATAAGCTTTTTCCTCCGCTAATAGAAATGATGACTGTGCAATGGATTGCTTGATTGCGTTGTCTTAAACCGCATGTTCTTCTCACAGAGTAAAACATCCTGATTCTCTGATAACACGTCCAGCAACTTTTAAGTCTGCAGCGGATCATTGAGTTCCGATGGTGCTTTCCTTCTATACGGCAGTCAGCTGTAGCTGCCAAACATCACAGGAAAGGCTAGATTGGAAAATGTGGCTCACACTTTATTGTTGGATGTGTTACAGCTAGCGGGATTAGTGCACATCCCTGAAACAATGAGCCTGGAATTTCAATGGAATACACTTTATAAAGCTTTATAAACCAAATATTCTTCATACCCTACATGCCTTAAGACTATATGAAAAGGCAGCAGTAACAGCCAAAAGGGAAACCCAAAAGAGCTCAAGAGAAAATAGTGCTTTTATAATGATTGCTTTGTAAAGATTACTTTCAATTAAGGACCAGTCGATTCTGTACCACTTTTACAATAAGGGAGAATATTAGGTTAATAAAAATAAGAAAAAGTCTAATAATATACAAAATGAACAGTAACACAAACAAATCTGGTCTTGCAAGCTTAGTTAATTAGGAAGTTTGGAATATATGAGACAGAAGGTGAGGGACAGCTTGAGATGATTTGCTTGTAGAGGCGGTCATATGGCAAAGTCATTGGCCTGGAGATCTTGAACAGATGACTTTATTCCAGAATGCAGGTTGTGTCTGTGAAGGGGATATATGGTATTGTTCTCTGAACTAGCTTTTAGTGAACATTTAACGTTAGAATAAGTAGGGGATCATGTTACGGGTGGGTAATTCCACAGAATAGGTACAGGAAGGTGGAGAGAAGTGATGGAACGATTAAAGAGGATGGTTAGGGTAATATTTGGAGATAAGATAAACGATCTATGGAGCACGGTGTTTTTCTGGACTGTCAAGGCCAGGATTTGAAATTTTATTAAAAAATACTAAACAAGTTCACCTTTTCCACTTTTAAATAATTAATAGCACATCGTGATATGCTGAAGTGTTTGCAGTGTTATGTCAGTGTTGCGGGTTACTTTCCATTATTATTCCTGCGTAGTGGTTTCAATTGCCCTATGAGAGTACACACCCAAAGTGCCAGGACTGGGACTAGAATGTCTGTATAAGCCTTACAGACTGGAAATGCATTCTCGTTAAGTCACTGGGGCTGGGGCTGGTTTTGGAAACAAAGTTTATTGGATGGACAGCTTTCAAAGTATTTTTCTCACAAGCAACATCCAATATTATTTAAAATGAGTTGGGTTAGTGGAAGTTTGGTTGTTATAATACTGAACCAATAAAGCAGGGTCCATGTCGTTAAACAGAACGATCTAATGTGTGTTTAGGGTGTGTCATATAATCAGCTTCACTTACACTAATGTGCCAGATCCAATTACGAAATTAAATAAAACCTAGAAAGTTTTGGAGCAGATCAACAGTTGACTTTCTAAGAGAGAAATGGGAACTCCTAGCATTTTTTTGTTTTAGCAGTATTAGGTTAAAAATATTGAGTTTTTTTATCATGTCATCTTATCCCAGTCTACTAGCACACATGAACACGTATTATACTATATGCTGTGCTGCGGAAAACCCACAAGAAGAATGCAGCCCTGACTACAGTACTGCTCTGTGTCATTAACCATACGAGTTAAAGCATGGACAAAGGGACATTTTAGAGCACGGGGATAGCACATGGTGATTACATGTAACAGCTCAGTAATATAATAATATGCTTCCAGCCACTTAATTCAGTTTTTAATTTCTCCCTCCCAACATGTGATTTTGTAAAGATGGTTACTTTGTTTAGTATTCTTTCTGGGATGAGGTTTTTTTGATCTGATGTGACTGCTTCTGAAAACTGGAACAGCCTGTATTTGTAATGAAACGCTAGCATTCACTGGTGATGGACGAGCATATTTTTTTATCTCTGTAATATTAAACTATATAAAAACAACCCACTTGTCAGGTTGGATTTGAATTCCAAGTAAATTATGTTTTAAGCCACAGCCTAATGTGTTCATAGCAGTCTCATTGGCAGACAGGGGCACCAGACGCTCTTGCCAAAATATATGACTCACCAGCCTAAACACCCTCTTTTCATTCATGCCTCACCTATTAGAGGCAGCATGTATCACAATGTCTCTATAATGTTAGCTCATTTGCTCACCTATATCGAGTAGATTCACTCAGGTCAGAATTGAAGTGTCCCCAATATTTGATAACTTGAACTGTGAGCTGCTTAGTGCATTCGTTAACGTACAGAGTGCTCACAGCCATCTGATTTACACCTGTAAGATACCGGACTGGGCGCTCATAGGCAACTGATGTGAAAGTACATCGTCCGCAGCCAAGGAGCCAGGTTCTTTCAAATGGACCACTAATAAAGCATCCCATATGTATTTGGTAGATTTAATGCTCGATGTACAGTATCCAGTCCTGCCCAAAGGATTTTTACAGAAGCCCCATAACGACCCAACCGGTGTGTAAATGCTGCATAAATTCCTAATTACTATTGATGGCCTAATGTTTACGGGAATTACAAGTAAAACACACCACAGCGGTTCAGAGCAGAGATTCTCCCCATTGCCAGCCTTCTCTTGCCGTACGGTGACTAACAAATGCCTTAAATGTTCAAGGTAATCATACATGATCTGTAACCTTGAGGATCCCACCGGAGGGATATGGGGTTGGGCAGGGTGGACATGCTGTAGCTTCTTGCATTTTGCAAATCGCTTTATTTAAATGCAGTTTGTATTAATACACTTTTAGGATTGTGTCAGCAGTTACTCTTTATTTTCCTAGAAGGCCGTAACTATGCCTTGGTGATTTGAGCCTGGCATATCATTTACAGTATCCTCCCTGAAACTCCGGTGAAGTTATGGCTAATTACCACTGATTCCCTGCAGGTTTATACCCGAGAGGTTACTGCACTTTCTTCTTTCTGTCACTCTTTATGAAACACTTTATAAAGAGCTTAATGGACCTGTCCTTTTCTCTTCATTGTCTTATTTTCCCTCTTCTCTTAGTCCTCCTCCAAAGCAAGCTGTCATTATTCTGCATTATAAGTACATTATGTTGGCCGTTCTGACAGGACCGACGCTGAGCTGAAAAATATAGTATAGTCATTACATTACAGAAAAATAGTGCTAAGCAATTAAGATCATGAGCACAGTCTATATCCTAAATATTTTGCTGCTTCCTTCACCTATTATGTATTTTTTTTAAACATAATAAAGGTCATGTGCCTTCTGATACCATTGCCTTTATTTGTTTCTAACCCCGAAGCCAGGTCGCTGCTATTATGTTATCTGCATCACATCTTATGAGTCCCTTGCTGTTATTAAGTTTGTTGTAAGGATCAGTCCAATATGTGGCCATTTTTGACAGGTTTTTCATCTCTTTCTGGCATTGATAGAAGTTGACAAATGAGTTGCTTGCGTGAATTTGATAAATGATAACTAGATAAAAAAGCGAAATGAATCCTAAATGGAATCGGATGAAAGCAGACAAGTTACTGGACTATTACTCCTAGCTTACTCTACACGCAAGTGTTTCTGAGCACTAATGTTGGCTGCGATGGGATCAAGTCAAGTCCGTGAGGAGCGTAGACCTTACCGTACTGATACTCAGTATTATTATTGTTAAATTCTATGTCAAAAAATCCTAAAACGATCCTAACGATACCTGTTCTCTAGGATAAACAGTCCTCGTATGTAGTGTAGACCATTGTTGGTGGTCCACTGACTACATACATATAGAATAAATCAAGTACTGTCACTTGGATATTGCAAGGTTCTGTTGAAATTGTTCACATGTGTCTTTGTAGATGGCGTGCACCATATACTTCGCCATTCATCTATGATAGACACACACTGAGTACAGTGACAGAATCAGGCCAAGGTAAAACACGGGAGGTTTCCAGGCTTCACTAATGTTTATTTGCGTTATAAAATTTTCATCTATGCCCGCGGAATGTATAATGCATGTGTCCCATTTTGTTTGGTGGTTGATATAAACTATAGAACACGAAATGAAAGGAAGCAACTGTTATCCATTTTAACATATGGTAATCCTTCTATTTATGATTTACAAAGTGTAATCCAGTGTGTTTTGTTGTGGGTTATATAAATTCAGTGTGTGTGACGGTCTATACCGTCTTCCTGGAATATGGTGAGGCGCGTGAGATAGTTTGTGGTTTCTATTTCCACAGTCGCCCTCAGCGTATCTCCATTCACTTTGTATTGTGGTACAAACAATTAAATAAAAGTAACACAATAGCTAGATCTTTTATATTACATTTTATGTGGTAGTTTTATTGCCAACAGATGTTTCTCATTTTAGGCACTTAGTATTTTTTTTTTTTAATATTCCTCTTATTTTCCTTATTAGCCGAACAGCAGCTTCATAGCTTCATAGCTGTATGTGAAAGTGTGAACCTGATGAACTCTTTTACAGCTTTAGACTATAATGCTGTGAAACAATGTTGTGTGATACCTTCTTGCTGTCCCAAAAGTTCTTGTTTTTAGGGGGAAATTGGCATTTTATTTTTGTTTGAATAAGCAGTTTTACAAATGATTTTGCTCTTGAAGCTCAGATGGTGGAAGCAAACAGAATAATGTATATTTACATGCATATGGTTTCGAGATTTGTATCTGCTTTGTTTAATGTATTCATGTATGCTGTCATTGGATTGTTTACTCAAATTGATTTTATTTATTTTGCAGTAATGCACAGAAACCCATTTGGAATGGACATCTGTTGTCGGAAGGGGTCTCGAAGTCCATTGCAAGAGCTCTACAATCCAACACAGGTCTGTGTGTTATATGCTGTGTTTTTGTCATTTACACCAGACTAGGGATGACTAAGAGGCCTTGTCTCTTTAAGGGCAGCGGCTGCCAAATGATCTACGGCCGCACTCTACAGCCTACGGCCGCACTCTACAGCCTACGGCCTGAATATTCCCACACCTAAGCGGTTTATAAAGACGATCATTGCAAAACAGTTCAATTAAAAACTTTGCATAGTAGTATTTACTATGCTGTGCTAATTGAAAATTTCTGGGTATTTGCTCCCCATTGTGCGCTTTGGGTTTAAACTGCCCCTAAACATGACCTCGTGTCTTTATTATATTGTTATTGTGTTTTTTCCAGTTAATTGTATACTTTGATGAAAGATTTAGCAAAGATGTAACCTGCCCACCCCCCAAAAAAAAATCACAGCTGTAGGATAGATTGGCATTATTATGCTCCATGAGACAAGCTGCATGTTATGCGCAGAGCTATATTTTCTCATCCGCATGCTGATTCTTATCCTCCTGTGGTTTTAGTATCTATTACCCTTATCAATTAACACTTAATTAGTTCAGTCTCAATTCATTAGGTCTCTGTTGCAGTCTTAAGAGAAGCCGACATCACACTCCAGATCAAACATTTATAGCCTTGACACATGCCTTTCATTCATGCTTCACAGCATAGGCTTACTGTTGTGAGGGGTCAACTTGCTGCTTAAACGCTAAATTTATTTTTTAATGTGGTTGAATTTGACTCATCTTAAAAAAATTTCTCCTTTTTTAAACAGTACATATGCAATAGAAACCAAAATCAGTTCTAAGTTTCGTTTTGATTTAACAGAATTTTGTGATTTTGGCAATCGATAGTTCTTCAGCTTGATTATGCAGACTATGGCTAAGGATCATGAGGTTATAATTCCGGACTTGTTTTCAAGCAGTGTAGTATATCTAATCTAGACCTGTATTTGCTCGATTATAAGACAAGGTTTTTTTCAGAGCAAATCGGGGTCATCTTATAATCAGACCTCAAATAGGTCTGACTATGAGACTAAGATCCAGATCCCCCGCAGCGCTGCAGGGGACCTGGATCCTCCTGTCTGGTAACCCCCCCCAAACTTACCGGTGCTTCTGATTCCCTGGTGTGTAGTCGGGGCAGCGTGTAGATGTCTATGCGATTTGCCATTAGCAGCAGGGGTTGTCTGCCTCCATCGCGCAGACACTCCATGGCTGTCAGAGAGGAGAGTTCCCCATACAACTGCATTGAATTCAGCGCAGACACCCCCTGCTGCTAACGGCACCTCCTTCCGGCTGCAGGGGTAGTTGCCTATGCGAATCGCGTAGACGTCTACAGGCTGCCTAGACTACACATCAAGGAGTCAGAAGCACCGGTAAGTTTTGGGGGTGTTAAATGGGGGGCATAAGGCATTTCTGTAGGCAGAGTGCTCTATGATATGCCTTTAAACCCCTTAATGCCACTCTGCCTCCAGAAATGCCTTTTAACCTTCTATACACCACTCTGCCTCCTGAAATGCTTTATACCCCTATATGGCACTATGCCCCGTGATATGCCTTTTAACGCCCTAAATGCCAGAGTGGCACATAGGTGGTCAAAAGTCATATCATGGGGCACAGTGGCATTTAGAGAGTTAAAAGGCATATCATGGGGCACAGTGGCATTTAGAGGGTTAAAAGGCATATTATGGGGCACAGTGGCATATAGGGGGTATAAGGCATTTCTGGGACAGAGTGGCAAGCCTGGGGGCAGATGTGCATAACTGGGGGGCAGGTTGGAAAATAAAGGGAAACAAAAACCAAAAAACAATTTTCCTCAATCATAGCTTTTATTAAAAAAATTGTTTACATGAATTAACATTTACTGGTAAAACTTTTTTCCTATAGGGTCGTCTTATATTCAGGCTTTTTCTTTTTTTCTAAATTAACATTCAGATTTGGGGGGGGTCGTCTTATAATCGAGCGAATACGGTATATTTCCAGGTTAGGTCACATCTAAGATGGCCATCTAAGCACTGCTTTTCTCATCCTGCTGCTGTTAATCGACTTACATCCCCCTCTTTGAAATATCAAAGTCGTTATCCTACCTTTTCGTGAGGCTACAGCCAATTTCCTATAACTGCATAGTCTGATATAAGCCCTCAGAAGTCCATTTTGGAAATCTGGGCCAGCTTCACAGTAGAAACAGATTGTACTGTACCAAGGAAAAGACAATTGCACGGATTTACAGCCACAACAATTTTTTTCTCCCCTGCAACAACAGCATCTCCCCTCCATTAAAATTGCACTATGATGTTTCATGCCTTTATTGGATTCGTCGATGCTCGGAGGACTTAAAGGGAAATTGCTATCAAACAAGGAGGCTGTGCATTGCAGTTACATTTTGCAATGTAATAAATAGCACAGTGTTACTTATGTAGGTGTCCAGAGTAGTCATCACAAAGATATTTAAGGGAAACAATTTGTGAATTTAACAAACGATGTGGTACCTTGATGTGTTCTCATCAAACAACCCATTCTAGTCCAAGGTGTATACTGTATGTATATGGTGATAAAGCTGTAATTCTGGATCCAAAAGGTAGAAGAAATCACCTCATTTTAAATTTTCAAGATAGGTTCCTACAATATCTAAAAACGGGATTTTATGGGATACAGTTTAGATTCTAAAACATCCTGTTCCTAGACGGCATACCATCTTCTCTTACCTGTTTCCTCCCTTCCTCCTGCTTTGACACACTATCAGATTCCCTTTGCTTTTCTTATTTTTGTCTCTGTAGTGCAAAACCTCTTTGTGTTTCTGCATTGAAGTGCCCAAATTGCCTTGTGTCTAGAAAATTCCCTTTCACAAACCATGATTACTTTTTACATGGTGCAGGTTAAAGGTAAATTTCAATTGGCTAAATCACATTTTTTGTACATAGCATGGGAAACCGCAAACAAACACCCATCTGGTATATTCCTTCCTTTAACACGGTTTATATTATCATTACTGTTGAATTCACCAGTTCTTCTTAAAAGAAAAGAACTTGAGTAAATAGATGTACGATGAAGAATTACATTTGGCCAATAATTATCATTACATAGTATCTTCTTCTTGTTTTAAGCAGTTGAAATTGTTTTAGGTAGTAACAATTGATCTATGTCAATTAGTTACCATGTAAGCTCAATAATGTGACATGAGAAGTAAAGTCAGGCCATACTTCAGAAATAATTTAGCTGTTTTCCACTAACTCACTATGATCCAAGGCTTTAGAGGTCACCAGTGTATCTGTTAAACTATCAGGCTGCAGATTTGTATCTGGCATCACAGATAATGGTTATTTCCTATAGCCCTTAAATACTTTTATTTATTTATACTGGTTTTAAAGAAGAAAGTAATCATAAGAACAATGAAATTGTCCAGTATAATTGTGCACACATTTGAATATGTAATTGGCTTTATTTTATTTTTTTAACTATTATTTTTTTTCATTAACATTTCCAGAATGCATGATAATACAAATTCCTTAGGGATTGCAGAAAGCATTTCTTAGACTAGTTCCATTTCTGCATGCCCTATAACTGTGTCCAAATGTTTCTGGATCCGAAAATTACCCCATGCAGGGGTTTCAACAAGCAATAACCAACGTTTCTTGTTCTAACGTTTCTTGTAACACAAACATTTATATACCTTGGCACATAGCATCCCCACCCCCAAGTTCTATCATAGCTGTCCAGCATCTCCCCCATCAGTCTGTCCTCTACAATCATTTAAGAAGGTAATACAATAGGATTTTTTCCTGAAGCGTTTGATATCGGAACCATGATGTGTGTTGAAATGCCTTGTTGATCAGCATCTTGGTACTCTAGTCTAGACTATTGACATATTGGTGCTCCAAGTGATGTTTTACGCCTATCCCAAATGACTGGAATTGTCTTTATCTTTACTTAATGAAAACATTCTTTTGTAAGATTGGCAGAATGTACAATGCCTTCTGCATGTCCTCTTCCATTCTCACTTTACTTATCATAACTGGGTAGTAGTAATAAAGCAGATATCCATTTTTACTTTCTGCTGCCACTAAATACTTTTTATATTGTTTCACTTTGTTTCAGTCAAACAAGAAAACTTGTTCTATTCATTGTACTATAACATCAAAATACAATCAAAGTGATGAATAGGTACAAAATCTAGCCAGGTATTTTGTATCATTCCATTTACTCGTTTATACAAAACATGTTTTTAAGAATAAAGGCAAAGGTACATAATTGCTATTCTGTGTACAGAGTTTTGTACAGTTTTTATTATACATAGAGGATACTAAATAAACATCTTTTTTTCCATAGGTCTTCATTTGCTTTTTTTTCTTCTTTATTTTTGTCTTCAGAAATTACAGCCATCCATTGTGTGTCAGTTGTATGAATAGCAAACTGCAGCTGCTGTAGTAGAACTTGAAAGGGTCACTTGAGATCTTCCTACATTCCTAGGAATGTGCTAAACACTAATTATACTCTTTTTTTTGCGGAAATTTGGTGCCTTTTTATCTTAATAGAACAGAAGGAATTGGCAAATTATAAAGGTTTAGGAAAGAAAAATAGGACAAAGAACCGTCTTAAACCGTGAGCAATTTTCACCAACAAAGGGAGGATGAGTCAATTGAATACAATTATCTAATGTAGCCATTTCCGAAAACCATGTAGGGTGCTCATCATAATCCCAAATGCTGGAATTTATACAAAATACAAGGACATTTTTTATTTAGTTGGTTTTTTTTAAGTTAATTTGGAAATAGATTATTTAGTGTAACTAGCTCTTTTTTGTGCGAGTGAAAGTGTGGCCAATTACTGATTTCAATTTGCTTGTGATCTTCTCTGCTGACCTCTCGGCGGGGCTCCACCTTGGTTGACAGGAAGGGTTCTACTGTTGGAGACATTTGCTGACACCTTTGTTGTATTTGTTCTAATTAAATGGCCTGGGGGCGTCACAAACAGAAACAGGACATAATAGATGTGACAAGTAATAGCATGGAAGCAGGCGTGCAAAGGAAAGATAAGCTCATTTATCAAGAGTCCTTTCTCTCCTTTCACTTGTCATATCTGTTTCCCTGCTACAGATGCTTCCACTTCACCTGTTAAACTCCTTTGTTTACATAGTATTTCTGTAGCATCATTTCGTGCACAGCCAGTGATAACGCAAAGAGGGCTCTCAGTACGTGAGACATTTGTCATTTTGCCAAAAGCTATTAGTGTATGTGAAGAGAATCAATATTATCCAGCACATGTGCAAAATTATATATTATATAAAATATACACACTATATGGACAACAGTATTGGGACACCTTACCATTACACCAACAGGGACTTTTATGGCATCACATTCTAAATACAGACATTAATATGTAGTTGGTCCAACCTTTGCAGCTATATCAGCTTCCGCTTTTCTTGGAAGGCTTTCTACAAGATTTTTGAGTGTTTCTGTGGGAATTTCTACCCATTCATCAAGTAGAGCATTTGTGAGGTCAGGCACTGATGTCGGATAAGAAGGCCTGGCTCAGCAATATCCGTTCCAGTTCATCTCAAAGGTGTTTGATGGGGTTGAGCTCAGGGCTCTGTGTGGGCCAGTCAAATTCTTCCACACCAAACTTAACATCCAACCATGTCTTTATGGACCTTGCTTTGTGCACTGGAGCACAGTCATGCTGGAATAGAAAAGGGCTTTCCCCAAACTGTTCCCACAAAGTTGGAAGCATAGCATTGTCCAAAATGGCTTGGTATGCTGAAGGGGACATACCTTTACCACAATTCTTTCTCCTATTGAATTTTTCTGACGTGTATGGGAAGATGTAGTTGTCATCTTTCCTAATCATTTAGATAAAACCTTGCATGTCTTGTGTTTTCAGACTTGCTTTGTGCCTGTCCCAAAAAATGCCACCCATGTGTTAGCCTCTACCATTTCATTTTTTGTTTATCCACTACCCTGTTAGTGAATAATGTAATCTAAAGAAAGTCTTGTAGGCATAGCAAACTCTATGATATGAAAGTTTGACTGTCTTATTGTTCATCAAACCCACCTTGTAATTCTCTTCTGATTACAGTTGCTAAATACATGAATGCACAGTTAAGTAATGTGCAGAGAAAGGAAGAGAGTGTTCAGTTTCCCAAGACAGAATGTGACTCAGTAGGTGGAAAATCAGTCCATTTAATACCCAGCATGTTCAGCACAATTTTAAGGTTGAATTTCACAGAAGCAATGAAGCAAAACAAAGTCCTAGGTATTCTGTGTCCCTTTGATAATATCTCGATGCTAGTCCGTTATCACTGTAATGGTTCAGCTTTCCACCAGCCCATTATTATAGCGTAGGTAATAAATCAGACCCATGAGTATTGTATAGGAGGAAGCTGCGTTTCTCTCAGCCTCAGGTCATCTATACACTGGCATCATACCAGGCAGGCTTTTAAAGATTTACTGTTTAGAAATCTAAGCATTCTTTTAGATGCCGTGATTACATATTTTACATTTTGTAAAGCCGGCTAACAGACTTTATTTTCCTGGCCGTCACTTCAAAGTTTGGCCTATCTTTTTATGTTGATTGTCAAAAGCATTACGCACACATCATTCTAGACTAATTGTATTTTAATTTTAGGTTCGTATGGGAATCATCAATTCATTTTTTTTTCTTTTTGGTCTTCCCCATTATATATCTTAATATTATTGGCTATTTTCAACAAATTTGCTATTTTCACAAATTGAAAAAGGTCAGCAGTCTCCTGAATCCTGCTCTGATCAGGGCATATCAAATGCTTCTGCGGTCCAGGGGCCACCAAGGATTCTGTTCTTCAATGGGGAATGGTGAGGAAATTTAAATAACTACATTAAGCAAATATCTTACGTGTAAGTGAATATCCTACAATGTGATAGACTGTTCTGTTGTTTCAGGACTGTCTTTTCATGATTCTCATAGCGGTTGAGTATTCCTTACTACGACTGGCACTATTACCTATTTGTAGGTAGTCACAAGGGACCAGATTTATTTTTCAATAAAAAGTAAAATAAAAGAAGAGCTAGTAGCCTTTATCTTCTAGCTTTCAGATAGATTATCATTTTACTGCATATATTTATACTTATCTATTACATTTAATGTATTCTTGCTATATACACCTACAGTAAAATCACTAAAAACACTGAAATGTTAACACAGATGCATCAAGATATATATATTTCGTAGTACCTACCTCAGGGGGGATTCTAGATAGCGGCAGTATATTTTTCCATTTCCCTTTTTGGTGATTTCACTAGCGCACACAAGCTAAATTTCAGAAAAAATACCTTCAAATCTGTATATTTAAGAGAATGTTTTATCGTTGACATTACATCAGATCCTGAAGAGTATTTTTCTTGCTTAGATCAGCTTATATACTAGTCTTTTAGATGCAAAAAACCCAAAATAAGGTCATTTAGGACAGCTTTTTTTTGCTTCTTTGTTGTCAGCCAGGAAAGCCTGAATTCCATGCCAAGACATAAAAATATCACATCTTTTTTGTTACAATATTACTAATGTGTCATATAAAGTGTGATCGGAGGGTGTTGCCAATTAATATGTAAAATCATTCTGTTTGATTCCGCTGCTAAAGTTGTCCACCCTCTGTCACCTTCTGGTATGAGAAGACATGTGTAGCTTGAAAGAAAGAAGAGAAGGATGAGATGTGATAAAAACCTTTAAATACATGAAGGGATTTAACACAGTACAGGAGGGACATTTATTTCAAAGGAGACATGTTACATGAGTCACAGACTGGAGGGTCAGAGATGTAATGTAAGGCAGATTTGCTTTACTGAGATGGTGTTAGATAAAGGGAACAGCCTCCCGTTAGGAGTGGTAGATGCTAACGCAGAGATGGAGTTTAAACCTGCATGGGATTTTTCAGTCTCTACATCAGGAAAAACAGGACTAGATCAGCCAAATGGTTTCTGGCTTCTGTAATGTTCTATGTTTCTATGAGGCATGTTAGAAAAATCTAGAGCTTTTCCATGACTGTGAAGGGTGCCAAGAAACATTGCATATTTTTGGTGAAGTCTCACTAAATTTTATTGTTTAGTTTTCTTCAAAAACCATTGGCAGCCTGAAAGCTCTAAACTTGTTCATTATTCTTTCATCCCAATACAACAGCATTCTTTTCTACTTTTAATTATTGTCATTTTATATACTGTTTATCTGTACTTTCAATCAAGTAAATACACCACTTGTTATATGATAAGAACAAATAGTAATTATACGCTGAAAATCACCCATTTTGTCAGGTTCTAATTTTCTCTCTTTAAATTATTTACATCAAAAGTATCTGTTGTTCTAAAACTTCAAAATTATATGAAATGTTAACATAACAACAAACAGCAAGTTTTTTTTTGCTATTCTTGCTTCATGATTATTGATATGAAATTGGTTATTCTCAATGTGCATCTTCAGGTTTATCCCATTGAGTTATACTGAAGGGGTGCGATGGGATTCCAGGTGTTGTCTGCCTGTTTCCTGAACTCTTTTCATCCTCCTTTCTTATTCTTTGATGAGATGATTGCTTGTAAGACAACTAGCAATTACTGTTCTTTCTAGAGCACGGGTGCACATTTAAAGATTACGATGCTGGGAGGTATGCCGCAGACTGATTAGATGCTGTGCACCATTCTAGCTTATTTTTAGTAAGTGGCTTAAAATGTGCAAAATGTGAAATTTTACATGTCTTATTATATGTGCGGTCTTCTACTACTCAGTTCATTAAACCACGTAATCTGCTGAATGCCTTGATTACCTGGATTCTGATTACCCAAGCGTTATGGTCTACTTTTGTGAAATCTCACAGAAATATGGAATGTTTCTTATAGTTACAGGGAAGCTTCATAAACTGATATTCCATAATATGGACTTTATCTTATATCCCCTTTGTTAATGCATTGTGTAGAAACCTGCAGCCAACACCCTACCCCCCCCAGGCTATTTTTATTGCAGGAGATGTGTTCAGAATTAAACTATAAATTAACTTTAACTATTTAAATAGAAATTACATTAAATATCTACATCCAAGTGTCATTATGTTCCGATTAACTCTTTGAGGTCTTAACATTTAGAAACAAATCCATTCATTTATATACAATTGCTCCCACCAGTGAGATAAGGTATGTTTAGATACTATACAGGCTCTGTTTTATTTACATATTTGTTTATTAATTGTATACAAATTATTAGATTTTTAGGAGGATAAGGGAACCTTGCATATCCTACCTCCTATAATCACAACACGCAGCCTATTGGTACCAAATTTCATTTTGAAGGTCATGGTATTCTCTAAATTTAGCCTATTATAAATGTCCTCGGAAGCCATTCTTTTCCATCTGTAGTATGATATACGTAATATCACTATACTGTATGTTAAATGTATGTTTTATTTTCTTTCTATTTATGGTTCATAAATACAGCCTTTAATTTTGTAGGCAGTTTGCTAACTCAAGCAGGCAAATATGCGGCTTGCAGGCATCCCAACAGTGAAATGAATATTCATGTTTTAATACACTTAAAGTCATCACCACAGACAGAGTTTTATCAAAGTCAATATTATTTTACAAATTTCAGCCCAGTGGTGTTAAGACCTAAGGCATTATGCATTGGCAGGCATAAGGAAATAATTAAAAAGGTAAAATGTTGGAATTAAGATGGAGTACTGTTTGCCTTCAGTCTAAAATAAATGATATTCAGATACGCTTTGTACAGTAAAAATATAAATTACATTTTGTTCTTAAGACACTCTGGTGTCTCATGCAGCCTTACCAATGAAGAATACATATGAAATAAGTACTTTAATGTGTATTCTTCAATATGTTAAAAATATTAATTTTAACGTGCCTTTGGGTCCTGTTTTTATGCCTCCAAAGAAAATAATAGAATATAAATGGCTTCATCCGATGCACTCTCTCTCCCATACACGTGAGTTCAATGTGAATGAAATAAAGCCAACCTATTGTTATAATGTATGTTAATGCTTTGAGAAAAGTATAAACTGTCAATACCCTAAAGTGTCCTAAGTAGTAATTACAAGTTTTGTGTGTTCTGTGTACACACGCAGTTCTACAGCAATACATCAAGGCTGTAATTAAAGGAACACACTTGAGTTGCCTAAGCGAACATGTCGAAAATATGCATCAAATAATGAAATCTAATTTTCTAAATATTAAGCCCGGCTCAAATTGCATTAGAAATAGACAGCAAATCTTTTATTTTAATTAACAGATCCAATAAACTTGTTTTCAAATGATAAAGCTGTATCCTCAAACTTTGCAACGTCTTGCTCGTTATGTGAAAATTAGGTGGGTACAACCTCTGACAGGCTCCATATTAACCTTACAGTATTTTAAAGATTCCCATTATGTTTACAGCACGTGGATACTGATTCTAAACATTTCAGATGTAATATCAGCAGGGCATATACTTTGTACGGCACCATCCTTCTTCCTAGGTCAACCATCTTTAAGGTTTATTTTTTTTACAAAATTACATAACAAGATACATTTTTCTGAGTTTGTTTCATGTGAGACTAAGCATTTTTAGCCTTGCTTCTATGCCGAGGAAGGAATAGTATGCTTTGCCGTAATACATATTCATCAGATAACGTGACTGAATGCGGGGCCTTCTGGGCACATTCTAGCCATTCAAGCCATTATAAATAAAAGTACTGTGGACTTAACGCTCAGTGTTATTGTTCAGGAGCCGTGAAACAGAGCACCGAGAAACATGGCAGCAAATAGTAGTTATATAATTATAGGGGGAAATGTGTGTCTATCACATATACAGTTATTCATATACACGGATACACCGGATGCCTGTGATTTTAATATATATAAAATATTAGTTGAGAAATCCAATAGACGCTTATAAACCGAATTAGCATGGACTGATGTCATGTGTGTCAGCGTTTCAATTTCTTGTGTGGTAGGAAGTGATTCTCTCCTGTTGGGGGCTGGGGAATTGTGATAACCAACCATATCTAGCAATCGAATGCACGACAAATGATTGTAATACAGAGTCCGGCATGTGATTCGCAGCATTGTGTAAAAGAAACAATTTGCACAGGGCAATTGGCTATTACCCAGGTGAGCAGACGCGCACACAATCTCATTTAGATATTAACAAGAACAAATTTGCAGACAGGTGGAACAAATTAGTGCAATTAGACATCATTTCTGTATGCGGTATTCAAAGTGCATTAGCACATCTGCTTCTAAAAATGTTTCAGGGGTTTTTTTTAAATGGTAACATTACTGAGTCAGACACAAATATCTCATTAACTCCCTTTCATTTCTGAAATGTTTAGAGAAGCATTAGCAATGCTGATCTATACGAACCTGAGCATGAGGAATAGACGATCTAGTGATAAAACCCCAAAACATGGGTGCTCCGCTGTATGGTGCTCCATTGATGCTTCATCAATGCTGGCTTTCTAAGACAAGGCACCAGGCCTCCTGTTCTTGGCCGGTCACACTTCACCACGTGCAATTAGGTTTCTTCTTTGATTCCCCATGCCCATCGACTAGCACACACTTATGTGTAGCTGGGTTATGGGGTAAGACATTTTTAGAAATGAACTCACTTGCCAGGTGTTCCCCAAAGAGGACAAGACACTGCTAGACATCAACCCTGTGCTCCATTCCTATTGATGCATGACTGGGAACCCTGGACAAATCCCATATTGCTTACTGGCTGTAACTGTTGTTATGTATCCACAACATATGTTTTGTGGTGCAACTTTCCACTGAATCCTAAAACAATAACTAATATACATAATTATTAATATACGGATCACATTTTTGAATTCTGTATACAGCTTTTTTTTTTTCTTTGCGTCTGTATTATTTTTCTTTCTTGCTTTTGGCATGTCACTTATACTTTACGCTTATCTGAATGCATCCGTAAACCCAAATAAAAAAAAAAACAGTGCAAATTTGATGATTATAATAATAAAAAATCTTACCACTTCCTCACTACATCATAGGAACCCTGAAACAGGATTATGAGTAATTCGGAGTAATGATAAAATGTGTATTTGTTCTGGGGTTCCATGTGCATTAATACCAGCCCTGTAGGAAATTCAGTTTCTTGGCAGGGATTCTGTCAAGTTACTGTCAGTTGGAAGTGGACTGTTGATGAGTTGGCATTAAGTCTGCCAGTCAGGTTTGTCATGCAAGTGGGTGGTTGAGTCTTAATTAAGTTGGCAGCCAAGCTTGCAGTGAAATCAATTATCTCTTATTATTGAGTCGCTCACTTCCTACTTTGTATAGGTGGAGTCCCTTTTTTAACTGGACTATCTATTAGAATTTCTGGGAATAGAAGAGATGCCATGTTTTCCATAGTAATTCTCTGTGAGTTTGCACACTATTTTGAACTGAAGCTGCGTTGGTATTTGACTTTTTCTTGGTAAATACATTTTTCAGCTAATTCAGCCAGGTCCGTCAGGTAATGTGAGTCCTTTGCCCACTGGACAATCTTGAAGCTTAGTGAATAGACCTTGAGTATGCGCGATCTAGCTCATCAAGTTTCCAAGATGTATGAATAGAAGATGAAATGTTAACTCAATATATTGACATGCCTACAGACAGCAGCCTGAGGGTTGCAGTTAACCATAGTTTACCAGAAGAACAAGAAATAAATATTTTCCTCAGTAATACATTACGGTATACAACACTGTAGTTAGATCTTAACTAAAAAGATATTTACTAGAAGATCCATGGATGCGCATAGGATATATTTCAAAGACTAGCTATTGTTTGCAATTGCTTTGAGTCATTAAATCAATCATTTTAGTGTATGTAAAAGGCAAATAGCTTTGGGCAGTAAAGAAAGAATTAAGTATTTTCTGTTTAACATGATGTTAACAGAACAATTGCTTAGAGGATACAGCTGGAGCAGTATTTCCCTACAGCATTCCCTTTCCCTTTTGTTCTTATTAGAGACAGCATCTGACTGTACTCTGTGCTGATTTTTAGGCAACATTTAGAGAACGTCTTTCGGCTGTGTGGTTTGTTAGAAAGAGGGCAACTGGAGCCTTTACTGCGCCTGGAGCAGTGTCATACTAATGCTACAAATTCAGCATGTTTCCTCTAAAATCATACACGTAATCGCATTTTAAGTCCTCTGTGTTTTTATGCTCAGGTAACGTGCCGCCAGGCATATCCAGCCACACGTTGCAGCCCCGAATCTGCCCTGGAGGGGCAGATCAGGTGAGTGTGTGGCACAGCTGGCCACCGGCCCACTAGGCATTTGCTTGGTGTGCCAGATAGCCAGTCCGGGCCTGGCTACAGCATTTCAGTACCCTGATATTCTGCGGTGCTTTTCAATGGGCAAACAGGAACAATTGACGGGTTGTTGTGGTTCTGGCGCTCCATGCTTCCTTGCTTCCTCACTTCTGTCTCATATCCCTTGTATTTCATTGTAAACTTGTCAGTGACAGTGATATGTACAAGTTGGTAATGTATTAAGTCTTTCTATTTCCTCAAGCTGGTAAAAACTGTAACTGCCCTGGGGTATATGGCCGCTGGGCTATGCATAGCTCCAAATAGCTCCGTTGGCTAATGTGGTTACAGAAATGTTGAGTGTTAATATATGAATATAATTAATAGATCTTATTAAGGTAAATAAAGCATGCTTGCGGGCAGCTACTTTAACAACGTTTCTATATAAACAAATCGTATAATGCGCTCTTGTTCAGCTTTTTTTGTATTTGACATCCTGCTGTGTAATATGCCCTTTACCCAAATAAGAAAATCACTATTCCATCAGCACACCCGCCAGGGTCATGTTTATGAAATAAAACTTGGCAAATGCTTGTAAGGTCAACCAGGGGAGATCTTTAAGTGCTTCTAGCATATAGTAAATGGCTTACAAGTTTCACATAAGTAGCCGATAAGATTAGGAATCACTCTATAGGTTATTTGTTTGTTTGTTTTTTTACTTTAGTGTTCAATGTGAAGTTCTCCTGGGGGACCTTTTACTCTTCCAAAAATCCATATGCCATTAATATTAAAACTCTTCTATACAACATCAAATCATACAGAAGAAAGATCCAAACATAATGCAATATGGAGCAACATGAAAAATACAATCAAGGCAAACAAAGCATGGGTTTTTAAGCGTGCCTTTGTAGTTTTATCTATTGTTATTTGGAAACTTTCAAATGCTAAACTACTGCTGCTCTTATACAGTTTCAGATTTCCAGTTCAAAGGGAACTGGTTAAGAAAGCGTTGGGACTCACCAAAGGGAATCCTTTAGTAAGCAAAGAAGCCAAAGATTAAATAGTCTCAAAGGATGTTCTCTGTGTTGAACTTTAGGTGTTCTTTTGCTGTAGAATCTTGGGCTCTGTCTTTCCTAATGTCTCATAAATTATACCCTGTAACTGTATATTCCTCATTCTAGGCAGCTTAAGATAACATTGCTTCATTTTGCTTAGCGGTAAAATAAATATGATCCTTTGATTGATGCACCAGGCAGCTACCCATACCTCCATCCTGCTGCTGTATGACACTGTGGCTTTGTTACAAGCGGAGCAGATCTGAAGAGTTATTCTTTGTTGAATATAATCACTGAATGTTTCATAGAGAAATGGAGAACACATAGCAAGCATTGTAATAAATATAATATACGGGTATGTTACTCTCCAAATATGCCACAGTTTAGTAGAAAATGATTATGTCTGCACAGTGTAACATAAGTTCAAGATGAATTTATTTGTGTAAAGGAAAGAAAACGGCTAAAAGAGAAGGAAACCGAAAAAGGCGTAAAACAAATTATTTAGTCACCGATTTTTTTCTCTCTCAATCCATTCCCTTTTTTTTGTGTTTCTTCCACCATTCCATCCATTACTCTTATCTGCCCCACCTGTTATTTATCTCCTGCCCATCTGTAGGGGTATTGCATACATGTAAATTATACAATGACTTTAGAATGGGATTGAGAATTCACATTCTTAAAGCCGATACTACGCCTTATGTTAGCGATACCATATAAGATAATCAATGTACATTCCCTCCACGCATTAAGAAGGCTTCGTTCTTGACTTCTACACTTTTGGGTCAAAACGGACCACTATTCCATATGATGGCCTTCAAACTAGTTTTCTGTAAGGGATATAGAGTCAAGGATATACAAAGTTGTGCAGTACTGGTGTAACGTATTCAGATATTTTTACATTATGAGCTGTAAGTGTAACCTCTGCTATGAAAGAAGCTGTTGGCTCTATATTTATTACAAGGTGTTTCATTTCTGTCATATCCTTCTCTTACATTGGTTGTATAAAGGTGTAATAAAAATAAAGAGCTAAATGTAGAGATAAAAAGGTTGTTTAGCCTGTGATGTATTCTACATCCTGGTAATGCTTTGCTACTGACAAACTCTTATGTTTTACTCTCTAATTTATAATAAGGTGGGTTCATATTCTACACATATACAAACTATCATGACCTACAAATCAAGTTTTCCTGAAACTTTAGTTGTAAACTAAGCGTACGTATTATATATATGATTTTAAGGTATCATGGAATCATGATAAATGCTCCAATCACGTTGACAAAGTCACATTTCCCTTGTTCTGTATGAAAACCTGCATTTCCAAGCTGGCCGCTGATTGCATACCTAACCTCTACCCCCTCTGCCAAGATTCATTACATCCCAAACTGCGCTGGCGCTGGCACAAAGCAGAATGGCTGCCTCTCAGGTTTTATGTAACATTCATTAGCGTAAAATTGTAGTTGACGGCTTCTAGAGTTCTGCTCCATACAGCATCAGTCTCTCGTATCAGGTAACTGCTCTAAATACAGAATCGCTACATTGCTATACAGAACCTAATCTTTAAAAATGTCTGAAAACCAAGACATGTGTAAAACATACATATTCTTTCTTGCAGTACTGCAACTTTAAGGAAAGAAAATAAGTATACATGTGTGTATGTATGTGTGTATGTATATGTATATGTATGTGTATATAATACACACATCACCCAAGCCTACAAAGGTTAAATATAAGTAGAGTTTGCAGTTAAGTGATGTGTATAATGTACCTTATCATAATACCATGTAATTGAGCATGTTAAAGCCCTCAATGGATCATTATGTTTGTACAGTTCACTTGAGAGCATACAAATACACTTCCATTTACAGATTCCATATGTGAGAACTTTAAATTAATAGGCAAAGCGTGTCTGCTTTGGCTTAAAGGAACATTTGGCATTCAGAAGAGCCTGAAGCAACATAAAGACAGCCTTTATCCCTCTCGTGCATAGCTCGAGGAGCAGAGATTGAAAGAGTAGCAGAAACAGAGCCAATTTGTTAACTTTTGGTACATTTCCATAGTGACAGTCTAGAAACTTTCAACAGAGATGTATACTGTTAAGGAGCTGGATAGTAAGTTGCTTAATGCCTTGCCACCACAAAAGTTAAATGCTTTACATTGTGTTACCTGGGACGGTTTGCACAGATCATCGTGGAGTGCAGAAATGTACCTTCCCAACACCACAATATAGACTCACACAAGGATAGAGTCTCGGTGGAATTACCAGATGGGTATTCTCTTTGCTGCAACAAAATGATGTTGATAAGCTTATATTCATAAGCATATACCAGTGCTTTATATCAGCCAACACAATAGCATGACCAATCATTGACACATCATTAGCTTTTTGGAGGATCTGAATAAATATTACATTACATGTATATATATATATATATATATATATATATATATATAGCCAGCAGATTCCATAGTGCTGTTACAATAAGAGGGGGTGATAATAAATGATTGTTCAAAGTGACATAACACACGTTAACACATACTGGTACTAAGTGAAGGGAGAACTCTGAATAAGCTATGGAGTACAGTTGTGCCTTTCTTGGTTTGTTTTGCCCTACCATTTGTGCGTTTTACTTTATGATCTGAGCCACACAAATGTAATATGCTGTGCTTTTAATGTCCGACCGAAGCCCCCGCAATGTTTGTGTATTACTGTAACATTAAATGAATATGTGACTAGACCAAAACTCTAGGAAATTTCTAAGAATGTAACACTACTGGCGTCCATCTCTTGTGTGCCAGAGTTTCATCTTTAATTACCATGACATATTGTAATTTAGTATTTCTATAAATTATGAGTTGTTCTCTTTGATGGGCACATGTATGGCTTATTTTAAGAAACAACAATCATATTTAAAAATAAAGTTAGACCAGTGCTGTAATTTAACGTTTCTATAAACCATGGACTTTGAAAATCTCAGTCTCCTTTCTACCTTGTCTACTTAAATTGCAGGGAATGACTTGAGATGGGATTATATATATATATGTATATATATATACATACTTCATATCTTTATTTCTGGCTAGCATTGCCCAACCTTGGTACGGTTTACTAAAAAATATGAGGTATTAATATATATATATATATATATATATATATATATATATATATATTCTCTCTCTGTCAGTACAGGCCCCGGCAGTATCCATAATGTGCTGTCGGGTACTCACCGCCGGTGCCCGTACTGTTCGAGAGAGAAGGCAGACAGCAGCAGTAAATAATACAATTTTTGTTGTAAAGTAGAAAAATGTATGGGAAGTAATACAGAATTTTTTTTGCTTAAAATAACAATTGTGTAATCCTTTTCATATAAGTAAGGTTTCGCTAATTGTTTTGTTAAATGTGAAAAATACATTTAAAGTCACTTTAATCATTACTTCTCTCAAAACTGAATTGGAGATTTGTTCCGTATAACATTTTAAGTTGCCATATTCTCCTTTATCTTTAGCAGGGCCGGCCTTTGGGGTGTGCGACCTGTGCGACCGCACAGGGCGCCACACTCCAGGGGGCGCCGCCGCGGGGTCCGCCGCCGCCGCAGTGCGGTCCGACGCCACTGCCGCCGCGGGGTCCGCCGCAGCGCGGTCCGACGCCCCTGCCGCCGCGGGGTCCGCTGCCGCCAGTATGGGGGCACCCGGCACCCCTCCAGAGACGGACAGTAATGTCCGCCGCTGGAGGAGCAGGCTCGCAAGGGAGCAGTATCGGAGGTCTTTAACAGACCTCCGATACCGCTCCCTTGTAATCCCCGCGGCAACAGCTGCTGTGCGCCGGGGTTTGCTGTCAGATCCCGGCGCACAGCACTGAAGCCGCGCCCACCGGTCTCCGTGCCCTCTGACCCGGAAGAAGAGAAGACAGAAGAACTAAGAAGAAGAGCGAAGAGGAGGCAAAGAAACTGAAAGAGGAAAGGTAGGAAAGCATAGAGTGACAGTGAGAGTGGATTGGTGTATATGTGTGGATTAGTATATATGTGTGGTTTGGTAAATATGTGTGCTTTGGTATATATGTGTGGTTTGGTATATGTGTGGATTAGTATATATGTGTGGTTTGGTGTATATGTGTGGATTGGTGTATGTGTGGATTGGTGTATATGTGTGGTTTGGTGTATATGTGTGGTTTGGTGTATATGTGTGGATTGGTGTATATGTGTGGATTGGTATATATGTGTGGATTGGTGTATATGTGTGGATTGGTATATATGTGTGGATTGGTGTATATGTGTGGTTTGGTATATATGTGTGGATTGGTGTATATGTGTGGATTGGTATGCGTGTGGATTGGTATATATGTGTGGATTGGTATATATGTGTGGATTGGTGTATATGTGTGGTTTGGTATATATGTGTGGATTGGTGTATATGTGTGGATTGGTATGCGTGTGGATTGGTGTATATGTGTGGATTGGTGTATATGTGTGGATTGGTGTATACGTGTGTGGATTGGTATGCGTGTGGATTGGTATGCGTGTGGATTGGTGTATATGTGTGGATTGGTGTATATGTGTGGATTGGTATATATGTGTGGATTGGTGTATATGTGTGGATTGGTATATGTGTGGATTGGTATATGTGTGGATTGGTATGTGTGTGTGGATTGGTGTATATATGTGGATTGGTGTATATGTGTGGAGTGGATTGGTGTATATGTGTGGATTGGTGTATATGTGTGGAGTGGATTGGTGTATATGTGTGGATTGGTGTATATGTGTGGATTGGTGTATATGTGTGGATTGGTATATATGTGTGGATTGGTGTATATGTGTGGATTGGTATATGTGTGGATTGGTATGTGTGTGTGGATTGGTGTATATATGTGGATTGGTGTATATGTGTGGAGTGGATTGGTGTATATGTGTGGATTGGTGTATATGTGTGGAGTGGATTGGTGTATATGTGTGGATTGGTGTATATGTGTGGATTGGTGTATGTGTGTGGATTGGTGTGTATGTGTGTGGATTGGTGTGTATGTGTGTGGATTGGTGTATATGTGTGGAGTGGATTGGTGTATATGTGTGGATTGGTGTATATGTGTGGATTGGTGTATGTGTGTGGATTGGTGTATGTGTGTGGATTGGTATATATGTGTGGATTGGTGTATATGTGTGGATTGGTGTATGTGTGTGGATTGGTAAGTGTGTGAGAGTGATGGGTGTTATGCTGTACCATTTCCAATGTATTTTTCATTATATAATTATGCTCTAAAGTACATCATAACTCCCATCACTCTATACTGTTCCATACAGTGGCAGAGCTGGGAGGCAGAGGCCTTGCACCCTCACCGCAGGACTTCTGAAAGGTAAGTGAACTTCAAAGAGGGAGAGGGTAGATAGTTAGGAGGGGGTAGATAGGGAGAATGGAGTGAGACGGGGTACATAGGGCAATCATACTCCTATCATGCCAAGTAGTCTACGAGTACATCCTGGAATCTGCGGGCATGATAAGAGTGTGATTGCTGTTAATCATATATATATATATATATATATATATATATATATATATATAAATATTGTTATTTAATTGTTTTGTTATGTGTTATGGTGTGGGGGGGTCATATTCGGTTTCGGCCAGGTAAATGCTGCACTTTTGGTTTCAGTCCAGAATTCGTTTCGGTGCATCCCTACTACTAAGCCAGACAATGAAGTGGTAGGCCTACACCACATCAATGTTTGGCGTAGTATATAGTGATTGGGGTTTTGTTACAAGTTTTGATTCCTTTCTTTTTTTGGGATGGGGGGGCGCCAGACGAGTAGTCCGCACAGGGCGCCAGAACACCTAAGGCCGGCTCTGATCTTAAGTCAGTGCCTTGTACTCACATTAGGAAAAATACCTCTGTTGGACTGTAGACCAGAGTGTATTATTTTTGTTTAGATTTAATGGGTTTCATTTTCGCCATCAATTTAAATTTACAGGTGAGAAAACCATCGGTAATCTCTGACAATTCCGTGACACGTCGAGCGCCAGACAAATAGCCATACATTTAGAACAGTATACTGTTCATTCAGAGGATTTTAAGAACACACATTCCGTGAAACCACACAGAGTAAATGACATTCTGAAAACAAACCGGTCCTTCATTCTGCTCACAAAGGACATTGTATTTTTTAAACAAATTAATGTGCTATTATGTGTTTAATAAAAAACCATTGAAAATGCTTCACGCAAACCGCTTAGCCCTGTTGCTAAAATATAGTTTGTGGTAAAAGGTTCATATACTGCACATTTCGGAAGTTAGGAGCCAATATAAAGTTTGCTGGCCCGGTGGAATTTGAGTAAATTATGACAAGTTTACTATAAGAAAGGAATTCCCTGTTTAGAGTAACTTTGGCTTGCGGTTACGCTAAAAATAGAGCTCAGGCTCTGTTTTTGGAGTGTTTTTATATCTTTTTTTTTCTTATTTTTAATCAAAATGTATAGTCATTATATGAATGCTTGCATTTCTAACAGACGTCACAATGGTACATGTAATTATTAATGTACTGCTATACTGGCTATATTTGTTATCATAATTAGCTGTCTGGATCCAGCCCTGTAACTGAGTAACACAGAGACATTTGATTTAAAAGCAGTATGGTTGATTCAGATTCACAGCTGATTTGATAATTGCCAAAAAAAAGTTTGCTGCCTCTTAATGTGAACACTGACTGCCTTTAAACTGAATTGGATCTCTTCCAACTTCACTGTAAAGTTTATGGTGAACTCACTAGATT
This sequence comes from Spea bombifrons, assembly GCF_027358695.1. Taxonomy (NCBI): domain Eukaryota; kingdom Metazoa; phylum Chordata; class Amphibia; order Anura; family Pelobatidae; genus Spea; species Spea bombifrons. Next base: position 40,124,619 of record NC_071090.1, read on the forward strand.
GCCAATTGGGGCTTAGAAAGGATAGATTTTAAAAGTCATGACAGATTTATCTAATTTTATGTGATGACTGCAGCACCAGAAGTGCAGCTGAGCTTCAGTTGGCCAAATCCGTATCCAAGACTTATAAAAGGTAGATTGTGGCAGATCCTTCAGCAAATAGCCCAATGACCATACTTGAGAACTCTCTGGGTTATACCCGGAGCGTCTGAGATCACTGTCCTCTCGCTCATGGTAAGTGTATTGTGTTCAGACCAAACCCTTTCCCTGCCCAATTCCCCTTCTCCACTTAATTATATTTGGGGCTAACCATGCCCCCCCCCCATGGTTAACCCTTCTACCAGCACAACTGACCACTCATACATGCACAGCTAGCCCTGCCACCTCAGTAATCCAGGCTCCTGGTAGCCTGCCATGTGAAGTTCTCAGCTCTACCAAAGACTTCCATAATCTTTTAGACGGACACTGATACCCTGGTACAGACACCTCATCTACCCCTGTTATCCATGTAATGGAGGCATACTATTATTGTTTAATTTAGCTACATACTGTTTACATTTTAAGGATTATGTAAAATAGTAGATTGTGTAAATCAGAAGTCTGTGGAGCCCCCAATGCAAAAACATTTTCGGTTTTATCACCTTATTAACCTAAACTGTTCACTAGCTTTTTGATCTATCTGTTCCTTCCTTATAACGTTGTGGGGTTCCCGTTCTTCCCTTGACTACTATATCAGCAATGTGGTGGGGTTTATTTCATTTAAACAGTCTTCCTTGGACTTGAGCCAAAGGCCATTTGCCGAAGCTAGATCAGCAGATTAACCCTTTGACCCGTTACTGGTCTGAGAGATGCACGTCTTCTGGCAATCAGTAAAACCATCTGTATTTAGATACCAAATGCCAATTTAGCAAGATATAAATATAATTAAGGAGTTTGTCGCTTGCCGTTATGCACTGTGGCCAGGATAAAGAAGTTGGTTTCGTCCAGATTATTTGTCTCAGTCTGGCAGCTATTTAAGGATAAATGTTGAATTACATGTACAGTAATTGTTTTGAAGTATATTCTTTACATAGTTTGTAAAAGTCTGCCTAAAATGGGTCTAGCAGACAGCATAGAAACCAGGGGCACTCCTTCAGAAATATTGGGTCCCAGTACAAACCTAAAGAGACTGACCCCTTGCCCCATTCTGCCCCCATCTTCCGCCTACCATTCTGCCCCATGTCCCTGCCATGTCTCTCTCATACTGTCAATGGTCCACCTGGCCCCCAAAGCCAGCAAGAGCCCAGAAATGGGTAATGATCTGCGAGTGCTGAGTCCCATCTATCTGGCTGCAGGGGGCCCAGTCCATGTTTCCCTGGGCCCAGACTGATGATACCCCTGATCAGGTATCCTGGCTGAAAAACATTAGTGATAAGATCCATTCCACAACTAGTCTTCGTGTAAAAATCTCTGTTTTGTATTCCTTAGTGCACTGTGTTGCAATTGGACAGAAGCTCAAATAACCCCCCTTTAATACAGGTGTAATTACACACTGAATCTCTAGCGATCCTAGTCCTTCCGAAAGCCCACAGTAGACCTGCATGACCCTTTTCCTACTGCTTTACAACACAAAGCAAAGCACATCATTTTGTTGGATTTTGTTGGACAGATTTTATGCAAGCCCTAATTGGAAACTCTTTTGCTTGGGCATTTGTTTACTTGCAGTCAACCTGAAAACAAATGGAATCTCTTCTCGGCTGTAAAACAAACTGAATGAAGCAGTCAAATGTGTTACAGATGTTTAGAGAGCTGTTCATACATCATTCCGAATCGTTTGGATTTTCAGTTACCCGACCTAACTGGAAGCTGTAATGTTTCTTTGTCACAATACAGAACCAGAACTATAGTAGAAGTATTTCATGTAGCTTTGGAATAATAAAAGAGACTGGAATGCTCAGGTTCATTTCAGGTAACATTAGATGCAACAAAGTTATTAATGAGCTCGTAGCCTTACAGGGGCCTGTCATTTTTAATGAAATTTTAATTTGTTGTTTGCGTTGGCCTGTTGGTTGAAAGCTGTGTAATCTTACAGTGCACGCTTTGGGCAACTTGTCCTTTATGGAGCTCCCTGTGCATCATAAGACCTGCAGGTCATGCACAAAAGACTAATAAAAAGAAGGTTTAAATGTCATCATACACATGCTAGGTGGCTTCTTGAATACAGCTGTTTTATGTTTATATACGATAATAAAGATGGTATAATGGGCTAGTGAACACTAGGCTTGTGATAATTTAATGTATATTATTTAAAGTTTATTTTATAAAGACCACCCTAGGCCTTAATCTAGTCTAGCCCAGCATATGCCATTGGGTAGGCCTCAAATGAAAAGGAGATCATAGATCTTCTTTCAGGGCCCATTCTTGCCCTGAGAGTACAGGGAAACTTCTTCATAACTCTTCCTGAATCCGTTGCAGGCTCCATCAGAGTCTTGGACTGGACTTCCAAAATCTGTCCTGGACCTCCAGTCTGTTGAAAAACTGGAGTTGGCGCATTGACCAACTTTGCTGTCTGAATTGCTCCACCTCAGGGACTCCTGTATAGGATTTGTGCAGTATATGCAGATACCGTGTGGCATACTCATTTAAAGATCAAAGTCCTAGAAGAATTTTAATGCTTTAATGCTTATCATGAAAACATAAAATCCAGTGTGTCTGATGACTTGGAGTTCAGCACCTTTGAATATGTTGCCAATAGTTTTTGCATGATTAGTAACACAATGAAATCATCTTACATATATAAGAGACAGTATGATTCACACTCCAATTGAACATTTAAATGCAAGCTCTTTTTTTAGCATCAGCGACTCCAAACACTTGAACCTTGGGATTACTCTTCTGTTTGATGTGATATTCCCTGTCCCTGAAGGGAGTGTTCTAAATCTGGTACTGTTGGATTCTTTTCACTCAACACTAATAGTTTATATTGAATGTTGCGTGCTCCAAGTTTTGCGCCTCTTTAAATCACTATTCGACAAGTGACAAAAGAGTCCAAAAACATTTGCTCCTTGTGAACTGATCACACAGTAAGGATGCTAGTTATGTGAGCAATTTATGGACTTGCAAGGAAACAGAATATCTATCTATCTGTCTATCTATCTACCTACCTATCTCTATCTATCTATCCATCTATCTCTTATCAGTCTATTTAGACTATGCAATGTGTGGTTGTCTTTGTATATACGGTTATGTTCATAGACCTAGGTAAATACATAGAGAACATTTACACATATAGCTATCCTTGATGTACTTGGGCATAGAGAGTCATCAGATTTTTTCCCATTAAAGCTTAGGTGAATGGCAGTGACATAAAGAACCTCATTTCGCTATATATGTACTAGAAGAGCCCTTATATCCCCTCCTGTGGGAAAAACTGTGAACTAACCATACATTGTGAGTTGGCCCCACATAATGCATAGGTCATGCAGTGAGACAATATTTAGGGAACCAGCCTCACTTTCACTGAACACAAATTGGGTTTCATTTGTGCCACTGATCACAGAACTTTAGCTGTGATCCAGATTATCGGCAGATGTGACCCTTGCATGACCACAGAGCTGCTGACAAGGGCTTGAACCCAGGTGGTTAAAAACATTGAGAAGGAAGGTAAAATGGTCACCAGGAGCTGAGTCTCAGTGCAGTCGAGACAATAAGGAGCTTGTTCAACAATTTCAGTCGAAAATCCTTTTAACCTTTACAGCAAAAAGGTCCCCGGTGCCCCGCTCCGTGAGTGCTCATGCAGCAGGCTGTTTTCTTGTGTTTACAGAACCCAATAATAGGCTTTTCTTAGCACTTTCCTGATCTTGTTACTATTCAGACACACAGCAACAATATAATGTGTGTTTGTACTGCAAATATCGGAACGTGGCTCTGTCTCGTTTATCATCCTACAGTCTTCATCTACATGCATTTTTTTGGTTCTGTTTTTTTTTCTTACTTCTTACTTTAAGGCCAGGTAACGGGCACCCAAGCATTGACCTCCCTATGCAGCTGTCCATTCTTTCCCTTCTCCAATACACTCTTCCCTTTCCAATCTTCTTTTCCCGTTGTAATTACAAGCAGTCCCATCCTCTTTCAGTGATGACCAGCCAGATAAGCCCTGAATGTTCACACCTAGCATCACACATGTTGAGTGCCGTTGGTTAATTTCACACAATGTGGAGTGTTAAAACTTAACTTTAATAAATGATTGGAATGGACATAGTTTATTGTACATTCCGGATGTGATCGCTCCATAAAGCACACTAAAAGTCAAAGACCGAACACACAGATTGCATTGAAATGATTCATTACAATATTATTTAAATGAATATTTAAGTAGAAGTACTTCAGAGGTATAGGAATTCCAAAAAGCAGCTTGAGGCATCATACAGTCTCTGTTCTATGCAGAATGTCAGTCTCCGAGTATGATTATCATTGAGGTTTACCAGTAAAGCATTATGTAGACAAGTAAATCTTTTTCATGGTATATTTTATGTTCATTTTGTGTTTTTGGCTATCAGGCAATACAATAATGGTTTCAGCATTAATCAATGTTCACGTTCTTCTATTAGACAACTGATTTTCAGTTTCACGTAATGACGAGAGAAAGCTTTTCATTTGCTGCCGATAAATCTGGAGTTTTTAAGATCTGTTTTACGATGAAAAAACCAAACATTGTAGATAATAATGTCTGATTTATTATTTCCTGATTGAGCTGTGGTTTTCTTTTTCCTCCGATATGCAGTGCGTTTGGAAAGATGGGTGCCAGGTCAGGAATGGGACAGATGAAAGTTTTATCGTGGCATCTCTCATGTGAAATATTAAACAACAATAATGAAAAATTAATTAAAACATCTGGATAATTTTTAATGAAGAAATCCCGTAGAAGGAGATCTGAGTTTTTAGACTGAGTTATGTGAATGGATTGATAGGTGATGTGTGTTGCTATATCAGGAGGATTAGTAAGAGCCAGGTTACCTGTGAAGAATAATTACATTCACTCTGAATGGTGTTATTTCCTTCCATAACTAACAACTGGAGTCCTCAACTAATGACCTTTATTCCAGTGAGCGTGGCTGAGGGAGACAAACTGTCAGCTCCCAGGAAGAACAAAAAGCCTAACATTAATACGGCCATCATATCAGGTGGAGGGTAGTATTAGGCAGTCACTGGGCAGAACGCATATGTAAACAACTAGTTATGAAAATACTTGCAAGCGATAGCTGACAAAGACTGCCTTTAGCCATATTGTAGTGACCAGCATCACAAAAGCACAAACCAAATAAATAGTATGTTCTTAAAAACGTCACGTGTTAATTGGTATGTTTCTAAAAGCATGTGCTTTTCTTTTTTACATTTATAAGATGATTTCACTGAACAATCACAATGACCCCCCGTAGAGTGAGGGGTTTGTGTGCTCCTTATGTAATGCTTTACAAATTAGTTAAAAGTTAAGCTTTAACACAGCTTGAAGAAATCTTGATTTATTCAACTATTTAAGTGTTTCACTATAGTACCTATTTATTTCTTAAATATTTGTGTAGTTTGATTTTCAGCATGCTCGCAAAAAATAACACGTATCTTAATGTAATTCCTGCCTAAATTATGTTTTTGTTTGTTTTAAGTCTGAGAATGGTGCAATAATTATTTCTGTATCACTAAAGAGTCCTTGAGAAGTCGTCGATGGGTTTCCCAAGGACAGAACAACACTCTGGAAATGTTTCATGGGTATATTTACTGTCTCTGCGCGTTCACAGTTCCTTGCTGTGTCACAGGCAAACCAAAGCATAATAAACAGGAGCGCATGCATTATTAAAATGTATGGATTTTCAGGGGAATGGTGTCGTTATAGGTGGTTAGTGAATGGAACGAATATGCTGAAAAATGTAATGGCTTTAATACAGGACAGTGGAATAGAGGAAAATCTGATCATTTTTCAGATGGATCAAGTAAGACCAGGGGCAAATTTTAAAGCAGTCTTCTTCTGGAGAACAATGGGAAATACATTTTATTTTATATTGCACAACATTTATTTCTATACCACCCGCTGTGGTGCTGTTACAGTAGGGGGCAGTGAATTTATTTAATAAAGATAACTTAAAATGACAATATTGCATGTCAAAGCATACTGGTACAGAAAGAGAAGAGGGCCCTGCTCATGTGAGCTGACAATCTATCCATAATATAGGACATTAGCTTTAAAAAATGTGTAGTGGATTTTGTGAAATGTATAGTGGCAGTGTTCTGTTATTTATGAATTATATTTATAGATTTATATATGTTATATGCGGTATTATACATTCCAGGAGCCTTAAGCTCAAATACCTCTGGAGCCCCCATATGCTCAAAAATGCTTTAAAAATTTTAAAAAAGGTTTTGCAGGAGACGAATGTGATGAAGATGGTTAGGGCATAAGGTATATAGGTGTAACACCTTTCTCAGGATACCTCTCCCACTCTCATCAGCTACCCACTTCAGAAATTCCCTACCTCTCCCCATTTAATGTTTTTGGTGGCCACTTGATTTATGCCTCAGTATTATTCTGCTTTATGCCCTTGGGTTTAGCAGGTTATAGTCTACATTATACTGTATTTAGAGTTATTATGTTCTACACTATTTTGGGCAGGAGCGACACCTGTTGTGATTTTGTAGCTATGTTTCTTTATCTGTGTTATTATGTAAAATCTAAAACTCAGATTAAATAAAAACAGTGGGTAATATTGCGTAACTTCTCTGTCCCTACTGCTCCACACAAGATTTGACAGCAACAATTTGTTACATTATTCTGTATTTTATCGAAACAATACCGTGATTTTGCATGTAGCGGCCATCCTAAACTACATACACCGACCAGCCGTCCCCCTTTTGCTGCCAAAACAGCCCTGACTTATTGAGGCATGGACTCCACTAGACCAGTAGACACTAGCAACATATCCTGTAAGCTGCAAAGTAGGGCATTTCTGGGTGCATCCTGGTGCCATGTGTTTCCAGGTAAGCGACACACACGCACCCAGCCATCCACGTGATGTAAAAGAAAACATGATTCATCAGACCAGGCCACCTTCTTCTATTGCTCCATGGTCCAGTTCTTATGTTTACGTGCCCATTGTAGGCACTTTCAGCAGTGGACAGGGGTCAGCATGGGCACCCTGGCCGATCTGCAGCTACGCAGACCCATAAGGTGATGGACTGATGCACTGTGTGTACTGACACCTTTCTATCAGAACCAAGATTTACTTGTTCAGCAATTTGAGCTACATTAGCTCATTTATTGGATTTGATCACACGGGCCAGCCTTCGCCCCCCACGTGCATCGATAATCCTTGGCGTCCCATGACTGTCCCCAGTTCACTGCTTTTTCTTTCTTGGACCACTTTTGATACGTGCGGTCCGAGAACATCCCAGAAGAGCTGCAATTTTGGATATGCTCTGACCCGTTAGTCCAGCCATCACAATTTGGCCTTTGTCAAAGTTGCTCAGATCCTTACTCTTGCCCATTTTTCCTGCATCTAACACATTTGAGGAAAAAATGTTTTATCAGTGTTATTCACTTCACCTTTCAGTGGTCATAGTGTTATGCCTGATTGGTGTACATTTGCTGTGTGTTCACAACATAGTGCTTTAAATAGTGAGGCAGCTAAAACCTGACAATCCGCGAGCTAACCCCTGAATGTTATTTAACAATTATTCTAATCAAATAATTATAAGTATTTACCATAGTGTAAAAAGACATCTATCCCATACATGGTTATTATGGACAGTTCAAATGGTGACTTCGGAATCTTTAATGTCTGACAACTCCTGCAATTTAATCTTGAGGCAAGGTCACTCTTGCTCTCTCAATGTATTAAACTAGATGCCTCCTTCTACTGTGTAGCCTTGTCTTTCTGATTTATCATACTGTGGCCAAACAGATTGGATGTTATTGAAATGTATCCAACAAAGGCACTCTTTAGTTGCCATGTTGAACTTATCCTTTGTATTGTTACCATTTTAAACCAGCCATCATAAAATAAAAATAAAAATCCAGTGTTGTATAAGTACATTTTGGAAACACAACTTTTCGTATAATATATTTCACCTAATTTATGATTTGAGTCATCAGTTACTTATTTACTGCCAGTTTACTGAAAATCAAAATGTATTAAAGAAATGATACTATTTGTATCGTTTATACTCCTCAATGGATTCATTATCTTTAATTTAACTAGTACGTCCCCAAAAAAACAAAAAGCCCTGGAAACTTGCTGGGTTTCACCTGGAGTCTCCAGGTGAGATGCTGCTTCCCCGGGGCTTTGGGTTGGTACCTTCAGTCTCCAGGAGAGCAGTGTTTGGTTATCACTACCCCCCCCCTCCCCCCAGGATCCACACACTGGGTCACAGTAGCATTATTTTTATTGCAATTTCTGTTGTAAATACAAATATATTAATATGTTTATATTATTGTCCCTACATTGTTTTTCATTGTCTACACATCATTCTTTCCATAAATATCAATGGAATTTTGAGTTTTTGAATGATGTATTCTTTATTGGGGAAATTATCTTAAATATTAGCAGTATAGAGGAAAGTAGAATTTTTTGACACCTAATAATGTTGGCTGGGTTCAGGCTTTGTTTTGTGGTAAGAAAAAGTAAGTCGCACCTTTTTAATTTACTCGAAACACAGTGCCTTCTGTGTGGATTTCAGAAATACAGAAAACTGGATACAATTAACACGTACAGACTATGAAATTAACTTCAGGGCCCCAATGTATCAGTTTGTCTTACTCTGCCAGTTCTTGTTTTGTCATACCCATTGACTGTATGTATTGTAAGAAGTGCAGACGAAATGTTTGGTGATATATAAATAAAAGATAATAACTGACTGCAAATTCTAGGCAAATTCACAGAATTCATCAGTGTACAGAAATAGATATTGTACAAAGCAATAACATTTACAAAATATTCAATACGGTTGATTTATCAGCATAAATCCAGACAAAGAGCGATGTATCACTGACGTCTAAATATTGATTTGTGTGAAAAGAAATCAGCTGTCCTGTGATAAGCAAATGAATGTCCTGGGAAAAGAGTGATAAGTACATGTATTCTGTGACTATAAAAAGCTAATAAATATACCGTATCTTATAGCTAACCCCTGCTTATAAAGCGTAAATTAAAATTTCTTCAAGACAGGGGAAAAACAGTGCATTGAAATGCTACCCATATGTGTTAGTATTACACACTGCTCTTTTTATAGCCGAAAGAGTCACCTTTAGCTACATGTTAGTTTAAAACTTGTCATGCCAGATTGTGACGCTAATTTCTTAAATGGTTAAAATGGATCTAGAGTTTAAGATTATATTCATACTTTTTGTTAAACACACCATATGGCAGATTTTAAGATATGTGTAGTAAATTGAATGATAAACAGAAAAGGTGTATATTGATATTTCTCAATGTATATTAAAATACTTCTGCCATGAGGGACACCGCACCGATGCCAGCCTAATACATGGAGTCGGTTCTGATTTTCATCCTTGGCTTGTAGTAAAAATAGTTTTTATTATTTTTTTACATTGTTATTATATTTTATTTATAGCGTGCCTGTAGATATTATGCTGGATGGCCTCAAAATAAACATGTCTAAGACCGAGCTCCTTCTAATCCCTCCATCTAACTCTATTCCCCCTTCTGACCTTTCCATCACTGTCGACGGTACCACTATCAGGGGCGGGCTGGGCCGGGGGGCAGGGGGGCAATTGCCCCCCAGGCCGCCCGAAATCTAATCTAAACGGCCGCTGGGTGCTGATGCCGCCGGCCGGCGCTACTTTAATATTTTTTTTTTTTAAATTTAATATGGCAAGCCGGATCGGCTATTAAATTGAAAAAAAAGTATTAAAGCAGCGCCGGCCGGCGGCATCAGCACCCAGCGGCCGTATGCAATGGCCGCCAAGTGATGGGAGCAGTGTGAGGGGTGAAAGCCCTGCCCCCTCGCACTCACCTTTCACCCCTCACGCTGCTCCCATCACTATGCAGCCATCAGATTGTTGGAAATCGAATCTATACGGCCGCTGGGTGCTGATGCTGCCGGCCGGCGCTACTTTAATACTTTATTTATTTTTAATATGGTAAGCCGATCCGGCATATTAAATAAATTAAAAAAAAAGGATTAAAGTAGCTCCGGCCGGTGGCATCAGCACCCAGCGGCCGTTTAGATAAGTTTTCCAGCAGTCTGATGGCCGCATAGTGATGGGAGCAGCGTGAGGGGTGAAAGGTGAGTGCGAGGGGGCGGAGCCACTTCACTTGACTTGCCCCCCCAGGCCTTAGGCTGCCAGCCCTCCCCTGACCACTATCTCTCCTTCACCACAAGTCCGCTGCCTCGGAGTGACTCTTAACTCAAACTTATCTTTTATCCCTCACATCAAATCACTCCCTAAATGCTGCCACAACCAACTGCGTAACATTTCCAAAATCTGTCCCTTCCTGACTGCCAGCACCTCTAAACAACTAATCCACTCCCTTGTAATCTCCCGTCTAGACTACTGTAACAACCTACTTACTGGCCTCCCTCTCTCCCGACTATCCCCCCTCCAGTCTGTCCTCAATGCCTCTGCCGGACCAATCTATCTCACCCGGCGCTCTGCATCTGCCGCACCTCTCTGCGTGTCCCTCCACTGGCTCCCCATCCATAGGAGAATTTAATTCAAAATACTCACTCTATCCTACAAAGCTCTCACTAACACCACTCCCCTCTACCTATCCTCACTCATCAGCAAATATACTCCAGCCCACCCTCTAAGATCCAACAATGACCTGCTCTTCGCATCTTCACTCATCACCTCCTCCCACGCCCGCCTACAGGACTTCTCTTGCGCAGCACCAACCCTCTGGAACTCTCTTACCAACTCTACCCTCCTTCAAACGCTCCCTAAAAACTTTTCTCTTCAGGGAAGCCCACCACTGAGGTAATCATCAAAACTTCCCTCTCACCCATTTACAACCCTTATCTCGCCCCACATTAACGTAATTCACTACCATGCAGTCCTCACCCCCTGTTTCTCACCCCTTATCCACCTAGATTGTAAGTTCCTGCGGGAACAGGGCCCTTCATTCCTTTTGTATCTGTATGTCAATTGTTGTATTGTACCTGTCATTATCTGTAACCTTTTCACCTTGTACAGTGCTGCGGAATCTGTTGGCGCTTTAGAAATAAAGAATAATAATTATAATAATAGCTTACAATAAAGGGAGAATAATAAAATGTATAATAACCTTAAAATGAATAATATACAAAATTAACAATAGTATGAACACACAAAAGACATACTAGTACAAAAGAAGAAAGCCCTTGGGAATTTAGAATCTATTAAATGTAAACATATTGCTCCTGCCTCAATGGGTTAAGCAAATATATTACCTACTGGGACTGGATGAGAGAAAAACATTATTTGCATGTTGTTTAACAGCTTCATACTACCCGCAAACAGGCAGATTATTAGGATTAAGTAGGTTTTGGTTGAATAAACCTCTCTGGAGCCGTTGATAAACCTGTGGATTTTAAAGTAAACATCTCTTATCAGTGACAGCAGTCCGCTGGGTTTCTGCACACATCAAGTGTGGGAATGGAGACCAAATCCATGAATTCTTAATGAAGTGACAACTGTGAGCTTTCTTGGACTGGGCTGTGATGTGAACATAATCCATTTCCCTATGCAGCTCCTATAACTATAGAGAACACAATGTTTCCTTTGCTTGTTTTGTTCTTAAAACACTGGTAATATTTGCAGACAGGACAAACGCGCTTTCACTTAACAGTAGGCTACAATTGAAATGTTGTGCCTTATAATGATACCACAATATTTATCTTTCAGTGTCCATATTCCATGAAACACATCAAGATCAAAATATTAAATAAATGGCCATTAACCACGAATGTTGTAATCCCCATTACAGGGTTTATTTTGAGCAGTATTACTAGGTGGCATGCTTATCTGTACTTAGAATCCATACTTGCCAACCATCATGGTTTTCATGAAACAGCCCCAGTTTTCTGATCTCCTCTGATCTCTCTGGATTAGTTGTAGTAGCTGTAAAATGATGGAAGTCTGTGCTGTTGCAGCATGTAACTCCATTTTAGCTCCTACATGTCCACCTCATAATGCTCTGTAGCTGAGTGCCACAAGGGGGCTCTTCAAGCCAGTCACTCCCACCTCTAGCTGCACTACAAAGAAGTCCCAGTTTGGATGTTCATCTTTAGTAAATGTTAATACCTTTTTATTGGGCCAACATAAAAAACAGATCTACCTACAGGTCCACTCACTAAGCAGCATAAAAACATCATTAAACAGATTTATGTGGCATTTTAAACTATAAAATGTATTATTGGGAAAGGTTAAATATCTGTTTCGAGTACCAAAAAGACTAAATATTCAATATCAACTAAAATGAACAAGTATTAAATAAAAAATAGACTAGCTTAACATTGCCTAAGAAGATATCATGGACTTTTAATAAGGCTGGCTCTGACTTGCTAATGACGCTATTAGAAAAATATTACATTTGCGCAAAACCCAAATGAACAGATCTAAATGCTCACTTATCTACATATTTATATTGTTTTTTGGTATCTATCTGCTTCTTACAGACAGACAGTCTGAAGGCCATCTTGCCAGTCTCTGCTCACGTGTCTGAAGCGATTGTCTATGAGTTTTTCATCTATTGCCTTTTTCATGTTTGTTTTGGCTGAAATAGAACTTCTTGTGATTATTGTCAGTTATTTATAATTTATTAGATGATGGACTTTAAATATCTATTTAGGAGCAAGATCTCCCAAAGTGTGCTGTTTTATTCTATTTTGATTAAAATGACTGATAATGGAAGTGGCTGGTGATTTTCAATCAGTATAAACTGTGCACTTATGCTTAAAATTGCCATTTTTCAAGACACACAAAAAGTTCAATTGCATTGTAGCCTCTAAAAGAAACTGCTAACAACCATAACTGTTAAATGCCTTTTTTTGGATTACCATCTGACCTTGCAAAAATTTATTTTTTTTAAAAAATGGACACAATTTGCTAAATTACATTTAGGAGATGTTAAACATTTAACATGCGCTTTTTTGCAGTAATGCTTATTGTGCTATAATAAAACACATTAGAGATTTAAGTGCAATAAAATCGTATACATTGAAAGTAATATTTCTTAAATTTCATTCTGGAGTCTAATTTCAAAATGGAATCTGTTTCGTTTTTTTAGCATCCTATGTCATGGGTTTACAAGGTCCAAGGGAAATAGGTTACTCTATTCTAATAATGACTGATTTAATTTAAACATTTCTCCTAGTCTGAAAAGCCAATGTCAGACTTAGATGTGATATCTGATATACATATGTTGGTGGATCTAGAGCTAATCTGCTCTACTGACAACATGTCTGATGTCACAGAGTTAAGCCTATATTTCTGCTCTTTTGGAGAGTTAGATCCTTAACTTTCAGTGAATTTGAATATTTTGTTTCAGGACGTTGAAATGTCTACAGCAAGGCCTATATGTTTTTGGAATGCATTATTGGGAAAGAGGGGTCTTGGAGTAACTCCTCTCCCCTCTTTTAAAAATATTACAATCTGTATAGTTTTCCTTATGTGTCTTAATAAAAGTAACACTAGTAGGCATGGTACACATACCATGGAGCTTGTAGAGCTAGACCTCAATTATAGATACGTATTCATGATTATAGAACCAGTGTGTGTTCTCCAAGAGAGGATATACAGAATGCACTTATTTTAGAATCAAAAGTAACATTGAAAGCAATTGATGTTTCATTTGAAACTGTGTTTGATTCACAAAAGTTTAACCCCTTAATGACAGAGGCCGTACATGTACGGGCTCAAATTGCATTGTTTTCAATGGGTATTGGGACCGCCCATTGTCCTTAAGGGATTAAAGAAGCACTGTCATCCTTGCACTGTCAGCTGCTTCTAGCCATAAGATGAAACTTTTCTGGCAGATCTTTACGGTACTGCTGGCATACTTTCAACCCTGTCATAAAAGATTGCCTGAGCAGGAGATGACCTCTGAAAGACTGAATCACAATGTCCTGTAAGATAGACGGGTTTCTCCTTGACTGCTATATTTCTTAATGGCAAACCCTTTAATTATAACACTGATTTATACTACCGCTTAGAGAACAAAGCCAAAAAATGTATGACTTAATGACAATAATGTCCTTTATTGTCAAAGTATGAAAAATAGACCAGGAAAATCAATGTTTCTGGAGTGTATTGATTTGAATTTAAGCAATTTATTGTATTTGTTTTGTAGAGATGGGAAGGATACCTCAAAATGCCTATTTATTTGTATGGTCAAAGTGTAGAAAATTTCCAAATTATTTATATCTTAGTAAATAATCATGCCACTGCTTCGAACTAAAGATAATATTTTAGCTGTCACACATGAGAAAAAAAGGACATATGTCTGTGCTAAATCCCAATTTACTGGGCAGTATCAATAACATGACACCCCTTATCACTTACTCTAACACACTCATTCACTCTAACACATGCACATTTATGTTATCACACATGCTAACCTTGTCTCAAAGGGGAGCTACTATGGCCCCCCAGGAATGACTGGGCCCGGGGAAGCTGCCCCTTTTGCCGCACATTGAAGACAGGCCTGAATTCAGATTTTTATTTTCTGACTAGCACCTAGTCATGACATGTTGGAGATTCTTATTGTTAATTAATAGGACCAGAATAAAAAGAGGCATAAAGAAAGTCACAATGTCTTTGTTAACAAACTCGCTGTTTCAGAATTGTCTGATATCCCTGTCACCCTTGGTTTCCGTGAAATATAAGGAAATTCATGCTTGCTCATTCTCTGCATTGCGTGCAATTTTGCAATTCTGAATTAAAAACATTTTTTTTTAATTGTAAGGCATCTACAGCTTGACAAAAGAGCCTAGGCATGTTCAGAGAAAACCTGATCCCACTGTGTTAAAGCGGCTAAGAGAAATTTCCCTAAGGCTTATTATGGAGATTTACCTGTAGGTAGCAAATTTGTTGCCTAACTGTCGTCTTCAAGTTGATGGATGTCAATTAGAAGCTGTGAATGCCCCAAAAATTCTCTGCCACCTGCAGAGCCTGGGCACAGAAAGTGCCCCATTACCTGGCAGCTGTGTGCTGCGTAATATTTAGCAAAGTACATGCACAGCAGTCTGCCATAACTCTGTCTCTTTGGACTAAGCTCACAGCTCTGACTGTTATTTCTAATTTGGCTTCTTAACTTAATGTGGCGTTATTTGCAGAACATGGCCTTGTGTCTGTGACTATACGTCAGCTGTAGGAATCTGAATTTGTAAGGCACTGTACAGCAATAATATGCAATGATTCAGTATTTTGTCACAGGATCTTAGGCAACTTATACACTTTTTTTTTTGAAGAATACAGTACTACAGATTACAATTGTTAACATAAATCTATAAAATGTAAGTAATTCACTAAATATTAGTATCCTGGGTTGTTTTTAGAGTTTTGCAACATTTTATGCCCACTCTTGCCCATAGCAGAATATATCTCCCAGCACACATTTGGTTTGTCCATCTCAACTGCTAATTGCACAGTTTGTATCATTAAAATCTTTAAAATGTCTTATAAATGAGGATTGTACTAGCAGGCAAAATACCATTGCATGATACGCCCCTAGCAGTCTGGATAATATATGTGCTTTTAAAATATTAAATCATTTGATTGATGAATAGTTTTGTTGATTCCTTTTTACTAGTTATAGTGAATGGCAGTATAGGATATGTAGAGTGGTGCCTCAAGTTCAGCTGTGCCTTCCATTAAAGTCAGAGCTGGTCACTCCATATGTGCTGCTTGAGTAACCAATGCTTTGGAGGTGGTGGATGATGCCATGGCCAGCTTTTCTACACTGGTTAGTGAATTCATATGTCTTGAAATACACAAGGAATGAGTGGCGTAGACCATATGTGTGCTCTTCTGTTGCATGCACTATACATGTGAGTGACCTTGCAGGTGTTGGCTCTGGTGTGCAGGCAGAGGAGATATCCACAGAGAATCAGTTTGGGTGGAACAGGGCCCTCGAAAGAGATGTGGTCCACCTAGGATTCTAGAAACCCCAGAGTCAGCCCAGAGTCATAACCCCAATAGACTACAAACTGTAAAGCTGCATTTGCTATAGATGTAAATTATCTGTTTGCTTCATAGACTTTAAGTTACAAAAACACAAAGCTTATTATTATGTTACAGAATCTCATCACTATCCTTGCCAAATTAAGAGGATTACAAAATTCCTTAAAGTAAGAATATTATTAAAGTGGATGACGCAGCCGTCACATTTTTGTCTCTCTTGGCGTCTCGTGTCAAGTTTGTTATGTACGAGGTTGATCTGTTTGCTTGAGACTGTTGTGCTGTATAAGACAGTGGGGATTTATCATGAAGGAAAATGGAAGGGAAATGACAAGTGTTGAATGCAATATTTCCTAGTCTAATGTGTGATATAGATGCATCCTATTGCCAATCACAAACCCAAGCTCATAGCAGCTACAGATGGCTAAAGACTTTCATCAAAACGTTATTTCCAGTAAAGCTGCTTTTCTTTGCATATTTGCTTACATATTAGTACAGATTTTATCTGTGTGTGTGTGTGTATATATATATATATATAATATATGTGTGTGTGTGTATAGTGAGTGTATATGTCTAGGGCAAGCCCAGTGTCACCAATGTCTGGGTGCAGGGTTTTGGGGTTTTTCTGTTAAGGTTTGCTATTTATTTAAGACCCTTATTTTCAGTTTCATTGGCATCAATCAGTGCCTGCTTTTGTGTCACATGACAGTTAAGTGAACCTGTCAAAAATTATCCCGCAAAAAATGCAACATTTTTACAGGAATTGATATGAAGGGTTTTAGCATATACCAGTACTGTGAATGGCTTTCTAATGGTTTATTCAGCTACTAAAGTGCTAAATTCAGCAGGCTTGATGTAATAGCACTATAAGAATTCAAATATAATTCTCGTATTCCACTTCAACCTAAAATTCATAAGGTCCCAAAATATTTAGTAACACTGTAGTTGTATCACATTGTGTTTGAGAAAAAACAGCACTTAAAAGGACATCTTCTATGGCCATCATCTCAAGTGCTTCATGTTCTGAAGGCAGAAAACCATACACACAGCCCAGCACGAAGTGAAGGAACAATCATACAAACAGAGGCGTAACTGGAAATCACAGGGCCTTGGTGCAAAAATTGCCCTAGAGCCCCTCAATTTCACCAAACATGTGTATGTGTAAGTGTTTGTGTGCTAGCATAGATGTGTAAGTGTTTGTGTGTTAGCATGGATGTGTATATGTAAGTAGTGTGAGAGGGAGTGTGTGTTAGCATAAGGGATGTAAGTGTGTGCTAGTGAGAATGATTAAGTATATGTTAGTAGGTGTGTAAGTATATGTATGTGTGTTAGCATGAGTGTGTAAGTGTTTGTGCAAATCTGTGCTAGTAAATACATTGGGGGAACAAGGGGTCGATGGGGCCACTTGGCTTTACTTGCACTCCCCTGAGTTACACAACCCCATGCAACTTCATTAGAGTGCGAGAAACCGTTTTGGCATTAACTCTGTTGTTGACCATCTAAGAATTGCCTGTGTGGTTTTTAATCTTAGAATTTTGGGTTGTAATATATGGATGTGCTGGAGAGACTATTAGTGATACATTTCTCAGATGTCAAATAGTCTCATAGGGGATTCGTACAAGAACACATGGATAGTTAAGCAGCACACAGTGCTGAGCTTGTCTGTGCAAAGACTTACTGGGCATTCGAGTTGTGGGATTTGTGTGTTGTGTGTGTGTGTATGTATATATATATATAATTCCTATGCCTGGAGTTGCTTGAGACTTTCCTCTAGGAACATGTTTTATTTTAGTCATGCACCCAGCCCTTAGTACATAGACTTATTTGAATCACCTAGCATTCTGTATTTTTCCAAAAATATGCTTAGCTGGGGGATGCCGGTTGCCTATAAAACATGCTCAGGTACCATGATGAATAACAATGGAAGTTTTTTTTCTTTTATGTTTTGGACATGAAGCTCTATACTGTGTTATTTTCCTGTTTTTTTTACCAGTGCACAAAGCTTCTTACAGTACATATAGTCAAAGGGTATGCCAAAACTAAAATTGAACGACAAAGAAATATATTATCGAAAGAGGGTCCTGCATCAATTTACATTTTTGGACTTTGTTGTTTTAATGAGGCACTACCTAAGTAGTCTTGAAAGCTTGCAATCTAGTGCAGTTCAGTTATCATCTTTACTAAATGTGCTTTTCAAGTAAGTCAATGTTTTTTTAATGCTTTTTTATTTGTTATGCAGAAGAAAAATATAGCATCAAAATGATATGTTGATCTAAGCTTGATTTTTGTGCAGGTGTGGCTAACAGTCTTTAATTTTGTGTTTCTACAGTTGGAACTGTCCAGCACTGCTGTTTTGCATCAAATAAGACGAGATCAGGTTACGGACATGTGCCGGGCAAACAGTGTGGCGAACAGGAAACGCCGTGTGCTGACACCCAATGACCTGAAACACCTGGTAGTGGATGAAGATCACGAGATGATCTATTGTTATGTACCGAAAGTAGCGTGTACCAATTGGAAGAGGGTCATGATGGTTCTTTCTGGAAGAGGTAAATACAACGATCCGATGGAAATACCAGCCAATGTGGCCCATGTATCATCTAACTTGAAGACTCTCAACCAGTACACCATCCCAGAGATCAATCACCGCTTGAAAAATTACATGAAGTTCCTTTTCGTCCGCGAGCCTTTTGAGAGATTGGTCTCTGCCTACAGAAACAAATTCACACAAAAGTATAACACCTCTTTCCACAAGCGGTATGGAACCAAAATCGTTAGACGTCAAAGGAAAAATGCCACTCAGGAAGCTCTGCATAATGGCAATGATGTCAAGTTTGAGGAGTTTGTAGCTTACCTTATCGACCCTCATACCCAAAAAGAAGAGCCTTTTAATGAGCACTGGCAAACGGTCTTTTCTCTGTGCCATCCGTGCCACATCCACTATGACCTCATTGGAAAGTATGAAACTTTAGAAGAAGATTCCAATTATATTCTAAAGCTTGCAGGAGTTAGTGACTATTTGAAATTCCCCACCTTTGCAAAATCTACCAGAACTACTGATGAAATGACAGCCGAATTTTTCCAGAATATCAGCTCAGAACACCAAATGCAATTGTTTGAAGTCTACAAACTTGATTACTTAATGTTTAATTACTCAATGCCAGCCTACCTGAAAATTGAGTAAGGACAGCCACTGTTTCCGTTGAAGGATTTTGTTATCATGAGGGTAGATGGTTATTTTGTAAATTAAAAGGGGTGGGATAGGTCTTTAATTTGTGCTGCGAGCAGCATAAACAACATTATTTAAATTTCTTTTCAAGGACAAGAGGAAATTTAAGCTAGTATGAAAGATTACAAACTTCTACATTGTTCTCAGTTTCCACAGCGCCTTTACTCTCTATATAAATTATTTATAGTTATTTAAGTTACATCTCATGGCACAATTGTGTCTGTCAATATAATATATACATATATACAGTAAATGTGTATATAGATTTGTGTGTGTGTATGTATATATATATGTACATATTTTGAAAAAGCCAAATATTAAGCAAACCATTTTCATGTTTAATTTTCTACGTTTTTTTTTAAAATTCCATTTACGGTATTATGAAATATAAAAAAAGGTTAATGTTGAAATGAAAAATATGACTAAATACAAACATTTCTCTCAAATAAAAGAATGATTTGTAATATTCACAAAAATACATATGTATAAGCGTTTTAAGCCGTGACAGTACTTAGTTGCTGTGGACTGATGCTTTGGCAAAGCTTGGAAGCTGCCATCGACATGATACAGCTGAATGAGGCCCATCGGTAACTCTGCTTCACTAACAACCTTGATAATAGCTGAGAACGTTGTATATTTACCCCAAAGATCCCAATATCTCAGCTAATTTGAAGACCTCTAAAACAACCTTTGATTTCCAGGTTGGGAAAAATAGGTCTAAGCACTTTCCACCTTCATTCTGCTCATTTGTGTCTAGCCCTGGCCCTCAGCACGACACATTCCCCTCTGGCTGAGCTCTGCCTCTCCAACGTCACGTGTATGTATTTATATCATTTTGAGAAGTGGACATGCCACTTTTGAGGTATGCTGTCTTCACTTGTCCTTTAACAAGGGTTATAGCCTGGACCCAACAGCAAGGAGTGTGCTATACCGCACACTGATGTCATCATGGGGGCATGTAACATGTAGCAGACCCAGACAAATCCTGTGCTGATGTCAGTGGGCTATCTGTTGTCAAGAACAGTCTTCCACTCAGGAAAGTACTGAATGGGGATTGAAGGGAACAGGAAACTATATTTCGACTAGGAGGGGGATGAGGGGGCTGAAAAAAAGGCTTAATTACAAATATTAGGCAAAATTGGGGTCCAAGGACTTTAAGTATGCAGTGCCTAGTGGCTAATATTGGAGGTATGCTAAAAATATATTCTGGTAATCATAGAAACTCACATAAATCAAGTTTAAATGTTTAATTAAATTTAAGTTATCATTATTCTGAAGCTACAGATTGTAAATATGGTTATGATATAATGTCCTCTTTTTCACGTGGGACCTGTAAATTATTGATTTTATTTCTCTTTCGTTTTCTTTTCATGTACTAAATAATGTAGCACAAGAAAATAATGTTATACCTTAAGGGGGTTACCGGAGAATCAAGTGGTTGTGACAAAATGTTAATACTTCGCAAGTCTGACACGGCTCCCTTCAGATCAACCCATAAATTATTAAAAATTCATCCCCGATACTGAGACTGTGATTCTATTGTTGAATATGGTGAACACATACACACACACAAACTTATTTTTAATACAAAATGACATAACTATATGCAGTGCTTTTAATCCCTACTCCAAACAAAACCTTTTGCAGTGTTAGCTTTGCCAACTTTGTTTTCTCATGTGTAATTGCACTCAGGGTTCCATGAATCCTTAGCATTTGTAAACACATGTATGTGGCTTCCTGTGTGTAAGAGTGTTACAGAAACAAGGAGATCAAGTCCTTAATATAATCACTGTATTTTGTCATTTTTATCATACGATTATGTGTAGGGCGATCATTCTACCTGTGAACTCTGTATCTGCATTTGGGGCAATTCTTCATCTTGCGATAAGGAGGGCTCATCTCACTCCTCGTTATGATTGGCACTTATCTTGGCGTCTTTCCTGCCTATAAAGGACTAGCCTCAATAAGCAAACACAGCTAGCTCCATCTCACCTGTGTAGCTCCCATAATGTTGGGAGAACTGTGGGTAAACATCCATGCGAAGTTCCCAGATATGGAGATCTTAACCTTTCACTGCAAGTGGCCTACGTTAGGAACGAACTTCCTAGGCTGGCTTACCAGGATCTCTTCCTCTCCTGCTCCATATGGACAAAACGGTCACCTTTTTTATGTATAAAACTTTTTTGTTCTAAATTCCATTTCTACCATGATATGTCATAGTCCATTTTGAATATCGAGAATTTAGGCCCTACCAATGGACAATGACTCATTCAGGCCTTGAAAAGGACTTGGGACAAGCGCTTATGACTTTATTACCTGCCTGAAAACTAGTTCATCCCCTCAGTGTCTGCACAAAGAGAAGACCTGCAGTCTGTCATGTCAACAGTGGCTAAATGTCATTTTTCTGCTGGTCAGTCTATAAACAGAAATGCTTACTTTTTGTTCTGAATGTTGTTGATGTCTGTCATCATCTAGGAAAAAATGTTGTAATATGTATATTACTGATAATTTGAAACTATTATCTATCCCCTTGAGGGCCTCTCAAGTTAGGTGGTGCTTTGTCATTTTGTACATACTGTCCTTTCGACCTTTTGCTGCTTCAGGGTCCTGCATCACGTTGCAGAGCAGTGTTTTGCAGGTGATCCAAGTTTAAAAGGTTTAAAAGCATCTGTAATCTACTAGAATGGCCAAAAGATAATTTATTTTAAAAAATGTATTAAAGTGTAAAATTCATTGAACAAAATAAAACCATTACTTATGCAGTGACCTCCTGTGGTATTTTCTTACGATAGACGCCGCATAATGGATTCCCTGGGTTTGTATGATCTGTGATTCAATGAATGAAGTCGCTACCGCCAGACAATGGGGAAGGCAGGTAACTTGTATTTAAAGCAGCAGAAGTAGAAAGTTCTTTTTCTAGGCACCAGTGAGGCACAAAGTGTTTCCAGGGCTGGCCTTGCTGTCAGGTGACCATGGTGCCGGGTGGCAGCACTCCCCCAAAGGTCTGGTGTCTCCTTGGGCACTACAGTGCCTCCATGATGTGTAGCAAGTTAAATTTAAGCAACAGTGCGGGTCACAATTTTTACACAACTGTCCTCTTAAGTGTTTTTCAAACTATAGTGATCTGCCGCTGTACCAGTAAGGAATGTGGAAGAATATTGGATTTCATTTTGGTTAAAATAACATTTAGGCAGTGCCCATTCTGCCAATTAAAAAAACCAAGTGCCCCCCCCCTATGCTAGTGAGCTGGAAAATCATAAGGCTAAATCAGCAACGGGCAGGGGAGCAACTACACTTCAGAGCTGCCCTCATTTAAAGAAAGATTTTGGGCCACTGCCTGAAGCCTCCTTGAATATTGTATTTGCAGCTCCAAACATATCCACTGGGATCCCCGGGACAATCAGGCAACATCTTACACATTCTTCACAGATTCTTTTATTGCTCCTTCGTGAATGTCTTCTTAGGGAATGTGTCTTGTACATGGCTGTTGCTGTAGCCCAGAAATTGCATACTTGGCTATGTGGGCAAGAGAACCAACAGGCCCCAAGGGGGCTTGTCTTACAACATTTCAATTGGCAGGAGTTTTAGGAGGTGTGGACCGGACTCATTTGTGGGGCTTTCACCCAAATAATTATCCCACACCTCAACCCCTTATGACTCTTAACCTATATGTGTACACAGTATAGAGTACTCACAGAAACACATAACCTCTGTACATACATCACACCCGCGCTACTCACACTCCAGACATAAAACAACACACATTTAACAGCCAATAAACATTTTACTGGTCTCTAACATTCAGACTGTAGCCATTTGATTGAATGAATCAAGTATCAGACAGGAGTAGATTACAATTATTTTTTTTATTTTTTTTTGGCAGCAATAAGCAGAGCTGCAAAATAAGCATTATTGTTATTCTCATTATATTTACCAATTAACTGATCCAGAGGAAGGCAAAGAAAAACCTCAGTGAAACTCCAGCCAATTATGTTTCATTAGGGGAAAAAAAATTCCTTCCTGACCCCAAATGTGGCGATCGGTTTTCTCCCTGGATCACTTGCCTAAGGCATTTGCCATGTATTGCTATATGCATTTACTAAGACAAGGTAGATCCCTGCTTACAGAACTAATTACCCCTGGGCCGAGTCAGCCTAGGCCAAGATAAGCCACTGGGCATAAAACATTTTAAAATCATGCTATTGAGTCCATGTCTTATGTCCATAAAATAAAATGAAGATATACCTACTTAGCACTACTGAATAATTTTTTATGCTCTCATGTACCATCGGCCCTAAGTAGATACATTGTGAAAAGCACCCTCCATTTACTAATAATCATACTTCATTACTAAGCTTCTAGACTACGTTGAAAGATGTTATACAAAGAGTGGGGATCTGCAGAGTATGCATGTTAGTGTTTCTGTCTGTGTATGCATGTTAGTGTCTCTGTCTGTGTATGCATGTTAGTGTCTCTCTGTCTGTGTATGCATGTTAGTGTATGCCTGGGTATGTATGTTGGTGTCTGTCTGGGTATGCATATCAGTGTCTGTCTGTCTGGGTATGCATGTCAGTGTCTGTCTGCCTGGGTATGCATGTCAGTGTCTGCTTGGGTATGTATGTCAGTGTCTGTCTGGGTATGCATGTCAGTGTCTGCCTGGGTATGCATGTTTGTGTCTGTCTGTCTGTCTGGGTATGCATGTCAGTGTCTATCTGTCTAGGTATGCATTTCATTGTCTGTCTGCCTGGGTATGCATGTCAGTGTCTGCCTGGGTATGCATGTCATTGTCTGTCCGTCTGGGTATGCAAGTCAGTATCTGTCTGGGTATGCAAATCAGTATCTGTCTGGGTATGCAAGTCAGTGTCTGTCTGTCTGGGTATGCAAGTCAGTGTCTATCTGTCTAGGCATGCATTGCATTGTCTGTCTGCCTGGGTATGCATGTCAGTGTCTGCCTGGGTATGCAAGTCAGTGTCTGCCTAGATTTTCATGTCATTGTCTGTCCGTCTGGGTATGCAAGTCAGTGTCTGTCTGTCTGAGTACACATGTCAGTGTCTGTCCATCAGGGTATGCAAGTCAGTGTCTGTCCATCTGGGTATGCAAGTCAGTGTCTGTCCATCTGGGTATGCAAGTCAGTGTCTGTCCATTTGGGTATGCATGTCAGTGCCTGCCTGTCTGGGTATGCATGTCAGTGTCTGTCTGCCCTGGGTTATGCATGTCAGTGTCTATCTGTCTAGGCATGCATTTAATTGTCTGTCTGCCTGGGTATGCATGTCAGTGTCTGCCTAGAGTTTCATGTCATTGTCTGTCCATCTGGGTATGCAAGTCAGTATCTATCTGTCTGTCTGTCTGTCTGTCTGGGTATGCATGTCAGTGTCTATCTGTCTGGGTATGCATGTCAGTGTCTGTCTGGGTATGCATGTCAGTGTCTGTCTGGGTATGCATGTCAGTGTCTGCCTGGGTACGTATGTTTGTGTCTGTCTGTCTGTCTGGGTATGCATGTCTGTGTCTATCTGTCTAGATATGCATTTCATTGTCTGTCTGCCTGGGTATGTATGTCAGTGTCTGCCTGGGTATGCAAGTCAGTGTCTGCCTGGATATTCATGTCATTGTCTGCCCGTCTGGGTATGCAAGTCAGTATCTGTCTGTCCATCAGGGTATGCAAGTCAGTGTCTGTCCATCTGGGTATGCAAGTCAGTGTCTGTCCATCTGGGTATGCAAGTCAGTGTCTGTCCATTTGGGTATGCATGTCAGTGCCTGTCTGTCTGGGTATGCATGCCGGTGTCTGTCTGCCCCGGGTTATGCATGTCGGTTTCTGTCTGGGTATGCATGTCAGTGTCTGCCTGGGTACGTATGTTTGTGTCTGTCGGTCTGGGTATGCATGTCAGTGTCTGTCTGTCTGGGTATGCACTTCAGTGTCTATCTGTCTAGGTATGCATTTCAATGTCTATCTGCTTGGGTATGCATGTTAGTGTCTGCCTGGGTATGCAAGTCAGTGTCTGCCTGGATATTCATGTCATTGTCTGTCCATCTGGGTATGCAAGTCAGTATCTGTCTGTCTGTCTGGGTATGCAAGTCAGTGTCTGTCTGTCTGGGTACACATGTCAGTGTCTGTCCATCTGGGTATGCAAGTCAGTGCCTGTCTGTCTGGGTATGCATGTCAGTGCCTGTCTGTCTGGGTATGCATGTCGGCGTCTGTCTGTCCCGGGTTTGCATGTCAGTGTCTGTCTGGGTATGCATGTCAGTGTCTGCTTGCGTATGCATGTCAGTGTCTGTCTGGGAATGCATGTCAGTGTCTGACTGTCTGTCTGGGTATGCAGGCCAATGTCTGTCTGCCAGAGTATGAATGTTAGGTATGCATGTCTCTGTCTGGGTATCCAATTAGTATCTGTCTGTCTGAGTACACATGTCATTGTCTGTCCATCAGGGTATGCAAGTCAGTGTCTGGCCATCTGGGTATGCAAGTCAGTGTCTGTCCATTTTGGAATGCATGTCAGTGCCTGTCTGTCTGGGTATGCATGTCAGTGCCTGTCTGTCTGGGTATGCATGTCGGTGTCTGTCTGGGTATGCATGTCAGTGTCCGTCTGGGTTTGTATGTCAGTGTCTGCCTGGGTACGTATGTTTGTGTCTGTCTGTCGGTCTAGGTATGCATGTCAGTGTCTGTCTGGGAATGCATTTCATTGTCTGTCTGCTTAGGTATGAATGTCAGTGTCTGCCTGGGTATGCAAGTCAGTGTCTGTCTGGATATTCATGTCATTGTCTGTCCGTCTAGGTATGCAAGTCAGTATCTGTCTGTCCATCTGGGTATGCAAGTCAGTGTCTGTCCATTTGGGTATGCATGTCAGTGCCTGTCTGTCTGAGTATGCATGTCAGTGCCTGTCTGTCTGGGTATGCATGTCAGTGCCTGCCTGTCTGGGTATGCATGCCGGTGTCTGTCTGGGTATGCATGTCAGTGTCTGTCTGGGTTTGCATGTCAGTGTCTGCCTGGGTACGTATGTTTGTGTCTGTCTGTCGGTCTGGTTATGCATGTCAGTGTCTGTCTGTCTGGGTATGCACGTCAGTGTCTATCTGTCTAGGTATGCATTTCATTGTCTGTCTGCTTGGGTATATATGTCAGTGTCTGCCTGGGTATGCAAGTCAGTGTCTGCCTGGATATTCATGTCATTGTCTGTCCGTCTGGGTATGCAAGTCAGTATCTGTCTGTCTGTCTGTCTGGGTATGCAAGTCAGTGTCTGTCTGTCTGGGTACACATGTCAGTGTCTGTCCATCTGGGTATGCAAGTCAGTGTCTGTCCATCTGGGTATGCAAGTCAGTGCCTGTCTGTCTGGGTATGCATGTCAGTGCCTGTCTGTCTAGGTATGCATGTCGGTGTCTGTCTGTCCTGGGTTATGCATGTCAGTGTATGTCTGGGTATGCATGTCAGTGTCTATCTGTCTGGGTATGCATGTCAGTGTCTGTCTGGGTATGCATGTCAGTGTCCGTCTGGGTTTGTATGTCAGTGTCCGTCTGGGTTTGTATGTCAGTGTCTGCCTGGGTACGTATGTTTGTGTCTGTCTGTCGGTCTAGGTATGCATGTCAGTGTCTGTCTGTCTGGGTATGCACGTCAGTGTCTATCTGTCTAGGTATGCATTTCATTGTCTGTCTGCTTGGGTATGTATGTCAGTGTCTGCCTGGGTATGCAAGTCAGTGTCTGTCTGGATATTCATGTCATTGTCTGTCCGTCTGGGTATGCAAGTCAGTATCTGTCTGTCCATCTGGGTATAGAAGTCAGTGTCTGTCCATTTGGGTATGCATGTCAGTGCCTGTCTGTCTGAGTATGCATGTCAGTGCCTGTCTGTCTGGGTATGCATGTCAGTGCCTGTCTGTCTGGGTATGCATGCCGGTGTCTGTCTGCCCCGGGTTATGCATGCCGGTGTCTGTCTGGGTATGCATGTCAGTGTCTGTCTGGGTTTGCATGTCAGTGTCTGCCTGGGTACGTATGTTTGTGTCTGTCTGTCGGTCTGGGTATGCATGTCAGTGTCTGTCTGTCTGGGTATGCACGTCAGTGTCTATCTGTCTAGGTATGTATTTCATTGTCTGTCTGCTTGGGTATGTATGTCAGTGTCTCCCTGGGTATGCAAGTCAGTGTCTGCCTGGATATTCATGTCATTGTCTGTCCCTCTGGGTATGCAAGTCAGTATCTGTCTGTCTGTCTGGGTATGCAAGTCAGTGTCTGTCTGTCTGGGTACACATGTCAGTGTCTGTCCATCTGGGTATGCAAGTCAGTGCCTGTCTGTCTGGGTATGCATGTCAGTACCTGTCTGTCTGGGTATGCATGTCGGTGTCTGTCTGTCCAGGGTTATGCATGTCAGTGTCTGTCTGGGTATGCATGTCAGTGCCTGTCTGTCTGGGTATGCATGTCAGTGTCTGTCTGTCTGGATATGCATGTCAGTGCCTGTCTGTCTGGGTATGCATGTCAGTGTCTGTCTGTCTGGGTATGCATGTCAGTGTCTGTCTGGGTATGCATGTCAGTGTCTGTCTGTCTGGGTATGCATGTCAGTGTCTGTCTGTCTAGGCATGCATGCATTTAATTGTCTGTCTGACTGGGTATGCATGTCAGTGTCTGCCTGGGTATGCAATTCAGTGTCTGCCTAGAGTTTCATGTCATTGTCTGTCCATCTGGGTATGCAAGTCAGTATCTATCTGTCTGTCTGTCTGGGTATGCATGTCAGTGTCTGTCTGTCTGGGTATGCATGTCAGTGTCTGTCTGGGTATGCATGTCAGTGTCTGCCTGGGTATGCATGTCAGTGTCTGTCTGGGTATGCATGTCAGTGTCTGCCTGGGTATGCATGTCAGTGTCTGCCTGGGTACGTATGTTTGTGTCTGTCTGTCGGTCTGGTTATGCATGTCAGTGTCTGTCTGTCTGGGTATGCACGTCACTGTCTATCTGTCTAGATATGCATTTCATTGTCTGTCTGCTTGGGTATATATGTCAGTGTCTGCCTGGGTATGCAAGTCAGTGTATGCCTGGATATTCATGTCATTGTCTGTCCGTCTGGGTATGCAAGTCAGTATCTGTCTGTCTGTCCATCTGGGTATGCAAGTCAGTGCCTGTCTGTCTGGGTATGCATGTCAGTGCCTGTCTGTCTGGGTATGCATGTCGGTGTCTGTCTGTCCTGGGTTATGCATGTCAGTGTATGTCTGGGTATGCATGTCAGTGTCTATCTGTCTGGGTACACATGTCAGTGTCTGTCTGGGTATGCATGTCAGTGTCTGTCTGGGTATGCATGTCAGTGTCCGTCTGGGTTTGTATGTCAGTGTCTGCCTGGGTACGTATGTTTGTGTCTGTCTGTCGGTCTAGGTATGCATGTCAGTGTCTGTCTGTTTGGGTATGCACGTCAGTGTCTATCTGTCTAGGTATGCATTTCATTGTCTGTCTGCTTGGGTATGTATGTCAGTGTCTGCCTGGGTATGCAAGTCAGTGTCTGTCTGGATATTCATGTCATTGTCTGTCCGTCTGGGTATGCAAGTCAGTATCTGTCTGTCTGTCTGGGTATGCAAGTCAGTGTCTGTCCATCTGGGTATGCAAGTCAGTGTCTGTCCATTTGGGTATGCATGTCAGTGCCTGTCTGTCTGGGTATGCATGTCAGTGCCTGCCTGTCTGGGTATGCATGTCAGTGCCTGCCTGTCTGGGTATGCATGCCGGTGTCTGTCTGCCCCAGGTTATGCATGTTGGTGTCTGTCTGGGTATGCATATCAGTGCCTGCCTGTCTGGGTATGCATGTCAGTGCCTGCCTGTCTGGGTATGCATGCCGGTGTCTGTCTGCCCCAGGTTATGCATGTTGGTGTCTGTCTGGGTATGCATGTCAGTGTCTGTCTGGGTATGCATATCAGTGTCTGTCTGTCTGGGTATGCATGTCAGTGTCTGTCTGTCTGGGTATGCATGTCAGTGCCTGTCTGTCTGGGTATGCATGCCGGTGTCTGTCTGCCCCGGGTTATGCATGTTGGTTTCTGTCTGGGTATGCATGTCAGTGTCTGTCTGCCTGGGTATGCATGTCAGTGTCTGTCTGCCTGGGTATGCATGTCAGTGTCTGCTTGGGTATGTATGTCAGTGTCTGTCTGGGTATGCATGTCAGTGTCCGTCTGGGTTTGTATGTCAGTGTCTGCCTGGGTACGTATGTTTGTGTCTGTCTGTCGGTCTAGGTATGCATGTCAGTGTCTGTCTGTCTGGGTATGCACGTCAGTGTCTATCTGTCTAGGTATGCATTTCATTGTCTGTCTGCTTGGGTATGCAAGTCAGTGTCTGCCTGGGTATGCAAGTCAGTGTCTGTCTGTCTGTCTGGGTATGCAAGTCAGTGTCTGTCCATCTGGGTATGCATGTCAGTGCCTGTCTGTCTGGGTATGCATGTCAGTGTCTGTCTGTCTGTCTGGATATGCATGTCAGTGCCTGTCTGTCTGGGTATGCATGTCAGTGTCTGTCTGTCTGTCTGGGTATACATGTCAGTACCTGTCTGTCTGGGTATGCATGTCGGTGTCTGTCTGTCCAGGGTTATGCATGTCAGTGTCTGTCTGGGTATGCATGTTAGTGTCTGTCTGTCTGGGTATGCATGTCAGTGTCTATCTGTCTGGGTATGCATTTCATTGTCTGTCTGCCTGGGTATGCAAGTCAGTGTCTGCCTGGATATTCATGTCATTGTCTGTCCGTCTGGGTATGCATGTCAGTGCCTGTCTGTCTGGGTATGCATGTCAGTGCCTGCCTGTCTGGGTATGCATGTCAGTGCCTGCCTGTCTGGGTATGCATGTCAGTGCCTGCCTGTCGGGGTATGCATGTCAGTGCCTGCCTGTCTGGGTATGCATGCCGGTGTCTGTCTGCCCCAGGTTATGCATGTTGGTGTCTGTCTGGGTATGCATATCAGTGTCTGTCTGTCTGGGTATGCATGTCAGTGTCTGTCTGCCTGGGTATGCATATCAGTGTCTGTCTGTCTGGGTATGCATGTCAGTGTCTGCTTGGGTATGTATGTCAGTGTCTGTCTGGGTATGCATGTCAGTGTCTGCCTGGTTATGCAAGTCAGTGTCTGCCTGGGTATCCATGTTTGTGTCTGTCTGTCTGCCTGGTTATGCAAGTCAGTGTCTGCCTGGGTATGCATGTTTGTGTCTGTCTGTCTGTCTGGGTATGCATGTCAGTGTCTATCTGTCTGGGTATGCATGTCAGTGTCTATCTGTCTAGGTATGCATTTCATTGTCTGTCTGCCTGGGTATGCATGTCAGTGTCTGCCTGGGTATGCAAGTCATTGTCTGTCCGTCTGGGTATGCAAGTCAGTATCTGTCTGGGTATGCAAGTCAGTGTCTGTCTGTCTGGGTACACATGTCAGTGTCTGTCCATCTGGGTATGCAAGTCAGTGTCTGTCCATCTGGGTATGCATGTCAGTGTCTGTCCATCTGGGTATGCATGTCAGTGCCTGTCTGTCTGGGTATGCATGTCAGTGCCTTTCTGTCTGGGTACACATGTCAGTGTCTGTCCATCTGGGTATGCAAGTCAGTGTCTGTCCATCTGGGTACACATGTCAGTGTCTGTCCATCTGGGTATGCAAGTCAGTGTCTGTCCATCTGGGTATGCATGTCAGTGTCTGTCCATCTGGGTATGCATGTCAGTGCCTTTCTGTCTGGGTATGCATGTCAGTGCCTGTCTGTCTGGGTATGCATGTCAGTGTCTGTCTGTCTGGATATGCATGTCAGTGCCTGTCTGTCTGGGTATGCATGTCAGTGTATATCTGTCTAGGCATGCATTTAATTGTCTGTCTGCCTGGGTATGCATGTCAGTGTCTGCCTGGGTATGCAATTCAGTGTCTGCCTAGAGTTTCATGTCATTGTCTGTCCATCTGGGTATGCAAGTCAGTATCTATCTGTCTGTCTGTCTGTCTGTCTGGGTATGCATGTCAGTGTCTGTCTGTCTGGGTATGCATGTCAGTGTCTGTCTGGGTATTCATGTCAGTGTATGCTTGGGTATGCATGTCAGTGTCTGTCTGGGTATGCATGTCAGTGTCTGTTTGGGTATGCATGTCTGTGTCTATCTGTCTAGATATGCATTTCATTGGCTGTCTGCCTGGGTATGTATGTCAGTGTCTGCCTGGGTATGCAAGTCAGTGTCTGCCTGGATATTCATGTCATTGTCTGTCCGTCTGGGTATGCAAGTCAGTGTCTGTCTGTCTGGGTATGCAAGTCAGTGTCTGTCCATCTGGGTATGCAAGTCAGTGTCTGTCCATCTGGGTATGCAAGTCAGTGTCTGTCCATTTGGGTATGCATGTCAGTGCCTGTCTGTCTGAGTATGCATGTCAGTGCCTGTCTGTCTGGGTATGCATGTCAGTCCCTGTCTGTCTGGGTATGCATGTCAGTGCCTGTCTGTCTGGGTATGCATGCCGGTGTCTGTCTGCCCCGGGTTATGCATGTCGGTGTCTGTCTGGGTATGCATGTCAGTGTCTGTCTGGGTATGCATGTCAGTGTCTGTCTGGGTATGCATGTCAGTGTCTGTCTGGGTTTGCATGTCAGTGTCTGCCTGGGTACGTATGTTTGTGTCTGTCTGTCGGTCTGGGTATGCATGTCAGTGTCTATCTATCTAGTTATGCATTTCATTGTCTGTCTGCTTGGGTATGCATGTTAGTGTCTGCCTGGGTATGCAAGTCAGTGTCTGCCTGGATATTCATGTCATTGTCTGTCCGTCTGGGTATGCAAGTCAGTATCTGTCTGTCTGTCTGGGTATGCAAGTCAGTGTCTGTCCATCTGGGTATGCAAGTCAGTGTCTGTCCATTTGGGTATGCATGTCAGTGCCTGTCTGTCTGGGTATGCATGTCAGTGCCTGTCTGTCTGGTTATGCATGTCAGTGCCTGCCTGTCTGGGTATACATGCCGGTGTCTGTCTGCCCCGGGTTATGCATGTTGGTGTCTGTCTGGGTATGCATGTCAGTGTCTGTCTGGGTATGCATGTCAGTGTCTGTCTGTCTGTGTATGCATGTCAGTGTCTGTCTGCCTGGGTATGCATGTCAGTGTCTGCTTGGGTATGTATGTCAGTGTCTGCCTGGGTATGCATGTTTGTGTCTGTCTGTCTGGGTATGCATGTCAGTGTCTATCTGTCTGGGTATGCATGTCAGTGTCTATCTGTCTAGGTATGCATTTCATTGTCTGTCTGCCTGGGTATGCAAGTCAGTGTCTGCCTGGATATTCATGTCATTGTCTGTCCGTCTGGGTATGCAAGTCAGTATCTGTCTGGGTATGCAAGTCAGTGTCTGTCTGTCTGGGTACACATGTCAGTGCCTGTCTGTCTGGGTATGCATGTCAGTGCCTGTCTGTCTGGGTATGCATGCCGGTGTCTGTCTGCCCTGGGTTATGCATGTCAGTGCCTGTCTGTCTGGGTATGCATGTCAGTGCCTGTCTGTCTGGGTATGCATGTCAGTGTCTGTCTGTCTGGGTATGCATGTCAGTGCCTGTCTGTCTGGGTATGCATGCCGGTGTCTGTCTGCCCCGGGTTATGCATGTTGGTGTCTGTCTGGGTATGCATGTCAGTGTCTGTCTGCCTGGGTATGCATGTCAGTGTCTGTCTGCCTGGGTATGCATGTCAGTGTCTGCTTGGGTATGTATGTCAGTGTCTGTCTGGGTATGCATGTCAGTGTCTGCCTGGTTATGCAAGTCAGTCTCTGCCTGGGTATGCATGTTTGTGTCTGTCTGTCTGTCTGGGTATGCATGTCAGTGTCTATCTGTCTGGGTATGCACGTCAGTGTCTATCTGTCTAGGTATGCATTTCATTGTCTGTCTGCCTGGGTATGCAAGTCAGTGTCTGCCTGGATATTCATGTCATTGTCTGTCCGTCTGGGTATGCAAGTCAGTATCTGTCTGGGTATGCAAGTCAGTGTCTGTCTGTCTGGGTACACATGTCAGTGCCTGTCTGTCTGGGTATACATGTCAGTGCCTGTCTGTCTGGGTATGCATGCCGGTGTCTGTCTGCCCTGGGTTATGCATGTCAGTGCCTGTCTGTCTGGGTATGCAAGTCAGTGTCTGTCCATCTGGGTATGCATGTCAGTGTCTGTCCATCTGGGTATGCATGTCAGTGCCTGTCTGTCTGGGTATGCATGTCAGTGCCTGTCTGTCTGGGTATACATGTCAGTGCCTGTCTGTCTGGGTATGCATGCCGGTGTCTGTCTGCCCTGGGTTATGCATGTCAGTGCCTGTCTGTCTGGGTATGCATGTCAGTGCCTGTCTGTCTGGGTATGCATGTCAGTGTCTGTCTGTCTGGGTATGCATGTCAGTGCCTGTCTGTCTGGGTATGCATGCCGGTGTCTGTCTGCCCCGGGTTATGCATGTTGGTGTCTGTCTGGGTATGCATGTCAGTGTCTGTCTGCCTGGGTATGCATGTCAGTGTCTGCTTGGGTATGTATGTCAGTGTCTGTCTGGGTATGCATGTCAGTGTCTGCCTGGTTATGCAAGTCAGTCTCTGCCTGGGTATGCATGTTTGTGTCTGTCTGTCTGTCTGGGTATGCATGTCAGTGTCTATCTGTCTGGGTATGCACGTCAGTGTCTATCTGTCTAGGTATGCTTTCATTGTCTGTCTGCCTGGGTATGCAAGTCAGTGTCTGCCTGGATATTCATGTCATTGTCTGTCCGTCTGGGTATGCAAGTCAGTATCTGTCTGGGTATGCAAGTCAGTGTCTGTCTGTCTGGGTACACATGTCAGTGTCTGTCCATCTGGGTATGCAAGTCAGTATCTGTCCATCTGGGTATGCACGTCAGTGTCTGTCTGTCTGGGTACACATGTCAGTGTCTGTCCATCTGGGTATGCAAGTCAGTGTCTGTCCATCTGGGTATGCAAGTCAGTGTCTGACCATCTGGGTATGCATGTCAGTGTCTGTCCATCTGGGTATGCATGTCAGTGCCTGTCTGTCTGGGTATGCATGTCAGTGCCTGTCTGTCTGGGTATACATGTCAGCGCCTGTCCATCTGGGTATGCATGTCAGTGCCTGTCTGTCTGGGTATGCATGTCAGTGTCTGTCTGTCTGGGTATGCATGTCAGTGCCTGTCTGTCTGGGTATGCATGTCAGTGTCTATCTGTCGGAGTATGAATGTTAGTGTCTGTGTGTCTGGGTATGCATGGTAATGTCTGTCTGGGTATGCATTTCAGTTTCTGTCTGCCTGGGGAGGCATGGCAGTGTCTGTCTCTCTGGGTAGGCATGTCAGTGTCTTTCTGGTCCGGTATAAATGTTAGTGTCAGTCTCTGACTGCCTGGATATTTATGTCAGTCAGGGCCGTAGGGGCACACAGCCGCCCGATCAGCAGCTGCAGCCTCAGGGATTGGTTGAGGAAATCACTGATCTCCCTAACCAGCCCAACATTAAGGAAACCATCTAAATGCATGGGCACTCTAAGTTTTGCGTAAATTGTTGGCGCTATATAAATAAAAGATGATAATAATAATAATATAGGGGAGGGGCGATCAGAGAGGCCACCTCCCCTGGGGCGGTTTTAGGGGAGTGTGAAGTCAGCTGTAATGTGCTGTCCTCAACCAGCCCTGCTCATCGGGCGCCCCGTGGGCATTGCGCTGGTCTGGGTAGGAGGTGTCCGATGAGCAGGGCTGGTTGGGGAGATCACACTCTCCCTCTAACCGGCCCAACATAGGGAGTGCAAGGTCTGTCAGTTCAGACCTCGGCTTCCGTGCTCCCTAACCACTACGCGCCGGCAAATGATGCAGAGCGCGGGGATATGACGTCACCCCAGCATTCTGCCGGCGCACAGTGATGAGGGAGCACTAAAGCAGAGGCCAGGAGTGACAGACCTCACGCTCCCATGACAGCATGGAAGAAAGAAGATGATGCAGGATGATTGAAGATGATGGAAGATGAGAAAGGTAAGAAATGGGAAGAAAGGGTTGTAAGGACTGTGTATATGTGTATATAGAGAGATAGTATGCTGTGCCCCTCCATGTGTCATCCCCAGCTGCCGCAAGGAAGCACTGATTGACGTGTAGGAGAGAGAGGGGCGGCGACCGGTCGCTCATTTTCCTCCGCGAGGCCTCTGTCTTCAGTGTCTGTGTTGCGGTGCCAGGGTTTCATGCTGGGGGCGAATTTTAAAATGCCGCCCCCCCCCTTATCGACCCTTCCTCTCCCTCCGTCCCTGCCCCCCCCATATTATCTACCCTAACCCCCCCCCCTACTTGCCTTTCAGCAGTCCTGCGGCGAGACTCCCTGTTCGGTCTCGGTGCCGGCTTGTAATGCTGAGCGCCGGAAATCTTCCGGCACTCAGCATTACAAGACGGCACCGAGACCGAACAGGGAGACTCGCCGCAGAGGAGAGAGAGAGGGGCGCCGAGCGGGTACTGACCACTCGGGGCCCCTTTGTCTCTCTTTCGCTTAAAAAAAAAAAAAAAAAAAAAGGGGCTTGGCCTTCAAAAGTGCCGCCTGGAGCGGTTGCCCCACTCAGCTCCATTGTCGGGCCGGCCCTGTATATTGGCAGCAGGGGCTAATATTTAT
Organism: Spea bombifrons; assembly: GCF_027358695.1. Lineage (NCBI taxonomy): Eukaryota > Metazoa > Chordata > Amphibia > Anura > Pelobatidae > Spea > Spea bombifrons. Next base: position 40,160,478 of record NC_071090.1, read on the forward strand.
ATATATCGGCAGCAGGGTCTAATATTTTTTATATATTGGCAGCAGGGTCTAATATTTTTTATATATCAGCAGCAGGGTCTAATATTAATATATATATATTGACAGCAGGGTCTAATATTTATATATATCATCAGCAGGGTCTAATATTTATATATATTGGCAGCAGGGGCCATGTTAGTGTCTCTCTGACTGGGTATGCATGTTAGTATCTCTCTGACTGGGTATGCATGTTAGTATCTCTCTGACTGGGTATGCATGTTAGTGTGGAGAGTGGAGTAGAGATCTGCAGAGTATACATCCTCTCTAAAGACACAAATGCAGAATAGAGAAAAGCATCCCCTGCCCTGTGACATAAAATCTAACATGATTAATAAAATACAGGAAATAGCTAATTTGCCTAGACAGTTTACCTTTATATCTCCTAACATGCTTCTATAGATTCTTGTAGAAGAAAGACATACATTTATGTGGAAAAAATACATCCTCTTGGAATTCTATGGTTTTACATTTCAGGACATAATAACAATCATCTGGGTATGCAAGTCAGCAGGTCTAAAAATTAGGAAAATATAACCTCAGATGAACAACAACACATGACATGACACAGTGTGAAAAATCACAAATACCGTATTTGCTCGATTATAAGATGACCCTGATAATAAGACGACCCCCCAAAATCTAAATATTAATTTAGGAAAAAAACAAAAAGCCTGACTACCCTATAGGAAAAAAAGTTTTACTAGTAAATATTAATTCATGTAAACAATTTTTTCCTATTTAATAAAAGCTATGATTGAGAAAAATATATTTTTTGTATTTCCTTTTATTTGCCAACCTGCCCCCCCAGTTATGCACATCTGCCCCCAGGGTTGCCTCTCTGCCCCCAGAAATGCCTTATACCCTCCTATATGCCACTCTGCCCAATGATATGCCTTTTAACCCCCTATATGCCAGAGTGGCATATGGGGGGTTAAAAGGCATATCATGGGGCAGAGTGGCATATAGGGGGTTAAAAGGCATTTCTGGAGATATATATATATATATATATAACTGCTAACAGCAATCACACTCCTATCAAGCCAAGGCAGCCAGTACATGCTGGAACCTGGGGATGATAGTAGTGTGATTACAGCCTCCCTATGCCATGCTACCACCCCCACCCCCCTTACACATCCATGCTATCACACACACACTCATTCACAAAAATTTAAATACTCATTCATGCCATTAATCACACATAATTGCTCAAAAACCCTCCCCCACCCCCTTACCTGAACTGCAGATCTCTCACTCGAAGACTTCTGCAGTGGCCCGGCTGTGTGAGCAACTTCCCTGGCCCCGCCCCCATTATGTGACACTCTTTTAGCTTCCTGTTCTCCTGCTGCTAGTAGAAGAAACGCTGCTCGCGACCAAAGCACCGGTAAGCAGCCTGGCCACAGCGGACATTTTTTTGCAAATACGGTATAAGTAAAACCATAGAATTCAAAGCGCTTTTACTTTCTATTTCATGAGACTATAGACATACCTGGGACCACTCCGGATTTGAGTCAGAATTCTACATCACCTCATTCTCTGGACAGGGGAGCAACATTAGGCCCACTGAGCTTACACTTCTTTCCTCTTCCAAACTAACACTGTAACATGAAGTAATGACATGCAACACAGGAAAATAATGAGCTTACGTTTCCTTTCTGTGCTAAGTGTACATTGTCTAAACGTCTATTCACAAAACAATGAATGTATGCAATTTGACAAAAAATGCAAGTATACCCCATCATTTCTACGAGTTGAACTAAATGTGCATGTTTACTACTGCTAAATTTCAACTCCTCAGGTTCTTGTAAGTTAAATATAAATTAATTTAAAAAATGTTTAATATTAAAAGAGATCCCATTTTAAACAGTGATTGTCACGTATAATATCACACTATCAATTATATATAAATACTAATACACTTTTTCTCTAAATCAGAGAATTTCTCCTAACTCAGGTTCCAATGTTTATGTTCTCTTACTTCTTCCAAAATAGTCCTTAATCACTGGCGTAACTATGGGGGTCGCAGCTGTGACTGGGCCGGCGCGACCCCTGCGACCCCTTCTTCCTGTCTCCTCATAACAGTTTGAAATAGTTTAGAAACGCTGCCTTTTTATTTTTTATGCGGCGGAGAGGGAGGGGCTCCTAGCAACCGCTCGGCGCCCCTCATTCTCCTGCACGAGGCTTTTACCTCTGTCCCGGTGCCGGCATTTCATGCTGAGCGCCGGAATATGACGTCATATTTCGGCGCTCAGCAGTGAAGCAGCAGGCACCGCAGCAGAGCAGACCTAAAGGGGGAGACTACAAAGGGGGAGAGGGTAGATAGTGAGTAGGGGCAGGGAGAGGGGTTAGAAAGTGATAAGGGAGGGAGAGGGGGTAGAAAGTGATAAGGGAGGAAGAGGGTAGGTAGTAAGAATATTAACATAAGTAAAGAGTGTGAATTAATGTGTGGATGAATTGTCTGAATGAGAGAGAGCATGAGTTAATTTGTGGATGTATCGTCTGAATGAGGGAGAGCATGAGTTGTCTGAATGACGGAGAGCATGAGTTAATATGTGGATAAATTGCCTGAATGAGGGAGAGCATGAGTTAATATGTGGATGAATAGTCTGAATGAGGGAGAGCATGAGTTAATATGTGGATGTATTGTCTGAATGAGGGAGAGCATGAGTTAATATGTGGATGTATTGTCTGAATGAGGGATAGCATGAGTTGTCTGAATGAGGGAGAGCATGAGTTGTCTGAATGAGGGAGAGCATGAGTTAATATGTGAATGTATTGTCTGAATGAGGGAGAGATTAATACCTGCAATGCTGTTTCCATGTATTTGTTTGATCTATACCTGCAATCCTACGTTTCATATATTATTATTGTATACCGGCAAATACAGGATTTGTATGTCTGATTCTGTTTATTTGATATATACCTTCAGTGCTGAGATCACAAGTAAATTTCAGTTGATCTATACATGAAAAGCTGGTTTTGTGTGTTAATGTGTTGATCTTTACCTGCTATCGGCAGCAGGGTCTAATATATATATATATATATATATATATATATATATATAGGCAGCAAGGGCTAATAAATGGGTTGTAGATATTTGGACAGGGGCGCAATTTCAGTGCTTGCCATAGGCGCTATTTTCAGTAGATACGCCTCTGTTTCTAAACTATTTTGAACCGGCACAGGGAGACGGGAACGTATAGGGGTCATGTGATGTCATGTGACCCCACAGTGAAACCGAGGCTGCTCACACAGTATGCGCGAGCTGCCCGAGGGAAAGCCAGGGGCGTAACTAGAAAAAATGGCCCCGGCCCCCCAACTTCAACAGCTGGTCCTTGCCCTCCCTTCCAACATATGTAAACACATTTACTAATACTCACTAACATACACTCCATCTCACCCTACTTACACAATTACATGCTCATACAAACACACAATAACACATCTGTGCTCACACACACACACACACACATACACATCCATGATCAAATACACACAAGTATATATATATATATATATATATATATATATACATACACACATAGAAACACATATACATAGATCCCACCTCCCTCCCGCCCCCGCATACCTCACCGCTCCTGCAGCTTTCCCTCTGGCTGCTCGTGCACACTGTGCGGGCAGCCTCGGTTTCACAGCGGGGTCGCGTGACATCACGTGACCCCGATACGCTTCTGTGTCCCCGTGCCGGTTCAAAATAGTTTGGAAAGGGCCCTTCCGACCTGGATCGGTGCGGTCCAGGTCGGAAGGGCCCTTTCTAAACAATTTTATACCAGTACGAGGGGACAGGAAGAAGGGGTCGCACCGGAACCCTTAGAGGGAAGGGCACGGCCGCTGCGACCCCTGTAGTTACGCCAGTGAGGACAGATGCAGGAGCGGTGGGCGGGGTGAGCGTGGATGTGTTATTGTGTTAGTGGGGTGAGATGGAATGTGTGTTAGTGAGTATGACTAAGTGTGTTTACATATTTTGGAAGGAGGGGCAAAGAAGGCACAGACCAGCACCAGGGCCACGCGGTTTCTCGTTAAGCCCGTGTCCTAATTAAACCATAAAACATCTAAATAAAATCTAACTTTAAACCATAAATGTAAAATTGAAAAAGCAACCAATCTCTGTTGGGCTGACTCGACTCAGCCATGCGGATTGCCTCAGCGGGTTATGTCTTTTCTGTCCAATGTCACAATGTTGTCATGAAGACGCGTCAAACAGAGATTTTCAGAGGATATGGGCAGGCTTCGGAGAGACGGTTGTACACTGTCATCTTTTTTCAGCACTGAAGGACAGATCCTACTGCGTATCATGGAATCTACTATTGTGATGTCATCAACTGCCATGCATCTTACCTGTGATCACCATCATGATGCTATAATCTTTGTGTTTACATTCACAGTGACAAAAATCATATTTAAATGTCTTACTAAATATTTATTTCAGGCAGTATTTGCCATACTTTCCTTGCTTTTTAAAATGAATGTAGGAAACACACAATAATATGAAGTACTCTTATTATTGGTACCATTATAATATCCATGCATGCAGTGTTTATTGACCAAACGGTATTTCCCAAGGTTTGAAATAGCCTAATAGGGCCATTTCTTTTTTGGGGTGGGTGTGGTTAGAGATCACTATAGGTGGCGGTTACAGAATCTGACATCTTAAATTGTGCTACTGTATAAAATGTGTCTGTTTATACCTATCATGCGCTGCTAATTCTCATTGTAATTTATACACAATATATACCTTATACACATTATTATGATGTTTAAGGATCTAGAGCATCTAGGAAAGAAAGAGGGAGAGAAAGATTTGGGCCCCAGTTAAGGACTGTCCCTCCCACAAAGGGACACTTTGGTGGTGTACCAAACTGAAGTAGATTGAAAAAATCTTCTATTTGTGGTTGGCTCCTAGGGACCACTTATGTTATGGGACTAAAAGGGTTAAAGCATTTACACATACTTAATATAACTTTTCGACTATTGAAGACTTATTTTACTACCCTCTGTCAATTGACGGGAAATACAGAGTGACCAGAAGTCCCAGTCTTCAGGGAACAGTCCCTTAATTGAGACCCTCTAAAATTTAAATACGGCTAAAGGTGTTTTCCATAGTTTTGTGACACAACAGAAATCCCCACTTTTATTGTAAATAATGCTTATATCAGACACAGTTAGATTATTTCTGATGATGGATGGGTTGATTTAATCTCGCATTACGTACTGTATACTTGCTGCTCCTGTTGCTGGAATCGTATGAATAAAGCATAAAATGCACCTGGTTTCAATTAAAACAAATCTGGTCATTTTAAGGAAGTAGCTAATATAAACTGCCAAGATTAAAAAAATAATATCTGGGGGCAGTTTATGTTATTATATCATTAGCATCAGAACAGAACGTGGATACATGCATATGGTGTAGTTTAAGGCCACGTTCTATATTTGTTATCAGAACTGTGGGCAACTATGCTTAAATATGTAATTTTCCTCACATTCTGTGTTAATGATAGGTTCTTTATGCATGATATTTAATAAAATGTCTGGTTAATTGTGGTTATTATGGGACATCTGGTAACCCTAATCTAACACTCCAGATGGAACACTGTTATGCTAAATATCCAACAAGACAGAAATATTAATAATCTTTCCACAACTCACCTGCAGATCACAGTTTAGTGACACCCTGTTGGGTTTGAAAATTGGAGAAATCACACATTTAAATAAAATGCAGCCATGGTGTTTTCTTTTTGTTTCTATTGGAGGATAAATATGGACTACACGTGAAAACTACCGTCTTGACTAATGCAACACTCTTCTGGTTGGCACTCCACTGTCTCGACTCTCTCCTCTACAGTCTATCCTAAACGCCGCTGCTAGGCTCATCTTCCTTGCACGTCGCTCCTCTTCTGCTTCCCCCCTCTGTGAAACCCTCCACTGGCTCCCAGTTACCTTTAGAATTAAATTTAAGATCCTGGTACTGACATATAAGGCCATCCATAATACTGCTCCTCCGTACATTTCTGACCTCATTAGCAAATACTCTCCTACTCGATCCCTACGTTCTTCCCATGGGCTAAGGCTCTCCTCCTCACTCATCACCTCTTCCTTTTCCCGTCTACAAGATTTCACTCGGGCTGCCCCATATCTCTGGAATCTACTCCCAAGGAACCTTCAGCATTCACCCTCCCTCCCAACATTCAAGAAACATCTAAAAACCCACTTCTTCAGAGAAGCATACCATCTTAGCTGCTAGAACTTCCTTGTCATCGATACTCCCACCACAATACCTCTCACCCTTTCTCTGTGCCTTATGTTTGTCACCCCATTCCCTCTAGATTGTAAGCTTGCGAGCAGGGCTCTCTCCACCAAATGTATCAGTTTGTCTTAGTCTGTCAATTCTCGTCTTGTCATACCCCTTGAATTTATGTATTGTATTAAGCGCTGTGTAAACTGTTGGCGCTATATAAATAAAGGATAATAATAATAATAATAATAAAATGTTTAAAATAGTGATTTTAAAAACAGGGATATGATTTTTTTCCTCCTACATACTCTTAAAGTGATGGCGGCACACCCTAGACAGCCACCTACTTTGCCTAAATGCATACCAGGGAACCTCTAGGATTGCCTCAGAGTTTCCAGGTGAAGCTCTGCTTCCCCAGGTTTTGGAGACAGTTTCTTCCCTATCTGCCATCCAGGGGATTTTTCTAGCTACCGTTTGGAGCGACATCTCCAGACCGGTAACCTGTATAATTTTAGCACCTGAGCTGGTCTCAGTGCCAATGTTCTTGTGGGTTAATAATACATTGTATTCTGATTTTTTACTTTGATACACTATATTGTGCCATGGAGTGTTTTCTGCTCTTCTTCTATATGTCCACCCAAGACTACCAGTCCTGTTGTTCAGTAGCATTGAGGATATCTTCGACACAAGACAGAGAGCTCCAGGTATCTACCCTGGAAGTTCCCCATATGATATGTATATGATATGACACATATGATATGTATGGTGGGGTCAGCCCTGAGTTGCAATGTAATGTGCGTTTGCTCTGATTTAAGAAAACAAATAAGCTCATGCTACATCATGATACTGAACAGGTAAATGCAATGTTTACAATCTCATATATTGATGTTCTTTATTTTTTGTTTGTCTTGGTTTTATCAAAATGCACTAGAGAGTTTCCCCCTGCAAATAGATTTTACTAACTTTCCTGTTGCATAACACAAGTGTAAAATATTGATGAGCTGTCCAAAAGTTCTATATTTACTAGATGCCGGATCTGTGTTAACCAATGCATGCAAGTGAAGCTATCTGCAAACTTATTATTTCTGTCCTTACAAAAAAAAACAGTGGGCGAGACTTTTACTGTATAATTCTCGGAAATACATAAATTTCTTTATTCCTGTTTTTCTTTACATTAATATGATTTAAATATACAAATTAACTTTCCTGCTACTTCCTGACAACCTTCAATGGTCAACTGGATATTATGTAAGGATAGGGACTTGCTCTCTCTGATTAAATTATGTTACAGACACAAAATAATTGTCATGGACTTTTCAGAGACATATCATTGAGTGACAATGTGTGAAAAATGAGTCAGTGAGAGAAAAGCAGTTAATTCACAGTATGTCTCTTAGGAATCTAGTTAGTCAGACCATGGATGAAATGATTCAGCTTAGTACTCTGGGTCTAATTTATAGCCATAATAAACTTAGACAGTACCCCAAGGTAGTAAACAACATACACTTGTGCTCCACAGAAGAGGAAAAGGTTTCTCGGCTAAGCCTTCTAGACAATAAAGATTACTCATCCAAGAGAAGACTTTTAAGACTGGCTATTGGTGATTCACAGCTTAAAAATTGCTGACATGAGTTGGTTAACTAATGACAAAATTAGAAAAGAAGACATTACCTGTGGGCTTTAAATATGGTATCATGATGTGATCACCGCCATGTAGGTTTACCAGATGACTAATTGATCAGTGGACAGTTATTTAAACTGTAAAGCTCCAATGTTTCTGATCATTGTTTTTAGCAGGGTAACACGAAGTAGACAAATATTGTGCTCATCACAGCATCCTTAGCATCCATGGGACATCAGTGAGCAAGTGAGAAGCGTCCATAGATGGCCCAACTGATGTGTTTACATAATCATCCGTGATTTTAGCAACATACATAAAGATGAGATGAAGTGGGAAAAATAAAAGAAATTTAGTTATTTTGAAAAACTCTACAGGTTATTAAATCATGTTTTATATACCATATCACAACCCATTGGATTGTGTTTTATTAGTTGATATTAAACTGAGTTATCAGGTTATGTAGCTCAGACCAACTCAGCTGAGTGACTCATATACTTAACTCTGTCACAGCTCAAGTAAACTTGAGAAATGTGGAGTCAACTGCATCGAGTTATCATGAAAAATATGCAATTCACAAGTATATGACTTGAGTCAGGATAGCAGTTGGGTTTAAAAAACGCTCCAACTTAACAGAATCAGCTTAAAGAGAAGGAGAAATGACCGTAAACTGTGTCCTTTGGTCCAGTGTCAACTTGCCTGCTGCCTTGACTGACAGACATATGATGATTCAACTGACACTGCAGTTGAGTTGAACTTAATGAGGCATCAGGCTTTATTGGAGGTTGCCGATGCACACCTTTCAACTTGGCACCAATTTAGCTTTTTCTTAATAAACAAGTTGATGTAGAGTGGTTTTGAATACTCACTCAGTTATTTCTGTACTTCTAGCTATGACTCAGGCTTTAGCTAGTAGACGTGCACGAGTCAATAAATATCGTTATTAAGAGTTAGTTTGGGTATAATACATTTTTCACAAGGCTCTCTGGTAAAAGGGAGAATTGTACCCCAGTTATGTTGTTCACACATAAGTTTGTCATCCATATATCAGTCAGAAGGCATAAAGAGTTATCATAATCACATGTATCACAAGAGCCTTCACTGCTGAGTATTCTGTATTCTGAATGAATCAAGGAAACGTCCATGCTGTATCTGTACAACACTTAAATCCTCTGTCAAGGATAAATGTGCCATTTGGTATTATTATGTGAAATGAAATTACTAAAACCAAGGCAATCTCAGAATACAAAGAAATATGTAAGAGAACACTTTTGTTAAAATGACATGCGCTGAAATCTATTATATTTTAAAGCACATGTCACATGCCTTCAGATTTTTGCCTTCAATATGAATTTGGTGTTAATGAGCCATTCACATTCCATAAAACATCTTGCAGTAATAGAATTTATTTTTATCGCTGTAAGTATGTTATGTTCTTCTGTTGAGGGTTGTACTCTGGGGAAATACAGTTCTTCGATGAAAATGTTCTGGAATGAACTTCTCTATGTTGTCTAGCAGTGAGGCTTATCTGCTTTAGAGTTTGAAATCAAGAGTTACCACCAAGAACAAACTAATGAGCCAAGGAGTATTTATCTGCTCAATGTGGGAGAATTCATACCAGGACTGCTATACAAACATTCATTTGTTTTGGGTAGGCAGCAAGGAAAGACAAAATGCATGTATGTGACTGGCAATTACCATATATGAGTCAACAAAAGCAACACACTGGCCCATAGCATTAACCATGAAGAAGAAAATACCTGTTCTATGTATGTGGTAAATGCTCAGTGCCCAGAGCTCCCATCTTTCTTATACAGTAGCTTGGATCAGTACTGTTCCTGCGGACTACCACTAGTGGTAGTTTCATTGGCTGGTTTATCCAATAAATGGTCCCTTGAGATGGAGGGCACCAAGGAATGTTCCTAAAGGACAATTCAGAACTGGAGATGATGATAACTCCAAAGACATCTAACTTACAGTTTGCCCTGTGGTTACTAAATCTATACCATCCAGATGTGTCACTAATGGATTGTTAAATGTGATAACCCAGTATGCTTTTCATATGCTTTATTAGAGAACCCCCAAGAAAGACTCTCATGCATTAGTAATATTGCCCAGACAGTTGAACTGTGCTGCCCCAGTCCATGGCAAATAGGTCAAAAAGGGCAGCATTAACTGTTGAGATCCAGACAGTTCCCAAAGACGATTAAAATAGAGTTAACCTGACAACAGAGAAAGTTTTCAATATGAACGATTTGCAATAAGCTATTGTTAGGGTTGACACTCCATATCCCAGAACTGCTGTTAAATAAAATTACTTTCACATTACTATTCAACTGTTCATTTGAGAACATTGCTCATAAAACACAGATATATGCGTTATGAATAAAGGTTGTTATTTTACCAATAGAAATCTCAAGAAACCAATTTTCCATTTTTTCCCAAAGAATTTGTCAATCCTGTTGCTAAGGTTAAGCCAAACAAATGGTAGATGGTCTTAAGAAGAGAAATCATCTCTTACTGTATATTTTCCATCATAGAAGCTTTATTGCTTTGTAATTTTGTGATTGCATGATGAAATGTAGGTTAGTAGAATATTTTTTTCCCTAATAAATATTGGAAAGTTGAGCTCAGATATAATATTAAGATGCATCACATATATACAACAGACACAAAAAGGTTAGGTTTCAATGCCCCTGATTACTGTGTATTGGTATTCTTTCCAATCACTGCAAGACATACCTGCAGTTCTATCTTACTTCCACGACTTTATGCCTTTAGACTTAAATCCCCAAGCAGTAGCGATATAATAGAGCTTTAATGAATTCCATGCAAAGAGTATCACCCGTGTGTTCATTAACATGCACACATGCATCTCTGGGAACTGGCTGAGATGTGGCATGTTTGGATGAAGTTTTCTGAATCACTGCATATGAATTCCAAATCGAGTCACGACATAATTTACCAGAACCGCTTACTGTAAGGGGTCGTAACAGGGGGATGCTTTTAGCTTCTAAATATAGCATCCAAAGATCTCCACAGAGCTCTGCTAACATGCAGCACAATTAGAAATGTGTTTATTTCCTTACTTATGATGTAATGCTTTTCTCAGCCCAAGCAATACAGTTTTTTTTATACTATAAAATACGGTGGCTTGATAAACTTAGTTTATAACATAAATTGTGTATGAAGATATGTAAATGTTTTTATAAATGTGCACAGTGAAACTGGTATACACCGCTAACCATATGGACCGTATGGCGTACAAATTGGCTATGGAACAAGGGATCTATATGTAAAAATATCAAATTACCCTTGGTCTTAATTATGACTACCTGTCTATACAGAATGTATAAAACTATCAGAATGCATTTTTATATAAAAACAAAAGTGCGATTTATTTATTTTTTAACATTTTGACTTTTTTTCTCCACACAACATATAACACCAGTAACAAAATGGCAGAGACTTCTTACACCATAAAGTAATCTTATATTTTGCGTGTTACAAATAACCAGCAAAATAATTATTCACCAAAGATATGCTCAGTTCGCTTTTTCAGGAACCTAATATTTTTGTACATTGGTGCAAATCACACTTTTGGGAGAATTCTACTTTTCTTTGGCTTGAATCTCTTTTATAGATAGCCACCATTTTATTTATTTGACAGAATTCTTAAGCTAGTTGACCATATATTTTTATTTCATGACTTCTTTTCTGATAGAAATCGTTTCCGACACACGCTGAGATGTTGATATTTTCTCTCTTTTAAACAGTTAATTATATAGATTTCTCCCTGTAAGTTGTCTGAGATCATAGTTTAGATTGCGGTAGAGCTTTGATTGTGTGTCCCATTTTCAGAGGCCTTGATCTATCTACCCTGTAGGCTTTCTCTGAAATGGAAAACCACTGTTGTCGGTTACATTAGTAACTAAAATGTGACAGAAAAAATATAGGTTATTTATAACAAAAGCACAATGACAAATTAAGTGGAAAATACTTCTGAAGAACATAACCAATAGCCACGAGCTCGTTCTGTCATTGCCTGGAGAACATCTGCATTCAAAACGCTAACTTGACAACCGATATTTTACCGTATAACTCATGTCAAGAATGCTTTCTCTTTTGTGCTGGGTCTCGTCTTATGACTATATGACCCAGCCCTAGGGAAAGTAATTTGTCTCAAATATTTATTGGAATTGGATTGTATTGGACTATATGAATTGGATTGAATTGGATTGTATGTACTCTTTAAACCACGCACTAAAGGGGTTACATATTCATTTCCAAATTAAAAAAACGATAAAATTTATTTAATATCTACTGTGGAGTTGGAGTGAAATGGCAGACATTAATTATAAAGTTAGACAGTGTCCATGAAAAGTCTACCATGTTCCATATCTTGTAGTAGTAAGTTTTTCTACTTCAGTGTTTGGGACCACCAGTGAGGGGCGTAACTAGGAAATTGCCCCGGGCCCTCCCAACAGCTGGTATGTGCCATCATTGCCCCCAAAAAACTTGTCTTTGCCTTCTTTGCCCCCTGCCCCCCTCTTCCAACATACTCTCTGGCACATATATGCAGATATGCTTACACAAATCACACACTCATGCTTACTAACACATATATTAGCACACACAATTACACATGCATGTTCACACGCATACACACAATTAAACATCCATGCTTACACACATACACAATTATTTTGCATCGGTACGAGGAAACACAAAGCAGGGGTCGCACCATCGCTGGGACCCCTGGAGTTACGGCAGTGCCACCAGCCAGTAGTCAGACTTTCCAGACTTTACTGCTGCATCTTGGATTGCTGGTAACTAGGCGCATATATCGTACATGTTCTATTAAAACATAGAATGGGAAGACTAGATAGGTCAAATTCGCTGTCAAATTGTATGCCTCTCAAGGCTGCTTCCAGGAGATTACTAATCAATTTGCTGCACCCATTTCACATTAACATGTGATTTGTTGCCTTTCACATTAACCAAGGATGTTCAATCCAGGCCTTTTGGGTCTTTATGTTTTAAGACAGCTTATTACTATGTAATTAACCAATTCATTTTGTGCATTGCTGAGCAATATGACAAACAGCACCTTACAAACCTTGGAAATCGGAAGTCCTCAAGGATTCTCCAGCTGGGTTAACAGAGCTATCCAGAAGCTGAGACGGAATTAAGAAGGACATACGAGGAGCAAAAAAGAGCGGGAAAGATGCATTTTAGTCATGTTGTACCATGGTTTGGACCGCTTGCCTCTGTTTACAGCGGCACAGTGACGTGACATTGTATTGCAGAGCTCTTAAGAGAAACCAAAATGATTGATGTGCCAAAGCCTCAAACATTATAAACTGCTTGCATACACATCGTTTGTGCTCTTATGTTTCTCCATAATGCAGATTAAGATTATACCCTTCTACATATACCGACAATATGATTGAAACACGTCAGGTCATTTTATTGGTTGTCTGTAAATTACCAAGCTGATCAGATAGGTCCAAAATAATATTTTAGAGAGATTATCATATTGTAATAATTGTTTTAATGTTCTTTAAAAAAAAATAAAACCGCAAACCTGGTGATATAGCTCACTATTCCAAGGTTACAATGGACCTGGGCAACTTCAAATGTTTTTCCTGTATGCCACCTGATGCAACTAGGATATGAGGTTGTGTTCTGAACAAGGAGAGTGCGTGAACACAGGGCTAGGCTCCCTATATGACCAGACATACACACTCTATGCAGTTGTAGGTCATGCTTGGGCTACAAAAGCTTTGTGTAATTATTTGTTTAGTGTTGGGAGCTGCTAGCAGTCCTCTACTTGACTTTTCTTCCTATATTATCTTGGATTCAATTATTTTGTCTTATTCCTATTAGGTGACAATCCCTACTTGGTTTGCAGCACACTCATACCAGGACACCTCATGATAATGCCAAGGAACTTCAGGGTCTTTCTTTAAGATCGTGAGATACATCACTGACAAGTTAAATGAGTGAGTGAGGCTGATATGCGCCTGCTCTCTCACACATAGACATAAATGACTCATTTTCCATAACATCTGCAGGTTGGATCAGGGCAATGCTCTACATGCAGTAAGTAATTAGACTCATCTCATCAAACTGTATAGCCATTCCTTTGAAGATTACTAATGTACCCTGAGGCAAATGATATATTACATCACATAAACATCATCTGCCTTTTATTTACTGAGCAGCACAAAGAGAATACCATTTTCAGCAGAAAACATTTTGAGAAACATATTCCAGAAAGATAATTATTGCTACAAATGCTAAATACTTGGAAGCAGTATGTTTAGTTGGGGTAGAACAGCAATTAGTGCGATAAGAGTAATTGTTGGAGTCAAATACCCTTTTTCGTTGATGACCAGCAGTAACTACGCAGTTGACTTTTTTACTTTATTTTTAGTCCCATGGGGTGAAAGGGTTATTTCAGTAGCATAGTTTTCACAATATTTCACAGTATTAAAAATAAATAAGATAAATGTTCCTGTTTCAGCCATATCACTGTGTCTCAAAAAATCCAGCATTATGTTCTTGCAGTCAGATTTTCCTTTATACTGGACTGCATTAAAACCGATAGCGTCCCTGTTAACTGGCTGTATGGTCATTTTATTCCTGAATCATGGAGGTGCAGAATACCTTAGGACTGTATAAACATGTTAATATGGACTGTAAGCTCTTGCACCTGCATTTAATTTGTCTACTGATTTGTGAACTGATTAAAATAATCAAAGATAATCGCCTGTTACAATTTAATCAGCAAATCTTAACAGAAATGTAATATTCTTTAATGCTATAATCGTATGAATTGTTAGAGACAGTAAGTATTCTATATGCCTGCCATGAGAGCTACTTTTATAATCCAAACTGGAGCAACAATTTGCTCGCATTGTTTACAATTTGTACTGTTCTTCTGCATAATCTAATCATAATATAGAAATGATTTGCTAGAAATGTGAATGTTTAATTAGCAGATGAAGATACATGATGTTTCTATGTGTTTATCTTCTCTTGTTCTGCTAGCGCACCGTATCATTTCATACGTGCTGTGTTAACAATGTAAACACTGGGCATTTTAAAAGTATAAGTTTGTTAATGGCTAAGTAACCGATCATAATTTGCATGTATTACATGTATGGAATAAAGGGTGTATCACTGCAGGAACTGTAAGCTAACATGTTTGGTGACTCATACATATAATCAGAAAAGGGCCCTGTACAGGTGTGAGTCATGGCTAAAATTCCAGAGTCATATGGTGGAGTTGGTGACTTCAGTGTATTGAGAACCATTTATAGACATGAGTTCATGAAATGGTCAACTATTCCCTGTGACTCAGGTTTAATAAGAATGTATCACGCTAGGGAGCAGTGATTTTTAGATTTTAAGGCAGCCATGCAACACACATCCCAAGTCAAAGGGCTGAGGACTGTGAGCTGCTGGCCATAGCCCTCCTTCCCCATCCAACACCGATTTGGCTTGTGCCCAGTGGCTCTGGCGTTTCCTTGGCTAATTTGTTTTCTTGTAATCAAGCTGTACAAGCCCTAGAATCTTGGAAAGGCAGCAAAACATTCTTTGTGAAGGATATTTGACAAACTCCCCCATAAGCATGGACACTTTGCCTATAATCCTAGGCAAACTGTGATACTGGTGCATCATTCCTGCATGCGTTTATGTTAGCATGTTACAGGCTCAGCACCCAAAGGAACCATGTAGGTTCCCCATAATGAGCTGCAGAAGACACTAATGTTGAATGCAGTGATGCTTGTTGGTCTTTGAGCAACTCTTTATGGTTTGACGTATCAGGACATAATGGTACTAACAATCATATGTTCCTTAGCAGAGCTAAAATTAGGTAAATACAACAACACGTGGCATAATACACCGTGTCATGATTTATTCAACAAAAATAAAGGCAAAATGGAAAAACGTACATAGTTACAAAGAACTGATTTTTAGGCTTCAAATGTACTTCCTTGCTTTGATAAGTCCAAATGTATATAAATGTTTAAAACGCGTATAGAATCATTAATATATATATATATATATATATATATATATATATATATATATATATATATATATATATATATATATATATATATATATATATATATATATATATATATATATACACATAAAAAAATATATATATATAAATATATTTTAGAATTCCTCCTTGTTATTGGCTAGAGCTCTGATAAATCCTTCTTAATTTAAAACATCTTTAATTTTTATCGGGCATCTTATAACCTGCTTTATATACGGTTAATGCATTTTGTTTTGTAAAAGATGCACTTCATTAGAGTTTCGTTTACGTTTCATTACACTGCATGCCAATACTTCTAATGAAACAAATATCTTCCAAACCGTACATCTTGCAGAAACTCGCAGTTTTATTAATTGTATAGAATATTAAGAACATGAACATCACCAGATTACAGCAGTGCAGAACAGATAAAATGAATTGATAATACTGTCGATAATTATTATCCTTCACTAATTATATTTAATTCTATCTACAGATAACATGAACATTAACATAATTAATGTGTTTAAAGAACTTTATGATTATGCATTAGTGAACATCACACCACAACGATTTATTAAAATGCTTGCAGCTGCCCTCACTCTTATCCTATTTGTCAAGTTCTGATCCCCCACGTCTTTTTAATCATGATTGCTCTTCTTGTAAATCTGCAATAAAACAATGACTGCCTTCTGTGGAAGTTTAAAGGTTTCGGATTTATTAAGTCAAATATACTATAAATTGTTTCAATCATTCTGTGTAGTCAACATAATTACAAAAATGGCTTTGATTAAAACAAAAACAAAAAAATCCAACCCAAAAAACAGGTATATATCTAGTTCGCTGGTCGTACCTAACAATGGCAGGTTCATTCAACTTTTTCGATGCGGTAAGCCACTTGAGGAACTCTGCTGAAAAATAAATTTTCTGCTGATAGGTAAACCAATACGCATTCTAACATTCTAAGTAAATTATTTGAATATTTTGACATACCAAAATTGTAAACAACCTAAAGAATCATTTGTCTTATTTCTTTCCATATGTATTTGTTACGCCACAGTCTTCCTCATCTCCTCCGGTAAGGGTAATAAAGTACAGCAATAAAACTACCGTATTTTATTGCCTAAAATTTCTAGAATTTATTAAGTGTTTATTAAACACTATTTTCTAATAATTTCACTTGCACGGGTTAAGACAGGAAAGTGTGCTTTTTGCCATTTCAAGCTTGATTTTGTGTAGACAATATAGAATGTAATTTGATATTGGGTATGATACATTAATGTAAATATTCGTGTGAAGATAATTTCCATTTGTATGCAAAATCATACGCATTTTATTAGAAATAAAGTAACCAGATCTGGCATTTTTGTATAATTTATAACCACGCATCCGCGGTTGCCTAATATATGACATGCCCTAATCGTTGAAAGATGAAAACATTTATTACCTCACATTTGTAATAGGCTGATTTTCAGATCACTCTTTCAGAAAACTGAATCAGCCAGTATTTATAGGGTATTTATAAATCCACAATGTCACAGTGAATGGGTCTCTCTCAACACTCATACATATACCAGTTTTTTGTTAATACAAGATAAATAATTGGATCAATTGAAAACCTGAAGGGTTAACTGTTCATGTCTTCCCTACGTTAAACTTTGTTATAGACGTGTAATACTTTTTTGGCACTATATAGATTGAATTTTTAAAACTGACTCAAAAACTGTGGACCTGATTGCCGTCTTGGGTACCCCATGGAGGACAGCGCTGAAACCTTTACCGTAATAGCGTTTCTAATAAACATATGTATGCAGCTATGTATGTAAGCAAAGAAACACCACTCAGACATCATATGTTCCACATTTAACACATTTATTGCCAGTTAGAAATGGGCATTATTGACTTTAATGTCCCACATGTTCCTTTTAATATTTTTCTGTTTGTCTTTTTAACCATATAAGTGGACTTCACAGAAATAACACTTAAAACGAAAAAATCCTGTAAAACATGGAATAAGAGAGGCTTGTTTCCACTTATCACAGCTCACGTTCTGCTTATGTATAAGCCAATATTATATTTCATAAAGTGGGTAAACATTTAATAAGCACCTTTTTTCTTGAACAAAAGGATACAAAAGACAAATGCGCACACACTTGCAACATTCATTATGCCACCAATAGTTTTAAGTTATCTTTATTACAATAAAGCCATGGATGTGTCAGGAAAGATTTTGGCAACATTTCAATGATACAAGTTTCTACAGCCCCAGTACCATATACACACAGCAGTACCTGTTTACTCCTCTCATTGTAAGCGACAAAGAAATGTCATGCCAGCCACAAAACAGCCTCTCGTGTGCTCTTCTATAAGATGGGCCACAGATCTTGCTGGATCAGAACTCTACAATGCTTCGGTGGCCGGTACTAACACCCTAATGCAGCTGAACGCATACTGTTTATTGGCAAGTATCATTTATCCATAAGATATAATACATTTGCACACTTATTTAAAGAGGGGCATGTTTTATGTATAAAATATTTGCATAATTTGCATGTAATTAACAGTTATATATGTAGGTTATGCTACATGGGCATCCCCATTTTTAAGTACCAATGTACAATTAAATAAGTTACGATAACAACCTAGGAAACAAATGAGTTCTGAAACATTTTAGTTGCATAATAGCATGTTCGTTTGCTTGCAAGCAAACTAAACAAATAACTAAGAAGTTACAGATGAGGAATAACTTGGCAAACTGAATTGAAGGAAAAAACAAGAAAGTAACACACAAGCATGGACAAGTTACAATAAGCCCAAAATATGCAAAATAAAATTAATATGATTTAATCTGCAACATAAAATAAAAAAAAATAAAATAAATGTAAAACACAAGAGATTTAAAACAAAAATCAACTTAGATCCCATTGTTTGCAAACACAAGAAACACAATGGAAAGACACCAAATACTCTATGTGTAGAATTGCTAAATCAGAAAACAAAAAATTCCTTAAGTTATTTTGTAAGGTGCATATCTGAGAAGAACCTGAAAGTAAACCTTTAGTTGAATCGCATCCGGACACCTCTATCAACTGTATCACTTATTTAATATTGGTCATCAATTAAACTAATCAGATTTTTTTTTTCCCTGGAACATATAACATTTCTTGGTCTTTCAGTGGGCATATCCCAGTCTCCCTCAGGAATGATTCACTTTGCTCACAATCACAAGTCTGTGTCTGAGGAATAGCTGACCTGGAACGAAATCCTTCAGTCTCCAACATCTCCATCTCTGTCACCAATTAGCCAAAGAATGTGGAAGCTGATGGCCAGTAAGGCCGTTCCTAAAAGATCTCCCAATGCAGTAAGATAGGGAATGGAAAAACTGTCTGGGTCTTTTCCTTTCCTCCAAATGTGATGCACCATCCAGTCTGCAATCCACAGAAGAGCAAATACCTGCAGTGTTTAAAAAAAATAAAAAATAAATATATGGAACACCAGGTTGTCAATGGCTTGACTATTTTGCTTGTACTACAGAGACAGTGTTCAGAAACAAGGAGCCCGCTGCACAGGCTTACCCTGTGGAAACATCCTGGATTATGTGGGGACAAACGCAGCTCTGTTTGGCAGGGAAAAGGTGAAGGCTCACATGTATGGTAGGATTTGGGCAAGAAGCTGACTGACTTACATTGTGTTAAGAATAACCTTTTTAACTAGTAATAACATACCTTCATACCTTTCAATTTCAGTAAGTAATACATTTCAATCTATATAATCATTCACACTTAGAGAATGCAAGAGAATTCTTTGAAAATATCTATAATTATAAGAAAATACATACACACGCAACATGGAAAAATATATTTTTATATAAATATAAAAAACTATAATATATAATAATAATATTATTATAATATAAAAAACTACAATTTTACAAATTTTTCCGGATCAAAAGATATGCAAATTCTTATGATTTACAGAAAACACCCACATGCATTTCATGTTCATCCCTTAATATAGTGATTTTTCCATAACTGCATTATACACTCAGCTCAGTAATTAATTTATCTACGTCGATTCCCAGTTCATTAATTTGGTACTATTTTTAGGTTTTTTTTTCCCGGCTGACAAAAGCTAGTCTCTTGCAGCTGAGCAAATTCTAATAACTATAACATATTCGTTCTCACATTGAGGGGATTAGAAATTTCTCGACAGAGCTCATGTCCTTTTTTTTATGCCATTTCACAAAATAATTACAGAATATTACAAAAAAAAAAAAAGCACAATGTTCTTCTTATTTAAAAGTCAAACATTTTCCACTAAAGGTGCTATAAACATTCCATGCCTTTAAATAATAGACTGGATAAGTATACTGATTAACATGTACAGTGTGACCAGCTGACAATATTTGGGAGCAATGCATCTTAGTATTTTAAGATGAAAGATTATGAAAGCCTCCTTATTATACTGATGTCAAAAATGAGTGCATTTCCTCAAAACTCACAACATCTGGCAAATCAGGAAAATACCCCATGGGCTTCTTATCGCTAATGCTGCTCATTTAGCAGACCCAATTCTTAAATGTGAGGGTCACATATTTCCATAACAGATAACACTATATATACATATATATATACATATATACACATATATCTACCGTATTTATCGGCGTATAACACGCACTGGTGTATAACACGCACCCCCATTTTTGAACAAAAAAACTGAACAAAAAAAACTTCATCAGAATCACTGCTATCTGGGAAACCACACACACACAGTAAGACACACACACAGTAAGACACACTCACACTCAGACACACACACACACACTAAGACACACACACACACTAAGACATACACACACTAAGACATACACACACACTAAGACACAGACACAGACTCAGAGACACACACAAACAGACTCAGAGACACACACAAACAGACTCAGACACACACACTCAGACACACACACCCTAACCCCCCTTCTCAGGATCTCCCCTCTCTCTCCCTAACCCCACCCCGGTCACTTACCTTCAACTCCTGTGTTGGAAGCGTGAGGCGTTTGTCTCGGGTGCCGGCGCTTCACTGCTGAGCGCCGGCACCCGAGACAAACGCCTCACGCTTCCAACACAGGAGTTGAAGCGCTGAGGCAGGCAGCGGCGGCTGAGGCAGGCGGCAGGCGGCGGCTGAGGCTGCGGCAGGCGGCTGGCGGCGGAGGCTGAGGCAGGCGGCTGAGGCAGGCGGCAGGCGGCTGAGGCTGAGGCAGGCGGCGGCCGCCAGCAGAGGAGTCCTGGATTTCTGTCAGTCAGGGGGGCCCGAGAGTTGCCGAGCGGTCGTCTTCAGCAACCGCTCGGCACCCCTTGGGCCCCCCCTGACTGGCAGAACTCCAGGGCCCGGTCGCAGTTGCGACCCCGGTAGTTCCGCCACTGGCTCTAGGATTTATCGGCGTATAACACGCAGGTAGGGTTTCAGCTTCATATTTTAGTTAAAAAAAGTGCGTGTTATACGCCGATAAATACGGTATATATCATTCGCAAGGGTGAAGATCACTACAATAGGGGGTTAGGTCTATCCCAGATTACCAGATAAAAAGAGTTAATTTTTTCATACAACTCTTATTCCAGAGAAACTAGGCATGGATGACCCTTAAGAAGAATGTCTAATCAGGAGGATTGTGTTTTCTGCTTTCCACTGAATGTATGACTTGCACATACTGTGTTCTCCAGTTATGCAGAATAAAATACAGATATGACATATTGGGATATATTCTAGTTTCTTCTGTATAAGTAACCCAAAAGTTCCATTCTGTTTTTCTTAAATTGACAAATATTTTAGCTGTTTACATGGAAAATAAATATGAGCTACGCAGACACACAAGGTCCCTTCAACAGTTTACCTCAGCTAATTATATAGTTAGGTGTGCTGACTTTGCTCCAAAGACATATTTAAGAGTATGTTTTCTTTGGAAGACCTTTCCCTGGTGGCTGACTCAAGTCTTTATTCTCTTGTGACAAATGAAAGCCTGTGTAGGGGTGTGCTTCATATACCGGCATAAAATAATTTAGGGTCACTGTCTAATGCAGCTGTAACATCACTTTAAAAAGGTGCTTTTCCACCTTCTCTGCTGTATTTAAGACTTTTTAACTAAATGCACCATTAGAAACATCTTCACTAGTACTGCTGAATGTCCAAATCCTTCCCAGAAAGAATTCTCAAGTAAAATTGACCTCATTCACAATCATGTGACACAGAAAGTCACTGATCGGTTGCTGCTATAGAAAGTTGTATTTTTTTATGTGATTAAATCTTCACAGGGAATGGATAAAATCTGTAAACAGCCTAATGTCAATTACGCACTCATATAAAGTGTACATTACATTTACATAGCGCCAGCAGATTCCATAGTGCTTTTATAATCAAAGTTGCTAGGATAAATTTAAAATCACAAACAATAACAAACTGGTACAAAAGGAGAGGAGGGGGCCCTGCTCTTGCGATCTTACAATCTAGTCGGTGGTTGAGGGGGAAGTGAAACAGCAGGAGAGGACTGCTTGGATGGGGATGAGTTGGTTGAGAACTGAGCCCTGAGGAACACCAACAGATAGTGGTAGGAGAAAGGAACAAGCTCCAGTGAAGGAGACACTAAAAGCACGGTCAGAGAGGTAGGATTTGAACCAGGAAGGAGCTATGGCATGGATGCCATACATTTTATGAATCTTTAATACAATTCTAAACTCCAAAAACCTAAAAACCACCATAATCATATATGTAAGTTAATTCACTAGAGCTTGTTGCAGAAGAAGCTCACTGGCGTTGGACCTTTATAATACACAGCGTGGTCAGTGAGTGGACATTGCAACTCTCATCCAAACTCCCACTTCTTTGAATAAATGTATTTATTCAAAATACATTTGACCCAAACTCAGTACAGAACCCAGATTATGAAGTTTAGATTATACAGCAAATATGTACACCGATATGCCCACTGATCAAGTAATTTATGGTGACTGTGCAGGTCTAGTCCAGTCTATGCTTCAGCCACTTTCATTTCTGACAGATTGTGTGCATAGTACAGATTTTTTGCTAAAGCAATGCTTTTGAAAACTTTAATAAGCCTTTTTTCTTATTTTTAAGTATAAACGATTTCTAAACCTTTTTCTGTGCTTAAAATGTTTACTTTTTCAAGGTGAAAGCCCTGCATTAACTTTGAATTAAACCTTCTCTCACCTATAGGAGGACTTCCAGTTGGGATGAAAATAGCCCTTGGGCAAAGGAATTGATGTGGATCAAGTGCATTGTGGGAATGAAGTGCTTAAATCAATCATTTTAAGAATATAAACAAGCTTTGGGCCAACAAACGGAAATCAATATTATCAATCTGAAGCACTAGGTACCTTTGATAATTTGTGAAGGAGATTAGAATGCATTTCAAACCTGTCTCTATGCTTTATCGATACAGTAGATATTTAGAATGCACTACTGATTGATGTGGTACAGCAAATTCTAGTAAATATTACATATAGTGTTAGAAAGTAACAGAATCATGCTTTTATAAACTGTTTTCACAAGGGTTTATATTTAGGTTAAACTATACCTGGAACATTAAGGAATGTGGTTATTGTAATAATTACTTTTTAAGGAAAAACAATAAACCCCTGCATATTACTAGAGGTCTTAAATTCCTGGTCATCTACAGGAGGAGGAGAACAGTCACTTCTCTCCCTCTTAACCAGGCAATCATTTTTGTGTTCTTTGGAGAGGAAAGGGTTTGCCTTTTGATCCTGTAAGCGCAGCGACCCAAATCAATAAACTAAGGACTGCTGTTGTGTTCGGTAAGATTTAATGATTAGCATGCTACACTGCTATACATTTGCTTTCATTCAATAGCACACGCTTTACTGGTAAGTGTTCTGTTGATTAATGTAAGTGTAAAATATGACATAGAAGGGCACCATAAAGATTCTTTTTTAGTGCAGCTCATTCAGTCACCTTATATATATGCTAAAATATGATGGCACAGAATATATCCACATAACATGGCTCCATCATGGCTGAAATATTCTTCTATTTAACATACACACTTGCCTAGATACCCGAACTTGCTCCTGTAGGAAAAAGCTCTAAATTTTCCACGTGTTACCATATGGATACTATGCCTTGATATCTCTTTAAGACATGTAGAGACAACAGGTAGAATTAACATGCCTTAATGCCTCTACCACTAGGCTTTGGTCTTTAATTCCTACTTACATGATTGAGTGATGTCCATGTATCACTTTTTGTCTGCAAAGCAATTCTTTGCTAAGTAAAATGCCAAGTTGCTATTTCTTACTACTAATATGAAAGTAATAAAATAGTTCAGCTGCTAAATACACTGTTACTCCATGCTATTTGCCTGAAGTTTCTTGACACGGGTTCATATTTCACAGTTAATTCTCCAAGAGAACCAACTATATATCTAGGTAGAGCTATCCAAGCACTCCATCTATAAGTGACATGTAACATGAACTGAAGGCATCTATACATGGTTTTCACTAGGCCTGGGATGGATGTCAGCCTTAATTTAATTGTCTTCCTAGTCTTTCAACAGAACAAAGGTATCTTCCTCCATAAACTTCTGCAATTGCCTGCAAAGAAGAGTGTAAGACAATGTGTTTGGATATAGTGATCTCTGTATATGAAAAGTATCATTTTGCTGCTATAGCAGAAAAGCAATATAAGAAATCTCTTAAGGGATAACACTAAGTTTATGTATAAAGGACAAAACTGGTGGGAAATAGAAGCAATCATGTTTCATTTATTGCAATGGCAATTCCATCACTTTGATGACTTTCCACCAGAATGCCACATCTCTAGCTAGTTGTGTGAGATTCTGTTTGGATTTACTCACCCAACTAGTAGTCCAGGGCCCTTAGTATCGCAGATGGTATCAATCAAACCAGCAGAGCCTTTAACTGCCCAGCGTTGAGTTTACATTGTCCATACCTCACCAACATTGTACACACTGCACAAGCCCACAACCTTTCCAGATGGACATCTAATTGCATGGTCCATGCAGGGCCACAGTGCTGCCATAAGGCAAGCAGAGCAACAATCGCGACATGATATCCAGTATTCTAATTTGTTCAAGAAAGCAACCCAATGAATGGCATCAATGATCATTATTAATGTCTGTCCACAAGCTTTCAATGTCACAAGCCATTTGGTAAGTATCTTGCAGATTTATAAAAACATGTTTATTTTAATGCATATTTATAAGGGAATGCGTGGTATAAAGTGCCCCAGTCTTCGTATTTGGCTGCTAGCACAAGTTCTGAGTATCTGTATAAAGAGGTTATTTTAGGTGCTTATTAAAGAGGATGTATAGACCAAAATCCTACAACACTAAATAGATATCAATACCAAATTCTGTGACATTCCGTCAGCCTGGCTGGGTCAGAATTTGCATTTTTACTGTACGGCAGTTATATAGTCATCAAAAGCAGTGCTAAAATGCAGTCAATTTAAGAATAGAGTAAACCCAGTATTTAGCTTTCAAGTCTTATGTCGATCGGCAATTTATAACGCAGCCGAAAGACTGCAGCAAAGTAAACTATTTCCTTCAAACTACCTTCACACAGCTGTGCAACAAGTTTGCTTCTAACCTTTTTGTCAGGTATTTCCCCTTTTATTAACATGTCTACAGTTCATATGGCCTGTAATTGCACAAATGTAATGCTTTTTACACTGGAAAAAAATAAAATAAGCTGAATAAATCGGCTTATTCAGGTTCCCTGCCACAATACAGTGATTGACACCTTTATAATATACAACAGAAATCAGAGTTTTTAAACCACACAATAATTTTGGAGCCTAAAGGTTTTCGTACCAATTCCATTAAGGGGGTATTTCAGCAGTTTTCTGCCAAACACATAATCATGCTCCATTCTTGAAAAGTGAATTTCGACGACGTGCTTAGGAAAACCAACAAACTATGGGAAAGCAGGTACTAGAAGTTGTTTCTTTTCACTGCCTGAGGACTGTTGGGTTCATTTATCACACTGTTAACCTACTTCCACAATGTGAAAAATATATAAATCACGTGTTTTCATTATATTGTTACTATGAGGGGTTTTCTGTCATTTATGCTATCCTTGCTATAACATTTTTGGTCCCTTGCAAAAGTATTCCCTAAACAATTCTTTCATATTAAGTGTTTAGAACATAGTGTCAAATTGAATGAAATTTCAATGTATTGTTGGTAATTCACTAGTACGAGAAAACTGCTAAGGGGGTCTGAATGATTTTGCAAGGTCCTGTATTATTTTACTGCTACATATGCAAAAGCGGATTAAATTATGCTATAGCAAATGGAATATATGGGATCTTGTTATTTTGCTGGGCAAGCATCTTTCTTTTTTATATATGCAATTTTATTACAATATTTTCAAGGTCACTTTGGGATAAAAGTAAACAAATAACACATGTGCTTTTTGTAAAACCACGAGAACAGCACAACTGTTGCCTCAGCAAATACACAGAAGATGAATTCACCTCCTCTACATATAAAATGGAAAGTTACAGTAAGTCAGGGACATCTCTGCTGTAAACTAATGAGTAAGAGGTTATGTAATGGATCAATTCACACAGTGAATGATACATTTCATTCATACATTTTATACAGTCTAATACATCTGATCCAGTTTCATGAATTCTCAATACCACTAAGTCAGAACACCTGATAAGCTACCAGAACACAACTTTAGGTTTTTAAAGGAGTAGAAACCTCCTCTTTTCCACTCCACATATGTTTTTGGAAGATTATGTCCTCGACACTCACAGGATGGCAATTGTCCCCCATGCGGTCCAAAATTGTTCAAGGGCTGGTCCAGGTCAGACTGAGAATGTATGTATAAGTGTTTTTGCGCTAGTGTGGATGTGCACGTGTAAGTGTTTGAATGTTAGCATGATGTCTATGTTTGTTTGTGCGTTATCATGGATATGTATGTGTAAGTGGGGTAAGAGGGAATGTGTTAGTATGAGTATGAGTTAGTGTATGTTAGTGTAGGTCTGTGTAAGCATGTGTGTATGTGTGTAAGCATGAGTTGTGTACATGTGTGCGCCAGTGCTTATGTTGGGGGGGGGCAATGGGCTGATGGGGCCACTTGGCTTTACTTGCCCACCAAGCCAGAAGGTGCTAGCCCTTCCCTGTCCCTGTCCCAGCAGAGAATTGATGTAATGGTCCAGTAAGACATTACGGAGTAGTGATCTAAAGTGTTTATTTGACTCTTGTGTTTTTCCCTCCATTTTGTTTTTAGAATAATATTAATTCTATTATGGAAGGTACCATTACTGAAATTAAGAGTTAACTTACTACTTGGCGCACCATTATTGGATACAGTAATATTGTATTTAGTTATAAAAGTATGATATTCAGATTAGAAGTCCATTTTTAATGAGCAGTGTAGTCACTCATTAACATATCTATGATATTAAAAGTCATCACAACTGTTTTAAGTGGGCATTTTCAACTGTGATTTCTCAACAACAAAAAAAAGTGTCAAAATAAATTAAAGGAAAAGGGTTCCAAACTGGTGTCCCCCAACACCCATTAATGGTGTTATGTATTGAATATGATCTGAAATTGTGATGTTGTATTTGATAAGAAATCTCTATATGACATTTAGAATTCCAACAGACCTTTGGTTTCTTTTTATGGTATGCAGCTCTATATTGTTTACATATATTAAATGTAAAATTATTATGTTTCCCTTCCTACCTGAGGACATATATTGCCGTTGTTGATAGCTGCCCCAAACATGTTTTTGTTTTTGTAATGAACAGCCATTGGGCCACTCTCATCCATACTAATTAGCAATCCAACATATAAGTTCCACATTATTCCTTTTTACAATGGCATTAATTGGACATAATTTTACACTGTGACCAGTCTTGCCAATTATGCAAATAGTGCTTATCATCTTGGCAGAAGTCAGCATTTAGTGAACAGATCCCATGGAGCCAATATAAATATGTCGTATTACACTATATGGAGAACATGAAACAAAATCAGCTTGGGCATTTAAAATCACCAGCAGCATTGTGCAACACAGCAGGTACATTTAAATCCCACGCACCTGTCAACAACACAAAAAAAAGGATAATGTTGAAAGTAAGCAAACAAGAGAGAGCATGTGCACAATAGGGCTCACATTCAGACACCGCTCTGAGCATCCTCAGGGACACCAGAAAAATAGGTGCTATGTGAAATTGCTATTGGGCTTTAAAGATCTTTTCCTATGACATCCAGGTCCTGCTGGGTTTACTGCACATGAAGTCAGTTCAGCTGTAAAACAGGAGTGCCGTTGAAAACAATCCGCTCTCAGCCTATTATTTTGGCCTGCACAGAATCTGCCAAAGTGACGTTCACACCTGCTATTAAACCTGCAGTCATGCTCACAGTATTTCAGTCTCTGTCTGTAAGGTATCCCAACAGAGCCTCGGTGAGAAACTCTGTTCACTTACTTAGCTGGCAGCTCTTACCTGTCAATGGCTCTGGGGCTCTGTGTAAGTGCTTTTTCCACTGCAGCTGAGTTCAGCATATAAAACAGAGATGACATGCATTGCAAGTGGCAGAGCAGCCTGCTAGACAGGCTTGGGTACCAGAAGCAGCAAAGTGGAATGTCTTAGCGTGGGATCCATGTGTATAAAAAAGTGAACATATGAAGGCATACACCGATCATCCATAACATCATGACTACCTGCCTAATATTGCGTAAGTCCCCCTTTTGCTGCCAAAACAGCGCTGACCCGCCGAGGCATGGACTCTACTAGATCTCTGAAGGTATGCAGTGGTATCAAGTTGCGAGGTGGTGCCTGCATGGATCGGACTTGTTTTTCAACACCTTGGAGTCGTTGTTGTGTTCCTCAAACCATTCCTGAACCATTTTTGCTTTGTGGCAGGGCGCATTTTCCTGCGGAAAGAGGCCGATGCCATGTCCATGAAAGGGTTACATGGTCTGCAACAATGCTTAGGTAGATGGTATGTGTCAAAGTAACATTCACGAATGGCAGGACCTGAGGTCTCCCCAGCAGAACATTGCCCAAAGCATCACATTGCCCCTGCCGGCTTGCCTTCTCCCCATAGTGCATCCTGGTGCCATGTGTTCTTCAGGTAACCACGCACACACTACCGGCCATCTGACTTATCAGACCAGGCCATCGTCTGCCATCGCTCTGTGGTCCAGTTCTTATGCTCATGTGCCCATTATAGTGCAGTGGACAGTGGTCAGCATGGCCACCCTGACTGGTCTGCGGCTGTGTGTTCTGAGACCATACTATCAGCAACTTTTTCAGCAATTTGAGCTACAGCAGCTCATCTGTTGGATTTGACAGCACAGGCCAGCCTTTGTCCCCAACCTGCATAGTGAGCCTTGGCTGCCTATAAGCCTTTCGCCGGTTCACAGCTTTTCCTCCACTTTTGGGCCACTTTTTTACTGACCACTGCAGACACAAGAGCTGCAGTTCTGGGGATGATCTCACACAGTCTTCTAGTCATCACAATTTGGCCCTTGTCAAAGTCACTCAGATCCTTACGCTTGTCCATTTTTCCTGCTTCTAACACATCAACTTTGATGATGAAATGTTCACTCGCTGCCTAATATATCCCACCCACTGACAGGTGCCATGATAACAAGAATATCACTGTTATTCACTTCAACTGTCAGTGGTCATAACGTTATGGCTGGTCAGTGTATAGTTGTTCTAATAGTGAGCTCATTAAAGGTATCTGGTAGGGGGTGTTGGACCAGATATCTAAGACTAAAAACCTAAGACATGTTATGTATCATCCTCAACCTGTCTAAATATTTTTACAGATATAGCCATAAACAATACATTAACTACGCTTCTCGCATGCTCACCAACTAAACCATGTCAGCTATGCCATTTTTCTTCCTCACATACCCTTTAAAGGGAGACTTTTTTCCTTTATGGACATAATGTGTTGACCTTTCAATGTAGCATATAAAATTTCTCTAGAGAAATTCAACTAATTTTAGAAAAGCCAAAAAAAGCCGCTGGGCCTGCAATTAAACTAATTAACACTCCAGTGTTCTAATGCACTGTATGATGTCCAGGTTTAATTACACCCTGAAAGAGACACTGTGCTGCTGATATCATTACATTGAAGAAGACAGGGATGTTATGGTGTTACAGTGATTCAGCTGGTAAGTCTTACCTGCAGCAAAGCTGCCAATAAATAAACTGCTATGAAGATAGGAGTCAGGGAAGTGTGTCCGCTCTTCATTAAATAGATGGTGTATAAAAAAATTAAATGTCCCGGAATCACCAGGGAGAGGAGAACTTGAGCCGATTTATGGTTTACGCCTGCAAAAGAAAATATATTTCCAATTAAAGGGCGAGTGTAATGAAATTGTGTTCACTAACTTTTCTCAGCTCTTCAATATCCTATATATGTCACCATCCACTGGTTTGGAATCCACTGACATGCTTTACACACAGCATGAAACAAGGATCCTGAGTCTACATACTAATGGAAACATTCTCAAAAGGCTGCAAACATCAGAAAATAAATGTGAATAAGGAGCATTTTTGCAAAATGAAACTTAAAATTTAAGGTAAAATAGTATGTTGAAAAGAAATGCAGTAAAGTAAAGTAGCAGGCAAGATGCACAGGTTATCAAATGTATCTAGATTGTAACCTTTAAGCCCTCTTTTACTTGTGTGTTGGTAGGGTCCCTACTATGAGATAGGCTATATATTCTGGAATGGAAACTATAGAAAAGCACAATGTACCTGTTCCACAAAAGGTCCTGCATGGATGGTAACATCCTTTGGCATCTTCTGGCAGTTCCCCAGGTATACTGTGTAAATGGAGATAAGTAGAAATCCTGCTTGCCTGAATGGCGACCAAGTTGCCGCCAATCCCTAAAAAAATTAAATGAAAGAATGCGATTACATCCTCCATATTTTAGAGCATTATTACAAACACGTATCTTTAAAAATCAGTATGCAGCTTTATTATTTTTGCCAACGGGGAATGAATTGTAATTTTACAATTAAGCCACAATACAATAGACACAACAAGGGCTTAGAGACGGCAGAAACACACATAAATTAATCTGCTAGATGATCGCTTTTCTACTGGAAAAGCATGATGCAGATAAGGGAGAATAATGGCTATATCTCATACAGCCAGCGTCGATGAAGACAGTCTAAAGTCACAGAACCAATGACACCAATACCACTGCTGCATTGTTAAAACAAACACCAACTAAATGCATTATCATCTTTGATTTATATAGCGCCGACAATTTACGCAGCGCTTCTTACAATACATATATTCAAGGGGACGACACTAGAAGAGATGGACTAAGTCAAACGATACATTAGGTAGAGAGGGCCCTGCTCTCAAGCTTACAATCTAGAGGGAGTTTTAACAGAAGATGGGCACACATTATAAAGGAGAAGAAATTAGCGGATCCTCATATAAAATGGGTGGTTCAGAGACTTATGTGTAATGCAACAAATGCATTTTTCACCGAGAGATGGGTGGAGAAGTTGAATTGTCTCCCAGAAGAAGTCGGAGATTACAAGAAATGGCGAAGGGAATAAGATTGATCATGCAGGGTTGAGATATCATGTACGTGTGGACTGACAGACTTCATATCGAAGGCATATGTAAACACTTAAGAATAAGGTATGCTTAACAAGGCATCCATAAATGATGTAAAAGGCTACCATTAGCCTTTTAAAAATTGACAATTGTTGCAGAAGGGAAAACTGTCTTCCATCAAATCTCTACTAGCGGCTAAGCAGGCCTGTATTGTTTCAACTTTGATAGCATGTTAAATTTAATGTTGTGACATATTCAAGGGTTTTGTTTTATTAAATGCTTTGACAAACTGCTGAGTGATTTTTTTATCTTCAAAATATAAAGTTCCACCAAAAAGGTCCCTGTAGTTTTTTCTCCACACTTCAGAACCTTGGGCTTTGAAGACAAGAAAGCATATGACTGCCTTCCATTCTGGTCAACGAGAATTAGTGTACAGCTGTTTCTTTGCTCATTACGTTCTATATATTGTGTGCTTTCATTTGAAGCACCACTGGTATATTATGAAAGGAGTCAGTAGGCTTCAAGCGTCATCTGAAACGTCTTTCCTTTAATCCACGGCGCAAGGCAGCTTGTTATGTATGTACAGATGATAGCATGTGCCCTCTTTTTGATGCTAAAAGCATCCCTTCTCCCGGTCGTTGTCATTCTAAGCCTTTTATCCGTTTTCATATAGGTCATCTGCTAGTGCTGGGTTTGGATCGCAAGTAGCCAGAATAAATGGCCTGGCAGCCTGCCACGGACCTCGATCGACAGTACTGCCTTTACATGAATCAAGTGGAAAGAAAACAATCATTCAAAAAGCCTAAGACTAGGGGCTACAGACATTGAAATTATTTGTGCTATCGCCGGTATTTCAGGCCATTTTTGCATCAACTGCAATTTCTGAGATAATTTTTTAATCCCTTGCACTAATTAGTTTTGTCTCAGATTTACAAATTAGGGTACCGAAAATCAGTGGGCCAGAAAACCTTATCAACAAATAGTAAATGAAGTGCATGGCTGTGCAGGAACAAAGAGCGGCATAACCAACAGCAGGTGGATTTTAGCTCAGTAAAGACAATTCTGTGAGCAAAAATGTTTGGATGACACATATGTTTCATTTAACAAAATCCATAACCTCAGGAAAACAATAATACAACCATAATGCACCCCACATTTTTTACATTTTATTTATTTATACAATCTGACGTCACCGACATCACCGCATGCTGCTTGGAAGGGTTTTAGGGAAACAAGCCTCTACTCCCATCCGAAAATAAACTCAACGGACTTCAGTTTGCCAGACACTACTGGAACTTCAAATGGGATCAGGTTCTATGGTCAGAAACCAGAAGCGAGTTGGATACCAGAGGCGGGTTTGGTGCAAAGAGAGGTAGCCATATGGCTACTCACAGAGTAGATGTAAACATACGCAAGTGGTAACATATGCTAATTTCCTAATAATGAAAAATACAAACTACTGAACCCGGTCAATGCTACATTGCACACTGTGGTAACATAAGCAGAATTGTTTTATATTAACGTTAAAAAAATGTGATTTGGGTTTTTAATTGGATGCAACGTATTTGCAATGTTGCAATGTTAGTTGAGAGCCGAGGACATGCAGATAGACTGACGTCCAAGGCAGCTAATGGTAACATGTTCTAGTTGGTGGTCCTATGTGTTAAGATATTTATGAAAGTACATTATTAGCAGGTAGAGAAAATAAGCAAGTAATTCATAAAACTACAAACCGAGAAAATGAATCACCGGGCCACATAATCTTTGCTGACCACAGAAATGTTAAAAATGTGATTCTTTTACTCAGCATGTCCAATACCATTTTTCCTTAATTTTTCTTAAATTTCTTAATTTACATCTTTTTACATTATACAAAAGGGTATGGTTACCACGTTAACACACGTTTCAGAAGTAGGTGGCTCTGCTCTCATGAGCCTACATCTTTCAAAATAGATATTTATGCTTACCCACAAAATACAATCTGATGGACGCAGAATAGCATGATTTAGCCAACACCTGTCTAATGGGCCGGTTTCAGCTTCTGCTCTATAAACACTGAAATTTTAAATTTGGCACAGAGAAACCTCCAAACTAAACCAACCTCAATTTCCATGTACAACACATTTATATATTTATAAAATAAATACATTTTGGGATTTCATCATACTGATAATTGTCTATCTTTAGATCAAGCCTGGTTTGTGAATCATGAACATAAGCGTTAAGACCCCCTCCATAAAAATGTATTCCTGTATTACACAGACCTGTGCACCTTTTGACCTTCAAAATTGCTACTCCATAAGTGCCCTCAAAAAAGTATACCTCTTTATTTTCAATACTTCTTTCAGTACATACTTTACGCCAGGGCTTGACAAATTTGTTGTGAATCTAGGCGCCAGCTAAAAAAGTTAGGAGCCAGGATTTTTTTTAAACTAACAGTTGGTTAGGAGTGATCTGATCATCATCAGACCACTTACTAAACTCACAGCATTTAACCTGGAAGCACCCTGGACTTTCAGGTCAGTGCTAGGTTTTTTTTTTTCAATTATTTTTATATATATATATATATATATATATATATATATATATATTTAACTCTTGCAATGCTGATGTTCCATTGGAGCACAGCATTGACTGATATTTAGTCCCCACAAGCTTGTGGGGACAAATGTTAACCCCTGCAATGCTACGAATGTGTCATATACATGTCTTTTAGCAAAATACATACCTAAAATGCAATTCAGCCAACAAAAGAGAAAAGAAAAGCATTCCCGGATGTTACCATCTCATGCCTGGTAGGCAGGAAGGGAAAGCTACAAGAAACTTAATGACTTAACTAAAGCTTTATAAGAGTTACTAAGAAGTCGGGGTCCGGAGACTATTTAATATTCTATTTAGGATCCAGAATGATTTAGAGGTATGTGGAGACTCAATGGCAACTCCAAACACATCTTAAATTAGAATAAAAAGTGAGTAGTGCGCAATAGAATTATATAAATAATATAAGATGCAAATATACAAGCAAAAAAAATGTAATAAATAAATAAATGTGAATGTGCTGCTGGTACACCTCAGAACAAATCCCCACTTTGTTAAAGAAAAACTACAAAAACATATATAGGTGACCGCGCCCCTCACACCAAGTGAGTATAAATAATGCAAATGATACCAATTCAATGTAGCTTCAAGGAAATCCGAGCAGTATGTAAAATTCAATCATAAAACAAAGAGAAAAGAAAAAAACATCATAGTGTAATTCATCAAAATAGTTGTGTGTATATATCTAACAGGCAAAATGGACCCTTACGTTTGGTGGGGCTTATTCAAGCCCATAAACCGCGTAGGGGGGTGAGCGGGAGGGATTGTTCGTCTCCCGAATAAATTTCAGTCTCCACCGTAGAATTATTCAAAACTTCGTGATCTCGGAAGAAGAGCGAGAAATCGAGGTAACTACTCCCAAATTCTTCAAAGCACAGATCCGGAGGCGAGGGTGAGATAAAGATGAATACTTTAATATATAAAATAAATAAATAATCGGACTAGCGGCGGTTTTCAAAATCACGGCGTCCCGCGTTCATCCACTGCTGCACAGCCGAATGTATATCCGCAAATAAAAGTCACGTCCTCCTTCTCCTCTGTCACAACGTGCAACGTACGACGCGTTTCGTGCTATACTTCCTCAGGTACGTTGGTGGATCCCTTTCTGTGCTCCTTTATAGCCGTCTTTAATTGATTAGATCAATGGTAAATTGTCCACATAGATTTGTCAATTGTCCATAATTGGGTTCTTCATTATAGTTAAAGTATATGCATTTAATAAATTAATTAAACAGGATCACAATATAGAATCATATTAAAATAGTCCTTAGATATATTCAAAACAATCCTTAATTATATTTGAAACAGTTCTTAATTGTATTTTAAAATGTAGGTCTTTATCATTAATACTATAAGGGAATAAATTAGTTAGTATACATTATCATAAGTAGTAAATCTATAAGATAACAACTATATAATAGATCATATGTAAATATACAGGATAAGAATATAAATGAATAAATATTTGCGTAATTCCCATGTGTGGTATAAAATTATTATCACCATCCACATTAATTGACCATGTAGTTAGGGGGCTATTTAAACTTCTTGCCTTAAAAATACATTGTCTCCCGAAATGGATTTATAAAAATATAGTAAGAATTCGATAAAGAACGTACTAATATACCGATAAAAAAACGATAAGAAAAAGGCCTCAAAATCATTTATACACTAGATAAAACAATTTTTATAAAATACATTATAAAATATATATATATATATATAAAACCAAAGTATTGATATATATATCATAATAAATAATTAAAAAATAATAATTTAGAGAAAATGACAAAGTTCAAAGTCATTATTCAATCCATTCGGTATAAGAGTTTTTAAATTATAAATCCATTTCATTTCAGCCTTACCTAACTGGCTATTTATTCTTGCAATCCCTAAAAATTCGAGACATTTTGCATCTTTATTATGATGTGTTAAAAAATGTAAGGGTACACTATGGTTTAATGCTCCTTTTTTAATGTTTCTCATATGTTCTTCTATTCGGATGTGTAATTGTCTCGTAGTGCGTCCTACATACTGTAGTCCGCAAGGACATGTTAGCATGTAGATCACATTTTTTGAATGGCAAGTTAATTGTTGTTTGATGCAGTACTGCTTCTTTGTTACAAATGAAGAGAAAACCTTAACTTTGTTTCTACTGCTTTCTTTAATGGTTCTACATGCTAGACAGAGACCGCATTTCTGAAAGGCATTGTCTCCCTCCTGTATTTTTTGGTTTGAGATTTTTAAATAACTTCTAACCAGCTGATTTTTAAGTTTTGGTGCACCTCTAAATACTATTTTTGGATGTTGTCCCAAAAGTTCTTCCAGGTATGGGTCTGTTTTTAGTAAATGCCAGTGCCGATTAATTACCCTTTTTATTTCCATCCCTGCTCCATTATAATTAAGGATTAGAGGGATGTTGGTTGGTGTCTGATTTGTTAGTTTTTTAGTTGCATTTGTCTGTGTGTATATCATATTTAACCGTTCCTTTTCTGCTACTTCTTGTATAGTTTTTTCTAGACTTTCAGGACTGTAACGTTTTTCTTCAAATAAGTTTTTAAGTTGTTTGGCTTGTCTCTCAAATTGTTTTTTTTTCTGTGCAGTTCTTTCTCATCCTTAAAAACTGGCCCTTAGGAATATTTTCCAACCAAGGTAAATAATGACAACTATCTTTTAAAATATAACTATTTACATCCACTGATTTAAAATAAGTTTTCGTTTTTAAGACAGAGTCTTCTATATATATTGTCAAATCCAAAAAATCTTAAATTAATCGTATTATAGGAAATTCTGACGTTATTATAAAGCAGGTTATTGATTGACGTGTTTGTCCAACGTACTGGAAGCCATACGATGTATGTAATTTAGTTCCCTTCAGCCACTTCTTGCTCTATACCGAGCAACCCGTTACCACCACACTCACTTCAGCAGCTACATGTAACTTTATCAGATAGATGTTTCCCTTGCAGAACTGAAAATAAAATACCTCCCAAGGGTCCCTCTTTTGGACCTAAATTGACCCAATACTGCCTGTTCATCTTTCTTTAGCGCTGAGAATGTTTGGTGGGGATGAATATAGCCCAAAAGATGCCTGTCTTTATGAGAAATTGTGCACTTATATATATGTATAGTAAGGAATTCAATAGAAATGTTCACTTGGGTTTTAAACAATTTAATTGGTATACAATACAATCAGGAACTAGTAGAACTCCAAGTAACAAAATAGCACAAGAACCATGTGCTGATCAGTATGTATAGATGTTATAACATATCAATGAATTATTTGTCCATTCTGGCCCTCTTGCTAGGCAGCTGATGGTCACTGTTGTCATTTGGGGTGGCAGTTGGTGAACCGAAACTCCTCTTCTTCCCTTTTTGAATGTTGTTTTCAGGCCCATTCACTTTAACAAAAGTCCCCCCACAGGTAAGCTGATGGTGTGACCACCAACGTTCCCGAGCAGAGGGTGCCCGATTTATTGCCCGCATTATGAAGCCAAACTTTGGCCCCCAAGCTCTGCAGGGACCATTACAGAGCCACCAGTGTTTTCTGCATTCAGCAATCTCTGCATAGAAATTGTGGTGGATGGAAATGTTGGCGCCAGTGATGTTATTTAAGCGCTCCATGTGTTTGCAGAACTCCGGTCCGTGGGCTCCATCTTCTTTGTATTGGCGTGTTACAAACAGGAAAGCGTGAATCATTTCATGGAGAAGGACCTCAACAAGATCTCTCCTTGATCTCAAGCTCAATAGTGGCTTGCTGATATAAATAGTGCACACGTCTTCATTTTCCTTGTAGTAACAAATCCCGGTTTTTAGTATCATCCTGCGGCTCCATTTTACTTCCACCCCCTTCAACTGTCCCTGGAAAAACATGCCATTAAACGACATGAACAATTCCTGGAGATTGGGGTTTGGGTCCAGCACCTCCCAAGCAGGATCGATAACTGATAAGCACTCAGGATCTATATAATCCATCGCACTTGAGAAAGGCTTCCACAGCTAATCAAGTTTATCACCGCAGCAGCTCCCTCTCACAACAATCAAGTAGCAAATGCAATGACAGCAGAAGCTTATGACACTATGATGTCATGGTGAGTTACAGAATGTTTACACCCAGCACTAAGCTACGTACACAAACTGGAGAGATATAAGCCATCATTTAATATGAATATTTAAAAAAAGATAAAATAATTATGAATAAAAATAAATGTTCAATCATACATACCTAATATCAACCCTCTTCTTTTCGAGGATCCAGTGGCATCACTAGAATTACACACGGGGCAGCATAAGCTACCCTGTTCCTGTCCATCTTGTGGTAAGGGTACAGCCTCACACCTATATATACGTACTGTACATATATACATGTACTATACGCTGCCTTTACGCATGCCTGCCCATACATACACACATATACTTCCCTTACACACGCTTGCTCGCACACATACACACACACTGCCCTTACACTTGCCTGCCCATATATATATATATATATATATATATATATATATATATATATATATACACACACACACACACACACACACACACACGTAAACTGCCCTTACATTTGCCTGTTGCTCTCATGGAGCGATCGGGCAGCAGGGGAGGGTTGGGGCTGGTTTCCACACTCATGTGGAGACCGAAGAACCTTCTCCCCTGTCCCTGAGGCTGCCTCTGGCAGCTGGGACGCAATTGCTGGTCTACACCAGCCATTGCAGGGGGGAGTCTCTGATGACTGCTGTAGGCTTCCAAGACTACAGGAGTCATCAAAGGGCTTGTGGGGGCTCGTTTTTGCTGCAGAGCCCCGTACAAAACGGGAATTAACCCCTAAAATGATCGCCGCATTTTAGGGGTTAACGCAGCACTGTTGCTCTCATGGAGCGATCAGGCAGCAGGGGGTGTTGTTTCAATCAATCAACACTCAACCCCCTTCCCTGAAGCTGCCTGTGGCAGCTGAAAACACGATTGCTGGTTTTCCTGCAACCGCGTTTTCAGCCTACAGGATCACTCCGTGGGAGTGATCACAGGCTCGGAGTGGCTGTGCTGGTCTGCCCAGACATCCAATTTTTTGTGGATGTAAGAGGCTGACAAACACCTAGGCGCCAGGACAAAATTCTCTGTCGCCATGGCGACCTGGGATTTGTCGAGCCCTGCTTTACGCTACCTCTCATCAACCCGCATGTCCTACATGAACCTCTGGGAAGAAATATAGCCCCCACTGTCACAAACGGACAGAAAAATAACACCCAATAGTAGAACTCCCATCTAGACTTATGGCGCCAGTTTATGAATAAATTCCCCCTACTGCTCAGGACATCTACAGAAGCTCTCATATAGCTGCACGTTCTCACTTATAAGAGCATCTTTTTATTATCATATATATGACAAAATTCATGGGCAGTTAGAAAGTAAGGGAAGAGAATGTTGGGTTTAATGACAAAATAACCACTTCACCATTGAAAAGAGTTGATTGTTCCTAAAATTGCATTTCCAGCTGTGACATAAACATTATGTTTTTGTCTGAGGGTGTCTCACTCAGAAAGCTGGTGCTTTGGGAAACACACACTGCATTATAGGTACTTTAACAAGCATATAAGTGGCAAGCAGGGAGCACTTTATACGCTTACATGGGATTCATGCATACTTAATCCCCCACACCAGCATCCATTATTGTACACATGAAAGAGGCATCATGATCTGAGATTTACAAGCAAGAAATAATGTGTATGCTTACCATTAATAACTGGAGTATAGACAACAATCCCAACCAGATTCGGATCTGACACTGTTGTGTCTAGTATAAGGCCACCAATGCTGAAGAAAAAAAAACATATTTTATTCACTACATTCAAGAGAATTCACTGGGAACTTCATGATTTATTTAAAATCTTGATTTAAAATGCTACAAGTTCAAATGCTATACTACATCCATTGGGATTCTTACAGCTCCTGTCACTTGCAATGCACTACGATATGAAACTTCCTTTGTTGTATGTCTCCGCAAAGCACTCACTTAGCTCCAGGCATCTGGTTAATTAGCAGCTGAGCAAAGCCAACCGTAAGGGGGAAAAAGTCTAAGCTAGAGAAGTTACAACATAAAAAGTTGCCAAGAAATAAGTGTTCTTCATTGATTTATCAGGTGGTACTAGTGTGAAAAATATCACATCTTTATATTTCCACAGTATATACAAAACCACTGACCCTATGTATTGTATTAACAAATAATTGGACTGCTTGTGTTAGAGATGGTCCATCTATACTTTTTCCCTTATTACTGCAAAAACATTAAGATGCCAAGGTGGCGAGTATGTTGACTGACAGATGTTAGACTTGGTTAGAAGTCACAGAATGTGACCATTGGTGATTATCACAGCCTATATTAGGTTCTTTCATCCACAGATTTGATGAATATATAAAATTCGATAAATAGCAGCTTGTTAGAAAAGTAACAATTTTACCATCCATTATAATTGCCATCCTCAAATCCACTTTGTTTTCCTAACATTGAATATACAGTTTCTACCTTTTTATTTTTTCTTTCAAACCAGAACTTCAAGAGTCCTTAAGAACTAGAGCCAAGAGAGCCAGGCATGACTTTTATTTATAGGTAGTACATGTATTGCAATAATGTCCCCATGTCTCAAAACAGTTTATGAATGTCTCTGGAGTGCCACTACATATTCATCAAGCTGACAGGGTAAACCGAATAGTAATAATAATATACCACACAACCTAAGCAAGTTTAAAAGTATCAGGAAGCTGGTTTTGTAAAACACACTACAGGCATTGGAAGAATTATTATATACATATATTATACATAACAGGTAAACATTATTCCCATAGTTTCCAATGTGTAGCAGGCATTTAAGGAAATAGAGGTTCACTGATGTTGGTGAAAAACTTAATTATGAAGCAGAGTGAACCTGCATCCTGGCATTATGAGTACATTGCATTGGCTGTTGGGTTGAGCAGCACTGGGCAGAGGTCATACCTAGACATTAGTCTTCCCCTAAACAGCCACAGATCCTCAGAGTATGAGCCCTTGAGTTGGTGTGGCCGACGGCACTTTGTTGTGTACTGATTTGTGAAGAGTATCGGGAAGATACAATAAAATATGTTGGAATGAGACAAGGGTCGAGTGAGGATGCATTAAGTCAGCCATGGTCACAGGCAAATGTCAGGGCAGGTAGAGGTTGCACGTGATCAAGCCAATAGCTGGAATAGGTAATACACACTTTATCCCTTAAATGACCCAAGTTCAGAGAGTTCAGCGAATGAGAGGATCATATACAATGGTAAATGGTGTGCAAATGCACACTAGGTGCAGCAACCACATACACAACCATGCCACGAGAATACAACTAGAGCGAACGCTATACTAAGTGATAAGAAAACAGTGCCAACAGTGACCACACCAATGGGTGGATGTGAATGACAAACACTAATGAACTCATTTACACATTGCCATACACATTGCACCAAGGATACCAAAGCAATGTAAAATGCAAAAGCATAAAGCTATTATAGGAAGTAATACCCCTGAAGCTCTACCTCTGTCTGCATCCTTGTTATTTAATTCACCAGAACCCTGGTAACCATCTACTATTTATAGAAATTGCTATTACTTCTAGACACTTCCTGCATATTTTATTCACTTTGTTCTTTGTATATATATTTAATATATATATTTAAAGTAATACATTTTTTTTCCTTTGTCTGCCTGTGCAATGAAATGCATATTATTAAACTATATTCTGTGCTTGTATCGAGTGGCGATTATCAGTGACGAAAAAAAGGATAATTCTAATTTAAATTTAATTTGCAAAATGTCAGCTAATGACGTAAAATCAATTATTTAGTAGTCTGTATTGTAACTATTAGTCACATCTACCTGCATATTGTTAAAATATACACAAAAGTGATGTTCATTATATTTAGACACGAGTATGATTATTTAAGCATCTGTATTGTAGAATGTTTACGTTGTTCTTACAGGACTGGCAGAGAACAAACATCTACTATTGGAAAACATTTATCCATTTAACTGGTAAAGCTTGTTTAAATAATTCTGCCACTTCATTTGTATGTACATTCGCTGTTTGATGATGCAAACTATGATCAGCTGGTCCTGAACTGGAAATGAATGGACACCTCTTATGTGGGCTAGTTACAAGTGAAATGTATGATCTCCCCAACCAACATATTCCTGTTATGGAGGCTGTGCGAGCCCTGCACACCCTTCATAGACTGCATTAAAAGGCTCTGCAGGCTTTTAAGGTACCACTCGCCAGTATATGACATCATATCCTGGCTCTCCGTTTCTTAAAGGCACACGTCACCTTTTTGTGTACCAGAGAGCCGACCATAGAGGTGGAAACAAATGGTTGCCCCTAGGGCGGCTTCAAAGGAAATATACCACTGAGCACACAGTATCAGGAGACACTGGAAGTTTATATGACTTGTTATAAAGCCATGATAATGGTGACCCCCCCCCCCAAGCAACTTCTATATGGATACTGGGAATAGGATGTCTTCCTCTGCTGGGAAGATTGTAATTGTAAAGAGGGGGTGGCAGATTAAACTTTTAAGTACCAAAGTACTTTTCAGTACAATAAATGATAAATACCTTGCTACAAATGGTTACACAGGGAACATGATAAAACAGTCCAAAGGGCTGTTAGTAGCCATTAACCGTCACTAGTTATTAGTACTACTCAATACACGCCTTTGTGAGTAAATATATAAAGTGAAACATAGTAACTTTTATTCCACTCCCAACATCCAGAGCACCTACACCTATACAATATATGTATGAACTAAATGAAAACTAGAAAATACCTGTGAAAATATTAACTGGTTAGCAGTGTTTCCCTAATAACAGTAGAAACGAAACCCGCTCATTCTCATTAAACAGCGCATGGGTGGCACAATACGCAAGCTACAAGAAGTGTACTAACCTGCTAATAAGCATTGCAGTAATTACTGGCTCCCAGCCTGAGTGAAGAACGGTCCTCGTGGCTGGGTGTTTAGATGCGATGACGATCCATATTGGCGTTAGAGCCAAGAAGAAGCAACCAAACAGCGGAGATACAAAGGAGTATGTATCTAGAAAACATTGTTAACACATTTACAGTCAGATTCCACGGTTGATGTATAGAAACAAGCGCCAGCGCCTTATTCTCTACATTCATCCTGTAAATATTAAATAATGCAAACCTTTCCCTAAGTACTAAATTATGGGGAGGGAAATGGATGTCAAATTAGTTTTAATTATACATTTCTTTTTGAGAACCTGTAGGAGAGATATTGAGATATATTCCGTATGTGAAACACTCTGCAGAGAACCTAAACTGTGGCTCTTTCAGCGTTCTGGGAGAATAGGTAAACTAAACAAGTGGTGCTGCTTAGTGATAGACTGCCGCTTTACTGCTCAGGCAGGGTTCATGGCATGCTTTACTGATACAGGAGGAAAAAAGGGCATGATTGCATTAGTTCTAGAAATGGAGGTTGAAATGGAGCGCTGGTATGGCTATAGAAACCCAGACGTAAGAATTGGGCAACTTGCAGATCTTAACATCATTTTTTTGTTTTTTTACACTAAATCTCACATAACTCCCAAGCAGCTGCCCTAGCATTCAGCCTAAACTTGATTAAACCTGTAGCACAGACCTCGCCTGCCTTGAAAACAATATATTTTCAATATAATCACAGCTGCTCAAAAAGTGAGAATGGAGAACTACTGTCTCAAAGTAGTAAACTTCTTTCCCTGTAGAGATAAAAAGCTCATTTGATATGTGGAGCCTATTAAATTAAAGAAAGCCTGCAGAGGGATCCAACTCGTTAATCCATCCCTGAGTAAAGTTATTCTTTCTCTAAGTCATTAAAAGTTTAGTTAGAAATCAGAATCGATGGGAGAATTGTTAGAGGAGTATGTTTATCTCTCCTGCGTGGGTGGTAGGAGAGAGGATGGTTCACTAGTAATATGTTTTTCTATTGCAATATGAATCCGTAAGCTGCTCTGATCAATAATACATTTAATGCTGATTTGATTTTGCGTATTGTCAACTGGTTTTAACATCCAATCGTTGACTTTACATACCTGGCAGACATCTTTTACAGATTTTATGGAAAGTGTCGCAATGCTGGAAATGTTTACGATCCAACATTGTAAACGTTTACGATCCACACAAAACCACTCCTCACATGTTTACTCAAATTCGTAATGTCTCGAACCCTAGCTATTCTGAATCAAAA
Source organism: Spea bombifrons (assembly GCF_027358695.1). Taxonomy (NCBI): domain Eukaryota; kingdom Metazoa; phylum Chordata; class Amphibia; order Anura; family Pelobatidae; genus Spea; species Spea bombifrons. Next base: position 40,204,912 of record NC_071090.1, read on the forward strand.
TTGTGCCACCAAGCAATCAGGTTTGTCTTTTTACGGTTATTGAATGGTCCAGTTTATGAGATATTCTCGGCTCATTTACCCTATGGAGGCTGGTGCCTGGCTGGCACACCTTTACCGTGGGACCTTTACTTATCCCACATTGGGCTTCTGAATCACATATGCTCACATATGCTCAAACGTAAAGCCGCTGTTCAAAAGTATCGGATGCTTCTAGAGGCACGCGAGTTCTAGGGGAAGCTGGCTTATTGGTCTTTGAGTTAAAGTTTCCCGCCAAAATAAAACATTTCTTTTCCTTGTTTTCTAAACCAGTTATAAAACATACTGCAAACATTTAAACAAATGATAAATGAGCAGCCGAGAAGGATAAAGATTCTTTAGCTGTTTAAAAAAAACACATGAAATATTTTTATTTTTTTTTACTATAAATATAAAAGAAAAACAGCCATAATGTTTGTTAAAATTTCGCTCAGCATCAGAGAACTGAGAAAGAGTGTAAGGTGTTTCTTGCAGATACCTGTAAAAAAATAACATATGGTACATAGTTCTCACAATGGCAGGGGCATATTTAAATAAACATAAGTAGAACAGTACTTTTAGCTCGGCAGTGTGGTCTGGTTATGCTGACCTCTTGGCGCTTCTACTCCTCTTGGGGTTAATCGATGAGCTTATGTACATCTATGCCCACCTCCTGCTTAGGCCCTCCACTTTCCGAGTCTCACATGGAGAGGGGAAAAGAGAGAGCACCGGGCCAGATAAATATATTTGGGCAGTTTTAATGCTCTAGTACATAATGTAAGGTCCTCATAGGTGGCAGCTCCTCATTAATTCGTGTGTGGTGCTCATGTCTCTGGATGATTGGTTAACATAATAAATTTGGTTGAAATCAATGATTAATGGTTCAATGATTAACAGTATCTCAATGACATCCTCGGGAAACAGACTGACGACTTCTTTGTATGCCACAAACACTATCTCTACAAGAGCTCAGAAAAACAATGTTCTGTCAAAAATTAGACCTTTAACACAAGTGATTTCATCTTGAATTGATATTTTCTTAGGGAACTCAACAAAAAGTCCAACAGACTTCAAAGCTGATTGATTTTATTAACATAAAAATGGAAATGTCCTCATGGCCATGCAATCAGTACCCACTTTCCCTGGAGTGGGCTTTCATTCCATATCGTGATTAAGGGCAACTTTATTTTTTTCCCTCTGATTAGCATTTAATTATCCTATTAATCTTGTTAAAAACGATCACTAAGACAACTTTATTAGGCATTCGTAGCACTGCAAATCTGTTCCGTTGACTCAAACGATTTAAGAAGGATCCTGAATTACTGCATTGCAGACCTCTCCTGCAGCAGCGAAAGGCAAATAAAAACAAAATGGATGAACGGATGAATTATGATCGCCACTCGAGTGACTGCCAACAGAATTTTTTTTCTGGCTATATGCATTAAATAAGAGTACAGGGTACCAAAGTGGCAGTGACCGTCAATTACACACATTCAAAAACACAAATGTACAAGCTATAGGAGGTTATGTTTAATTAGTCCAGCAATGCTAAAATCTGCAAGGATGACCACTTCCTTTTAAAACCTGTATTATAAATGTATTTGAGATCAAGGATTACATTTACAGTGTAAGTGCTAATTTTATACGTTAATACGTTTATCTGTTTGGAAGGTTACGTCTGCGACTGTGGTGGTGATGGCAGCCCCACTACCATTTCTATCCATTTAAATGGCTACAGCCAAGCGGATGGAGCATTACTGCTCCTTGTGTGTTTGGCTGAGAATAGCGAGTGTCACTGTTTTGTGATGCACACGTTCTCTCTGTAGACACGAACGCTGCAGATATTATCATTCACTATGACTTGACCAAGTGATATGTGTCACAGGTATCCAGGCACGTTATATGACCTGGCAGTAGTTGGATGGCAGCTCACACAGAAAGTGCAGCCCGCAGTGAAGACAGGGCTCTGTGCGAGGTAAGAGAAGAGATGGAGAGCTGTATGAGCTACATGGCTGATGTATGGTGTTGGACAGCGGGTGTGCGCATGTATGTGTTTGGTATAACAGTGTGTGTAAGTGTGGCGAAGTGTGTGTTACTGTATGGTGTGATCATATTTGAATGTATAGTATCCGCCAGCGTGTATGTTAGTGTATGGTAGCACAGTGTGCATGTGTTATTGTATGGTATTAGCATGTATGTTAATATATATTGTGTGCATGCTCTAACATTTATGAGAACACACACTGTGCGAGCAGCCTTGGTTTTAGTCTGGGCTCACTGAACATCACATTACAAGACCCTGCGGTAAAAGCAAGGCTGCACACACAGTGTGTGCGAGCAGCTAGAAAGAAGGCTCCGGGCGAGGTGAATGGGTAAGGAGAGTGTGAGAGAGTAAGGGAGTTAGGGAGTTATATATCTTAGCATGAGCGTGTTAGCATGAATGTGTAAGTGCATGTTAGAGAGAGTATGTGTATGTGTTAGCGTTAGTGTGCAAGAGTGTGTTAAAGGAAGAGTATGAGTACATATGTGTTTGTTAGCACAAATGTGTGTGTTAGTGTGAGAATGTGACTTAGTTAGATTAAGAATGCGTGCGTGTGTGTTGAGTATGTATGTGTGCGTGTTAGCGTGAGTGTGTTAGCGGTAAGTGTGCAAAGTATGAGTGTCGAAGTGTTTGTTAGTGTGAGAGTGAGTATGTGTAGATGTGTGTGTATTAGCGTCAGTGTGCATGCGTCTGTTTTGGGGAGGGCAAGGGGCAGATGGTGCCACTTGGCTTTACTTGTGCAAGCCCTCCCCTGGACAGAAGGGACCTTGGGGTAGGACTGATTTTTAATCCATAGTGCTGCCATCTGTTATTAAACGCTACAAAAGATTCAGATTGGCTTTTATAAAACGTCCTAAATTACATAATAAACTATGAGCAGAAGTGTTTGTTAATTTAGTTCACTCTATAAGGCTGAGTTTTGTTCCGCTTGTAAACTGCCTATGTTATTATAGGATGATGGATCCCCCTAGTGGTCAAAATGGAAAATGGCAACACTAATATTTCATTATATTGTGTTAGGTCTACATAATGATGCACCTATTTGGGGTGTATAAGCGATAGAAAGGATGCCAAGGGGGCCACATCAAGCAAATCTACTCCTACTGAGAAATACTCTCACTCCAAGAAGGCCCATATAAAAGTCTCCCCAGTAATAGTAATAGTGGTTCACTAGTCAGATTGGCCATTTGAGTTGGTATAGATAACAACTCACATGCCCTAGTTTTTAATGTTCCATGTTTGGTACATGACATATACCTTCCTCTCTTTGTAACAGCAACATACTGTATCTATCCTAATCGCTCTGTCATACCGTACATCTTCCAAGCAAAGCATAACGTATATTATCCAGTGACCACAGCATACTCCAACACTACTCAGTAGCCCCACAGTAGCCCCTCTCTAGTCTTAGGTAAGTATCTAACACACCCCTTCTACATCTTCCACATCATAGTATTTCTAAATGAAATCATTTGTCCTCATTTCCAAGTGCACTACCTCGTCTTCCCACGAGTGAACCCACATGCAAGTGAAGTGGTTAAACGGCAACCGCATGCACTGTCAAGTGGCAAGGCATAAGGGGATGGGCTGACAGCAGCCAAGAGAGTTCCTGGTCTTTCTGACAGCGAAGGTATTCTGGTGACAGCATGTGATTACTACAACATACGCTTTCCACCCACAAGCCTGGAAATACTGAGAAACAACACAGAGGCACTCAATTACTGTCCCCACTGCTCTGCGACAGGCAACTCATACACTTCCTCCAGCATATGAACTACGTTTAACCTGTACCTCTTCTGTCTGCATGGAATAATGGGTTAAATAATTAACATAACGACATCTGACTCACTGCGTGCACACGTCATATGCCCATGTGAAAGGATGCGTTACATGTTGCCATGATTTTTACCACTTCAATCAGTTATTTACAGAAGCAAAAATTACAAGAATAAAAATTGGAAAATCCACAGTTTTGCATTTAGTTCAGGATGATACAGGTGATCTGATGTTTTATACTTACCCTAGAGTTGATATGACACCATATATAATAAAGGTAACTCCTGCAGAAAGAGCTGCACTTGTTCTGAATAATGCAATTCCATATGCATGACCAGCCAAGCTCTTGAAATGAGTAAATTAGTTAAATTCTCTGTTAATATAACAAACCTTTTCTTAGTATTTCACGTTTTAATGCAGGATCTATATGGCACTGTTCTACTGATTGGTGGATAAGGCTATTGTGACTGTCAACTGTTTGATCTTTACCAATATATTAGTTAATCAAACTGAATCCACTCCCAAACATTAGGAATGGTGGATCCAGATAATTCTTTGGATAAAGGTAAAATGACGCTCTCCACTAGTATATCAATACCCCTTTCAACAGTGGCGAAACTACCGGGGTCGCGACTGCAACCGGGCCCTGGAGTTCTGCCAGTCAGGGGGGCCCAAGGGGTGCCGGGCGGTCGTTTTCAGCAACCGCCCTTCTGTCTCCTCTGCTCCCTGCCATGCGGCAGTGGTGGGAGCGTGAGGCGTCAGTCTTGAGTGCCGGGGCTTCACGCTGAGCGCCGGCATATGACGTCAGAGCAGCGACAAAAAGGCCTCGCGCCCCCACCACAGGACTGCACCTGTGACTGTGACCTACAAAGGGGGAGAGGGTAGATAGTGAGAAGGGGGGGTAGAGTAGTGAGAAGGGAGGGAGAGGGGTAGATAGCCTGAAAAGAGGGGGGAGGAGGTAGATAGTGTGAGAAGGGGGTATATAGTGTGAGAAGGGGGTAGATTGGGTTGGGGGTGGGAAGGCCCTTAACAGATTCTCGCACCGGGGTCCTGAGGCTTCTAGTTACGCCCCTGCCTTTTAATGAACGAGACCCTACTTCCCTTAGTAGTTTCTGCTGTGTATTGTTACAGAGATTACAGTCAAATGATAACCCCAGATGTTTCTCATTTGTTGACTCCCTCAATCTCATTTACAAAATGTGTTACTATTATTATTATTTTTATATATATATATATATATATATATATATATATATATATATAGTGCCATCAATTCTGCAGCGCTGTACAAAAGGGTAGAAACAAGAGGCGAGGAGGGCCCTGCTCAAATGACTTTACAATTTAGAGGGATTTAGGGTGTATTATACAAGAGGTAAGAGTGCACTTGTTGGGGATGGACCGGCCACACTAGTAAAAGTATGGCAGGAAAGGGACTAGGAAAGGTGACCTAAATGGTGTTAAGATGTAAGGTTGTTCAAATGCATGACTTTACATTTATCCATGTGGAATTTCATCTGCCAGTTATTTGACCGTTCCCTTAGCTTGATAAAATTATTCGGGAATGAACAAATTCTTTAGTGAAGTTACAACCCTAAGCAATTTGGCATCATCTCCTAAAAAAGTGTTACTCTCATTATCCATTTTTAAGGCCAATAATATATCAAAAAGTGTTTTATGTTTAAAAAAAAATCATAACTGCCAATGGTTTCTCACTCCTGGAAGATAGCAGCTTTCAAAGGGAATTTGGGGGGGAACAACAGGGCTTACATAATGTGAAATGACCCTTTTTTCTCCAAACTAGAGGAAAGTATACATATATAGCAGAAAATAAATGAAGGCAAACTGTGGTCACATGAAAGACTGATATGATTTAGATGTTTCTTTGCATTATGAAAGCATTCTTACTTTATAGCATTTTTCACCTAAAACCTTTGCACTTGTCCATAAGGGGTTGCACACTAGTTGCATAACATGAATATTGATAATTGTTACGTGATCTTACCAAGGCAGTAGTAAAGTCCCTGACTTATCCAGGCTAGTATGGCGAGTGTGATGAGATCCCCAAAACTGGCAGCGATAGGAGTGGCAACATTGTCTGGATTTATTCCAGTTTTCTTTGACCCAACAATAACACCAACCATGATTATACCTGAAATAAAGAGTGTAAGGGTTCTATAAATGTAATCAAGGATCCTATAGACAAATATGCATTAAGATCATGCAGTAAAACTTTTTTCCAGGCAAAGAGTTGAATATTAATTTAATAACAATGACCTAAGGGTTACCCTTAAGTCTAATAACCTCACATCATAAAATGCTCTTCTTATATGCATGTAGACAATCAACTTGTTGACGTACAATTTCTACAAGCAAAATAGGTCTGTTTAGTTTCCATTTTATTACACTTTCCATATTTTTATACGTTTACATGTTAGCACATGTAATTATTAGCAATAAAACCACAGAACTATAAGAAAACTAGATTGTGCCGCTACTTTGACCTCCGATTTTATTAAATGTAACATTCCCCCAGCTGTACAGACAGTGTTTCTCTTTGGTAACTTGCTTGATACACTTAAATCAAGATCTAATGGCTTTCTGAAAGAAAACAAAACCTTGGCAAACGCTGCCTGAGATTGGCCCTTGGCTTTACTGGTCCATGGTGTATTGATTGTTGCTGACAGTAAATCATACCTTGCAAAAGAGAGGCAATGAAGGCTGTAGCCACGCTGCTGGAGCATAGCAGTATGGCGTGATCGAGGCGATATTTTCCTTCTGGAATCCAGCCCAATATAACAGCTGCTACAGCTGCCAGAAAACCAACCACGGTTGCCTGCACCTGGAAAGACACGGGCGTAAATCACTGCAGAGTAAAAGCATGGGGTAAATGCAAGTAGACACCCTTGACAAATGAACCCCTCAGTAAGAAAGGCACGGTAGTCAGGGTACAACATAATACATTATTTAATATTATATAATACATTAAGCAGATTAAACTGCTGCTTAGGGCCCTTATTGTTGTAAGGTGAAAGAGAGAGATCAGATTTATCATATATTAGTACAATGCAAAAACACATCATTCACCTAATGTATGTCATGTGATCCTGCCGGGCGCATCATGGCCCCCACTTTACTGCGGCAATGGAAGCCCTGGCCAATTTTTACCCCCTGGAAAACCCTGGGTGCCAGGAAGTGGTTTCTAGTCGCCATGTTGACCTTGCTTTGTCCCTGTATACAACTACAGCTCAGCACGTTAACTCTAACGAGAATCAATATAATTTGCTGCAACACAAACCTGCTTTAAGGCCAGATTGCCAATGATTAGATTCCACTTCTCAATTGGAGAGTCCATCTTTCCGACATTAACCTAAAAGAAACATATGTGCGTTTATATGGCACACAGGGTATTCACCATGTACTTGTTACATGCAAAGTATGACACCCATGGATTGAAATGTAAGCAAACATACATATTCTTTAACTCATAAATAACTGGAAAAGCACAAAACTATATCGAAGATTACTTTACACCACGCACAGTCTTATTAGAAATAACTGCAAAATTGTGTCTAAGCAATTACTTTATTTTAAGTTGAACGAAATATAGCTCAATTATTATCATATTTTGAGGTGATCTGTCTCACTGATCCTTAAAGGGAAAATGTCCTCATCATATCTTTTAGAATGACTTACCGTATATTCCGGCGTATAAGACGACTTTTTAACCCCAAAAAATCTTCTTAAAAGTGGGGGGTCGTCTTATACGCCGGGTACTTACCAAGCCGGAGGTTCCCACGAAGCCACCAATCTCTCTAATCACTACGCGCCGGCTATTGATGTCGAGCGCAGGGATGCCGTCATGTCCCGGCGCCCGGCATCAATTGCCGGCGCATAGTGATGAGGGAGCAGGGAAGCCCGAGGTCTGGCACTTGAGACCTCGGCTTCCCTGCTCTCTAATCACTAGGCGCCGGCTATTGATGCCGAGCGCAGGGATGACGTCATGTCCCGGCGCCCGGCATCAATAGCCGGCGCGTAGTGATTAGAGAGCAGGGAAGCCGAGGTCTGAAGTGCCAGACATCGGGCTCCCACAACTGGATGGAAGAAAGAAGACAGAAGATAAGGTAAGAGATGGGGACAAAGGGGGGAGAAATATATATATATATATATATATATATATACACACACACTCTGGTGTGTATATATATATATATATATATATATATATATATATATATATATATACATATACACATATACATATACATGTGTGTGTAAAGGCAGGGGTGTGTGGTGAGGGCAGTGTATAAATGTGTATGTATGGACAGGCATATGTGTGTGTGTGTGTAAGGGCAGTGCATGTATGTATATGTCAGCAAATCAACCAGCAAATCACCGGTAAGGTACATCGCTTGCCGTGATTGGCTGGTTGTTGTATACTGGGTAGAGGGGTAGTCTTATACGGCGAGTATAGTCCAAACTCTATATTTGGACTGTAAAAGTTGGGGGTCGTCTTATACGCCCAGTCGTCTTATACGCCGGAATATACGGTAATTCATTTATCAAAGCTACCTATAACTTGCAGTCTGTGCAATTGTTCTGAAGGCATGTAGTTAAAGTTAACCACAAACCGTAGCTTTGCCACAATCAGCTCAGTGTGGCGAGTCGGCAAATAAAGGCTTATTGAAGCAGGAAATTAAATAAAACCGTGTCTTCTTCATAGGTAACCTACATTACTATATACAGAACTAGCATGCTCAAAGAAATGTTTTTCCATCAGTCGTTTACCACTTTAATGCAAATGATAGCTTTCAATTACTACTGTCCACACGGTGGCCTACAAACTGCATGTGGCCTTAAGAAGTTTGTGTATGGCACACGGCTTTGTTGTATTATGGTGAGGTTTGCAATGTTATATGAACCACCATTGGGGGAGAAAAAAATATTAAAGGGTCCTACTTTAAACCTTACTAATCTCAAGCAGGCTTCTGACGAGTCAAGGTAGCGCAACTATCGTTGATTTACCAAGGCCAGTACGGAAGCATAAAGTATTAGTACGCTGAAGTCAGATGCTGGAAATGCATCGAGTCTTTTTATGTCACAATCTTCTGCTATCACCTGGTTACGAAAGCATGGCTACAGGGAACAAACTTGTGACTTTTCACAAGACTTTATTAGACTGTGCTAGCACCAACTGGAAAAACATCAATATCACGTGTTACTCGAAAGCAATTACTTTAGCACAGACCTTCTAAGTTATGCATCTCCAATACAACCGGTCTTCTGAACAACCGGCTGGACTTTTTTTTCGTAGGCGACAGATTACAGATTAAATTGCTGTCCCCTCGGTTTCAAAGCACAATAGTTTTCTTGGGTCCAGTATATTATCTCTCTCACCATTTATTATTTCTACAGTGAGAAGCTCTTTAAAGAATGCAATGTTTGTGTTTGCTTGGAGCTCAACCATTTTAGCTCCATAACCGCCAAGTGGGCATAAAGCCTTTCAAACTCCAGGAATCAGTGGATCCTGGAGAAAGTTCCCACTAATGTAAAGGATCATTGTATGCAGCTGTCAGTGTTATAATTGATGAAAGTGTAACAATATGGAAATTTACAGATCATTATCACTGAACTAGGAGTTTTCAGGAACGCTGTACTTGGCCAAACAAGGACAATTGTTTTAGGATGTGTGGATAGGAGTTAGGGAAGGGACTTTTGTCAGGCGCATGTACATGCAATTGTTACCTAATCGTGATTAGTTATGTGTTTTTAAAATGAATAATACATTTTAAAATGTTTGTTTTTTTACACTATTTGATACATGAACACATTTTTGGGAGATTATTCCCCCCCCCCATCTAACCCATGCAAGGAAGCAGTGAATCTCAGTAAGATTTCTCGGAATGTTTACGTACGGCTGTTGACAGTCTGGAAGCTAACGTCATTTCTAAGTTTCCTTTAAGGCCAAGCAGCGCCGGAACCAAGATGAAAACTTCAGGGAGGTTTTTGAATACGTCCCAGTGCTGTTGAAAAATCATAAGTCAAGCGTTAAAAACTGAAATTAAACTGATTATACATTAAGCAACAGACGTCACTGAATGAGTTATATTGCTCTGTCTCCATCCCTCAGTTCACCATTTGTCCGATACGCTTACTGTAATATCTAGCTGAACTCCTACTGCATTCAGTATAAATCTGTCACACTCTGTCCCTACGCCCTGAGTAATATGAACCACAAAACACCTACAAACATGAACACTACCTTTAGATATCTCAACACTAAGTCACACTTCATTTAAGAACTAATTAACACGAATAACACATTGTGATGTAGGATTATTCAAAATCAGAGGTGCATATTCTATAAATAATAAATACATATATATATATATATATATATATATATATATATATATACATATATATCAATTGAACAGTGGTGAATCTCATCCTTTATTTAAAATCCGCACAAGTAAGCAAATTGTGGAAAAACATCAGTAGAATTTATAATCAAGCTATATTTTATTTGGTACCTATTATTAAATGTGGAGTTGCATAGAACATGATGCAGCCCTTTCTCGTAATCCTAGGGTTACAAGATACAAATGGCCTCTGCTCCCAAAGCTAGTCCATAAAACAGGGCTCGACAAATCCCAGGCGCCAGGTCGCCATGGCGACAGAGAATTTTGTCCTGGCGCCTAGGTTTTGTCAGCCTCTTACATCCAGAAAAAACTGTGGATGTAAGAGGCTGAGTCACCACACGGGGGCGCTGCTGCCGTCTGCCCAGAAGTCTGGGCAGACAGCACATCCACTCAGAGCCCGCCCCCGAGCCTGAGATCACTCCCACGGAGTGATCCTGTAGGCTGAAAACGCGGTTGCTGGAAAAGCAGCACTCGTGTTTTCAGCTGCCACAGGCAGCCTCAGGGAAGGGGTTTGTGTGTTGATTGGGCCCCCACACAAGTGTGGGGACCTGACCCAACACCCCCCTGCTGCCTGATCGCTCCATGAGAGCGACAGTGCAGCGTTAACCCCTTCAATGCCGCGATCGCGGCATTTAGGGGTTAATTCCCGTTTTGGGGGCTTTGCTGCTGGTGGTCTGCAGGCAGACCAGCAACAGCAAAAACGAGCCCCCACAAGCCCTTTGATGACTCCTGTAGGTATGGAAGCCTACAGCAGTCATCAAAGAGACTCCCTCTGCAATGGCTGGTCCATAGACCAGCAATTGAGTCCCAGCTTCAGGGACAGGGGAGAGGGTTCTTTGGTCTCGCCATGAGTGTGGAGAGCAGCCCCAACACCCCCTGCTGCTTGATCACTCCATGAGAGCGACAGTGCAGCGTTAACCCCTTCAATGCCACAATTGTGTATGACACATTCGTGGCATTGCAGGGGTTAACATTTGTCCCCACAAGCTTGTGGGGACTAAATATCTGTCAATGCTGTGCTCCAATGGAACATCAGCATCGAAAGATGAAAAAAAATTAATTTAAAAAAAAAACAAACAGCACTGACCTGAAAGTCCAGGGTGCTTCCAGGTCAAACGCTGTGAGTTTAGTAAGTGGGCTGATGATGATCGGATCCCTCCTGACCAACTGTTAGTTTAAAAAAATCCTGGCTCCTAACTTTTTTACCTGGCGCCTAGATTGACAACAAATTTGTCAAGCCCTGCCATAAAACATAAACAGCCTGATAGACGCTCACCTGTACAATGTCTAACACCATACCGGCTGACACAGTTCCAAATCCCGCTAGTAAAAATGGCACAAGTATCTGCAGGGCCATGAAAACACTAGATTCTTTCGGTGGCCTCTTGGCTCCCTCAACAAGTAAGTCTTTATCTCCATCTCCAGAGGTCCTGCTGTCTTGCAGCATGGCGTCAGTTTCAGATGCATCTCTACCATCACAGTAATCATAGCTGTCATAGTCATAATTCGAGCTGCAAATGTTCGAGCAGTGAGGACCGTTTCCGTGGTACGCTGGTTCAGAGAAGTGATGGTATTCCAAGTGCTGATCAGCTCGAATGTTAAAGCCATGACCAGTGGGAGTCAATCCATTAATCTTCTTCAGTCTTTCTTCTGGGTTTTTGTGGCACGCTATAGGAACCATACTCAACAAGAGAGACAGGAACCTGTCAGACTGCACAGCATTCAGGTGAATATTCCAGTTTATGGGACCATCGCAGGTACAAACGCTTGGAGTTTTTCCATGACTGCCAGTCATTGTGTCACAGCTGTGACCCCAAATGGCACATTGATATGGAGCTGGCCTCTGTGGAGTAGGTAACACAAAACAGGTAAGCATTGCAGCATATGGCATTTTGAAGTATATGACACATTTCATTGTTTTCTGTTTTGTGTTTTATAGCTAAGATTTATGGTAATTTGTTAAATTGTTATACTACACAAATGATCCTACAAAGGGAATAAAAAAGGAATATCACACATAGCTCTGTCTTTGTACAGCAGCCATAAGGTTAAACGCTAACATCGCTCCTGGGCTGATAAACGACTCTCAGTATGATGTCCAACTCAGCTCCTTGGGTTATGCAAAACCATCTCATCAATGCACATTTCATTGTTTTATTGAATATTAATTAGACGGATAATAAAGGTCTGGCAGGATTTCAGCCGACAATGTCTGGCTGAACAACGCTGCCTGGGAGGCATGCAGCTGTCTAGACTTTTCAGTTCGACAATCAATGTTCCCAATATTCCCTGTATGAACTGAACAATAAACTATACCAAGAGTTGCTGCTTATTCTATTAGCAGACTCCGAAGTAAATCAAATCAGATACAATAACAGAGGAAATCAAATAATTATCAGACGCATACAGGGTTTAGAGATCGCAGGGATCCAAACAAAGGTATGCAAGGATTAATGGATTTGTGTTGGTGTCTACTTCTGGTATAATCCACCAATCTTAAATCAAAACACCGAAGCTGTACATGTATGTTTAACTATTTCTGTAAAACCAAGATAGTGTAAAGGAGGATAATTCAGAAACAGACACCGGTATTTGTGGGGATGATTCTGTTGTGACAGCCAGAAAGTTATAAAATAATCCTAAATCCAAGAAAACAAATAGCAGATGAATCACCAATACGCATACATTTAGATGAAGTAAATCGTGTCATGGTGATTGCAACAGTCTTAATAACAGCCTACAGATACCAAAGCCGGAAAAAGGGAATGCGCGTCTAAAGAGTCAGGCCTAGGGCAACGTACGATCCATGACTACATCAATGGCCACTGGCTGAGAAACCACAATCTCAAAGATATCAATACATTCCCATTGTAAGGAATATTCCACAGGCAATGTTGGAATTTCTGCTAAATAAGGATTCTCCCCTCTCTCTCTCTCATGTCTGCTAATACAAGCAGCCAGCTGTAATAACATATTAGCTGAGAATGGTGGCAATCTCTGAAACTCCAACTGCCAGTCCTTCTTCTATAGGAAACCATTGCTACGTTCACTCATTTCACCTGCTAGCAAATCCACCCCAATTCTTCATTAGTACATATGGTGTTGCAACTGTTTAATCAATAGCCCATATTTGTATTTCTAGTCCATGTCTTGATATGTAAATACAGCCCTAAGTAAACAAAAGACTGACTTAATAGGCAAAAACCGGCTACAGAAATAGGCCACTACATCTCCAGGAGGATGAACAGGTATAAACAAGGATCCTAATAACAAAAATCTATATTCCGAGGGCTAACCAGAGGCAAGATAATCATCACGTACATCGACGTCCACGGAAGATATTATGCTATTAATACAACAGACCTGTGCAGTGGATGATCCAACAATATCCTATACCCATCATTACTTTTCAGTAGCTGCATTTCTATTAGCACAAGTTGTCTACATTGACATGGAGGTTAGAAAGTGCCAGATTAAGACCATCTGGGGTTGCGAGACACAAAATTACACACCTTACCTTAGAGACAACCGGATTATACATCAGGGGGTTCTAGGCGCATGTTAACAGATTATCCGGCTGTGCAGTTAGTGTTACTAACACTATTAAACTCATTCCTGCAAACATACAGTATAAGCAGAGTAACGTAATAGCCACATCAATACAGGAAACTCGTTCAGTTAAGGTTATGACATTACTGGTTAACTGAACAGAATCAGAATACCAGCTTTAAAGGCAATTTAGATATTGATGAAGAAGAGACCTGAGAACATCAGCGTATATTCTCTAAGCAGCCTGACAGATGAACATATGATTACAGGTGATAACAGCTGCTTCCCCTTGACCTTGCGATGCAGTAACTATTACAGTAGCTGCCGCCGCAGACTACTCTCTCCCCATCTGTAAACAGGAATACTTGTGTAAATGTTTTCATCTAGAATGTACAATTATAAAATATTCTCTACCTTTTTTAGGAGACAAAAGACAGAAGAGTTAAACAGAATCCTCACCTGCTGGTAAAGAACCAGGTCCTTCACTGATAAACATAGAGAAAAGCCAAAAAATCAAAACCAAGCCACTTTCCTAATACAGCTATTACCCAAGAACTAGGTAACCAAACACAAAGAAGACTCCTGAGCCACAACGCTGCAGATGCAATGACATGTGAAGAAGGAGCGGTGCGTCTACTCCTGTACTCGCATATCCAGGCCGAGCAGCTTGGAAATGACAGGCGAACAACCGGTGTTGTGTAATCGATCAAGATAGCTGATAAACTGGAAACCGTATGCCTGAATGACTGGTTATTCCTGCTGATGTAAGCATGGTCTGAGCATAGTATGAACACAGATTGTCTAAACTTGGATATTTATAGTAATATAAATGAGCTTGAAAAAAAAAAACACGTCCATCAACTTCATCCTTGCTGTTAATCCAAAATAAAGCAAAATAAACTCACAATAAAGTGATTTCCGACTGTGCCTCAAAAAGGGGGAACAAACAATGTGCTTTCTCACTGGATCAATAAGCTATAGCTAATCCTGTTCCTGCAACCAATTATATCGTTGTGTATTTGTCTTTGCTAAAAAAAAAAAAAAAAAAATAAATCTAGGCCATAAGGTACGTATTGAATTGGAACCACATAAAGAACCACTTTGGTGCGTTGGGTGAATATTCCTTTCTGCAAGTCTGAAAGGATGACCTGGTGTTCTTTGCATAGTCCTATTAATGGGGAGGCTACTAGAGAGCAGCTGGTATCGTCCCCATATTTGTATAATACTATCATATCCCCTCAAATAGTGCATTTTTTATGTAAACAAGTGTAACTTCTCTAGTTTTTCTTCATGAATAAGATGTTCCATTTCTTTAATTGACTTTGTAGCCACCTTTATACTTTTCAAGCTCCAATATAACCTTTTTAAGAACAGGGTGCCGAGACCTGCATATTCAAGGCCGGGTCTTACCACTGGCTTACACAGAGGCAAAGATATATATTTTTCTCCTGTCAACCAATACCTCTTCAAAAACCTTACTGGCCCTTGCAGAAGTTGCCTGGGAAATTGTGACTTATTTTTTGCCTACAATGACTCCCAATTCAATGTCTTTCCTAAAACAACTTCATTTAAGGTACATATTAAATTTACAGATGTATTTCTTGTTCCAAAATGCATAACTTTGCATTTGTCAACATGATCTCTCACCTGCCACTTGGTCACCCAGTCATTCAATTTGACCAAATCTCCTGCCAGGTAAAGTACTACTTCTGAATGCATTACACTGACACATGGCTTTCCACTGCAAGATCATTAATGCAGATATTAAACAACGGGCCCAGGACAGAACCCCAAGCAACTACACTTACCACTTAAGTCCAGCTGGAGAATTTTCCCTCTCTGAAGTGTCTCTTTAAATGGACACTCCAACCATCACCTGCACTTTAATGAGTGCTCCATCTTGCAAATACCTAGGGGATTCTGTAGAATCCTCCCATATACACGTGCCCCTTCCTCACCCCCAGCTAAATCAGGAGCAAGAAACTTTGGATCATGGTGGAAGAAACAGAGTTATTTCATATGCATGCCTCCACAGTACGGGCGTCAGGGATGTAAAACTGTGCCTTTAAGCCTGTTTTCAATCCCGGTGAAAAATTTTTTGCCTAAGCCCATCTCTATTTGTACAGTAACTTTTTTTATAACGAACTGTATTAAAGGCTTTAGCAAAATCCATAGGTATGGCCGGAAGATCCTGTGCGTTGCTTCTTTAAACCACACAAAATAAACTGAATACCACACGAGTACTATACTATAGTATTAAATATAGCTAGACTGGATCCCTCTGCCATACCCATGTAACGGTACATAGGTAGTATATTTTGGTCCAGGGGTTTAGTCTCCCTATTAGAACTATTGACATCATGGGTTTTTTAGTAGCTTTAATAAATGTTATTTTATTCTTCAGAGAGATAGGGTTTTTGTTTAGTCATACTTGCTAGTGGAGGAAAAAAAAAGAGCTTTAATTCCCCTACAACTGGAGTTATTCACTCCATAAAGACATTTTATAGTACAAAATTGAGGTTAAATGTTAAAACTGAAAAATGCTGAAAAAATTATTATTATTTTTTTTTTTAAGCGACAACACTTGTGTCACATGTGCATATTAAATATTTACAATACATAACGCCTGGTGTAAGTTTACAAATCACACGTGCACATTCGTTAAAACACTGAAATATTGTTGGGATCACACAGCGTGTTGCCGAGCATATCAAGGATAAGGTAACTTTTTTCCATCTGCAATAATAAAAAGTGTATGTTAGAGGTTCTGGATGCTAGCACAGCGCATTAAATATATTTCATTCCGAAAACGTGTGCTTGTTAAAACTGGTTTGTTGTTTTTCCCTCCGCTAAATGGAATGCGCACTGTGAACGACTGACGCGTTATTTACAATACAAAAGAATCTTCGGTCAGGGCTCAACAAACCCCGGCCATGGCGCCATCATGAATTCAGCACCCTATGCTTTCCTGTGGGGGTGTTGTGTAGCGGGGGCCATGAGGCTCCCAGAGGGGTCGCATAATGCAGGAAAGCATAGCGTGCCAGATTCACAAGCACAGAAGATAGGAACGGCGTGGCTGATCTCCAAGAGGTGGGGGGGGGAGTAGTGTATGGGAGCGTATATACTATAGTGCCATAGTCAGTGTGTTTGGGTGCATTTGCATAGTGTAGAAGTCAGTGTGTATATGTATAGTGCTGGAGTCAGTGTATGTGTATATACTGCAGTGTCCGAGTTTGTATGTCTGTGAGTGTGTATACTGAAGTATCAGTGTGTAAATGTATAGTGTCAGAGTCAGTATGTCTACTGTATTGTAGTGCCAGTGTGTATGTGCCCATAGTGTTTATTTTTATATATGTATAGTGTTAGCCAGTGTGTGTGTGTGTATAAGAGTGTGGTGCTAGCGTGTACGGTGTTGCTTATGTTACAGAGCGTGTTCGTCAGCATATGGTGTTAGCGCGTGTGTGTTACTGTAAGGTGTTAGTGTTTGTGAGGATAAGATGGTAGGGTGTGTAAATGTATTAGTGTATGGCAAGGCTCAACAAATCCCAAGTGCCAGGATAAAAAAAAACATGAAGAACAAAAAACTGGCTCCCAACTTTTTTGGTTGGCTTCTAAATCAAAAGAAAATTTGTCGACCCGTCTCAGGTGCAAAATATACCTTAAATTTGATTACATCAATGACTAAACGCTTAACACAGACAGAGGGACAAAATAAAACAAAGTATGTGGTGCTCCGTTACGGATTCTACAGCACGAACCAGTCTTGAACCAAATGTTTTTTATTGTTCAGTGCTATTCCCACTGAAGAGGTATATTATGGGTTTCTGGTTCTGACTGTATATGTTGCATAAGAAAAGAGTGTTACCTTTTTAAAACATATCAAAAGGACAGGGTGAGGGAGTTAGTTGGGGGAGCTACTGAAAAGCTAAAAGCTTATATACCCTCCCAAGTGTCCCCATTTAGGACAATCCCTCTTTGAAATGCAAATCTCTCCTCTCCTTTTCTATGAGCTCAAAATGTTTCCCGGGTGACTATATCACAGTGTTTTACAGCCCTAAGTCATAGAAGCGTGTATATAAACAGCAGAAAATGTGGACCGCTTGAACCGACAAAGAACCAATTCAACGCTCCCAATGAAAGAATCTCAGGAGACGGCCATTTAAATCCTACCCTCGCTACATACTGTTACAGAATAACTGTGGCAAGCTCTCTCAGGATGCAGTAAATACAACAGAAGTAATTATATCAGTGAACTATACAACTAAGCGATACGAAAGTACCGACAGAAACGCACCTAGACGCACATCATTGTTATACAGGATATGTGAATGAAAGAGAAGCCCATATGGACTCAATATGTGGCTGTTTCCCATTATTGACAATCATATACAGTGCTCTCTGATTCCAGTGGGAAAGACATCTAGGCTTGAAGAAGTGAATACTCACGTCATTGTCTTTCATCACTTATAATAAATAAAGCTTTGGGATTGGGATGTCATTTTATCATTACCTCTCATTTTGACATTATTATTTTGTTTGACTTATTTCCAGCAGGCAAAGCCATCTCTATAGGCCCAGGTCGCGACCCAGGATGAGGATTTGGGAAATGATTCTATCGCAATAAGATCGATGGTAAGTAGATGGGTAGCGATTAAAACAAAAGCAGTCAGACAAATATAAGTGACCAAGAAAGAAAGTTAAAGAAATGTACATTTTTAAGTACTAAAAAAAACGCCAATTACTTTCTTTTTTACATAAGTAGCAAAATTATGAGTTTATACAGTGTCAGGCAGACTGTGATCAAAACAAACCCGCAGTAGGAATGGGGGCACAGACCATTTAGCTTTACAGGCTAAATGTATATACTAAATTTATATAACCCTAGTATAAGAGGGGAATATAAATCTGACATGTTAGCGCTGTGCGCCTGCAGCAGGGACGCTTGCCCCAGGCATACTCCCAGCGGTGGCTTCTTGCCCCTGAGGTGACAGCTCTTCCCCCCCCCCCCGGAGGTAAAAGATGCTGTAACAAATCTTCTCTATACATTCCACTAACGGCAATGACTTAATCACCCGAGAGGCTTCAAATGCACATTACCCAAAACGCGGGAGCCTGCCCATTGCTGGCGTATTTGACAGTTAGTAACCGTCCCCTCAGGTGTGCGGACAGGTGAGAACACCTCACTCGATAGTGACAGACATGACAGAATGCAGCTCTGGGTATAACGGACGCCTGTGTACATGACTCTTACCTGTCTGACCCCGCTTGACCCCAAGCCATTGTGCCCCTTGCCCTTGTGTCCCCTCTTCTTTCCGATGTCACCCGGTTTCTAAGCAGCGAAACACTCGGGAGCCCGTAGCGCAAGCGTACAGGTTACTGTCAGTGCGTGGGCGTGGTTAGTTTGGCGACGTGGCTCTGACGCACTTGGAATGCGCCGACACGTTTCTGTCAGGCGACGGTGAATTGTAAACATTGTAGGCGAGGTGCTGTGAGACGGATTAGGCCAGGAATACAGTTAATGCTAATGGAATGTAGCGCTGATGGGTGATGTAAGGTAGTCAAAGTATGTAGTTAGCTGCTGGCTGGGTACAAGTAGGCTGGTGCTAAGGTTTAAAAACACCAGAGCATTCCTCATCCCACGCAGTCACTGAGCGGGTGTCATGGTCATGGATCGGCGGCCACTGCAGTTACCGTGAACTGAAACGTCCAAAGAAAGCTGGCTGGGCGGGATGAGCCTCTACGTTAACTCCTTATTGATTGCTTGCTTCCTTTACGTATCAATACTTAACTTTTATTAAACAGGGCAACGAAGCAAACCGAGTACCAGCAGATTTAGATATAAACAGTGCAGGGGTTGATTTCATTTTAAAAAAGGGGCCATCATTTTAATTCCATGACTATTCATTTAAATGAAGGCAATGGAATGTTTGACCATTATTGTCTCGTAATAGTCCCCGGCGCTGCTTTACTAATATCGTTTCCCTTATTCTAAAGAACCAGATTCTGACTACAGTCTTAAATGTGTTAATTCAGCTATAAGGCTAAAGGTAAACACACGTGTTTGAATTCCATTGCATTTCTTTACAGTAATCACCAATACGATTAGAGGGGTCAGAAGTAAAAAAAAAAAGATGGGCCTTTGGGCGCCCCACTCGTGAAATGCTGAGCTGTCCCGGTCACAGTTCTCGCATTATGCGATTGGGACTGTGCCGTTCAGCGACATTCAAAACAAATGAACTTTTTAGAATAAATTCCTGTTTGTTTTAAGAACGGGAAACTAGGTTACGGTTTCCGCCTGATCGTCATTTCCGCCCTGACTAAGGCGGGGTTTACCCTCGTCTTACCGCGTTAACGTAATCAGTGCGCTGCCATCTTCCTAGCCAGCAAAGTTAGCACGCTGTGCTTAACGCCGGTTGATATGGAAGGGGATGAGGGAGTCACGTCTCCGGAGAGCAGGTCACGGGAGCTGCTCGGTGTTGGCAGTGGCTCGGGAGGTAATGACGCCGCTGTATGTTAATAGCTGAGGCGGTGACCGCATGGCGATTAAGCCATGTAACGAGGAATGTTGATTCGTGGCTCTTGCCCGTGATGCCAGTAGTACTGGAGTTTTAAATGTAAGAATGGACTGTCTCACCCTGTATAATGTATGCTTTAATCAACGCGATGTCTTAATAGCCTTACATATTGAATCAGCAAGTACACGAGGTCAACCCAGAATTCAGTGGCTTGCAAGTGTTGGCCCTTCATAATGATTAGTGAACTCAGTGGGCCACAACTCTCCTTGCACCTTAACCGGTTAAGTGAGTTACTTCCCGAAAAAAAAAAATATATATATATTTTTTTTTTAAATCTAGGACTGAGTGTGCAGGCCCCAACTGGCCATCTGGCACTCAGGGGCAAATGCAGACAGTGCCCCATATTCGGTACCCGATCTGCTGGCCCAGCGGCACATTGGGTTGCTACAACCTGGCCCTCTGAGTGTGTATAATACAAACTACTCAACACAACCTTGTAACACACTTGATTCTGGCCAACAAGCCTGAAAATGGCAGGTTCTTTTAATGCACTGAAACCCCATTTAACCAAAATATTCATTAAAAAATGTTTTTAAATTACTGTTTTCCTTTAGGGATATATAGCAAGCTGCTGATCAACGCAAAACATGGCGACAAAAACGGTGCTGCGCCAGCAATTGTCAGAATGCCTCGGAGCAGCAGTAAGTTGAAATTCTCTCGTTAACTCTTATCTCACTGAAGAGATCCTATTGTTTTTCTGTGTTACTGCCCTTAAATGAAACCTTAATATGCTAGACTTTTAGTATCAAAAGTTTATTTTCAAATAAACTGAGTTTTTCGAGTCCTCTAAAGTGTTTTTGGCTTTGCAGTCTTGAACAGAATTCAAAACTTCCTACCTCAGATGGCAGAGGCCAATGAAAGTCTAAGCAAGCAAATGGAGACGATGCCAGCGGGAGCATTTGACATTGAAAACACTGACGAGGAAGAAAAGATCATTGAAATGGTAAGAACTTAGTGGTTACAATGAGCAGTGTAGTTGGCATATACTACAGTTACTGTAGCTAACCTTTGTTAGCCATTGGTGCATTTAGTCACATGGATATGATGCTAGTGTTTTGTTTTGTGCTAACATGAAATAGTAATTCTGATAATGTCCCCACAGAATGTGGCAGTGGTGGAATTGAGTGACACTGACTCCAGTGAAGCAGAGAGCAGCTCAGATGGAAGCTCTGACAGTGACCTCGAAGGAGAGGTGACAGAAGACAACATCAAACTGAGGAAAGAAACCAAGAAAGGAAAAATAGAAGTTCTAGAACAGTGATTTCACTTTTTTGCCAGGCTGTTCTAACGGTTTAAGAGCACATTCTCTCCTCCCTAACTGGGCTCTACAGCTCGCTGTGTTGGTTTGATGTGAGTTGTTTATTATGGGAGAATGCTTAGGTTATTAACCACACACAGAGAACTGTACAATCCCCCCCAACACAGAGTATTTTACGCTGGAATTGACTCTGCCCTCTGGGGATCGCTGTCACTGATTGTACTAGAAATATGTTTTTTGAGGTTTTACCATTTCAGGATAGAAATGTCTGTGTGCTTTTCATAAAAGTATATTTCATACACCTACACTATATATCGACATGGTTAAATGTCGAGCAATGCCTTAAATACAAATCGGGGGAGGGTAACAGCAGGGTCGCCCCTAGGCAGAAGCAAGCAGGGCTTGGGCCCAGGACCGCTATGGTGCAGCTGCTTCCCACTTTCCCTCACGCTTGGGATCATTCCAGGTCTGAGTAACGTGGAGTGCTGAGATGTCATGTCTCAGACACAAGGCCATATTAGAGCAACATCGCTTTTAATAGCTGCATCATATTTCACTTTACAAGAGAAGTAAATACAGCGATGCATTAAAAGTGATCTAGATATTTTCCTATTACATCCTATTTACAATAGGACAACAAAGTTTATTCCTTAATTAGAAATGGTACACTGAATCTACCAAAGAAGTGTAGCAAAATGTTTGCTGTTCCATATTGTATGATTGTATCTGTTTGGAGCTGGAGGCATTTGAAGTGTGAATTTTTTTTTATGGTTAATGTTTGTTTTCCATATCCCAGACTGAGAGACGTACGCCCACTTTCCTACATCTAACATTTTTGCGTCTAAAGTCACCTTTAGAAACATCTTTCCTGGCACTGTTGATTGCTCAAACCCTTCTCAGAAAAAGTCTTTACACATGTAGAATTTTGCCTCTTTTATAGTTTTCGGTGGGAACACTTGTCATGTCCCATAAAAGCAGACACTGATAGTGTTTTATCTCACTAAATCTTCAAGGGAAAGAACAAATGCCCCATCTGTGTGCAATTAATGTCTTCTCTGTGCAACTGCAATGCTAACTCAGGTGCATTAATAAAAGATACAGATTTTCTTCTGACTGGCCTATGTTCATTCTCTGTTTCTGATCCATGTCGAGCTATATGTTTATCATGACGTTTTTGACAGGAAATTAATGAGTCATTGACTCGCCCCTCGTCGGTAAACAATTATGTCTTTTTGTGGATTTGGAAGCGTAGACTTAAAAGCCTATCTGCAAACTATTTGCTGCCATGGTACTGCGGCTTCAAATGAATCTGTCGTTCAGACTTGGTTCAGGATTAGATGTGCAAAGTTTAGATAAGGATCTATCCAAGGTGTTGGCGGAGTTCCTGGCAAAACACGCAAAGAACAACGATCGGTTTGTGGTTTGAAAAAAATCTCCTGTCTTGGCTGACCTCTTACACAAATAAATTGGAGGCTGGCTTTTTTTAATGTATGCTTGCATGTCATTTATGTCTGAATAAGGCTAGATTTCCACTTGGTTTTTTTTTTGCTAAAAACGCCAATAGCGCCACCTGGCGTTTTTTTAGTGAAAAACGGCTGCAGCCAGATGTTAGCTGTTCTTCAATAGGAAATCGCAAAATGCCATATGCACTTGGCGTTTTTCTGTTTGGCGTTTTTTCAGTCCTCTTTGGCGTTTTTCTGCTTTTTTGGGCTCTGTGGCAGTTTTTCAAAATCGCAGCATGTTGACACTCTGGCGTTTTTTGCAAGAAATCTTGGCGTTTTTTCTCCAATAGAAGTCTATGGGAGAGAAAAAACGCCATGAAAAAGCCATGTGGGTTTATTGCCTTGGCGTTTTTTATGGCGTTTTTTCCACAGTTACAATGCAGAGGATGGACCCAGTATCTGTGTGTCCTACGAGAAATAGGCTGAAAACAAACAGTTTCACACAAAACAAAGTCCTGGACTGGTTCATATTGAATTTTACACCATTTGGAACAAACATGCCATTACAAACAAACATACGCGACTGGATCCTGTGTGCCAAAAGCAACAGCAAACAATTTGCACCATCATTTGGGGCCAATCTTCCCAGAGGAGCAGACATTCGGAATAAAGCATGCCTTACAAACCACAGAAAAGAGACAAAAGGGCCTACCAAGTAAATGACATCAGGAGAGGGCAGATACTTGCCATTTATCCTAATCCCTTTTAGCTGGGTGAAACTTCTAACTTGTAAAGGCTGGAAAAACTACCTAAGGTCAAAAAAAGCAATTTCCACAGAAAGGCTAAAACGCCAGAAAAAACTCCAGAAAAAACGCCAAAACGCAGGTAAATGCAGTGGCAGTTTTCTTGGCGTTTTTCATCAAGAAAAAAACGCCGGACAAAAACCCAAGTGGAAACCTAGCCTAAATGTCTATTTAACCCTTTAAGGACAATGGGCGGTCCCTAAACCCATTGAAAACAATGCATTTTGAGCCCGTACATGTACGGGCTTTGTCATTAAGGGAGTAAAGGCTGCGTTTGGCAGCTGATGGTCTCATTCTATATTTTGAACTTGTTCAATAATCTTATGTGAAAACATAAATCCTATTGATGAAATTGTTGCAAAACACAAGAAGAAAGCAGTTTTAATTGTTTATTTTGAAATGAGTTCATAAGAAAACCTGAATAAAATTGCATGAATGACCGTGTGCAATCATTTCCTACGCCCGGTCACAGTAGAGAGAAATTGTTGCAATATTGCTTGTTAATTCATGAAAATTCCCTTTCAACACATAGAGGTTCCTGATGGATTGACAAGAGTCAAATTCTAGGCACAAATGCAGATGTATTAAGATTAAAACAAAATTAGCTGAAAAAGCACATTGATTTATATATTTTGCTGTGGAGGGGGGTGTAGTTGCAATCTTTGTAACTAGGCTCCATTGACCAACATGCCTAAAAGTTATAGATCATTTTGTGCAAATAAAAACCAGGCGGTTACTCGATTTGGGATTTCTCAGTCGATTGATCTGTTATATCTGATGCACTTGGCACAGGCTAAGTATGGTGTTGTGGTTCTTTTGCACCTCAAAGAAGAACTGGATTATGACGTGACTTTTTACAAGCTGCCCGGTTTTCAGTTAAGAGATTAGGTTAATGGTTGGTAGAAAATATAAAAAAGTCTTTGCGCTGTTCTGACTTAACCCAGTTGCTGTGTGTGTGTCCTGGCTTCTTTAGATATGGTATGTGCCACTTTAATTTATTTACCTGCATAAAAATGTTAAAATAATGGGTTGTCTAGTTCTTGTAGACATATTCACATACTAGAAATCTGTGAAGCCACCAGACCTAGCTGGCTTTCCACTGAAGAATCTCCCTGAAGGGACTCTCGGTCTAGCTAAATTTGTGATTTGCTGAAATTAAAATGTTGCACTTTTTAAGGATCCATTGCTCCTGTAGTGTAACTTTGCATAAGAATGTAAATACATTTTGTTTGTGGTTGATAAAACAGGTCATGTAATATTTCCGTTGAAAAGCCTGGGATCAGTATTCGACTGTAACAGCCTTTGTTCTCAGGTATTCGTGGAGAGCCTCTTCACCTAATGTAAAAAAACAAAAGAAGGATAAGCAAAAGGCAGGTACATGGGCGTCAAGTTACTATATGAGGAGGTGCTCATCAGTTGGTTGCATTTTGAATATTTCATGGTATTATGTACATTTTTTTTATATTAGTGGGCACAGTTATTTACATTATACATAATATGTGTGTGTGATGAAATTTATTTAGTAAAGGGGGAGTTATCAGGACATGTGTCAACCTTTTTACTTCATTATGAAGGGCAAGAACTGTCAGGTTTGCTCCATTGCGCAATGCATAATTCAATATGTGAGAAGGAATCTCACTGAGTTAACTATTCATTATACAGGGCCAGCCAGCACCTCCTTCAGTAGAAGATCACTGGAGTATTTATTTATATATATTATATAATATATACTGCAAACTCTCCCTATAGTGAATAGACCAAAGGGTTTACACTATTAAGTGATAGACCTCATTTGTGTCGGGATTGTGTTGAAATAAGGTAATGCAAGTTGGTTGGTCAATGTTTTGTCACAAATTCACTTTTCTGACTTTCATAATCATATTTAGATACTGCATGTACTCTTTTAGATGCAAGGGTATATCACTTTTGCTGTTACAATCAATAATAAGGTCAGCACAGTGCTGCAATCACAGTGGCTCCATCTGTAAGCCCTGTAGATGGAGATCTATTGGAAGTATAGGATGCTCTGCACCCGCACCACCTTGCATGTTAATGGAGACTCAGCTTACCACGTTATGAAGTCATAAACATGCCTCAAGTCTTCATTTGTATAGATGAGGAGAGAGAACAGTATATCTGTCTAATGTACTAAGCATCCAGACTGATAACGCAGACGACAAATTCTGCTATTGAATGCACTAAATGACAAATGGTGGCTGGAGCTTCCCATCAACAGCAGTAAATTATATTAAAATAAAAAGTATATTTACCCAAGTCTTTGCCAAACCCAGATTGTTTGAAGCCTCCAAATGGTGCTGCTACGTCAGTTTTGTTGTAGGTGTTAATAAAAACGGTCCCAGCATCTAGCTTTTCGGTGACGTACATGGCCTTGCTTATGTCTCGTGTAAACACGCCTGATGCAAGACCGTACTCTGTTTTATTGGCTCGCTCCAACACTCCATCAACGTCACTGTTTAAACAAAAACACAGTGCGATTTACACAAAAACATTGCAGATTTTACATTCAGATGATAAATCAACCAGGGACACTTTTTAAGCGCGTGTTCAACATTTCTGCATTTAAGTGTATTCTACAAAGGTAATGAATAATATATAAAAGAAGCAGCCATTTTATAAAGGTCCATCAATGGATCAGCTGTTTTAAAAAAATTACAAGATAAAGTTCCATTAATATTATTTTAAACCCTAGACCAGGCTTGGGCATACTACGTGTTGCCTGGTGCAAATTCCAAAATGCACCCCTTGTTTTGGTTGAGCATCTTGGGAGTCCAATTGACTTGCAGTGCCAAATCTTGCCTTCACTGTCTCAGACAGAGTTATAGTATGAGCTAAAACTTTTTCTTGTAAAATATATTTTCCATAAGTACCCTCCAACTACCGTATTTGCTCGATTATAAGACGACCCTGATTATAAGACGACCCCCCAAAATCTGAATATTAACTTAGGAAAAAAAGAAAAAGCCTGAATATAAGACGACCCTAAAGGAAAAAAGTTTTACCAGTAAATGTTAATTCATGTAAACTATTTTTTTTAATAAAAGCTATGATTGAGAAAAATATTTTTTTTTGTTTTTATTTCTTGTATTTTCCAACCTGTCCCCCAGTTACGCACATCTGCCCCCAGGCTTGCCACACCAATATGGCACTGTGGCCCATGATATGCCTTTTAACCCTCTATATGCCACTGTGCCCCATGGTATGCCTTTTGACCCCCTATGTGCCACTCTGCCTCCAGAAATGCCTTATACCCCTATATCCCATTCTGGCATTTAGGGGGTTAAAATGCATATTATGGGGCAGAGTGGCATATAGGGAGGTATAAGGCATTCCATGAGGCAGAGTGGCATTAAGGGAGTTAAAAGGCATTATATAGAGCACTCTGCCTCCAGAAATGCCTTATACCCCTATATGCCACTCTGGCATTTAGGGGGTTAAAAGGCATATTATGGGGCAGAGTGGCATATAGGGAGGTATAAGGCATTTCAGGAGGCAGAGTGCACTATTAAATGCCCCCTTAACGCCACTCTGCCTCCTGAAATGCCTTATACCTCCCTATATGCCACTCTGCCCCATAATATGCCTTTTAACCCCCTAAGTGCCAGAGTGGCATATAGGGGTGTAAGGCATTCCAGAAATGCCCTACACACACACACACACACACACACACACACACACACACTTACTTACTTACTTACCGGTGCTTCCAATTTCCTGCTGTATTGCCGGGGCAGCGGGTTGACGTCTCATTCCGCGGCAGCCGGAAGGAGGTAGAGTTGGCAGCGGGGGTTTGTATGCGTCCGTCGCAAATACCTTCCCCGGCTCTCAGAGATCAGGAACTCTTGAACTCTGATCTCTGACAGTCGGGGAAGGTATTTGCGACGGACGCATACAAACCCCCGCTGCCAACTTCACCTCCGGAAGCACTGGTAAGTGTGTGTGTGTGGGGGGGGGGGGGCGACGACAGGAGGATCCAGGTCCCCTGCAGCGGTGCGGGGATCTGGATCTTAGTCTCCTAATCAGACCTCTATTTGAGGTCTGATTAGAAGACGACCCCGATTATAAGACGAGGGGTATTTTTCAGAGCATTTGCTCTGAAAAAAACCTCGTCTTATAATCGAGCAAATACGGTAATAGAACCAACAAGTCACCCCAACGTCATTTTAATTAAAGTAATAGCTTTTTAAGTTCTATGTATTTAATTTGGCTACTGTGACAAAAACAACTTCAGAGGGGAAAAAGGTGCGAACAAACAAATTTGGATGATTTTTTTTGTGCTAAGATTTTTGTTACTGGAGTAGTTTCCAAAAATACATACCCATCCTTAAACTTGGAAATGACCATTATAGGCCCAAATGATTCTTCTTGCGCAAGGTACATGTGGTCTTCAACATTTGTAAATACAGTGGGTTCCATAAAGAATCCTGAGAAGTTTAATTGAACAGTACATGACGGCATTATTATTGGAGACAGTACAAGATAAATATGCCTGCTGCTCGCTGGCTGAACGCGTAACATGTGCATTGATCCCTTCATCCGGGCTGGGCATCATAAATAAACTAGGCAGTATACTATTCTGCAATGATTTTCATGTTTGCTGTGATACATATACACATACATTATAACGTATTACATTATAGCATGTAACTGTTTCTCAGGATCTGCATAATAAACCTCCCAATTATTTATCTATGTACAGCTGTTTCTAAGGATGGCCCTTCATTGTCTATACTGAAGTTGGTGAATTGAAACCATAACTCACCTGCAAACTCTTCTGCCAGCTATCACTTTAATGAACAAACATGACACAGCTCTAAGCTTCCATGATATTTACATATTTACAATATTTACAAGTCAATGTCTTCAAAATTATTACATTGACAAATCAAAAGGCACTTGAATGAGGGAATTCACATACAGGTAACACGCATGTCCTCCTACCTGGCCGAGGCACATGTTTGGCTCCATACACCAGTGTGGCTCCTTCTTTCACTCCAGTTTCACAGTATTCCAATAATTTCTCCAGGTGGGCACGATGATTCTGTGGGCCATGGTCTGTAGACCGATCTAAGGGATCCCCAATCTTCATCTTTTTAATTTCTTCCACCTAGATGAATGGAAGGGTTTAAATGAAAAAAAGACAGCAAAATGAATTCTCGAGGTTTAACAACCTCAGTGCTATTCACTCTGTTTTAGGCATACCTTTCCCTACTACTGATCAAAGCAAGGGCTTTAAAGGTTAATACAACAATCCTGCGTCATGTAATATACCTAAAAAAGCAAAAGCAATTGCTTCTTATATTGGCTCTTTAAATAGTTCACCAGGAAGCTACTGTACGTAGCTATAGACCTTTGATGGTCCGGAGGGCGAGCTGATGATTATTGATATAAATTGTTATTAAGCATTTAAGCCTATAGTTATTATGCTATTTAGCTATAGCCAATCTGAATACACACTGAATTCCCAACTCAAAGAGCAAGCTAGATACAACCTTATACTCACCACATTGTGGATGAACCAGTCTACCATTAAGATAGTGTTTCCTAGAGGGACTGAACAGCCAAACCTTTACTGGCAAGTTATCTCAGTATTTACAATGTGTAAGTATTTACATGGATGCTTCATGGGTTTCTCCTTACTGCGAGTCCATGATCCACAGACAAACTCTATATGTGACCCAAAGCCCATACAAACTTTATAAATAACTGTAGAGGACTTACCACTCGTCTCACAAATTCATCATGAATGGATTCCTCAACAAACAGTCTACCAGCCGCAATGCAGTTCTCTCCTTTGTTAAAAAACACAGCTCCCATTCCCTGGAGGTAGGCAAACAGTTGTAGTTGACTGCAGAAGAGACACTCAGCCCATCTCGTCTGCTCATTTTTGTCTAGGATAGCCCTATGTATGTCAAAATTCCTGCACTGTTGTTATCAAATATGTGTAATCATTTACATTTACCACAAAGTAAACTGCTCCCATCTACACACATCTCGTCTACAGTCCCTCCATTTATACACTCCTAGTATGATCCTGATGACCAGCTGGAAATGCCCATTAGACCATAGTCTGAGGGTCACTTCTCTACAGAGCGGGTAGAACTGTTGGTCATTTTCAGTGGAACGTCACCTAAGCACTGGAAGGTTTCTCATGTGCTGCTGGTTGTTCTAAATGTGCCACAAGGTTTCATACAATACAATGTATGCTGGTGGCGTGAAAACCACTAGAAATAGTTAATGTGACAAGTCCTTCTTATTTTCTATTACCTAGTGTTCCTCTTTCTCCTCTCGTTTATGTTATCTTGTTATATCTCCTGTTTCTGCATCTCAGTGTTTGTATCTCTGTCATTTTCTGTATCTCCACCTGTCACGTTAAATGTCACAAGCAGCGTTATGCAGGAAGCATGTAATGCTCACCAGGCTTGGAGATTTATAATTCTGTCTAGTACGATCAAATTTGTTAAGGGGGATATCACAGTGGTTCTTACCATTCTCACTGCTTTGTCTAGATCACAGTCATTGAAGATGATAAGCGGGGATTTTCCACCCAATTCCAGAGAAACTTTTTTTAGATTACTGACTGCACAGCTTTAGAAAATCAAAAACAACAACAAATGTGTTATAAATGCATTAATAATAGCATTAATTTCTATGTAGGTAATAGCTCAATTAGACAGCTACGCCGACTGCGGCAAAAGCAGGGGAGGACCCATTGTGAACATGGAAGGTGAGTGACGCATGGTTGTGTGTAATGTGTGCTTGTGAAGTTTAACCCTTAGGTTGGTGAGAGATAAGGATGAGATACATTTGGGTTAATAACCCTCTACCACAGTTAAACAAGGAAGTAAAGTATATTACCAGTGTATATCTATGGAACCTCATGCTTTTCAGGCCAAGGGGAAATTGCATTACATCAGTATTCTTACACGTATTCACATACATGGCAGTTCCCCTTTAATTAAACGTGACTACCAATTCACTGACTGCCATTAAATGGTGGTGAGTTCTGACAATTAGCCCTGGCCTAGGCTAGTCTGAATGTAAAGCTTTTAAGTAATTACTAATAGAAGTACCTTTTCATGATCTGTTTGCCAATAGGTGTGGAGCCAGTGAAACCGAGCTTGCGAATATCCGGATGTTCAGACAAGCGCTGTCCGACAAGGCCGCCTACAGGAACAGAGCAATTTAAAAAAATACTTAGCACCAACCTTGGAACCTTCATTCAAAAGTCTTCCCCGGATGTCAGGCATCACCGTTTGCATTAAGGAACATCAATAATTTGACTATACATTACCTGACCCTGGCAGGATGTTGATAACACCCTTGGGCACACCTGCTTTTACAGTAAGTTCTGCAAATTTCAAGGCTGTCAGTGGAGTGACCTAAGGATGCAAACAGGCATTACATTTCCTATATTAAAAAAAGGAGCCACATTTATTTAAAGCATTTTTACCTATTCATAATTGCATGCTTGTGATACCCCGTTCTGTCAGACTGCCCAAAAACTCTCTAGAATCCCACCTTTCCCAAGAAGCATACAACCTTTCCTCCTAGCACTCTCAGCCAGCATCCTCTACATATTATCCTTGCTTCAATCAACTCGTACTTATCCAATCAGTCATCTCCTACTGTCACACATCCCCCCTCAACCACAACTACATTGTAAGCTCAGAAAAGAGCAGGACCCTCTCCCCTCTATGTGTTAATATGGGTTATGTCATATTAAATGATTTATTTTAACTGCCTCTTTAAATCGTGCTATGGAATCTGCTGACACTATATAAATTTAATGTAATATCATAACAATATACTTCACTATGTCCATGAATGCATACAATAGACAGTATCAAGTGACACTGGACATGGACAAGCCCTCTTGTATGCCACCTCACAGCAGGGAAGAACGTAACAATACTTCTGCTCTTAGCTGGTTTGAAATTGAGTTGAAATTTGAAAAGTTTGGGCCCTTTTTTGTTTCAGCAACTGCACTTTTTTTTAGTAATCTTCAAATAAATGGTAAAGAAAACGTAATGTACCTGTGCCGGCTTTAGAACCAATGTGTTTCCTGCAGCCAAACATGCTGCGCTCTTCCATGCCAGCATCATTAAGGGATAGTTCCAAGGGATGACAATGGCACAGACTCTGGAAACACAAGTGTATTTGTACAGGTTAAGCCACATTGCCACAACACACACACATGCATAACATGTACTTACCAACAACCAATTGCTTACCCGATGGGTTCCTTTTTCGTAAATGTCAGATTGCGGTTCGGACGAGCCTGGTTTATTGGGATTGTAGAACCCTAAAAAACAAATAAAAAGAATACAATGCAGTCATTCTGCAACCACAATTATGTTAAAATTAATAGATCTAGGCCTATAACATCACAGCAGTATCCATAACTGTATTTCAATTCTTTTTTGTTGTTAAAAGACAAACAAGTAAACCTGGTCTAATAAATGTATTAACATATAGAGATTAACTGTAATTCATGAAATCTGATACGCAGAACCACACAGTAAATTGAAATATAGCATATGGCCTGCTTATCTTTCATTACTCGAACATTGTCCAGGTAAACATTTAAAACTGTTACAGTACCAAATATAGTGCAAGTACCATAACATTTGTAAGAACAGATATGTTTAGAATTATTCTAACAGTTGTGTGCAAATGTATGTGTTATACACAACTGGTAAAGACTCCAAGAAAGAGTTTAACGGTCAATGATTGACAATAAATTGATTGTGTATACTTTTAATGCAATTATTATCAGAATGTATACCATGCTGCACATATAAAATGGACATAAATACTTAAATGAATAAATATAAAGTGATAAGACAAAGTGACAAGGGTATGTTTGAATGATAAGGGGATCACTAAGCTGTTTGAAATATAAAAGTAAATATAATCATACCTGGATTTTGTCGCACCACCCTGCAAAGTACCTAAAGGTTTGCACAGACATTCCAACATGAGTCTTCAGTGCCAAGGTATACACGGCTCCTGAATCAATGGCCTCGATGGTTGCCAGTTCTTCCTGATGTTCTTCCATGAGATCTGCAAGTCTGGTATGGAATCAAAAAAAATTTACTCTTAAATTACATTTTTTGCAATAGATCAGTTAGGAAGCTGCAACAGTATTTTATCATAATCTATCAGTTCTTTAACTGTGAAATCTTGGGGATGTATAGCGAGATCTTCATTACCGTCAGTCAGCTCCAGCAGTAGAACTGTTGTTTGCAATACTGTGTAATACAGAACACATACCTGTACAAGATTCTCCCTCTGTCTCTTGCGTTCATTTTTCCCCACTCCCCATTTTCAAAAGCTTCTTTGGCAGCAGCAACTGCTTTGTCAACATCGGCTACGGAGCAATACGAGACTTTGCATATTGCCTGGAACCAAGAAAAAGAGGTTTACTGTATGCGGTGACTCTAGTGATTACCAAAACCAAAGTTTACCAAAAACACAATAATAATAATAATAATAATTACGGATCCATCTGTCGGGTTAATGGTTTCATATGTTTTCCCATCCTCAGCATCCAAAAACTGTCCATTGATGAAACACTGGTAAGGCATCTTCACAGTCATATTGTTAACATTTTGTGTAGCCTACATAAAAGAGAAAAACAATCCAAATTTCAGTTTTCTTAATTAATTGAATCAGTCTATTTACCGCACTTGATTATGCTAAGTGAGAAGAATGGAGTTGAGTGGTGTGAATAGGAGAATGTTTCATATTTGTGAAGGTGTCAGTGACCTAACATGCTCAGCACTAAAAATAACCTCTGATTCCAAGTATTGCTTATATTCTGCGGCTCAGAGAAGTACCATCATGCCTGTTCTGCCTGGAAGGACTTCCATCAATAAAACTTAAACCTGTGTTAGAGACTAAACCAGAACTCACAGGCTCGCATTTTATGGATACTAAAATAATCAGGTATCCAAACACGATAACCAATGGGGTTGGATCGAAAGACCAGTCAGAACAGATGCCAGGAGAGAACGGCCAAAGTAAATGACATTGCCAGGAGAGGTGTAAGCAATAGCAATCTTTAAAATATATGTCTATGGAGTTGGAAGGGTCAACAGATGAAAGAGAGTTGAATTAAGCAGAACATTAGCATAGGCAGCCAGGTTTAATGTTTAATTAAGCAGCTCATTTCTTCCCATCCTCCTCCCATGGGCAACACTGTTCTGTTCTACGTTCTTTTATCTACCTTACAGCCAGTCCAGGTATCAGGGAATAATTACCCTTGGGCTGCCCTAATTTAAACAAACATTTTGTGCCACTAACCAAAGCTTTTTGTATTTGTGTTTTACTTGTAGTCCCACAAATAGCCACCAGAGGGTGTCTACAGTGACAAGGACAGGCAGCATTTGTGACTTGAACCTTTGCGTTCTTCTTTATGGGCTTTCTATTTCTCTTCTAAATATTTTTTGTACCTATAATCATACCTTACTTCTTCAGTATCAAAGTGATTTTTGCTTGTAGTATTAATTCATGTGAAATATATGTCAATATATATATATATATCTCAAGATCATGTGGGGCCCTGGGGAAACACTGTTAAAGGACCCCTTACAGAATATATATAAAACCCTGTTAGCTGATGGTCTCTATGGCAATTCAGGAGCAGATATCCTCAAAACAAAATCACAAATTAAAAACCTTACTCCTAATCAGAACCCTCTCTACGATCCAGGTAGGTAATACCACATTTCGGTTGCATTACAACCTAGAGTTAAAATGGATTTTCATTTGGATTTCAGATTTCATGTAATGGACATGCACAAAATAGTCCAAATTGGTGAAGTGAAATGAAAAAAAAAACTTAAAAAAAAAAAATTCTAAAAAATAAAAAACACAAACGTGGTGCGTGCATATGTATTCACTCCCTTTGCTATGAAGCCCCTAAATAATTACCTTTAGAAGTCAAATAATTTGTTAAATAATGTCTACCTGTGTGCAATCTAAGTCACATGATCTTATTATATATACACCTGTTCTAAAAGGCCCCAGAGTATGCAACACCACCAAGCAAGTGGCACCACGAAGACCAAGGAGCTCTCCAAACAGGTCAGGGTGAAAGTTCTGGAGAAGTACAGATCAGGGTTGGGTTATAAAAAAATATCTGAAACTTTGAACATCCCACAGAGCACCATTAAATCCATTAAGAAATGGAAAGAATATGGCACTACAGACACCTGCCAAGAGAGGGCTGCCCACCAAAACTCACGGACCAGGCAAGGAGGGCATTAATCCGAGAGGCAACAAAAAGACCAAAGATAACTGTGAAGGAGCGGAAATGATATTGGAGTATCTGTCCATAGGACCACTTTAAGCCATACACTACACAGAGCTGGATTTACGGTGGCCAGAAAAAAGACATTGCTTAAAGAAAAAAAATAACCAAACACATATGCTGTTCGCCAAAAGGCATGTGGGAGACTCCCTAAACATATGGAAGAAGGTACTCTGGTCAGACGAGACTAAAATGTAGCTTTTTGGCCATCAAGGAATACACTATGTCTGATGCAAACCCAACACCTCCCATCACCCTGAGAACACAGTGAAGCATGGCGGTGGCAGCATCGCGCTGGGAGATGTTTTTTATCGGCAGGGACTGGGAAACTGGTCAGAATTGAAGAAATGACCGATGGCTCTAAATACAGGGAAATTTTAGAGGGAAACCTTTTTCTACACCTTCAAATGATACAAACCTCCAGCAAATCCATTTTAATTCCAGCCAAGGGAGTGAATACTTTTGCAAATATATATATATATATATATATGTATATATATATAGTGTGAATTAGCAAGCTGTTGAATGCTCAGGAGGATTACAACAGTTCTGGATTTAGTTTTATTCAGCAGTAAATTGAATCCCCAGGAATCATATCTAAGGGGACGAGGAAACCGTACACAAAGCCAGGGGACCATCATGCAAAGCTTGTTTTTGTTCCCACAAAACTGCATGAAAGGTATATAAACTAACTGAGTGTCCACATGTAACAAGGTACCCATCCATCTAGACAGTCTAAAAATAAATCAGTAGAAAGCAGTAAACAGCTAAGTAGTAATGCAGTAGAAACTGCATCCAACTCCCGATATCAACTTACGTAGTCTATTATTAGTTCTTCTTTATCCTCGCCTCTTGATTTCCTCACAACCATCTGTATAAAGTCACCAAATGTGGTTGCCATGTAAACATCTTCATTTTGAATCTCCAGACCACCAAATTTCTGTTTAATCTCCTCAACCAACCTTTAAATTATGATACAATATAACATTAAAGAGGGTATATCAATGCTCACAGTTAAATGTAAAAGCAGAGTTCTCCATGTGCACATTATTATTATTATTTATTGTTTTATATAGTGCCATCAATTCCACAGCGCTACACAAAGGGTAGACAGGAGATAACAATTAGGATATAACATAGCAAGATGACATCCAGAAACAACAGGTGAGGAGGGCGCAGATCAAACGAGCTTACAATCTAGAGGGATACATACAAGTTAATGCTGCTCAATTGTATTTATGTATAATTTAGATAACATGCAGCTAAAAATGGACACTAGTATACATGTTAATATGATCGGTTGCCTTATTCTTGGGATTAAGTGCATTTTTTTTTCATCCAATACCAGAAGCTACAACCGACAACACTGAACTGGACATCTCCGCTGTAGAGAATGCACGGACCCTTGGTCTAAAATAACATATTTACATAATAATAACATAATCATTTGTTTCTGCATTCTATGCATTCATAATACAAAGAAGAGCATGAGGGCCCGGAAGCAAAAAAATATCAAGGTGCTTATCTCGTCACCATACTCACCTGACAACATCCATAGATGCTGCTCCAGATTTGAAAAAGTCTGTATTATCATCAATCGCAGCAACGTTGCTTAAAATCCCCTTCCAAATATTCTGGACGTGTAGAAAGAACACAAATATTTGATCGTGAGATTTAACGTAAAGGAAATTCCACTTAGAATCATAATTATATGAAGAAGAAAAGCAGTGTTAACTCGTCTGTTCGATGTGTGAGGGAAATAAAGACTAATCGTATGACTTTATCATCACCAACAGTTCCTCAAATGTAGCTTGTAAAAACACAATGGCTGCTTCCATCAACAAGGCTGGTAGCAGGTGATAGACATATCTTACATATAATTATGGATAATATAGAAAGAAAGACTTTGACGGCATAAAAGAACCCTTCATCCCATCTATCTTTTCTCCTTCCCTCCAAAATTATCAGCCTTCAATTTATTTACAGTAGTATTCCCCTTCAGTTTTCTTTCAGGTTGACAGGAAATTATTGCCCATGTTTGCTGGCAGGGAAATTGGGGGTTATGTATAAAAAAGCGATTCTGATGTAAAGGTATAAATGTTGTCTTAGTACCATAGCAACCAGTGGGATTTTCTATTCTATTCAAGGACATGACTTTTTACACATAACCTCCATTGTATCAGACACACCGCTGCAGTGGGGCAAATTAGTTTCGGGCCTCAGGTAATCTTACCCTAATCTCTGTCTCCATGGCCTTTTCTTCCTCTGTTAGTTCCAGAGCCGCTGCATCATCAGTGGAAAAGTATTTTGAAGCTGGGATCATTTTTCCACCCTCAAACTGTAGGTTTTTCACCATTAACTGCAAAGAATGTGTACCGTAAATAGCCACATAGAAATATGAACATCAATATATTACACCCTGACTCCTATGTTAATATAGGAGGAAGTGTACGGTATTCCCAACCTCGACAAACTTGGGTCGGGAAGGGCAGCAATGTGTTTCTACAGGATTAAAGCCATTTACAGTGTAAACATACACAAAGACAAAATAATTGGCAATTACCCTACTGCTAAAAACAGAAATAAGTTATAAAATACTAGCAGAGGATTCTGAGGGTTTCCATACCCTGGCATACAACATACACATATTAAAAAGTGTAAATTCTAAAAAGGCTAGTTATAGTAAATTAAACTATTTTTGTGGACGAAGCGTAGAATGCACAAGAATTGTTTTGCATTACGTTAAGAAAATGATCATGCAAGCTTAACTTGTGTTAAAGGGACCGTTTAATATCTCACCATTAATAACTCACCATTTTTCCATCATTTCCAAAAAGAACAAGTCCATTTTTTGTCACAAGACCAGGTTTCGAGCATCCATCAATTGGCAAAGGCTCACCAGTTGGCACAGAACCTTGCAGCAAAGAAGATCCATATAATGTGACTATCTAGTAAAAAAGATGGCAGTTATTTGTTTGTATCATTTCTGAATACAAATTTGAGTCAAAGGACCACTTCATGTGACATACCTGACCATTAATCTCTGTCCAGGCTCCTGGCACTTTATCATGCCCTCGGATCCAGTTGTGGATTACATCTGCGGAGTTGTCCCAACATATCTAGGGATGTAGAATATTTAAAGGGGATATACGCTTTGTATTGATCCGGAGAGTATGCATTTTTGGCTTCATAGTATATAAAATCAGACTGTTATGCAAGGTGTGCAGGTAGAGCGGTCCAAAGCAAACAAAACAGTTCAGGGCCAGAGGCAGGGAATCAAAGTCAGGGTAAGCTGAGGTCGGGGAAGGCAGAACGTGATCCAAGTCGTATAACAGTATCCAAAGGTCAGTACACAGAAGTCAGGAATCAGGTAATACACAAGCACACAGGAACCCAGAGCACAAAGGCAACGTGACTCTTTGAACGGGCAACACACAATGGAACAAGCAGGTTTAAATAGGACATGGGGCGGGAACATGGCAAAACAGCCCAATGAGGGTCCTGTGACATCACACGCACGTGAATAGTGTCGTGGCGATGTACTAAACTAATATATACAGTGTCAGCATGTGCTACACCCGTGGGCGTCACGGGTGTGCCACGCTGGCACGTACAGACGAATATGAGTGCCTCTGGCGTGCCACGGCGGGTTGCACGGGTTCGTGCGACCGCCGTGGACGAGGCTCACATGTCACTCCGCAGACGTGTCCTGCGCATGTCATCATGCAGAGTAGGCGTGTGGCACCACGCGAGCAACGGCCACCAGCGGCAGACCAGCGTGGGACCGTGACGGACAAGGTAGGCGTAACACAGACAATATGATCAGTGTCTAAGTCCTTAGCACTGCACTTAACACAAAGTCTTGTGATCCTTACCTTTGCATTCTCCTTCTTCTGTATTCCTTCATAAGTGGCACAATCTTCTGGCTGGCCTATACGAGGAGCTTTTCCATCTGCGATTAACTGAACAGCTTCCACCTTAAAATATAAAGAAATTGAAATGACTCTATTTTTGTTTGGTTTGCTGGCATCAATGAATGGAATCTTTATTGGTCTTTTTGGCTCATATTGAAATGTTTTAATAAATGTATTGTTAGAAAATCTTGTTGTTCAGATGTATTGGTTCCAGTCCAATACAAACCATATCAAGCATTAATACATGTTGAATTGCTAAAATGCAATCTAAGGTGCATGTGAATCATATCAGCTTAATAAATGCTCTTTAAGCGGCCTCTCGGTAAAACACTCTGGAGATCAGATTTATTAAAACAGACAGTGATGCTTCACTATGAACAAACCTCGAAAAGCATTATTTTAAATGCTCTATGTACTCAAAACAATATTTGCATTTCCAAATCCTCCTAAATGTGATGTTCAGACCTACCATGGCTTTGATGCCCTCTGGGAATAGAAAGCGATTGTAAATCGTATCCACTGTATCATTTGGTTCTACATCACATTCCCTCTGGAGTAAAATCGGTCCCGTGTCGAGGCCATCATCAGCCCAGAAGATGGAAAAACCAGCCTTCTTATCACCATGAATTAAGGTCCTAGAAATGAATTGTTACATGAAGTAAGTTCTGGCAAGTATTATTTCAGTAGCCCCCATGTCTTTGTGTCTCTCTCTTGGGGCCACTGACTCTGCCTTTGTGCATATAAACTACAAGCGTATCATTAATAGACAGGCACGTTAGATTATCCAACAATATTGGAATTATCTAATTAACTGGGTCTATTGCGTTGCCTATCTTCAGCCAACTCGGCAGATCACTGGAGAGTCTTAGTGTGCGGCTAGTCATCTAGTGTCCCCTACATGCAAAGTTCATATAGAACACTTTGTTGGTTATACCACACACGCACATGTACCCCATGTCCC
Source organism: Spea bombifrons (assembly GCF_027358695.1). Classification (NCBI taxonomy): domain Eukaryota; kingdom Metazoa; phylum Chordata; class Amphibia; order Anura; family Pelobatidae; genus Spea; species Spea bombifrons. The sequence continues at coordinate 40,245,000 of NC_071090.1, forward strand.
AAGCACAAATTGCTTCTAGTTCCCACATTTTAGATGGAGTTCTTGATTCCAATTAACAAAATACAGCCTTCTGTAATATGATAGTAAGCACCGTAATATATCATGATCATCATATTCCTGCACTCTGATTTGCTGTGTACCTAGCTGATGCCTGGAAACAATCCATTATGGGTCCCGTAAGAGCAAGAGACGGGAAGTACACATTAGAAAACAGGTGCTTTAAAAATATTTCAATCACTATTTTTATGTTATACACTACTTGTTATGTCCTGCTTACCCATTGTACAGCAATACGGAATATGACGGAGCTACCGGTATATTAAACTAATTCTCATCTAGGGATATTTGTACCAGATCTCAATGGATAGGATTATTAGTTGTTGCTGCCTAAAATCATATTTATAGCTGATTTATTATCTGGGTACTGCTATTCACTAGGAGATTCCAAATCTCCACCCCAGGGCTCTCTCCATCAAACTGCTCGGTCTTTTTGCTACAATATAAGGCTCTTTCATTTTGACTCCATATTAAACTGAACTCATCTCCTGTGATTGTGTAACTTTTAATGAAATGAAGACTCTGCTGCAATACATTTTATAACCTCTATGAAAAAGTATACAGGTGGTTATAGGAAATTGTCTCAGTATTCATTTTTAATGATAATGTTATTAAGTTAATATTCAGACACTGCTAATCTGATCAGAATCTAATGCGCGTAATGCCATTGACATTGTAAATTGTGTAGCAAGAATTAATCGCGTTACTGATGCGGCATGTGAGCCAAGAGATAATCGTGCTTTCCACACCATTGATCCCATCTGGAGGAAGCATATCTCATCACTAAAAAACAAATGGAGCAGACACGGAACAAAATAAGCAAACCACGTGAAAAATCCATATGGTGCTATCCACAATATAAAAAAACACATCAGTACGATTTTTCTACAGACGTATACAGCCCACCTTTCAGTATTTCTCTCTGTATTAGCATAGGTCTTGATCTTATTCGACATGATAAATGAATAAACCGTTCTTGGTCATTATCTGGCAAATTCTGGATAATTTCTAATGCCAATTAGAAATATCTAATAATAAACAAAGTAGCAGTGACTGATGGTTATAATTTCAAGTGACTGTTGTGAAATTAGAATGTAATTGGAGAATTGCAAATCTAAATGTATTAATCAATCGGGTATTGGAATCGGATCTGTAGTCATAAACGGTCTATCTTATCCCAGAGTTTTTGTCTTGACCTATATATAGACTTTGTGTCTACAATTGGTCCTTAAGTTGATTCCATATATATTAATGGATTAACCTCTTAGCGAGTGACATTGATTAAACAAAATTATTCTGTTTTATTGCTGCTACTGCCAGTAAGATAAATGCCAATAAGTAATATGGTTGTTGCAAAGAAATAACGCTTCTGATAGTGACATTTTAGCTAAGCAGGGTAAAATAACTATTAGTCCAGAAGACACAAATGACCACCTTTATGCAATTGTTCAAAGTGCTCAGAATGACCATGAGTCTTCCAAAGCAAAAGGCAAAGCTCACCAGTTGATAGCAGATGCTCCTCTGTGCCGAGGAAGGATGGAAGGATGATAGATGATGGAGCCGTGTTTAGGATGGTCAATTACATCCATAGGAATAAACTGTGAGCAGAAAGGTAGAACATTGAGCTCGGCTCCTACTGATTTATATGCATCTACTACCTCTGGCATTGATTTTCCTTTCACTCGCCACCGGGGAAATTTAAACACTGGTGTGCCATCCTTCTCAGCAGCCACCGCTGAAAGAGAGGCAGAAACAATACAAAATCAAATTACACTGCATTAAAAACAATAGTTATTCTGCACTAAAATGAACAGTGATCAAAATAAGTACTGGTTGGTGTACATTTCAAGTCTGGGCTACCCTTGCAGGACAGGTCTGATGTGCAGATTCAGATGGTTTCTTTGTAATTGGAAGTGAAGCTAAATAGGTCTGAGATGCTACCAAGTCAGGACTGACCACAAGTCATTGTAGTTCTGCAGTGGGGTCCCCAGAGCTCAGGGGCCTGTATGCACATGTCTAGTATGTGTAATGGATAATCCCCCTGCTGCCAACAGGCTCAAAAAATAAGGGGCTGATTATGCATAGGGTTTTATATAAAGCCCCTAGAACCTCTGAGTACATGGGATATGTTGTATGATCCCTGCTCCAGTAGTGGCAGCTGATTTCGCAGACACACATGCAGTAGGTGACATTAAGGGGCAGCAATAACCCTTATTACTCCTTCTATGATGTATGAGGGCAGATATGCTCTTGGTCAGCAATACACAAGAGACAGCTCCTTTATATCCTATTATGGCATTCACGTGCTTGTGGAAGCACCAATCTTAAAAATTTCAGGAGTCACCATGTTTTTAGTAGAAAATAATCTAGATGAATATAGGATACACCCAACTTTGTTGGGTATACCTTAACAGCCCAGTCTTGCCCAGCTGTTCACCACCTTATAGACAATATGTTACGTTTTAGAAATGCTCTTCCCTCAAAAGTAGGCAACTCCTGTAGTAATGCCACCATCAACATCCAAGTCTTCATCTTAAGTGTATTAAGGGAAAACGTACCTTACTGTGTGAACGCAACGCATCCCACGTTCCACTTATATATAGGTCAAGCCTGAATATCAGTGTTACTAAACTAGAACATGGTCAAGCATTGGTGTGAATAGAGTCAGCTTGCACAGGACTATGTTTGATGCCCAAACTTTAGCATGACTGGCAGCTAGTATTTCATTAAAATGATCAGGAATTACAGAGAGTATTATCAAAACACAACAACACTACTAAAAAGAATACCCTTTAAAAGCAAGAGAGGGGATTTGTAGAATAGTTAAGATGTATGATGCATGCCTAGATGTAACGGTTCGAAAGGTTAACACACAACTGGTTTTGCAAAAATCAGCAGGGTACAATTTACACTCCAGGAGCGTCTAGGCAAAAGACCATCGGTTACCGCCATGACGAAGAAAAAATGTCAATACCTTTGTAGGAGAGGCAAATTCAATAATTGAGGTAAGCAGGAGCAGAAATAGGGCAACGGGAGGACTTTGGCCAAAACAAGCAGTGCTGGGGAAGCAATGAGCATAGCAGCCTTTAGCCACATCCCTTTTACATTCCCCAACCACCCCCTAAAAACGTGGCTTTCTAGTCACATGCATACTGGAAATGGAGTAAGACTGAAGAAAAAAAAAAATGAAGCCGGAATAATAAAAATGTGAAACAACTGAAAACAACTGCAAAGGTGCAACAGAAAAGAAACCACAACCATCTGAGTTTAATATATTCAAGATGCTGTTTCGTTTAACATCTCAGTGCCACAAGCATCAAACTTTGTGAGTATTCTGAAGAAAATAATAGGCTGTTTACGGTTGCTGACAAACGATACAAGTTGGAAATTTGGATTGCATTTTTTAATCTAATATCGCATAAATATATCAGCCCTGTCTGGCCATGAAACTACCAGATCAATATTCTAATACAGAATACAGAATACAGTGCATACCAGGCACATAGATCCCAGAAAGAAAGACACGTCTACTTTCAGCAGAAGGCTTTTTACCCAGAAATACCAACTGATTCACTAGCACCCTGGGTGAACTATTTCGCAGGCATCCCGCTCCACCGTGCGAACTTGGTGGTGGCGCCCCCCACAGGCACGACACTCTATGCAGCCCCTGGGTTGTGTGTATGGTGGGGTTAGCAAAGCTGATCCTTGAGCGGTTATGTCTGATGGCCGTGGAAGCCATCCTGTACATAATATGCCAGTTTTTTTTTTTATGTAACATGATCAAAATCAGTGAAGGGCATGGCTTCACAGACCAGCAATATATCAGTTTATAGCCAATCTGTATAAATACATCTCTGATTATACCACTTACCCAAGGGATCTGCTTTCCCATCTTTGTCTGGAACTGTGAACACCCCAACGACTTTATGCCCTTCTTTACGTAAGTTATTGTATACTTCTTGCCCGAAAAGACTCTGGCCAATAAGGGCAAGCCTTAATTTGTTCTGGTAGTAGACCTGTAAAGGATAATGAAAAAAATATTTTTGCATATTCTATGTATACACAAGTAATTTTATTACATGGACATTTACACTCGTATATAGCTACAACAATCTATAAACTTTAAAAAGCCAAAAAAAAATAACCATGCTAACAGTAAACATTTAAAGTTAAGCACGTCATTCTGTATGTGAACTGACACATGTCTTATGTTATTACAATTGGTTATGACCCCAGCACTATATACATTGGAGACTTTTACAACATAAAAGAGGAACTAAAGTATCCTCTATAAACTTGACCTTTGCAATGTAGTGAAACTTTTCAGACTAGAACATATGGCAGTGAGCAATAAGCCCAGAAATCAGATACAGGTAAGTCTGTGACATCATATACTACTCATCGCTGTTGGGTCTGATGGGAATGGATGAAAATACAGCATTATCAGGTAGAAAACAATACAGGAGAACATGACGGGACAATGAGGAGGAAAGAAGAATGTTAATCATAAAGAGGAGAGAAGCAGCATGAAGGTGGAGGAGAAGAGAAATAAAAAACATAACATAAAGGAAAATAAAGATAATATAGTGTAGTATTTTCGGTAGTAGACAACTTGTAGTTCTTCATGTACTGAACTACAGCTTCTAGGATCATAGGTACTGTAATTCATCACCAGCTGAGAGTGGCTCTTTACCCCGATTATAGAGAAAGATACCCTCTTATTATCTTACTAATCAAACGGAAAGACTTAAGCCGTAAACAAGTTACATTGATAAGAAAACATATCTTAACACGGAACACAGTAGTACCTATCAAGGACTCTCTGTCCTTACTAAAACATCCACGTGTTTCATAACAAAAAACCTGTCGTATTGCTTTTCATGGGATTTAAATCTGGAGCGTTTTTTGTTTATTTTAATTTTGTAAAACCTATCCAAAGCAACTAGGGGGTCTTTAATGCTATGATATCAGACGATATGTCCCTTTCTCCCCGAGACATATCTGTAGCAATCAGACGATTGGTGCGGCGCTCAAACCACTTTTCAATATTTGTACCAGAATGCCCTTTTATAAGTAACCTTATCATAAAATGTAATAAACATTTTCTAAAGCTATTAGAACCAGAAGAACATGTACCAACTAATACTGAATGATCCCTCACCCAGAACTACATAAAACAACAAGCGCGATTGGCAGCCCCACAGCATTATATACGGTAATTGTTCTGATTGTATAATTAGTCGTAATATGAACTAATACTGGCACGGAGCCAAAGGCAAGTAACACAGTGATAAATTGTGCCTTAACCCTTTGAGTGCAACACAGATGACGATGCATTGCGTTAAAGCATGCTTTCCCAAATGCACTTAGCGCACCTGATATACACAGTAATAATAGTTTGTACCAAGATTGTGCTTCATAACTACTGTTTGTTTTCTTTCTTTCATATAATAATAATTTATAATGTAAGCTCACGACCCTCTCCATCTAATGTATCGGTTTGTCTTAGTCTGTCAATTCTAGTCTTGTCATACCCCTTGAATAAATGTATCGTATGAAGTGCTGAGTAAATTGTTGGCGCTATATAAATAGAGGATAATAACAATGATAATGTACATTCGTTCTCCAGATCTCGTTCTTTGTTTCTACCTTTCCCTCTCTCCGGCCTTTATCTTACAGCCTTGTGCTCTCCTGTCTTCTCCTCTTCCTGCTTACCCATCTGACCTTATGATGTCAAATACCTCTTACACACCAGGGCACCTTAAACCTACAGCAGACCCACAATATAGGATATTTTAAGGTTAGGCTGGGGAACACCACCATCTTATCAAGAGCATGCAGCCTGATCTCAACCCATCACACACCCTTATCCCAGCATTCAGCATGAGCGAAGCAGGGTACTTAAAATACATTTCCACTGGCCCTCTGCCTGGCATATCAAATATAAACTGGATCTAGCTGGCACCTTGTGTCTGTTACTGCCCTCCTCTGTTTCTACACAAGCCGTAATCTACGGAAAACTGGCCAGTGCTCAGAACAATAAGTGGGACCCAGGAGCGCTTAGCGATCAACGCACATGCAACGTGTCCCCTGATCACCCCCCATGCCTGCTGCTGATACAGCTCCAAGGGGAATCGCTCTTGTTTTGTCTCTATTTGGCTTCTAGCAGTAGCTATGGTTACACCAAGAAACTAAGCTATGGAATAAATAAATACCACAGATCGCTATTCCAAGCACCACAGGCAAAAGGTGATCTTGTTATTAACGGCTGCAAAAATAACCTAAAATGCACAGGGACTTATACATAAGTATTCGTAATCACAGAAAAATAAATGCTGTACACGAGATATACAGAAGATCAAAGCATTACAGTACGAATATTAACCACTTCATCGCGCCCCTATAGCTACAATCTGCAGCCTTTCCACCGATGACCCCTTAGCACAATCTTTCTATGCCTTTGACAGATGGTGGTGAGTTGGCTGTCAGCGTGTGAGGAGTGACAGCTCGCTACTTACCGAGGCGGTGGAGAACTTCCTGATGAACTGATTGGCTGCCCACAGCATTCTGGCAATGCCCAGCAGATGCTCGCACTGACATATAAATGTCCCCGCAGAGACGGTGGGTGCGGTGACCGAACGGGACCGATTCACTGCAGCGCTCTACAACCGAGCAGTCGGGGAACGTTCCATGCAGGACACGCCCCTATCCCTCGAGCGAATGCCTTTCAGGACACGCCCATTAAAAAAGGTCACACCCCCTTCACCTTGCGGGCCGCCTGGATAGCGGTTCCTAGGACGGGCTCTCACGCTTTGCAGAACCCGCCCACATGTAGACACAAACCACGCCCTCCCGGTTCTGACTGATGCAACAGCTTTGGCTGTAATGCTCTGGGCTGGCGGGAGGCTTCATGTCCTCCCTCAGACTATAGTAGGTTGATATGGCGTCTCTGCGGATAATATAAACACATAGCACTTTTAAGCTGCAACCAGACCCTTAGGGTCCCAGGGAGCCCCCTAATTATACAATGCAGTGTTCACATTACGTGAGGCAGACTCTCCAGCACTGCAGCTGCTCTTCTGCTCTGAGCTCCAGCGATTCTTGCTGCTGATTGAAGCAGCAATCAGTTGCAGAAAAGCTTTCTGTTGGGACCTAAGCACCATCACTCATTGGTGTGTAATCTTTAACAAAAGTATTAAAAAAGGAAAATTCATGTAAATTAAAGCACACAACATTTACAGTAACAATTTTTTTTTAAAGAATACACAGCGCTGAAATATCGTGGCCTCTACCCCATTCTGGAAGGGGGCATAGACTAGCTTTTTATCCATGTGCCTGTCTCAGTGATGTTACATGTGGAGAAAAAATGTACCATAAAAAAATGTATGTAACCTTATGACATTAAAACACATTACACCTGGGGAGGGCTGGCACTTTCTGGTCTGGGAAAGAAAAAGTGATGAAAACCAGTGTGGAATGGGTATACAGAGAAAAAATAAAGAATACTTCCCTTTATGATGTATGATTCCCGGATACTCGGCTGCAACCCGTACGAAAACACTCTCCAGGTGTTTCAAAATAAGGACAAAAGAACGCTATGGGGCGCTCGTGTATACCGGTTTTAAGATGAAAGAAAAAACAAGAGAAAATATAATTGTATAATATTCAACACAAGTGCTGTCGCTGTAAGTCTATATAATGCACTTACAGTGTTCACTTGTATTCAGGTTTCAATAGACCATCCTGTCTTCCGGATGTATATGCAGTGAATATATGTAAAAGAGCAGAGAGACAAAAATAGGGACCCCAATGGTGTATTATCATGCACTGTTTGTAACACGCAAATACCAAAATGCACTTACACTTTTGAGGGAGTTTTTTAACCCTTACACGTCAGATGTCTTTTCCTCTGTTCCTCTTGTGGTGCCTTCCAATGTTCTGTGTACATGGGACCAAGTCCCAAAAGCTGAATCAGGCTAGAACCACTCTCTGGTATAGTGTAAAAGCTATTTATTCAAGGCTAACATGCCAAAACAATAAAAAGTATTCACATACATCCACCAAGGGATGCTTTAAAAGTATATAAAAAGTCTGGGTAAAAGAATAAGTAGAGCTCTGTAAAAATCCTCGACGCGTTTCGCCAGTTCCGTGGCTTCATCAGGAGTAATCTTCGTTGTGGATGCGAGGTCCTTTTAAACTATGCGCGGCGCCATCTTTTTTTGCCGGCGTCTGACGTCAGTGCGTTCCTCGTCATCATCTCGTCCGTCGTGTTATCTTCCCATCTGTCTTCTACTCTTCTGATGCTCCGTGGGATCCAGAAATAATCGGTAGGTAAGTAAAAACATATGTTAATAATTCCGTTTGTGAACGATCGGATAAACCGATCGAAGTACTCATTCAGTGGACATCTGATATGCATAGTGGGTGCCTATAGATGCCGCCCATACTGTGCATTTGGTGATCAAGAACGGGCATAATGTGGAGAGAAAGGAGCAGAGAGGGAAGGTGACTAATAAGGTATAGCCTTCAGTTTCATACATTATATTTAAAAACATAATATATAAAAAATATAATATATAAAAAAATATATGAAAAAAAACGCCCTATATAATAGCGATATAGACAGGTAAAAAAGAGAAGGAAACCTATATGAACCAACTGTATGTGGTATGTATTACTGTTATGGTCTATTCTTTTTCAGGGGCAATGGACATGAAAATGTGGAGAATCGGGGACAGTATGCTGAATACAATACTTTCTGGTCTGGGGCAGGGGGATAAGTAAAGCCAAGTTCCCCCATTGGCCTCTTGCTCCCCGCAACATACACACCGGCACACATATGTACACACACCCAAACTTATACCCTCACATGCTTACACATATTTACACTCAAATACACCTACTCATGCTTACTAACCCATACTCATGCTGACACACACACACTCACACCACTCACACATACACATTCATGCTCACACACTTACACATTCATGCTAACACACAAACACTTGCACATACACATCTATGCTGACACACAGTTACTTAAACACATTCATGCTAATACACACAAATGGTTACACATTCAAGCTCAAATACACTTACACATTAATGTTAATAGACACTTATAAATACATTCTCATTCTAAAATGCATACTTACATTTATATAGTGCCTCCCTTGCCCTCCCGCTTCCTCCCTCTCGCACCACCTTACCCCACTGGCACCTCTGTCTCTGGCTACCCGCAAACTGCTGTTTTCAGTATCAAGGATACTGGGGATGGATGATAAATGACGATGTGTTCCGTGAACAGCCTGTTCTGGAAGAAAGCTGGTAGGTGGATAAACAGGAGAGTGGAAGTTACCTAAACCAAGGTTAGTACAGGAGATCTTATCTAGATCCTCTCTACGATCTGTGAGCCAAAACATCTATAGAAAACAAGGTGTATTTCAGTAGATATACTATTGTTTTCTGAAAAATGAGAGCTGAAAAATCTATCAAATCGTTCACAGAAGACATAGTTATTTTAAATGTTTACTAGCACTTTAAACTGTTTATTATTGAGCTTTAAATAAACATAGTTAACACCTGAAGTTGCCATTTTTTAGTCACTCCCTATTAGAGAGAAATCTGTACATTGAACGCACAAGTGCTTCAATAAGTTTTTGAGGGAACCAGTCAAAATGGGGAGCCGTCAGTGAAATTGTACTTGAAGACTGCAATAAGATCCTGCTGTTGGCTCATGCACAGGTTGGGCTTATATTTGACAGCGTATTTTGTATCCTGACATTTAGCGGGTCCTCTCAAATACAGCCAGGCGTACAATTAATCTAAGTATCACGTCATTATTTGGCTCTTGTTTAAGTTCTTCCAATTCTTTCAATTTCTACCCAACCAAGCTTAGTTCTTATAATCTGTTCTTTGTGGAACGAGAGGGGCGATTCCAAACTGTACCACCTGAGCGCTGATTAAAATTAGTCCTTCTAGGAAGATAGGAAAAAACAGGAGACAACAAGCTTTCTCCACTGGATGTTTCCAATGAAGCCCCATGCATCGCTGGACAGGAGGGTTTCCAGTAATATGTTCTGTGCACTAGGGTGACCGCATTTTATTTCTGCCATTCGAGGACACACTATGAAGGGCATGAGATTGCACACACAGGTATATATATATATCAGATCTGGGTAGTAAGCAACCCCCCCCCTCCTGCCACACTACATTGAATTCTATGTGTCGTTTTGCTCAGATATGCTTTAGACTTGAGAAAGGGAGAAGAGCTCCCGAAAGCTTGTCATTCTAAAATTCTGTTAGTCCAATAAAAAAGGTATTATCACAAGATACTTATTCCGTCTGTTATTTGATATATATATATATATATATATATATATATATATATATATTGTATATGTACCATTTTATAATTGGCCCTCCTACTTTGGTCCCTGCCCCCCCTCTAAATATGAAAGCTGGGGATGCCACTGCCACCATGTTGCGGTTGCATCATTACTTTTATATGGCTTCTTCCGTGTATGACAGTTAATCACTATCTCTTTGAATCTGCTGTAATATTATACTGATGAATGCATTCAAAATCCTATAAGTAGTTACAAAACAAACACCAAATTATATTATAAAACGTAAACAGTATATTTTGTGCATGTCTGCTAAGTTGCAAAGAGTACAGCTTTAACAGCAGTTGTTACCTCATAGCTCTGTGATGCATTAAAGCAAGCTGGATGTATGTGTGCAGGACACAGGCTCAGGCCACCACTTTGCTGGATTGATAGAAGAAGGAAGATGAAGCTGGTAGTTTTGTTCTTATTTCTGCTGGTTGCAGAAGTCTGTCCTGCTCCGCTGCCTGCTAATAGGCATGATGATTACGGCAAGTTGAAGACGGTACCAAGCACGCCTCCAAAGAACGTCCAAAATGAACTGGATGTGAAATGGATTGCTGTTTTAGCATCAGTGACACTTGTGTCATTTTGCCTTTGCTGCTCCCTGCTCGGATTCCTGATCTACAAATATATAAATTGGAATCCAAATAATAACGGCAGCCTGCATCAGACCCCCAGAAGAGACGGTCCAAAAGCATGCGCCTTCTTACAGTCAGTCTTCTTTTCATAATAAGGAGATTTCACCTGCAGTTTCAAAAGGTTGTTTTATTCTGGTGCGTATACTTTACATAATATAATGATATGATCATTATATAAGGAATATCATGGGAGAGAGAATGGATACAATGCATGTCATCGCTTTGTAGAAGCCCGATTGGCAGGCGAAACGTGTTGGTGATTACATTGATTATGTATCGAGGAAGAGGAGTAACAGCACAGCCTACAGAGGGTTACCAGCGGCTTTTGAGAAATCTGAAGGGACTACCATACTACTACTTTTTTCTGGCTGTGTTTGTGAGGCACTGAAAAGTATGCTCACCGCTCCACTTTGTGAGCATTGCATTTTATGTATTTGTTTGTTTTACAATAATAAATATGTATCCTTTAGTTCTTCACCTGTGAGTTTTTTTTACTATATGTTTAACCCTTGATGCTATATGCGCATGTGATGCTTCCTCCTCTGTGAGTAATATTCCTTGGGGGATTTTTTGTGTTTATTTATACAGGTCGGACAATGTTTTTTTGTGTTTTTCTTTTGATGATTGAAAAATATAACCGACTTTTTCGAACTATATGGAAGAATTTTGAAGATTTTAAAAAATATAAGTACTCCACTATTTTAGAAAATCAAAAAATTCATAAATCATTTCTAGACTAGTGCAAATGGGCCAAAAAACAAATTTTTCAGTTAGTCTTATGCCCATTTGTTTTCAGGCAGTGAATTTCGTTTCCTGCCCTTCCTTCCGTTTGGCTGAAAATTAGGGGACATTTTTAATCCGGGAACTAAATTTCTTGCCCGGTGTCCACGTTCACTTTCAATCACTTTCTCACACTGTCACTCACTCTTTCACGCTCATATTCACTCTCTCACACTCTCTGCCGAACCATTTCTGCTTCTGCTGACCACTTGCGCATCTTCTCTTCTCCCTTCACTTTTCTATCTTCTCTATTCTATCTTTAATCTTCATTCCTTAATCTTGTTTCTTTGTCCGCATCTCCGCGGGCATAACCCGGCAACTTCTGCCAAAATGGCGACGCTGCGGCGATGATCGCCCCAATTCTCTAAACAAGTGAGTGAGAGTGTGACAGAGGAATGTCGGCCAAAAACAAAAAGCTCTGAATTTTTGTCTTGGCCTAGTTTTCAGGGCTTCTAATGAATTGCCGAATTTACCAAACATGGGTAAATTTGCAAGGTACTATCATCGCCAACGTCCACAGGCCTGTACCAAAAGCACCATCATTAAAGTCTATCAAAGGTACAACAGACATTAAAGCATGTACCTGCTTCAAGTAGTGAAAGTACCACAGATTTAGATCTGCCGGCATGGTGGTTCTTTGTTATTATTTTCAGTGGCTAACTGTCCCATCTTTACTGTGAAGATTAAAAAAAGGGAATTTAACCCCTTCGCGACCTTTGCCGGTCAAAAAATTAAATAAGCTTAGAAAGTGATCAAGGATCACTTTCTTCGCTTAAACGGCCTTGCTGCAATGCCTCGATGTCGAGGCATTCAGCAAGGCCGAGATCGGCATCGGGGGCCATGTCTGGCCCCTCCCCGGGGCGTCAACAGCCGCCATACATTGTATGGCGGCGGACGCCCGTTTTAAAAGTGTTAAAAGTCTTAAATGGTGTTTGAATGGTTGAATGCCTCGATCAGGAGGCATCCAGCGACACCAAACACTTACCTCTGGGTGGGCTGTGACCGCTCCGGAGGGCCCGGGAAATAAAACAACAAAGACGAAAAAGTTCACTAGATGGTCTCCAGACCCTCTAGAGAACTGGCTCCACTTGCTGGTTGAATACAGGTACTGCATTCAACCATGCAAGTCAATGGAGCCCAGCTTTCTAATCACTATGTGATTAGTAAAATATTAAAAAAAAAAAAATATGGAAAAAAAAAATAAAAAAAAAATGTGCTAACATTTAAAAATAATTATGCAGTGATGTCACTAGATGAACCATCCAGTACCAGCAAAATGTGTAAAAAAAAATATAAAAAAAGTATTAAAAAAATAAAATAAAATTAAAAAATAAAGTTTATTATTTTGAGCAAGTGCTAAAATTTCTCAAAAATCTCAACAAAGAGTTAAAATAAAAGCACTTCAAATACCCAAGGGGTGTCTAATATATATAAAAAAAATGGCTGATGGGGTAAATTGGAGTGGCCTAGCTCAAAGATAGGGCATAGGTACAGACTGACCAAAATGGAGAAAAAAAGCGCACTTCCCAAATGTGGCATTTTAAATCTGAAACAACCCGACAAACCCATGCATGTCGGGTTTCACTGCACTCAGGAGATGTTCCTGAACACACATTGGGGTGTTGTTTGACAGTGGCATAAACCAGAACCTGTATATCTATAACTAAAGTACAATTTGTGTGAAAAAAAATAAAAAAAATTACTATTACAAAGTTTGACAAAGTGTAGTTCTATAATTGGTGCATGGAAAGGGTTAAAATAACAGCATTTGGAATACCCTGGGGTGTCTAGTTTTCAAAAATATATGGTTTGAATGGGTTAAATTGAGTTAACCAGCTTCAAAGATATTCCAAAGAGGAGATGGAGGCACAATGACCAAATGACCACCTGAATTACGCATGCCCCAAAAGTAGCCTACCAGCCAAACAATCTGACAAGCCCATGCATGTGGGGTATCGCTGTACTCAGGAGATGTTGCTGAACACATATTGGGGTGTTGTTTGACAGTGACATATACCAGGACCTGTATATCTATAACTAAATTACAATTTGTGTGGAAAAAAAAATTACTATTACAAAGTTTGACAAAGTGTAGTTGTATAATTGGTGCATGGAAAGGGTTAAAATAACAGCATTTGGAATACCCTGGGGTGTCTAGTTTTCAAAAATATATGGTTTGAATGGGTTAAATTGAGTTAACCGGCTTCAAAGATGTTCCAAAGAGGAGATGGAGGCAGACTGACCAGATTTGTTAAAAAAGATTTGGAAATCATAAAACGCTGCTTGTACTTATTGCCCTATAACTTACAAAAAACAGCAAGAAAACATAAAAACATTGGGTATTTCTAAACTCAGGACAAGTAGTAGAATCTATTTAGCTAGTTTTTTTACTTGCTTTTTTAGGTGAGTAAAAGGTTTTTCAAATAAAAGTCATAAAATGTGTTTTTTTTCAATTTTTTACCATGTTTTTTAAAAATTTTTTATAGTAAATAAGATGATACGATCAAAATAATGGTATCTGAAGAAAGCCCATCTGGTCCTGAAAAAAACAATATATAACTTATGTGGGTACACTAAATGGGTGAGGAGAAAATTACAGCTGAACACAAGCACCACAAAAGTGTCAAAACAGCCTCGGTCCCACAGGGTACAAAACGAAAAATGAGCCCGGTCCTTAAGGGGTTAAATAAGAAGATGTGAGCATTAAATGTAAATGCAGTAGACACCCTGCAGTGATGCTTCTTCCTCCAGAATGATTTGAAATGATTGATGATTTTAATTACTAAAACAACACATACATTACATTGTGAATAATTACAGGGAAGATTATTCAGACTGTGAAATTGAGAATATTTACTATCACACAATGTTTATTTACATTTGCAACACCATGCACCGAAAAAGAAAGAAACATAAATATTTTTGGACAGTTGGATACTTCCTATAGAATAACTAGTGGCGCCAAAAACGCAAACTTAAAGATTGGGTCTTAAGTGTTATGTATAGATCCAGTATACTAAATGTGTAAAGCTGCTATTGCATGGTTTGACTACAGGGTGAGGGGTGACAAACTCTTATAGGAAACTTAAATACTCTGTGACTGTATTTCTTAATGTGTATGTTCCTTATCCTTTTTCTCCTGGGAAGTTTTCTTTTGCTATGGTTATGTTTTATAATTTGAGGATTTACTGCATTTGTGTACTTAAGCCATTCTTGCAATCTTCAGCAGATCCATTTCAATTTGATCAACGATGACTGTTTCGCTACAAAGTTTTTGTCCCAATGCTCACATATATCAAAAACTATGATGTAACTCTCTGTAACTCTGTAACTGTTTTACTCTTAATTATTACCATTGTGTTCCCTTCATGTGGTTTATTTGACTATAGTGAACTTTCATACACAGAAAAACACCATACATTTTGGAAAAATCAACATTATAATATAGCAGTCTAATTAAGGCATACGCTTTAAAAAAAAAATAAAAAAAATGTTATCAATATGTTAGCAAACTAGTACTATATGGTTTCATGTGCTCATTAAATATATGAATATGGGATATTGTGGTAATTTTCAGTTGGTTCATCAGTTAGTACATTATTTTGATAATACTTAACCATCCACATTGTCGCTTTTGCACAGTACTTTGTATTTTCCAGCACGCAGTTGAATTCTATGTGTCGTTTTGCTCAGATATGCTTTAGACTTGAGAAAGGGAGAAGAGCTCCCGAAAGCTTGTCATTCCAAAATTCTGTTAGTCCAATAAAAAAGGTATTATCACAAGATACTTATTCCATCTGTTATTTGATATTGACACCACTGGACTAATACGGCTACAACCTCTACTCTACTATATATATATAGATATATATATATATATATATATATATATATGCTTTAGACATGCTTTCTTAACTACATAATATGTACTTATGTCTTTGAAGTAAAAACTGTGATTGAAATATGATTTCAAAATAACAGCTGAACTGGCAGTTATTTTTTATTCTTTAATATTAGCCCCTGCTGCCAATATATATACTCATATATGACCCTGCTGCCAATATATATATATATATATATATATATATATATATATATATATATATATATATATATATAAATATTAGACCCTGCTGCTGAAATATATTAATATATGACCCCGCTGTTGATATATATTAATATATGACCCTGCTGTTGATATATATTAATATATGACCCTGCTGACAATATATATATATAACTATTAGATCCTGCTGACAATATATATTAGACCCTCCTGCCAATACATTTTATATGTAAAAAAAATACCCTAGGTAAGCGTTTTCTTGGGCCTTGCTCCAAAAAAAATATTTGCCACACTGACTGCAGATTAGGGGAAGACTTCCCCCTTCTGACCCTACCTTGACATTGAGAGGTTCTCTCCCCTGTAATCACCCCCAGTCCCCTTGACCACTATAGATCAACTGAATAAGACATAGAAATCCCATATATGCAGGTATACGTAAATATTTTACTTACTGGAAGTAGAGATCTGTTGACATATCATACCGATTTGTTTTCTGCCCTGATGTTATTTTACCTTTTTTTTTGTCCTCGCGCTTGGAGAGGTAGCCAAAACAAATTGGTTTCCAGCAAATAGGAACAATAAGTACACAGAAAAATTTGAGGACAGATAAGAACTATTTGGTCCCTCTGGTCTGTCCATTTTGTTCCTGCTGTTAAAAAAATTAAAAAACATAATTGGTCCTTTGTCTTGTGATATATTCAGGATACCCTCACGCATATCCTATGCATGTTTATATTCTCTTACTGTATAGAAAGAAAACAGACACATGCTCATGCATTAAAACAAATTTATCTTGGGGAGGCAATTGCCCTGTTGCCCTCCCTGGATCTTCCAATGCTAGGAGCAGTTGGACACTTATCATGCAAACAGTTGATTACCAATCCCTGGCAAAGGGAGTCGGGGCGCTAATTTTCTTTGCTTTTTTCACAAAACTTTCCAAGTTTCTTAGGATTGTTTGCATAGATTACATGTAACCGCAGAGAAACCCACCCAAATATATTCAACTGTATCTCCAGATTACAGAAATACTCCATATTATTTTATTTTATTATTAGATATTTTTATCTACAGAACTAAGCCCACTATCTGACACCCTCATTTGACTGTGCAACAGCACACAGAATACGGACACAGAAAATAAAGGATTACATGAAAATATACTATACAAACATGGTTTAGATAAAAAGGAACATTTTCACAAATGTGCAGCCATATGATCTCACTATAGATCAGCTGGCAACCTGTTGGCACACTTTTTTGTAACTTTTATGTTTTTCCTTTTTTTATTACTAGTGTTTTTTTTTTTACTTTTCTGAGGCTCCTGAAGCCAAAATCGATGGGAATTTAAGTGTGTGGAGGGGATGTGTTGCTGCTGTGCTTTAGCAGTATCTTCACAAGCTGTAAGAGCTGCATATTAAACTACATAATAAGTAAGCACTCGTTTCGGTGAGGCTATTTGGGGCAGAAGACCGTCCCTACAATTCACAATTCAGTGAGCTTATAGTCTTATCCACCAGAGGGCAGCATCCCACGGTGTTGTTGTCTTTAATAGTGAGTACAGCACTGGCAATGATTGACAAAATCCAGTCTTACGTACGAAAATATTACACGGGTCGCCTCGCTGCCCACAGTAAAGATGGCTGCCTGCGCACATCACTCTTCAGACATGTCAAACTCGGTCGCCCCTTCAGTCTTGGTAGTGGGCGTGCATTGGCAGGAAGTCACGTGACCTCGAGTGTCACGGGGAAGGGAGGAGGGTTGGGTATAGTGTTCCCTCACTCGGTTGAACGGTGATGGCGACGACTACGGAGGCTCTCTCCCCGGAATGGGAATTTGATCGTTTTGATGACGGCTCCCAGAGTAAGTAAGGGCATGTTCTGAGAGCTCTTAGAATGAAGCAGGGCGTGTGACTGGGACAGAAGGCTCCTCTGCGTTATACTGTCTGTTACATATGTGTATAATGCCCCAAAATGCAGGGGGGCACCTTCCTTGTCATTTGCATGAATTCCAAGTAGCAACATCATATATTGACTCTTAGCCCAGTGGCATTCCCATGATCTGGCTGTGAGTGTTGGTAATGACATCACAGCAATACCCCAATTATATCAAATCAACCTACCATTAAAGATGTAAGAAACATAAAAGCGGGCATTGTCATGCGTGATCTCAATGTTGAGTTCTTGTTAATACCTCCTAAGACTGTTACATCTCATTTACTAATGAATTCCAGTGATTGTTATACTGTGGGGATTTGCTTGTTAAGTCACTACGTCAGTGTCCCCTTACGTCACCCAAATCGTTATATGTGACCTCGCAACATTTTAAAAGGGGCACTCCAGTCATTGTATGCACTTTAGTGCAAATGATCGCTTAGAGGTCCCTTTAAATTTAAACGGTGCCCCCCTTGCAGAATCCCCCATATGCATTTCTCCCTTTCCCTAATCCCAGTTCAGTCAAACACATCTCCTTTATGTGATCTTCTTCCCACCAGTCATCTCAGATACCCCAGTAACTATGTAGTCAACGGTGTATTGAGATCCTTGTGTGCATTGCACAGAAAGTAATTCAGTTGATTTCTGTGGGAGCTCTTTCTTGCCACTGATTGGCTGCTTCAAGAAACCAATCAATAGCACAGGATGTTGGAACAGCGGATTGGGTGGGAAGATGCAGCACTGCAGCTTCTCCCTCAGGCAAAGCTCCTTTTCCCCCAATTTGAACAATACATATGAAAGTACATACAAAGTATTATCACATGCGTTGTTTAGGGGCTTCCTGGGACACTGGACTGGCCTTTTAAAGGCTATATAGCGTCAACAGTTTACGCAGCACTTCTTACAGTACATACAGTCAAAGGCTATGACAAGACTAGAACAGACAGACTAACCGATACGTTAGATAAAGAGCTTACAATCTAGAGGGAGGATTACAGTGTATGTGTAGATGGTAAGGAAGTAGAACTTGGGTCTGGACTTTTCTTCTATGATGGATTTTTTTTATTGGTGACGATGGCTCGTGTAGGTTTTTTTTTTTTTTATTTTTTTTTTATTTTTATATATAAAGTTTTCATGAAGAAAGCCAATGTCCCTTATCGCAGCACTCATACTTGACAACAAATTTAGATGGAAGATGCATAAGTTAATACTACTTGTTAAACACCCAAAAGTGCAAAGAGCATTACATTTCTTACAAAACCGAAACTTTTTTCCTGCATGGCAGCTGCTGTTCTGTGAATAGAAGTCATGCTGAATACATTTAGATTTGCCCATGCCTTTTAAATGAACTTGAATTGAATTAGCGAATCGCTATGGCAGCAATCGGCCGCCTATCAAAGAAACTGTGTTGAAGGGCAGTGTATTCTTTGTATACAGCTATATCCTCTGTCTCCACTGAGGAACACACAAATTAACATTTTGTCTATTACATTCTAAAGATATATAATATATATATATATATATATATATATATATATAATTTGTAGTATACTGACAATTTTCCATTTTGTTAGTTTACTGTATCTTCATTGGATGACAGATGTGTGCTACAGGTAATGATAATGTTAACATTTAAATGGTAAGTTACATTTTTATGTTGTAAGTGCACAGAAATGTTAGTATTGTACACAATAATAGTTAATACCCTCGATAACCTAGTTTTGCGTAATGGTTGTCTGCTTCAGTATCCAAGGTAACAGGTGAGACTGAATCCTGTATATGCAAAAACCAATTCTTCTTCTTCAGCTTCTAATATAGCAAATACATAAGTATGTATTACCTGTTACAAGGCCTTTGCTGTTTGATCTTGGGCTTGGGTCTGTCTCAGTCCATCATAATAACCCCACGTTCCTGCCAGAGATTTCACCAATTTGTTATAAAACTAGCATTTAGATTTACTGAACAGCATAGGCTCTTCATGGTCTAGAGTCGAATCAGCATCACCCTTAGGTTATGATTATAGATCGTATGGATTGCTATCCTAGCAAATGCTATGTAAAAACACCTATCTGAGGCATAACTATTGGAGATTCGGTCACACTATATGGCCATATATTGCTTAGCCCCCCACTACGTCAAAGTATCCCAAGTTTGGCGAGTCCTGTTTAATTTTTCATGGCTATATTGTTTCCCCAGGTCATTTGACAGTTCTTTTCTGCTCCCCAGTATCTGGCCTGCTCAGTGCACCCACGTGAGAGCTAACAAACTCATTGACTGTTTATATAGACACCCTTTGCAATTTAAAAAGCCACAGATGTGGGAAATTAACCTTTAATTGCCATTTTAACCTGTGTGTGTCACCTTGTGTCTGTAACACAGCCAAACATTCAAGGGTATGTAAACTTTTGATCAGGCCCATTTGGGTTGTATCTCTTATCATTATGTTGTAAAAAGGAGCCAAACTACTGTGTGATAATACATAGCTTGATTACCGTATTTTTCGCTCCATAAGACGCAGTTTTTTTCCTCCCAAAGTAGGATGAAAAATCAGCCGCGTCTTATGGAGCGAAGATGCAGGCAGGGAGGGGGGGCGAAGATGCAGGCAGGGAGGGGGGGGGCGAAGATGCAGGCAGGGAGGGGGGGGGCGAAGATGCAGGCAGGGAGGGGGGGGGCAACGATATACCGTATTTATCGGCGTATAACACGCACTTTTTTAACTAAAATCCGGAGCTTAAACCCTACCTGCGTGTTATACGCCGATAAATCCGGGGTCGCAACTGAGGCAGGCGGCGGCGGCGGCCGCCAGCAGAGGAGTCCTGGATTTCTGCCAGTCAGGGGGGCCCAAGGGGTGCCGAGCGGTTGCTGAAGACAACCGCTCGGCAACTCTCGGGCCCCCCTGCCTGACAGATATACAGGAATCCTTTGCTGGCGGCAGCGGCCACCGCCGCCACCGCCGCCTGCCTCAGCCCTTCAACTCCTGTGTTGGAAGCGTTTGTCTCGGGTGCCGGCGCTTTACGCTGGGCGCCGGCATATGACGTCAGACGCCGGCGCTCAGCAGTGAAGCGCCGGCACCCGAGACAAACGCTTCACGCTTCCAACACAGGAGTTTAAGGTAAGTGACCGGGGGGGGGGAGATCCTGAGAAGGAGGGGTTAGGGAGTTAGAGGGGAGATCCTGAGAAGGGGGGGTTAGGGAGTTAGAGGGGAGATCCTGAGAAGGGGGGGTTAGGGAGTTAGAGGGGAGATACTGAGAAGGGGGGTTAGGGAGGGAGGTCTTACTGTGTGTGTGTGTGTCTTACTGTGTTTGTGTGTGTGTGTCTTACTGTGTGTGTGTGTGTCTTACTGTGTGTGTGTGTCTTACTGTGTGTGTGTGTATCTTACTGTGTCTGTGTGTGTCTCACTGTGTCTGTGTGTGTCTTACTGTGTTCATAGCTTATTCAGTTATTGTAATAAATATTTTAGCCCATTTTTTAGCTCAAAATATTTTTTCCTTTTTTTTCTCCTCTAAAATCTAGGTGCGTCTTATCAGCAGGTGCGTCTTATAGAGCGAAAAATACGGTAATCATATTTTTAAAATCAATGCCAACATTTCATAATTTCTGCCAGGGTACGCAACCTTATGAGCACAACTGTAAGTTGTCCATAAAGTACCTGGGAAATATTATGTGATTTTACTGATGATTTTATTGGCTTTAAGTCTGTTGGCGATTGGGCAGCTAGTGTTCTCTGAATGGTATTCTAGTGCCTGTAGAAAATAGAACGTGCGCTGCTGTCATTGCTAATAAGTGACTGTCACATCTGTGCATTGTTTGATAGAGATGCTAACGTACTGATTCAGATCTTGTAAGACATATAATCCTCCAACTATGAAATACTACTTTACGCTTCAGTATTATTTCCATTGAAATGCTTTATACCATATACATAGTTCAGTCTAAGCGACATTAAACATTTTTGACTTATAAAAATAAAACGGCTTTGCTGGTGACTTCCGCCTGCTGGTTTATCCCTGGTCAAAATACTTGGCTCATCATTCGTTAAGTAAACTGGACTTTTTTTTTTTTTTTTCTAAACTCGTAAAGGAGGCAATGACCCTGCATTACATCTCTCAGTTACCATGAAGGGGTGTCTGAAGTGTTTGTGTTGCTGAAAGCAACGTTGCTATTCTGGATCTGTAGGTTCTTTTGAGTTGTTGAAAAATGCTGTCTTGTAGCATGAAAACTGAATCAGCTTCCTCGTATTTCATCATATTGCTCTCTAGTTACAATGTACTGTTGTTGCAAAGTACTTTAATACAGAGTCTTTGTCTTGGAGGCTACTTGGGCCGACTATTGCAGAACACATTCAAATGACTGCCAATCCCCCACACTAGCACCAGTGAAGCCAACGGTTATTTGCTTTACTGACGCCTTTCTCGTAGGAAAATGAGCATCGTGTTACTTGGAAACGCACCATGCTTCCTGGGAACATTTTCTGATAGAAGCGTAGCATAGCTTCCCGGGTATATGAAGCCTTGCATGTGTGTTCAGAGACTGGGGCTCACGTTCCCATTTGCTCAGTGGATTCTTCTATAGAGGACAGGATCTGGGTTAAAGGGAAACAAAGGCCATTGTTATCACAATGAAACAAATTTGTCAATAAAACAGAGCTGTCTTTATCACCGCTAGAATCCAGCTATGGGTGACAGGTCCTCCTTACTAAATCGTAAGAGGCCCAAAAGTCACAATGTTTCTATTTAAACTTTCCGTTGGAAAGTTGCTTGGATGTATTTCCCAACCTTGCACAACATCTCAAACGGATACAAATCAGTTGATTACTAAATCGGTGTGTGGGTAGGACATATTACGAACATGAAATAATGGAACTGAGCCAATAAAGGAACACTCTTCCAATCTTACATCGTACATTAACCTTTTATGCTCCACTGGTGCCATCTGAGTACATATGTAGCATCCTACTCATTTATCTAACTGGTTATTACTGTTGCCTTTCCTTTGACTTTATAATGGGGTGGGTTCTTTAAGGTGTAGATTTTGAAGCAGGCATGGAATGATGAATTTGGGATTAGGAGCAACGGGCTTTGCAAACATGAGACCTCAGATACAAGAAATGATCCAGTATTCCATTGTTGTAATAGTGCTTTATTATACCCTCATTGAAATAGTTACATTTCAGCTATACGTGGCAGATCCTATATAAACAGACAGGCGTCATTGTTATGTGGGTGTATGGCATATTCAGATTGACTCAGCCAAACCAATAAATAAGGTAAAGAAAGCCTTGCTTACAAACTGTTTAATTGGATATAGTCTTAGAAGTTAAAGCTTTGAAATTGGCAGTTTTGACACGTGAATGCAAAAATGGTTTCAGAACGTCCTAAGAATGCTGTTCCACGTATGCACAACATTAGCTACACTCTCTAGTATTTTAAGCAAATAACCCTTAGCAGAACTGTATTTTCTTTAATTGTTTAATCAATTAAAAAATGCAGAATCTTTTAAGATGCTCTTTCAGTGTCTATGGCAACAACCTATTAGCGCTTGCTTTTGTGTAACATGGTGATTAAATGTTCCAGAGAAACCTATAAATGACACAATTGTACATTTAAGCGTTATCTTCAAGTGTCTAATGCTGCATTTAATTTAAAAAAATATATTCACCATCATAGGTGGGACAACACCATTAAAATGTACATGGGAAATACGAGGATCCAAGAGTATATCGACTCTTCTACTTGCTGCAGCTTTCTATAACCAGACTGTTTTATTATTCCAGAAATCCATGCTGAGGTCCAGCTGAAAAACTATGGCAAGTTTCTTGAAGAGTACAGCTCCCAGCTTCGGAGAATTGAAGATGCTTTGGATGATTCTATCGGGGATGTTTGGGATTTCAGTCTGGATCCAATTGCCTTAAAGGTTTGTGTTCCTTATAATTACACAAAACTGATTTGCGTCCAATAAATAACACCCCATTTAGAACTGTCATTACTACACTGCAAAACCTGTTGGGGGGGTGCAACTCCTTGTTAGTCTTGGAGGATTTCTACATGTATAAATATATTTATGTATTAAAAAAAAATGAACCTCATGGCTTGGTGACTTTGTATAAAAAAAAAAAGTTAAAGCTTTAAATGTTTATTAGGTGAAAGTCAGTTCAGTTTATATTGCAGGTATCTAGAAATACTTATTTTTATAGTCGGGAGTTAGAACACATATAGGTGTAGTTGTATTTTCTTAATTGTACACAATAAGATAGACATCATGCAACAATGTTGATGTTTGTATTAGAGCTGAAACAACGAATCGATAAAATCGATAATAATCGATAACGGAAATCATCGATAACGATTTCCGTTATCGATTAATCGAGTGATCAATTCGTTGTTGGAGCACTCGGCTCCTTTTACTTACCTCCGCGAGCGTTCCCCGCTTCTGCTACACGCTCTGCAGTCTCCGCCTTCTAGCTACGTGACGGATGTGACGCGTTCCGGAGGTAAGTATTCTTCATGTCTATGTGCACGGATCGCACAGAGCCACTCGCACAGAGCGAATCGCTCTGTGCGAGTGGAGCCACTCGCACAGAGCGGTTCGCTCTGTGCGAGTGGCTCCACTCGCACAGAGCGGTTCGCTCTGTGCGAGTGGCTCCACTCGCACAGAGCGGTTCGCTCTGTGCGAGTGGCTCCATTCGCACAGAGCGAACCGCTCTGTGCGAGTGGCTCCATTCGCACAGAGCGAACCGCTCTGTGCGAGTGGCTCCATTCGCACAGAGCGAACCGCTCTGTGCGAGTGGCTCCATTCGCACAGAGCGAACCGCTCTGTGCGAGTGGCTCCATTCGCACAGAGCGAACCGCTCTGTGCGAGTGGCTCCATTCGCACAGAGCGAACCGCTCTGTGCGAGTGGCTCCATTCGCACAGAGCGGTTCGTGAGTGTGGGTGCAGGGCAGAGTGGGGGTGGGGGTGCAGGGCAGAGTGGGGGTGGGGGTGCAGGGCAGAGTGGGGGTGGGGGGTGCAGGGCAGGAGACTGGGTGCAGGGCAGAGTGGGGGTGGGGATGCAGGGTGTGAGTGTGGGTGCAGAGCAGAGTGGGAGACTGGGTGCAGGGCAGAGTGGGGGTGGGGATGCAGGGCAGGGTGTGAGTGTGGGTGCAGGGCAGAGTGGGTGCAGGGCAGAGTGTGAGTGTGGGGGCAGGGCAGAATGTGGGGGCAGGGCTGGGTGCAGGGCAGAGTTAGAGACTGGGTGCAGGGGCACAGTGCAAAGTGCTGGGTGCAAAGTGCCAGTGCTGGGTGCAAAGTGCCAGGGCTGGGTGCAAAGTGCCAGGGCTGGGTGCAAAGTGCTGGTGCAAAGTGCTGAATGCTGGGTGCAAAGTGCTGGATGCAAAGTGCCAGGGCTGGGGCAAAGTGCTGGGTGCAAAGTGCTGGGTGCAAAGTGCCAGGGCTGGGTGCAAAGTGCTGGGTGCAAAGTGCAAAGTGCTGGGGCAAAGTTTCTTGAACAGTAATAGTCCACCTCTTTTCAGAATGTTTGGGGTTATTTTGTTTCATAAATATTGTGTTTGGGTTCTTGTACTTTGAAAATATTGTTTTTTATTACATCATAACAAAATAAGAATGTTAATGTAAATTTTAAGTTGTTTTTTAACATCCAGTTCATTAAATTCTTTTAAATAAACGAAAAATTTGCATATTGTTTTTTTTTATCCGATTAATCGATTAATCGAAAAAATAATCGGCCGATTAATCGATTATTAAAATAATCGTTAGTTGCAGCCCTAGTTTGTATATTAATAAGCATCTGCTCCATCATCTTTAGTAAGGCGTGAATGGTGCCTGATTTAATAAACTGTTGTCTCCCTTCCTCTGACCCAACCTAGGGCTATAAAGAGAATGGCGTGGCCAATCTTACTTTGAGATTACACTAGACAGGGGCATGACTTCCATGAAATTTCAGTTGTGAGCTGTTATGGTAGGATCTAGAGAGAGGTCATCGGGAGAGAAGGACTAGAACCTTTTTACCACTTATCTAAAATAAAAATAGTGTTGTTTTTTTTTAAACAAAGTGTCCAAGTGAACGCCAATAATTCCACACTATTGATTTTTGTTTTTCTGCAATTATCTATGAAGGCAACAGTGCTTCCTTACTATTTCATGTTTTAGCTCTCTAAAACAGCTAGAGGTAAAGCCTCTGGTAGACACCATAGACTATGGAATGTATTATCCGTTAATGACAATTTATGTTAAACTCTTTTTTACGATTTATAAATGGCTTTATAACTCATAAACTGACCGCGTGACTGTAGAATTATTACATGTGCCAGCCTGTTATCAAGTTCCATTTGGTCCCATTTCCCGAGTCAGTCTCTGCACGCTTACTTGGACCTTCAGAAAACATGTTTTTCATAATAACCTCTGTCATCTGACGCCTGACATCTATAACTTTTGTTAAGTCAGCATCCTCTGCTGTATATCCTGTGTCAGTGGGAACATGCTTTGTCAGAAGCAGGGCATTCCCGTGATGACCACTTGAATGTTCGTGAACTTTTCTTCCTCTCTGCAAACCATAGAACAATAACGATCACCATATTCTTTAAAATATATTTGATGCGGCCTTTCTGATCAATGCCAAGCCTCTAGTCACATGTGTATATAAATACTTTGGATGATCGCAGTATATTTAAATAGACTTTACTCCAAAGTTTCTGTGTAGTATTGTTGTTCAGTGTCCATATTCTGCCCTTTTTATTTAACCAATTGATATCTGGATGTGTCTTCAGTTGGGCTTCGGCTCGTTTTCATTTTTTGAGGGTTTTTTTGGAATGCCATTTCCTGGTTTTATCCCATCTTAGAAATGATTTGACAATTAAATCTCCTGGCAGTTATAAAACTTCTAAGCTCATGCAGCACCAATCAAACTAAATATCTCTGAAAAAATGTACACGTCAGAGGGGCTCTGTTACCTCTTTGTCAAAGACTAGATGCAGTAAGACTATGCCTTCCAAGTATCTTGACATTCAACAAATAATCCCACACTTGACCCATGTGACTTGTCTTCTGATATGCGGTTGGCACCATGTGATGTATCTCAGGCTCATTGTTGTCTTTCCTAACTTGAAGGTTCTGGAGCTCGGGTCACGGTTGGAATGATCATACTCCCTTTTCTGATCTGACTTGTACAATTCAGCTCGGCTAGTTGAGCTCGCAGTAACTCATCTCTGATGTCTGATTGTTACAAGTGTAGTTGAAAGGGAAAACCTAAACTTATTTTAAATGGACTCTCTGGTGTCCCAGGCAGCCCTGTGAATAATAACCGCATAGGAAAGTACGTTGTTAGTACTTTTATATGCCTTCATTTAACCACCAAAGGAAAACGGCTTAGGGAAAAGCTTTTGTCGCAAAACTCTCTTTTGTTAGACCCCCTACCATGAGTTTTCGCCAAACCAAAAATTTAAAGGGACCACTTAGCTATCATATGCATTAAACTTCCTATTCGTGATGTGTTTTTATACTGTAGCAGTTGCCGTTAGGCATTTTACTTTATGCTACATAACATTTAATTGTCAAAGAAAAATACTTTGGACATTTCCCCCTTCTAGATTGTAGGGTCGGCTGAGCAGGACCCTCTTTACCTCTTGTTTCTGTAAAACCAAATTGTTATGCTCTACTAGTCATGTCGTGTTTACCCTTTGTACATCGCTGCAGAATATGATGGCGCTAAATAAAATGATTATCTTATGGAAATAAACATGTCTTCTTATCCATGTTTTAGCTTGTCCCGTACGAACAGTCTACTCTTTTGGAGCTCATCCGGACAGAGAACAAGGTACTTTCGCAAACATTCTTAAGCCTTTGCTGTTCTTCTGCGATGACGTGCTCATAGCTCCACCAGGTATAAAGTTGTATTAGAAAGACAATAGAGCGTGTTATTCTTGCGCTGGGCTGCTTCAAACATTTGTACATACAAACTTCTTGAGGCTTATTGGTTATGGACTACATTTTAATGCCATGCTTTAAGAATTCAAGTAGGTTATTTACAGCCCCCCCCTTTTTAAAATACATTGAGCAGTAATTTTGTAATGTTAGCAACTATCCTTGTGACTGTTTGTTGTCTTTTTTTTGTTTGTTTGTTTCTTTTTTTTTAACTTCATTGGCTTACCATCTCAAAACCACTTTCTTTCCTTCCCCCAGTAACATGCTTAGTCTGCTTACCGCACTTTAATTTTTTTCAGCGATTCTATGCCCCCAATGGTGTTAGTAATACCTAGCACCTTAAATGTTTTGTGTTCATTTGATACAGTAACACATTTGTTATTCATGTATCTGATCCAAATTAATTCTATAAACAAAAATATCATGTTTCTAAATCGCTTTCAATGACATTTTGTGGATAGATAAATATTATGAAAAATACAATATTTTATGTAAAATTATTTCCATGTAAAAGTAGTTTCACAGCATGTAAGATGTAGATGTAAGTAAATACTGCTAATGGATTTTTCAAACATTTACATATTAACTAAGCAATGCTCCAGTAAACATTTTGAAATGAGGAGAAAGTATATTTTTCTTCACTAAATGCTTTCTATATTCCATTTTTTTTGTTCTGCTTTCTGTAGGAGTTTTTCCACAAATACATTCAGTGTTGTCATACTTCTGGATTACTGTTAACGCTGCTCTTTTTTCCCCTACAGGTTTTAAATAAAGTCATAACAGTGTACGCAGCCTTGTGTTGTGAAATTAAGAAGCTTAAGTATGAGGTGAGATTTTCAGTTTGTCCTAGAGTTTAGTTTCCTTCCTTCCTTTTTTTTTTTTTTTAAGCAAAAGTGAGTGTGTGTGTGTGTGTATATATATATATATATATATATATATATATATATATATATATATATATATATACACACACACACACACACAATATTCACACAATCCCCCTTTGAATTCTATAGTTTTACATATCAGGACATAACAATCATCTGTTCCTTGGCAGGTCTAAAAATTTGGTAAATACAACTTAAGATGAACAACATATGACATGTTACAGCGTGTCATGATTTATTCTACAAAAATAAAGCCAAAATGGAGAGGCCGTGTTTGAAAAACTGAGTACACCTTACTGCTTCCATAGGAATTAAGATGCTAAGTAGCAGACGGGTGCTGCTAATCAAATACCCTTGATCATCAGCAAGTGTAACCACCTCTATAAAAGCCGAAGTTTTAGCACTTTACTGGTCTTGAGCATTCAGGTGACAAGGAGGAAAGACATCAGCAATCTTAGAGAAGAAATTGTTGCTGCCTTTCTGGAAAGGGTTATAAGGCCATTTCCAAATGTTTCCATCATTCTATAGTGAGAAAGATGCCAGTCTTCCCAGGAGTGAACTCCTGTGTGTGTGTAATGTATATGAATTCGTTTACTGCATTTCATAATGTTTATTTTCCTGTCTTGTTCCAGGCGGAATCCAAGTTTTATAATGGCCTTTTATTTTATGGAGAAGGTGGTAAGTTGTCGTTCATAAACTCTTTTATAGTTTCTACAGGCCTTTATTAATAACTCAGATGGGTTTTGGGGAGTAGAAGAATGTATCACATACGTCAATACACATTATATAGGACCATCCCTGGCAAGAGATGGCACTAAAACTTAGGGGCCCATTTCACACTCGGGAAAAAAGTAGTTCTAATGCAAGCTATTTTCTTTCCAAAGCTGCCGATTCCAGTGTTCCGGAGGGTGATTCCCAGATACAAATGGGAAGGTTTGTTTCATTCTTACAGGTAAACCTCCCTTCACGTATAATCCATTTCATTCCCATTTGTAATGTAAATTCAGATGGATGTTTGTTTCTGGCTTTCCTCACCAAAATTACTTTTTGATGAA
The DNA here is from genome assembly GCF_027358695.1 of Spea bombifrons. Lineage (NCBI taxonomy): Eukaryota > Metazoa > Chordata > Amphibia > Anura > Pelobatidae > Spea > Spea bombifrons. Next base: position 40,274,720 of record NC_071090.1, read on the forward strand.
AAAATATATCTTTAAAACGTCTAGTTGATTCTTAGTCTTGTGATAATATTGTGTTTTCTTTTGGGTAATTAAATGGTGAGAGTCAGCAATAATAATGTTTAGGGCTGCAACTAACGATTATTTTAATAATCGATTAGTTGGCCGATTATTTTTTCGATTAATCGATTAATCGGATAAAAAAAATGAATGTAAATTTTTCATTTATTTAAAATAATTTACTAAACAAATGATGTTAAATACAAACAGCAGAATAAAAAAACTTTGATAATACATTTCTTGTCTTTATTTCCCAACCAGCCCCCCAATATATGCACATTTGAGCCCAGGCTTGCTACGCTGCCTCCCAGACATGCCATGCTGCCCCCCCACATATGCCACGCTGCCTACCACATATACCACACCACGCTGCCTCCCACATCTGCCACTCCACGCTGCCTCCCACATATGCCACGCCACGCTGCCTCCCACATCTGCCACTCCACTCTACCCCCCACATGCCACTGTGTCTGATACGCCTTATACCCCCTGAAACACCACTCCATCCTCCCCAGACATGCCACCCTGCCCTCCCCACATATGCCACGCCATGCTGCCTCCCACATCTGCCACTCCACAATGCCTCCCACATATGCCACGCTGCCTCCCACATCTGCCACTGTGCCTGATACGCCTTATATCCCGATACCCCACTCCATCCTCCCCAGACATGCCACCCTGCCTCCCAGACATGCCACGCTGCCTCCCAGACATGCCACTTCTCTACCCCCAGATATGCCACTCTACCCCCAGATATGCCTTATACACCCTGATACACCACTCCGTCCTCCCCAGACATGCCACACTGCCCTCCCCACATATGCCTTATATACTGTATATGCCTTATACCCCCAGATATGTCACTTCACTGCCCCCAGGATTTAGATTCCCCTAAATTAACCCTAAACTCCCCATTAACCATAACTGCCCCTAAATTAACCCTTAACACCCCCTCAACCACAGCATCCCCTAAATTAACCCTAAAGACCCCATCAACCACAGCATCCCCTAAATTAACCCTAAACACACCATTAACCACAACTGCCTCAAATTAACCCCAAACACCCCATTAACCACAGCTGCTCCTAAATTAACCCTAAACACCCTATTAACATAACTGCCCCTAAATTAACCCTAAACACCCAATTAACCATAACTGCCCCTAAATTAACCCTAAACACCCCACTAACCATAACTGCCCCTAAATTAACCCCCAGCTCCCCTAACTTTCAGTAGCCCAAATAAATATATATATATATATATATATATATATATATATATACACACATACACATATATATATACACACACATACACATATATATACACACACATACACATTATATATATATATATATATATATATATATATATATATATATATATATATATATATATATATATATATACTTACAGTTAGATGAGTGTCACAGCCATGTGGTTCTGACCTGGAGAAGGAAGGGGCGGGGCCAGTTGTCACAGTGATTACAGGGAGGGGGAGTAAGTAGGAGCTGCTGCTGTGAGACGGTGAGTCAGACTAAACGGATTATATAATGAGGGGGATTTTTCAGAGCGTTTGCTCTGAAAAAACCCTCATTTTATAATCGATAATAATCGATTCAACTAATCGATAATGAAATTCGTTGCCAACGAATTTCATTATCGATTATTATCGATTTTATCGATTAGTTGTTGCAGCCCTAATAATGTTTAAACTGCAAGCAACGGTCAACGTCGTATCTGCAATTAAACCTCTTGTTTATATGCCCCTCTTTTAAAGGACTGGTAAAGTCTGAATCCCATTTTTGTAGCTATAGGCTTATCTTTGAAACCATCTACTAAATATATTATGTGTTTGGCCATGTATTTTCAAACGGGCCACAAAAACAAATGGACCTTTCGTCTATCGTATGCATAAAGTCCATATGGTGGCTGGAGTTTTCATTTAAGGACAGATTGTAACATATTGCATGAAAAAATATCAATACATTTGAGTCTCACAGGCATCCTCAGCAAACATTACCATCTATTTATGTGGCATAGGGACATAAATATGACAGCATTTCATACTTATTGGGGCAACTGTGCTGGATGTGTTTTGTGTTGTCATGATCCGCTGTACGTGTCATGCTTTTATAGTCCACACCAATTGATATTTGTAGGTATTTCTCCTATGAGTTTCTGTGATGTTCCTTAATTTTGTTTGATAGCTGCAGCCCCAATATTGGGAGTGGGAAAAAATAATTCCCGTTCTGAAGTCACCTTGGCGTCATAACAACAAATAGAATGGTCTAGTTATCGTTCATTGCGCATCCAAAAGGAAGCCTTTTATGATGGGAGCATAAAAAATGGATGGCATTGATACTGGTAGACGGTGTTGGTTTTATCGACTGGTTGTGTGTGAACACAGCTGACACAGCTAGGAAACGGGACAGGATTTTAACTTGTCTTAAGGTTTAAAAGTAATCCGCTTTACCAATGCAAATTATGCGCAAGCAATTAATGTGAAGAAATGTATCTTCATCTTGCAGGCCGGCCTGTGTTAAGTCCAATGTTGAGCACAAAGACACGCTCACGTTTCTAGGAAGGGCCTTTGGAGCAGCTTTCAGCTTGGGAATAACAGATGAGACATCTAGGATATCTTCTCAAAACATATAAGTAGATACGGGCACAGGCCTCTCAAAGCTACAGCCAAATCTTACCTGTAGTTTTGGCCTGATGCTGTAGTTTAACAGGATATTATTATATAACAAGGGCTGCCCACGTTATCACTCCTGGTTACTTGATAATCTCCAAGCCTAATCTTATTTGATTAAAACGATCAGTATCTGGAATGGACACTTATGTCGGGTTTGCTAGCCACAGAACTAATGATATAGCCATGAGCTAAATCTGTTTGTTCTGCAGGGAGCAGGGGAGTCGAGGTTGGTCATATTTTCTCACCCCTTGTCTGTAATCTGTTGATTTCTTACAGGAACTCTCGTGTTTCGTTACCCGGTGTTATGAAGTAGTTACGAATGTTGTCCATCAGCTAGCAGCCTTGTACACAAGCAGCAGGTAATGCCTAGCTTTATAGACTAGTATAAACTTACCACCTAATAAGAAATGGGGATGATTGGAGCCCTACTGGGTGCATCTTATATAGAGGCCACTAGTTAAATGAGATGTGGAACCAGGGAATCTCCAAAGCCAGCAGGGAGTTGGATTAAGGGCACCAGGTGCTAGTTGTTCTCATCCTGGTAGTAGCTAGTAATTTATGCTATCTCCACCAGCACGTACCTTTTTGGTAGAGGATAGCTGTCTGTCTCCCTCCCTTTCAGACCATATCAGTTGAACTGGGGGGCATTAGGATATTGTATGTTAGGATGGGAGCATTGATTTTTATAGCATCAAACAGTGTAGTATAACTGTGCTTTGTGTATATCAGCTGGTCTCTGACTACCGCACTTATCCCAAGCTTCTTCATCTGGGGTCTGCTTGAAAAGGTTGCTTTGTCACCTTAGTTACCAATTTGCCTTAACATACATCGTAATATACCAGAAACTATCAGCTTCGGTAGCAGTAAATGTAATTATTTCCAACATGTGTTTGAAGGAATACTTCAAGGCTTCTGGGTGACATGCGGACATTAAGTAAACTTGCGTGTATCCCACTTTATTGCAATGGATGCATGCTAATTATCTGCAATTTTACTTTTACAGAACTGAACCCAAAATTATAGAAACCACAGGAGTTCATTTTCTGGTAAGAACACCTCATTTTCACATGGACAGCGTACTTTAACTACTATAGGGAAAGTCTATATACAAAACAATAACCCTTTTAGTTATTTAATTTTTGGATTACAAAAAACAGTTGTGTTCCTTACTTTACTTAGTGGGTGAAAATATAAACATGGGATAGGCATAAAGCTCTCCTGGATATGACAAGACCAAGGAGTGATTTAAGGTTTGACTCTTACAGCAGGAGAAACAGGCAGACTAGTTGGCTGAATGGTTCTTAGCCATTGTCACATTATGTGCTTCTTTTTATTGTATTAATATTGATTAAAACCCCTTGGTCTGTTTCATTAACCTACATGTGGAAAATCCATCACTGTGTTAAGCCGGCATCTCATGGTTTTGCGATAGTTTTCTACTTCTAAAATGAACCATACACAATTTATTCAGACAATGTATGAGCACCTCGGAGAGCTGCTGACCGTTCTGTTGACTCTGGATGAGATCATTGAAAACCACTCTGTGCTGAAGGATCACTGGACCATGTATAAAAGGTTAGACCGCATTCTATAATAGGTCTTTTATTACGACAAGCTGGATGTAGTCATGGTAATTGGAAGCCAATGCACTTGAGCTTGATGTTGTATATTGGAAATTACAATTTAATTGCAACATCGTAAGGGTTAGGGTTGACAATATCATCATGGTTTCCATTTTACACCAGTTACTAGTTAGCTGATTTGCTGATTAAAAGCTCTTGAGCAATGCCCCTATTATAATATGAAAGTACATACCGCATTTCCTGTTTTTTCTAATTTTTTTTTTTAAATCAAATATATTTTGTAATGTAGTAAATGACCACATTTTTAAATATTTAATAAAGAGACCACGGGGCTGACTGAACCCTCCTCACGGATTGTAAGCTGCCAAGCCTAGACTACCCATCATTGAATTGCTTAACATGCGTAGGAGTGCTTGCCAAAATGTCTACTAGCCAGCAGCAAAAACTAGCTAGTCCACTAACTGTTGGGTTTATTGGAAATCAGTCTTTCTGTTTGTCATCTGTCCTTACTTATTAGACCCAAGTAGACTGCTATAGATTTTCCAATCATACACAGATGCCCGATAGAGTTAAGATAACAGGGCCACTTTAGGGCCATGACAGAATGCCATTATTTGGTCTATTCGAGCCCTATACTTTTAGTACATCAGTGAATGCTTTTTCTTGTTTAAGCTTATAGTAGAAGTTCTATCCACTGACATAGGAATAAATGGCTTCTGCTAGGTAGATAAACGTTATAACTTTTGTTTATTCCTTTTCATAGTTCTGCTTTATCTTTATTTACAGGTTGTTAAAATCTGTTCATCATAACCCTGTAAAGTTTGGGATCCAAGAAGATAAACTAAAACCTTTCGAGAAGCTGATGATGAAGTTGGAGAGCCAGTTGCTTGATGGCACACTGTTTCAGGTAATTTTGAAGCAATAGTTCATTGCTGAGCGGAGAGCCAAAATAGAGCTGTGATAAATTTCCCTAGTTAGAGGCTGGATTCTGCGCACTATGCAATCATTGTTAAAGGTCCCATTACATTGAAGCATCCTATCAGTCCCTGGTGCTGCCATTGAAATCAACATGGGGGATCTGGTTATACCCTACCCAGGAGCATTCACCAAGCTTGTACTTTAGCTGACCAGCAGTAACTATAGCACTTATCAGGAGATAAGTTTACTTCTGCATGGCAGGTGATTGTATTGGTGCAACAGCACCTTGTTACAGTCCCCCTGTGTGCTGGAAACTAAACTTGGTTAAAATGATGGCACATTTTTTAAAGGAATACTGAATTCTCAGTAAACATGACAGCCTATTGCTTGTACTGTAGTGATATCCTGATAGATCAGTGCTGCACCTTGGTCAAATTATTTGAATGAAGCTCTCCTTGAAGATGGTTCTACATGGTGAAGCAGCGCACACTAGAATGAATGTGCAGAAAAAAACAATAGACTTAAATGTTTGTGTGATTTGTTGTGTGTGTGTTTTTTTTTTTTCTTTTAAATTTGGTTGTCTTATAACACAGGGCTGTGTTGAGCAGCAGTTTGACTCCTCCAATGGTGGTCCATCCGTATCCAAGAATGGGGCGTTCGCAGAAGAGTTTGCACACAATATCCGAACGATATTTTCAAATGTAGAAGTTAAACTTGGTAAGGCCATTTTCTCCACAAGCAATTAAACAGATTTATTGTTCGTTAATATGATGTGGTACACTGATGCCTCTCACTCCCAAAATAAAGGTGAAGCTTCTGAGATAGACCAGCGGGAGCGATATGTGGCACTGTGTGGACTGTTCGTCCTTTACTTCCAGATCTTTCGCACCGTGGACAAGAAATTGTACAGATCTCTCTTGGATGTCTGTAAAAAGGTACTGTAGATAAAACATTTTCACAATTAGGTATAAACCAATAGAGCAAAGTAAAATGGGAATGAGGTTATAAAGGGTTTTGACTTCTTCTTTGGAAAATACAATGTGCATTGTTTCATATGTGCCCTTTAACTTCTAAAATTGATTGAAATCCTAGGTGTAAATCAAGTAAATTAGAAAATTTTTAATTTGCATTAGCCATATGCAGTATATAACAAAATCGCACAAAACTAAAATTTATATATTTATTGGTATGGTTTTGAAAGAAATGCTTACTTTTTCTTTAAAAAAAAAAAGCTATATATAATTTGTGAGTACACTAAATGAGAGAGAGGGAATTTAGGACTGAACGAAGACAACAAAAATGATTTTGTCTTTAAGTGGAAAAATCTTTTGGCCTTAAAGGTTTAATAATACCAGTTTACTTGGCTGTAGGTGCCGGCGATCACTTTAATAGCCAACGTCATATGGTACGCTGACAATTTCCTCATCCAGAAAGTCCCAGCTGCTGCCAAACTTATGGACCGGAAGAGTTTACATTCCATTAAAGCACAAAGGGAAGGCTACCTACAGACTCGGGCTCAGTCCTTAACCAAGTGAGTTCCTGCCAGATTGTGTGCTCCCATTATGTGTATAGTTGACGGCTCAAAAGAACGTGTTTTGACTGGATTTTAGTACGTTATTTATGTTTTAGTGTGCGGTTGTAAAAAAAAGTGAGGTACCTGTGGCAAGACTGGATAATACAATAAATATAGAAATACAATATATATATATATATATATATATATATATATATATATATATATATATATATTCCATCTAGTATTAAAAATGTTATGTCCTTTTTCACTAATTTCCTGTTGTGGGATTTCTCCAAGAGATGTCCAGTCATACTACGTGTTTGTCAGCTCCTGGATGATGAAAATGGAATCTATTTTGGCAAAGGAGCCAAAAATGGACAAATTTGCTGAGGACTTGACCAACCGATGTAATATATTTGTACAGGTAATAACTTCACAGTCTAAAATCAAAGTGTCAATTGATTTTCACTTTTTATATGTGAGATCAATTGTTTTAAAGAGAAAAAAGTTGACAAAAATGAATTAAAATGAATTGTGTTCAGAAATGCATCTTGTGAGTGAATGTTGGTTCTGCTGGTTTTGTGCCAAAGTTGTTGACATGTGTTTATTTTCTTTTTTCTAGGGCTTTCTGTATGCATGCGGCCTTAGCAACATCATCAAAACAACGATGAACTTGTATATGTCTATGCAGAAACCTATGACCAAAACGTCCGTGAAAGCACTATGTAGACTTGTGGAACTTCTCAAGGTAACTGGCACAGAGCACGTGTAGCGATATAAGCGGATACTCCTGTGATTTCTTTGTGTTATAATTTTTGCTTGCGGGTGCACTTACAGGCAATCGAGCACACTTTCCACAGAAGAAGTATGGCTGTCGCAGACTCTGTGTCCCATATCACTCAACACCTACAGCATCAAGCTCTTAATGCCATCGCTGTGGGCAAGGTATGAACCTGTTCTATGTGCGTTAAGCTTCTAACCATTAAATGACATATGTTGGATAGAACATGCAGTCCTCCTGCTTTTGTAGAAGTACTCTTAGCTGCCTTTAGGTTAACTATACACAGCCAATATTTTTGTTCATGATCTTTGTAAACCTATATACGATCAAGTGAGTACACATTTATTCCTAGCCGTAACAGAAGAGAATGCCTAGTTTTTAAGAGGATTGCTTTTTTTCACGTAAATTGATTTCTGAGCAAAAGCTTCCCAAGGGTTATTCTTTAAATAGATCACATTTGCAAAGTCGATCTTTCCTTTCCTTTATTGTGGTTTAATAAATGATCTATGTAGGAATGACTATTAAGCATACCCTTAAACACAGACACACATGTTTTAACATTGTAGATATAGTTTGATGTCTAGTCAGTTCCCTTGCATTGTTAACTTTCACATGTGTCGTGTCCCAGCACAACAATTATCCTAGTGTTTTTGGATGAAAAAACTTATAAACAGTGCTAAAATGTGGGAATGCTGTAGAAAATCAGGCGAGGGGGAGTAAACTGCTCTTCTACCTTGTACAAATGCAGAAACGAGTAATATCAGACAAGAAGTACAGCGAGCAGCGGTTGGATGTCCTGTCAGCCCTTGTCTTGGCGGAGAATACCCTTAATGGACCAAGCACTAGACAACGGAGACTAATTGTAGCTCTGGCATTAAGTGTGGGGACACAAATGGTAAGTCTCTTCACCACGGTAGAGGACGTTTAAGATACTGAGACCTGCTCTCCTAAAACCATACCTTTAATAGTCAAAAGGGAGAACATGCCAAATAAGATCTTTGTCTGCTTATACAAAGAAATGTCTTTTGATGTGCAGAAAACCTTTAAGGACGAAGAACTTCTCCCTCTGCTTCTTGTTTTGAAGAAACTGGACTTGATAAGTGAATTAAGGGAAAGGTAAAGTTCCAGATCTTTATTTTGTATGTGCTTAGATCTTTCATACCGCTCCTTAAAACACCTTGCTTTTGATTCTAGAGTGAGGACGCAGTGTGACTGCTGCTTCCTGTATTGGCATCGAGCGGTATTCCCCATTTATCTGGACGATGTGTACGAAAATGCTGTGGATGCATCTAGATTACATGTAAGATAGAGCTGTATTACATATTAATGAGACTTATTTACACTATTGCCAGTGGGAACATTTATACACCATATATTTTAATGGTTTTGTGTACTAAACAACGACCTCACAAACCCAGAAAACCATAAATATAAATGTACCTTTCATCTTTTAATTCTTGCAAAGCCACAACAGGTGCAATAGTGGCGTCCACGTGGCAGGTTTCATCAAAAAATACTTCATTGTAGGATTTGCATAGATTAAGGCTGTGTCTGTTTGTAAAGATGGGATGGAAGGTACATTTTTAGATTTGTGGTTTTTCTCCTGCTTCATAGGGGGCTCTAGAACTGTTGGACCTTTTCTGCCTGTATGACAGCCTTTGTTTTTTAAACCAAGTCTGGTGTGCTTACTTGCCTGCCATTGACATATACTGTATTGTGTATACTGCAGCATGTGTGCTCCCCGGTTCGTATGATTGACTGGGTTCATTATTCCCAGATCCTGTTATTCTGAGTGTGTCTGGGAAGTAAGATTATGGATGGATATTTTTTTAATAAGCCTTCTCCTTTTGCTTGCATTCAGTACATGTTCAGTGCATTGTGGAGCTGTGTCCCTGCTATGAAGTACGCCAGGCACCTGGAGTCCTGCGAGCTCTTACTGCAGTGCTACAACAAGGAAATTATGGACATTTTGACAGAGGTAAGCTTGTAAAGATGGGTTTGTGTATGTGTGTCTCTCTCGCGCTCTCTCGCACTCACTCTCTCTCTCATATCTCTCTCTCTCATATCTCTCTGCAAAATCAGCTGCTAGAGTCCAAGCAACTTTTATTAACTTGTGAAAAGTTCCTTTTTCTGGGTATATTAATAGAAATAACAGAAAACATATTATTGCTTTTCCACATCTACATTTTGTTTAGATGTCAAATGTCTAGTTGCATAATGCAGCAAAACGAAAAGCTTGAGTGACAACCCTGGTTCGTTTTTAATTTGGGAAACCACAACTGTTAATACAGACTGACAGAGCACACCAAATGCATTTATATTACCTTATTATACATCAATATGAATTGTTTGCCAGCACCTGTTGGACAAGTTATGTAAGGAGATCGAGAAGGACCTCCGCCTCTCAGTCCACACTCACCTGCAGCTTGATGAAAGGAATCCATTCAAAGTGGGCATGAAGGACTTGGCTCATTTCTTCTCTCTGAGACCAATTCGCTTCTTTGATAGGTTTATTGACATCAAAGGTAAGATCCTCCAGCTGCCGTGTAAACAATATGAAATGGAGATATAGCATTACAATTGTATTCAAGTCTTATTTGCATGAGCACCTAAATGAGCTAGTATTAAAACAGTGGTGTACTAAATAACCAAACGTTTTGAAAGTTCCTGGTTTTCGTGGCTCAGATAATAAGCCACAAATTGATGTTAAAGAATGAAAAAATGAACAATACAGCCGTTTTTCATATAAAAAGCTAGTCTCCATAGGAAGGTACTCCACCTTAGTAAGGTTTGTCTGTCAGCCAGGACCGTATTCTACTTATATCCTGATTGTGTCTGTAGACTGCTCTACTTATTATATGGCAGCATGAAGGACATATGTTAGCATATACATTAAAAATATTAATGCAACCATACATATACAGGCTGTATAGAGCCACCGATGCCAATTATCTTTGACTGCAGTTTACAGCAACAACCAGACAGGACAGTGCAATATACCATGTAGAAAAGTGTACTAATTAAAATCTATTTGGATGGTCCCAATGATTGTTTGTGACCTTCATGATGTTTGGTCATGTTTTAGTTGAGATAATAAATGTCTCTGTGCTTTTGTTTTATAGCCTATGTGACCCATTATCTGGATAAAACCTTTTACAATCTGACAACAGTGGCTCTCCATGATTGGGCCACCTACAGCGAGATGCGAAACCTGGCAACTCAGCGCTATGGCTTAACGATGACTGAACCTCATCTACCGAGTCAGACCTTGGAACAGGTACTCTCGCTGTTACAGAGAGATCATACCATCCAGCACATGTGTGCCCAATGTTTGATTTGATGCTAGCTTCTTTCATTTCATCCATTCTTTGGTCTTGTCTTAAACTCCTATCCCATGTATCTGTAAATTCCCTTTCTGTATTTGCCCCTTCTGCTGGGAGGCTGTTCCACTTATCTGCCACCTTTGTCATATTGTTGACCTGCACTTCTAAAATTCTTAAATTCCAAACCACTTTGATGCTGTATGCTGTAATCATATGCTTGTTGTTTCAGGGTTTAGATGTTCTGGAAATTATGAGGAATATCCATGTATTTGTGTCCCGTTACCTATACAATCTCAATAACCAGGTAAGTCCCTTTTTTAGAAAATTGACAGTGCTCCAGATGTCCTTCTGGAAGGCTCAATTTGACGCTGCCTTATTTCTTTCTCTACAGATATTCGTCGAAAGGACAAGCAATAACAAGCACTTGAACACTATCAACATCAGACACATTGCCAATTCCATCCGAACACATGGCACGGGAATCATGAGTACCACTGTAATTAGCATTCCTTGTTTCTTTGCTAAATTAGACTTTGCATTTCTGCAATCAGGATCCTTTTAATACTCTAAAAAATCTATTCTGATTGAAAGGCTGAAAAAACATGCTACAACCATACACAATAAACTGCATTTACTGATTAACAACAAAAAAAGTATAAATAAAAATGAATCAAAATCAAAGATTCTGAAATCAGGAATTTTTGTTATAGTAACTTTTTCTACCCATCAGTACTCGCTGTGCATAGTCTCGGTTCTGCCACCAGTTTTAATTCTAAGGAGATTGATTATAAATGTAAAAATATTGTACTGGTCCTTGTATGTTACTGACCAATGTGTTTGCATTACTTTTGTCCCCTCCCCAGGTGAATTTCACATACCAGTTTCTAAGGAAGAAGTTTTATATTTTTAGCCAATTCATGTATGATGAGCATATCAAATCCAGGTTGATCAAGGATATTCGCTACTTCAGAGAAGTTAAGGACCAAAATGATCAAAAGGTAAATGGATGGTAGCCTCTTGAACATTATTGTTCACTTTCCAGTTCTGCTGTTGCTAGGGCCTACTTTTGTTCCTTATTGAAAGTGTTCCTAGAAATGACTTCCCAGAGTTATCTAGTTCAGGGGCACATAGCGAATTCATTCCTGTTCCACACAAGCACTCTAATTGGGCCGTTTCACGTGCCTTGATGAATTAGAAACTTATGTAAACAAAATGCAGCATTAGAAACACCATTCCCAATATAACCAGAAATAGTTATTATTATTATTATTATTATTAAATGTCATTTAATTTATTGTTTTTATATGACTGATGTCTTTAAATCAAATAATAAAATGTCAGATCTGCAGGAGAAGGTATGTATGTGGGCATTAATGTGGATGTAAGCAAGAATGTGAAAGTGTTTGTATGTACAAGCATGAATTGTTATTGGTTTATTTAGGGCCATATTCCATAGCACATTACAAGACAAGACATAACTAGTATATAGCATAATAATTTGACTTACAAAAATCTAGAATGTGTAAATGTTTGAGAGGGTGTGTGTGTGTTTAGAATAAGTATGTTAGTGAGTATGAGTAAGGTGTAAGTGTGTTTACATACAGTACGTGTGCCAGAGTGCATGTTGTAGCAGGGGGGAGGACGACAAGAAAGGCACCAGCTGTTTGGGGGCAGTGATGGCACAAGCAGGCTGTATGAGGTTAGGATGACACTGATAAGCTGCTTGGGGCAAAGGTGGCACTGTGGGACATGTGGTTTTTAGTTATGTCTCTGGAAATGAAGGTATATGCTATGAAGTCAAACTTTCTGTTTTTGACTAAAAAGAAAATCGGCCAGCATCACACTCCAAATTAAACCGCATGTTATGGTCAAACTCATTATTTCCCTGATGCCATCTGCTTCAATATATTCCTTTTTGATAAAAAGTACAAATTATAAAAAAAAAAATCCGGCCATCTTAAATATAATGTTTCCTATTAAACAGTACTGTATCTTGTTACAAGCTCCCTAGTTTTATTATCACCTAATCAGACTAAAGCTTTGTGTGTTGTATTTTTTTCCCCCAGTATCCTTTTGAAAGAGCAGAAAAATTCAACCGTGGAATTCGCAAGCTGGGCCTCACTCCTGATGGTCAGAGTTACCTTGATCAGTTCCGGCAGCTAATTAGTCAGATAGGCAAGTAATTAGGCCAAGCCTTCTTTCAAGTTAATGAGATGATTGTGTTAACAGAAATTCCATTACATTGTTTCTAGATCTACAACCAAGATGCACAAATGCATGGTCTCCGAACCCTTAAAGAATACTTTTTTTTGTTGTTGTTGGGACGGGTTTAACTTAAATAGTGGAGCATGGTTGGGATGAGTGGATCATTGATGAAATGACTTAAGATGTGAAAGTGAGTGGAGTTATGATACATATGAAGAAATCCAAGTCCCGCACGCCAAGGTAAGTTGTTCAATGATAAATGTTATTATTTGTATAAAGGGCCAGTGGATCAGAAGGAAAGGTTTAATCGCTTAACGCATTTCACGCTTAACTAAGCTTAAAGCGTTATTCGATTAACCTTTTCTTCTGATTCACTGGCACTTTATACAAATAATATTTATAATTGAATAGCTTACCTTGGAGCGCGGGACTTGGATTTCTTCATATCTATCTTTTGGGCACTTGAAGGAGACGCTGTGAGTCTCGAACACCTGTCATTGATGTCATTGGTTTAATATTTGTAAATGTGCCAGTGTTTTCATAGCGCTATCATTTAAGTTGCTGTATTTGCTTCTCAGGAAATGCCATGGGCTATGTCAGGATGATCAGGTCTGGTGGACTACATTGTTGCAGCAACGCAATCAGGTACGCAAGACAAAAAAAGCATTATTTTTTTCTTAAGGGGACGGGTAAGAGTGCCAAAGGCTGCTAATTTATACAGCAGTTTACACTGCATTACTTGTCAGTGAAAACCAATCCACCCCCAACATACACAAGAATAAGCAACTTTCTGTGCTCCATCCCTCTTATTCATACAGTGTACGGTGTGGGTGAGTTGAAGTGCAGGAGGCTGATCGCTCACGCTGTGTGTGCATGGGTTGGGGGAGACCTGGGTTTGAGGATGTAAAATAGTCGTGTGTTTTGTGTGCTGTATGTATCGGCCCGCTGCACATGATATGTAGTGAGAGCCTCCTGCCCCTAAATGCCACGACACACAAGTGGCGGCCTTCTGCACTCTGATTGGACCTTCACCTTACGTGCTGGCCAGAGGGGCCAACAATTCCTACAGTGACCTAGTTATTATAGATATTAGATACTTTGATTTAATTCCATATTATTCATTTCTGTAACCGCATTAGCCTTTAGCAGAATTAGCAGCTATTCCAAAAATTTCTATCAATCGTGGGATCACCTCTGGTCTTGAATGTATTGAGTGTGGAATGCAGAAAGGTGTGACTGTGACAAGTTATAAGGCATGTGTGTGACAAGTCACCAGTCTGCCCCAAACCAGCAACCATTAACAAAATAACTGCGCATCCTAAGATAGCTGTTTGTGAAGTGAATTTGTAATATTAAAGACTGGTCCTATCTTCACTTTTACAGATTTGTTCCAGATCTGGAAGACATAGTGAATTTTGAAGAGCTGGTCAAAGAAGAGAATCTGTCTGAAGAAACACAAAAGGCTGCAAGGTGACATCTGTAACTGTATCAGACACCGTATTAGTTCAGGGTTACTCTATGGACTGTAATCAGTTACCACTTAAAGGCAGCCTATAACTTGCAAAAGGAAATGTATTGTATAATGTCTTTTTGAATATATATTGCAACTTCCATTTGACCGTATTCCATATCTGTATCCAGACAGCTGGATTTCGTTCTCAGTGACCTAACACGAAATTCTGCAGAAGGCACAGAATACTTCAAAATGCTGGTGGATGTGTTTGCCCCTGAGTTCCGCAGCGCAAAGAACATCCACCTTCGGAACTTCTACAGCATTGTCCCACCGTTGGTAAGTTTGTTCTGGCCTTTGCACACCCCTGTATTAGATGGGCCTCGGGATTAGTCTTCACAGCTCCTTTATAACGTTTCTAATCTTTCATTGGAGACAATGCCTTACGGTTTTCAGATAATGCTTAAGAAGTGATTGGTTGTGCATATTTTGTGACTTTTTTGTGTTGGGCAGGGCACGATTAAATGGGCTTTGCATTGTGCATTCAGATTCATACCAATTGCAAATTTTAACAAAATTTGCAGATTTCATCAATTCTTATGAATCTCTGAAAACGAGGCCAGAATAATGCAGATGGATTTGTAGAGAGAAAGAGGTGCAGGAACACATCTCCATCTCCCTGAATCTGTCCTAGCAGTGTCATGGACCCACCTGGCCGGCTCTGCGGTGCACACATTTTGATATAAAGAGGTTTTCAAGTAGTCTTAATTTGGGCTGATTCAGTAAAATAACCAGAGCGTACATTTGTGACTTCAAACACAATTTGCATAACACCGCACTATATATCTGCTATAATCTTAATTTTTTACTATTTTTTGAGAGATTGTCTTCATCCTAAAACTCTACTTGGTTTATTTTGTCTGTTTTAGACTCTGAACTTTGTTGAACACTCCATAAGTTGTAAGGAAAAGCTGAATAAGAAGAATAAGCTGGGGGCTGCATTTACTGATGATGGGTTCGCAATGGGTACGCTCTGTTCACACTTTATTATTCTTATTCTATAAAAGCTGTATTTTGTGCCCCCTCGTCTAATCATGGACACATCTGACTTTTACTATAGGTGTTGCATACATCTTAAAGCTTTTGGATCAGTACCAAGAGTTTGACTCTCTGCACTGGTTCCAGTCCGTAAGAGAAAAGTATTTAAAGGAGAAAAGAGTTGTTTCCAAGCAGCAAAGTGTCCAGTCTAGCAATCAGGATGAGAAGCTACTGCAGACGATGAACTTAACACAGAAAAGGCTGGAAATCTACCTTCAGGTATATTGTGGGTGTTTTTTGTTAGTAAGATCACAGATTGATGTTGAGCTGATACCGATATGGCAGGAAAGCCCTTCTGTTTTGGGAGTTCAGCTCTCAAGCGGTTCCTTGGTGCTTTCAACTTTTGCTGCTCCAGGGATAGGTGTAACAATGCCCCTATGTAGCAACGTATTCTAGCTCAACTAGCCCTAGAGTGGCGGGTCCAGGGGGTTTGACGTCCCATCAGTGTAAAACCTTTTAAAAGATTAGACCCTTGTGTCTCTCTTCTTAATCAAGTGGTAACAATGGGGATCTCTTTAACAATGTAGTACACAATACCCAGGTACTGCACTGTAAGATGCACAGTGAGGGCCTTGGTTGTGGAGGGGGCGGTTGCGGTCGGTTCTAGGGCAGTGTCCAATGTAAATACATCTCTGCCGCTATGTGTGGTTACCCCCACCTCCTCACAAAGCCACTTCTCCAGAATCGGGAGCGCTCCAGGTAGCGTGACAAGAAATATTAGGGACACAGTTTAACTGGTATGAGATTTCTTCTTGACTGCTGTATGTAGCGAACTTTAGTTCTGTTATGTGTGAAGTATGCTGCTGCTTTCGACAGTTCATGAGACCCAAAACTAATTGTTTTGTTTTCCCACACTTTTTAGGAGTTTGAATTCCTGTATTTCTCATTGAGCAGTGCAAGAATTTTCTTCAGAGCTGACAAGACAGCTGCAGAAGAAAACCTGGAAAAGAAAGAAAAAGGTTGGCTAAAGCTTTCATGAATAAAATTTGTAAGGTATGCTGAAAAAGTCTGGTTGCTCACTGGTAGACAAAACTTCCAAGGTCGAAAATCGTTCACTATGGTAATGGCTACACCAGGACTTGGCAGTATGCGGTACTCCAACTATTGCTGGCTTCCAAAAACATCTGAAACATTATTATTATATTTTATTTATATAGCGCCAACAATTTACGCAGTGCTTAATACAATACATATATTCAAGGGGTATGACAAGACGAGAATTGACAGACTAAGACAAACCGATAGATTAGGTGAAGAGAGCCCTGCTTGCAAGCTTACAATCTTGAGGGAATGGGGTGACAAACGTAAGGCACAGAGAAAGGGTGAGAGGTAGTGTGGTGGTTGTATCAATAACAAGGAAGTTCTAGCAGCTAAGATGGTGCGGCTTCTCTGAAGAAGTGGGTTCTTGAATGTTGGGAGGGAGGGTGAATGCTGAAGGTTCGTTGGAAGTAGATTTCCAAAGATATGGAGCAGCTTGAGTGAAATCTTGTAGACGAGAAAAGGAAGCTAAGTGAGGAGGAGAGCCTTAGCCCATGGGAAGAACTTAAGGATCCAGTAGGAGAGTATTTGCTTATGAGAGCAGAAATGTATGGAGGAGCAGTGTTATGGATGGCCCTATATGTTAGTACCAGGATTTTAAATTTAATTCTAAAGGTAATAGGGAGCCAGTGAAGGGTTTCACAGAGTGGGGAAGCAGAAGAGGAGTGGCATTGGAATGCCAACCAGAAGAGTGTTGCAGTAGTCAAGACGGGAAATAATGAATGAATCAGAGTTTTTGTGGATGAGGAATGGGCGGATGTGAAAGATGTTTTATAGGTGCAAGTGGCAGCATCTGGTGAGGGATGAAGGAGAGGTTAGAGTCAAGGATGACCCCAAGGCATCGGGCCTGGTTAGTAGGAGATATAGTCGTGTTGTTAATGGTGATAGAGAATTCGGGTAGTGGAGTGGAGATGGAAGGAGGGAAGATAATGAGTTCAGTTTTAGAAAGATTACGTTTCAGGTAGCGTTGTGACATCCATGAAGAAAAAGCAGACAAGCAATTGGTAATACAGGACATGAGAGATGGAGAGATATCAGGAAAAAACAGGTAGATTTGGGTATCACCTGCATATAGATGATACTGGAGGACAAATGAGTTCATTAGTTTGCCAAGAGATGAAGCATAAAGAGAGAACAGCAGAGGGCCAAGGACAGAGCCTTGTGGGACGCCAACTGAAAGTGGAAAGGGTGGTGATGTCTTGCCAGAGAAGGAACGGTTAGACAGATATGAGGGGATCCAGGAGAGAGCTGCATTTCGAATGCCTGTAGAAGCAAGCGAGTCAAGAAGAAGGTGGTGATCAACAGTATCAAAAGCGGAGAGATCCAATAGTATTAGAATAGAGTAGTGACCTTTTGCTTTGGCAGAGAGCAAGTCATTGGAGACTTTTGTTAGAGCTGTTTCAGTAGAGTGAAGGGTTTGAAACCAGACTGTAGGGGGTCAAGGAGGGCATTAGAGGAGAGGAAGTTAGTAAGGCGATTGTACACAATCTGTTCAAGCAACTTAGAGGTAAAAGGAAGCAGAGAGATAGGGCGGTAGTTAGTCAGACAGATGGGATCTGAGGAAAGATTTTTTAGAATGGGTGTGATTAGCGCATGCTTGAAGGCTGTTAGTACAGTTCCAGATGATACAGTTCCAGATGATAGCAAGATCTTGGGCTGTGAGAGAGGTTTGTGGTGTGGGTATGGAGGGACAGAGAAGGGAGTATGAAATTGAAAAAGAATAGTTGTTTGGCGAGAGAGAGTTGCATGTGCGAAGCATGAATTTATAGTGAGTAAAGTCTTCGCTGGATTGAAAAGGCATCGCAAAGTAGTGTTGGTAAATATTTTTGGACACGCAATAATATAGTAATATGGAACGAGGGTTTGTCATTTGGTGTACAACTGGAAGCGTGATATAGTAAAACTGAATGTGGATTCAGCTCTTCTGATGTTAAACAGCTAAAATGAAATAAACTAAGCACAAAATCTATCTTTTCCTTTCCATAGAAACATCAAAGCTAAGCAGTGGGAGTCTGCCTGGGAATCCTCCTGCCTCTGATTCCGGGATGAAATGAAGCTGTGTGACAGACCTCTTCGTCAGAGTCCATAAATCACCAAGCTCTAGAACATGCTCTCATCTCAGAGACTGCTGGGGAACTCTCAGCAAACTGGAACTAGACGATGCACTTCCCACTGAAATGAAGCACTGTGAGCCCAGGAATTCAAGTTATAAATGCGGAAGCTGCCATGCTTACAGTTCAATGTCAAATCGGTACATCTGGCTGCTTCAGATCACAAAAGGACAGCTGACATTACATCTGTACCTATATGAGAGAGAATATTAACACATTATATGATGTTATAACATAGTGATCATGTTAATGTGTCAAAACTGTGTTTGTGGTTTAGAAGTGGATTAAAACTGGAACTGAACCGGGGAAGTTAGAGCTGTATAGATGCATAGATTTTGTATATTAACAAAAAGGAACACATTTAATAACAGATTGTGGATCATATGAGCGTGTACAGATGTATAAATGCACAGCTTTTGTACATCATACGTATATTGTAAATGTCGTATCTACAAATGTAAAAATGTATAAAATATATACATTAATTCAACCTGTCAGGCGTGTGCTCTCAACCCTCATTTATGTATGTGTGTGTGATAGCATGGGTGTGTAAGATGGAGTCATCTCCATCTGCCCCTTCAACCTCCTAAATGCCCTCTTCAGCCACCTCACTGTCCAATCTGACCTCCCACCCCAACCACACCTTTCAGCTACCTCTGCCTCCCACTGCCACTTCAACCCTCATCTTTTTCCTCTCCCTCAACTGCTTTCATTAGCCACTTCAGACCCCAATCGTTCCTTCAATCTTAACTTTCCTCTTCTCCTGATATGTTCCCTCACACCAACAGCCCTCTACAGCCTCCCTTAGCACCAGTCATCTTCAGCCCATCATCTGTAGTCTGACCCTTCAAATGCCCCTTTGACTGCTTCAGACCCACATCTGCCCAATTCAACCACCCCCATTGACGCTAACCCTCCTTTGACCTGTGGCCCCTTACCCTCAGCTGCACCCTGACCCTCCAACTACCTTTTGAGCCACCTCTGTTGCCCACCTGCCCTCATCAACCACTTTAGTCCCCTACTGCCCCCACCTGCCTTCTAACCCCATTTATCCGCATCAGTATTGATCCTGACAATGTCATATTTTTTTCAGCTTGTAATCAAATGTGGATCCGTGAATACTGTCAACACTTCTCTCCGCTACAAATCCACTAAGACAAATAGTCATTAAATTGGTGTAGCTATCATCCTATCTCCCTCCGGCGGAACGTTCCAGTTAGTCAGTATGTCAGCGCAAAGGAGGAACTGCGCAGATTTCAAGAAAGCTGACCTACTTCGAACAAGATTCAGTGTTGGGCACCCTGTTGAATGCTTAAAGCATTCAACAGGGTGCCCAATACTGAAAGATCAGATTCAATTTCTAACATAAGACCAAAAAACCTGGCCTAATTAGATTTATTGGGCCTTTTGGGGTCTGATAGTATCTCATCATGCCTCCATCACCACAAGACATAATAAAATTTGAGGGACTACTTAGTACACGGTCATGGGAACCACATACAGTACTTCCTAATGTAAAGCTTGTAAATATATTATGTCCACGAAGAGTTTTTCTGGTATTGTTACTAAAGAGGTTTTCTGGATG
Organism: Spea bombifrons; assembly: GCF_027358695.1. Taxonomy (NCBI): domain Eukaryota; kingdom Metazoa; phylum Chordata; class Amphibia; order Anura; family Pelobatidae; genus Spea; species Spea bombifrons. The sequence continues at coordinate 40,295,062 of NC_071090.1, forward strand.
AAACAGTTCCTGAATTGTAGCAACACATTTCTAATTTTATTACCTACACACGTAGCATTTAATATATCGGGGAGACTATTCGCCCATTCAGGAGGAGGATCCTTAAGCATATCAATTCAGTAAAAAGACTGAATAATGCAACTAAACCAGTTCTATACGCTACTTAGACTAGAGGGAAATAAATCCCAATACATACACCAACAACACTAAAATAAATGTAACATGTAACTTTTATTATGGTTTTTTTTCACAATAAATAGTAAAAACATATGCTGGGGATAAAAACTATATCATTAGTGTAACCCACTTAAACTAAAGAGTTAAAATGAAAGGGCAGTCTGTACCACCAGCACGAATCATATGTCTTCATGTTTTTGAGATCGGACCTCATGCTCTAATTTATAAATTACCCATGAACTATTAACGGAAAATATAAAACCATTAATCAATAACATAAATAAATCCATTTATATATAATGCAATTATAACACACCTAAATCATCAAATACGTTTACATTTTTATTAATTAATTGTATTAGAAAGATCAGACAAAAAAATTCTCCTAGAATTACATAATACATCAATTTTTATTTATGCCAACTCTAATAAGAATTCCTAAAAAATCTGCCATCAGATAATTACATTAATAATTGACAATAATTAAATGATTGCCCATTTATGCTCTCTTATTACATTACATTTTAACCATTTGTGTGATTAGCCCTTAACTCGAAACTGTTCTTTAATAACCTTAGCTTTTCGAAGAACAGTGGAGCTGCTGTATTCCTCCCCAAACGGAGGTATTGACCGAGGGGAGTAGGATGATATCTGTCTCCCTGATATTTTAATGACAACATTTTCTTAATTGATCATTTTTAAATTGAGAAACACAAGTTCCAGGTCATTGATCACTGATGTGAGCTTCAAATCGCTATTGTTGTTGTTATTGAAATAAACCATAACCTGATTAAATTCATTATGTGTCCCAACCCAAATCAAAATTACATCATCAATATAACAAACCCAATAAGATATATATTGGTTATATTTGGTTAAACTATGCCCAAAAGCCATTCCTTGTTTCCACCAGCCAAGACAGGGATTTGCATAACTAGAACACAGTATGACATCATAGAACTCCGAGGCTCTATAGCATCAGAATACATGACCCTAAAGCAGCAGAAATTGTCCAAAAGCTATTTATCTGCCATCAGATTCTATACGGATTTGACGAAGCAAGTCGCAAGATGAGACGTCCAAAACTACTGCTTGGATTATTTGCGTTCTTACTCCTAAACTTCATAGGTAGGTTCTCATCATTCTCATATTGTGAATAACTGTAGTGATCGGTTCCATAACGTGTTTAGGATTTTTGCACCGGATGATCATGTGAATGGGGAAGTGCTATCCTGAAATCAAATAAGTAACATTTAAACTCTGCCACCCCCGTTTTATCTCCAGGAACCGGACAGGCTCGGCCAGTGATGCCGCTTCCCTCTGGAAACCAGCAGGAGTCCAGAACAGCGTTCCCGTGGTACGCCATAGGTAAGTGAGCCTTTCCAGCCGTTCTCATCCAATACCGACCCCGGTGCTGCCAGAACACCAATAACCGGCCTGTGTGCGTTTCTTACAGTGATTGCTGCGGTCAGCCTGCCGATCCTCATTTTCCTGATTTACAAATGTTTCCACCCCAAAACCATCTTGAAGCAATGCATGTAAGTACCCCCCCCCCGCTGTATGTGTCCCCTACATTTGCATTAGGTATATTTCCATGGGATTCTTTTACCCTCATGCGTCCGCATCCATTTATTTGATAGATTAAGTGCATGTAAAAAAAGGACCCTAAGCCATCATTGAGGTTTATTATGGAGGTGCAAGCAAACATATCCCAGATCACATTCATTACTAAATTCCCACACTGTATTCATCTCTACCACTTCTGCAGTGAGGCTTCTCCACTTATCCACTACCCACTAAATTCTTGAAATTAATGAATTTGCACTCCATTACTGGATAAAATGTGCTGGGTTTTGGCATAGTTTTGTATACTAGACCCGATTTCCAGGTAAAAAAAAGAGGGGCATCTCTGTATGTAATAATAAGCCATTTACCACAAAAACCAGAGGGATTAAATGATCTTATTTGTTTTTTTTAACATGAAACTCATTCACTGGGACAAACCATGTGCACCTATCCTCGTGGGGTAATTTATGTGACTCTTTGCATATCATTTATTTTATTCTGCATAATGGCTTTTTGATTGCATACCTTGTGTGATATGACCCACAAAGTGCTAATCATCACTATTTCTCTTTCAGTAAATCGCAAGGTGGCGAAAGCGGTTAAGGTAAGCAGAAGGGGTGAGTGGTGGGGATCCATGGGATGGGGACAGAGAAAAAGAAGTATCATGTTCTGCTTGGCTGTGGTGGAGGCCGAGGGAGGATTGTGAGCATAGATTCAAGAGGGCCCTCAAGAAAATAAAAAAATCTTAAAGGTGAACGGTCACGTTCCTGATTATTACCCAATATTAATTATTCTAGCTAATAAGCTTGCAAGAGCAGGGTTCTCCTCTTCATCTGCACCAGCAGATCCCCCAAATAATACCTGTGGGAGAGTAAAAATGACCAACATTAAAACTGACAATTTAACAATAACACATGGTAAGACAGCCAAGCATTGAAGAAGGCCTTGCTCTTGTGAGCTTACAATCTATTAACGTGTGTTAATGTTATTGCCCAATCCGTTTCGTGTATATTGCCAATGTGTAACCGTACATTTTTTATTGAATGTTTTGCAGATGCAGAAGATGATTGGACTCGCAGGTACAGAAGAAATGATCGCACAATTATCTTGAAGACCATTGCAGATGACAACTACAGACATCTGGAAATCTGCTAATGAATTGTGTCTCTTTCTGTTTAACCTGCCTACCTGCCATTAGATAAGAAATAAAATGTAGAAAATACTGCCGATTAGTGTCATTTATTTTACAAACAAAACCATAATCACTTTGTCTGATGTGTCCGAGAGCCGTGAATGTTGTTCTAGAGTCCCTGAGATGTTCCAAAGAGTTTATTCACATTCTTCTACGGCTCCCATTCTGATGTCATATAAACACATTTAGAACATTAAAGAAAAAGTCCTCTGCTTGGAAGCTAATAACAAAATACAGATTTTATCCATAAGAACCCACTCCTTGAATTTTATGGTCCCCTTCCCTCAGTAGTCAGGTTTTTGCAGGCAAAATCATGGTCCCCTATGGTTCGAATTGGAGTTTGGGCTTGCAGTACCTGATTTAACCCTTGCTTTTGTAATGCACTCGCAAGCACAGTGTTATAGGAAGCCTTTCAAACGTTAACAGCCTCTGAATATAATTGTGAATACTCCATTCTTTTATCTGCTGCTTTGCTGCTTTTTATTGCCTTGCGCTGGATTCTGGATTGTGAGCCAACTGATTGCGGGGTGAAGGAGAAAGACAAAAATTATAATGCTTTAGAAACAGGAGATTCCCACCCAATTGTTGTTTCGGGGTTTGTAAATTGTAATACCTTGCTTGAGAAATTAGGAAATTCCTAAAAATGAAATTATAGCTGTTTATCGTCTACGCGTTTGAGGATCAGCGGCAGAGTTTGGAGTGGGCACAGGAGTTTTAGGAGAAAAGGCATTTTAATAAGGTGCACTTTACCTGAAAAGGACAGATGTAGAGACTTCCAAGTTCTTGAGATCTGCACTGATTTGCTTTATTACCCCTGGAATATATTTTTCAATAATATGTACATACATTGTATTACCCATAAATACCCATGGGCAATGTTTGTAATTTTATCTGATCAAACACGGAGCAATTATCTCATAGTAGCCTTAAATTTCTTGACCTGACGAAATATGGGAGGCGCTTATGTTTTGTATATCCTGTGAATAAATATAAAAGTACATTACAAGTAAATATTGATTTATTTAACATTAGACATGAATTTAAAAAAATCATTTTGGTTACTGTAGTGTGAGAAAACATAGGGATTAAGGTAAAATATTTACGATTAATTAAGATGGTTACTAAACAATTGTAAATAAACTAGTAATGTTTATATGGAAACACATTGAGTTCATAAAGAAAGTACTTGGAAAAAGGTGTTTTCAAAAATGTTCACGCTGTAAGTATTTGTTAAACCTTAAAAACCCTTCGGCCAGGGTTGTTTTAGTTTTCATTTGGTCTTCGTTGTTTTTTATTAACAAAGTACAGTGAAAGTCTTTAGAACTCAGGCGTCTGAAGCCATTCACAATGCAAACTTAGGTGCACAGGCCCAACTTTACAGCACTTAGGCACTTCGTGTTCCAGGAAGCTATAGGACAAGATGATCAGAAATGATTCTTTACTTTGCAAGGCAACCTTAAAATGTAGTGACCAGTCTGCCTGGTGGAAAGATTCTCCTTTGAACACACAATAATATAAGACAATTTTAGTTGGGTATGGTTTCCAAAGTGCAATCTAAAAAGAATGAGAAATTATTATCATACCAAACCTTCTATTCACTAATTTTTAGGCTAATAAGAGGGTCAACCCTTTCTCACGTTAGTCTCTGTGAAAACATATAATAGGAAATGTCAAAGTAATGCGGGAATGTTTTCGAAGAAAAACGAGTTGAGATGTAAAACAGCTGGGCTATGCTTCTGACTCAAGTCCTTCTTCATCATCCAAACTCCTGTTCTTTTCCTCAGGCTGGTCACTTAGGAGGACAAACTTCCCATCGTTTGATAACGGAACCGATGACATGAGCTGCGCCAGGGCTTCCGGATCCTATTATCAAGAGTGAAATTTCATATAGTCAGGCTCGTCTGCTATAGTTTATTCAAATAAATGCTAAGATCTAAAAGAACACAAACTGGTTAATTAACCATTTGTTTACTAAAAATGTCCACAGACCACATTCCACAAGGGCATTGAGTACTTGCCTTCTGAGCGGCAATGATTTCTTTCCCCAAGCTAATTGCATAGCAAATCTGTAAAAAAAAAAATGTAAAAAAAAAAAATGAAAAGCACATTAGAAATCATTGTAGCTTACTTTTAAACATGGTATTTCCTTTCCACAAAATACTCCAGCTACCACATACACTTTAATGTCTCATGCACTTTTCTGGGGTGTCCCGCTTGCATATGCATCTCGTGGCGTGTGGCACTGGCTAGGCAAAGTACTTTAATATGAATTTGTCTCTGGTGAGGCTGCCAGGGACACTAAACTGCCCATTTAAATACATAGCCAATTCACATGGATATGATTAAAATGTACTCGTGTTAGTGATGCATACACAAGCACTGATTTTTAGGTAGGTTTAGCTGTCTCACCAGGCAGATGCCCAGGATACCTTATTTTAGAGGTGACCTGTTAAAAGAAAAGGTACTTCAAATAGATGCATCTGCACACATCTTTCAGTACGCCTGCCCATTTTCTATCCATATCCCATCATGCTTCACCCTTATTTTACTTAGGCCCTTCTGCATAAAGTTAAGCGTCACCGTGGTCCTGCTACCTTGGGCACCTGAAGATTAAATGCAGCCCTTACTTAGACTGAAACCTACTGGATCACATAAACACAGACCGTTACAAAAGCAAATGTAAGCATTCATCTTATAACTAAATTATCATAGTAAAATAAATCGGACCTTTTCACCCTCTGTGTTGCTTTCCAGAATATATGAGCTCAGAGATTCTTCTCCAGAAGCTTCTGGAATTGAGACAACAAATCCAACCAGCCTTTTATTCTCTTGATGTGCCCCAAATTGGGTTATATTTTCAAGGTCAAACTGCAAAAAAAGTATATATAGATATATAACAAATTTACAGGCAATCAGTGCAACACATTTAAAACTACAAAAAAGCAGGATCAGGGGACATTTAAGAAACTATAGTAACATTATACGAGAATATAAATGAGAATATTGTAGTTTATAAACACAGCCCTCTTCTCCTCCCCCGCGTTTTAACATGTTGTCAACATTGTATAATTGTCAATCTTAACATTGTTGCTAATTGTGCTACAGAATGCGTTGGTCCGCTATAAAAACGTTACACATAGATGCAGCACGGAAATACTTTGCAAGGTCCCAAAAGATTGGAGAAGTCAATATTTTGATGAGAAAAATAATAATCATAGTGTCACGTATCAAAACACACATACTGACTACAGGTCTACTCACACTTATTCTTGTGACTTGTGTTTGTGGATCTATTAATCTGCAAAAGAAAGCATTTTTGTTAATATTTCAAGTAACATTAAAATTTAAAAATAAAAGGGCCCCTTTTTTCACAGGTTGCAGTTATTTTATAACATATAAAACAGGACATTTTGCTCTGGGTCATCATAGACAAACAAATTGTTCCACATGCTTCTAAAAGATGAAAAACATCAATCTACAAAAATATATTTATTATGTGACTGTCCATCTCATGCAGATGTTTTGATGAAAAAGACCAGGGCCACCCCTACAATATAGGCAAACTAGGGCCCTGAGCCGGTAAAGAGCATGGCAGTGAGGTACTTTTCTATTGGCAAACAAGCGCATGCAGGAGAAGTCTTTAGAGACATAGTTCGACTAGAACGCAAGAAACCTTAGGATGGACCCTGATGGACACTTAAAAAGGCAACATCCTTTCTTCGTTCTGCAGGCACAGAGCAAGAACAAGAGGTTTAATTTTAAAGACACCCAGAACAGTACAAGTGGGCTGGATTGTCTGAAGTTTAGATTAAGATACGCTATATGGACAAAGTTGGGAGCATAATATTGAGCAAAATGTCTTGGTATGTTTCCTTCAGCATTTCAAGACACTTTGGAGAATGCTAAGCTCCCAACTTTGTAGGAACAGTTTCGGGAAGGCCTTTTTCTATTCCAGCATTACTGTGTCCCAGTACACAAAGTAAGGGGCATAACCACATGGTTGGTTAAGTTTGGTGTGGAAGAACACAAAGCCTTGACCTCAACAACATCAACTGGAACAGAGATTACAAACCAGGCCTTCTTGTGCAACAACAGTGCCTGATCTCACAAATGCTCTACTGGATAAATGGGTAGAATTCCTCACAGAAACTCTCCAAAATCTTGCGGAAAGCCTTCCCAGAAGAGTGGAAACTATTATAGGGGGGGGCAACTATATATTAATGTCTATGTATTTAAAATGAGTTGTCATCAAAGTCCCTGCGGGTGTAATGGTCAGGTGTCCCAATACATTTGACCATATGGTGTAGTTTATATATACACAACCAAGAGAACTATCTAAAGTTAATGCTCTTCAGAAGAATACAACTTGTTTTAGCAGCTTCACATAAACATATCAATCATATGCAGAGTAGATTTTAAACATAAGAGAATCATTAAATTATAGGTAAATCACTGTACTTTTTCTTAATACATCAGTATAAGCATTGGGAGTAAGAAGCCTGAAAGTAACACACTTGATGCTTTTACTGGTCACCATCAAGTGGGATTCTGTCATCCGGAAAATATTATGAATGGCTCGTGCAGCCAAGACTTGTCTCATGGCTTCAAATATAACTTTGTTGGTATGGTCTGACTTTACCGCCATTGATCCTAAAAAGCGGACTACAAACATCTGCTGTAAAAGTGACCCTAAAAAAAAAAGAAAATGTAAAGCTGAAATTGTGAAATCGCAGCAGTGAAAAACTGAATAATAATTTATTATTTTTTAAAATACTTTTACTGAATTAAGTCACACTTTACTCTGCTTTTACACCACAGCAATATATTTAAAATAAAATGGAGGGGGTAATTCATTTCTCATTCATGCATAAAAAAAAAATAAAAAAAATATTGAAGGAACAGGTGTGTCATTAATAAAAATACACAGTAACATGACTCATAATGTACTGGATTTTTCTGCAGGAATTTACCTTCCTCAGGAGACTTTTCATTTTTATCTTCAGATTCTCCAAATGGATTTGTGCGCCTGAGAATTGGTAATAAAACACAGGCATTATATACCTACCTACACACGCCGAGACTGTGCCGAGTTATTATTATTATTTTATTTATATAGCGCCAACAATGTACGCAGCACTTCTTACAATACATATATTCAAGGGGTATGACAAGACGAGAATTGACAGACTAAGACAAACCGGTACATTAGGTGGAGAGGGTCCTGCTCGTAAGCTTACAATTACATACAATGTCACCCTCGCTGCAGTGGCTGAAAGTTTTCTTAGTGTAGTAATCCTAGTTCCCTGAATCCATAGGACACAGAATATACCAACGCTGTAACCAAGTGGTCCTCCAAAACACCCAGACACAATGAACATTTTCATCTACATGAATCAAATGCACTGGACGGACTGCTGACAGTCCCAGATTGACCATTGGGTATATACCAGGTAAATGCCTAAAGGACATTTGTCCAATGGTGCTTCCCATGTATCTTTATCGTAACTTGTGTGGCCGACCCACACTGTAAAAAAGTGTACCGGGCAACTGTGTGTTTCCCCCAGCGGGCCTGCATGTGTACCAGTAAAGTAGTGGTGAACTATACAGCAGTGGTCTTCAGAGAAATGGAAAAGGTGAAGAAATAATATATGCCCATAAAGCATTCGCTCCCGGGAAATACTTCTCACAACACTCATTTGCTGTATAACACCCAGACCTTACTTTACCTGCCGCTCCTGTTCTGGTCCTGGAATTCAGTGGCTGGCAGAACGATGTCAAATTGAATAGGCGTCCCTGGAGCTATTAACAGTTCTGGCTCAGAGTCTTGGAGACGCTCCTCTGCTGGCTGGCGTCGGCTCTCAGTATGTACTACTGTCTGCTTCACAGTCTCACTATACACATCAAGTACATAAAAAAAAAATCATACATGAGGTCTATTCACAAGGAGATGGTTTCCCTGCGCTGTGCTCATGCAGATTTTTATCAGGTGATGAGGTTGATTCCGTTTGCAGGTAGAGGTGCTGGTGCCAGACTGCATCGGCTATGCAAACATGTGTCCATTGAATAACCTTTGCAATGTGACCTGATTAACACTTTCCATAATCACACTATAATGGGTATAAAGCACAATCATGTATTTTAATATGAATGTATATGCACCAGGCCTACCAAATCTATAAAGGAAGATTCTGGGCTTTGTTCAATAAACCAGGAGATTGCAGATGAATTACAGTGAATACTTCAGCTCCCTGACTGAACTTTGTGTTTTTCAGGGACCATCAATAGTGAACATCTCTCTTACAAACGTCTGTTTAAGTTTAGCAAGCGAGAAGGCAAGCAGCTACCCATTATGCTGGGCCAACAATGACCCTCCCTGAAAAAGCAAGAAGTAGCATCTTGTAAGACGCAAAAAGTAACTTTCTTAGAAGTGAACATGCAGCTTCAATACTAATCTGTATTTTATTTTTGCTGTGCTACGTGTCATCAGCCACAAATGATCCTATGCAAACCCAAGAGTTTAGTGCATTTATCCAGAGATGCCTCTAATAAAATACATTTTGGTACATGATGCTGCGCACCTCTGGAATACTCTTGGGTAAATAAGGCTTATTCTTTCAGATACCCAGCACTGGGTACCTACCTGACATGTGGATTTTCAACTCTTTTATCAAAGCTAGTAATTGGAGTCACCGCCTGTATTGCCGTCTGGTTCAATTTGATAGCCACCGCCTATGACAAAACGGGGTCAAAATTAAGAAGTGGAACAAAAAACAGAAGCCAGAAGTTAATGATCCATGGATTTAAAAATATATATCAGACACAATACCTCAGGATTATCTGTTAAATAAATCTGTCTGGAAATATTGTTGATAGCAGAAATCCACTAGAAGTGAAAAAAATAGGTGAATGTGAATACAAGTGTCAAGTGGACAATGTTCCATTTTAGATCACATTATAATTAATTTTGTTGTGCTGAACGAAATGAATTAGTGATTATTTTACCTCTTCATACTCTCTTTTACCTTCAGCCTGAAGGATGAGACTCCTAATAGAAGATATAAAAAACAAACACGTATTACACATCCACAAAAAGGAACGCCCCATTCCTCGTAGAATATAATCATAAGTGTTGCCAGCACAGACCCTCTGGCACTGTTTGGTTAGTTAGGTACAGCCATCTAATGCTGCAAAGCAGAAAAAAGAGCTTCCGCAAACAAAAAAACTCCTTAAATGTCAACAACTGCACGCACTTAAAACATCAGCTAGGCTTGTCAAACACACGGCAAAACAAACATATAAAGCAAGTGTGTAGAGCCGAATGTTTCCACATGACGGGGAACCCAACACCTTCAGCTCTTACGATTTGCCGTTGGGAGCGGTGATCTGAAAGCAGTATCTTCTGTCCTCACAATCCACGGCCATGACTGAGCAATTGTCCAGGTCTTGAATCAAACCTCCAGCTACTTCTCCTCTATGCTGACACATTAAGTTGCCACCTTGAGTGAAGAAGTACAATCTTTCCCACGATGTAGTCACCAGTCCCGTTTTACTGAACGGAGCAAAAATATTAGCAACATTCAAATTTCTAGCCATTCCAAACAAATTTTATAGTAAGTTAGGCGGATAAAAATACAGAGCTTTTTCTTTTTTATTTAAGCTATTTAATTTCAATAAAACACAATCCTATTAAAGCATTTAAATAATTAAATGATGTGTAATTTAAGTATTGCTAATTATAAATATATATATGTGGCTATGAAAAGTATAGGCTTGCGTGCTACTTTTATGAAAATAACAGCAAGTGTCAAAATTCTAGAAATAATAACCAAGGCAGTTGATGGCATGGAAACAGTGCGTGTCCCACATTATTAACTGATCACGCCCGTGCTGTGCTATAGCACATTTACCCTGCACATGGAATATGAATATGATGTTTACACAATCATACGTGTGACTGCACTGATCTGAAGCTGACCTTTGGTCCCCCTGTGAGAACAGGAGAGCATTAAAACGACACTGAACATTATATTAGGGTGAACAATCTGACATTATTCAATTATTAGCATGTTTTGCCCCAGCAGTGATGTGTCTAGCTCACCTCCTCATATTGAGATATCCAGCCTTCTGTATGAGGTTTCTGTTGATAACAGGACTGTTAACATCATAATCCGGAGTGTAAATTAAATCACTACCAGATAGCAGCTCTTGCTGAGTTATTCTCATGGTGTCTGCTTCTGTGTCCAGTTCTCCATGTACCCTACAAAACAAGTAACATACTACGTTATGGGACATTCTATCACTATGACTCATATAGTAATAAATCCATGATGTTGTTTTAAGCAACTTCATTCCACGGAAGCATGTGAATATGCAATGTAATGGCCGGTAATACAATTTGATACAACCACCAGAGGAGGAGCCCCCATTGTTGTAGCCCAGTAATATCCCGAGGCTATTCACAGATTGCAAATATCAAAATAAGAAGATAAACTTGTGTGGTGTTAGAGACAAAGCAGAGAAAAATAAACAGGTAAACTATCTTAAAATAATACAATGACCCTTGATAAACAAGCAGAAGCTAGTAACTACACGTCGGAAATCCACAGCATAGCCAATTTATTGATACACTGCTCAAAAACGGCACAAGCAGACCCATCTCACTGTCAGCCAAGGGCATATTGGTGGGATCTGTCATTGTAAGCAGAGTGTTTCCAAAGAATAATGTCTTAATGTCTCACTGTGCTTTATGCTGGCCCTTCATTCTTTGCTAGCATTATGCATCTATAAACAGATACTTACACAGAATAATAATAATAATCTACCTAATTCAGTGGCCACTCATTTCTCAAATCCAACTGCAGGACATGGGAGGGCTCCAGACAGACAAACTGAACACTGGCCAATCTGAAGCAACTATAGGATGCAGTCCTAATTAGCCCTTATGTAGCATGTATAAAAGTATAGTGTAAATACCATGTACTGTCAGTGCTATCATCCAAAACCTTCAGGCTCAGTAAAAACTAAGGGTTAGTGTTCTTAGCTGTCAGACACCATTACAGTAATCCTTAAAGTGCTCTCCATGTTAAAAAGCTCACCATTTTTTCTCCCAGGGCCACCATGCTGAGGACATACATCTCATATGTTAAAAGTTCCTCCCTTAAAAATAATGCATAGGTATAGGGATGTGGGGGAGCGCACCACTGTGGCTGGTCCGCATACATCTGTACTAGCTGTAACCCTCTAATGCTGCCCCTGTATACTATATACACACACGCACCAGATTATTATATTTTTTGCATACTGTACCGTTGAATCATACTTGATACTGAAGAAAGAAACCCATCCATTTTCCTGGAAAACATTTCTGAGCCTTTCTTTAAAAATGAAATCTGTGGAGAAATGACAATAGACAGACATTCATATCAGAAATCCATATTTTTGTTCCAATTATCAAAACTCTCTGATGAGTAAATCAGGTGGTTATGATTTCACTTATAGGCATAATGATGGTATTGTATCTTGTGCCTAAAGTACTGATTGTTTGGATGTTTAATCAACTGTTTAAAGCACCTACCTTTTGTTATCAACTTGACACATTTACATGTAACGCCAAGAGTTCAGCTGCTAGTGGGCATGTTCATTACACACAATGAAGCTCATCGCCGTGCTAAGTATTGATTGATAACAAGTGAAATTGCTTGAATTTGCTCTACGACTGATCAAGTTTGATCAAATCATTGAGTTTGGCCAAACTGAGATGCAAATTATCTGAGTTCTCACTGCCTGTGTCCCTACTGAAATTAGAGTGAAATTTAATTCACAATGTAGATGTCGGAATAGGAGGCTAAGTCTCCAACAAACCCACCAGCAATATGTTGCAATACAGCAGCAGCTAAGCGTACCTATGGTCTTTGATGCATCAAAAATATTTAGTTGTAAGCAAGCATTTAAGTGTGTGGCATAAATAATAGAGGAACTCTTGAGAGAGGAAGGCCTACCTGCCCTTGTGTATATCCAAGGATGGGATCCAGCATGGCTGTCCTCTTCCTGTACTGAAGAGCATTTAAGGCACAGTAGTACTGCAGGGATGACAGGTGCTGCTTTCTTCTTGCATTGGCCACTTCTTTTGCAACTTCAGCCTTTAGCTGGAACAGAAACATCATACCAATGGATAACTGATATGCAATTCAGAAAAAAAAATGAAATATTTGAAGAAATACATAAAAACACTGTAGTAGAAGAAGGTTTCATTAACTATCTGGCGTTGCTCCTGACAATCAGACTTTGGCAGCTCATTGACAGACTTTTGGAGTAATTATTTCTCACCTACCAGGAATTGGTAAGGCAGACATCAAGAGAACTTCCAACTGGGCAAAATGCTATTGCAAGAGCAGCTTACTATATAAGTTGACTCTACCTGCATCCATTATTCAATGAGGAAATAATAGATTTATATCAATTGCAACATAGGAATGTGTGAGTATTCTGCAACACTCATTGTTTCCAATAATGTTAGAAAACATAGCACTCATAATTCAACTAGAACAAAACTTGAACAGATGGAATCATGAAAATAACATGTCTGTCTTTTGTTTTCTGTTAACCCCTTAAGGACAATGGGCAGTCCCAAACCCCATTGGAAACAATGAATTTTGAGCCCATACATGCACAGGGTTTGTCATTAAGGGGTTAATGTATTAGTTCACAGAGTGCCTCCAAAAAGATTGCAATGGGCCAAATTAATGATGCAGCAATATCCATACCTTTTCATTCTCCCTCTTTTTTGGCAGCCTGCTGTATTTTGCCATGGACAAATCATGCTCTAAAAATAATGAAGAAATGTTGATTTTCAAAATTGTGTTAATGTTTTGACTGTGGATTACAGTACAGCAAAAATCACAGATGGGTTATTAAAAGAGGTTAAAGATGAATCAGTGAATTAATTGTGTATACAAAATAAAACATACCATTGCTAGCAAGAAGAAAAAGATCTTTTAATGTGCTTACTTCTGCAAAATAAACAAAAATGATAAATTAAGACAAAAAAAAATACACAGCCATCTCCAAAGAAACACACGTTGCAGAAGTTATACCGATCATCTATTTGTAACAAATAAAACATAAATGTGTGTCCTTATAAAGTAATCTAAGAGAGAAATTGTCACTGTTTTAGCATAACTAGATGTATTAACTGAATATATTTATTAACTGTATATTTTGCTTAGCCGCCAGTGCAGTCGTTTGACATGTTGTATAAATACCCCCCACCCCCAATTGACCAGAGCTCCTTTAGATTCTACACAATGTTTTCTTATTTTTGAAGTTTGGATTGTATATTAATAGTTGCAGGGGAGGGGCAGGCAGATGTTTGGGCACCTGTTTACATTTTTTAAATCTAAATTTTTTATTATTATTTAGTTTTTTTTACACTTTTTTGGACCGGGGATTCCTTTAAGGTCTTTAAAGACCTCAGAGATCTCTCTTGGAACTGGATGGGGTACCCATTATGATGTCATGGTGACATCACTGGAGACAATTATTTTTTTACATTTTATTTCATTTTGTTTAGTTATTTCTCAAATTTTTTTATTGTTTCAAATATTTTTGGACCTCTTTTCACTTTGATCGCCATTGCTGCTGATCACATGTTCATCAGAACTTTCAGGTGGATCGGAAAAGATCATCTGATAACCTTTTTACATTTAATATTGTTTCCAGCAGAGAATGCCAAGACTTCTGCTCGGACCTTCTCAGTTACATCAAACCCCAGGCTGATCGCATGTGTATTACTTAATAGTAAGCACTAAGGTCGTGAAGCGGTTGATCTCATGGAAAAAGAGATCTGTGTCTCAGGGGAAACACAACTCACCAGCTAATGCTTCAGTCAAATCCCTTTTACAATAGACGCTTGTTGCGGTTTAATAGTAATAAAAAAATGTTTTATAGAAGCATTGGCTTTACTTGGGCAAGAAACAGGAGAAAGTGGGCAGAACTTGGTCAATATAGGCAGATCAAATGTAACATAGAAACACAGAACCTGACAGCAAATAAGTCTGCTCCCTTAAAATAAACATTCCTCCGGTACTTTGTGAACTTTAGTTAAGATTTTAAATAATTTAATCATATCTCCCCTCTGAGTTGGTGAGGAAAGGTAGGAGTTGACGGGGCTATTAAAGCACTCACCTTTAACCTAAAACCCTTAAAAGCATGGAGTATGAAGCACATGCTGAGACGGCAGTAATATATATTCCAGTTCATGGCCATGTACTCTGATTCATAGCTAGCTATATGACTGAGTCATGTCACCAGCGTCTAAGCTATTTAAATATGACACAAAGGGTGTTTTTTTAAGATAGTAAAGCATTATATAGGTCACTTTACCAGTCAGGTCTTTTTCACGGAACTGTATTAAGGGCAGTACCATTGTATCAGCAAGCTGCTTTGCAAGTTCTGTATGGAGTATATTAAGCTGCAAAGAAAATGAAAAATACTTTTATGTTAACCTCTGACAACAGTGTTACATTTCCTAGTGTGAATGTGCAAAATAGAGCGGCACATCCATCGGAGAATAGACTGGCTAACGGCAATCTGTGATTAACATTGTTTGCATAATTTACCAATGAGAAGAATGGAGGCTGTCATAGCTCCATATTAATGCCCATGGTTTTGGAACAAGCTCTTATACGTGTGATGGTCAGGTGCCCATATATATATAAGAAATACATTTAAAAAGATTTATAGGTGGTCTTATCACCCTAGCAGCTAACGGTATGTTCAGCAGAAAATGTTCTTTGGTTACTATGGTGATAAGACCATTTTTAAAACTTTGCAGAATCCTTATAAATAATGCATGGATTCTACTCGCACACTGTACAATCACCATGGAGACAGTACAGTTGGTTCTGGTTATTAATGTTTTTTTTTTTTTTTTTTTTTTAAATGCATTGCAAATTGCTTTAACTCTAACCAGCTTGTTTCAAGTATTTTTGTAGCCTTTTTATTGAGTGCGTAAACTCAGATTTCTACTTCACGCAGAGGTGAGGGAAACAGTTATAGATAGGAAACGATTGGCGTTTACATAAAATAAAATCTCAGGAAACAAGGTGACCTGAAATTATACTAACGATTTCTTTCAGCAAAGCTACACAGCAAGCTACATAGTATTGAACGCAAATAGCGGCTATCTCAGGGATAGGCAAAGTGTCCGTACAAGGACACCAGTGTCCGTGGCAAGGGTTGTGAAGGTCGTAGTACATCATTAAATTGTCCACCACAGACTCCACTAAATGTCCACCATGACTAATGTTGGTGCCTACCCGTGGGCAATTTCCCATAGGCCTCTAGAAGTTGAACCTTCGTGTGGCTGCAGTGACCAAAGTGTTGGGATATGACATCATTTTGTTGCACCAATGTAACAATGTAAAGGGTCAGATTTTATAGGATGGTGTAGAGGCAGATGGGACAATATTCTGTTTTGCAATAGAAGCCAACTTTATGATCTCGGTTTGCTTGAATAATAAAGTTACTTAACCACTTATATTCCACAGTATCTAACATAAACATATATACAAAAATGGATACTGACACAAGAGATAAGAAATGTCATACTAAAACAATGGAAGATTTGTCAATGTACCAACCTCATCTATTACTTTAGCAAAATATTGTAGTGTAGAGATTACTTCTTCGTCTCCTTTCCCAAGAGCAAAATTCTAGAATTCAGAGTGTGGAAAGAAAAGAGTTACATCTTTTTGTTCATGAGATAAATACGATCAAAGAAAAACCTGTTAAACTAGTTAGCCTTAGTCTTAATACATAGTAGTTAACATGGATTTCTTTCCTTTTTGGTGTACTGTACTTCTAGACCACAGTCTGTGTAGCTTTACGTTTCTGTGCCCTGTGAAGATGACTTAACTATAAAAGTATCCACAATCATCATCAGAAATGTAAAATCTGATTAAAATTAATAAATACCGCCTACGTGTTTTCAATGTTTAACGGATGCAGAGTCTCGGCAACAGGTTTAGATCATTTTAAGTAGCTTATTAGTGATTTTATTTTGTTTGATTTTTATATTTCTGGATGGGTCTTAGCAGGAGTGAGTGATATATATATATATATATATATATATATATATATATATATATATGTTTCAAGTAATAAATAAATAATCCCTTTAGGCATCATACGTGAATTATGTTTGTGGAATGCGCAGGTACCTGTTTCTCATATGCAAGGAGTTGGCTGGAGAGCTGCTGAGTTGCCAAACACATCTCATTCTTTAGAAAGAGAAGCAAAGAAGAACGCAATGAAAGGTAAATTCTCATCTGTCAGGTAATATTGATTGCATTGCTAAACTGTAATGAAAGCACATGTAAAATCAGAACCCTAATTAAATATGTACACTCAGACTGCTGCTGCACCATACCATCAGATGCAGAAGAGTACAGAAAAAAAAACTGTATGAAGTATGTACAGAGAATTCTACAAAATGAAGAAGCCAGACAGAACATTTTAGGAGCCAGGAGGGATGGGTCCAAAAATTATCAAGCAGAATTAGAAAAATTATCAAAGAAACAAAGCGTACAAGAGCACATAGTCAAAAAGACGGAATAGAAAGGGTCATCTGCTTTCGCCTATCTCTGTGGAGATACTAGAACTCTGTAATAAAAGTCATAATTCCAGTAAAAAATATATATCAACAGGAGCAAGCAATGCAAAGATAGCTGTGAAAAGAAATGAGAACATCTGAATACAAGTATTGGGTGTGAGAAAAGGAACATGCATGGTGTGAAAGCGGAGAATGACATAACAGCTTACTGGCATAAAAGTGACAGACGAGCCATGTTAAAAAAATGCATTCCCAAAACTTTTAACAATAATCCTAACCCCAGATATAAATGGCATTGCTTACATTGATCTAACACACAGATAAACTAAAAAGGTGAATGCCAAGTAGAGTTTGCCCAGTAATCATTCTAACAATATTTGCATACATTCTATTGTCTGCTTGCATTTTACACATGGAAAACAACTAATAAAATAACTTTTTAAGTCTGAAAATCATACTTCGCACGGACACCGAAATAGAGGTCTAGTAACAAGATTGTGGAACCCCCTCCGGCCCTTTAACAACAGGTTTTAAATAGGATGTCAGTTTTGCTGCCTGCCCCTGTAGATAACCCATAAAGTTTCATGAATTCTTACTTGTGCTCCATAGACACGTTGCATTGTTTGAAGTAGCTGATTTGTATAGTCAGTCAGCGTTCCTGCATCCTCTTCAAAAACGCTCAAAAGGGATCGCGTCTTTAGGAAAAATAAAGAAGGGAAGCTAAGAATGAAACAATAAAAGCAACTTGTCCGCAGGGTAAAACTGTGTTTTATGAAGAAATGCATCATTATTTTCCCCGTTTTTAAAGTGACAGTTTACTGCCCATGACACTTCCACTAAAGACGAATGCATATTAACATGCATTCTTCCAAAACAAGGAAAGATTTCCACCAATTGGCTACTTAAAGCCAGCCTTCGTAAGGTGAATGAAAATAAGGTAAAGTGACATTTATGAGATAATGCTGGGTCTGCCACAGGCTGCCGCCAGTCTCGGGTTCCATGAATAAAGTAAATAACTCTTAACAATTCAAAGTTACGAATAAGTCAACTTTTC
This sequence comes from Spea bombifrons, assembly GCF_027358695.1. Lineage (NCBI taxonomy): Eukaryota > Metazoa > Chordata > Amphibia > Anura > Pelobatidae > Spea > Spea bombifrons. The sequence continues at coordinate 40,313,662 of NC_071090.1, forward strand.
CTTAGTTGAACTCCACGAGTGGGCTGCCTTTGGTGTTGCTGAATGCATTTATGAATACAAAGCATCTCGCAATAAAAGCATTAACAGATAAATCCAAAATATATTTTTACATCTGGGTTTGGATCTGCAAAGGCACCACGTGATTCATGCCTCAAAACACAGATATTGCTGGCCGCGTGTCGGAAAGGAACAAAACCTTCCGGACGGAAGATAAAATGAATTTTTTATGAAGAAATCCAAAAGGTTTTATTTTTAAACTATGCAGATGTAGAATGAAACGTATCTGCTGTTTAAACTGGACATTCAGTTTAGATTACGTTTATTTGTTAAAGAATATGAAACAGAACCGCTCGCAGACTTGAATATTTTGGCAGGAATCATATAGAACATTTGCTGACCCATCACATGATTAAAAACCACTAGGAACATTACTCATCAAAACAAGATCATTTTCAACGGTAACCTTTTTTTTTTATAATAAAAAGTTCACTATGCAAATTATCCTTTTTGAGACAAAAAATACTGGAACAGCACCACGTTTCAAAAGGAAAGATGGCAAGAATAGTGAAATGTTGCAATAATGTGACAGGCAGACATGAGACTGCAACAACAAACATCAAGTATTGACTGGGAACAGCAGGAATCAAGTATGTCAAGAAGATTAAACCACAGAAAAAGTGAAGACAAAAAAAAAAAAAACAGAACAAAGCCAAAGTGCTACCCTCAATATATTTCATTTTGAACAAAAATAATCTAGACCAGAAAACAATAAAAAGTAGGTATCGGGAGTCATGACGATATCCAATTATTATGCCAAACATCATAGATTGATATTTCTAGTCACCATACCTGAGCATATATCCTCAATATCACATCTGACGCTCTGGTACTAACACATTTTAATTAATTGTTCAACCCGCCTGGTCCATCAGCGTACCTGGGAACTTCCCATGAGCTCTCCCTTGTCTGTGCGACATCAGCATCACCGCCATACCGATAAAACACAGACCTCATAAACACAACCCTTTGTCATTATCTCCACAAAACAGGAGTCCTTACTCTTCTCCGCTGACCTCCAATCCTTTACTCTGTCACTAAAAGTAATGCAAACTCCACACAGCTGTCACAGAGATGTTCAGATGAATGAATAAAGCAACAGATCTGCTATTTGCATAACACTCTGGAGTTTAATTAATGTTTTGTCTAGGTTGAATAGCACCTGGATTTTAAATCCGAGCTCCAGCAGGTGCCAAGCAAATAATGCATACTTATCATGCAAGTTATGGAAAGTTTGGGGTTGGCTCCACGGTAGGTAATTCTGCGTGCGGCTAGTGATGTGCTATAACTTGGCCATCTAGATTCAAAATCTGTCTCTAGAAGCAAGCTTTAAAATAATGTGCTACAATCTGCAGCTTACGTTAGATACAGATAGCCCCGGAAAAAGAACATATACGTTTCCTTAATTCAGATTTGAGCGGCGTCTCTATAGATAGAGTTATGGACCGATAACTTCATAAGTAACTTAAGCTCCAAAGTTTAAATATATTCATCTCAACAGCCTTCACAGTTCCTCTCCTCTCTCTCCTAAGGGAATACTATCTCGCTTAATTACAAAAGCCATCATGAGGTTATTTTATCTTGACTAATTATACAAAATTAATGAAGCTTTCTGTTTTCTTGACAGTGTTTGTCAACAGCGTTTCTATGTTTACCATACAGCGTACCTGTTTCAGCCGATTCTGAGAATGGGCCACACCAGACCAGTTTCAGTAGGAATTAGAAACACGTATTTCTGTCTTGCAGGAAGCTGGTTTAAAGCCGAATTACAGAGGATTACATCAACTCTACAGCTCAAAACATTACCTATTTCAAAATCGTTCTTACCAAACAAGACAACTGTCCAACGGGCTGCTCCAATTTGAACGTTCTGGGCCACTACCAGAACCCCCATATGTTCCTCCCCATAGGCTAGATAAAGTTAGTCATCTCGTCCTACCAGCAGCCATTTCTTAGACCCAAAACTATGTGTACCTTTCCTTCCCCAGATTCTACTTTGCCCTTGCACTAGGCCGTAGCAATTCTCAATATTGTGTGATAAGGCTTGAGGCATCATGGGGCGCTAATACATTTTAGATTTCTACAAAGTGATTTAAATCTCCTTTACTGATAATGTCAGGTAGCATAGCCAACTGAGGCACTGGTCTACGTAGACAGTCCCACTAGACAGGCACAGATAACAGTGGATCAGGGACAGTTTAATGACCCGGACACCTATACTATAGTGTATACCTACACTATAAAAGAATGGAAATCCTGTGAGTAATTTAATAAGTCTTTCAAAATGAGAAAAAAATTAAAGCATTGACCCGACACAAGTTGCAGCCCTGCTCCATCAGTTGCCCTCCTTCTCTGTGGTCTGACTATTGTTATCACCGATTGGTTGCTTGAAGCAGCCAATCAGTAACAGGAAAACACTCCCATTGCTCGCCGGCAGCATTCCCCAAGCCCGTGTTGGAGGCGAGTATATCAGGCGTAGGGAAATTTGTTCAGACGAATACATCTAGAAAAACAGACAATATGAAAATTTAAAGGGCCAACACTGCTGTTATATGCATATGCAAAGAGCATATGATAGCTATAGTACCCTCTTATAATATTAAAAGGCCCAACAAATTGGGAAAATGTTACCAATCTCACCCAACTTTTTCAACAATTTCTTTAAAACTTAATTTATTCTCTGGTTTCTACAACATAATCAAGTTGGTGGAATATGTTCTGCCCAGCTGTTTCAAGTTAAAAAGTCTGAAATCTAAATCATATATATGGAAACAATTAGCCTCTTGATGGAATAAGATTGCATTTCTGGTGTCTAGGCAAACTATGTCTCCGGCAACCCACTCCTGCATACAGAAAGAGGAGAGAGCCAAGTGTTGGCACCAGAGCCGGGCTGGTGAGTAACAAGGCGGGCCGGGCACTTTAAGGCCAGCAGCAGATGATGCACTGCTGGCGCACCAGATCGGGTATGTAACGACAGTGCCCAGCACCCCACTGGGTGTGCCAAATGGCCAGTCTGGGCCTAGTTGGCAACCGTACCAGCTCACCAAACAAAGCCCTCTAAATATCAGGGTCAGCCTCGTTGGGGCTTAAACATTTTTCCTAAACGGTATCTCCAGCAAGCATTACTCCCTCTTCCCTTCAGTCTCCTCCACTGTAATAAAAGTCCAGGGAGGCTCGCAAACAAATCTCTTTATTAATCGTCCATCACGCTGTACAATACTGATGCTAAACATAACAAAAACAATCAGCGTTTATATCAATCGCTGACACCAAAAACACATGGAAATGATAATCCGAATAGCAATAACAATCCAACAAGTCAGTCACAACACAGCAGCCTCCACCCACAACGATCCTGTGAGCACCACCAAGCTTCATGATAGAGAGGACTCCTACAGGCCGCACAGTACGCCTGTCACTTGGTGTCACGTTACATAGACATTCCATGCCAATGCATTATTAAGGGACCAGTCTGCCTCTACTGGGGCATCAAGTATTGTTGTACACAGCGAAGGAGACCACAAGTTTGGTAAATACAAAAAACAACCAACATCAGAAGAAAAACAAAGGGGTCTATTCACTAAACAGAGAGTTGACAGGAGAGTAGTGGTTTCCCTGACTTCTCTATACATTATGAAGGATCAATCCCAGTAAGCCTCTGCTACAGGAAGAGCTTGACTGGCCCTGTATAATGTATCTGTGAGAGTTCTTCAGTCTCCAGACTTGTTGAATTATGCGTTATACAGGGCCAGCTCAGCACTTCTTGCTGGAGAAACCTGCCAGTGCCAGCCCTTCACAACAAACAGTTAAGTTGAAGGGGTTAAAAACCACAGCTCTCCTGCATAATCTCCCTTTAGAGGATAAACCCAGTATTTTGTGTGTGTCCTCCTCCAGCCAACAACAACAACAACAACAACAACAACAATCCGGGCCAGCCTGAAATTAACCCACACAGTGCCGGGGAGCATACAGGCAGCCTCCGCCCCTGCTGACTGCTGTCACCCCCTCGCTGGCAGGGGCTGCTCCTCCCGAGCTCGGCAGCTGCCTGCGATACGCTGTGACCTCCTGCACAAGCAGAGTCAGGAGCAGCTTAGTGCATAGGAAATGGAAGTTCGTGAAGCAACTGAGCCTCCACCCTGCTGCAGCCTGTTCTACCGACACCTCACCGGCAAGGAGGGCTGTCATGGCAGTAGCTGATGTTACCTGAGGGCTGTCAAGCAAAGCTTCCTCTAACAGCAGTTTATCCACAGCAGGCATCTTGTCCTCTCCAGCGTCGGTACTGAATAATTAGGATTCAATCGACTCCCCCTCCTCCTTCTTCTTCTTCTTCAGCTCACGGACACGCACTGTAATGGGCGATTATGGTGCTGGGCGCTAGTGGGCAGCAGCGAGCACAGAACAGTATAGGACGCACTATTTACATAGTAATAAGGACGCCTGAAACGTAATCCGCTTTATCCTGGACTCAGATCACGCCATTAATAACTTTATTTAGTGGGCAAGGCTCAAAACTCGTGCCACAGACTGTTCTTGTCAGAGACTGGCGATCCTAACAAAAGAACGTTAATGTGATGTGAATGTTTAGAAAAGTGGCTTTAGTGCAAAGTTGGGAAATGCGATCTAATCACCATAGCAACCAATGTAATATTTGATTGGACCATTACATTGGTTGCTATGGTGATTGCACCACTTTTCAACAGTTGCACAGGATTACTTTTTTACACTTCATCCCAAGTATAACAATGCAAGCACCAGGGAAATTAGGTTTGGGGTTTTTGGGGTTTTTTTTTGCATAAAATTGACGCCTATACCTTTGTAAATATTTCATACTTAAGTTGTGCCCTCTTTTTACCGCCAGCTCAATGCCTCTGGGGGTTGCGTGGAGCAACAAAAAAGATCTTCAATGGACTACATGGATAAATGCTACTGAGTGTAATGTAATTGGAGATTGCTTTGTCACTCCCAAATAGCATTTTTTGTAAATACGGTGACCTAAACTATAATAACCATTTAAAGGAAAAATATATTTACATGTTTTATTTTGACACAAACTGACTTGTTTCAGTCTCTAAACGTTTAATGTTGGAATTGGATGAAAAAGGTAATGCTAGCAGAGAACTTTCCAAAAAACACCAAACCAGGTAAATGATAAAGCCTGCACCGTATAGGGCAGGGTGACATGAAGGTGTGGGGACTGAGGTAAAGTTTCATGAAATAATGAAAGGGTTAAAGCACGGTTATATATATAAAAAAAAAATGTGTTATATAACTTAAAAATGTTGTTGCGCCTGCGCTAGCGCTTGCCGCCTTTTTCAGGTGTCTCGTGCTGGCTCGTGAAGGTCTCGCGCTGCGCTTAGATAGGTTGCGCTTGCCTCGCGCTGCGCTAAGGGCGGGAAGTCTAGCTATATAAGGGGAGTCCCTGAGGTGTTTGTTTTACTTACCTGGCGTGACGCCTAGCCGATACTGCACTGTCCTTGAGACTGGTGAGCAGTGGCGAAGCGTTGAAAATGGACGAGCTGATGAAGATGCGGCGGTCCACCCTCCCCTTTTTTATTGTATTATGATATGTTATAAAAAAAAAAAAATATATATAATAAATTGTCGTGGTTTTTATTGGGGTATGATTGGCCTATAATTTATGGGGTGAATTGATAATTGTTAGTTTGACCAGCTGGCTTATAGGGCGGTTGGCAAGGTGATATGTTTAAGATGTGCTCTGGGGCTTATGCCAAGAGTTAAGTTTTTTGGGTTATCAGTTATAAAGTGCAAGTTATGAGTGAAGTATTTGTATGTCTTGTAAACTAAATAAAAGTCCACGGCCTGATTCATCCAAATTACTTGTTGCGTTTTTATTATTAGGATTTTAAAATACAAAGGTTATTGTTGGTTTTTATGCGTATGGTAACATGTCCCCTACAACTTCATGACTTTGTCTGGTTGGACCAAGTTTGACACCTTATTTCTTTTTGTTATTGCTCCTATGCCTTTTCAACTTCATCATCACACTCCAATGCTTTTTCTCATTAATACCGTCTACTTTACCAAATTTGCCACAGCACATTTTTAGTTAAACCATCGTTGCCATGTATGAGGTAGTATCAGTTTTCACCCTATTTAAAAGACATGTCGGACAGACAAATACAATATGTCTGAGCACACCCAATTGCCTGGGTCTCTATGTCTTTGTTCCTTCTTTCATATGCTTTCTACTGCAGGCAGTAAAACTTAGATCACAAGCCGTAACCCCTTTGATATTAAGAAACAAATATTCTCGTATAAGCAAGTTTTATTTAGTTTTGCTTGGAAATTTTAGGTGCTTTATACTTGTAAAGCCTTTCAGCTACCCCCCTCCAGCATCCTCGATGCATTAAATGGTGGGCAGCATCTTTAAGACATGGAGCACCTTTTAATCTATGGAGGCTGTTCCAATTGTGCAGTGGGACACCAGGTGGCTTGATGGCCCAAGGCGACGATCTGCCCCCCGATTTTGTAGCAGTGGGACTGCCGCCGCAGGCTAGGATACGTCACTGCACACACACACACATGCTAACACCATAAAACAACGCACACCCACCATGCTCTCACACATAAACTAACACAATAAACGTACACATGCCCACACTCACTAACACCATATATTTACACATAAATATACGCACACACTCACCACAGTTACCAAGTTACCACCATCCCATTTGCCCTATACAAAGGATGTTGAATGACTCTATAATTGTCTAATTTCAGAGATACTTTGTATGCAAAATGTTTGAATTGGACCCTAAGGAGACAGCGAGTTCATATCAATATAAGTCAATCATATATTTAATCTTATGGACCTTAGACAATCTGGTTTTTCAGAGGAGCCTATTACCACGTATTAATGATTATAATTATATAACTCGGCTAATGTGTATACCATGGGAGCAGCTATCTTAACTTCATGTTCTAAAGAACAATTATTGCTCCCAATTAACTTATCTCTCCCTCAGTGTTGATTGGATTAGGAACCTTTTGTAGGGTTCCAGTGAGCAAAAAGGGAGCCAAGAGAGATCAGATAATGTTGGCCAGACACTGAGACACAAAACTCGGTTTCCCTGAGGTTAAATAATCCTTTGCAGATACACTCGTTGGAGAACAAAAATATTAACCATTGTTTTAACAAATTAAGTTACATACTTAGGCTGAAAAAAGACATGCGTCCATCGAGTTCAGCCTTCCCCATATCTGTTTATTTCTTTCTGTTGATCCAAAAGTTAGCTTAGTGAAATCTATGAGTGTGACATTTTCCATTAGATGTGGCTATGTCTATATTCGTGAATAAATGAATGTGTTCATTTATGTGCACTTGCATACTCTGGCGCTTCTTGCTAGTGTACATTAATATAAAATCAATGTCCGCTCTGCCATTTTAAAGCATCATGAGGAGCTGGTTCTGTATGTGTCACTGTACATTTTATTTGGTAAATTATAGGCTTATGGTACTATTTTCAATGAACGTTTCTGTAATACAATTTGGTACCACCAAAACATACCAAATTCTTAACATTTAATGTTTTCCATATGGCTATGACATTGGGCATTGTTTCTTCTAAAAAGGTATATAAGATGATGAGATAAGTCAACCAAGAAAAGACAGGTGTAAAAAGGGACAGTTTAATGTCCCAGATAGACCCTTCAAACAAAACTCCATATTCAAGTACATTGAGTTCTTTAATATGCATTCTTCAAAACGAACAAAAGTTAATAAATAAAACCTCCTCCTCATCTGACATTTGGTGCCACTGATTGGCAACCATTCAATGAATGGAAAGTGCTCCCATTAAAACTAATGACTGGAGTGTCCTTTTTAATAGCCTACCTGGGACTGGTCTTAGTACCAGACAGACAAGGCAGTACCAGGCAGCCAAGGAGCCTTAATCAATGGGTTGGGGGCATTGCTGGAAGAGTAAGGCCAGTTGGGAAGATCATGGATCCAAAATGAAGGCAGCGCGAGGTTTGTTCACAGTGTTGCTTTGCAGTGTGCGACGATTGATGCAGAGTACGGGATATGATGTCAGATCCCAGCATTCAGCACGGAAGCCAAGTGCAACACGAGGGAACACTGAAAAAAGAAGTTGATGCTCCTTAGTAGCTTCAAATTAACTAAGGTTTCCAATGAGGGAAGGCTGGAATGCTCTTTATGAATTTCTGAGTGCAATGCAAAGCTATAGAACCGATACATGTTGAGTCCTAAAGAATTGAGGCGCTAAAACCAATGAGTCTAATGGGAAAAGGTCACACATTTCTGAGGAAAGGCCAAGACTACATAAAAATTGGAGTCAAGGGGATTGGGGCCTTTTAGTGACCACATTTACATGAAAGTGTTCACAGATGTGTGGGGTTTTTTTTTTCCAGTTTGTGTCATGCTTGAGGGTAGCTGGCTTACATATTTCTTCTGCTACATGATCAAGTGTGTAAGACGTTGTGATGCACAAGCCCCGGGCCACAACACCAATATGTCCTGCAGTCCAGTCTAGAGCTGGCTATGGGTGCTGGCTGCAGTTATCTCACCCATAAAGTAACCTAAAGGTGAGTTCAGAACAGATGAGACTTGTTAGACATGGATCGATTACACATTAATTTAGGACCTCTGTACCTTCTCTAATTCTGCAAATTATTCTGCCTTCCTCACGCGGGATAGATAGGTAATTCCATTTGAAAATAAATCATTCCTTTTAAAATAGCAATACCGTGAGGGGTAAGGAAAAGGTTGTTTCAAAATAGCAGTAAGCGGTGAATAACAAGAATAAAAAAACACATACAAATGTCTCAGACACTACTCTGAACTTAGACACAATGCCTTAAATGGAGAAGTGAATTACAAAGAGCATTTACGTCTCCTCTACTTTCCAGAAAAGTGGCCAAGGCGTGTTTTTCCGTGCACTTCTAACTTTATGTAATTGCCAAAAAAAAGAGGTTTATTGAAAAAAATACCCTTCCAGCTATAACAAAAGATAACACTTTTAAAAAGAAGAAAAAAAACAATCAATATTAAAGCAATTATAGTGTCAATTTTAACAGCATGGGGTCCTGTCACAATTAGAGGGGGGGGGGTTACAACTGCATCTACCTCCAAAATAGAAAAAGATGTTCAAATTGTTTGAGATTTGTATTGGAAATGCTAAAAAAGAACACATCCGATAATATTAAATAATATGGTGTGCAAAAAAAGTTAGGAAAGCCCTCTACCGTGCAGAGCATATTGACATACTGTAAGTGTATTTTTTTATTTTTCCACAATTAAGAGAAAAAGAATGTGAAAGAAAAGAATACAAAAAAATAAGATGAATAAAAAATGTGGCAGCTAGCGATGGCAATGTGGACTTTGCGCCCTGACTTGGTTTAACAAGTCTCATCTGTACTGAACTCATCTTTAAACCACTTTATGTGGTTTAAAGATGCTGTGACCCTTGTCTCACTGGAACACCATTTGTTGTGGACTGCTTGCCACACACCTGAAGCCATTTGTGTAATTGGTGGTCTTCAAATGCCTCACCACTCCTAGCCTTCAGTGCTAGAGCATTGTATCCTGGCATTGATTGTGTTCTTCCTAAGTCACATAGACTCTGACAGCAGATAATACCCATTTGGACATTGTTCCTGATGTAAAGACTCTTAATTGGTCCCTGGTCTTGCCTTGGTTTCTGTATGTCACTTGACTTATCATCTTTAGAAAAAAATATATGAGTAGATCTGGCTATAGATTTGTCTGCATAAAAAGTAACTTCTGCATAAAAGGGAACGATTTTAGCAATTAAAGTGCGGGATAGGCTAAAGCTGCTTCAGGAGCTACTAGTAAAGAATAATAGAAAAATAGACACACTTGTGTACACTTGGTGCTAGCCAAAATGCAAACTTTGGGAAGAAAATGTATTTAGAGAATTCCAGATAACACGCTGTTTTGAAGCATATGTTCTATTATGTTAATCCCACTTTGAAGTGTAATAATACCTTTAGGCTAGGTTTCCACTTGTTTTTTTTTTGCTAAAAACGCCCATAAAAACGCCAATTCAGCCACATGGCGTTTTTTTTGTCAAAAAACGCTGCAGCCAGATGTTAGCTGTTCTTCAATAGGAAATCGCACAATGCCATATCCACTTGGCGTTTTTCTGTTTGGGGTTTTTTCAGTCCTCTCTGGCGTTTTTCTGCTTTTTTGGGTTCTGTGGCAGTTTTTCAAAATCGCAGCATGTTGACACTCTGGCGTTTTTTGCAAGGAAATCTTGGCGTTTTTCTCCAATAGAAGTCTATGGGAGAGGATTAACGCCATGAAAAAGCCATGTGGGTTTTTTGCCTTGGCGTTTTTCATGGCGTTTTTTTCCACAGTTACAATGCAGAGGATGGACCCAGTATCTGTGTGTCCTACGAGAAATAGGCTGGAACAAACAGTTTCACACAAAACAAAGTTCATATTGAATTTTACACCATTTGGAACAAACATGCCATTACAAACAAACCAACTGGATCCTGCGTGCCGAAAGCAACAGCAAACAATTTGCACCATCATTTGGGGCCAATCTTCCTAGAGGAGCAGACATTCGGAATAAAGCATGCCTTACAAACCACAGAAAAGAGACAAAAGGGTCCGCCGGGGCGTTTAAGTAGAACTCTACCAAGTAAATGACATCAGGAGGGGGCAGATACTTGCCATTTATCCTAATCCCTTTTAGCTGGGTGAAACTTCTAACTTGTAAAGGCTGGAAAAACTGCCTAAGGTCAAAAAAAGCAATTTCCACAGGAAGGCTAAAACGCCAGAAAAAACTCCAGGAAAAAACGCCAAAATGCAGGAGAATGCAGTGGCAGTTTTCTTGGCGTTTTTCCTGGCGTTTTTCATCAAGAAAAAAACGCAGGACAAAAACCCAAGTGGAAACCTAGCCTTATGCTGACTTGCCATTCTATCTAGATTCTTACTCTACTTTTTCTAAAGCATGCGTTAATTGAAACACATCAATACCCATGGAGTAACTGGTTCCCAGGAGGTTCTGTGCTTTTGTGGATATGGTAATTGTCCACACCCCGGATGACAAGCAAATCAACCCAATTAGGAGATGTTCTTTTAAGTTGAATTTTTCACCCCATGTTTTGTAATTTTCCAGTCTCTGAATCTTTTTGATTCCATATGTCCCCCACCCACCCATGATTGACCACACTAACCACACATAGTATAGAATGGATGTTTTGTATGCCTTGTAGAGGCATACTACCTCTGATTGAGCTGGTAGGCATTGTTTGGTGGTGAGTAGTTTGTACAAAGCATTTGTAGGCTGTCATTTGTGAGATATCTTCTTGGTCTAGAGTTTTTTTTTTATTAAATTACATGGGGTGCTCATCTGCATTTTTGGAGGATGTACAGGATGCCTCTTGGATGTATGTTGCGCAGTCCCATCGTTCAAACTTATCCCTACCCGTTTTAAAGGAATGAGCTGCTGTCAGCATCCATAGCACATTCAGCAAAGTGGGGATGTCTCCTTCCAGAAGACTTGAATGCTCACCAGCCATGGCAGGTGATTACCACAAGCTGGAAGAGAGGTGACACAGTGTGACAACAATCAACAAAGTCAATTATTGCAACTGTGACAGAAAGACATGAAACTGCTGCCAAAGAGTCCAATGTCCATAGTTACACCATCTGTCACAGGCAAGGGCTATAGATGGGGAGAGTGTGGGAGTGAAAGGGTCAATGACCAGATTCCTGGTTACTTGTTACTATTCCCAGCAACCACCAAATTCCTCCTGCACCCCAATATTAAAATTTGCTGCCACCACCAAGACTTTATATCCTGGTGTCTTAGGTTACTCCAAACACAACAGAATTCTAGTATAAAAGTAATCACCTTAATAATCAGACATAAATAATTAACTATTTTTGCAATGTGATCAAACTGAGCTCATATTAGAGAACAAAGGCCAGAGCTGATTAATTGAACATTTAATCAGAAAAAGGGTTTCACAGTGCTGTGTACAAAAAACCCAGGAATAAATGATATACAGAAATAAAGGTTACAAAGTCTATAAAATAACCCAAAGTTGATTCAAAGAGGCCAGACCCCCATGGTATTATCTGGGAGGCTCAGTGGTTTGACCTGACAGGTTATGGTCCACTCAATCAGACCTGTCAGGGACACTAATGAAAATTTTGCATGCAACAATCACATTCCTCATACTTTTTTTAATACCAGGACATCAAATATGCTGGGTTTATTTGCTTTCAAAGTAGCTATTCTCGTAACACATCTCCCTGGGAATGTTTGGTATTCACCAGAAGGATGAAACCTGGGTTTTCTAAATTATATACCTGTCAGGCTCTGCCCCAGCATCCCGATTCACTGGGGGGTTGAGCCTAGGAGGTAGCGCGTCACTGGCAGTGCTGTGCATGCCTACAAATCCTGCGCCACCGGAGAATGAAATCGAGACTGCAAGCTTTCGGTCCAGAATCTCGCCAAGCTATACCTGTATATAAATATATATATGTTTCTATATCATATTTTCTTGATTTTTCTCCACCATTCTGTCTGCATTATTCTGGCATCTTGGAGTACTTCCACTAAAGGGCTAAGCCATGGCTCATACTACGAGGAAAGTCTCTCCCCCATTCCTCCAATCAGAGGAGAGTGTGTACCCAGAGGCTCCGTCCTTTTGTGGAAGCACTCTGGAAGGCCTGGTTCACGGAGCTGATAGTGGGGAGACACAGACGAAGAAAGAAGACTGATAAATAAGAGGCAAGAGAAAAAGTGGGGCCGTGGAAAAGGAGATGGGGACAAGGGAGTGATCAGAAGGAGAAGGTAGGGAGCAGAGGCGTATCTAGGGTATGGCACCTATGGCTCGTGCCATAGGCACCATTTGAAGGGAGCGCCAGTGAGCGGCTTTCAAACGGCATCTTTTTTTTTTTTTGATGCGGAGGAGAGAGAGGGGCGCCTAGCAACCGCTCGGCGCCCCTCATTCTCCTCCACGAGGCCTCTACCTCCGTGATGACATCATATTTCGGTACCCAGCAGTGAAGCAGCGGGCACCAGCGATTGCTAGGCGCCCCTCTCTCTCCTCCGCATCAAAAAAAAAGACAGCGTTTAAAAGCCGCTCGCTGGTATGACGTCATATTACGGCGCTCAGCAGTGAAGCAGCGGGCACCAGCGAGCGGTGCAGGATGACAGCAGCATCGTGCTCCCGTCGCTGGTCTTCAAGGTGAGAGAACTACGGGGGGGGGTATATAGTGGGTAGGGGGGAGGGTATATAGTGGCTAGGGGGGGGAGAGGGTATATAGTGGCTAGGGGGGGAGGGTATATAGTGGGCAGGGGGGAGAGGATATATAGTGGGTAGGGGGGATATATAGTGGGTAGGGGGGAGAGGATATATAGTGGTTAGGGGGGGAGAGGATATATATAGTGTGTAGGGGGGGAGAGGATATATAGTGGGTAGGGGGGGAGAGGGTATATAGTGGGTGGGGGGGGATACATAGTGGGTAGGGGGGAGAGGATATATAGTGGGTAGGGGGGGAGAGGGTATATAGTGGGTGGGGGGGGAGAGGGTATATAGTGGGTAGGGGGGAGGGTATATAGTGGGTAGGGGGGGAGGGTATATAGTGGGTAGGGGGGGAGGGTATATATTCCTTCAGTGCTGAGATCACAAGTGAATTTCAATTGATCTGGGTTTGTGTGTTGATCTATACCTGCTATCGACAACAGGGACTAATATTTATATATTTATATATATATGGGCAGCAGGGGCTAGTAAATGGGTTTTAGATATTTGGACAGGGGCGCAATTTCAGTGCTTGCCATAGGTGCTATTTTCAGTAGATATGCCTCTGGTAGGAAGACACAGAGAAGGTATGAGAGAGTGTGAAAGACAGTGAGAGAGCAAGTGGGAGAGCATGAGTAAGACTGAGTGAGAAAGAATAATTAAAACTACATTTTCTTTAAAATGACACCAAACTATAGGGGTGTGGCCCTTAATCATATGCAGCTGTGCTGTTAAAAAGTATATGTCCCTTTACGATGACCTCTATGCTTGCATATTTGTCACACTTTAATGTTTCAGATTATCCAACTAATTTTCATTGATGACAAAGATAACCCGAGCAAACACTAAATGCAGTATAAATTATGATTTCATGTATAGAAGGAAACAACTATCCAACCCATACCAGGAGTAATTCCCCTCCAGGCTACTAAATCAACCAATTAACCAAATTTAATTTATAATTGGGTTAAATTTCACTAGATACACCCAGGCATGAATACAGCCTTGTTGAATCTGTTAACCCCTTCGCGACCTTTGCCGGTTCAGGACCGTCATGACAAGAAGGTCACTAAATGACCTTTGACGGTCCTGAACCGTCAAAAAGTTAAATAAGCTTAGAAAGTGATCAAGGATCACTTTCTTCGCTTAAACGGCCTTGCTGCAATGCCTCGATATCGAGGCATTCAGCAAGGCCGAGATCGGCATCGGGGGCCATGTCTGGCCCCTCCCCGGGGCGTCAACAGCCGCCATACATTGTATGGCGGCGGACGCCCGTTTTAAAAGCGTTTAGGAGGCGATCAACGATCGCCTCCTAAACTTAAATGGTGTCGCTGGAATGCCTCGATCAGGAGGCATCCAGCGACACCAAACACTTACCTTTAGGTGGGCTGTGACCGCTCCGGAGAGCGGTCACAGCCGCCGCTGCCGGTGATCTTCGCCATCAAGTAAGATGGCCGCCGCTCTGTAAAAAAAAACAAACAAGAAAAAGTTTGCTAGATGGTCTCCAGACCCTCTAGAGAACTGGCTCCACTTGCTGGTTGAATACAGGTACTGCATTCAACCATGCAAGTCAATGGAGCCCAGCTTTCTAATCACTATGTGATTAGTAAAATATTCAAAAAAAAAAATAAAAAAAAAATGGAAAAAAAAAAAAAAATGTGCTAACATTTAAAAATAATTATGCAGTGATGTCACTAGATGAACCATCCAGTACCAGCAAAATGTGTAAAAAAAAATATAAAACAAGTATTAAAAAAATAAAAAAAATAAAAAAATAAAGTTTATTATTTTGAGCAAGTGCTAAAATTTCTCAAAAATCTCAAAGAGTTAAAATAAAAGCACTTCAAATACCCAAGGGGTGTCTTATATATAAAAAAAATGGCTGATGGGGTAAATTGGAGTGGCCTAGCTCACAGATAGGGCATAGGTACAGACTGACTAAAATGGAGAAAAAAAGCGCACTTCCCAAATGTGGCATTTTAAATCTGAAACAACCCGACAAACCCATGCATGTCGGGTATCACTGCACTCAGGAGATGTTCCTGAACACATATTGGGGGGTTGTTTGACAGTGACATATACCAGAACCTGTTTATCTATAACTAAAGTACAATTTGTGTGAAAAAAATTACTATTACAAAGTTTGACAAAGTGTAGTTCTATAATTGGTGCATGGAAAGGGTTAAAATAACAGCATTCGGAATACCCTGGGGTGTCTAGTTTTCCAAAATATATGGTTTGAATGGGTTAAATTGAGTTAACCGGCTTCAAAGATATTCCAAAGAGGAGATGGAGGCAGAACGACCAAATGACCACCTGAATTACGCATGCCCCAAAAGTAGCCTTTTACCAGCCAAACAATCTGACAAACCCATGCATGTGGGGTATCGCTGTACTCAGGAGATGTTCCTGAACACACATTGGGGTGTTGTTTGATAGTGACATATACCAGAACCTGTATATCTATAACTAAAGTACAATTTGTGTGGAAAAAAAAATAAAAAAAATTACTATTACAAAGTTTGACAAAGTGTAGTTGTATAATTGGTGCATGGAAAGGGTTAAAATAACAGCATTTGGAATACCCTGGGGTGTCTAGTTTTCAAAAATATATGGTTTGAATGGGTTAAATTGAGTTAACCGGCTTCAAAGATGTTCCAAAGAGGAGATGTAGGCAGACTGACCAGATTTGTTAAAAAAGATTTGGAAATCATAAAACGCTGCTTGTACTTATTGCCCTATAACGTACAAAAAACAGCAAAAAAACATAAAAACATTGGGTATCTCTAAACTCAGGACAAGTAGTAGAATCTATTTAGCTAGTTTTTTTACTTGCTTTTTTAGGTGAGTAAAAGATTTTTCAAATAAAAGTCATAAAATGTCTTTTTTTTCAATTTTTCACCATGTTTTTTTTAATTTTTTTATAGTAAATAAGATGATACGATCAAAATAATGGTATCTGAAGAAAGCCCATCTTGTCCTGAAAAAAACAATATATAACTTATGTGGGTACACTAAATGGGTGAGGAGAAAATTACACCTGAACACAAGCACCACAAAAGTGTCAAAACAGCCTCGGTCCCACAGGGTAGAAAACGAAAAATGAGCCCGGTCCTTAAGGGGTTAAATAGAACCAGTCTTGCAAAGTGAAGTAGTTCTCAAAAGATCTAAAGAAATTCAAGAACAGGTCATTGTCAAACAAAGTCATTGACACCAGTCTGGAAAGGGTTACTAAGCCATTTCTAAGGTTCTGGGACTCCAGCAAGCGAAGGTGAGAGCCATTATCTATAAATGGAGAAAACCTGGAACAGGGGTGAACCTTCCCAGAACCTATGAAAATTCCTCCAAGAGCGCATCGAAAACTAGGAAGTCACAATAGAACCCAGTCTAACATGTGAAGAACTGCAGGCAAGAGAGAGATTGTGCAAAAATGGGATCCATGGGAGAGTTGCAAGGTGAAAACTTCTACTGATCAAAAAGAACACAAAGGCTCATCCCACATTCACCAAAAATATCTGGATAACTGACAATTCTTTTGGGATAATATTCTGTAGACAAAAGTGGAACTTTTTGGAAGACATGGGTCCCATTATATCTGGCATAAAACTAACACAGCATTCCACAATAAGCACATCATACCAGCACTCAAACACAGAGGTGGTAGTGTGATGGTTTGGGGCTGCTTTACTGCTTCAGGATCTGGGCAAATTGCCATAATTGATGGAACCATGGATTCTGCTCTCTACCAGAAAATCCTGAAAGAGAATGACCGGTTCATGACCTAAAGCTGAGGCAATATGGGTTGTGCAGCAGGACCATGACCTGAAGCACACAAGCCCCTCTGAGTGGCTCAGAAGTGGCCCAGTCAAAGTCCTAACTTGAATTTGATTCAGATGCTTCAATGTCACTGAATTGAAACAATTCTGCTAAGAAGAGGGGCCAAAAAACTCAAGTTATTGCAAATGTTTGATTGCAGCTATTGTCACCAAGGGTGGCACAGTTACTAGGTTTAGGTTTACTGTACCTTTTTGCATGGGTTATATATGTGTTAACTCTCTCCCTTCAATAACTGAAATGTTCATTATGTGTTAACTTATGTTGTCTTTGTCTTATATTAAAAGTAGTTGGATGATCTGGAACATTTAATTGTGACAACAAAATCAAAAATAGAAGAAATTGGGTCAAATACTTTTCTTCCCACAACACTGTATATGTATGTATTGTTGCTAACCCTGTTAGCTGAGGGACATAAATGTCACTCTTAGTGACAGTCTTTTAGGGCAATAAGGCTCAGTAGCACCAAGTTGCAATCACTGTGTGATTTACTTGCAAGTGCACAAATCAAACACCCCAACTCCTTAGGTTGAAGGCAGGGGGTTTCTTTTCCATACACTATAGATGCGTGCCAGTATTAGACACATCCTCCATGTAAAGTCTGGCCTTCCACACTTAAAGAACCATTAGTAAATGGGAAACTGGCACTATGGACATACCTCTTCCCTGTAGAAACTAGACTTGGGCACCAGGGGGCTCTTCGTGTCTGTCTTCGTGCTCGTCTTCGGGGGAAAAAAAATCTTCATATACCGCCAATATTCGCCTGTTCCTGTCTTCTCTTCGGGCGAATGTTCGTGGACATTCTTCGTGTTCAGTTTTTCGTCGTTTTTTCGGGTTAAGGGGTTAATACGGGGTTAACGCGTACCGCAGCAGCTCTGGCGCCAGGAGTTTAAATGTCCGTATGAGCAACTCTATTGGTCGTCAGCAGGGGGCTCGTCTGCCAATGGTTGATGGCAGACAAGCCCCCTGCTGGCGACCAATAGGGTCGCTCGTACAGACTGTTAAACTCCTGGTGCCGTAACTTGTCCGGCAGATACCATTGGTCTCCCTGCGAGTGAGCCTATTGGTCGCTTGCACGGCCCTTTAACCTACGGATTTCCGCTCCAGTTATCTAACGCAGCATCGAAGTGGTTAACGGGAGCGGAAATCCATAGGTTCGCTGTCAGGGGTTACAAAGGCCGTGCAAGTGAGCCTATTGGTCACCTGCAGGGTCTTCCTGTAGGCGACCAATAGGCTCATTCGCACTGCCCTGTAACCCGTGACGGCGAACCTGCGGATTTCCACTTCCGTGAACTGCCGCGATGCCAAGGTAAGTTAGAAGTGGGGGAGACTGGTAGACGATGACGAAGACAATCACGAAGATCTTCGTGGTGTGTGTCTTCGTCTACGTTTTACCGCCGCTGTCTTCTCTTCGGCGTGTCTTCGGAACGAACACGAAAACGCACTCTTCGTGTTCGTTTTCATGTTCGCCCAAAGACGAATGCACAAGTCTAGTAGAAACCACTCTTGGAGTTCGTCGTGTGGGTTTCAATAATACTATCTTGCGTAATCCTACTCCTTACCATCGGACAGCTGTACCTGCATTCTAGTAACTTGCCCACCATCACTTCATACACCAAGTACAGATCTCCGGCAACAAGTACTCTTGTGAAGGGTGATCTGCCTTATTAATCATAGAAGGCTCCTTCTTTCATAGGCTTTTACTTGACCTGGGAACAATTGCTCCCTGCTGAAACTCACTGTTATGTTGTTTAGCCTTACCCTCTGCTGTTAGCCGTACACCTAGTTCCACCAGCTCAAATTGCAACAGTCTGGTTTCTTCTGCTGCAGCTTTGCAGTTTCTAGGTGTAGTGTTTCCTGCAATATTGTCCATATCTCCACTTTCTCATTATCTACCTCTCCTATTTCTCTTGATCTCATGTCTCCCTTTTCCTTGTATCTCTCCTCTCCTTTCTCATTATATCTCCCTTTTCCCTACCTCTCTCCTTTCCCCTTCTCTTCTCCTTCTCATTATCTCTCTTCTTCTTTATCCCGCCTTTCCATCTCTCCCCTTTTTTGTCTATCTTTGTTCTCTTTATCTTTACACCATTTCTCCTCCTTTTTCTATGTACATTTCCTGAAGTTCCAGCCCAGATCGGACCGGCTCGCCGCTGCACAGGTCGCCCTTTTTGTGGACCAGCACATGAAAGGTGACACGCTGGACACCTGCCTTCCCGATCTCCCGCTATAGGAGTTGAATCCAGGGGAGGGCGGTCCCGCTTGTTGTGATTGGCTGTCACTGTTGTGGCAGCGTCACGTGGTGCTGCGCGCTGCTCGTCTTGCTTCACTTGTGCGCTCTCCCCGTCAGTCTCATGAGCAGCACCGCGTCCTCCCGGGTAACATGTCCTTTCAGCTACCCCCCTAAGCAGCCGCGCCCTGCGGGGATCCCGCACACGGGGAGCATCCATTGCGATTCAACGTAGGGGGGGTAACATGGGCTGCAACAACTCGTCCGCGGGAGGTAAGTGATACAGCCGCCGCTCCCCGTAGGGGTCTCACAGCCCATGGCCAAGTGCACGTTTCCTCGGAGGAAATGAGAAATGCTGGGAAGCAAAGCTTGGCTGGAACGTTTGTGAAGGGACAGGACGCTCGACCTTTCCACTTTGGACTATAAATCCCATCAGTATCAGCAGTTCGAATCATGGGAATCGAAGTGTTTCGGCTAAGCAGGTGACTTAACCACACACGAGCGATAATTCTCCCATTATTATTATTATTATTATTATTTATTAGAGCGCGTTTATTCTATTCCATTCAGATCACCTTGTACTCGGTACACCACCAAACTTTCCTAGCAGTTCATCTGGAGTATACCAGTGTTCTTTTGGGGGGTATCTGAGTGTTCTTTGAGGGTCTTTAAAGAGGTGCCTATTTCTTCCACTTTTATGTTTTATATTCATTATAATCTTTTGTACAATGTTGCATTCAAGGAAAGTTCCACAAAGAGCTTCTTATCCAGGTTTGAAGTTAGCTAACATCAAATCCACACTATAAAAGAAATCAGGTTACCGAGTAGTAAACTCAGCTCATCACAGTGTCTGTGCCATTGCTACTAGTTTCAATATCACATACTGACACCTTTTCTGTAAATTCTGTAAATTTTGTGAACAGAATCTTTTATACTAGATGATGCTATGAATTATCATTTCTTTCAACATCTATTTATGTACAACATGCATTTATATAACGGTTCTTATGGCCACGTACTTCAAGAAATCTTGTTCTCCAGGAGTGCAGCTGGAGGAGACTTGAAAGTGAACAAGAGCCATATTACTTAATTATTAATAATAATATTATAATAATATAATGTCATTGTTTTATACAGCGCCATCATATTGCGCAGCACTAGTGCATGTTTTAGTTTTAAAAGAAAAAATATTTTCATTTTTTCAGAATTTCAGTAATGGTAGAGAATTAACTGATTAAACACGTTTCTACAGAATGCCTATTATCGGTAGTTTGATCTATTAATAAAAGTGATATATTTATGTCTGGGAAGGTTGTCATCTGCTTTAGCTGGAACCTAGCTTTCCACGTCAAGAAGATGCCTTTATCTGTACAGCACTTGTTTATAGAGGCCAGTCATCCACATCCATGGAAAAAATGTACATTGTCAATTACAATACGTGTAACGTATACGTGTTACGACAATAAGTGCCTTACAAAATGTAAGGTCTGGCAAGAATGCATTTCACCTTGCTTTCTAAAACGTAAATAATGTTCAGATCATGGTTGAGATTCCTTATCTTGGCTGCATGAACAGGGACAGATTTGTTTTTTGAGAGGGGCTAATAACCCTGACTGGTTAATATTTGTTTTGTTGTTGCACCCCCCCCATCGTGTTTTGCCTCGTCCTTCACGCTGATCGCTTACGAAGTCGCTCCCCAACCCCTGTAAGCATACTGCGATGTGTTACCATTCGGAAACTAGGCTATGTGTAGATCTATTAATGATTCTCTGATTTTGATCCTTTCCAGTGGTGGTGATGCCTATGAATGCATTTTGGAGTATCTGCATGTACAGTAAATAAACAGTTTTAATGGTGTTTACAGATTTAATAATAAAAAACTTCCATAAAGTGAAATTTTAACTACATGATGACTGTATTAATGTACTAATCTATCTTTAAAAGAGTGGTCACAATGACCACTAGGACATAATAGTACGTCCTGGCTATCTTGCCACCAGAGATTTTTGTGCCAAAGCATGAGCGATTTTTTGACAGCCTGGCCTCCCCTTTTTAAGCTGACCGTAACAGCACTAGGTGAGCCCTTCCCTGCCCATGGTCACATGTGGTATGATTAGGAGAGCAGGGACAGACCCTTGAACCCTCCAAGGAGAAAACAAACATTTTCAGCCCACGAGCAGTTTAGTTTAGTAGTTTAGTTCTTTTGTCTTCTAAACTATTTATGTATCTCTGTACTCGCAGAATGCTGCCGAACATAATTTTTCATTTCAGTTTTGGTAGCCATCCCAAGAAAGCAGCCCTAAGCATTTTTTACAAAAAAATATATGTTAATGTAATAAATACTGCATTATATGTATGAATATGGAATATATATACACATTTTTGTATGTGCACTAAACAACAAAGGGAGAAAACAGGGTTGAACAAACCTATAGTAAAGATAGCAAAAAAAAATCTCCAGTCTTTAGGATGTGCGATACCCTTCCCCGTGAAGGAGTTAAACTAATATTTTCAAAAGAAATACACCAGTTAAGACAAAATGCACACACTTGGGTGTTTTGATACAATAGTATGGCTGTAAGTTTGTTTTTACCTTGGTAGCTGCATTCTGTGGTATTTTTATCTATTGTGTAATACACCCTTACTCCCTCTAGATCGTAAGCTTGTTTGAGCAGGGCCCTCCTCACCTAATGTTTCTGTAAGTCAAATTGTTATGTTTATATACTGCTTATGTCCTGCCTGCCCATTGTACAGCGCTATGGAATATGATGGAGCTATATAAAACAATAATAATAATAGTTATTTAGAGGAACAGACAGCAGTAATTACAAGTGGTTCATTGTGCTCTCTTAGTGAGGACCTGTCGATTGCTCCATCTGAAAAAAATAGGGACTATCGGGCACCCTGCTTAGATAGCATTGATTAGCAAATGTTGTGAAAGAGCCTTTATTGATCTTTTCTGGATTTTCTTAACGTCAGCCTTTTAAGTTTGAAGACTATTTTTTTAAAATGATCTTTGAATGATCTGCTTCTTTAACTGCATTTTATATGTTGTACACTCGGAAGCTTGGTTTCCATGTGTACACCACAAAGTCATCCTTTCCTCTTAGTGTTCTACTCACAATCACAGTTTTTATTTTGAATGTTCTACCTAAGAACTTCCTTGTTACTGTGAAGAACTAACTAGATGACAGTGAATGTATTGACTTTTTGGAAAACTTGGGGGGGGTCAACCTCTTTTGGCTCATGTTCGTAAGGTAAGTGTCAGAGGCCTCATCATATATGAGAGTACATTGAATCCCACAGAACAGATGATTTTTGAGAGGCACACAAATCTAGATGCATGGGGGGGATTCCTTATGCATTTGCCCCTGTGCCCACCCCGTGCTATATTCTGCGCTGGAGATATGTTTAGTCCAACACATCTTCTTGCATGTGATATACTCCACAGCTGGCTCGGCACATGCACAGAAATTGCTCCCATTTATTTCAATAGGAGTGCAAAACTTGTCACACCATGGACCATGTATGTTCTCCTTCAGATACATTTAATTTGTTTCAATTTCTGAGGAATTCATATTAAAGTACTTACAGAGCACTTTATCATACAGGCTTTGTTGTGATGTTGTCCCTTTAAATATAGTTTGGCTGGTACCATCGCTTCTCCAGTGTCAGCACAAAAATACTTTTTTTTTTTTTTTTTTTTACTCTTTTCTAAGCAAATCCATTCTGCCCAGTGATGAGCACTTTTGAGAAATCTAAGTAGTTTGTTTAGTATTCAGTCGGTCTGCAGGTGAGTTTATGAGATGAAACATTTACAAAACTCTACTAACCATTGCGAAAGCCAAACCTGGTGAGTTTCTTTTGAACAAGGGCCAGTGTAATGTACAGTTAAATTGAAGAGATTTCCATAGTGTCATCCCTTTAGTTAATGATAAACCTGCATGGTGCATAGTTTAAATGAACCCTTCTCCAGAAGTCATTTGCTAGGTTTGGACTGTTGTGAAGTTTATGAGTTGAAATGTTTTGTTTTACTGCAGCTTACTTCAGTCGGGTGATTTAGAGATACATAGATTGTAAACTATCAAGAGCAGTGCTTTCTTCTTGTCCTGCACCAGTATGTCTTAACATGTGTTATTTTCAATTTTAATGTCACTGTCAAATATTTTCGCTGTCCTCTTTCGTAATGGAATCTGCCAGCGCTATATAACTGAATGCAATGTAACACGTTTCTGTGAAAAGTGCACATGCAAATTGACATTACCTAGTGTTGATGGAGTAGGAGCTCTTTGGCATCTAGAATTGTGTTTGTGCTGTATCCTCAAAGAGGCTGAGCTGTGGAATCCCAAAATATCACTTTAGTGACATATCAACACAGCTGCAGTGCATAGCTTGTGTTCCTTTTGTTTGTTTTGTTGGGATGGTGGCAGAATGATCAAAATCCTTGGTACATGGTAGCTCACTGGACAATCTCCATAAACCCCTTTTATGCTATGGAGAATTGTTCCGACCCGGCACTCAGTAGACCAGACAGTGGACACGGAGGTAGCCGCTGGAGACAACGACCAGGGACGTACTCTAAGCATGCCACGGACATTGAGAGCCAAAGATAATTGAGAAAAACTCTGTAATGTTTAATTCTCATAGATCCATAAAGCTCTTTAGTTTTGTAAATTCTGGGGCAGTCAGTACTCAATATTATATAAATTAAAATTATTTTGTGGGTAGAGAATACTGGCTTAGTATGCACAAATTATTAAATTATTTTGTAGTTCTTTTATTTCTCTTCCTCCATTGATTTTTTCCCCACAATGAATCTGTGTGCTGAAGTGCCATTTCTGTACTTAAAAAGAAAAAAGATGGCAATGTTAGTTTTGAAGATGGAGGACAGCCTTTTCTCCTATAGATAACTGCATCAATTGAGTCTAGCGTGCTAACCTTCAGCATTATTTGCTGAATTCTTATGTCTGCCATTGCTTACTGACCTTCAGTGTCAGTAGCTTTTTTTCATTGTTGCAGAATATGGAATGAATTGGTAGTTTATTGTGTAACAGAATACATTATCAGAAATGATCTATTTTGTAGAGAACATATCTTCTCTTTTCATTCATTATGCAATAGATAGCGGTTACCTGCAGAAGAACTACCTTGGATACATTAAGATATATGATAATCTACAAAATGTATTTTAGATTTCATCTAGGGAGTGACAGCCCAGCCACAAAGCGTAACCCATGCACACTCACAGAGTGCAGAACCACATAGCACATACAATCTTGCTTGTCCTCTGTAGCATCACACACTCCAAACCGACCCTAGAAGCAACATCAGAACAAGCACTGTCCGTCAGGAACTTTATGAAATGGGTTTCCGTGGCTGAGCAGCTGAAGATCATTAAGTGCAATGGCAAGTGTCGGTGGGAATAGTGTAACGCACACCACTTTACACTATTCCAGTCTGCTCTTGGCATTGCAGTGCTGGAGCAGTGGAAACATGTTCCCTGCAGTGATCACACTTCTCCATCTGAAGTCTGATGAATTAATTAGGGTTTTGCCAGGAGTTACCTACCTCAATAGATAATGTCTGCTATAAAATTTGGTGGAGGAGGGATAGTGGTCTTGCTGTCTTTCATGGTTTGGGCTAGATCCTAAGTTTCAGTATAGGGTAATGTTAATGCACTAGCATTCAAAGACATTTTAGACAATTGTGTGCTTCCAACTTTGTGGCACTTTGTTACAGCATGACTGTGCCCCTGTGTGCAATGCAATGTCCATAAAGACATGGTTTGATGAGTGTGTTGTTGAGGAACTCAAGTGGCCCACACTGTCCCCTGACCTCAACCCCATCAAAAACCCTTTGGGGGGAACTGGAACAGAGATTGTGAGCCAGGCCTTCTCGCCAAAACATCAGTGCTGCCCTCACAAATGCTCTACTGGATGAATGGACAGAAACACTTCAAAATCTCGTGGAAAGCCTTCCCATAAGAGTGGAATCTGTTAGAGCTGCCAAGGGGCGCCAACTACATATAAATGCCCATGGTTTCGGAGTGCCTTTTTGCTAAATTTAGAATTTTTGTACTGGTGTGTATGGATTCCATGGTCATTTTTCTCTTTCCTCTAAGGCTAGATATCCTTTATGAGCTTACAAATAAATCATCTATTTGTTTGTTTAGATGCTTATTTTAAGAACACATAGCTGGTCTGTTTTGGAAGCCACTTCCTACAGAGCACAGCTTAAAGCACAAAATATTACTGTTTGTGCGTTCTCATGACAGTCTGCTCTTATTTTTCCATTTCCTTCACCCATCTACATATATATATATATATATATATATATATATATATCTTGAAATGTTGTAGGTCTTGTTTTGGGGCTGTAGATAAACTATCTACTAATAAATATTTGTCTGGTTGATCTGCATGATAGTTAACATTCCTAACAATGTTTTTTTCTGTAAAAGAAAATCATTGTTCTCTTTCAGTTTATATTGGCAAAAGTTTAAAGGGAATTGTCTAAACATCTTGCATGGGTATTCCTTCGTTCTGTTTCCTTAGTGTAATTGGCGTGCAGTAACTCCATTGTTTTCTGTAGCTGTGTATCATCTTTCCTAGCCAGACTTTAGACACTAAGGTGCGGTACTAACTTGAGTTGATGTCAGACACACCATAAGTGAAGCCAGAGTATTGTTGCAAATATATTTGTCACAATATATGGGTTACTTAAGCTTGACAGTTGCAGAAATATCTATGCAATTATGTTGCATGCCACATCACTTGTGTCGTACTCCATGCCATGTTCTGATCTCTAAGAGGCTTCCAGGTTGTGATAATATATGTGTGTGTGTATGTAGATATATATATATAATCAGAGACATACATGAGTAAAATATAGAAATAAATAATAAAGCCGTCATCTAAACACTCTGGCTTATCCTGGACCAGCTATCTTCACTTTCTTATATGTAAACTAGGGAGCCAGTGAAGCCAAGGAATCAAAATGTGATAAATGTTGTGTCCTTACGTTGATGGTGATTTCACTTTTGTTTAAATAAATCTATGTTGGGCCAACCACAGTATAACATCAGATTCAAAAAGTGCTTTTGTGATCCATGTGATAGTCTTAAGACTAATCATGTATCAACTAAGAAAAAAAACATTGTTCCCGTTATAGCATCTGTTTGCCAGTCTTATTATGAATATATTCTTGGCTTTTCTTTTTAGAGATTTATATTGAACGCAGATATATAATGGTGTTTACAGATGAAAATGAGCAATGTATGGATTAGAAACATAATTTCTGTCTGCAAGAGTGAGCAGTCATGTTAGCTTCCTGTCCTTGGGATCTGCATGATTACTCTTCTCTAAACGTATAATTGCTTAGTTTAGTTGCTGGGTTCAGGCGGTGCTTGTAAGGAGTGGGTAAGAATAAGGGAGAGATTAGATTCAGTTAGTTCTTCTTTTTTTCCTTCAGACACTTAGGTAACCATTCAAACTCAATCCAAAATGTTACACTGATTGACGAGCGTAAATCACTGATTGACGAGCGTATTAAAAGTAGATATGGTAAAACAATTCCTCTTTAAAACTGTTATGAGAATAAAGGTCTGAAATATTCAATATTATAAAGTCATTATAAGTTACCTCATTATTTGGACAATATTACATTGGTGTTAAAATATTGTGGTTCATATATAAATTAATGTAAACATGTACGGATGGAGATATGTTTGTTTGTTTTCTAGGTTCCAGAATATCCTGTAAAGATATGTGAGTATATACAATTTTTATAACCCTTATATTTTTATTTATGCACAGTTAATGTTAATCATCCAACCTGACACTTTGAACATTGAAAGTATATAGTCAGCAGGACTTCATTAGCATAGCCATAAAGTATCAACACTTATCTTGAAACGATTTCTCATTTAGATACGTTCTAAAACCTGAAAGAGAGAAACGCCACTGAAAGTTGTGCCTAATCCCTTTTAATGCATCCTTCTTCTTGGTGGGTTTTCTGCAGTTGGGTTCATGTGCAGAAATTCAGGATATAATTCAACCTGGTTAGTTGGAGTGCCTTTTCCTTATTTCCCAGGTAGAGATTCACACGATGACCAAGTTGGTAATCTATGACATCGTGTGGATTAGTGGTAGCCCAAAACGAGCTGCTCTGCTTGGAAAACTGACCGTGTTAACATTCAGCCGCTTCATATTAAAAATGAGTTTTTCTGAAAATATCACAACATTAGAAGTATAAAAACAGCCTTTCAGTTACCAGCAGTTTATGCAAAGCAATGTAGAGGAAAAGACTAGATAATCAAAAGGTTAACTGTCCCTGGTGTAGCATTAAAAAATAAAATCTCTAAATAGTCTGAGAGGGATATGACAGGCGACCTGCTTTCCTACTTGGATTGTATTGGAGAAAAACAGCAGATGGTCAATTCATCTTGTGGTCGTGAAAAGTAAACAAGCCTAATGACTTAATGTGAGGGCAATAATGCTTATAACTGCGCAGGCAGATATCGGGAGTACTACAGGGTCTAAATAGACTCCTAAATTGTTTAAATGAGCAGCGGTAGCCTGTTTCCAAGGAGGCTAGCCGCTATGTTGTAAATAAGATGTGCCTATAACATCAGCTATTTTAATTTTAAAGGGAAACTTCCACCATTTAAAATGACAACCTTCGCATTAAAATGAGTTTTCAAAAACATTGTTGTGGTTTTTGTTTCAAAATGGCTCTAGTTCTTAGATAATACAATATTTTTGAACAATGCCATTTTTATGTATTCTAGCTTTGTTACCCTAGCCAATCTACTAGACAAAAACTCCGTGACTCCTCATCACACTGGTAAAAAAAATAAAAAAGGCTTAGTGTTAATCACCTAAATCAGCAGGACTTCATTCTTTTGCCATAAGGAATCGGCTCAGTGTGGTGTTTGAGTAGGGAAAGTCACCCAAAATATCACATGACTGGCAGCAATGGCAGCCCTCAGGGCTACAGATAAAGTAAGCTTATTGGAACAAAATGAGAGAAAAATATGTGAATGAGAGGAGGCACTCAAGAAAGAAAAACAATAGTAAAGCACATATAGATAAGTATATGGTGCACCCCACACCGAGCTTGTCCCTAACAATGCAGTTGATTATGTAGGAGGTGCACTTGGTAAAAGCAATCCCATATGTAACCACGCATACTAGATATTAATAAATAGAAAAGTATTTATTAAATATAGTATTGATTCAGTGAAAACATGGGGGTACAGATAAAAAGCACTTACATAGCGATAAATAACCATGCCGGAGCTGCGGACAGTGAAAGGTGAGATCCCCAACATTTTGGCAGGTAGCCTTTGTCGGGGATGATCTACCTGGTGTGGTGCAGCGGCTCTACTATGTGGAAACAGTATGTGTATCCCGGAAACGGAAAAACAAGATGACCGCGGCCAGTCAAATGCATCATGCTTCGTGATGTCATGATGTTGCCACTCCATGTGTTCCATATGTGAATTGGAACGCATATGGAATACACAATGTGTTTGACTGCTGGCCGCCATACTGTTGAGGATCTCACCTTTCGCTGTCCGCCACTCTGGCACAGTTATTTATCACTATGCGCCACCATGCTCTTTTCACTGAATTGATACTATAGTTAATAAAATAATTTGCTATTTGCACCTCCTACATTATCTATAACAGAATGAGATAAAACCAGGTTATTGTTACTCTTAACATACATCACCGCACATCACTATATTTAAGGCTCAAAGAAAAGGGTTTTCCCATGAGACTTTACATTTAATATAACAGTAATGCTATAAGAATAGCTCAGACCAAATGGAGTTTGTGATGATTAATGGCAGTTAGAAAACCAAAATGATTCTGAATGGCTGACAGATATCATATTTGTTTTAATTTGGCTGCTTTGTACTGGTAGACTTTGCTAGATTAAATTGTAATAATTAATAAATGTTTTTGCATTTCAGACAAGAAGATTCCAAAAGTGAAGAGGCGAAACGAAGGTATGTAGAAGGTCGTAAAACAATTTAGGGTAATGAGCATAAAACTACAAACTTGTTTGGTTGTGTTGACTGTATTAGTGATTGCTGAGCCTTCTTCTTCTTATGTTTTTTTTTTTTTTTTGATGGAGTTGGATATTTTATATTAAAATTGATTGTATTGTGTATATAATGTTTCCTACTCAATTTCTTGATTTGGTATTTTGGCCATGTGGTCTCGCTCTTAGTTATAGTGTTTTATATGTAAGTAGTGCTTACCAGTGTTGCGTTTGCAAAAGAATATTGTCAACTGAGTCCATGTGTGTGTTTGTATTCTAATTGTGTATATATTTTTCACGCCGCTTAGGAATTATGGTGGAGTGTATGTGGGTCTTCCATCTGATATTGCATCTGGTGTAGGTGCTAGTTCGAAAGATGGCAAAAAAGGTAAGCTGTTTTTAGCAGTCTCTGTGAGCAGGGAGATTTATTCAGAAAACGAAGGACTATACGGCATTGAACATCCTTTGGGCAATTCCAGCACATTTCTGTGCACAATTCAAGCCATTATTTCCAGTGCGCTGGACGTTTGGGAACCAGTTTATTGCTGCCCCAGACCCCAGTAATGTTACTAGTGAAATACTCAGGATTGTATACTGCTAAAAAATATATATTTCGTGAATCCCTTTTTGCTTGGAGATGCGTAACTTTTATGCAGTTGCAAAAATGCGTATAAATTGTAGGCAAATGAGCTGATTCCTAAATTACAACAAGCACCAAGTCCATAGAACCAAACAAGATATGTCTTCTGTTTTCTTTTTCCGTCTCTTCATAAGATTAATGGAATGGGTTGTACATGGTGTTACTGGGTCTTTTTAATGTAGCATTATGCTGTAATACTGGCTTTAAGCAATAAGCAGTGAAAGCCATGTCTGCTTGTAACAGACCTCTTTAAATGTTTGCAGATACTGTTCAATCCTGTATTCAGAGGAAGGAGTAGAATCATTCCAGCCAGACCCAAGGAAACTAAACTCTTAACACACACAGTATTATGGTGCAAAACTGTACAAGGACATATATATGGCTTTTCAAACTAGCTGACGCGCCGTGTCATTCTCTTCAAAATTCCCGCCAAAACGAGTTGTCTTGCCAAGGAAACTATGGATGACTGAAGGGAAATGTGTATTTCTGCTTTTCTTACGTCACCACTTAAGATGACCCTAAGCAGGTGATTATTGGTGAGGTCCTGAATGCTGATCTAAAGGGGGTAAATACGGAACAGCCATATCATAACATGGAGTACATAATACTACTACTCTAACAATGATTAGACAAGCAAAAGTCTCTTGTGAGTTGTAAACTGCACAACCATTTGTACTGTTGAAGACCGAAAGGTGACCTTCGTCCATTTTTATTTATTGGGAGTTATCAGCATGAGAAAAGCAGAAAGTTTGAACCAGGCCATAACCATGTATCTGGATGAGGAAAGCATTACCGACGATGAACAATAAACTTCCACCATATTTCCCATAATAGGAAATAGAGCCCCTAAAACAATGTTACAACTTTCATATTTCATATTCATATCCAAAAGTAAACTGAGCTCTTTAACAATTGTGTCGACTTGTGGTACATCTGAAGGGAGATAGGGGAGATGGAAACAAAGCGTTGATTCACTTATAAGCTTTCATTACCACAGACACATTACTGCTGAGTTTTTTGTTTTTAACCCCTTAATGTATGGGCTCACAATGTATTGTTTTAATGGGTTTAAGGACAACCCATTGTCCTTAAGGGGTTAATAGGATCCATCAATATTATTAGTATCTGATTCAAATATTAGTGTAATGAAAGTGAATAGGAGCTGCACTGTGACAACCCTTAATATTGCAAATAGGTGTAAAAAAACCCCCAAAAACATAAATATAGTGTGCGAGGCATGCAGTAAGTACACTTATTTTAGCGTCCCACCCGCTAACACAATACACCACAAAGGAAAAAAACGCATCTGAGCAAAAACCATAAAATTTAGATATGCTCACAACAGGGCTCCACTCACTTAACAGCGTACCCGTACAAAAAAGTATTGTTTTAAACAGTATTAAGAAAGTGTATGAATCGGGTCACTCACCTGGTTCTGAGCAGACACACTGCTCAGTTAATCAGTATATAGGAAGAGGTCATCGCCACAATTAATATCCACCTAACTGGGCTCCGGCTTCCAGGATTCCAACCTCATCGTGGTATAGTTCAACCAGGAATCATCCGCACAAGCAGGAAGAAAAGGATGCTAACCTTCTTCAATTCCACAACTTTTTATTTCAACAAAAATTACTAATATATTGGATTAAAATGTTTTCCAAAAAATATTACTTTTTGCATTACTTAGTGGTCATGCAGCTGCACACAGGCTACTGGTGTGTGGTCTAGCGCTGTTATCTTATCACAATCTACTACACATTGACTCCTTATCCCGCTGCCTCTGATAAGCAATAGAATGGCTCAGTTTTACCAGACACGCTGACTAATGAAAGTCTATGATGGGAACACACTTCATTGGAAAGGGAAAGTTAACCAATATTTCACATGCCTGACAGTGTCAGCCTCTAAGTACACAGATATTGGAATAAAGGAAGGTAAAACTAGGTTTTGCCAATGCTAACCTACAAAGCTGCGTTTGGTACTGTATTTTATGCTTAAGGAAATATATTTTTTTCCATGGGACTTTCGTTTTATGTCCACATTGAATTGTTCTGTAGTCTTGTGCTTTCAACTTAAAATTGAGGTGAAACATTTTGCAAACTTTTTTTTAAATACTGTAATATAGGATAAATGCTGCTATACTAAGAATTTGTTTACATTTTAAAAACGTTTAGGTCATTTACCTTAATATGCTTCGATGGAGGGGGATTAAAACTGTTCCTTTTTCCTTATATTCTTTGGCTATAGTTTGCAGCCCCTAAGCGATGGTACTAACGGCCCTGCAACATCTATCCTCAGGAGGCTGCTTTAGACCGAGTCCAATAAGCTCTGTCGGAGGGAGATGGACGCTTCTAGGCGAAATAAAGCATGGAGTAGGAATCTTACAGCTTAGTCGTATCCCTAAATTCACTGGCTTCAGCAAGTGTCTAGGGTGTTTTGTACAAGATCTAGCCTGTATACATATCGCACCTGTGAATCATATAAAGATACATATAGCTTTATAGGCAGTCTTTTATCGAGACTTTCGTGTTATTTTTGTCACAAAACCATTTCCAAAGACATTTAAATGCCCTGCAAGAGATGTGCAAACAAACATCACTCCGCATGTGATATTCTCCCATCCATGTGTGGAAAGTGTTGCAATTGTATGGTTTTCAAAATGTATATATCTTTACAGCAGTGTGTCCTTTTTGCCAAAGCATTACCTGACTGCACCATGTTCAAATGATTGGATGTAGCTGCTAAGCTGGACCCATGTTCTGCAGGGTTTTCAAACAAGATCCTTAATGAATTGGCCATTTAACCTCCTTTACTGTATTTATTTTGTGTGCGCGAACACACAAAAATAATTTGCCCTACAACAAACACAATAGCTGTAACTACAGCCAAGCATCTTGGATTCATCACAGCAAAGTATGATTTAGCCAAGGATTATCTGCAAACCACCTGAATAGCCTTGCACTACATGCAAATGTCCAGCAGGGGTCAGCATTTGTTCAGTGTACCAGTGGCAGCTCATACAATGTATATGATTGAAAAGAATGTTTGGATGAACCTAGCATATGACTGCAGCAAGAGCGTGTGAACGCATGTTTTATAAACAGCAACAAGTAAAACTAATTTAGTATAATAAATCTTTAAGTCTTGGCAGGTACGAGGCACCACAATTCCTTTAGTTGAAAATTCACAGGTTAATAAACCAAAATGAAGTTAAAAAGCGGACTCTTATAGCAGTTGTAACCTAATTCTGCATAACCTAAACATTAAAGGTGCACCCCTTCCATAGCAATAAGGGGATGAGAACTTTAGTTCCGGGGCTGTTCCACCATTTATGGACACCGCTTTCTCAGACATGTGTAGTCTAACTGTAACACGTAAGTATAGTAACATGGGTGTTTTTTGTACCATCAGTAGCAATTTGAAAGGACTCTGATAGGCGTCTAGGTTCATATTGTTGTCTAGTTTCACAGCAGGTGATGAACTAGGTACCCTTAACGAGCCATTTTTATTAGTGGATTCCACGCTTCCAGTTCCGCAGCCCATGAGAACTTGCAAAACAACTTGCAAGTTTAGGAAAAGCTATCTGGGAAACTTCTAAAGGGGCTACCCCTGAGACTCTTGACATATTAACCTTTCAATAGCCCATCCCGCTGGTTCTATGTAGTAACTCACCAAAGTTGTTAAGCAAATTACTCTTAATTCCAGTCTCACGTTAACCTTGACTTTCCATTATTCAAAGATTCACTTATCTGAGTCACCTGCATTCATGCAGGGATATCAATCATGACAGACTGGTAGAAAAAACGCAGAGGCTCAGATGACTCAAGTCACAACATGCGGTGGATTGCAGTCAGTGTAAAAGATATTTATCCAATTTTTTTTTCTTCAAATCAAGCATTACATGATGAAAACCACAAGCATAAAAAATACATCTCTAGGGAGTGAACTCCATACAAAGTTTTGGTTGCGTAAATCTAGAGATCATTAAGGCGGAATCAATAGAGCATTGGCTATGCATTAGTTAACGTGCAGGTCTTTCGCCACCAGCATTTCGGTCACAGGGTGCATATAGGCTCTGTTTTTAAGGAAGGTGCTTACAGCTTCATCTCGTGCCTTATCAAAGTTGTAAAGATCACTGGAGAGGAAAGAAAACACAAGGCAACAAGTACTGAGTGTGGTGTTACCAACGGATGCTTCACTTAGCAACAGATCTATATTTTACAAAGTTCTGTTTTCTTAATTATATGTTGCCCCTGCTAAAGGGTTAACAGAACAACAAACTACCAAAAACTAAGACCAACTGGCATGTTACCGGCAGTTATACCAGGCTTTACTTGTCCTTTTTAGGTGAAGTCACTTACCGATACAATGGTCGTGTAAACTTCATTCTCCCTTGTTCTGTTGCCATTTTGAGCGCTAATGGGATAACTTCCTCCCACTTTGCTCGAATACAGAGACGCAGCCACCTAAGCGATATAAAAGAACGATAGCCGTTATGCGATGGTGTATAAATGGAATATTTCACAGTTAAAACTCTTCTGCCTTCCTTGATATTAAGAAAAAAAAATTAAAACCTGATTTAATTAAATTCAAAATGTCAAAGTTACATTACTAGTAAGAGGACTAGATTTTAATGTTTCTCCCCTCTCAGATGCATTCAATAATGTAATGTGTTTTTTTTTCTGCCACAAACCTGAATCTTATTTCGGAATTTTTTACTTCATTAAAGTTGTACACTTCTTGCATGCGCTTGACGTGAGATACTGGAAGTGGTTCCTATAAACAAATATAAATAAGAAAATGTAAAACTTTTTTTTTTTAAACTAGTTAACAGAATATGATTAATATAGAACTTTAATATTCACTTGTGGAATAGAAATTTGCAGGCTTGTGGTGCTTTGTAAACAGTAAACGGGCGCATGCATTTTCTTCATCTTTACTGGAACTCTTGATTAAGGATTATAATTCATCCCAAACAGACAATCATTAATTTTACCTGAAGTAGCAATAGAGTTAGGAGCTCTATTCTCTGATGGGAAGAAATGTCTTTCAAATCCTCAGCACTGAAGGAGCTCAGGTCACATTCCTTAGCCTAGAAGAAGTTGGAAAATTTGTGTATAATTAGTGACGCACACACACACACACACACACACACTTTAAACTGTTTCAAATACAATGACACTGCTTTTAGGATACACAATAGCAAACGTATGTTAAAGAAATTCTAACTTCTCTCATTATATCCGGAAGAATTTGTTTCATTTCCAGGTATGATTTTTTAATTTCAAGTTTGTGAATAGTGGAAACATTGCTTCACTTATACATCATTTTATGTAAACATGGAAGATGTTAATAAAAAACAGCCCTCTAAAGTGCACTGTAAGCCTGCAAGAGCAGGAACATCTTCTCTTTCTGTACCAGGAATGTTGCTTTTATTTTTTTGTTTTTTCCATTGGCCCTCATATGTAATAACGCCATGGAACTCTTAATATGTGTGATAAAACACATTATATACAAGGGTAACATTTTTTTATATAAAAAAGGTCCTTACCTCAACCCATCTCTTGCTGAGAGCAATACAAGCATTTGCGAGAGTCATATCATACCTGATAGGAAAAAAAGAAAGTAGCAATGAGCAAGAACTGTTCCACTGGCTGCTATAGTGAATGCTTACATTTCACTGCTCTATACATAACCCCCGGCATGTCGGCTGATCTAAACGCTCTATAGTAATTCGCACTAACGTTTATTAGCAATGTAAAAACACTGTGCCAAAAGGGATCTTAAAATCTACCTGATGAAAAAGAAAGAAAGCAGTGGAAGGAATTGTTTGCAAGCATAGATTTTGGTTTATCTTACTGTATGTAGATTTTTAGCAAACATGAATATAAAGAAACTTTTGAGAAGGCCATCAGCATTGGCATTAAATTAGGATATACTTTACTTCGTAATCCAAGTTTCTCTTCTGACTTGCCATTTCTCCTCTTATCTCTAGTCAGCCCGTTACAGTAATAGTGTAATAACTGGGTATTTCAAAAAGACTGCAATCAACCAGGTACATGTTCTCCCAAACAGAGCTCAATGTAACCCTGTAGCCTGCCACCCCACTAAGGAGGCCCAGGGGTGACCCTAAAGGTACACCTAAACCGTTCTTATGACTGGGAATGATGGGTAGTTATTGAAAATTTGCCCTGTGTATTGAAACTAACAAGTTAAAGCATTTAGATGCCAAGTCAACAGCAAAGCAAGGCTAATTAGTTTTAATACAACACACTCGTTACTTTTTTTCTTCATATATCATAAGTGGAAGCTTTTAGGCTGTGTGCCACACGCTTTAGATTATTTCTGCAGAACACACTTACTTTGGCTGTACTGGTGGCATACCAGGGGTATTCATCCATCCATCCCAGTCCACTTTGTCAAGAATCTCTACCTACGTAAAGGAACACAACATACATCCCAGTGACGTCAACAACAAAAAAACATACTGGGCTAAAATTGAGTAACCATATGGTCAATGTAGTGACCTTGGATTAAGTTAAACACCCACCCAGGTTTGCTGTTATTACTGGCTGGTGCATTCCAGCCACAAGTTAAAGCAGACTAAATGCAGCTCCTCTACCTTGTCTTTGAAATAGGAATACAAGAATTTCTTCCAATCTTCTGTAGTCACTGTCTTGTAGGCAAACACCTGGAGATAATTCTTCAGGAAACCCAGGAAAACAGCTTTGGATTGGAGGAGGAAATATAAAACACCTTAGTATAAGCAGATGTAATGCATTGTTCTTTCTAGCTATCTTTCCAGCAATATAGAACCTGAGGATTTTTGCACTTAGAACGCATCTCCACATAATATATACAATATAAATGTCTCTCAACATTCAGATTTCTCACTGCTGCATATTCCGTGGAATTCTCAATGTATCTAGACTGGAGATTAAGGCTCTTCTGAGCAGCTTAATATTCGCATTCACACACTTGACTCTTAAAGCAATTTTCTGGTGGCACTGCAAGATATCTAGAATTCAAGAAAGTATACAGCTATCCCAAGGAACAATTTGAAAAATGCAGACTAGATGAGCCAATTGGACACCATCTATAATAATAAAAAAAAGGAAGTCCCAAATATTTCACAGTCAACCAAAACCATGAAAGATAATAATCTTGAGAAAAGAGTGGGCTGATAAACATGTTACAGAAAAAAAAAATAAATATATATATATATATATATATATATATATATATATATATATATATATATATATATAACATGTATATTATGAACTCATCAGCACATACCGAAGCAAGGAGGCTTTAAAATAACATTGTGTCACAATTTCTACGTTCATATCTCATCCACACATGGGCATGTTGCACATTTTCACAGACCTGGCCCTCCCAGAAGCTGCTCTAGGTAAAACAGCAAAGCAAAGCCTTTCTCATAAGGAACAGAGGAAAATGCTTCGTCCACATCCACTTCATGTAGATTGGGAACAAGATTTGTAAGTACATTACTGGCTCCGAATGTGTTCACCTGGGAAAAATAAAATATACAAAGCCTCCTTAGTACACAACAGGCATTCTACAGCATCTGGGAGTTTATATCTGCATATCCTGTAGTTTATGGATAACATTAAGGACAGTTATTCATTACACTCTGGATATTTATATGAAATGTGTAAAATCTAAATCAAGTAAGTTCCATTCTCTACTACCAGTGTCAAGGCCAGTCATCCTATATCAGGTCTTTGTTATGCTCATAAAAAAAAAAACCATACTCCAACCAGAACAATTTAGCCTTTTGTGTATTTAAAAAAATATATATTTATTATTGACTGATGTGTCATTTATGCACGACAAGATGATCATATACCTCATGGTGATATGATACGCATTAAATCTACCCCCACTGAAGACACAGCTTTTACTTTTTGGTTACGGACATTATTTTGGAACATCCTGAATGCAGATTAAACACATTAATTGCGTAGAATGACTAAAATACTTGGTAAGCGCTGCAGGGCTACACTTTTCACATTAATTCCCACCTATTGTACTTACTAAATGACTAAACCGTGAAGCATATAGTACATCTGTGTCATACATACAATATAAATATGATAAATATCCATACTGATTGAGAGGCGCTTTGATAGAACATTAAAGACCTACAGCGTTTTGCAATTCTTTCCATCCACCCAAAGCCTTGAACTGGCGGAACTCTTCCCCATGAAGGAGTCCATCAATTCTGCGTTCCAAATAGACGGTATGACCTTCGTTTAACCTGAAAATCAGAACACTGAGGATAAGCACTGCTCTTATGCCTTAGGAAGGTACCTTATACTATGCATTTCAGTCTCGAGCAAGGACCCGACGGTACTTTACGGATACAGTTGTCTTTTGTCCAGCTTCTGCAGAGAAGGCAGTACAGGAGCTTTTGCTTTCTAAACAATTCTGCAAACCTCCCTCAAAAGACCTGAGTAACCAATTTAACTAAAAAAAATATCTACTGGTGCTCATGCCATCGATTTAGGAATGGAGAGAAGATTTATCCCTGCTATGCACCTCCTAAATCCACCTATTACCCAAAAGCCAATCTGACAAATTAATCAACTGCGGAAAGAATAACGACACATACCAAAAATTTTCCCAAGTTCTGTTTGTAACCAAATTTCCTGTCCAGCTGTGTGAAATTTCATGTGCAATAACCTTTAAAATAGCAAAATTGAAAAGTTAAACGCACTTCTGGCAACATCTTATACAATGTGAAGGTCCAAAAAAAAAAAAAAAAAAAAGGGGGGAAGGAGACAGATGTAGAAAGAGAGTAGATAAAGAGGAGACTGGGTGGGAAAAGATCATACACTCACTGTGCACTACATTTTGTCAAATAAAGTAGATGATATAACCTAAAGGAGGTTCCCCTAACAGAAGAAAAGGGGCATATATTTACAATAGTTGACCGCTACATGCTGGTTACCATAATGCATAACATATTCGGGTAAAAAGGTATGAATAATAAACACTTACACTTGCTAGAGAGCGATCACCAGCCTGTACAAACAAAGAAATATTTTGTTTAAAACCAAGCCAACCGAAAGTCATAGAAAACTTAGGTTCCCCCTGGCCAGTACAGCCCATCCCAGAACACCGTTACATGCAGCACCCCCTGCCCCTATCAGTTGGCACCCTAGCTATGGGCGAGTACTACCGAACCGAGCAGTACAAGTGACTAATTGTAAGTGCACTCAAATTCCTGGTGTTCCTCACTTACCAGAAGAGTTGGAGTGACAAAAGTGAGGCAAGGGTTCTCCATACCACCATAGGGGAACGAGGGAGGCAATATAAGCAGGTCATATCTTTCCCAAACATAAGGGCCAACCAGATCTTCTGCGTATTTCAACATTTTCTCAGTCTGTTCAAAACATGCAAGCATACAAAATATATCAAAGGATACACAGTTTACAGTGCAGATATGAATAATCAACAGCAACCCCACAGTAAATGGGCAACAGGAGTGCTCACAGTTTTAAAGCGCTTCTCAAGAACATAAACTGTTACTGGACTACAGGAAAACCTTACACTTATGATAATGTTCTCATAGTTCTTCTTAGGTTTTACACATCTCCCCCTCCACCTTGAGCATAGAAAAAGGTAACACTAAAGCCTACCTCAGCAAATTCATACACAGAGGCCTCCAAAAGTTCCTTCTCTGTCCACACGGTCGTCCTTGGACCAACACTCCTGTACAAAAAAAAATGCTCAATCACATATTTTAGCAGCAATATTCACATTCTTATAAGGCATTGTTCCACCAGCTTGGCCATGCAATAGACCAAGGCAGTAACCAAGGGGGCACAAAGCAACACTGCACACCACCAGGTTTTCCCTCAAATTAGACAGACTAGCCTCATGCCGCAAAATCCCTGTTATTTAG
This sequence comes from Spea bombifrons, assembly GCF_027358695.1. Lineage (NCBI taxonomy): Eukaryota > Metazoa > Chordata > Amphibia > Anura > Pelobatidae > Spea > Spea bombifrons. The sequence continues at coordinate 40,353,676 of NC_071090.1, forward strand.
GGCTCTATCAAAAATAAAGGAAAATACAGAAGGGCTGTTGCCTCTCACAGTCTAATGATGTTGACCCATGGTGGACTGCATGGAAGCAAGCGCACAATGTTTATGCATAAGCAAAATTAAACACAAGGTAGTGGTAGTATTAGGATTGTAGAAACTAATAAATATTTAAAATATTTACTTCAATAAAATGCTTTTTTGGGTTTTTTTTTTTTTGTTTTTTTTTTAGAATCAACTCACCTGCCCTCCAACGCTCCAACAACCAGGGCAATCAGATAGCTGGGTATAGGGACCTGTGCAGGGATGAAAACCAATTGGCACCTTTTATTGTTAGCTGGCTTTAAAGCTTCATCCTGACTTTTCATCACAGATCAATACAGTATATTTTTATGTAAGAGGCTGGAGAATAAGGCCACCATGCCACTCTTGGAGAAGTATACCGGAAGACCTGTCCCAATAACGTCTAAGTATCTGCTCTAACAAATATAGCATGTGTATGCATCAGATAGAAAGGAATGGATTAAGTCTACCCTACAGATCCCAAGATTGTGGATCTGGATGTAATCTATTTACAACACACAAATCTGATTTAGACCATGGGATTACTAAACAAGCAAAAACAAACTAACAAAATTGGATTGACATCATTACTACACTATATGCAATACAAACGGAAACAAAGACTGTTTCATATTTATCAAAGAAAAAAATGAAAAATGTTGAACCTGCTGTGAATGTTTCTTTGATTAATACATATTTCACACCATTGCCCTTATATTGTTCATTTTGTTAGTCTGCACAGATCTTACATTTTGTTTAAAACGATAAATCTTCCTGCTGTTGTCATCTGGATCTGAAATTTCTCCATCATGAAGAGCGCTCATTAACGCCACCAGCTCCTTAGGAACCGAAATCTAGCGGGGTGGTCAGACAAGTAAACATTACAACTTAAAAGGAAAACATAGAACGTTTATTTTATACAATAGGACTGTAAGTTGATTCGGGACATCATGCAATCCCTTTTGAAGAGGAAATTGATTTTTTTTCCATGTTACCTCTCAAATATCTTCAAGTTCTACTCAAACTTTCCATGAAGAGCAAATCTATTGCAGTGCCCACCTCAGCCCTGCTGCGACAGGTTTACTACTGGCTGGATCTGGGCATTGAGAATAAATAACATGCTCATGCTACTCGATTCCCTGTTGCGGCCGGGATCAGTACTGGATCCTCTGTGTACACATGTAAGCCTGTTAAGCAGGCCTGGGTGCCGGCACAGGGGAGATAGAAATCGGGTCTAAATAACACCTGTTACAGAAATGCTATGCAGCACTTTGGAATACAGGACAACAACTTTTTATCATCCATTTTCCCCACGGAAAAGGGAAAAAAACAAGTTGACTGTTCCTTCTAAACAGCAGAAAAGCCTAACCCTCCATTGTTCGTGTAGATTTTTTCCTGAATCTCAAATTTTCTGGAATATATGGAGTAAAGGTGCTATAAGATATAGCTTGAGGAATTACTGGGTAATGTCACCATCGATCAACGGTGTAGTCATTACCTGTAGGCATGTTAAAAACGGCAACAGCACAGACTAGCACATGCTGGATGTTGCCCGGCTATCTATAGTCGCTACAAACCTGGCAGTAGTAGGTGAATTTCACCGATGGGGTATCTTGGCAGGGGATGATGGTTCTGCAGTGGGTAGCCTAAAAAAAAAAAAAAAAAAAAAAAAAAAAAGTTTGATAAAAAGTCATGCAATTCATTTAAATTATGAATTAAAATGTGTGTTCTCAATTGCTTTGATGTTCTACATGTCATCTTCTAGGCATAAATAAATTCACATGAATCATGTTTTTTTGGGGGGAGCATCAGTATATTAGATTGAATAATACTAGCTGACTTAAGGTTCCTTTGCACATTCGCATAAACCCAGAGAAGGTCTCAACTTGCGTTATGTGATGCAATTTACTCTTTACAACATTCCAAATTATATGCAAATAACAGCAGCGCAATTGGGCCACATCCATGGAGAGAGCGGTCTGTGTGTATAAGGACCTATTGAGCCTTGGTGCTGCTCAGTTGTTACGTGTACAGAACAGTGTGTTTCTATATATCAAGCAACACATCTATAGGGGTTACACTTCAGAAAGCAAAATAGAGCTTGTCACCTGGCATTGACTGAAGAGATAAGGATGAATCTTCCCTGCTGTCTGTTCTGGTTTAAGCCACTGGAGAGCTGATGACTTGGGAGAGGTTTCAGAGCTGATGTCCACAACGATCTCTTGACCCCTACATACATAAAGAATAATTTAGAAGTATTCTAAAAACATCCAAAAATCCCTGTTACACCTACAATGACCCAAGGGTCCCACCCTTGGTACACAAATTAACAAATTCTCAGTAATTACACAAAGCAGTGTTGAACGTCTCGTTAATGCAGCATCTACATTGCTTTTTCCATCATTTGTCCTTGGTTTCCCTCTTGTGCTCTCTGCGTTCTTCTGGAAAACCAACGGGGGTGCCTGCGGTCAGTTTATCCTTAGACCCCGTGCTTAGGGATTGACTACATAGTACGACTGATCATGTCCTGGTGTCTAAGCCATCCACAGCGATGCCAGGAAAAAACTTGGCTCTGTCAACAGAGTACCCTTTGAGACGGGTTACTGCATTCATACTAATGACACAGTGGTGAACAATCTAGCTTGACACATGATAACCATATGGCCCTTCATTTATAAAAACAATCATGCAGGAATGTGAAGCGCTAGATGCAAAATGCTAATTCTCCATATGAATTTCCACATTTAAAATAGGCCATTTGGTCAACATCTGCCTGCCCTGTGAATCAATCTGTAACTGCTTAATTTTAGTAAAACGTACGGGGACCATTTTGTAATTGAATCCATAATCCCAGTTTCAGTCTGTTAGGATGTATCTGCGTGACATGCTAGATATATCTTTTATTCCTCTTTATATTTTGTGCCAAATAAATAGGAGTATCCACAGAACATTATTAAAGTGGCAACATTTCACATGGTTAAATAGCTCTAGGAGTGTAATCATTCAGTAGAACTAAGAGGAAAGTTCCCAATACAACTTTTGGTTTTATTAGGAACAACCAAAGAGCAGCACCTCTAATATAGAGAACACACACACACACACACACACCTTTTCTGAATGGGTTATAAGACTTGTATTCCGTTAGAGTCGACTACCATCTGGTGTTATGGTTACCAGACCTTTTACTAATTAAATACAGCCCTCCGAGTTTTCGTCTAGAAGGTGTACATGGTAAACGCCAATTTTACTGCAGTAATCGCAAAGCGCACAGAGAAAATAAGTTAGTAAGAAAAGTTCAGAGCATTGCAGGCAGCCATGTCCCCATCAGCACTAACCAAGCAGTAGACTTTGCACTGATACAAAGTCTGAGAACTTCATACTGCAATAATTGCGATAGGAAGTCTGCTAATTCATGATCCAATAACGAACACAGAACTTTACCCTCTTGAAGTGTGCATTTTTAACAGATAACACTTCCCGAAGTACAGGGCAGGATGTAAAAAAAAAAAAAAAAAAAAATGAAAATGTAGAATTTAGTAGCCATCCTCACATCCTTAGCAGTCAAGAAATGAAAATGCCTTGTATGAACTCCACCATGGGTTAGAAATCTTTACGGCTGGCAGCTTTAAACTGGCAGACATTAGCAAGTACTAATTACAAGGGATAGATCAGAGAAACGTCAGAGATGCCTAAGGCTTTTATAATGTATATTGGATTTAGCAGAATAAATTGGATAGGAGCATTTAATATTTTATAAAGCCAAACAAACATTATTTAGAAGAAAAACAATTAGGTGAATTACAATTCTGTTTACTTAAATAGGTGCTGAATATTCAATTTATCTAAAATACACATATTGCTGAAAATTGGGGTTAAGCATCAGGATCTTCTCACCACAGACACCAGCAGAATAGTCAAGACAAGACCAAAGGCTGATTAAGGTCCGAATCTCGGGGAGACCAGATGGCCAAATGGCTCTGATCTGCCACCGAGTTCTATGTTTATAGAGCTCATGTACTTGTGTACAACATGCACCCCTAAGTGTAATAAAAAGGGGGGATGCGAGTACTAGGTTTTACAGCAGGTAAAGGGGTGCACAGATCAAACAATTTCTATGTCATTCCGAACAATCTAGGTTGTACCTTGTGAGGGGAAACGGGAGAGTTATTTCCAGAGGGGTTCCTTTAAACTTGTGACTTGTCCCAAGAGAATATTTTGCCTCTTGCCCATTTACTGAAACTTTCTTTATGGTCAGATCCTTGGTGTCAAAAATCTGGAGGGAAAAAAAAATAAAAAAAAAGGATTATTCTCTCCCAAAATACTTTGTCGGGAAGTTTACAGTTCACAAGTTAATAAAATAGTTTTGCTTGATATACTACAAGATAAAATGATTTTTCCATGCTGGTCAGCAAGTTCTACACCATTCATAAAGATGGCACTACTTTCGAACACAGATTATTGATGCTGAAATATCTGTTTTAATGACAAAGATGGGATGAGAATCTTTGCACTATAAAAATTCATGATACTTAAGACATCCTGGCACAATATTATTTCTAAGAGACCGGAGTTGCAGTATCATGAACGTACAGAAATGATTAGCTGTCAACCGAGGTGTAAACGTAAACCGAATGTGTAATCCAAGTTGTCCTTGCAAAAGATCAGATTTCAAAACTGCTAAGTACAGTCTCCTCGGCCAAATGCAGAACCACGATAGCAAAGCCTGTTTATTGGAGCGTAATCACTTCTTCATTAAAGGCAATGTTCCACTTATTGTGCTGAATTAAGCAATTTGTTCAGATGAGCCTTTATAATGCACAACTATCCTGCTTTAGTGAATAGACCCCTTTGTGTGCATAAAGTTATAAGAACTACATGCCATTAATTTTATCTCAGTGGAACATCACCTTTACTTGGAAGTATTTGTCTTGCGCAATGACTCAAAGGGATGTAACGGTAAAGTGAATACGTTACAAAACTTAAATAAAGAAAGATTAAAATAAGCCTATCAGAGTATTTATCATAGTTCACTTAACTAACTCTGGAACAAACCAATGTTATGAAATCTCACCAAAAAATATTTCGATCCCATGGTAACCCAAATACTTGGCTTCCTACTCATACATTATACAGACAAATAAGTGCCTTGGGCAATCACGATCACATGCAGCTTAGTTTGCCTATGAAAACATTTTTTGTTCCAAATTAGAAGAGCTGCCATGCCCTGTCCAATAGCAGCTAGTGTTTTATTGCAAAAACAAGAAGACAGATTAAAACACATTTCATTTATCAGTACATGCATTTGCAATCAATGATGCTGCACATTATTTCAGGTCAACATTTCAAGTGCCCGGTCTCTGCCCAAAGGCAGCACGGCTGTAGCCGGTGCCCCGGTCCCTGCCCAAAGGCAGCCAGGCTGTAGCCGGTGCCCGGGCCCTACCCAAAGGCAGCCAGGCTGTAGCCGGTGCCCCGGTCTGGGCCCAATAGCAGCCTATGCCTGGTCCCTGGCCAATAGCAGCCAGGCTTGTGTCCAGCTCCTGCCCAAGGGAAGCCAGTCTGCAGCCGGTGCCCGGTCCCTGCCCAGCACTCAGGAAGCAGCCCTCTCCCATGTCACCGTACCAGCTGGCTCAGGGAGTCGTGCAGCCCCCGCACGGTCAGGGAGCTGGAGGCTCGGATCACCCGACAGTCGAAATCCACGCAGAGTTTGAGGTTGATGTGTCTGGTGATGAACTGATCCGCGGAGGCGAACGAGCTGGGATCGGCCATGGCTACGAGGAGATCGCTGTCCAGTGAGCGCTGAACACAGAATCAGAGCGTGACAGCCGAGAAGCCGATAGAAGAGAGGTAAAAATGCAACAGCGCTCCCAGCGTGCAACGGGGCAGCAATGCGCGGGGCATCATGGATAATGTAGTCTCATTCTACTTAATCCTCAACAAATGATGTTGCACGAATTGCTGACCTGTACTTTTCAAATAGTTAATCATGATCTATTATGCGCTTTAGTTTTAATACAATTTATACCAAGAATGTGGCACTAATGTAAAAAAATATTTCACTTGTTCATCTCATTTATGAACTGTGGTGAAATCCAAGTTAAAGGATATGGCTTAATAAGTATTTTTTATAACATTTGAATGTGTGATTTATTGCAGAAAAAGAAAACATACATAAAAACATATATATATATATTTATCTATATATATATCATTTCATTTACATTATATTCCGGTTAGCATGTAAAGTAAATTGGCGATGTTACTTTTCACGCATCATATACTTCTCACACAAGGTTTAATGCTTTTAGGGTTTCCATAGTCTACCCGGCTTTAACCCATTCATTCATTTAGGGACTGTTATGAAACATAATGTATGTAAAAAAGGGCCTTTCATTTCCTGTTCTTCTGTCTTCCTCCTTTCCCTGCTAAGTGCATTTTAATAGCTTTCATCTCAGACGCTTATATGTAAAAGTTGCTTCCTTTCTGGCTGCTCAAACTCAACCTCGCTTTTACCGTGGGGTCATGTACAGGTCGACGGGCCCTCTGTGAACAATTTTGGACTGGCCCTTGGGGCCTTTTGGCATATAGGGGGGTAAAAGGCATGTCATGGGGCAGCGTGGCATATAGGGGGGTATAAGGCAAGCCTGAGGGCAGATGTGCATAACTGGGGGGGCAGGTTGGCAAATAAAAGGAAATAAAACCAAAAAAATATATAATTTTTCTCAGCTTTTATTAAATATGAAAAAAAAGTTTACATGAATTAATAAAGAAAGTTTCATACAAGAATTTTAAAAGGGAAGCATTCATCAAACAACCAGGTTACAAAGTTTTGTAAATATACAGTGTAGATACAACAGGATATTTTGAAACCAAATTCCGCAGAACATCATATCAGCACTTTTCAGTAAGGAGTGAGTCAGAATGTATATTGCGTAATAAATGTTACATAATACAAGTCTCAGCCCTTACAACAGATTTTACAAAAATACTGAATCTAGACTCATGGTACTGGCCTTCAGCATTTCCCTTTGGTATGTAACTTTAACCCCTAAACCCATTAAAGACAATGCATTGTGAGCCATGTACGGGCTTAGTCGTGAAGGGGTTAAAAATGTCATTTTCTAAAATATATTAAAGAAAAACAGCTTAACAACTATATTATAAGTGCTCTACCAGAGATGCAAAATGATATATATATATATATATATATATATATATATATGTATATATATATAAATAAATAAATATATATATATAAAACATTCATAAAAAAAATATTAAATATACGAATGGATATAATTTCTGTTTTATAAATACGGTAGCACAGTTTTTCATGAATATAACAAATCCATTGCGCTGTACCATATGAATCACCTTCATGGAATGCAGAATGCAACGCCCTTTAGCGTAGATAGAGACTTCAAATCAGACCAGGCTCCACGGTTTGAGAGAATGATGATTTCACATTTCCTAACAAAAAGTGTGTATGATGGTAACACGTGACTTGCATTGACTGAAGAGGTTAAGGGTGAATCTTCTGTCTTCTCTAGTTTGAGAAATTGAAGAGTTGATGTCTTTTTAGCAGATCTCCACAAATATATTGACTGATGCAGAATGTGATTCATTGTATTAAAACGTGTTAAATGTACAAAAGCTATGAACAAAAAAAATGTGTTTTTTTTCCAGTTACTTGACAGGCGAGCTTTTTATTTGTGTGTGTAGCATTACGAAATATGTTTCAGGTGAACCCTATAAAAGTTCAGCTATTGTTAGTTGTATTTGTAGGAGTAGCAAGACTTGCAAAGGCAATGATATGCCAAGTGTCTTACTACAAAAGTTATTTCAATTAAGTCATTACCAGAAAAATGACCCAAAAAAATTGTTTAGTAAGCAAATCAGTAACACTAACAGATCCTGATAAGGTTTCAGACTTTGTACTTACAACGTCTTACATGTTATTTGCAGAATAAAACTACAATAGACAGATAACCGGTTCTAAATGTAGGCATATAGCTTTTCACGCTGCAAAGTTCAACAGGTCTGTTGGAAGGCTAGTTTGCAACACAATGCAAGCCAAGCCACATTGACAAAAATTGGCAGGTGCTCAGGGACCAAGCTTTACAATGACCCACATCAGCTGACTAATGTGCCCAACTAATGTGAAGTCATAAGGGGATTCAGATGGAAAGAAGGAAAAAAAGGAAAAAAAAATAGATATTATGATGAGGGATATACAGATACTTCATGAGAGGGAGCAAGGACATAGACGTGCTTGATGAACTGTTACACCTAGGGCCCCTTTCATGTGTTTGAGATGTTGCTATCATCATGCAATTAGACATATTCAATACAATTTTTGAAGCCAAGAAATGAGTTGATGCAGCTACATAACATTCATAACCTGGGTCTAAATGATATACCACTTGAAAAAGGTTAATGTACTAGAATACATTTCCCATAAGCTCTTCTCTGGACAAAGGTCTCATTACTAGATCTATAATTGCATTGAAAAGAATGTGATCAGGAATAGTAAGGTAGAGACCATGTAGTATAATTCTTACACCTTTATATCAAATGGTGTGCATGTTGTATTCTTTAATGACTTACTTTCTTTTTATATACCACAAAGTCTTTACTAATGTACTGAACTGGCCACCAGTCTCCACCATGTCTTCAAGGGGAAGTGGAGAATACTGTGATAAAATCATTGATAACCCAATCAACCGATTGCAATACATTTTTTCATAAGTTCTAGGCAATAATCATTTTTGTGCAATTATTTATGTTCTGGGTTTTTACCTGTGCAGTGTTTTCCATCCACAAATGTGGAAAGCAAAATCATACCCTTAGCATCACTGACCAAAAAAAATATGAAGGCAGGTTTTTCCAGAATCACAGGGAATTTCAACAAAATTTCACAAATTTGTTCAGGTAATTTTCTAGCGCGCTGCCGTCAGTTGTCAATTTGCCATGTTCAGGAACACAATGGATTCTCAAGCTATGCCTAATTCAGCAACACAACCAGACAAACATTGGTGTCTCCTGTAAGGGGCAAGATGATAATTTAAGCAATCAGGGGCCATCATAGAAAGATAATTTTAATAGATTTGGTGGCCTTAAATGAACAAATCAGGGTAAAAAATAAATTATGCTAATAAAGAGATAAGGAAGTTGTATATTAAGTTAATTATCGCTTTGAACTTGGCTTTCCAAAAACTGCAGGTGCCTGTTTATGGTAGTAATAATAATACACTTTGTATAACGGTGCTTCCTTTTTAATATGAAAACCTAATCTATAACACTCACTACAATTTTTTTCTTTTTTCGCAAGGATGTAAGGCTACACTTCATGGTGCTAATTCCATTTACGGTAATTTGCAAAAGAAGAGTACTAAGCACATTCAAAACTTACCAAACTAGTAGACGCATATTAAAGGTGCCGTTCCACATAGTCTACTGAATTTACCATTCTTGCAACCATTCTTGCTTTACAAAAACAATTCCTGCCACTGCTTAATGTCCAAACATTTCCCATTAATAATTACCGGTACTTAACTGTGTAAAAAGCTGCCTGACTTGTCCTTGTGATTAAACTGGTCCAAGGAAAAAATAGCATGACTGTAGAACAGCACCTCTGAAAAAAAGACACTTTAACACATTATTCACTAAAATCAAAGAACTGCAGCAACCCGCTGGTATTTTCACGGCACACGTGGTCAGTAAATGCTGCGAAGTAAGACAGAAGAGCATTTTCAATATAACTTGGTTGTGAAGATATGTGTTTTAGCTTACTACTCCCAAACAAGTAAAATGTTAAACTAATTGTACTGCAGCAACTGTCTGAACATCCCCCTTAACTCTCTGCTCTTCTTAATCCAGCTATTGTCTTTTCTCCACTTCTCCAATTTCCACATTCTGTTTTCCATTGGCATGACATAAGAGAACACTTTCCCATAGTGTTCAGTCTGAGGAAGCCTGTGTTGTCTATCACTGTTCTTTATTTTATTCACTCTCATCCCACCTTTCTACACATCTGTCCTCAAATTTTAAGTGGACTTATTCTTCATAAAGTGAATGTTTCTGCTGTTATTTAAACTTACTTGTTTCTCTCTCCTCCATGTAACCTGCCTTCCTTTTTTATAGCATTTTAGAATGAGTCCAAAAGTCCACCATACCCACAGGTTAGCCAAAGATCAGCCAATGAGCTCTTCCGCATGAAGCCTCCACTGAAATTACACCTCAGCCATTGAGAACTGGGGGGAGCCAGGATCTGATCAGGGAACTATTTGCCAGATTCTCTGCTGGCAACATTTACAAAAAAAAGACATAATTATAAAAAAAAGGAAAAACCGTATGGTAATCATAGATGTTAAATGACCAATTAATACAGGGTGTTCTTTTTACTTTATTTGAAAAGGCAGAGAGGGGGGGCATGTGTGAAACGTCCGTCATCAGACAGAGCATGATATTATAAACCTGCTAGGTGCACACAACACTGGATATACTACAAAGATAAACAAGGAATTTACACATATATTGTATTGCCTAAATAATAATAACCACTTAATTTACACTTATTTTTATAATAATACTGACTGGTCTGATTGATTCATAGCTCCTGCACAGCTTTACACTCAGCCTGTGTATGGCAGATGCTGCCGTCTACTCCATGCCCAGCAGCTAGATGCAGCTAGATGCAGCCTGTGCCCGGTAAATCTGTAGGATTATCCCCGCCTCTCGTTAAAAAACACTTATTTTAGAGTCTGTGAAAACACAATACTTCCAGCAAACGCCAGTTTGATGACGTAAAGCTGTTTCATGAACGGATGAAGCAAACTTTGGTGAAAACCCAACTATGCAATTCCTCGTTAGTATAGTGGTAAGTATCCCCGCCTGTCACGCGGGAGACCGGGGTTCGATTCCCCGACGGGGAGGCAAGTGTTTTTTTTCTTCTTCTTTTAATTAACGGTTTAAAATTTTAGAAATGTGTTACATTATAAGGACGCTTGTCTGTAATATTTCATTTATCTATCTATTTTTGTGATGTAATCTAAATTTAACAGGGAATGTGCCATGCAGAATGATTCGTTACTAGAACATTTTAAAAGTGTCCCCAAAACCAAGCCATGATCCATGGAATATGTAATATTTGTCCTCAAGTTTTTTTTATAATTTGTCTTTCGCAATTACTTATAATAATGTATATGTTCTACATAACAGCACACATTTTTTAAAAAAATACTTCCTTAAACACAGTTCCCTTTATGTGGTCTTTTGAAATAGTTCTACGAGTCTGATAAAATATTGTGCATGGTATCTGGATATCATTGCATCTTTATTATAACTACACTGAGGGTTCCCAGCATTTGCGGGTTGTCTATTTTTAAACTTTCGCAGATGTTATACATTTCCATTTTCAAAAGAAAGAAGCAGGCATACTTTGATTCCAACTTCTTATTTCAGATGTCTTCTTAGAAGTTTCGGGGGATATATACAGTATACAATTACCGTATTTATCGGCGTATAACAGGCACTTTTATATCTAAAAAATAAGTTTAAACCCTACCTGCGTGTTATACGCCGATAACTTTCTGTGCTGCACGATCTGCAGCCGCGTCTCCCGCACTTCCGGTTCCGGCGAGGGTGCGTGTTATACGCCGGTGCGTGTAATACGCCGGTAAGTACGGTAGGTCACTGACACAATTTTCGGGGGATATATACAGTATTTACAATTTGGACACTGACACAATTTTCTTTATTTTGGCTCTGTATGTGACCACAGTGGATTTGAACCACCTACCGTACTTTGCCTATAGATGGCGCGGCTCTGCATAAATAAAATGTTACCTCCTTTGTGATGCTTTGGCAGGCCTTTTCTGCCTTATGTTTTGTCTTCAGCAAGTGAAATGCATGCTAGATTAGGTTGAGATCAGGTGGTTGACCCGGCTATTGTACAATATTTCAATTATTTGCCTTTAAAAACGCCTGTGTTGCTTTTGCAGCATGTTTTGGGTCATTGTTCATCCACTTCGCTGAATTCAGGTGAATCCAAGCAGACAATATATTCCTATCCACTTCAGAATTCATCCGGCTGCTTCTGTCACATAATAAATAAACACTAGTGACCCAGTGCCATTGGAAGCCATAAATGCCCATACCACCACACTACCTCCACCGTGTTTTACAGATGATGCGGTATGCTTCGGATCATGAGCCATTCCAAGCCTTCTCCATACCTTTTTCTTTCCATTAAAAAGGTACAGGTTGATCTTAGTTTCACCTGTGAAAAAAATGCTTTTCCAGAACTGGGCTGTCTTTTTTAAAGGTTTTTGGCAAAATCTAATCTGGGCTTTCTCTTCTTGAGGCTTATGAATGGTTTGCGCCTTGTGGTGAACCTTCTGTATTTGCTCTTGTGAAGTCTTTTCTTTATGGTAGACTTGGATAATGATATCCCTGCCTCCTGGAGAGTGTTCTTCACTTGGCTGGATGTTGCAAAGGGATCATCCAGCACTGTTGTCTTCCATGGACGTCCAGGCCTTTTGTGTTGCAGAGCTCACCTGTGTGTTCTCCTAATGTTCCTGCTAACTCTCTGATGGTTTTTTTCTTTTTTTTTTGCAGCCTAAAGGTGTACTGTTTCGCTTGCTTGACAGCATGTTGTGGGTTCACAGCAACAGCTTACAAATTCGAATGCCACACTTCGAATCAACTCTAAACCTTTAACCTGCTTAATTCATGAAGAAATAATAAAGGAATCACCCACACCTGTCTATGAAACAACTTTTGAGTCAATTGTCAAAGTACTTTGGGTCCCTTGAAAAAGAAGGGGCTACATATTAAAGAGCTGTAATTCCTAAACCCTTCCTAAACCCTTCCTCCAATTTGGATGTGAACAACCTCAAATGTAAGCTGAGACACTGTACTTTAATGTAACTGTAACTTGAATTTAGTGAACAAAATGGATGGCAGTTAACTTCCCATGTCTGCATTACATGGAATAATCACCCATTGTCATACACACCCCAACTACATTATTAACTTTTCAACAAGACCCTACACACATTTACACATAGACAGTAAAACATGCTGTATCATTCACAGCTCACTCACACATCTGAGCTCCACCTGCCTCACAAGGTTATTTTTTTAAGTTAGACGCAGGGGTATACCAGTAAATTCTGTGGGTACTTTTCATCACTGCACATGCCAAGAAGTTGGCCAATAGTATGTAAAATCATTGGGTATAGCCAGAGCATCTTGCTCCAGGGCTTTATGTTTAGATAGGAGACGCATTGTAGCTTGGTTACGAACATACAAAGGTATTTAAGGGTCACTCTGGCCCTGAGCATTTCTATTAGATGGAACACAATTGGCAAATATTTGGAGGTCTTGGAAACTAAGCAACTATATTGAAAGGATTGCAATGAATCCTTTTGCACATTTGCATGCCAGAAATGTAAACATAAGGTGACACACAGTTATGATATGCATTAAATTGCGACATACGTTTGCATATAACTCACTTTCCATAAAACTTACGCAAACTATAAAACACTTGCTTCAGATATTTATGTTGCAGTTGTGGTGGCACACAAACACCCTCACATTGGTTTATGCATTTTTTAATGCACATGTGCCCTCAGTAACTATTTATGTGACATTCCTTGCAGAACAAGAGTATTGTTTTAATATCCTTTTGAATTCATCATTTTTAAGATCATACTTTTTAATATGGACCGTCAGGCAAGGTCAAGCGTGCTGAAGTCACACAATTTGAAACACTGCTACCACCTTGAGGCAAAAGAGGAGAATGCATACATTGTAGTGCTTATAGTAATCTTTATTTTGGTTAAAAACATAAATACATTCTTAAAGCATGATAAGAGGTGTCACTCTAATGAGTATAAAACATTGCCAGTTGCTATGTTGATATATATTGTCTGTGTACAAAATTTTGGATGGAATTTCCAAAATTTTTCCGAAGTTTTGTACCTTGGTTCCAAAAAAGTAGACTTGTCTTGCACCATGAAATTAAACATAGAAACATAGAATTGGATGGCAGATGAGATCTTTTCGGTTCATCTAGTCTGCCTATTTTTTCTAATGTAGAAACTCAGTCCTTGGTCTTTATGCACAGGATAGGCTTTATGCCCATCTCATACATGTTTCAATTCCCTCGCTGTATTAACCTCTACAATACATTTGTACCGTATATCAGACTTTTATACATAGCTCCAATGATCTGCATTCATACACACATTTATAATAACTAATCAAAATGACTTTCTAACCGTAACCAAGTCCCTGAGGTTGTGAGACTTTGACATATGTGTGTCCAGGAACTTCCTCTTCTAACAGAGGTTACAGAGGGGCTAGAAACTGCATCTCCACCCAGAAACTGGTTGACATAATGATTGTTACCTCTGTAGATGTAAAATGTTCTATTTCTGATCAAAGACAACCTTTCAAGTTTTCATTGTTTTTAAGAAAGACATTGCTTTTAATACATTCTAATATATAACGATTTATGCTCTACTGTGCAAAACCTATTTAATTAAAGGAACCTGTCATCTCTGAAAACTCCATTTTCTGAACGAGTGGCTTCATGAGGAGGAGAGCTAGCTATCGGTGAAGGCGAGGCTAGTCATTTGCGGGAGTTAGGTATGCACAGGTATGGAGCTTTGGAGGTACGTCTGCAGGGAGTAGAAAGGGAAGCGGGCAGGGAGCTGGCGTGACCAAACACCGCTCCTCTTCAGAGAAAGAGGAAAGTAAGCTAGAGACCCAGGGAAGCATTGCTTCAAATATAGACTCTGGGTGAAACCCGGTGGGTTCCCAGGTATGTTCCAATGCTCAGAATGGGTAGACAAACCATAGCACCAGAAGCCAGGACATAGAGATATATGTCTCTTGTGTTTTTTAATTGTGAGATGGTTAGGGAGAAGTCTCTGATCTCCCCAGCTGCCCCTTCCACCTGACATCTAGTGGCAGCTAAGTGTACTACACCAAGTTCACTCTTCCAGGTACTCTTCTCACAATGAATTAGTACAAAGTGGAAGACCACTGCTACGTCTTGCATGTGAATGTTTGTGTGCATCTCCTGTATGAGCAGAAGTGTGAGTATTTATGCTTCAGTTTATGTATACATTGCTCAAGTCTGTATATGTACACGTGTGCACATGTACCTAGAAAAATGTGTATAATTGTCAGTGTGTGTATGTATGAGGGTCTCGATGTGGTTGAGTTTGTGTGCATATATGAATATAGGTGTCACTGTCAGTTTTAATTTTCAGCATGTATATGAATAAATAAATATTTGGCAGGGTAAGCAGGACTAAAATTGAAACACTGTCAGGAAAGGCGTTCAGAGATGTAGGGGCCATTAAATAAGGCTTGCAAGGTGGATTAGGAATGTGTGCTGCCTCACTTGAGGTAAGGTTACATCTGTTATTAACAGACGTGCTAAATTTGCCTGTGTGTGAATGAAAAGACATGTAGAAACTGAGTTTACTTGAGAGAGCCAACTAATCCCAGTTTTATTAATGCCCTTCATTACCCAAACTATATTGTCTGTGATAAGGTATCTGTGATATAACCATAGGGGACAACAACCATGCAAAGTATGACCTGTGCATCTCTATTCCATAATGGGTCTGCGGATAGGCCTACCTGCCTTAAAAAAACATTTTAGTGCCCACTTCCCTCTAGATTACACAACTCTCTTCTCTTTCTATGTTTTTGCACCGCTTGATACAGACATGAAAAATATAACGTGTTTTACAAAATAACAGAATTGGGGTATTGTTGATAAAAGTACAGAATGTGTCGGTCTACGTACGTTACGCATTTCCAGATTTGGAACTAATCACTCAGTATACGCTAGGAGAGCACTATGTTCTGTCTGAAACATCGTGGAAAGGATTTCCCTGCAGGAAGGAGAAAGGTGGAGCAAACTGTGCAGAGCATTTCTGGTTCTCTATTGTGCAAATCTTTGGAGGGACACAGGAAAAGGATGCGGAAGTTTCTACCGGATGAAGGAGGAAAAGTTCAAACATAAACAGCACCCAAATAATGTCATTAAAAGATATTTTTCATTTCTCTTGTAACACCAAACCCTTTCATTGCTGACATACGGTATACCGTATATTCTATGGTTCACAATCTGATGTCCGAGGATCAAGATGGGAAGGTTCAGTGACTTTTGACATGACTGTTTCATTTAATGGAAAACAAATCCTCCTAGCTCCACCATGACTCCAGATCCCCAACTTCATAAGAGAAGGCCATTGTGGCTTGTGTTCATAGATAGATAGATGTATAGCTCAATCCGGACCCCCAGACAAGTGGTATGTGCACCCGCAGCAAATCTGATGGTACTGCCTGCTTAAAGTCAATAGACTCCAGTGAAGTAAACGCAGATTAATTCAATGATTTCCCCACACACACACAAAAAAAGCAAAACAAATCATGGCTCCTATATTTTGGTTTGATACACTGGAAAATTGGCAGGAATGAGTTTTTATTTAAAAAGGCATTTTGTGAAACATTTATGCAATTATAATTGTGTGTAACAAAGTACATAATTTCAGTTCTAGCAAGATATCCCCATTTCCTTTGTGGGTATTAAGAACTTTTTTTTTACATGGGCTGGTGGTAGATCATTTTTGTTTGGGAATAATCCCACCAGAATTTAACATAAGCCTTCCATGGCTCCCTCTAATTTATTAACCTAACTATAAGGTTTATCACATAACAGCATTACAATAAATTGAATTTTTTATTTCTTAGTAGCATCAAAAATGAGACCGTCACTGTGTGCAATGTGGCACTAATTGCTTAAGGAACAGTCAGGTATTTTTTCCATTCACTCTTAATGTCTCCAAGCTCTCAATGCTCTGCTACGTTTGCGTGGGCATCATATTTCTAGTTGTCTACCACACAGTAAGCTGCAAATCTACCTAGATAGATTTCAAAATGTGTCATTATATTGTCAGATTTCTCTCTCTATATATATTTGGAGACAATGATGGGTGGATTTCCCACTATGCAGATTATGCATGTTTATAGTGAATTCAGCGGGGTGATATTGGTGGACCTGGAAAAATAACCTTGAATACTCCACTCCAAGCTCTGCCTGTCTCGACTAAAGTCATGCCCTGAACATTTTATGTTTATGTCCCTTCTTGTGTTTGTTTATCTCCCAGGGGATCAGTGGTGTTTGTGCCTAGGTGCACATGGTCCTGGATTTAACTTTCACTGAGATACTTTTATATGACTATACTTGCCTCTATAATATATAAATACAAAGGGTTGTCACAATCATAGAATTCAAATCCACATGTAGATAAAACTGGACATTGGACCCAGGTTCGACACAAAATACATCTTTATTGAAGCATACTGCTATACATATACTCCTATAATAATGGAGATCGTCCTCACCCCAAACGCTGAAGGGCTACATCTGGACTATAAGTTAGACTTGTATTCTATCACCAGAGTCAATATGTTTTGCCTGTTGTACTACATGAATGCTATAAATTCCATAAAACCAAAAAAATATTCAATTATTACTTTTCTGAATATGCAAAACATTATTATTACAATTGTTGCAGTTATTTATTGTGTAATCATAAGGTAAGTACTTGCCAAACATATAATCTTAATTATCTCTGGAACTAAAAGATACTTTTTGTCCTCTTGATTAGCATGGCACTTAGCTTTTCAATCAAACACCGTAATAAATGACGGTCTAAAAGCATATGTCATTACTTTATACCAGAGCAGAATCAGGATGGAGAGCTGTGTTTAGTAAACCTTTCACCATGTTAGATTTAAAGGAACAGCTTAAATGGTACTAGAAGAGTTTTACTTGACTATCGCTAAAGTGCTAATCACTGTAACATTGATTTGTGTACACATTGCAGGCGTTACACGTCTTAATGGTGCTGTTCCACCTACCCTGCTGAATATTTACACTTTCTAATTCAAAGCAATAAAAACATCATTCATGAAACTGCTCAGTATACAAGCACCAGAAATGATTTCCTGTGTTGATACGCTCTCACTCTTATAAAGGCAGCCAGAAGAAATCCGTTTTAACCAAAGAGGGGCTGGAACACAACATAAAAACGTGTGGGGCATAAACAAATGGAGAGGGGAAATACAGACATAGACAAGCGCAGTGTAAAGAAAACAAACCAAACAAAAATATATATTTGTCATCAATGTACTACAAAGCAATCAAAAGCACAAATGACATTTCCATGATGGTGACCCTTTAACATTCTCTGATCAGCTTATATAATATTTATAAAAATTATATATATATATATAGTAATTTTTCCACCCATATTATATTTCTTCTCAATTACAGTAAGAAAAGAAATGCTAGAATTGGATTATGTAACATTGTTCAAAATGTTCTGATAATTACAGCTCATCATGCACAGAAAATAAGGAAATGTTCTGCACATTTTACAGATACTCCACCTATTCTCCAGGGTACTGGGGAAAATATTATGAATTCATATCTATAGAGAAGAAAGTCAATCTCCGGGCTCATATTTACATGCTTAACATTTATTGGAATAGACTGATTAGGTATCCGAAAACTCTGCTCTGTTAGACTAAGTTTATTGAAATTGTCAGGAATGCTGTCGTTTCTTAACTAGAAAAGAAGGGTGCTCTATACTTAGTGAATGACAACAATAGGGATTATTTTGACAATTAGTTTAATGTGACACTGAACTCTTGTGTGAGATCATCAGCTGACTTTTACTTTGGAATGCAGAAAATAAATATCACAAATCATCCTCAGTATAAGAAAGTGACTATGCAGTGCTTGCAAGTAAGCATTATAAGTATTAATTAACACAAGGCATTAATACTTGCAATGCCAGCGGTTTGTACAATGTGTTCCTTGTGAACACTTCAGGCGCTGAATTTGGTAAAAATCACTGGCACCCTGTTGACGACATGCAGTTAAAGAGTCAATCTCTAACTCAATAATTTAATTTAAATGAAGCCAACATGAACAGGATTGTGTCAGATAAAGTGACATTTATCCAACACACCAGATAATGCTGAAGGGTAGATCCAAAGACCTAACCTCAGCTAAAATCTGGATTAATTCGTAGCCCCCCCCCCAAAAAAAAGGGTGTATGACGAAACCTAGTTTAATTTTTTTTAAATTCATTTGCAGACATGCTTCTTGGCTTGCTTCCTGGGGTGAATGACAGCAATGGGGAACCTGGCAAACCAACCCACGTTATATCACTTCTCCTCACTGTTTTGCTTCATAGTAAAGCAAATATCTTAAAATTGTTATACAATAAGGGGTGTCTATGGTATGGTTGTGTTCAGAATGGATGCTGATTACCCCAAGAAGTCTTAGAGGTGACCTGTCTCATTTTCCTCCCAGGGGTAGCCACCAATATTGCTCATGTTGGACATTTAATGATGTTCTACAGACCTCAACAAACCTTGTCTGGGACACTTTGCCAATCCCTGTTTCCTCCTCTCCTGCCTCCTTCTATTGATGCAGGGAGCATACTCCTGTATCATGTCCGTGTGTATATACTAAAGCACTTCCATGTTTTGGGTTTCTTATACAAAAAGTGATTCAGGTGCAAAGTTTGAAAAGTTGGTCACTATAGCAACCAATGGAATGGTCCCATCAGCAGGAGCACTGTAGTGGTAAGACCTCGTTTTAACATGCAATGCATAGGTAAATCTTTTATCCTGCGTAAGGGGAATATTTGGAAAAGTTTTGTTTGACTTCGGAAATGTGCCATTAAAATCTAAGCAGAAAACAGATGACATTATTGTGACAATCCTCGTCCTAATATTAATGTATTTGAAGAGTTCAGGCTTCTCCTGAAAACAGATTGACTTTGAAAACCTGCACCTTTTAGTTATATGCAATTATAATTATACATTATCGAATACATAAATCCCATACTGCTTGACTCTTGGGGGAGCAAGCCTTATTATGACTTAAAAATCAATGCAATTTATTTTGCACAGCCTGGGAAGGGGTGTGTTAACAGCAAACTGCGCCATGTTTCAGATTCATTACATAGCGATGGATAAATAGGGAGGTACAGAGAAAAATGAAGCATGTCAATTATTGTGGTTGTGAACATTGTTTAGGCATTGTTCTGGTTGCTATGGTGACTGCACAACTTTAAGTAAAAGCTGATCAGATGTTTCATAAGATGTAGGAAGATTTCTTATATGATTCCAACAAGTTAGAGGAAATACAGGAACCAGCCATATGAGCAAAACATAAATATTTTTTTAATGTCATTTTGAAATAAATTGCCTGCTGGGGATTTTTTTTAATGCTGCCGACTATGAAAATTACCTTCAACGCATTTAAAATAAAAACATTGAAATATAATTTACCTTTACCTGTATACCTAAAAGAGATTATGTGGACATAGAGAAACATAGGACCAAAAAAGGGTATATTATTATCATTTTTTTCTTCCCAACCTCTATTTCCTAATTAAAATCCCATCAACTTCTTCTCCGCGGAATCTTCTTCTCTATAAATACAATGTAATAATAAAATAATACTTAAATACATCATTTATGTAGGAACATTGAAAGAACTCCTCCCCAGTAGTGTAGAATGGGAAGATGTGGAGTATGGAGAGATGGAGCATTTGTAGCTTGATATGTATGTGCGTGTACGTCGGTATAGGCGTGTGTGTGTATGTGTGTATGTATGTATGTGATATTAATCTTTATATTACTGTCTTACCTCCTGACATTTCTTAAGGGACACCTTTGTTACAGAGGGTGTGGAGGGCGGGTGACTAGGGGTGGGGATTTATTTTTTATGTGACTTTGTGAACTTTAAATAGTTTTTTTTTATGTAACTGAGTAATGCAATTACTGGAAGAATGTATTTTATTTACACAATTTAATTTTGAAACACATGTCCTTTTGTTTCTTTACACATTGTGACTCTATGTAGAACACTCATACCCACCAAACATTTTGAGATAAGGGGGGGTGATTTAGGGCCAAAAAGGGGGACTGTCCTTCCTAAAAAAGGGACGCTTGGGAGGTATGCTATGTGTGTGTTACGTTACAGCGATGCTGAGTATCAGCAGCCAGAGAAAGGAGAGGGAGGAAAAGCCTGTTTACACAGACTGTAAACCGCCTGGGGAATAATGCAGCAGAGGAAGTGAGCCGGCTCTCTGTCTGACTGCTCCAACTTCCTGCTCTCTCTCACACACACAGCACTGAAAAAAAGAAAAGAAAGAAAAAAATCAGGATCTCATTACAACAGGAACGCTCGCAGACGGCTGTCAGCATGGAGCGCGAACACATATTACCTGCTCCATTGTAGAGCATTAAGGGGAAAGTTCCGAGGACACAGCAGGAGTTCGGGTAGGTAACTGCATGCAGTGGATTTAGGGATGCTGCAGACCTGCCAGCGATCGCCTGCACTGGGATCGCACAGCGGGCTTTATCGGAGGACGTGTCACGATAGAGCTGGAAGGGACACATGATGCTGTGAGGAGGCGCGGGGGGTAGCGCAGGTAGAGCGGTAAAGGGGTGTCACTGTCCCCATGTCGGAGGAGGCAGGCTGGCGGTGTTACTGCGGGGTGACTGTCACCCGCCGCCGTCTGGGGCTGCTGTAGCCAGCTAGGTGCTGTGCGAGCCACAAAGGGCGAAGCTAGCTAGAGGAGGACGGGGGCAGCACGCAGTGGAGGCGAAGCTGGGATACACAGGCAGGGGGGTGCATTCTTCTTAAAGAAAACTTGTGTGAGTCTGGCTTGTCTGGAAACAGTAAGACTAATTGCCATGCGCTTCCGGTTTGAAAACTGGCAGCAGACAACATCTTGAAAATGAGTCACTGGAGCTCACAAAAGAGACTCTGTGGTTTCCTTCTGCTCAGGTTTATGTATTTGCGCCTTGCTGCGTCCTTTGTAGTCTTGAGAGGGATTTTTATTATTATTATTAGGTTTTTTTTTTTTTGGTTACCTTGACCATTTAATAAAAGTCCCCTCAGACAGAGAGGTAGGGGATAGAAACTCAAGTGTTGTTTTTGGAGGTGAGGAATTCCACTTTTTTTTCTTCTTAATATAGTTAGAGGACCTGATGCTGCTTGAGGGGGGGGGAGAAGTTCCCTTGAATTTTCCACTGGCTGCAGGAAGGGAGCATATTTAGTCATGGCTAAGTAATGTCTGCGAGCACCGACTAATCTCATTAGGAGTTTCCGGTCCCCAAACACTGGAGGGTTTTGTGCGCTCTCCAGGAGGAGCCCTGCCACCAGCATGCACAGAGTAGGAGACACATCATCCATCAGATCATCATCCATCACAACAAGGCTGCCTGCCCTTCTGGACCAGAGTAATCAGCTAGAAGAAGTAAAGAAAAAAAAGAACCCCGAGCAGATATAATATATAGATATATATATAAAAAGAAAGAAAAGAACCCAGAGCAGATATAATAAGTAGATAGGTAGATATATAAAGAAAGAAAAGAACCCAGAGCAGATATAATAAATAGATAGATAGATATATAAAGAAAGAAAAGAACCCCGAGCAGATTTATAAAAAGAAAGAAAAGAACCCAGAACAGATATAATATATAGATAGAAAAGGAACCTGAGCAGATATAATATATAGATATATAAAGAAAGAAAAGAAACCCGAGCAGATATATACGTATATATTTATAAAAAGGAAGAAAAGAAACCCGAGCAGATATAATATATATAAATATATATATATAAGAAAGAAAAGGAACCTGAGCAGATATAATATATAGATATATATAAAGAAAGAAAAGAAACCCGAGCAGATATGTAGGTATAAATTTATAAAAATGAAGAAAAGAAACCCGAGCAGATATAATATATATATATATATATATATATAAAAGAAAGAAAAGGAACCCGAGCAGATATAATATATAGATATATAAAGAAAGAAAACGAACCTGAGCAGATATAATATATAAGAAAAAAAAGAAACCAGAGCAGATATTATATAATAACGTATCAGGATATCCTATTTTTCAAAAGACATTGTATATATAGATAGATACACATACTGGGATCAGTGAATCATGTTTTGGAGTTACATTTGGTAAAATAATTACAATCATTAAAATATGTAGACTTGATTAGGTTCTTGCAATCATTGAGAATTCTCAATTTAAGGAGCTGGGTGGAGTAAATAAGCAAATCATAAATAACGACCTACTAAATTTTGCTTTTGGTATTTGAAATCAAGACGGCATCTTTCATTTTGTGCAGTTTTGGAATTCAGTGATTACTTTTATCCATGGTAAATCATCATCGTATTGTTCAGAGGAATGCACGTAGTGGTTGCTATAACAAATTTATTTGTAAATGAAAATCCTAATCATTTCTATAGTCTTGCGTGGAGTCGAAGTGATCAGATTGCCTTTTGATTGGGAAAATGGAAAATGTTTACAGCTGGGCTGTATTATAATCATAGCTGCCTTAGACAGATATTAGTTTTGTTTCTGTGTTCAAAGAGACATCTTGTTTTTACTTTACCGAGAAGGTTGTAGATGAGTGAAACATCCTCCCAGCAGAAGCGGTAGAGGCTTAAACAGTGAGGGAGTTTAAACATGCATGGGACAGGCATAAAGCTATCCTGGATCTAAAACATGACCAATGAATGAATAAATAAAAAAATGGACAGCCTAGATGCGCCAAATGGTTGTTAATTGCTGTCAAATTCTATGTTTCTACCTGAATGCACATCTCCTTTTTTCTTGACTTTAATTTGATTCAAACATAGTTTATAATAAACTATTATTAGGGTGATTCATATTGATATATATATATACACTTTTATCAAAGATAATATTTTGCATGTACTTGTTATATGTGCTATCATTGCTGATGTCATCTGTGAAGTCATGTCTGATGTAATCAGCATGGGGCGCATGGAGTTAAGTTCAGAAGACTTAATGTTTCCCATATTTAAGGGAAACATTAAGTCTTTGGCTTTAAAAACCAACAATAGTGACAGAGGAGCGCAAGAAATACAAGATACTGTGTTTTTTTAACAGTTTTTCTAAACAAAGTGTGAGTAGGTTTTTTGTTTTTTCTTTTACCCGAGAGCGAGCTGCATATTATTTAAGGTGATGGTAGAAAGCGCTCGGCTATATTGACTTTGGTTTTCTGTTGGTAATCCGTGCGTTAGCCGTAGAGTTTTGTGATTTAATATACACTACACAAGTGCTCCGAAGAAAAGGAGGGGGGCTCTTTTTGACACTTGGTTCAAAAGAACAGAACAACAGCGTAAATCAAGGTGTTAACATTCAACCTGGCCAACTTCCAAAGCTGTGCCTGGTGAAACCTCTGCACATTGGATGCAAACTGCAGCTGAAAACACAAACATCAGAATGATTACATGTTTGTGTTGTGCTGGTATATGGATCATTACAAAAAACTTTACAATTATGTTATTGTGTTTATGTTTTAAGTCTATTCATATCTCTATAATCTAAACAAGGTAGCTAATTCCGGCCGTGTGTTAACCCTTTCACCATGCAGTCCTATTCCATCATGATTTTCAGTTTATGGCACATACATGATGGTTTGGTTAGTTGGGTGAATGTATTGTAGGGGTGTTTCTTCTTTCCCAGCTACACTTGGTGTTTGCAATTTATTATGGGAAAAGGTATGTTTATATTTTTCCATTTATACAATATGTATTAAATGTATACTTAAATGTGGTATCTAAAGAAAACACTATGCATAGTAATGTGTATGGATGCAAAAATAACATCAAAATGATTACATTTAACAAGTAATTTTATTATATTTATATAGCGCCAACAATTTACACAGCGCTTCTTAGAATTTGTCAGTTTAAACAGAACTAGATTTGCAGGTGAATCAATACATTAAGTATTAGGGTCCTGCTCGCAAGCTTACACTCTATAGCAAATGGGGTGTAAAAAAACATAATTGTTATACTACCGCTAGGCTACTCTAAGATGTACTTAAGGTGGTCAGTATCTTTTCTTGGAGGGTCAATGGAGCCATGTCACATGGGCCAGTCTGTTTCGTATAGACATGGAAATCTTCTAGCTGGCCTAACACCAAGCATTCCCTGACTCTGATTTCAGGAAGGATTTGGGGTACACGTGACAGGTATTGCTATGCAGAGTGTTGCTTCGTTCTGCCCCTTTTAGTTTGATGGCTAGCATAGCATCGACATGGATGTTTAGCTGTAGCTTTCAAAGACTGCATTCAGAGGCTGTAGATACCGCCGAGCCACGTGCAACAGACCGGACGTTGTTATCAACCAAAAGATAGCCAGTGGCCAATAGCAAGGCGGTTCATTTTATCAGTGATAAAACCCATTTGATACCAGTATTTATAAGTAAGATATTCCGCTTATGTAGCATGGTAATAAACCTTTTCATGAACAGACCTTTTCTTAAAATGACTCATGTTCTATATTTTTGCAACAGTAATTTTTCTGTTTTTTTTTTTACTTTACCGTGTTTACGGATAACCTCCCGTGTGGTTGGTTGTAAATGATGGCTTGAACATATAAGACATACTATTTTCATCTATGACAAAGGACGAGCAGCTGAAACGCTCTAGTAAAACACATTAAAACCATACAAACATAGAACTAGCCTGTTCATTTTAGGGCACCAAACAAAGCTGTTCTGTAGAGAGGAAAAATTGTATACTTGGCTTGACTACAATAGAAAAACACACACACTCATTAGACAATAGGAAGATGTGCACTGTATGGACAAAATAATTAGGGCACTTGACCAATATATCAAGAGGGACTTTTATGACATTGCCTTCTAAATAAATAGAGCTTAATATGTAGTTGGTCCCCCATTGCAGCTATAACAGCTTCCACTCTTCTTGGGGAGTTTTTTTCACAAGATTTTGGAGTGTTTCTGTGGGAATCTTATGCCATTCATCAAGTAGAGCATTTGTGAGGTCAGACACTGATGTTGGATTAGAAGGCCTGGCTCATGATCTCCGTTCCAGTTCATTCCAAATGTGTTTGATGGGGTTGAGCTCAGGGCTCTGTGTGGGCCAGTCAAGTTCCTCTACACCAGACTCATCCAACCATGTCTTTATGGACCTTGCTTTGTACACTGGGGCACAGTCATGCTGGAATAGAAAGACCTTCCCCAACATTTCCCACAAAGTTGGAAACATAGTATTGTGCGGGAGATGAAGGTGTCTATCGACATCCTAGACTCTAGGCTGTCAGGAGCAGCTTACTGCCAACAGAACGAGTATAATGGCATTATTAAGACTTTACTTGTCCTGAACAAAATGCTGTATAATTTGTGTGGGTATATCAAATATGGAAAAGTGTCTTCATGGATAAACATATGGGAAAATTGACAAAAAAAAATTAATTTGTGTGTGATGACAGAGCTAATCTGCTAATTAGAACCCATTATTAATCTTAATTCCATTGGGAAGTATTAAAATATGTGTTATTATTACCAAAGTAACCAATGAAATGGTCCAGATAACAATTAAATTTCAAGTTTGGCACCACAGTTACTGTTTTGCTTCTTATGTACATGACCTGGAGTGTCTGGTCAGTGTCAGTGCCTCATAACTACACTATAGAAGAATTCATCATAAACGTGAGAGTTTAACATGCATTCTTCCAAAACAAAAATAAATGAATAAAGAACTTACCTGACTATGGAAACCAACGGCAGCACTTTCCATACAAGCACACTTCACTGGGCCAGCGTTGGGCTGACTAGAGTTGAGTATATTGTGTGACGTTAGATGTGTGGCCGAATACATTTCTCACAGGGACCTTAGCTGGAGGATGGTGAATGGGGCAAATGCATATGGGGGGATTCAGCAGAAACCCCCGTACATCTGCAAACTGGGCACCCAAAAATTTAAAGGGACCAAGCAGCTATCATGTGCATTACCGTGCATATGATGGCTGGAGTGTGCCTTTAAGTGATTGTTTCTCAAAAAGGTTTGGCTATTCAGTAGCACTGGGAATGAGATTTCAAATAAGTGTTCCCTGGAGGGTTCATCGACTTGTCCAGTCTGCATCAGATTAAAAGATGTCCTGACAAATTGTTCTGTGGATATGTACGTCTGAAAGATTAATGTATTCCGTACCGGTCTGCTTGTATCCGCACCAGTGACGATGTTTCTCTATGTAAGCTTGTTTGAGCAGGGCCCTCCTCACCTGTTGTCTCTGTAAGTCAATTTGTTATGTTACATACTACTTGTTATGTCCTGCCGACCCATTGTACAGCACTACAGAATTTGATAGCGCTATATAAAACAATAATAATAACGTGTATAGAGGTAACCATGCGGTTTGGGACCACGTGTCACACCAATACGTGCGTTCCCTTTTAACCAACCTGTGTCCAAGTGAGGAGGACAAACAATGGAACATATAAAGAAATTGTTTAGAAGAGCTGCCATTTCCACTAAATCACCTTGAAGATTTTGGCACGCTGCAGAAGTAACACATGATGCCACCTAGAGAATGGGTATCGATCTATAGAAGGCAGGCCTAACTAGCATTTCTCTTAGACGGTACATTGTACGTTGTATTAATGCTATGTTCTAAAACATTTGCTTTATTAAAGAGTGAATTAGTTTTAGATATATTTCTGTAAAGGCATATATGGATGTAATACACATGTTGCATTCCCAGGGGTTCATCTGATCAACAATAAAAATACAATTTCCTTTGAATTGAAAGACCTCTTCCAAAAATGCATATTTTAAATATAACTCTAATGATTCATCCATTAAGGCTTTGAATAGTCAGTTTTCTTATATTAAATCATACATCAAAGCAACTATAGTAAGAGACACTTACCGTATTCTGTGTAATCTAAAACAGCAATCATTACATTGGAATACGTTTGTCTAATTGTCAAGTTTAAGCAGGGGGTCGATAGATGAAATTGTTAAATTGAAAATTAATCTGAATTTGAGAGAATTGTCTTCTGAGCACCAGGATAGATAAAGTAGGCAACTGAGGCATAATCACAGAGTCCGAATTGTTTTTCTATTTGATCCAAGAACAAAGGATCCAGTATAGCGACCAAATCAAATACACAAAAGAACCTCGAAAGAAAGCAGTAAGTCTACTCACCTCTCTTAAACGGGAGTTAGCAGCCGAGTTGTGGTTTTCAATTCACTATTCATTATAAAGGGCCAACACTGGCAGGTTTCGCCAGCATAAAGAATAATTGAATATGTTAGGAGACTTTGAAGAAATCTCACTGATTTAACTATAGAGTGTATATATTTTAGAGTCAGCCAAGCTCTTCCTGCTGCAGAAGCTTACTGGGAAAGGACTATCATATAGACGCCACTTGTTATGGTGGCGTACGCAGTGGCATGTTTACCTCCAGGGCTTCCCTATGCTTAACCCAGGGCAGTGCTGCCTGCCACCCATCCAAGCCGCTGTCCTTTCTAGCGGGTGTCAAATTATGATGTCATATCCCAATAAATAAAAGCCCAATAATACTTTGTACGCAAAGGATGATGTGCTTCAGTAATTGTGGAACTGCTTCAGCCACCAGATTTGTGATAAGTAAAAAAGTTGCTTTTGGCAACTTTTGCAAACCAGTGCATTACATCCTGATGCATCAACCTCCGAGTGCCTAAAAACCAATAAGAGAGTTAAATCAGTCCAGATTTTCATACATCTCAGTCTTATAATTGGTATTTTCCACAAATGTGTTGAGCCCTGAGTCACAGAAAGGAAAGTATTACTTGAGTACTGTATGTGTGTGTTTAGGCTGAGTCAGGCAGTGCTTGGATTTAAGTTTCACTCAAGATGATCTATAGATATGTTTATCTGTATTCAACATTATAAAAGGATAGGAAACATTAAATTGTGTCCATTGGTGACAGAAATGTTTCTACGCTGTATTTGTGATTAAACCCTAAGAGAGAAAAAAAAAAGAACAGATCTGCCAAGCTTTATTTGTTTATTAGGCTAGAACATGCAGTTAGTTTTTCTTTGCCGTTTATTCCCATCATTTAACTTGACTCGTACTCATTTTTCATTGTGGGCTACAAAGATATTATATATATATATACATATACATATATATATACACACACACACATACATTTTATTTTATTTTTTAAAGGAAACCAAAATGAGGATTTATTGTACTTTAAAAGGAAAATACTTGGCCTCATCAAACAGTGTAGATTGTACATTTCAGCGTTCCTGGTTTTCCATGGGGTAGTGCTAAAGGAATTCCTACTTTCTGCTTTTTTCCCAGCAAGACGCCCCAAAAACATAATAGGAGGAAGTCCTGATTTAGAACGTTTTTACAGCTTGAATACAATAGCAGAAGTTAGAGGATGCTCTGGGCGGAAACATTAGGTACTGGATATGGAAAGATCAGCATCGTTACTTTGCAATAATGTAGTATTCCACCCAGTGTTGCGGGTATGTAGCTGATTTCAGCATCACCTTGGATTGTCCGCAGCGAAGATGCAATGTGAACGGTGTGTTAAAGGAAACTGAAACCGATCTCATTTCAGCCAGGTTCAGGTAATCAGACTTCTTATCCTCAGCAAGATTTGTGATGATGGTAAGTTCTGTGCTTTAGAAGAAATGCTTATAGCCGTCTAATTACTCCAAGCATTGTTTTCTGAATTTTGTTAAGTGGATCTTTTCTCTTTAAAGTATTTTTTAGCTTGCTTTTATTATGAGTAATAATCATACCACAGCAAGTGGCAAAACCCAAGAGAGTAGGTTTGGTATGGGGCAGAATGCCTATCAGCGCAGACATCAATGCAAAACTATTTCACAACTTATTTTTTATATTTTACACATCCGCTATAACTACTGCATTGTGACAAGAACTTAATAATGTTCATTCTCCTCCAAAGAAGAAGAATTTGCGTTATTTCAGGTGTAAGTAATCCCTCCTACCCCAGAGGCACATAACGTAACGTGTGCTTTGGGTGTGAATGTAAAACTCAGGGGTTAACGGTTCTGCCGCTTGGAGCAGAGGAAGCGAAGCGTTGTGATTTTAAGCCGGGGCAGATGTAAGAGTCCAGATTTCCTGTGGCCTGTTTTCCAGTTTCCTGCCAGTAACCTACAGAAATACAGGAACCAGCAAGTTACAAATCAAGCCCACCCTTGTTCCTGGAGATATCGCTGCAGACTAACGGTCACAGGACACCCTGCACCAACATTGTTTACAGCGTCTTTATATACACATAGGAACCAAATCAATATTCCTACCGTGAATCTGGTTACACACAGCGGGAGCTTTATCAGACTACTACCAACACAGCCAAATACTTACATCTGTAACACAAACGTCACATCAGACTCCACCTCCGCTGTGCATTTATTACGCACAGGAGCCATAACAACAAGTAGAGCCAAAATAGTTTAAAGTAGTGAACATGCACCAATTTGTGCACGTGCAAAATTACAAAACAAATTGCCACCAACACATGCTAACAAGGGTCACTCACACTTCTCTCAGGGGCACCAACTCTCCTTCCTCCAAGGCCTCTTGGTCCAGAAGCGAGTCCTTCGAACCTGGAGTTAATTTGCGTTTAAGAATGTCTAATATGTCATTGCATACAATACATATGTTGCCCCACAATACAAGTGCACATAAGCAAACACTAACTTCACTCCATAATATCTCCCAAAATACAGCCATTAAGATCCAAAATAGGATGGATAAACAGGGAAGTGCTACACCACTGTCTAGTGTGGGCTACTGGGAGTTTATGGTATAAGCCAGGATTGCCTTGCCCAAATTAAATCCTTATGGGTCAGACACACAAGCATAACATACTAACCAAGCATAACATACTACATGTATGTATGTCAATTGGTTATGCACCTGTAAGAGCTTTTGTAATACATTTGGACTTCATACTACATTTGGTATTTGACAGAACAATCAGCGGAGTACTCTAACTGCTGGTTAAGTGGCCTTGGTGGACAGGCGAACCAGTGAAAAAGTAGCAGTGTTTGCTGGCAGATTAACCAATTCCATGACTAGTATAATACTTTTTTTGGAATTAGCAATCGGAAACTTTGTGGAAGTGGGGCCTCAGGAAATCCAACAGCTATTGACTAGTGCTCATATACTAGATTGTAAGCTCGTTTGAGCAGGGCACTCCTCACCTGTTGTTTCTGTAAGTCAAATTGTTATGTTATACACTGCTTGTTATGTCCTGTCTACCCATTGAACAGCGCTGCGGAATACGATGGCGCTATATAAAATAAATAATATCATCCATTTACTTGGATGGAGAGGGGTTTCCCATTTGTGCCATTACAACATTTCTGGTGCAGGAAAGATGGTTTCCCTCTAGTGGTACATTAACAGAATGCAAGCTGTGTTTTCCACTACCCTTGCTGTTTTTAATCTCTGCAGTGCTTGAGCTATGAATCTGAATCAATGACCATCTTCCTCAATGTTCTCCAACTTGAACTACAATATTCAAGTTCTTGTTTGTACATTGATCTTACCCAGCGTACAC
Source organism: Spea bombifrons (assembly GCF_027358695.1). Lineage (NCBI taxonomy): Eukaryota > Metazoa > Chordata > Amphibia > Anura > Pelobatidae > Spea > Spea bombifrons. Next base: position 40,385,252 of record NC_071090.1, read on the forward strand.
TTATGCTGTGACTTTGCTACTTGCAGGTATGGAGAGTGCAATCACTCTGTGGCAGTTTCTTTTGCAACTGCTTTTGGATCAGAAACATGAACACCTCATCTGTTGGACGTCAAATGATGGCGAATTCAAGTTGCTTAAAGCCGAGGAGGTGGCCAAACTCTGGGGGCTTCGCAAGAATAAAACTAACATGAACTACGACAAACTGAGCAGGGCTCTGAGATATTACTATGATAAGGTAAGTACTATCACGTTGGTCCCACAGAAAATTGGTAATCCCATCTAGATTTAGGATGGGAGGTGCTGGGCTGTTGTAAGAGGAACATATGTTTCTATCTGCAGGATAACTGTTTCTGTGTACAAATTCCTAGCAGTTCGATGGATGTGCAGGCAGAGCCGTTAAGATTAGAGCTGCAATATCAGCTGCTTTTTTTCCTGGACACAAATAATTCTCATACTTAGCTTGATTAATATCCTTCTTTGATTTCATAAATCCCAACTACCGTATGGTAGTTCTATAGACGATGGCCGGCAACATGTAAAACTGATGTGTCCAGGAGAAAACGGCAGATCAAATCATTTTTAGGAGTAGCATCAGTTCATTATACCATGCTTCAAATTTAAAGTCATCTTACATAACGAACATATAACAAACATGATTGATGGAAGTTATATATGAATTTCTTAGTTGTATTGTCATGAGCTTGCAAATGGATTAATACATTTTGCTAGCCAAATGTATAGATCCACAGATATGTAACCGATTCTATATTTTCTTTTATACATGCATCTTCTAGAACATTATCAAAAAGGTCATTGGGCAGAAGTTTGTATACAAGTTTGTCTCCTTTCCGGAGATATTGAAAATGGATCCTCATGCCGTGGAAGTCGGCAGAGACAGTCTGCTGCTGCAGGACAGCGATTGCAAAATCTCGGCTGATCTAAGAGAACGTCACAAGCACACCTTGTCAGCATTAAAAAGAAACGAATACATACACTCGGGCTTGTATTCATCCTTCACTATAAATTCCCTGCAAAATCAGACAGACAACTACAAAGTCATCAAAAGTGAACAGGAGGACGATGACGAAGACGTGGAGGAGGAAGAAGAAGAAAAGGAAAAGCCACATGCCAAAAGCCCCATGGAGGAAGTCAGAACTGTTATAAGATTTGTTACAAACAAAACAGACAAGCAAGCTGTCCGGCCTGTAGTTTCAATACCATCAACATCAGAATCGGCAGCCGCATCAGAATTTTTAACATCTTTTTCTGCTAAACGGTCTTCTGATAGGTCAAATAGAGCTAGCGTGTCATCTTCATCACCCTGCTCCACCAGATCACCATCTCTGTCCCCTAACATTTCCTACCGGACAGAGCAGAGAAGTCCATTCTTTGATTACCCTTGCCACAACACAGACACCTTGGAACCATTAAATCTCTCGGCAGGATCCAAAACAAAGTTATCTTGCCACCCGCCAAAGGCTAAGAAGCCCAAGGGTCTGGAGATCTGTTCTCCACCCCTGCTCCTCTCTAGTAGCGATATTGGATCGATAGCTCTAAACAGCCCAGCACTTCCTTCAGGATCTCTGACCCCAGCCTTTTTCACAGCTCAGGTAAGAGCATGTACCAGAAAATCACATTAATCGTGTTTTCCATACTTGACACAAAGCGGTTTATTCACTAAAGGGAGAGTTAACAGAAGAGATTCCAGGTGAAGCGACTCCTTGATGTCACTACATTATTAAGCCCCAACCCATACATATATGCCGCAGGAAGAGTATGGTTGGCCCCATTGTAATGCATAATTCAATCAGCGAGGTATATCCAATATATCCTTGCATATTGAATAATGGTTCATACACATACCAGGGATCTCTTCAAGCGAAGCACTGCTTCCCCGGCTCACTCTGCTCTTTGGGGAGGGGAGTTTAGCCACACCTACCCATGCTTTCTGGGGGTAGCCCTGCCTATCTCCACCCCTTAAGTGGCTAACCCCACCCACCCCATAAAACCACTCCACCATAAGTGGAGTAAGCTGACCTAGCAAGTGCCTAGGTATTGTCTCACATAGCGCCATCATGTTCCATAGTGCTGTACAACTGAAAGACAGGACATAAGTAGTATGTAACATAACAATTTGACTTGCAGAAACAAGAGGTGAGGAGGGCTCTGCTCAAACGAGCTTACAATCTAGAGGGAGTAGGTATGATTATAGAGGACCAGCTCAGCCCTTCTAGTTGGAGGAACCTGCCAGTGCCAGCCCTGTATAATGATGAAGTAAGTGAGCTGAAACCATAACTCTCTTGTAAATTCTTCCGACAGTTCTCCCTTTATTCTACATTTAATAAATAGCTCCATTTTGAAGTCTAATATTGCAGAATGTGATTGGGGAATATGTCCTGGCATGTGTAACTGGCGTTGATTTGATGCAAAGACTTGAATACGATGGGAACCCAAAAGCTATTAATCTATTTAAATAGCATAACTTGTGAGACCTTACAAGGCTGAAGAAGAGAGAAATCAGTGTTCCATAAGAAGCGTATGCTTATAGCTGGTAGAACCTGTGAGATCTGTGCTGTGTTTCTCATGATTTGACTGGGGACTCTATATCTGAAATAATGGGAGCAATCACTACAAAAACATTTGCACATAGTACCTCATGGCAGCAACCGACTAAAAACGCAAGATCATAAGTGAGACCTTCGCAGTTGAGTTGTGAGCGTGTCCTGGAGCTTGGCCAGGCCCACCTTAAGTGAATACCAAAATGAAATACCCTGATTCGGTCACATCTTTTGAGCTGTCATCGCATAGCCTCCAAAACCAAAATACAGCGTTAACCAATGTAGCACACATAGTTTAATGTTTGAGATGCACCCAATGCCCCTGAATAAGAGTGATCAATAATACTTAATTGGACTTACCATGAATTCTCTGAAATCATGTTTTCTGTCCAATGCCAACAAGACCCCGACGCCCATACATCCACAAACAGGTTGTATTAGCCGTTCTCTACACCCATCCAAATCTTTCACTTTATATCTACCAGCGAGGTATAACTGAGAACACTCCAGATTTGATACAAGAATGTATTGCTAGGTCTGTAAAACAGGGGAGGCGTTAGCCACAACCTCTTTGATACATCTATGCTGCTTTTAACAGGCCAGCGTACCAGAACATATCGTGAGAAGTACCTTTATGCAAATCTATTGTGACAATAAGAAGGGTATTTCACCCACATAAAGCCCTGCATGTCAAATGGCCAAGGGGGACGTGATAAGAGGTGACTCGAGCTGTCTAGAAAAGTTTTATGACTCTGAAACCAGTTTCATACATATTATTGTAACTCTTAGGACGCTAAAACAATGCGATACACTCATAACCAGCAAACATCTGAGCGCCTAGAAGAGGACCCATCTCTAGGACCATGATGTAGTAAAACATTATTAGGTGTAGACTGTTATACTGACATAAAACCCCAAAAAGTAGTTCTGTGAATGAAACTACTTGAAACCTATGGTTTCTTTGTGAACCTACACAGTCTTGGCATCACTGCCAAAGAATTGCGTTTAGGGTACAGGTACTGGGTAAAATAATGCATGGCCACATGAGTTCAGTCAACAGATTTATTTGTTTGCACTGATACACAGATACTATAAAGTCAATTCAAAAAAGAACTGTTTGCAAAAGAACAGGCTATCAGGTTTGGAATGAAAAGTTGCTTAAACTGCACAAAATGGTCCGAGCGGCAGTCCTGCATGCCACACCAAGCTAAATAAGTGAATTTGTCAGTGATGAGTGAATAAAGATTTGCACGCATAGCAGGTGTTACATCTAATATCAATTTTCTATTTACATTTCAGACTCCAAATGGATTACTGTTAGCTCCAAGTCCTCTTTTGTCCAGTATTCATTTCTGGAGTAGCCTTAGCCCAGTTGCTCCTTTAAGCCCAGCCAGGCTGCAAGGACCAAATACCTTGTTTCAGGTGAGTGTGAAAACATTGGTGAATCAGTTACTTCTACAGCACCAATTGCAATAGCTATAAAATATGTTATTTTATATATATATATATATATATATATATATATATATATATATATATATATATATATAAAATATATGTTCAAGCTCCACAGCCATCACAAGTTCAGTTTATGATGCAAATAGAGAGTCAAATGAAGGTGACCCCCAAAAAATAAAATATGCATGTCTGGTCTCTTTGACCTGCTAAATAAGCCAGCCAGTAAAGGCTTTAGTTAGCAATACTGCAACCTTTCCATGTCACATGCAGTTACTACACGGAGAACTAGATAGTGAGTAGCGTGCGCACAACTCGCATATAAGAACAGCCAGTGGCGACTCTAGAAACAATGTATAGGGGGGCACACAAGATATCACAGTCAAACTGGGGGGGGGCATTCATAATTTCCAAAATTAATGTGCTATGGAATTATACTTTTGTTATTGGGCTAAAATAATACTTGATCATTCAACATGGGAAGCCTGAAGCCACAATTGAGTGCGACTAATCCTTGAAATAAATATTATAACACAATAAATAACTTTACCACTAAATGATTTCAGGGCCTTGAACGTTTTGTCCCCTGAAGTCACTACAACTTCAGGAGGGCATTTTATCTCTGGATAAATATAAATTAAATTCCTACTGTAAGTTAAGTGCCAGGAACAGATGACCAAACACACACACCAACACAGGCTCTGTCACACCAACACCCAGACACACACACCAACACAGGCTCTGTCGCAACAAAACACAGAGACACACACCAGGACAGGCTCTGCGACACCGACAACCAAACATACACACACACACACACACACACCAGGACAGGCTCTGCCACACAGACACCCACACACATCAGGACAGTCTTTGCCACATCCAAACACACACACACACACACACACACACACACACACACACACACACCAGGACAGGCTCTGCCACACCGACACACACACACACACACACACACGGACAGGCTGACACACTGACACCCAAACACACCCTAGGACAGGCTCTGCCACACCAACACCTATACACACACCCGAGGACAGGCTCTGCTACACTGATAACCAAAAACACACAAACAGCAGGACACAACCCACGTCACAGACGTCTGCATCAGGATGGATTTTTCACACTGCATTGTCGTTTATACCCCCCTTAGTGTTTTTGCCCCTGCTGCCCATATATATTAATATTAGCCCCAGTTGCCGATAATTAACACATTAACACACAAACCAAGCTTTGGATAGATCAACTGAAATTCACTTGTGATCTCAGCACTGAAGGTATATATCAAATAAACAGAATCAGACATACAAATCCTGTATTTGCAGGTATACAATAGTATATGAAACGTAGCATTGCACTCATTCATTCACAGATTCATTCCCTCAATCACACATTCTCATTCAAACTCCCTCCCCACCCCTTACCTGCACTGCAGCTCCTCGACGCTGCTCACAGACTTCAGCAGAGGACGCGGCCTCCCTCTGCGTTCTCTGGTAAAGCACAGAGGAAGCAGGACTGGAGCAGAGTCATGTGATGTCACGTGAACTCTGCTAGGTTCCGCTTCCTCTATGCAGTACAGAAGACCCTCCCACGGGTAAGTAGCAGGGCTCGAGGTGCGGCCCGCGTAAGAACGGTTGCCTTGGCTGCCGATCTTACTCGGGCCGCACCCTCTCTCTCCTCCGCGTTAAAAAAATTAAAAAAATAGCGACGCCACTGAGAACAGCCTTTTTAGACCTTATATATTGAGCGATACCACTGTGAGCAAAATGACTTTTTTTTGGTATGCGTAGAATCTCTACTGTACTAAAATGCATTAGTGTTAGTGCAGGTCTTTTATTAAAATGTGTTCTTGCATTGTATTTACAGTTTCCAAGTCTGCTGAACAGTCACTTACCGATGCAGTTGACAGGCTTGGACAGAGCTTCATCTCCAGTGCTGCTATCAACCTCTAACCCCCCAAAGTCCTGATATACTCCACTCATTATGGACTGGTCAACCAACCCATGAAATAACTCATTACCAGAACACCTCAAGTCTCTGGATAAACTGTACATGTTCACACGGCACCTTCTGTGTTTCATTGAAGTGGTCGACAGCAGTGCAAAGAATTGCATGAGTATTATAGGCTTTGTTTGGTTTAGTAAGTGTTGAGCACTGTTCAATTCTCTCCCCCTCAATCGCCGACTTATGATACACCCCTATGTTATGCACTTGAACTTTTGTCAACTATAACCGGCTGTGTGCCTTTTTTTTTTTTAGTTGTGTAAATTGTTTATATATATTTCTTGCATTACGGGGAACAGTTAGGAAGAGATACTTCTTTTGATAGCATTTTAAGCCCCTTTCCCCCAAACATATAGTCCAGCAATATTTGTATTTAGTGCTTTTTAAATGTATAATGAAACATGGCCTTATATTTTCTACATTGGGAACACAAAAAAATAAAAATAAATGTTATCTTTGAATACTTTATCTCGTATTTCCTTAGCCAATGCTCAAACGTGGGGTTTATTCACTAAAAGTTTTATTACTCGTACTTCATCATCCATTAAAAAAGAAATCTCAGTAATTTATGCTCTTCCTGCAGCAGAAGCTCACCAGTCAGCCAGTTGAAACCATACCTCCGTTTATTGGATCGCCCCTATATGTTAGCAGTCTTAGACTATGCTCGTTGAGCAGGTCCTGTCTCAAAAAACAGAGAACATGACTAATGAAACAAAAAAAAAACAAACCCAAAATATTTAAGCCTATTTTAAATAGTGTAAGCCTTTGTTGGTGGGACCCAAGGATTTACTATTGCTAGCCGTTTTCTGTCTCTCGTCAGCTCACAACGAGGCATTTAGCCATATCCGTGCATGTGATTGTCTGTAGCAGAAAGTGCGGGGGAGCTGCTGAAGGCTGCAGTCCGCTATATGGGTGACCCCACAATCACAGCAACGTGGGACCGTTTTACCAGTGACCGACCTACCTGGTATCTCATTGATCGCGAAGAGTTTCATTGAAACATTTTAAAAAGCCACGCTGCAAATAATTGATCCTATGGATATCCGGACAGCAGATCCATCCCCCTCAACAACCCAGTGCCATCTAATGCTTACCCGTTGCAATGTTAATCAATGCTTAAAACTCAATCTTTAGAAACAAAAATAATCACTATCCTCTGCATGGGCTTTAGAAAATTATAACTACATTTTTAAGAACCATGGACTTGTTAACTAAGTGTGCTTCCAAAGATCAAGTGCCAAGATTCCCAATCCATAAAAGTAAGAAAGTTGTAACTGAACTGTGAGAACTATAAACCGCGTCGTGAAAGTAGATAATGTATTATATGCTAGTGTGGAGGGCTGAACACCGAATGGGACGCAGTCACAGGGTGAATGGACATCATAGTCCAACAGAAGCTACAGACATTTCAGTTGGGCAACTGGGTACTGATGCTGCGATCTCACTGAACCCAGATTTTGCCCTGGAAACCTGCGATTTAAGAGCACTCTATACCAACAGGGGAGAATGTATTTTTGAGCGAGTCCTGTGGAACACCCACCTAATGGTCCAAGGGACAACATTGGTCTTTGTTAATCTCAGTGAAATTTGATAAGAATTCAGCCCAGTGTCAGCGCCAAACTGCTACCAAATGTTACCAACATGCACTCAGTTTCAAATCCATTTTATTTTTGCCCCAGAGAATATTATAAAACACCTTAGAAATCAGCACCAGAATGGTAAAAACACAGGGAAAACAAATTTTAAACATCTGTTTCTGAGCTGCACATGATAAGGTGTGTGTGTGTGTGTGTGTGCGCGTGTGGGGGGAGTCTCACAACATAGAAATAGCTGTTCTCATGAGAAACTTCAAAACAAGACTGCTGATATTTCACATAATATTTATACTTCAAAAAGTACAATATTAATACAGGTTTGTCAGTTTAAAATAAAACACCAGTTCTGTTAGGTCTATGGATCCATTCATTCTTAAATTAACCCATGTACAATATCAGAAAAAGTAGTGGTCCAAATATTCTCTGCTATTTAACATGAACCTGTCATTTCTAACAAAAAAAATTCCCAATTTAATATATGTTATATTAAAGAAACAAACCCACATGTTCCACCATCACTATTCACAAATAAAGTTAAAAATGAAATAAAAAAAATATAGAAAAAAAATTAACAAGAGGTCACGTAATACTGTTAAATAGACTACAGAAATGGGAAGACCCTGAACGTTTTTACAGTGAATGGTAGAGTCGTGAAAACCCAATGACAATCATTCAGGATGCACCACTTCAAAGATTAACATGACCACTTAAAAACAGAACAGAGATTTTACAATCTTTTTCTGGTTAAAACCCCAAAAATAAACTAGGCGAGCTCAAATACTTCAGAAATAACTTCTGTTGCCACCAGCAAGTTTACTTTCATTAACATCTCCGCTTCATCGCCAACGGCAGCTGGAAAAACGCTGCACACTGACGCTTATGTCACAGAAATGCTGAAAGTTAAAGCAACAGATTTACTTTCAAGACATAGGAAAAGAAAATTAAAAAAAAATGTTTATTATAGATCCGTCTTACATAAAATGGAGGGAATACAGTAAAAGGGGAGATCGTTTTGTTTTGTGCTAAGCGGACTTTTCCACATTTCGTTCAAAAGTACGTGAAAATAAAGATGAACTCAAAAAGTTTACCTTTTGAATGAGCGCTGCATATGTTTATAAAAGGGCTCATTCTACAACTTTATTACGTTTAAAGGAAACAAATTACAAAAGGGGGAACTTTTTGGCCAATAAAAAATGCAGCCACTTAGCTATTTTACTCTTCACGAAGATGTTGGAGGAAAGGAAAAATGTTTGTATTATTGCATATTCACTGGAATGCTTATGGGTTACATCAGGTTAATGCTGCACAGCGGTGCAGGCCCGGTGTTACTATGTGCTATTCACATTGGAGTGAAAACCTTTAGAGAATCCATTACTACTGCCTTTTCGTATAGAAGTCTAAGAGTGCAATTGTGAAGCAATCGTGGACTACAATCCCCATGATGCCCTGCCAGTGACTGCCACGCTACAGCAGCTGAACGCCAAGGGGTGCCTATAGGAGACTGGGATTTTATAAGCGCATAGCATACAGCCGAGCGAGAGAAGCCTAACCAACGCCAACTTTAGCACAGAAGATCCAAGAACAGGGTTGGAAACTGGAGCGGCTTCTCACTGCTTTGATCTTGTAGTACTTGTCATCACCGTGTTTTTTCCGGTTAACGTGAAATGTGCATTTTAAGAAGCTTAACGTGGCTATTCGCTTATAGTTTTACGTAATATTGATATAAACCATCAGACTTTATAAACGTGTTTCATTCAAGTAATTAAGATTAGTTATCAATTCTTGTGTCACTATCCTATTCCCCCTCAATGAAGAAAAAATGGAGGAAACTGGTCATTTTTGAAATTATATTAGTAATAAAAACAAGGATGTAAATATCCTTGAAAGACACACCGGTCTCACATGAGTGTACTTGTATAATCAAGTGAGCTTTAATTTAAGTGCCGTTGGCACTTTGTGGTTCCAGGCATCATCAGAGCTTCTAATAAATGGTCAGTGGGGAGGTTGTTATATCTGCGACTTGGAAAGCACTTTGCTGGTGACCTGGAAAAATTAAGAAATATTTTTGCTGGTTGGATTACTGAATTATATATTTTTTGCTAAGATTAACATGGGCAAATTATTCTCAAACTAACCGAGTGTATTAACCTTGGTCCGCAAAACTATGAAGGCCAAGCAATACAAGAGAAACATCCAAACATGGAAATAAAATGTTGTGGAAAAGAAAAAAAAAAAAAAAGATAAAACCGTCTGGGAGAACAAAAGGAAAAACAAAAAACACAATGCATTCACAGATTATAAAGCCACCGCAACTTCTTCAGGCATTTGACTGTTATGGTAAATATTCAGACAGTAGTCATTTAGCAGCAACGATTCCGCAATAAATAACGCATTATGTCTCAGTCCCGCATGAGAACTGCAGCTACAGTCACACCGACAGCCGTAACCTACCAGCTAAAACAGCAGTGGAGACCTTAAGAACAATCTGTACAGTATTTGTCACACTGTGACAACAAATATAAAAAAAAATCTGCAGGCCTGAAATAAACAACTCCGCTGGTAGGTAGACATGAGTCCAGGAGTCCACCAGAAGTGATCAATTTCCACCAAAGTATCTGATATTGGTACAAAAACCACAAGATAGGAAAGAAAATCTTAGAAGAGCATGCTTTGTCTTCTGTTCTTTCCATGTCCTGAGAAAAAAAGAAACAAAATATATGTTAGGAAGCTGAAGCAGCAAGCATTGCCTGGTGGTTATAATCGTTATAGGACATTCTAGACATTATTTACAACAAATGCATAGGATAGTAGTCCTTTAAATTTTATGCGGTGCCCCCCCATCGGCATAATTCCTCATATGCTGCGAAGGTGAAACAGTGTAAAATAAGGCACCCATATACAGTACATATCATTTAAGAAGCCATGATCACCAGCAACACAGATCCAGCATGTGAAGAAGCTAAATATTGTAAATAATTGTCTGTATTGTTCAAATGCAGATCACGTACCTGTCTCTGAATAGGAGGAATTTCGAAAACCAGGATCTTTTTGTAATTGGATATCCATAAGACTGAATATAGAGATATCTACAAAAAAATTAAATATTTTAATACCAAAAATGGTACCAATTTAATTGGTAATTTAACATGTCTACATAGACATGTTAGCTGAAAATATTCATGCGTTTTGGTCTTACTTTCTGGTAAGCTGTGTATTTTTGTGCCAAGACTTCGGAAGTAAGCATGTTTCATGGCATCTTCTGCAGAAATCCTCTTTTTAGATTCGTACTGCAAATTACGGAAAAAAAAGTTAAACCCTTCAAAATTGTGATGTGCTTTTTCTTCCATGTGCTGCCAAAACAAACCACAATGTAGCTACACACCTGACCCAGGCAGTCCTCACAATACACTGCATTTCGCATTTTATACTATAGAGTGGAAACTAGCAAACAACTTGGAATAAAGGCTGCTGGAACATTAAGAAACTGCAGACTTACAAGACAATGCAATGTGAATGTCATTAGGATCAGCATTATTAGCAAGGCCTGATTGGTTAGTACGTGGGTAGTTCAATTGGGCGATTCTTAAGAGAAATCGAGGTCCCAAACTACAGCACACACTTTATTTCACAAAGGACTAAAAGCCGTTCTCCGAGCGATAGAGGGAAAAGTGGATGTGCCTAGATACATAGATGTCATACAAGCGTCTACAAGTTTCCCACTCCTCCTTACTAGGTATTAAGTACAGTAGTGAAAGAGGTTAATGCATGCATGCATGGGATAGGCAGTACAGCTGCCCTGAACAAAAAACAAGCCAAGTCTTAAGGGCCAGATAAACGGTGCGGTTTCACAGGAGATAGAAGGTAATAAGGGAAACATAAGCTAGGCCAAATGGATTATATTTGCACATGAACAGATTCCGGCCCTCCTATTGAACTAAAATTATTATGAGCCACAGCTAGAATCTTGCTGGCCACGAGATCACTTAGCATCTTGGACAGGGTAGTAGAGAAACAACTGAAAAAGTATAGGCTACCATGACACTATTTCATTCAAACTGGCCTCCAAGCCATCTTACTCCATCGACAGTCGCTTCACACTCCATAGATGTGAGCTGGTTTGTGTGCACTGCATAAACATTACGAATTACAAATTCATCTAGCCTCCTTCTGCATGTATGTCTTAATATGTTCTATGCTGTTAATGCTGTATCCTCTCTTATTCTAATAGCCCTGCAGAATCTGCTGGTACTCTATGGATGTAATCTCTTACCTGAAGAAACTTTGTTAATAGCTCGATTCCTTCCGAGTCTAACCTAAAAGAAATAGGAGTGATTAGATGAATACATCATTGATACAAAACCGCTTACATTTGCTCTGAATGACTTAATACTGCAGATTTAATATTTTTCACAAAAATATTTTGCGTTTGATTTGAAGAAATCCTATCAACGCAGCTCCTGTTTTGCCAGCGGTATCATGCTTTCCAATTGAAGTAACTATTAGACGTGTTTGCAGAGTAAGGTAAACACAGCAAGCGCACCGGCACAGAGGATCTCAAGCATGCGCACGCCATTAACATGCTTAACTCGTCACGTAGGCCTACCGCTTTGTTACTGGGCAAGTTTGCATATGAAAAAACATACCTAAGAGCTTCAATAATTTGCTTAACACATATCATTAATAGGGTATTTAAATGGTGGTTACCCCATTAAACAGCCTCAAGACTATGCTTACTGGGGAAACGACACTCAAACATAGTAACACTCAACAGCTTCAACATACTAAACACTAAAGTCTACCCAACGTACTAAACACTAAAGTTTACCCAACGTACTAAACACTAAAGTCTACCCAACGTACTAAACACTAAAGTCTACCCAACGTACTAAACACTAAAGTCTTCCCATGTAGAAACTCCGTCCACCACTGCAAAAAGCACAGGCGCTTGCTGTGCATAGATGATTTATCCCCTTGTCTGTGGGTAGACGCACTAGGGCGCCGGGACATGCAGAAAAGAGGCGCTTGGCAGCAAAATATAGCGAAGGTTACATATAAGGTGTGATTTTAGTGCAAAGTGTGAAAAGTAGCAATCAGTAAAATACTTCTGATGGAGATACTCTTCACTATGGTTACAGGGCCACTGTCAAATTTCTATAGGTAACGTGTATGAATGTCAGGTTTCGTTCTTATTTGACCCTGTATACATAAAGATGCATAGAACCTACTGACAGACTACGCCAGATTTAGCAACACTTCTAGCTGCAAAAAGGAAATGGTCTTAAATAACCCACCCATGTACCACAGGCGGCAGAGGTTTCACGGTGACACACGTGAACTGAAAAAGGCTGTTTTGTTACCAGAGCATAACTTCATATGTTACGAGACTCACAGAGTAGCAGAGCAATGCTGTTAACGTACATACATACATAAAGTCCAGCAGAGACATTGGATCACATGAAATCTACAAATGGGCCAATGCGTCACACATAAGACAGGATCTTTACTGGGCAATACAGCACAGCAGAACCCTGTCCTTCAGAGGGGGCTCAATACCTTGGTGCGTGATTGATCAGAGGCTGAGGCTTGTATTTGGGAAAATTGTAGTTTCGGAATTCATCATTTGACAAAATGCCCGGCCATGTTTCCTCAGTTGCAGTGCCTAAATGAGACAAATAGGGAATATTGAACCAAGTTCTCTTTCCAATAGGGTAGTGGAGGTGGTAAGAAATGTTTAGAGCTGAAGTTGCCCATCTGCACTGTATTAAAGCAGCTTATATTACCCATGTGGATGCAAAAAGACTCTACACAGCTGTGTGAGGTGATGTGTACATAATCAGCAGCAAGATAACAGCTAGTGGCTGCATATTTCCTAAGGTCTGAGAGAGTAAGTCCTAGGTCAGCTAAGACCTTACGCTTGCTTACTACTTGACCAAGTTCCTGCCCAGACTGAAAGGTGTTAACATTAAAGGACTGAAGCCCTGGAGCCACCACATGCACATCAAAATGCCTGTATGATACGGCAGGCTAGACCACTAATAGTACGGACAAGGCTGTAGCAGGGTTCAATCCGGAATACATAGCTATATGTCTAATTCTTATGTATAAAACATGCAACAGCACATTTCTGTACCTGTGTGTCACTAGCTGGGTTCTGGCAGACTAGGTATACATGCAGACGTGAAGCTCATGTAACAAGTGTCGTGCCCTGCGTGGGGAGACTGCGCAACTGCAGAGGTAACCAACTTGTAAATCCCAATCACATCTACAATATTTACCTAGGAGTCTGAAAATTAAATGAAGCTCATCTTCCACCGTGGACCCGGGAAACAAAGGTCTTCCTGAAGCCATTTCAAAAAATATACAGCCAACACCCCTATTGGGGAGAGAGAAAAAACGTTAACTCATATTTTAGAAGTTTGTGTGTTTTGACATTACAATACCCTAAAGAACGTAAGCATTATGACAACCCAAATATTAGGAATTTCCTGGAGGAATAAACCAAACTACCAGTGAAATATTTATTCATAACATTTCATTGGTTTGCTACCCAAGAATCCATTTTTTAACCAATAATTATACTTAGGTAGCTCAATAGACAAAGTAGCTGCCACAGAAAAAATGTATGCCATGCTGCTACCACTAGATGGCACTGTAGTATTGTGTGCCCTGTGAATACTTTCCTATTTCATACGCTTACAGCTCATTGGGAACATTTTCACATCTACCAGTATTCACCATATAGTAATATTCTAGGAATCCCATTTTTTACTAACATATCGGAGGAGCGCTAGGCCCCTCCCTTTTGCTGGTACAAGTAAAATATACACACATACATATAAGTTATATATGAACTATTTACCACATATCAATTTGCGTTGAGTATTCAGAAGAGCCCAGGAGGACATCTGGAGGCCTGTACCATAGTGTTACGACCTCATTCGAGTAGGTTTTTGTGGGAACAGACTTTGCTCTGGCCAAGCCTGAAAGGGAAAAGTAAACAGATTAACACGCTATATATAATTTCATTACAACGCAAAACTGCTCTCGATGAAGCAGGAGTGGAGATCCAAGAGCACACATTGCATATGCAAAATGCTCCAGGGCAGGCATGAGCAAAGTTTTTAAGCTTGTTTTACAAAGGAAATCTTTGCTTTGATGCAGGCGAGTATTAAACAGAACAACTGCTAATGTGCAAGACTGAGCCAACGGCTGCTGCAGCGGTGATTGACATAAATACATACACACACACACATATATACACATATACACATATATATATATATATATATATATATATATATATATACATACATACATACATACACACACACATATATATTACTCTGTATACTCTGCTACTCTGTAGCAGTTCCTACCCAGTGCTGAAACTGTTGCCTATTAAACCTTCAAGCAAACCCTGAGATCAGACAAAAGGGAACTGGAGCGAAGAAACCCATGTTGACACAGATATCACTTTTTAGTTAGTAAAGGAACTAACATGTCCTGGTGTGAAAAAGCAGCCACTCCTTAGACTGTGATTATGCCACGTTCAACAGCAATAACTGCAATCAAGCATGTCCTGTAGTTACCGACCGTGCCATGCACACATACTTTATCTTGATGTTTTTTTTATTATTATTATTTCAGATGATGCCACAATACCTCAATGGGGTCATGGTCTGGACATTTACTAGGCCTAATGTCTGCTTCCTAAACTATTGAATATGCTCACAATCTGCTTGAAGAAATTAATACGAAAATGTTGATTCGTGTTTCTGTCATTGATTGTAAGATGTCCACGTTCTGATGCAGCAACATATCAATAAACAAGGACACTACTACTGCAATGTTTATTATTTTTTTTTTTCCAACATGGCAGGCAGTATTTACTTTTTGGCAAACAAAACGAGAGTATGTTACTCAAATGTTCCACTTCTGTGCCCATCAAGCATCGTTCTAGGATGCTTGAGGAACATCCAGGTGGTTTTTGGCAAACTCTTATGTTCTTGGAGAGCAATGGTTTAAACCTAGCTCCTCTGCAATGAACCACATTTGCCCATTGCTCCTCTGATGGTGGGCACTGACCTTGGCAAGGGAGAGCGGACTGCAGATACTCAGGGCAATAATTATTACACATATGAAGGCCGCATGTTTGATTAACCAGCACGTCAAACCAGAGTCATCCTGTTCTATTATATTGCCTAAACATTGCTACGGCCCACATTTGCAACAAAGCAGAAAGGCTACTGTAGATGTTCGAGTACTGCGTGATCCTGTAACGCAAAGGGCACATTTACAGTTATTTTACGGTGTAATTTGAGTCCACTCGACTGAAAAGAATTAGTGGAAAGGACAATACAAGATACAACACACTTCATTCCAGCAAATCACACTCAACGTCTGTCATTAGTATTATGTAACTGCAGCGTCTGACAGCAATTTAAAGCTGTCTGTGTCAAGCCCAATCACCTGTGATAATATCTATAGTTACAGTCCATTTCATCGTAATCTAAGCACCCTTACGCACTGTTGTGCATTAAAAATGTTTGTCCAAGGGCTTACTTTCTACATGAACTGCTCCGAAGTCTCGGATGATCCCAGATTAGAAGCAGATGACTGTCAAGACGAGTAAAGCCAAAAACTGTACAGAAGATATTTTTAACTTATTGTGGTTAGCCCCAATATTAAAAGATGAAGTACAAAAACGTATCAAATACTGGGCTACAAACGGGGGTGCTTTGTGTCTATGTGGTGCAGTCAGTTAACTAGAGTCAGAACTTCCTCTAAACAGTCAATCAACATTGAAAAATAAAATCTATTCTTCCAAATGTTACAGAATAGAAGTAATACTAGCACAGATTGAGTGAAAGGGAAGAGGTGATATCTGCCGCTAGATTTATCTGCCTTTGTGCAAATAGAAGTGAAACATATCGCTTGCAACTAAAAAACAATGTACACCAGCTTTACCTCTCGCCTATAGATATATTAACATATTAATTTAAGACATACTGCCCACTGAACTGAAATGCGAGTCCCCCATACATACCAAAATCAGCTAGTTTCAATTCCCCTTTCTCGTTGATGAGCAGATTTTGTGGCTTCAAGTCCCTGTGAAGTACTTTTCGCTTGTGACAGTATGCCAGGCCCCGCAGAATCTGATACAAAAATATCTAAAACAGAACACAGGAAAATTATACGAAATAAAGCAAAAAAAAAATAAAAAAAATCAACATGTAAAAACAAAACAAAAAACCCTCCAGGAGATGTGCTCCAACTGTGGAGGCATTAATGCATGGGGGGGGGTTAATAAACGAAGGGAAAATGGTAATTATTACCGAAAAGAATTTATCAGGGCATTTGAAGGGGCCAGTGCTGTCCAATACATAAGATACACCACGTTTCAAATCCACTGAAATACCAGTGCTGTGACCGATACCCTTTTCACTTTTTGAAATGATTATGACAAATTGGAATCCTGCCCTGCATGAAACATTATAGAAGGCTAAAAAATATACCACTTTATAAAGCAAGGGCACTCGGGCAAACATATGGACTTTGATGCACATGACAGCTCAGTGTCTGCTTTACATTTTCAGCAGAATCTCCCCACGTGTTTGCTTCTTTCCTCTTACCCCCAGGGCTCCTAAGCGAGCAGATGACATGTTCAACTGAACATACCTGCCGGCTAGCCAAGGCACGCAAGTAGTATACTTACTACCAGCCAACTCCAGCTCTGGATTCTGCGAGAGTTCCAGGGGGTCCAAAGAGACCACCCCTCACATCCGCACACTTACTGACCAAAAGCGGCACAGAATCAGGAAAGCTTGCTGGGTCTGTATGGGACACTAAGCTTTGTAGCATCTTGGCACGTACCTTTACATTGTGTATACTCATGATATTCCCACAGTCATCCATATACTGCTTTAAATCTTTATCCTTGGGGGGAACAAACATAAATAAAGAACATTGATGAGTACACAAGCTTCTGTAGGTATATTTCAGCCACTCTGGCTATTAAATACTTGATTTAATCGCAGAATACAATCTGGGCTGCAGCTCTTGTTGAGGATGATGGGAGTTTAAGGAGCGTGAGAGCCGCAGGTGTGATCTACTGGGGTAATGATAGTAAAGGTCTATTATCGGCATGTGTCCCAGGGAGTCAGCAACACAATATACTTCACAACAATCTAAGCGCTGACCAGAGGTACTGCAGGTTGCAAAGTAATACCAATAACTACAAAAAAAGAGTCCAGTACATTGTTTCAGTGATTTCAGTTTGTGCAAATGGATGCTCTTATGTTCGTCACCTTGGTGGGTCCATTTGCTAACAGTAAGGGGGAATCTGAATTTATTATGCAACCAAAAAAACAAAAATGAGCGTGAGGATGAAGAAAAGATTTATACAGAGTGAAATTCTCACTCATCTGATCTCACCATGAGCTTATCAGGCAATAAAAGTGTAAAGTGCTGGAATTTTGTCAAATTAACAGCTTTTTGCCTGTTAATTAACAATTAATCCAATCATTACATGTTAACGTGGACTTGCGAGCGGGGTGGAAACATTCTTAAAAAGACGCTCTCCTCCCCAGCAACAGCCAATGCTCTTTACATAATCCACCTGGGTATTGGAAAAGTGTGTCAAAGCCACCGGTCTGTCGGGTTAGTCGATTCTGTCCCCTCACTAGTGCCGTGCATACGGGGCACATTAACGATTTAATGCCTTGTTTACGTAAGACGCTTGCCAATCGTAGCAGCAAAGACTTGTTTGAAGATGAATATGAAGACAAGCAGCATTCATAACCAATCACTAAACTAGGAAAAAGGCAATGAATTGTTGTAAGATTGTATTATCCATCACCACAGTCATCAGGTACATACCAGATATTCAAACACCAGCGTGAGCGACTTGTCCGTGTGTACAATGTCATGCAAAGTGACAATGTTTGCATGCTTCAGGTCCTTTAATAGCGATACTGCAGAAAAGCAGATAAGACAAATTAATCTCCGACATAGGCTTTCGCCGAACACTTATCACATTACACATTCACACTTCCTTTTGTTAAGCACCTAATCCAGCTTTATCTTCCCGCAGAGGGGGGATTTGGAAGCGGGGCGGCAGATGCTTCACGCAGACCACTGCTGAAGCATGAAACCATGGTCTGGTATATAAACGTTAACCGCAGAGACGGCACAAACATCAACAGAGAAACAGACTATACCGGTCATATCCGGAAACCAAAGTGTGACTTCCTTTTAATATTTTAGTTACATTAACCATTTTCACCTGATTTTAAACATAATTCAATTTACTACATTAAATACTGCTATCGCTTTCAGATCCATGATACCTATTCCTCCCGCTGCCCTTCTAAAAAGAGACATCGATAAACATGTCAAGTACGAGGTTGTGTGACACACGTGAAGGGTTACCTTCTCTGATAGCTGTGCACGGGGCTCCTTCTTCATGCTCCAAACGGATTTCTTTCAGCGCTACAAGGTTCTCCGTTAATTTACTTCTTCCTTTAAACACCGTCGCATAAGTGCCCTGTAAAAAAAAAAACCCACATTCACACCAATTAGTGTATAAACACGGTAGATCCCACAAAATGAATAGCGGCCGCGTTATAGGGTTCTTCTACACTCCTACGACCCGTACATTGTATGTGTCATCACAACTTTGTCATGCAAGTACTGGTTTTATGAAAAAGGTTCTGGGTAAAGAAAATATCTATTTCAATGAAACATTTACAGCACTAGTTTAGTTATCCGCTAAGATGATCCTCTCTACTTACGAACATCCTACAGAAACACAAATGGAACATAGAATGGAAAATACTCACCTCTCCAAGCTTTTCCAACTTGACGTACGTTTCCATTTTCCCAAAACCAATTTCTGACTGTGTAGGAGAAGAAAATAGCGCAAGTTACATGGCGGTATAGATATTACAGCAGTGTTTCGCACACAGTTGCTTGGCCCAAAATGTTTCAAAAGACTAGTAATTGGCTTTGATATGATAGAGTAAACAAATATTTTGTGGACTCTGGGTAACAGATGAAGAATCAAACAAGTTCATATTCCATCCAACTTCCTTTGACCAAGTACGGTATATTAGGGATTTGAACTCTTGCTCTGAATATACTATTCTTGTAACAGTAATGGCATATATACATTTATATACACATATATATATATATATATATATATATATATATATATATATATAAACAACTTGCTTTATAAGTTTATTTTTTGTGTGTTTTTCCAAAAATCCTGTTACACCGAGGATTATACTGGGCCATCGGGGTGAATGCTGTCTAGTTATGGCATTTGTGGTGTAGGCCAACCGGGTTCATTTTACCAGGTTGGCCTAGACAGACCATAAGGTATGTATGGGCTACCAGTTACAACCCGCTAGCAATAACCAATCGTAATGATCTAACAGAAGAACATTAATATAGGCCACTTTCCCCACTAGAGTTGGCAGGTACAGGTGGAGGCAGGTACCTCCAGACAGGGGACAGGGCTGCTGACACGTTATTCAATGGAAAAGGACACCTAAGATCAAGTGTGCCTAGTCCTTAAACTACATTAGCAAACAGCCCACTTCACAAGCCACTTGTAAAACCCCGGTAGCATGAAAGACATCTTTACACGCTAATGACATAAGAGCATAGAATGAGGTAATGAAGCATGTCGATTAATATGCTGACAATGTATTAGATAAAGTAGCAAAAATTCACAAGGGGGGGGGGTTTGATGCCGTTTCACCCCAAACGCCCCATGTTTGGGGGGGATCAAACCATTAATTTCATTTAGCTGCAACAAATATCTAATGTTACATACATCTATTGAGAATTATGAATCAACACTTCCAGCAAGAAATAGCAACAAACTGACATTAGAATTCTAGATAGCAATTAGTTTTTTTTTTTCTGGAAGGTTCCGCCAATCCTTTTATGTTCTCACCAATGATGCCCTTCTCGATCGCCTGCTCATGGGTTGATCAAAGGGAGGGCTGTTGATTTGTAGCTTTTCTAAATATCCATCTGGTATCCTAATGTCTGCTGGAAGTGACAGCCGTTTATTCAAGTCCTAGAGAAAAAACAAACATTCACATAGATCAGCATAATAAAACATTAGATTTATGATGGATACTGTATTTTTTTTTGTTATGCACACCTCATTACACCATAACAGAAATCTCTTACCCGTTTCTACACTGCGGTTATAAGGCAGTTTGTCGCACTAAACAAATAAAAATATTGTGAAGAAAGCTTTTTAGTTTGCGTACCTTTGGTAAGCGCTGTTCAACCTTTCCACAGTGAATGAGCCATATGAAATAAACCACCATGTAACAGAGTATAATTGGGGTGTTCAGGGACAGTTTAACACCCCAGTCTTTCCAAATCAGACACAATAAAGTACTTTGTACTTCAAACATGCATTCTTTAAAACGTAGAAGAATTAAAATAAAACAAAAAGCATTTGCAAAGTGGATGGGGCTAAGCTCCCCTATGCATTTAAGTGCATATGATGGATGGAGTGTCCCTTTAAACTCATGGCTGAAACGGCTGGGCTGGATTTCTTCGCACAATAATCCGCGCCTGCAGATGGAAAGCAGAGATGCTCTTTTCCACGTGCAGACCTTGGAGAAAGCCTAAGCTGTGTATTAAAGCGCACAAAATACTTTGATACAGATCTTGAATTAGCCTGGCATCTGCTGCACCCGTTCAATCCGCTGCATATAAACCTCAAGCAGAGACTTCTTCTGTGCCAGGTGTTACAAGCATTACGCGGGCATACAGACGATAGAATACATATTCTACAACAAAATAGAAAATGATTGGAGTGACAATTAGTATTCTACTGTATTACACCACGGATTGCATGCAGATTTCCTCTATGGCGGATTGGGGAGGGGAGACGTATTTTCTCCATACTGACACCGGCACCCCAGTTAACCTGCACGACCTCCTCCATCACGATTTCCCAGCACTGCGCTCGAACACAGCAGAGAGCTGCGGGGTACGTCAAACATTCAGACGCATGTTTCACATGTCACAACGCATCTGGGAATATCCGAAACGGAGGGAACCGTTCTTCTCCCAGGCAGGAGAATGCTGGCTCAAATACACATTTAACCGTCAACAGGCTGAATAATACCGATTTACATGCTAACACGAGTTCTATACCATCCGCTCCAATCACAGGCTTCTCCAATATGTATGCACATCGAGCAGACAATTTGTCAGCCGCAAGGACTTTAAATGACTCCCTATTATACCAAGGATCCCTATAGGAAATATTTACTGTACCTGCGCTGAACATTATACATATACCCATAAAACAAACTGGATTATAAGAAACCCTTGATTTTCTGAAGAGGTTTTAGGTATGTGGCTGCCGTGACATAATGTTTATTTAATAATTGTTTAAAGTGAAGGCAGCCGAGAGAAAAAAACCTGAACGAAATGCCCTTAGCTTCTTCTGGTAGCACTGTATTATAGGAAGACGAGCATGAAATAGATCTTGATTGTTATGAAATATGAGCAAAGACAAAATGAGATCATGACCCAATTAGAGAAGCACTTGAAAGACGAACGATGTTCCAGCAGGGAGCGGTGTTTTTCCAAGGAGGCATTGCACAGCCTGAGACAGGAATCACCCAATACACACACACACACACACACCTTAACCGTGCATCATTGGCACTGCAGAAGTCGTTTCATTAAGGTCGTCCATGCTGCATTAGCTATTCTCAGCTATACATCAGGGAGTTTTTACATACCACTACAGCTAATAAGGTATGCCATATATATGATGCCATTCAGTTGGAACAGAAGGGCTACTAAACAAATTAATCGAAAGACCAAAATTTTCACCTAGCCTCTAGGGCGGAGGTAGAAAGAGTACGGAGCGGAGCGTGGGTTTACTCTGCTCTGGGGTAAACGGATAGCCCACACCTCTAAACAGCCCTATAATGCGCAGTCTGAAAACCCGCTGTAAATCAAACGCACAAAACCCTTAGAGTCTGCGTTAGAGAAAAAAAAAAACGGCGTTTTAAATAAAACTAAGGATTTTTAAATATTTGTCCTTCACAGGCGCAGGTTCCTCAAACATTAAGTAAAAAAAGTACACAATTCCTTCAAATGTTTATTGTAGGGTCACAAACCCCCAAAACAGCCCACTGAACCGTCTCCCGTACACTAGCTTATCCTCCTAAAGGGGTTGACGCAAGAAAATCAGACAGACATTCTGTAAAGAAATGAATACCTTAGACTCATAGCATGCAAACTATTTCAATGTATATTTGAAAACGGCAAATACAGAATGAGTATTAGCGCTTTGGAGATACCCCGGGGGCGCTGGCACACATTTTCACCCCTGGGAGGCCAGGCCAATTTGTGTAAGTGACAGTACATGATAGATTACAGGGGAGGCACACACGGTTAAATCTCATAATTGGGCTAATTAAAAACATTTAAATAAGTATATTCTGAGAAGATAGCGCAAGTTTGAAACACCTTTCCCAATAATATACACATTTTTTTTAATCTATACATTTTAACCTGTAAACACCATTATTTGGAATTACCGTATTTGCTCAATTATAAGACGAGGTTTTTTTCAGAGCAAATGCTCAGAAAAATACCCCTCGTCTTCTAATCGGGGTCGTCTTCTAATCAGACCTCAAATAGAGGTCTGATTATGAGACTAAGATCCAGATCCCCCGCACCGCTGCAGGGGACCTGGATCCTCCTGTCTCCCCCCCCCCATCATACACACACTTACCGGTGCTTCCTGCTGTATTGCCGGGGCAGCGGGTTGACGTCTACGCGATCCGCGTAGACAACGTCCGCTGGAGCCGGAAGGAGGTGTGGCTAGCAGCGGGGGTTGTCTGTCAGTCGCGCAGACCTTCCCCGACTGTCAGAGATCAGAGTTCCCCGCACCTGATCTCTGACAGCCGGGGAAGGTATGCGCGACGGACACAGATAAACCCCCGCCGCCAACTCCACCTCCTTCCGGCTGCAGCGGAAGCAGACGTCAACCCGCTGCCCCGGCAATACAGCAGGAAATGGGAAGCGTGTGTGTGTGTGTGTGTGTGTAATGGGGGCATAGGGCATTTCTGGAATGCCTTATACCCCTATATGCCACTCTGGCACTTAGGGGGTTAAAAGGCATATTATGGGGCAGAGTGGCATATAGGGAGGTATAAGGCATTTCTGGAGGCAGAGTGCTCTATACAATGCCTTTTAACTCCCTTAATGCCACTCTGCCTCCTGGAATGTCTTATACCTCCCTATACGCCACTCTGCCCCATAATATGCATTTTAACCCCCTAAATGCCAGAATGGGATATAGGGGTATAATGCATTTCTGGAGGCAGAGTGGCACATAGGGGGTCAAAAGGCATACCATGGGGCACAGTGGCATATAGAGGATTAAAAGGCATATCATGGGCCACAGTGCCATATTGGTGTGGCAAGCCTGGGGGCAGATGTGCGTAACTGGGGGACAGGTTGGAAAATACAAGGAAATAAAAACAAAAAAATATTTTTCTCAATCATAGCTTTTATTAAAAAAAATAGTTTACATGAATTAACATTTACTGGTAAAACTTTTTTCCTTTAGGGTCGTCTTATATTCAGGCTTTTTTTCCTAAGTTAATATTCAGATTTTGTGGGGTCGTCTTATAATTGAGCAAATACGGTATTTAGGTAAGACAAGTGGGTCTTTCCTGCTGTAAACACTATATGGTGGTAAGAAACTTAAAATGACTAACGCTCCATTACTAAAAAGGTATATCTGATGACGCATAAGGAACCGGAGAATTATTAGGCATCTTTCAGAATCTGACACAGCAAGCCGAGTTAAGCCGTGCACACAAAGCTTTCCCAATACATTATCTCAATATTCACGGTTTATAAAGAACTAGGCCAAGCACTCATTTGAAGTGGGAATAAATCCACAGTGTCATTGACAATGGGAGATCCTCATTAATTCAAATAAAAGGGAGAATTGTGCTAATTAACCTCTTCTAAAAGCTGCTGGAATGGACAGATGTACTCTTAAGGGCAGAAGTCACATGCAAACATCAGGACATCATTGTGCTACTCATATTCTCTCTCATACACATACACACACACACATTTAATTCAGACAGCTGAATCCCAAACCATACACTGACACCACAACCACACAGAGACCAGGAGTACTACAATTCTCCATACATCAGACAGTGTTTTACCAGCTCCTGTCACAAGTTTGACACCCCCTGCCCTGGATCTACTGTGTGAACACTTCTTGCACACTCTCAGAAGAACTCCATTTTACTTTAGAGATTTTGTGCACTCCATGGACACCGACGTTTTACTAACATACATGCTACAGGGTGCTGCTGCTACTCCCATTCTTTCCCATTGGGGCATGCTGCCATTGGCTGTAACTCGAGTGCTACCGAGCATGTGCAGGAAGTATGCTTCCTTCTTACACTTCCTGCTTTCCATAGGCAAGCGAGTTAAACGAAAGTCTCGATTTCCGGCTCATTCGTGCGCAGTAAAAAAATGTGTGTAAATATACTGTTAGACATGCACGCTACCTCCATTGAAATCCGCCGATGCATTCGATTCCGTAGGCATACACCGGTTGGCGACTGAACTTCGTCTGATGAGGTCCCAGATGCTTGGTCACTTTCACCATCTGATCCCATTTTAAGGTTTTCGTGTACTATATCTGAAACAGAAGCATTGCTAAAATTATCTATGCCAAATTGCAGCAACTGATCAATTTACCAGTTCAGAAAAGCCAACAAGATACATTCCTCCATTGTGCTCAATGGCAAATAAATATAGACCAACTCCCCTCGAACACTCGTTTGACAAAATGGTCTGGTCCTCTTCCACTCAAAAAAAAATATTTTTTGCAACATGCCCATTTCGGCTACAACACCGTTACTTTAGTAAGTATAGTTAAAAGTCATGTTACAGCTGGCCTTAAAGAACAGGGGGGGGGGGGGGTGAGGCGGCTCTGCATAGCATTTTCATGACATAAGCCACTTGGCCCGATTCCTGCTGATTTGGCCAAGATGCCAACCGCATAGGAGAGTCATACTTGGGTGAACCCTGAAACTAGCTAAGAGATGGGTACATTTGTAGACAGCATATACAGGTCAAACACATAAACGGGGCATTTTTTTTGAAGGGGAGAATGTGCGTGTGATGTGAACTTCAAAGTTCTGTAGTTAAAAGAGGCACCAAACGTCTCTAATACATGCGCAGATAAATGCATTTACTGGAATAATGTTTCTATCAGCGCATGTGGATCTATGTACACAATCCATTCCGTTGTTACACAATGCACACACTCCGTGAATTGTGCCAAACGCAGCCCACTCTCTATGCCACGCACGCTGTGAGCTTTTAACTTGGATAATGGATATCGACGTGAACACAATGCATAGAGCATTTCTGTTAAGTGGCCCGTTATCCTGTTTGCATGACTGCGCCACTTCACACAGAAATGCCGTAGACAATAGTTACCTGCCAAAAACGGCACAAAAGAAATCCAAAAGCAGTTTTCCTACATATCTGTGATTTAAAAATCATAATCTAATTGATGTTTTAGCTACATCCAGGATCTCCTCCAACACGGGTGACCCTGTCAATAACCAAGTAATTGAGCACACGTGAAGATCCTGGAAGCTGCTGGAGAGGACCGAGGTTGGAAACCTATGCTCCACAGGTGTCATTTTAAAACAGGTTTATCCAGCTCAGGTCTTCCCAGTAAACACAATGTGCAATCACGTAAAAGGTTAGAGAGAACGCAGATAGTGCTGTCAAAACGAATGTAGGTTAATACCGACACAAGCGCACAGCCGTTATCACGTATTGGCCGTTCTTCTGAACCTGGGGTGGATTTTTATGGACTCTGTTTCTCTCTTTCCTCTCTGACACAAGATCAAAGTGTGAAAGTATGTCAGTAAAAGAGAGGGAGGATTTTAACGACTCAGCCTCTGCTCGCTCTCTCTCTTCGGACTGAAGAACGTGACTACAGCCTTTTGCGGAAGCACCTGGATAAGGCAGCTGACACCGGGGAGAAGCGGATTAAGTAAGAAGACAGAAGAAAAAGATGAAAGCGGAAAATATGAAGCGGAGCCCCGGAAAAGGAGACAGGGACATGGAAATGGTCGGCGGAGAAGGAAGGGTGACAGAGCATGAAAGATCATGCGAGTGACAAGCTGCTAGGCTAAATCGGCGGGACTGTGGATCTGAGGTCTGAATAAAAAAAAAAAAGTACCTCGGTTATAAGGTCTTTTTTTTCAGATTATTTCTTTCTGGAAAAAAACCTTGTCTTATAAAATCGAGCAAATACAGTAGTAAAGGAATCATTTCCCATTGTCCTTCTGGCCATTCTAATCAGGACATATAGATGCAAAATACCCTCTAATGGAGACCTATAGGCCCTAAAGAAATCCATTGTGTGACTGCTGCTACAAAGAGGAAAGACACAAACCCTTTCAACAGCTGATAAAGAAAGGCATAGCCATCACAAAACAAGAAACAATTCATCATTTTCCTGGGATTGTCATATGTACTCTGAGAGGCAGTGTTCCATTTTTTGCACAATTTTGGCACTGAAGCTTGAAATTAAATAGCTCATTAGAATAAAAAGACATACAAGGCACTACATTAAGACAAAATCACAGTTGACTTGTTCTCTTAGGGTAATGAGGTACTGAAATGGTATGAATACCACAACAGCAAAAAGACTACATGTGCTTCAAAAACACTGCATATGGGGTCTGTTATCTATGATTCCATGTGGTGCAAAAATGTCAACACACAGAGGGAGCTTTGCACTGCAGCTTCTCCTAAAGTTGCTTAAATTTTTTTAACTTTTGAATATACACAGAATATTGTCCCTGTCACACTGAACATGATCATTAGGGACACCTTCCAAAAATCGATGAATGCTTACAGACTGCCCAGAAAAAAACCTCTCAATGTGCCAGATCATGCCTCATGTCTACTTTGTAAGCAGGTGCCATCGCTGATACGAAGAAAGTCTTCAGGAAGAACAGCCATTTCTTTAAGTTCCGATGTTTTATTTTCCATGTCAGCTTTGCTTACATCTTCGTATATAAAGGCATTGTTTAGTCTCATTGGTACAGCAATCCAAGCAGCCGGGCATCAGAGTATGACAAATCTACTGATGTGTACCAGATAATGTTAGCTCAACTGCTTGTATAAACAGTCAATTACTGGCATGTTACTCCCAAAACACACTTAATTAATGTCTATGCTAAGTGACTAAAAGCATGCAAATGACGCTAGTGCAATAAGAGCTTCTCTAATTCAACAAAAATGAAAAAAGCTTTGTATCTAAGGATAATTTGAAGCAAGACATGCCATTAAGATGTTTCAGTCATCGGAAAAAGGGCCACTGTATGGAAGTGTTTTTCCATGGATACAATTGCCTGGCCTTCACACTCAGTCACACTTTTTATAGTTTGGCACTCCAAAAACAATGTTGAAGGTCGCATAAACTCACCTGAGAGCACAAGACCAAAAGTATTGGGACACCCCTCCTAATTATTGGTTTAGCCGTTTCAGTCACACCCATTGCTAACAGGCATCAATATGCAACCGTCTCCGTAGCCAAACATTGGCAGTAGAACGGGTCATACCGAAGAGCTCAGGGACTTTAAACGCGGCACAGTCATAAGATGCTGCCTTTGGCACAAGCCAGTTTGTGGAACTTCTGTCCTGCTAGATCTGCTATCATCGTGAAGTGGAAATGTCTAGTAGTAGCAACGATGCAGTTGACAAACCATCAGAGCAGGACATTGAGTGCTGACGTGCATAGCGTGTAAAAATAGCAGGTGCTTTGTAGCATCGCTTACTACGGAGTTCCAAAGAGCCTCTGAAGTAGCAGTGAAACGTGTTCTTTGGAGTGATGAATCACTTGACAAATCCAGGTTTGGCAGATGCCAGGAGAACACCAACTACCTCAATGCACAGTGCCTACAGTAACATTTGGTGGAGGAGGGCTTTTTTCAGTGTTTAAAACTCAATATCAATGCCCATGGTTTTGGAAAGAGATTTAACAAGCTCATATACATGTGATGATGAGGTGTCCACACGCTATTGTACGTCAAATTAACACATTGTGCGTAATTGGCAGGACCTAGATGTAAATATCCAGGGGACTGCATCAAAGGTAGTGGTGAGTATATGCAGACATTGAGTGTGTTTTGGTCTCATAGCCAGAGTTGACCTCCGTCATCCCCACATGTACTAGCTCAATATACAGTTTACTCAGGTATACTCAGAATCCACCTTGTTCTGGGTCTACAGGAAATATCAGTTCAAAGAAAAAGCTGAAATAAGTATGAATCTAATATACCCTTTCGCTAAGAGGCAGGAATATCAATTGTTCCCAATGAATCAATTTTAAAAATGTACCCCTGTACTACTTATGTAAGGGTAAAAAGAGGAGACATTCTTTGTGTTAAACATTTCAAAGGCATCCTCTTCGCTTGCTCTTCTGGCTTTTGTTGATTTCTGAGTGGCACTCACAACGAATTACAAACATGAAGGAAGAATCAATAACAGTCAAAGTTTTCGCTAACATATCACTTGGGTTTGTACTGCTCACTGAAAGGTATTTTATTTCTAAAAGAGGACCACTTCAGTCTAGAGCGCTCAATAAACAACAAGGACAGCTCCAGCTAGAACAAGGAAATAAACTAAATCAAAAACCCACTTTAAGAAGATTCTTCAAAACAGAATAAAGGATATGGCTCACTGCTATGCCCACAACACACTAAAGCTGCAGCTTTTATATTTATAATATTAAAGCTAATAGATATAACACCCTGCAACAGAAGAACGTTATTAAAATGTACCAACTTTATGACCTCTGATGTCGCCAAAACCTAAATTGCACCACAATGGCCAGTGGCTGTACAAATTCAGAAGCACACATGCAAGTTCCATGCCCCCTGGGATTTTATTTACATATAATAGAAATTACTACAATTGCCTTAAATTTGCTTTAAAATTATTTGCTATAGGTTGTTGGTGGGACAGTAAAGATGATAATGATGATGAACACTTTAGCAGTTCTGTTTATCGCACATAGAGATGAAACAGCTCAGGGTCTGCTGCTTGCTGGAGGGAACGCATCCAGTGTTCCACTTTACACTTAATCTCTGAATGATGAAGTTTTGTTGGAAACCTCTCATTTCTTATTCTTTGCTACCAATACTACTTTGTGGATGGATGTGATGGATGGAAGAAAAAAATAGCTGTGTGTAATGGGCTAGAACTGCTTGGAAGTGTAAAATCCATATGGTATTCCATGAAGACTGGTCATCCATCAACTCGAAAATGTGGCTTCACAAATCAGAACTGGAATTTTCACCTCTTAGCCGGTATAACCTAGATCCATAGCATCTTAAGACAGCATGTTGGGTTATATCAGATATTTAGCAGATGAGAAGAATTGTAAAGGATGCTTAAAGGGCATATATTTAAGAGACATGAATTGGGGGGTATTAATAGATTCACTGGACCTAGCGTTACACGGCAAAGTCAAGCGGCACAAATTCCTTTTCTACTTTATATTTCCTCAAACTGAAGAACCCACCAGTTCCGATGAGTATTTGACTTTATACCTTTTGCTTCATTGTAGTCAAACTTATGTAATTGTAGAGACTTGGAATGTGTACAAGCGTTGGAAAGTGTACAGTTTTTACATTGTCGGCTGATTGCCTTGCAGAGCAGTCTGAATTCACTGCGTATGCAGAACCATCCAGCACTGCAGATCTGCTGAGTACGGAAACGCAGCAGCTCGGCAGTAATTGTTTAAGTAAACGTAATGCTTTGTGTCCGAGTAAAGCAGGAACCTGCTAACGTCGCAGCATGTTCACATGTATGGGCAGCCATAAAATCTGGTATAAATAAGCACAATTTAAACGAATGCATCATCAGGTATTGATAGGGTGCATTATGAGACTTTATAACTTTGTTAGTAAGAACATAAGTCTGCCTGATTAAACGCCTATCAGTGAAGCAAGGTGTGATTTGTAAGGTTCTTTCCAATCCATCACATGGCCACAAGTATTCTCTATTCTGGAGTGCCATTTGGACACAGGTCTTTAAAGGGGAAATGTGAACACACAACTCTGGCATAATTATCACTACCAATGATTTGTGTGTTTACACCATTCATTGGCTTGCAAAATTTGAAAAGAATCTCCTTATGAAGCGATCTTCCGCCAGTGGCTAGTTTACCCAGTGACACACATTAACGGATTGGGCGAGTAAAGATAGAGAAATACACTACCCAAATAACATTCCATGCAATAAAGGTGCTGTGAATCATTGTAAATGTATAGAATTATAGGTAAAACACTTCTCTGTACTTACCAAAAGTCCTCTATAGATGAAATCCTCTAAACACACGCCAGTCACGACTTGCATAAAACGTTCAGTAAAGCTTCTAGAGCTCACAGGTTAACGCTTTAGAAATATTACTGGTGCGTATCGCTAATGCTACCTATCGTGCAGACAGCTTGATACAGAATGTAGTTTCTCATACAGATCTGTACTCTAATGAGCTTGAATATGTTTATGCTACATTACCAGTGTTGTCTTGGTGTGTAAAAAGTGTATGCTATCATACGGATAACCCAGCGTCCAGACAACAAATACGTTTCTCGGTCTCAATGTATACAGTAATTGGACCCATATATATATTTCCAAGAGTCCTGCACTCTGAACTTCTACAAGCTAAGTGTCCGGGTTAAAACGACACACGTTAGCCCATCAAACAATACACACTCGTGGATCTTAGTGGAAAACCAAATAAGTCATTTTATAATAATAAGTACCACAACATGTTCCTTTGCCAAGATGAGTTGTACTTGATGAGGTTTAAATGTGCCTTTAACTTAATAAGAGAATAAGGATAATTACCTAGTCTGCTCCCATTCCTAGGCATTGCCATGAAAGAACCGAGGCTTCCACCTATAACACTGTGCGGTCTTCTCAGTGGGGGCTTCTTGAAGGATCCTGTGTATTGGTGGAGGAAGGAGTGCATACTGTGAGACGTTGGAGGCCTGCCATTCTTCACAATTGGTTCTACCAATCCCAAGGGCCAACAATTTCATCCCATCAGAAAAGGAAAGATTGGAAGAAAAGCAAAAGACCCAAGAGAAGAGAAAAAAAAAAAAAAAAGAAAAAGAAAAGAAAAAGGGCATTACTATATGCACAATCATAAGTGTAAAGATACAAATATTACAAAGCCCCCAAATTACCCTAGAGCATGCAGAGATACACGACAATGAACCAGTGACCGACATTTGATCTATACTGATAAACAGAACTACAACTTAAATGGCCCAAGTTTCACTTTGCTCTAAAGGAAACATCAAACAAGATATGTTAGACATTTGAACAATCCTAACCAAGTCAAACACAGTCAGTGGTTCATTATCTTTAGATTAAATGAAAGGGGCTCTTTTCTAATGTTCGGCACCCAATAGAATGTATAGCATTGCAGAGAAAATCATTTGAAGCAAAACATTTAAGAAACAGAATAAGGATATTCAGTTAGCCACTTAAAAAGAGTTCCCCAGGCACCAATACACAAGCATTATAATAAAAATGTGCAAGGTATGTTGCCAGCGCCCTGGTAACATGAATAAGATCACATTAAGACAGGCAAACAGAGCCAAATACATTAGAGCTTTGCTTTTTTATAGCGAGCACCTATTCGGTCCAATTGGGGGCAGGACCCTAACCCAACATCTGGGTATTCATAGCATACGTAACAGCCTGATAATATTACTGGAATGCTGAACACCGTATTGGCACTATATCATTCAGGATAACACCACATCTTTCGTAGGGTTCACCCTACATACACCTGCAGCAATGGAAGAATCACCACTCCCAAACATGCCTTAGCACATTACGCTAGCGTTCACACACGTGGAGTGATTATATATAAAATAATGAAGCTGACTTGCAGTATTGCTTGCAATCTAGCCTGAACCTCTATAGCTTTAAGGGGTTTTGAAAACTGCCCCGGGGTATAGTCTGTACACATACTAAAGTCATTACACCATCTCCAAGATTTCCAGGAATCTACCAGCTTGTGCTCTCTTTCTTACAGGAGAAGACTTTATTTTCGTTTCAGCATAGGTACAGTGCTGTATACATTAATGAAGGTTGGTGTTGATAAATGTGAATCTCATTTTGTTCCAATTAACTTCCTATATCTGTAGACCAGGAGGATGCCACTGCTGCAAGTCATGTGATATTCTGGGAGACGTCACCTGCCCACTCACACTGAGCTGATGCTTTACGGTAATGCTAAAAAAGCCTGTTTCACCACAGACTTTCATTAGTGAGATCACCCGGCTAGATGATTTACAAAGTGCCATTGCATTGTTTATCGCAAGGGGTTATCCGATAAGGAGTCTGGGTGCTACATTTGGGCTATAGTAACAGAGCCAGAACATATACAAAATGACCAACATACAGCTGCCTGTATACATTATGCAAAAACTGTTAAAAAATATATTTACATATATTTTTAATCTAGTAACTAAAATAAATGGTCTTTGGAAAATATGTTTTATTTGTGCTTTGTGGCGGTTCTTGATGCTTTAATAGTTCTGCTCATTTTGTATCATAGAGAGGTGGAAGGCTTGCTGGCCTTTTGTGGGTGGAGCCAGATCCCATGAGAAAACACTATGGAGATGCAAAGTGCACCTCTATGGTACCTTTATATGGCTTGTGTTAGCAAAGTCTACACAGTTCTAGGCTCTTAACCCACCAGGCCTCTTAAAGTAAATCCATCAGTTAAAATGCCTTAAACGATGTGCAGAACTGAGAAGTGTATTGTGGATTATCTAGTTAATGTATCGGAGAGTGTCATATGCCAATATTAAAATCCATACAGGAATAAAATTGATCACTAATCAGAGGCAGTCTTCGCAGTAGTTTATTCGCTATATTAAGGCGAGGTGTAGAAAGTTGACGTAAAGACCCAGCTATAACTTCAACAGGGCGTGCGGTAAACCAAGGGCTCCAGGTTCAACCAGATTTTCCCATCACGGCATATCAAAAAGGTTATTAAATACTTGAGGGAGTGACAGAAGGCATGTTTTTTGACCAGCTGTACTGTTATACATCAATTTCCTATGGGTCAGGAATATAGAGTGCAGGTTAACTGGATCATAAACTGACAGACTTGTTCAATGGCTGAATTCTTCCAACCATGGGCTATACGGGCCAATTCTCCACAATTGTGAAGCAGCCTGGCTTATCTAATTGCTATCTT
Source organism: Spea bombifrons (assembly GCF_027358695.1). Classification (NCBI taxonomy): domain Eukaryota; kingdom Metazoa; phylum Chordata; class Amphibia; order Anura; family Pelobatidae; genus Spea; species Spea bombifrons. The sequence continues at coordinate 40,419,238 of NC_071090.1, forward strand.
CTATGGCTCCAAATAAGATAGTACTGTAGAAAGGGTTTTTGGATTTCTCCTTGATGAATGCATGTTATGTCTCTAATGTGTGCATTGGGTGGATGTCTCAAAGTCAGCACTGTGGTAAGCTTATCAAGCTAATGTTGGAAGTTCAGAAGTACAAAGAGTTGCTTAGGATGTACATTCAGGACTCAGTGATAGGAGTCACCACTACACAAAGTGTATCTGTCATGAAAACAGTATCTGTATGGAAATAACCTGCAGATAGCTGTAGATTTCAAAATGTAATGTAAAAAAGCTGCTTTCTGTAAAACTGCTCAGTCTGACATAACATCAGGTCACAAACTTCAATACTGCTTGATTTGCTAAAGACGCTGCTGTTTTAAGACTATAATTGTTCAGTTCTTTCAAGCTGGGACCCAAGACATTTCTCCTCACATTTAATAGCTTTACAAGCACCGTATAAAATATATATATATATATATATTTTTTTTTTTACAGAAATGTAATCCTTTTAACCAGCGATTCAAAATTTCCTTCATCTAAGTACAGAAACACTAACAAAATGGGAATGTGCTTTCATTTACAGAAAGGAAAGACGGCATGGAGAAACCAAACAAAATATCAACAGCGGCACCAAAGCCAGTCAAACAAACACATGCTCATTCTCCCAGACTACCTTGTGTCCTGCCCCGGAATGCTGTACATGTGGTAGGTGCAGGAACACTGCCACCAGCCATATTTGTGTATCTCAATGAATTTGTACCTACACATTTACCGGCCAAGTAGCTAGCTCAAAGTATTGGTGAAAAATGTACCAACTACAGAACGAGACAATTTCTCCATGGTGGGTGCGCTCTGAAGGTCTTAAGTGACCCATCTAAAAAAGAAAATTGCGCCAGCGGCACAGATACACTACAGAACGCAGTCACGGAACTGCAGGATCCGAGACAAAATGCACTTTTGTTCTTATCTGTATAGACGCTACATCTTGTTCGGATTATCAAAGGCATTTTCTTAATACATCACTATAGAGAAGCATGAACATTACCAGGGAACAGCTCTCCCTGAAACACTGACACTGGCATTGAACGTCATTCAGCCGTGTTCATTAAAATTATAAAAAGTTGGCTGAAACATAACATTCCTTTGCTATCCTCTCATTTGAAAGTTGGCAAGCGAGCAGGGAGACTCATTCTGTCACTCTGAATCTCGCCAGTGCAAATGCTCCTTTTCAATTCACAAAGAAAGATCTGTATGTCATTATAATCGGAACAGCCTTGGCAAAAGGCTACAGTTATCATTCTAAAACACGGGAGGAATACCAAGAATTTTCAATAACTGCTAATCTAGGTTAACAAACATCTAAGCCTCCAGAGAAAAGAAATGTCCAATGTCTGGGTTGGTTGGAGGTTACAAATCTTTCCATCAACAATATATGTTGGATTTTATTAACAGATGAGAAAATCTGTGTTGAATAGCAGATGCATGTTTACAAAAGTACAAGGTCTGGTATAGTATGGGCGGAAAGAAGGCGACTGCTACCACAAATTGCCAGTTACACAGCCAGTCTAAATGAGCATATGTAAAGAGAATTCAAAACATAGGTCCTGGGAATGCAAACATGTATGGAGGTCTGCCAACCTGTACAGAAGGTTTTGATTTTAGGTTGTGCGCTCCTCTATTTTTGTATATTTTTTTGTGCTGTGCATATTTGCAGGTTCTGGCCAAACCGGAGGGGTGAGAAGCCCCCCACCTGCCACACAGGTTCCTCATTAGTGGTGTCCAGAGAAGGCTTTAAATAGCTTGAGAGTCTCATTTGGGTTAAAATACAATGCAGTCCTACTGATTCAGCTTCTTGGTAAGCTATATAACCATTTAAAATGATAGGACTCGCCAAACTTGGGGTACTTTGACATAGTGGTGGGCCAAGCAATTTATGGCCATACAATGTGATGACATCTTCAATAGTTATGCCTCAGATAGACCTTAATTATATTTGTTGGCTATGCGTTGAATTCTTGCTTTTTGTTTCATTTCACTTGTTTTCATACAAAGTAAAGGTGAACTCGGGTCACACGTCTAGAATTAGTGATGCAGCATGTACTAGATATTGTGCTTTGCTAAAGAACTCCTGTTATTGTCTACAATAGTGTGTCATTTAACACGCAAAGGTTCACCAATATTCCTCTTATGCATTTGTTCTCCTTGCCCACACTCCAGCTGAAGACATCCGGTATACTTACGGCCAGCTCTAATACCGACTCTCACAAGAGATGCGGGGATCTGCAGCACACAGTACATGCATTGACAGCATTCTAATTTATCTAACTTATTATCATCTCTTATTTATATAGCGCCAACAACTTACACAGCACTTAAATGGTACTGAAGTCCTGCCACTGACTTGCACAGCGAAGGGGTGGAAGTTTGGTCCCTTGATGGGAACCAACCACTAAAGTTAATTACACATGTTAATATCAAATTTTACATAGCGCAGGGTTACGATCCTTCTGCCTTATTGATCTACTTTAACTAAAAAGATGACCACTTGCATGCAGGTTTGAGTTGGATCTCAAACTCACCATTGTCTTTGCTGCTGTTTTCCTCGATGGTCATTTGCTCTGCAAGCTCCGATAGGGATTCATCTATGGTCTGACTGCCCCGCAACGTGAGCGAGAGCCTTCTCTTAAACTTCTTCATGTTTCAGATAGAGGCGTGCTGTGTAGAAAAACCTGCAAGGCAAATGACAGGGGGTTAGCATAGCTGGAAAGGCAAAGAAATGCTTGTTTATAAAAACATTTAAAAAGGAGGAGGGCTTATATTTGTACGTTAGAGTGAACTAAACAAGAACATTCCCCCTAGCATGAAAACCTAAAACACAAATTTAGAGTGATGTTCACCTTCCCAGAAACTATTACACACAAACTGGATAGAGATGCTCTGCTGACTCTCAGCAGAGGTATAAGGGCTAAAATAATTTATGGCTGGCTCTATGAAAGCACATGCAGTGCATGGAAAGAGGGATATAATGATATGTTCACATACTAGAAGAAAAAGACCCAAGCATCAGGTCAAATGTGGACACTGGTCTCCTGCAGCTAGGCTGGACATATGAATTATATTAACACTTAATACCCAACAGGGCTCACATTTTCTATTGTACAAACATTGCCACCTACTACGTTCATTCTCCAACGACGCAACAAACTTGGAAGCAAATTGGCTGCAATATTTAACCATGAGAGAAAAAGGTTATGTAGAAACAATGGCGGAAACACAAAAGATAGACCAAATATTCATTTAATGCACCGAGGCTATCATAAGTAAAGTCTGCATGTGCCATTCAGTAGACAGTGGGCCAGGATATTACATCATGCCTGCATAAATTAATTGCATGACATCGTAGAGGTAGGCAGATGATGAGCGCCGTTCATAAAAAAAGTCTCAGTGCCGGGATTTTACTCCATTTATCATTGTTTTTAGACAAGTAACAATGTTTTAAAACGACAACACTGGAAATTCTCAATGTAATTTCATGTTATACTAGTTTTACAACATTATCATAATGAAGTATTTACAGACCACCAGCGTGTTCTGTAGCGCTATATAGTGGCTATTTTTGGCAGCGAAACAGGGTTACTTCCCTTCACTTCTAAAAATACAATAATTACTTCCCCTTCAGAACCTAAACTAAAAACCTAAACAAAACCACCAATGTTATTCCATTTCCTGCACGGCTGACGGCTTTACTTTTGACATTTGGCCAAAGGCACCAGTGCCGGTAAACCCGTTGGTTACTGATAATCAATGACAAGTATGAATAATGGCAGCCGCAGTGCTATGAGATCGATGATGCAACCGATGCTGCTGATTTTTTGCATTTCAGTAAATGCAGTATTTATCATAAAAGACATTCCAACAATACAGTACATGCGCACCCACAAATATAAAAAAGAAAATACAATAAATCAGTACGCCTCTGGGATTAATCAGAATATATATGTCCGGGTTCGGAAGAACTCACAACACACAAACACAGTGTAACAAGTCCGCATAAAGTATATAACTCTAGCTAGTAAGACAGACCGTCACAACAGAAAAAAAAACACAATATCACATCCTTAATCAGATGTGTAAAATCTAACCGGACACACAACGCACTTTTATATTTTATTTTTATATTATATTTGTGGGTGCGCAAACACTATTGTGTATGGTTGGATTGTCTTTTGGGATAATTGGGGAATTATCCTTGCTGCACCATTACTCGACATAAGTGTGTTGCTAGATATATACGCCATTTTTTTTTTTATCACATGTAAAGTCTTCTGCATGCAACATCCTGTGCCCTACACAAAATGTGCATAACAAGCCAAAAAAACAGTCACTTAGGACGCCACTAACAATTCTCCAACCCACAGCGGCTTTATTTACGTTCAGTAAACGGGCCAAGCTGAACGCAATAGGAATGAAATCATTTTAGAACCTCAGGGTTGCTGAGGTTGGAAGCAGGTGCCGCATCCAGGACAGAGTATGCGTTGTGTTCTGCAACGAGCCGATCGCCTGCGGCATCTCGCAGCTCCATTATATAAACTGCCGACTAATGGTGACAGGGCCACATGCCGACATCCCTGACAGGTTCTTGTGACGTCAGCTGGCAGCCCCATGCCGACACTACAGCAGCCTTCCACAGTCACTGGCAGAAGCCTCTCCCCTCATCACTACGGCTTTACACAGGCGCAATGGGAAAACGTTATTCCTTCATCACTTGAACACAGCAGAGAGGGTTATGGAGTTTCACGCTGCTTTCCAAGAACGTAAGACGTTTTCAAGAGGTACATTGTGCAAACCGTAGCTAGAGGAATATTGTCTCGTCACACTGAAGTAACTTTTACAGCCTGTCATATGACTAGTAGCAAGCTGAATGCCCATTGTGTACATGGAAGTTGTGTCATTGCACACGTGACAAAGGACCCTCTGCAGTCGCCTTGCCACAATGCTGTATGTCTAAAAGCATCAATAACGCACTGAAGGGGGTTTTGTTTGGCCACTCAATAGATTCTACTGAACACATTCTCCTCAGCTAGCCCTTTCTTATTGTTTATTCATTGTACGCTCTGCAATGATTTCCTGGAGGCCACTAATGGCTCTTGGAGGGAGATCAATACGATTTTTCTTCCACAAAAAGACACCAGAAAACGGATGGTCCCTGTCTCAGGCTGCCACCTTTCAAGAAACCGAGTACATCTATAACTAACAGCGTCTTTATCCGTTCCATACGATTGACACATTATCCCTATAACACAGCACTAACCTTCTAAAAAGGTAGATGTTGAAAGCTGCTGAGACAGTATTGTCTCAATCAAGATACACACAATGCTTCCCTCACAACCACCACACATAAGAACAAGTGACCCCTACCCTACATCAGAAGGAACAATTGTTTCTTCAGACTAATGCATGCATACATTATGTTACCATAAAAATCAGGTTAAATAAAACCATATCTAGCATGTAGGCATCTGGCACAAACACATTCTTTTGACCACAGCGGATTTGGCACGTCAGTTTTATATTTAACCGTTCATAACGTAATATTGAGCAGAAGTAGCATGGTGCAGATCTTTCAATGAAATGGTAGCCTTGTCTGGAAGTTTATCAAATAAAATGGAAAAGGGAAACTAATACAACACTGCCAAAAGCAAGTTTCACAGTAGTGGTTTTCAAACCAGTCCTCTAACACCAGTAACCAATTGCACGCGTTTCAGACGCTTCCCACTTAATCAGCCCCTAAGAACCTTCACCAGAACACTACCGATACCGACGTTCCTTCAGGATACGTGAAGGAGCGCTGCATTGCAGCATTTTTTCAGTGGCTGGCCTAGATACCCATCAGTAGCGTGCTGCAGCTTATGCTATAGAACCATGAAATGAAGTGGCACAGTATCTCCTGTCGTGGCATCACTTCACATTTTGTGTAAGGATGCTCAAATACAAAATCTACAATTCCACACACAGCATTTCAAGATTCTGATGTGCATGTCAAGCGCTGATGACACTGCCTGCACAGACTATCATACGGTGTTGCATATACACACATTTATGTTCATTTCAGTTCATTCGTAGCCTTGGTACCACAGTGCTGCATACCCGTTTGATTTGGTGGAGAAAACTACTGCTAAGCGCTTTAACCAATGAATAGCAGCAAACCCCAAGCACCATCTGTACGCGACACACAGCTACCCACTTTTATAGAGAAGAGGAACAGCATCAAACGCCATATTATGGTAATAAGGATTGAACTAAATCTTTTCAAGTATAGGGTTGGCCAAGCAAAGGTTGAAGAAGCTTCAGAAGCTGCTTAAGGTAAATGGAATTGTATCTACACAAGTTTACACAGTCTAAAGAAAGAATGTGCTACGATAGTAAATATTACTACACGTCAATCACTTGAGGACAATCTGTTTTTAGAATCACTCACACTACTGGAATGCAGTGTTCTCCTACCAAATGTAATTAAGGGTATCTTATTACAGAACACCTAGAGCATGTTCTCCCATATATTAGGGGTTGGGAGTAATTAACACCCTTTAATGGAGAAGAATCACGGTGACCAACATATGTTTTGTATAGTAAGGCTATTTTTTGTTAAATATAAAGGCAACCAGTGATAAAACAATTCATAGTGGACAGCAATTGTTATACATCCCTCTGCATGAAAACAATGCACGGGGCACGCGAATTTATGGGCGAGGAAGGATGTGCCACGGAGTGTTTGAATACTCATGCCTCCGACATTTGTTTGGTCTCAGGAAACCAAACGCTAAGTGACTTTTCAGGAAATGCACAGAGGTTTACAGCATAGCGAACGGCCTTTTGTTTCCTGTATAGATGGAAGAAACGATTGAGTCATGGTAAGGACTCACCACACCTTAGACTTGAGTAAGCAATATCAGAAGAAAAATATTCTTTTCAAGGATAGATTTTCCAATTCTGTAATGTAGTTTCAGTCTACTACTGCCTTATTATATACAGCCTTCTCTACACCAACTCTACAGCCCAAAGCTAATGTAAAAATAATAAGCAATGAAAATGTGAGCAAGCTGGCATTCCAAGACACGGCTTTATAGCATCAAATGCTGGATAAAGAAATCATTTTTACAAATGGTATCGATGGACCTCATACCTTATGGTAAATTATTTTACATATTACAACGCAAGGCTCACCACTTCAAGTAAAGCCAACTATAATAGTGGCGACAGATAATTGCTTGGAGGAGAGAAGACAGGTGACATGTGATAGAGACTTAAAGAACAGGAGGAAAGTTTATTTCAGAGGAGAAATATTAAACTTCGCTGACTTCTAACTTTACCAAAAGTGTTGGACAATACTTTGCTTAAGGGCTACACTGCGTCACTACACAAAACACTAACGCTCCGCACGAAGAAGTTACATGATATTTTGGGTAAGTTCTCCTGCTCAAAGACCACAACTAACCAATTTTTTATGGCGATGAAGTCCTGTTAATCTAATGAATTCTGTTCCTCCATAGACTTTAATTAGTCAGAGGGACCGTCTGGGTAATTAAAGTCTCAAAACAGTATATTACTCGTTACAGGGCATCAGCATAAGGAGTTCATAGATTTCTAGTAAATCTGCTCAACTTCAGTTATGTTTTGGCTGATACCACCATAAACTAAAATCCATAAACAAAACAAAAATCCCACCAAAACCTAGAATAGTTTTAACTGAAAAAGAAAAAATGGCTCTGTTATTGTTTGTGTGTGTGTGGGTATGCTTCCCTTATCAAATAATCCTTGCTTTAATAGTTAAGCAGCTAAAAGCTCCTGAGTGTTTCTACTGCCTCTATTATGGAAATCACATTCTCTATGATGGGTGGAGGTAATTCTTCATAGAAAACACAGAAATATCTGCACAGTCAGGTTCATTTAGCAATAGTGACTAACAGGAACAGCATAGAACATTCATCTAAAACAAGCTCTTAAAAGTGTGATTGTGCTCCTAAATTGCAGTTGCAAACAACCCTCGAGGGGATTGAATGACCGCACGTTATGATTCAGACACTCCGCACTGTTCTGGTAATATGGCCCAATCTCACAGTTGGTCCCAACAGGTAACAAAACTTGTCAGCGCTGCGTACAATTAGGAAGTAAACGGCAGCGGCATGCCGGCAGTGTAGCCGTATCTAGCTTTTCACGAGGTTAAAGAAAATCAATAAAAGACCAAAGTATGACTCCAGAGAGCCAGCATGCGGGGCAGCCTTCTGAGTCAGTCTCAATGTGAAGTGCTGTCATCTAGCAGAGACATAGCTCTTAGCCAAGAAGGGATATCACTCAATTAGGATGCCCCACGTCTGACTAAATGAGCCGAATAGCTGCTCAACCCCAGCTGCTTGGAGGAGTCTCGTCCTAGCGTACGTGTGCCCAGAGGCAGCCAAAAACCAAAACGCGAGGCAAATTTCCACATGGTGCAAGGTGCTACATATCTGGACTCGCCACTGTTCTCTCCAAAAGAGAACAAGACCTCAGTCAAGAACAGACATCGCATCCAAACAAAAAACTGTGGCTGCCCGAGTTAGCAGCAGTTTGATGAAATAATGCTGCAGCAAGTAAAATCGAGTCCATACAATATTGGGTGAAGCATGTCATTTTCCATCGCCTCTCTAGCCTTCAAACTGCAATCACAATATTGGCAAACCAGATTTTTCCATATCAGTATTCCTCAAGAGCCAGGCACAGTATCTACTACAACAGTACAATGTCACAGCCCAGTCGAATATGTTTAAGAACGTTGGTTTAAGTGGCAATACATATACACACATACTGTATAATATAATCCAAAAGGACAAGGAGTTTCCAGCACATTACCTCCCCGCTATCCATTTCCAAAACATATCCTATTCCCACGACATGCATGTATTATTCATACGTTACGGATACCCATCATTCACATGTGATCTCTAAAGCCCAGAGAACAAACATTTTTTCTTTATTTCTAAGTGTGTCTATTAGGTTATGTTTAGGCTCCTAAGCCCAAAATGACAGGTCCTGTTATTATGAATAAACAGAATGAGACATACTCCCAATGCCCCTTCCATGCTATGTTTTCAGTATACCAATACACTATAATCTAAAGACAAGCATGGGTGGGAGAGGGGGCTTCCCCTTTGAGGCATTGTGATAAGAAACTGCTGGTTGGCAACTTCATTTAGAAGTAACAAGGTTAGGGGAGAATGATTGCTTTGCAAGCGAGACAAGTCTTGGTGGAAGAAGGATTTCATTCGGAACTTTCATCAATCCTTGCCATCTATAGCCATCAAACACCAGCTCTTACCCTTTGTGGCACCCTCATCTCTTGTTTAGCATAGATTTGATGCCACGAGCTATGAAATAAGTGCACTCTTTCAGATGGCTTTGGATAGAAAGCTATAGATTTCATTGCTCGGGAGCTATAAAAAAAAAAAAAAAAAGAAAAAGAAAAAGAAACAGGGGACTAAGGCTCTGAGAGGACATCGGGCAGCCGTTCACCTAACATTAAGGTGCCCTAATCATTCATATTACCCTGAGAGAAGGTTCTTGGCTGGATCACAAAACGATTTAACTAACCAGGAGCTAAATAATTGTGAGACAGGTGCAGCAAATTACAGCGGCTTTCTGTGCCTGCTTGAGACATTGCAGGTACTCTGTGAACATGTTCTCCTTTTGGGTCTTACACTCTCGCCCACACCAAGTGTGGGTGGCACAAGCAGCTTCTGAGCGAGGCCTCTAATAAGCACCTCTCCCCGCTGCTCTACCTTGAAGCGCCAGCCAGCACAACCTAAAGCATCCACTGCTGCTTCACCCTTCATGCGCCAGATCATAAAACCCACTGCAGATCTCCAATACCGTGAGTAGCTGAGGACATGTGGCAGCAGGGACAACTGCAGACTTCCGCCTCGGCAGGCCCACACACAAAACTCTGCTTTTATTCCCAAAAGCGAGCAGATGATCTCCCCAACTGCTTCTTAACCCTCTGTTTTCTTGTGGCTGCCATCTGTGCGATTTAGTTCCCTACTTGCTTTGTTTTACTCCGTGAATCGGATCTCCATTCACTGTGCCGTGCATCTTTATCCTCGCATCAGGGCCTTCAATATAATGATGCGAAATAAAGCATTCTCAAGAGATCTTCCCATTCACTCGTCTGAATTGAGAGCGCGTTACATGTAACTCGCACCAGACAGCCATTACATCGACATAATAAGTATCAGGAGTGGATTGATACCAGTCCGAGCGCTCTGTATCAGTACGGCTACACAATAAACGCTGATGTAAGCGACTGTCACATATGCATGCAGACAAAGGAAGCAATATTTACCCTCTAAAGCAGCAGCTACAGTATAAACCGGCGACAACAAACGCATGCTTCACGATCCTTGTTCAGGCGTCAATATACGGCTTCTACTACATATAGGAAAACCTCAAGACTGGATTAAAGGTCTATTAAACAAAAATACACAAAATGTACAAGCTATAGGAGATTTCAATAAACATACAGGACAGTAACAGCACAGCTCCCAACACATTTTTATCGTACACCAGGATCCATCCATTTTCTTCTACACGTACTGTCCACAGCTGTAAAGGGAACTGGTAACGTCAAATAAGACACCAGAGCAGTTCAATCCTAAAGTAGGTAATTGCTCTGAAGTCACCAAGAATGCCTTTTCCTTTATACAGCAATAGCTTATTTGTCAAACGAAGCAAATGAGAACATGTTATACTTGACATTATTAGTGGCCCTTACAGGAGACTAAATTAGCCTTAATTAACACTAGAGTACTCACAGCCCAAAAGTTTATTTCTTTACAAGTTTACCCGATAGCCTGAACCTGCCTTTATGAGAAAGCCATAGCTCATACCGCACGCGGACGTTCTTGATGTGTACACAGGCATGATCATTTTTATTATGCCACCGTGTGTATGCACCGTAACAGCGAACTGTGCTTTAAAGGGCAGAACACACTCTATAGGTTCATCCGCAAATGGTATTCATGCATATATGTGTTAAATAATTTTAAGGACCACAACCTATATAGGGAAGGGAACATTAATGCGGATCTGTGACTTCTTCATACAACTGCAAAAATATCAACACATGGCTGAACAGGCAGTGTACAACGGTTACAATTCCCACCTTGTTGGGAGGTTAATGTCATAAGCGGATGCATTTTATAACCAAACATCCTCCTAGTACCAAACCCTTGCCAGAAACGCGTCTTCACTAATGTCAAGTACTTCCCTTGATATTTGAGGGAATGGTTAATTGTCATGTGACTTAAAGTTCTTACAGAAACTAGAAAACTTTCAAGAGCATAAAATGACAGACCTATTAAGGTTGACTTGCTTCACATAGCGAGATAGCGATTACCGTTTAGTGATTACAGTTCCAGGATCTGCATGACTACTACTAACCATTCTTCTTCTCCATTGTCAGGCAGCTGGTTGTTTCACGTTAAGCGGCGTACGGTCTTACTTTTCACGTTACAAATTTAACTATATAAAATTTGCACGGTCAATAAAAGCAAGCTTCAGTTAGAATGACTGGTTTTCCTCGTTAGCATACGGTATAGGGTTAGGTTACACTGAAAGATACAGAGTAAGCGAGTTCAGTCCGGGCTGCCCAGCCTCCGAAGCATTTACGTAATGAGCTTTAAGAAATGTCACACACCCCCTGCGGTAACAGATATCCCGGGATTCCGGTGCCTGGAGGCCTTTACCCGTGAAACACACCAGCAGGGAGCACCGACTACCAAAACCACCATACTGGTATCTTATTACCAATGAACATGCATTCTAAATACAATAGAACCCCCTCTGTAGATGCAGACATATTGCAATGACATGTTCTCACCAGCAGAGCGTCTGCTCCAATATCTCACCAATTGCTTTAATGCATATGACAGCTGAGTGTCCCCTTTAAATTTTCATGGCGTCGCCTTTGCTACAGAATCCCACCATATGGCCTTCCCAACCTCTACCTATAGGCATTTACTGATGATATACTCACCTCCATTCCTGACAATGACTGGCTAGAGTTTCACAATGTAACAAATACAACCATGTGTAGCATGCACAGAAAGAAAATACATACACATTGCCCTTTGTATTCTGTAAAAACATTCCCAAGGTAAAAGCGCCAGAGTGATTTAGGTGAGAGAAAACTCGGAGGCGTATTAGAATTTCATGTGTAGAATACTGAACCCAATGCATTACAGTACACGACACTCCGACAGCGAGGCTTCATAAATAGATCTAGATTGGATCTCATTTGCAAAGCACTCCCAACGTGTTTCTGTGCAAACTGCAATGTCCAGTTTGCCTGTTGTACAGGGCTGCGAAATACACAATAAAAAAAAATAATAATAATTACCAATCTCAAGGGGTTTTCTCTTGGCTCTCCAGAAGGTTAAAGAAATGCCTTGCAGCGTAGAACTGAAAACAAGGAGGAAATGCGTGTCAGTTAAAACAAATGCAGATTTCCAGCTCACGACAGACTCCACATCAGCAGCACAATCCCGTTCATGTAACTAAACACTATAGCAGAGATCAGGCACAATGTTATGACATCATAACCTAGCAGGAGTCCTTAGCAATTTATGGTGCGAAAGAGGTACCATGCCAACGGAGAAAAGGATATTGTATACTTGGAATTTTGCAGTGTTTTGTTGACCAATGTAAAGTTGCTGGTATTTTGCTGAAAGTTCACCTTAATGGAAAATGTTGCTATTGGGAATGTGTAATCTCAGAGGAGAACGTACGGTGCGAGAAAGGAGCTACATTCTCCATGTGTTTAAGCGGATAAGCCAGGGCTGTAAGAGATTGGAGGACGGAGTATCATCGGCTCAACCGGACCCGCTCTGTCTCTCGTAATCCACCTGGGAAATGACTCGGCCTCGCAAGCTAAATGCAAGAGGCTGAGAAACGGGACAGCGCAGGAGCGGTGACCTCACTTCCTGCCATTCTCTCCATCCCCGACAGGAAACACAACTAAAAGAAGGATCCCCATGCTAATGTAATCGCACCTTATATGGGGCTTGGAATCAAAGAGGCTTGTGTTATCTCACAGAAAGGGGCACATCCCTGCTTTTCCACACTGTAAGGTAAACTACGCGTACGAGACGAATATTATACGAACATATTTCAATACGCAGAGCAAGGCCACCAAACAAGGGCTGATCTATTGAAAGATCGTCACGGTCAAGCTGACCTAGAGAGACACGCTCAGACAATTTACATTCATATACAAACATTCTACCCATGATCCGAGCTTATAAGATCCACAACCGGAAGAGTCGCTGAGCACATGCCCTATCCCCACATATGTAGATAAAGGCTTCATTTTAAATTTTATAGATTTGAGACACAACCACTAGAAGTTCACCAAAACTAGACATAGTTTGAAGCTAGCATTTGTCTGCTGTAAACAGACTGACGGGTAAAAGTACGAAGGGGAAAAACTTCATAACAGCAATTATGGCAGCGTTATCAGACAACAAATTCCAGATCAAGCTTTTAACGCAAGACAGTTGGAGCAATACAGAAACACAACACGTCGCAGCATGATTAAAGCGGATAGCTCACAGGGCTGGAAAAACAAAACATCAAATAGTCCAAACCCGTACCTAACAGAGGCTTACAGGCCACAAGGTTTGTGGGATGAATTGCACAGTTGATGCGAGTTTGTGATAATAGTGAAGTGCGTGTAGTGTATACGGGGAGGGGGTGATCATTCTCCTGTAACCTTTAGAGGAACACAGAACACATGATTTGGAGTCTGTCAAACCGTCAAGACGCCTTGTGTATCTAGGCCAGGCTTGAGAGGATAGGCACGTAATGGCATGTATGATTAACCTGCAGTGACACCAATGACGCATTACTACATTTACGTTTAGGGTTAATGTATTCACCAAATAAAGTGTGCGATTTCTTTGCACGTGGCTGTGTGCAGCGTGACTGGTGCCACCTTATGATCTCCAAGAAGCTTCTCAAAATTAAAGCCTAGAGGATTATCAAACAGCAGAGGATCATACGTGGATTAATGACGACGCTTCTCTTTATGCAGCTTTCTGGAACAAATATTTCTTACATATTCCGCAAAACCTTAGCACAATAACTAAAAAAAAATGATATGTACGTATGGTGAGAGTTCCTCGCTAAAGAACACACTAAGTGAACATTCTTTTATCATTTCGGTCTCAAGCTCAAGCAAGGGGAGCTATACCACAGATACTCTAAGGGGTCAATAAGAAAAAATCCACCTGTTTGTGTACTTTAAATGAAAAAGAAATGAATGCCACGACGCAATCACAAATGGGAATATTTGCTTGTGTGCAGCGTTACATAACGAGTGAGTCACCAGAGGTTTCTGCAGAGCACAGAATGATTCACCTGCCCTGCGCTTCACGCCGAGGATGTAGGAGGACTTCTTTGTATACCCCGGCTCAGGATTTCACGCGGTTCCAGAAACCTCTACGGCATATCTCCTATTGTATATATACAGAGGCAGAGCGGCTATAGAAATTAAATAGGCCTTTTATTTCTTCTGCGATGCTGGTGTTCTGTACAGGCTCTCAAGGCACTTGAATGAATAATACAAATGATGAAAAAAAGGGAGTTCCACGAAGAATGCGTTTCTAGGTCTGTGGCAGATTTCTTCATTTCTATGTCAAACTCTTCCCACTGTGCCCTTATGTTCCTTCTAAATAAGTTATTCCAATTATCCTAGAAACATTATCTGTGATCGGAGGTAAGAAACGGAAAAGCACGGTAAAAAAGGGTACACAGATACCAGTATTCTGTACAATTAACAGCAAAAGGGAATGCGAGTTTTAATGGGCAATGGTTCTTGGGTTTTTTAAAAAGCATCAAAGCCAACGATTTAAGGAAAGTTTTAAGGAATATGGACACCGAAGAACTTGCCACGGTCTGTCCACCTACACACTTTGCCTTCCTGCAGGCGGGAGCTTGAATTCAACGGCACCCCAGCAAACAGCGGGACACATAAGTGGGAACCATAATGCGCTTGTGAGAAAGAGCAAGAAACATCAGTCGCTGGAATCTATAGAGCCAGCCCTGGAAGTAGATATACTTTCTTTCCATAAAGTGCAGCAGTAAGTTTGTCTAACTCTTTATGTTCACTGGACTAGATCAAGCAGAGCTGTGAAAACAATAGTATCAAAACTATAGCACTAGTATCTGCATTTTCACAGCTCCCACCTTTAACGCCCAAGCAGTGAAAGCTCCACAAGCTCCTGGCCGGCTCCAAGTCACGTGCTGTGACTGGTTTGCATCACGGCAGGCAATGAGCGTGTTAAACTGCCCGCCGTCGTAATGGCCATTTTGGAAACCATCATGACACAGGTGCCGCTCGGGGAGATTTTCCAGACCAAAAATAGAAAACGGGCAAGTATTTCTTTCTACACCGCTACAAAAAAATAAATGACATCATTAGGGTACAAAGTAACGTGTGTCATTAAATACCGCTCAGAAAGAGATAAGCAGGCTGCTGAAAAGGCATATAAAACGGAATACACCCGACTTGTGTCAATGCCCCGGGATGGACGCATAAAATGATGGTGCTGGGTCAGATACCACATTGAGGTTCACTGCTCACGACAAGGAGACCGTTAATCACCACCGTATACACCAATGCTCCAACTACGGAGAAGTAAATGATTTCTTTGCAGCTGAACCCATGTGCAGAGACATATGTAGACAGAATGGCGAGGCACAGGCCGAGCGGTTTCCATGGCAACACATACATCACACAGTAGCGTGAGGAATGCTCAGCGACACGGCATCAGCTTCGGCAGATCTTTCCATGTGGCTCTCGGCCAGTGATCTGCATAGAGCCGACAGCCCAAAGTCACCTGCAGCTTCCACAGGTATTTTGGGTGATCTATACACCTGTCCAGGTAACTTTAGGTGCAGTTCTGAAACTGGTTTTACTAGTTTCAGAACTAGTTTACCCCTTTCATAACCAAGGTTAGTTTACGGTCAGGGGCTAGTCCGGCTTTTTGCTATGCATTTGTCCAACCATAATTGACCTCCCTACCATTGGGTGTACCCATATGTTTCTTTGATCGAGTGTATATCACTAGAGCTCCGTTTCTCCAAAAGGGAATATTTGATATTAAAGTTTTTCCTCAAAATTATTTTACAACTCTTCTGTATGGCGTGAGATAATATATAAACATATAATCCTAGAAAGAATAAAAACTACAGGTGGGAAAGCATGATTGATTAAATACTTCAGTTCCAGTGTAATAGCGGAGTGTGCCCTTTAACACAGGCCAGCCGTGGGTGTGCTTATCGGAGAGCTGCTCGCCGAATACATCCAATGCTTAGCAACAGGTCTAGCAATTCTCATGGTAAGAGTTCTAACAGTCCCAGAAGCGGGCACGCTGCCTGCCAACTTCCTTCCAACCGCATTGTTTCCTCCTGGTACTTTAATTACGATACAAATCCCTACTGTTTATGTAGCGGCAAAAACGGAAAATAAAAAGTCTGTATTTGTGCCAAGTTAAAACTGCATTGAAAAAGAAAAATGTAAAAAAAAAAAAAAAAAAAAAAAAAGACTAGAGAAGGAGATCACATTCACAATAAAATGTTAATATTAAGATGGAAACAGATGGTTCTAGGACTTGGGAAATTTTTTTTTCTAATCGTTATACTAACTCAGAACCGAGAAATACACATATTAGCCTTAAAGGATACATGGTGAGCGCAACACACACACACACATACATTAATATATATATATATATATATTAATATAAGTAATAATATAAGTTAATATATGTATATATAAGTTAAATACAGAGCTTCAGTGCATGCTAACAATCGCCCCACATTAGCGGACTGCATTGGGAGGCGGGTCCCACCACCAAGAAAGTTGCAGGCGGGCAGTCAGGCACTGTACCTGCGGGTCCCGGTAATCCCGCGCAGTCCCGCAAGGCTGCCTTCTCGCTGCTCCCTTACAGTGTCTCCTCTCTTGCTCCGCTCAGGAACAAAACAGAGTCACGTGATGTGACTGACTTCCCGTGACTCCGCCTTGTTCCTGGGCAGAGCAAAAGAGACGCTGTGAGGGAGCAACTCGAGGACAGTCTTGCTGGAAATCTGCAGTTCAGGTAAGGAGGTGGGCTTAAGTGGCCACAAATGTGGCAGGAGCGGAACACCCACATTGCGGGAGCGCAGGGCTCTGCCCCACATTACACAGCAACATGCAAAGCAAGAGAAGAGTTAGCAGGTTTCTACTCAGTGGCTTCGCTATGCATTATGAATGACTAACCCCATTGAACTTCTCCACAGGGCTGGCTCTCGAAAGCATAATTAATGCCAGAATCTGGTCTCCAAGCTATCTTTAATGCATACTCAAGTCTATTTTGCCGGGACTCCAGTGGATTTTATTGCAGACATATTGGAACACCTATTTTTTCCAGAAGTTTGAATATGAGACTTCTGAGCCCTGAGCTGCCTCTACTGAAACCGGAAGCATGCTTCCTACACATGCCCGGTAGAACTTCCAGACAGCATCGACGTGATTGGCTGCTGCTGATGCCATCGACTGTCCTATTAACACGGCTCGTGAGCACGTCCAAGCAGCGAATTGCCAAACACTTCCTTCTTTTGGTAGAAGCAGCTGGGCTGGAGACAGAACTCCAATAAGTAAAGACAAGAGGCAATGGTTTGCACCTAGTTAATGCAAGATAATCCAATATGGATTTAACATGAAGACACTTAAAACTGTGCGCTTGCAAGTCACCTCTCCAACGGAGCTATGCATCACACAGGGCTAGCTCAGCCCTTTGTGCAGGAGTAGCTTGCTAAGGATGACCCTTCATGATGTAGCTTGCTAAAGATGACCCCTCATGATGCATAATGAACTCAGCAAGCTTACAGCTCTCCTGCCACCTCACACTTCGGTGTGCAAGTCCTACGGATGTCCAGATAATTCATGTACATTGGGACAGATAAATCTCAAATACAGAAAGCTGCTACGACACAGGACCAACATATTACCCACCAGCCCTCGGGAAATTACTGCTGTGGACATCCAAGTTGGGGCTAAAGAACCTACATCCTCTAACAATTACAGAATTGAAAAATAAGCTTAGGAAAATATATGTAAAAACAAATACCGAATCTGGAAACCTCTACCCCCACCATAAATATATTTAGAATAAACTCTCTCGGGATGTATTGTGGATCTCATATCGAGTTGCCTTCTAGGTTCATTGGATAGCGTAGCCCACATCAAGAAAGACACTGGGAACCAGGGCTAGGCCTTGTGGGGTTTGGCTGCTGCTTTAAAGTGTTGCCAAGTCGAAACAAAATGTTAATTAAGTATTTAAGATTAGTACATCATAAATCACACATTGTTACTGGGTCATACCACAAACACTCATGTGAGCAGCTAAATGTGGTATCAACTTGGTAAATGACATTCCTAAATACACCACCTATTTAGATATGACATTTCTATTTCAAAAAAGCTGCTCATTTTGTACAAAAAAAAAAAAAAAAAAAAAAAAAAAAGTCATAATTCGACAAAGCCACATAATACAAAAAGAGACTTTGCAAGCTGATGTGTCCGGACACTAGAATGCCTGGACAAAGCATTAGCCCATGCAGAATTTACATAAAAAAATTGGTAGGATCGGCAACAGATTATTCTATAATCTATTATACATACCTAAACTGCAGGCATACGATATAACATTCTAAACAGGTCCTTCTAACCAGGTGTCAACGACAAAGATAAAAATAGAACAAAATGTTTATACATGAGATAAAGCACATGCAAACTGTGTGAATTCGCACCTTTTCGTTCATATGCAAAAAAAAAAAAACAACATTTTTGCAATCACACAAGACAGCAGCACTTTTGTAATTGTGACATCTTTACACACACACCACGAGATGTCTTGTGTAGGGAAGCAGAGATCATGCAGGATATGGACCGATCGTGCCGAGGTCGCTTGATGATCCTCCATATTGCTGACCATGCAAACTGAAGAACAACTTAGACGGGGGGGGGGGGGGGGGATGGGGGGGGGTGACAGTTGATAAACAGTCACACTGGAGACCACCCAAGCAGTGACTGCATGCTTTAAAGTATATACTCATCGTTCTCACAGTCAAGGAACCGACAGGGGGTAGCCGTTTTGGGTTCATAACATGTTTACTATGTTTCGTTTGTTCAACCTTCCCTTCTTACTAAATCTAATAAGAGACTTAATCATCAACTATACACCTCTAGCTTCCCAGGCAAATGTGTCCTCCATAACCGGGTTCTTTAAATACTGTCATTTTGGAATCAGAAGGAATTCTAGTTAATATTATCATGGAGCTCTAACATCGTTCTGTGCTTATAGAAAATGACGGCAGATAAGAACCATTCCGTCCACCTAGAGCGCTCGTCTTTCATAGTTCTTGGTCTTGTCTCAGATTCAGGATACCTTTATGCCTTTCCCATTGTATTAGCCTCTACCACTTCTGGTCGGAGGCTGTTCCATTCTGCATAAAACAGACAGCAGAATTGCACCACATGCACTGGGCATTACGGGAATACATCCAACAACCCTGTTATTGAATTAAATTATATCCAGGAGACTTGGCTGGCACTGGGCCTGTTCAGAAATAAAACCCAAAAGTGTATTTTTAGATTGTTTAAAATAGATGTTAGTGCATTTTAACACATTTGCTCTTCCATTAGCTGAGCTATCAGAAATAAACCATGGAACCATTAAAGTAAGAAGGTGTTTGTTTTGAGGTGCCTGGTTTAGTTTACTGCATTGTCACTGGAATCACAAATCGCAGTACCGATACACACACACAGACACAGGACACACACACATACACACACACACACCTGTAGGTGGAACTCAGGCTCTTGCATTCTAGACCTATCGTGTGCTCTAAAGCTAGGTCTAAAACAGCATGCTTCTACAAACGAGGGACCACAGGGAATAAAGAGACATACCTGGTGTGCATGCCGTACACATGCCCATATTGGCTTAGAAATTGTGTCTACTTTGCTTAAAATGCATGGCATTTTTATTATTGGGATGTGATCAGATTTCCCAAACGTTAAGGACTTTGAAGCACGATAGCAAGTAAACGCACCCGATACAGACAGAAATACGTTCAGTCATAGTAGTCCACTTATTTCCCCTTTTACATTAGAAAAGCAAGATAATGTATTAGAATATTCTATGGGCTACACGAAGGGCGTGCAGAAAAACAAAAAATAAAACTACAAGGAAATGATCAATTACTTTCATACAGGGTGATCATGCGTCATGCCACAAGGTACAGACGGTTAGAAAGATAATGTCTCCAAGGAACCTGAGAGACTCGGTGGGAGAGAGATTATCC
Organism: Spea bombifrons; assembly: GCF_027358695.1. NCBI lineage: Eukaryota > Metazoa > Chordata > Amphibia > Anura > Pelobatidae > Spea > Spea bombifrons. The sequence continues at coordinate 40,439,671 of NC_071090.1, forward strand.
AAAGACTGCACTCTGCTTAGATACAGAAGTTACCAAACAATTCAGGAACACAACCAATATTCTGCAGGAATATATATATATATATATATAAATAATTGCATTTCAATTTCTCAAACAAACAATCTAAAGCATGTTGGGCAGAGCCGTTTCCAAATGGGCCACGTTCAGTAAGCAAAATAAATAGAGATTGACAAACTCCTTCACTATGTCTATTCAGAGTGAGAAAAGCTTTAGCATCTGATCATAACGCTGCCTAATAAACTCTGATCTCCTAGTAAGTCGTATTTCTAATCCCTGCCCAGTCATCTGACTCAACAGTCCTCTAGGCTTCAGTTAAGAATTGTTTCTCTGCAACCTTAATGTAACGATAGCAATCAGTGGGTTAATCTGCCAGTGACCGTATGAGACGTCTCCAAGACCATAGGAGAACCTACAGGTTGAATTCAGCTTGTTTTGCCAATTGCTGCAGACCCCATGCTTCACCAAAAGGCAGGGCACGGCTCACCTGGAACACGCAGACCAAATTTATAACTAGATACACGAGAGATTCTCTTTCAGCGATTTCTACTGATATTCGGTCATCAGCTTAAACATTATGGACAAAGTAAGTAGGCAACGCCGTCATACCCTTCAATCCAATGGCTCCATTGAAATAGTTCTATATTAAAGGCAATCCGGCATCTGGGATTTATAGCCCATCCTGGGCCCAAAGAGCAATATGCATCCGAAAAAGACCTCCGGGGCATTGAAAGATCCCATTACCCTGCATCTCGCTTTACAGCTTGTCGGCCAAATAACCAGCGCCAGGAGACAGTAACGCAAACAACTTATTTTCAGACATCCATTGAAACAATTATTTATGGAACACATGGTGATGCGTATTGTCTTTAGTTTCATACTTTCAGGCTCAAGAAGTCATCGATAAAAACAACACAACCTCTACCGAATAATCAAACTACAGAGTATGTACCAGTACATTTGTATCATGTACCCAAAAACCAAAGCACACGTGACAGATTCTTATATTATTCAAATAAACCTTACATTAGTGAATATGAACGGCCTGCTGCCTGTAACAGTAATTAGTAATAATAGCGTCAGTGTCTTCGGTAAACTATGATTTAGTCGACACATTAGGGTATAATTTTAAGAGGCTACATTTTGTTATGAGATTTTAAGTGAGAACCCTGAAACAAGCACACAAAACACTTGACGTGCATATAAAAAAAACTTAGTGCTTGCCATCGCACTTGTACAAAGATTTGACCTTTTGAGAGGTGTGCCGCTCTAAGGGTTAAAAAGGTGAAGGTAAACACAATATCATGCGAATAAAGCTGCATTTGAGCCGAGAAGTCTCCGGGACGGATGATTATTCGCGCTTTACCCCCCAAGCGCTCACATGTATGGAACAAGGAGGAAAGCAAGCAAAAAACCTTGACGTGATCTGCATTGAAGACGTCTTTCAGTCTGCTTTTGCGTTTTAGCCAATTTTGTTTTTAAACCTCAGTAGCACTGAAGGAAAGAGTATTGCTCCATTTACTTCCATTACTCCCAATGAATAGTCCATTTTACCAAAACATTTTTTCCTTAGCCAGGTTCTCTCGTTCCAAGAAATCAGAAGCTGGAAGAGCAAGCCTACGCTGCTGGGAATTCACACACATCCTTCCACGGCCTCCTCCGTGAAGACGGCACACAGGGCTCCTTTGTTTCCACGAAGAATTAAGGTGCTGTACTTTACATCTCATTACAGACTTGGCTCTTTATCTTCCGCAGCCGGAGTGACTTGATTGCCAGCTACAAACCGAGACCTAGAACTGTAAACATTCGCGCGCAAGACTGGCAGCACTCTCTGAAACCGCAGGAGAAAGATACCTTGTGCTCAGAGTATTTGAGCAGGAGAGGGGAATCTGTTTTTGTGCGGTGGGCTTGCGATGGCAGACAGCGGGAACAAGCGGGAGCAGAGACAAGAAAAACGGAACCACAGTGAGCCAGACTGACAGCCTTCTTCTCCATAGAGGTTCCTGCCAACAAAGCACTCTCCTGCAGTAGAAGGCTGCTCAGTATGTTATTCTGGCTGTGCTTCATGACAGCAAATAAGGCTATGCCCCATAGCGCCAGCACCCCACACACACGCTGTTCCCTCCAATGAAACAGGACATTATCCCTAGATTGTGAGCTTACATGCAGGGCGCTCTCCACCTAATGTATCGGTTTGTCTTAGTCTGCCTATTCTCGTCTCGTCATACCCCTTGAACAAATGTATTGTATGAAGTGCTGTGTAAATTGTCGGTGCTATATAAATAAGTGCGAATATATATGTGGAATCTCTCCTCTTCTTACTTAATTCGCCTTAGGGCTAAGAAGCTACTGTATCCTTACAGTAATAGCTATGCAGTATTTAGGGCCCACCAGGCCTTTCTTTGGGGAGAAACGCATTGAAATTCATAAAAGGTTTTAAGTGTTACTACTGATCTCCCTCAAATTGACCAATGCACTAAAGTTGGCTTTGGTGGAAGTTTCTATTTATAAAATGGCCAGACTGCTCCTTTGTACTACAGTTTATTATATCCTCTCTCAGCAGTAAAATCACCCAGGGCATATTAAGGCAAAATATGTATTTATGTAATATGCGGCCCCAGATTTATCCTGCCCAAATCCAATGCGATGCCCACTTCTTGCCAACTATTCCAATTACCTCTCAAACAGTAAGTCTCCAATACCTATGAATTATACATTTCAGGATAAAAACGAGCGACCCAGTCGGAATACAGGAGGAGAGGAACGTATTAAAAACTGCGAGAAACACCAACAGTGCCAAATCCATTGGGACACCAGCCGATGGAAATACGCCAAAGGGATTATATTAACAATTCTCAGTATACGTAACTAAAGAGCTGTTTATTTTTAGGTAGGTTTATTTTTTGTAGGTTTAAAAGAATTCTGTTTTCTGTATTTGTACAAACTGTTTTGGGGTGCTCTTCACAAATTTCTGTGTCCAGATTTTTTGTGTTGAACTATGGGGCATTTATCATATAAAGCTGCAAAAAATCCAGATTTGAGGTTATAGCTGGAACGGAAATATCAGACCAGATGGCAATGATAGGAATTACAGCCCAACAGCTGGAGAGTAGCTTGTTACCAAACAATATGCTTCGGATATAGAGCGCTATAAAGTGCTACAAAACCCCCGGTATAATACACGCTTAATTTGGAATTTTCAGGAACATTGTAATATTTTGTACATAATAAGCACATCCTGACTTCAAAATTCTATTTTACTTAACTACACCTTTTGAATTTCATAATGAGCTGGGGTATACATCGATTCACAGGAATTACCAACATCTACCAAACCAAGAAGAAAAATACGATTTTAAAAACACTTTGTACAAAGAAAGGAAAAAGAAAGTGGTCTTAAAATATTCTGCAACCTGGAAAAACAGTGAGTCAGAGATGAAGCATCCATGGCTGGTATGTCAAACATTCCCGTTTGTGACTTGCTTGTACAAACAGGTATCATCGGAGAAACGAAGAATAGCATCGCAGGCAAAAACAATGCCGTTCAGGTGGGGTTGGTCTTACTACTACAAAATTCTGAAATGATACATCACCGCGAATCAATTATACAGCATGACTGTCCAATGCCTTCCCGTATCCTCGGAAGAATACATCGCCCCACAGAATGATCAATGCTTTAGTTATTTAGGCTTGTGTGCGTCTTTCTGGCCGGTATCCTTGGTGCACCACACACACACACTCACACACACACACTGGTGCAGCGCCCCTCTTACGATCAACATAATTGAAAGGGGCACCTGAATACATTTAACTAAAACACCTACGCCTTTCACCCAGCCTTGGCAGGGATTGACAGCGTTACATCTGCATTAGAAGTGGTTTTACTCAGTGCACACAAACATAGAAGTAACAATAAATTAAATTAATAATGTACCAGCCCAAACCTAATCAGGACGCAGCACAAAAGGGAACATCCATCATATACAGCTACTGCTGGGACCACTGCCGCTAACAATTGGTAGAAAACACCAAGTCCTGCTTTCTGGTCTTCACTTCACAGAGAGATGCTTTGAAATCTTTTTCCACCAGCAAAAAACATGGTTGCTTTTCAGGTTAGCAATGATCATCTGATCCGTGACTCCAGTTGGAGACCATATTTTGGTGCCAAGGCTTTATCCTAACTAATCATATTTTCCCATCTCTGAGGATTATGGAAAAAATCCCCTAAAACAACTTTGCCAAGAGGGGAACGCTGCTGCCTTTCATTAACACGATGCAGTCTTATTTAGACTTTTGGCATCTCTGGTATAACACGCGCATGCAAAGCACCTTCCGTCCCGACCTCCGTTTTTGCTCAGGCACAACATGGCAGATCTCACAAACGGCAGATACAGAAAATAAACCGCTCTTTCCTATAGTATGTTAAACAAACGTGTGTGCAAACAGTTAAAAGATAACGTAATTAAATGGTGCATTTCCAGACGCGGCCCGTGCTATATTTATACAGTGGATCTGATTTCCAGATAAACGTCCTCTGCACGGTTGTTCTTTCTTAACACTCTGTCTATTCATAGCATTCCGAGTGTAGAGGAAACAGCCCGCAGCATCCCCATCATTTCTATTACACACTATTACAGTCCCAACGCCATCCTATTGCCTCTGCTTCATTACTGATAAACACTACTCAAACGGATCAAACTTCATTCCCTACGGGCCGGATTAAGAGATATTAAACCTCCCCAAAGCACCTTTTTTAACCCAGTGTAATGGCGTTTCCAGCAGGGCTAAACAGATCCCTGAGCCAGACAGCCCGGACACCTACATGTTTTGGCCGGAATCTTCTGCATTGTCACAGTACCCTGAACAACATTTTTTAGTAATAGACCTTATGTTTATAGCATTAACCTCCATGTTGGATTTGCACGGTTATCCCTCTGTTTGCCCCCCCCCATTCTGCTGTAAATTGGTGGCGCTAGATATTTGGGGGAAAGGCAGTGAACTTAAATATTCCAAATAATTATTCAAAATAAAATCCAAACAGACTGAAAGAAAAAAGCCCATAGGCCAGGAATCCTAGCACACTCGGCCTGCCAAAGTAAGTAAGGTTCTGTACCAGGAAAATGAGGCTTTAGATAACCGGTTACAGTATATTTCACAAGATTGTTGTGGAAAGTCACATCTCCCAGCATTTAAATGTTCACGAATCACACAAGTGCTTTTAGTCCTGTCAAGTATTTACACACGTTCATTACACCACTAATTGGATGGAGTCCCAAGCTAACTGTACCCAGCCACGTGACACGGAACCCACACAGCGCTGCCTTCTCATATAAGAGGCATTAAACTGCGTTGGAATCATTCCGGCAGGCCGAGAAGTCTTAAAACTATGGCAGAGCATTACTCTAAAGAGAGACTGTGGTTCTGCCTGCTTCTCGCTGTGTGATGATCAGCGGCTTTCCTGATCACACCATGTGTCCGTAGCACAGCCTCACACACAGCCTCACACACAGCCTCACACACAGCCTCACACACAGCCTCACACACAGCCTCACACACAGCCTCACACACAGGCCAAAGCCTCACACACAGGCCAAAGCCTCACACACAGGCCAAAGCCTCACACACAGGCCAAAGCCTCACACACAGGCCAAAGCCTCACACACAGGCCAAAGCCTCACACACAGGCCAAAGCCTCACACACAGGCCAAAGCCTCACACACAGGCCAAAGCCTCACACACAGGCCAAAGCCTCACACACAGGCCAAAGCCTCACACACAGGCCAAAGCCTCACACACAGGCCAAAGCCTCACACACAGGCCAAAGCCTCACACACAGGCCAAAGCCTCACAGCACCATAAGACAATCAGTGCAGGGCTGACCGCTGCTGACAGGGGGGGAGGCCCATCAGTGGTGTGTAGTTAGAAGGCAGGCCCATTCCAATTATGACAGCAGAGAACCTCCTTTGTTTTGGTTGCTTAAGATGTAATTTGCTAAACGTATGATCATTAATTGCATTTACTAAGTGACCAAATTATAATATTCAAAATGTGATATTCTAACATTTCCACTGAAACCAATGAAGAAGGAAAAAAATTCAGATCCACAAAGCAGCAGGTCATTTATCAGGGGAGCACAGAAAGGAGACCCCCCCCCCATTCCCAAAAACAAAACAAAAAAGCTGCAGGAAAAGCTTAAAAGAATTCAAGGAAAATATTTTGATTGACTTTCTGAATGCAAAAATAACTAATGCAGAAACGTAACACATAAATAAAGCCATTCCTCCGCATGCACGAAGACTCTGGATATATTATGTAATATAAGCCACAGCCATTCCAGCAAGACCTTTCGAAAATAGCAATCTGAAAAGGGTTGCATAGCAACAGTTTACAGCTCCCCGACTTTAAAGGCATCTTGACATTCCCGTGAAATATTTATACCGTAACACAGCACAGTAATTAGCACATAGCCTACAGGGAACACAAGGAGTCCTTGGAACAGAAAAAAAACGTTCTCCCTCGCAAAACGGGGCTCTGGTCAGCAGACAAAGCATCCACACCTCTAAGAGCGACGTGTCTTCGAAGTCACAGAGGTGGCGATTCCTCTCAAGACCTATGTATCATAACAAGTGCTCGGGGCCAAGCTTATCCCTGCTGTGACACGGAGCACAACACAATGTGGCTTACGAAGCATTCCTGCGTTCCACACCACCACTTTACACGTACATTTCAGCTAAAACTTCCAGCTGGCGGGCGATCAGTTTGCTCATAAATCGTACGGTGGTAGTAGCAGGAAAGACCGGATGAAAAAACGCAAGTGGCTTTCCCCAGGGTTTCAAGACATTCCAAGTGAGTTTGCTATGAAGAACTGGGGTTGTTTCTCACCCTAAATAAACAAACAATGATTGGGACGGCATTGAAGAAGTCTATTAACGTGGACACTTTCTCACCTGTCCACACCAAGACATGTCTAGTCTTAAGCGTCCTACAGGAACTAAAGACCAGTTAAGTAGCAGATTTATTGAATGGCTAGCAAATTAACCACTAGATATGCTACAAAAACCAGCAACTACAACCAAATTATTAATCGCCCACAAAGAGCATTTTAGTATCTTACTGACATAGTGGTACTATGTCATGTCTTGTTGCCATGGTGATCTCCAATTTACAGTGTTCATCCCACAGAAGCTTGTATCAGTTTACCCAACATTGATACTGAAGAACGTAAAAGCCAGGGGAGGACGGAATCCCTAACGAGCTGGCCAAAAGAACATTCTCAACGTAAACCCTTCGCCCAACATTGAACTTTTTTTTTAAATACCAATTTATACAGTTTTGAAACGATAACAGGAAATGAGAGGGTCATATTGAGATACAGGAGTATCCCTTATCAGAGAAGTTTTTCAGACAAGGCTGAACGGAAAAGAGATGTCTGAACTAGGACTGCATCGGGATGCGGGTCCCGTAAAAAAAACTTTAAGGTGCAGGCGCTTTTTCGGGTGTTGTGCACGGTCAGACACTGTACCTGCGGGTCCCAGTGATCCCGCGCACTCCCGCCAGGCTGCCTTCGCGTTGCTCGCACACGGCGTCTCTTCTCTTTTTCCGCCCAGGAACCCAGGGGAGACACGTGAATTTACGTCACATGACTCTGCTGCATTCCTGCTTCCCCTGGACGGGACAAGAGAAGAGACGCTGTGTGCGACCAACACGAAGGCTGCCTTGCGGCAGTGCGCAGGAAATCTGCAGTTCAGGTAAGGGGGTGGGGAATGAATGAGTATATGAATGAGAAAATGAATGTTTGCAATAGTGGACATATGTTCCAGGAGTAGGCAGGAGTGGTCAGAAATTCAGCGGGAGAAGACAGTCCCGCGGAGGGCTCTCCTGTAATCAGTAGATTCTTTCCCTCCCTCCTTTTCGGTTTCCCTCTGCTGTTTGCTTGGTTGTTCAGGCTTGTTCCCGCAGTCCCAGAGAACTTCCTGTCCGTTGTTCAGGCTTCCCCAGAGCACTTTTACTCCCTTTCCTACGACAACACCGACGATTGGACCTTCTTGTGGAAGAAAGCCCCACTTGGGCTCGCCTGCCATAATGCATACATACGTTGGTGAGTTCACACTTTATACATGGAAATGTTTGTTGTCGCAGTTCTAAACGAAATAAGTGTAAAAAAAAAAAAAAAAAAAAAAAAAAAATAAAGCTGGACATTGAGTCGTCATAGATAACGCTTTGGGTTTGGTAGTTAAGGGAGTAAATCCTACCAGAAGGTTAGGCACGTGCTCATTAACATGTGACCAAACTATTCATGATGTGCAGAGGAATCCTATACCTCATTTGTTTTACCCTTTGTATCTGTAGGCTCAAGGACTAAATTAAGACACCCTTGTGCAGTAAAAAAAGCCTAAATTTGAAGTCATTTTCTTCCCCATAAGTAGTTGTCATAGCAACATACTGCGTCCCACTAAGACACACTGCACAAAATGGATGCTATACGGAGAATGAGCAATGAAGAAAAAAAAGCCATTGGAAACTAGTCTGCAGTAACTTTGAAATTTATAGGAGCCTTTAAATAACTTATTGGCCATCAAGCAGGAGTGAAGTAATCTTCGCTGCATTTGCGGGTTTAATTTGTAATAATGTGGTGGTGCTCACACAAAGCAGAGAGCAATACAAAAACCGTGATGAACAAGCTCAACTATTTATATAAAACCATCTTAACGCACTCTACCAGCAGGACCCAGAGAAGGCAACAGGCAGTGCCTTCAGGACACTAGCAGGGAGTAATGCGCGATGAGAGGGTGTGTGAGTGTGAGATGTATCCATCTACACAGTGATAGAATATATTTATGTGACAGAATGACCTGTCATACAAGGCCTCAAGGTACTCAGAGATGGCTCCAGCCTGGCTGTCAAACAAAGATAGCACAGGTAGGAACTCCATTGTTTAATTAATCCCATCAATAGGATTGCTGCCAGGGGATTAAAGGTTGGATTGTCTACATGCACCTATTTATCAATGTTAATTTACGTTAATGAAGTTCTGTGGCTATATGAGTCTATGTTTTACAACAATAAACTGTTCATTCCTGCTGTACTCAATTCAAGGTAGTTGTGTCTACTTATTGGGTACACATAGCAGGGTTCCAAGGTGCGCATGCTGACTGGTGCTGGAAGTTATTCCGGGGACAACAGGAGGATACATGCGGGTGATCTCTGGGAGTTACTACAACTCTCTTGGTGAACCCGTTACAATTTATATTAGTTATAATAACTGAAAGCAAAATTCTTTAACACTTAAAAACCCAAGGACCTCCCTCCACTTCATCCTAAGTATACTGTTAAGCACTGGAAGTGTTAGAAGTGATAAAACAAGGGCAGAAGAACGTTGCCAACACGATGCATTGAGAGAGTCAAGATTACAAAGTTTAAAGTCCGTTTCTGCCCTTCTTACAACACCACTCCTGAATGGATCACTCCTCTGGTTACTATGAGGATAATACTTTTCACACGTTATGCCAGAAGCAGTTTTTACATGAAATCGTCAACTTACATGACCGCAAAGACCCTTTTATAGAGACACTAAAAGCTTTGTTGAAATGGAGAGCCTGCGATTTAATGGTAATATATTTACAGCTATTCTGTCCATTGTCCAGCAACTGGCTTCAGACCCTTACTTAAAGGAGAATTGTTAAAGTGTATTGATAAATAGGCATGATGTGACACCGGTGCAGTCTCAGAGTAGCACAATTTTCCTTCCTTCTAGTGCCAGGGAGTATTTTCAGCGAAGGCATAAATAATTTGGCTCAGTGTGGTGTTTAGGTTTGGTAATAAACACGGATATAGCCATATAAGCCTGAGAGAAAACAGGTTTTTTTATTGAAGATGATACTTTGTAACAGATAGAACCTTGTAGAAACAGATATAAAGTTGCATGAGCTTTCAGGACCTCAGAGTAGAGCCCTGCACGGGGCTGTTTTCTTAATCCCACTGACACTGAATTTTTGCGGAACAAGAGAAGAGCCGCTGAAGGCAGCCTTGCGGGAGAGTGCAGGATTACTGGGACCCGCAGGTACATTGTTCGATTGCCCGCAACACCTGAAAAACCACCCGCAAGTTTTTTGGATGATGCAGTCCTCTACCTCAGAGGTGTATTCTTCACACATTAACTCAGATGTAAATGGACAAACCAAAACCCCTTTCCATTCCACCACAGAATTTAACACAAACCTTTCAGCTCGGAAGTGAATGCAGGCACCCTAGCACAATTTTGAGCGACAGGTACACTTTCATGCTGTTCCAATGTTTTCCTACGTTTATATGAAATGCCACAAACTGCGTTCCAGGTCCTAGATGGTGCTTTAGACTTTATTACTTGTATTTGTCATTGTTAAAGGAAAATAAAGGTTCATTATCTGATTGTATGTACACCGTGTAAGACTGCTGCGACAAGTTCATTCCTATGCGACTAATAACAGTCTGCAGATTGACAGACGCCCACCAAAACATTCTGAAAGCTATCATCCATCTCAGGGAAAGGAGTTCACCTGTTCAACAACATTATATAGGTGGAATAGCAGCACAGAATGACGTCAGATTTGTTGTGATTGCCATTATCATTAGCAGGGAACCAACACACCAGCTACTCAGAGTCTGTATAAAAATCAGTAGACAGCTGCCCTCATCACATAACCTGAGTAGGGTTCATTCACTAAAGTGGGAGTTGCAGGAGAGGTCTGGTTTAACTTGCTGAAATCATTATGTATTTCTCCTGCAGAAAAACCGGAGCTGCCCCATACATGAGGTGACTCGCATCCAAGTTTAAGTTTAAAAGGCTAATTGATCATTAGAAAACCGTTTTGCAATTACATTCCTCGTTCATGCATATAAATATCCTGAAATAAAGCCTCGGCTCAATTACATGGAAAAATAAAAGCAAAAGAAACACTAAAAAGGCTTGCTAATTATGGCTCGATTTTACGTTTCATTCTAAATAATGGAAAATCGTGGCAGGCAGGTTGGCAATTAAATCAGTGTCACCAAGAGGCCAATGAGTAGGGATAAGCAGCAAAGAATAAGTGTTTCATTTAAACTACGGGCGACATACGTGTAAAGAAGTGTTCGTAAAGAAGCGAGGTGTCACTACTTGACCTAAATATCAGGAGTAACAGTTGGCTCAAGACCCACACTGCTTATTACAAAATAAAACGCTTATAGATGCCAAGCGTGTCCTCTTTACGGGGGGGGGGGGGGGAGTGGTGTAATTGCTTCCGGGGCTGGAACAACTTGCACAGCGCTGGATAATAAGCAATTTTGTATTAGTTATGGGGGGGGGGCTGTGCTTTACCCTCCTTGCCAGAAGTGGTTTTCCTCCCATAGGAGAACATCATTTATGGCTGAGCTTGAAAAGACTAAGACGATTGAGGAAAAATAAGGAAATCCATTAACACTCAGGAGAATATGACTGGGAGAACAAAAACAGATATACAGGTTCAAGAAAGCGTATGAATGTGCGAGTGACGCAGCAAAAGACCCGATACCAATCATTCTACGGTTATATACGATCCCATACTGCACTCATTTATCACAGATTCAGGGACCTGTCTATAGTATGTATTCAACAAGGACTACTATACGAGACAGATTACACATGTGGCTGCAATAAATCCTAGCTGCTACAGTGCCAGGTCATTCTTTGACTGCTGTGTCATTGCTTTAATATCATCAAACCCACCAGCACATGAAAACATTGCACTAAGCCGATCTCCGTAACATAAAGCTTCACACCAATACCAACGCGTACTAAATCAATAAGAATCTGAAATCAAACCGGGGTTTAAATATTGGACTCATCAGCAATGAAACATCCCCCTGGATCAATAAGGAAAGTGAAGACACCGATATAAGATATGTGATCATATCACCAGGCAAACAGGGACAATGTGGCCCATGTTGTAATGAGTTCAGAGGGTGGCCAGACAAGAAAATCTATTACAGTCTTTTCTAGAGCCATTGTCCTTGGTGTACATGGATTAAGTCTTTACCCATGTTATCTGCTTGCCTACCAAAATACTGTGAGAAGACCTTGAAAAACACCAATTCTGGAAAGTGATGTTTTCAGTGGAATATCAAGTACATAGTCAGTGTAGATAGTACATAGTCAGATAGCTGCTTCCTGCAACTCGAATTTACAGATTACATTACAAGTATAGATATGCAGATTGGAAGGGGAAATTTCTCTCTGATATGAAAGTATTCTTTCAAGCAAAAACGAAGAAAATCACTGAATGTAAGACAATGCACAGTATAGTCTCCAGTGCAACAAAGCTATATGTATATCTATGTATACAAGAATATACATAGATGACAACCTATGGCTGAAAGGCACTAAACAAACCTCAGGTTCCAATGCCAGCACCATGTGTTATTTATGCTGAAAGGTCAGCGTAAGCCACCTACAGATGAAGTAACTGAAAGATCAATGCTGGAAACCACTGCTGCACCCCCCCCTCCAGATTTTTCACCCATCCCCCTCCCCTTAAGGAGCTTTTTCACCATTTGTGGAGCTTCCAGCAGCACAAGAAAAATGCCTGCTGGGCTAGAGATTTAATGATTGCAGACTCTTGGGGGTAAGAAGCAGAGGCTTTCTTGGCTTCTGTGTGAACTCCAACATGAAAATACTGTAGGTGTTTACCTTTGAATTAACCCTTGTAGCTTCTTGGCAGAGCTGCAGTTTGGGACATATAGATTGCATGTGTAATTATATATATATATATATATATATATATATATATATATATATACATACATACATACATACATATATACATATACACATATACACAGGTGTTGATATATATTCCAATTAATGTAAACTGAACACATATCAGTCTAAACTTAGTGAAAAGAGAATTAAAATATAGGATGTTTAACACCGTAAGAATGTCACGTCCTCGATTACAAGTAGCAGCTCTTTAAAAAAAAAAAAAAAAAACCCACACAGCTGGTACTTTCATATAAACTAGGACTGTACTTTAGTACACGCGACACTGGTTCGAGTTATCTAGCATACACCGGGTCTGTCCTGGTTCCTTTAATACAGATGAGCTTACAGCTAAACATACACAGCGTGACTCACTCGGCAGACTCTCCCAACAGTGTGTTTGCACAAGCTTCGACTATTCATGCTTTCGCTGCCAAAGGGGTGAGCAGTATATAGGATTCAAGGCATCATGCGACATGCCGGGCGTCTCTACTAAACGGAGTGCTGGGATAGGAACAACACACACAATTTGGCCCACAGAATAAAGCTTTCCTAGGGCAAATGACAGCCCATGCACAATGCTAGCGTGTACACCAAACAAACCATATGTTTAACACGAACACATAAAGCTTATCTATGTCAATAGCTGCATCTACAACACACTTGAACTTAGTATAACCCTTGGAAGCCAAGCTTTCAAAGACTGGAACAGCGAAGATTACCCGGAAAATACTTCCTTAATCTAAAATTGAATTGTTTTCCAGCACAAAGATTTAGGATTTCTCAATGATTCTATAGCAAGCAAAAAGTGCCCAATCCAAGCATAAGTGCAGAGCCTTCTTTACTTAACGTAGCAGTTCATCCAGCTGTCCTAGTTTCGCCATAGACTTTATGTATTGTAAGAAGCGCTGTGTAAATAATATAGAAATAAACACTGGTGGGTTCCTATTGGAGAAGGACACTGATCAGGCTAACCCTAGGAAGGGATTCCATGCCTCCTTCTGCAGGAGATCTCATATAAATGGTGTGATGAGCCCTGACTCGTGTCCCTAATCACCAGGCTACCATCCATCTCCTCACAGCCCCCCGGTGCACTCACCCCCTCTCCTCACAGCCCCCGGGAGCACTCACCCCCTCTCCTCACAAACACAATACCGCAGCCGGACATACACCGCCCTCCTCCTGAAGCGAATGCCGGCCAGCAAACTAAGAGCTGCTGCTTCCCTCCGGCAATGGAAGGCAGACATAGGGAATAAAGCCGGGGGCTTTCCTGGCTCTGGCCCTCCTGGTGGTGGGGTGGGAGTGAGGTTTGTAAAGAGGGTAAACACTGCGCGCGGTTACTCACCGGCTAAGTGGACTGGCTGGCAGCGGAAACTGGAGTCCCGGGGCTGCAGGCCGGACCCGGCAGTCTGTGGTCAGCTGGTACAGACGGATACAGTGGCTGGGAGTGTGCAGCCTCCCCCCGGTGTGCTGGCTGCTATGTGGCCCGCTGCTGTCCTGGGGTCATGATCCGGACACCTCCGTAGGGTCTGTTCCCAACATGGCTCCCGCGGGAGAAGAGTATCTGTGGTGGACGGGGATGAGAGGCTTTGGCTGTCAAGCGGCTTAAGCGTGTGACTCCGGCTCCGTATGCGGGTGCGCGTTGGGCCCGGACTGGGATCTGCCTGACAGGCTGTTTTGCGGCAGTCTCCGGATACACACTGAAGGGCTCCGCCTGCTCCTCGCACAACAGGATCGGGGCCTCTCTTTCGTTTTTCTTTTTTTGAAACCAGAAGCGGCGACTCCGCCCCCCTCGGCCCTCTCACAGAGGGTTATGCAGCTGAGCAGCGCCCCCTGCTGGATCCCGCCTCAATGGCATACGGCTCTTCCAACAAATCATTTCACTATTACGGTAATTCATTTTTTCTGAGGAAGCACAGCATTTTCCTCAAATTAAAGTGATCAATTTTGTTATGTCATTTCTAGTGTTAATAATAATAAAAGTAATAAAAGGCCTAATCACTAAAGGGAGGACTGTCAGGATGCTTTACAGGAGAGCAGTGGCGTAGCTATAGGGGGAGCAATTGCCCCCCCTGGGTTATTCCTTGCCCCCCTGTTGCCCCCCCCCGCCGAATTTGGAACCACCCAACGGATTGCCCAGGACAGTTCCGCAATGGGCAGCCTCAAACGCTTTTTTTTTTTTCTTCACGCGGAGGAGAGGGTTGCCTAGCAACCGCTCGGCCCCCCTCAGTCTCCTCCACAAGGCCTCTACCTCCATCGCGGTGCCGGCGTTTCACGCTGAGCGCCGGAATATGAGGTCATATCCACCGCTCAGCAGTGAAGCAGCGCCTGCCGCGGCAGAGCAGGAGGACGGAAGCCTTGTTCTCTGGCCACAGGACTTAACCCCTTTGTGACAAAGGCTGATTTTACTTTTTGTACCCTTCGTGACAATGGCCATTTTAACAATTCTGCGCTGCTCGTGTTTAGCTGTAATTTTCTTCTTTCCCGTTTACTGAACCCACACACATTAGATATTGTTTTTTTCAGGACAAGAAGGGCTTTCTTTAGATTACATTGTTTTGATTGTATCATATTATTTACTATTAAAAAAGTATAAAATATGGTGAAAAATTTAGAAAAACTTTCTAACTTTTAGTTGAAAACTCTTTTACTCATCTATAAAAGGTAATGAAAAAACCTGCTAAATAGATTCTACTATTTGTCCTGAGTTTAGAAATACATAATGTTTTTATGTTTTTTTGCTTTTTTCTACACATTATGGGGCAATAAGTACAGGTAGCGTTTTGCTATTTCAAAGCCATTTTTTCCAAATCTGGTAATTCTTCCCCCCATGTGCCATTTCGGGTATCTTTGAAGCCGGCCAATGCAATTTACCCCATCAAGTCATATATTTTTGAAAACTAGACAGCCCAAAGTATTCCAAATGCTAGTATTTTAACCCTTTCCAAGCACTAATTCTACCATCAGCCTTTGGCAAACTTTATGGTAGTAATTTGTTTTGCATTTGTTTTTTTCACACACATTTTACTTCAGGTATGAATAAACAGGTTCTGGTATATGTCACTATCATAAAACACCCCAATATGTGTTTAGCAACATCTCCTGAGTACAGCGATACCTCACATGAATGATTTTGCCTGGCTGTTTGGGGGCAAAAGGGTCACATTTGGGGCATGCGCATTTTCAATGTTGAACTTTGGCGTTTGGCGATCAACTGCCCATGCCCTATTTGGTACATTTTTGAGCCGGGCCATTTCAGTATGCCCAATAAAGCCATATATTTTTGAAAACTAGACACCCCAGGGTATTTCAAATGATAGTATTTTAACTCTTTTCATGCACCATATCTACCACCAGTCTTTGTCAAACTTTGTGGTAGTCATTTTTTTGCATTTGTTTTGTCACACACATTTTACTTCAGATATGAATTAAAAGGTTCTCGTATATGTCACTATCACAAAACACCCCAATATGTGTTCAGCAACATCTCCTGAGTACAGCGATACCTCACATGAATGATTTTGCATAGCTGTTTGGGGGCAAAAGGGCCACATTTGGGGCATGCGCATTTTTCAATGTTGAACTTTGGCATTTGGGGATCCACTGCCCATGCCCTATTTGGTACATCTTTGAGCCGGGCCATTTCAGTGTGCCCAACAAAACCATATATTTTTGAAAACTAGACACCCCAGGGTATTTTAAATGCTGGTATTTTAACTCTTTGCATGCACATATTTTACCACCAGAATTTTTTCAAAGTTTGCAGTAGTATTCTTTTGTGTGTATTTTTATAGCTCCTGGTATATGCTGTCACACGACACCCCAATATGTGTTCAGCAACATCTCCTGAGTACAGTGATACCCCACATGCACGGGTTTGTCATTTTTGGGGGGAACTAAAAGGCCACATTTGGTACGTGTGCATTTTTCTAAATTAGATGTGTGGCCATCCTTCCCCCGTGTTAATTGGGACATTGTTGAACCCGGCCAATTCAATTTACCCCATCAAATCATACATTTTTTAAAAGTAGACACCCCATGGGCATTTAATATGCCAGTATTTTAACTCTTTCCATGCGAGAATTGTTTTAAGCTAATGTGCTAATTTTAGGACTTGCTCACAAAAATATATTTTTTATATATATTTATTTTATTTTTTTTTTGCCTTTTTTAAAAAAAAATTTAACATTTTTTTTTCAACTTGAAGGTTCCCCTGATAGTGACATCAGAGGGAAATTATTTTTACATTTTACTGTTTTTTTTTAAATATTTTTTTCTAATTATTATTCATTTTATTTTATTTTTTAATTTATTTTTACTAATCACACTGTGATTAGAAAGCTGGGCTCCATTGACTTGCATGGTTGAATGCAGTACCAGAGTTCTCTAGAGGGTCTGGAGACCTTCTAGGAAACTTTTTCATCTTTATTGTTTTTTTTCCCGGGCCGCCGCCATCTTGCGGATGGTGAAGATTGCGTAAGTGTTTGGTGTCGCTGGATGCCTCCTGATCGAGGCATTCCAGCGACACCATTTAAGTTTAGGAGGTGATCGTTGATCATACAAGGGTGTGGGGGCACCACATTAATCTATACTAAAAGGGTGCTGGCTGGGGTATCAATACACAAAGGGCAAAAATACTAAGGGGGTATAAACGACAATGCAGTGTGAAAAATCCACCCTGATGTAGATGTCTGTGACGTAGATTGTGTCCTTCTGTTTGTGTGTTTTTGATTATCAGTGTAGCAGAGCCTGTCCTGGGGTGTGTGTATAGGTGTTGGTGTGGAAGAGCCTGTCCTGGTGTGTGTTTGGGTGTTGGTGTGGCAGAGCCTGTTCTGGTGTGTGTGTGAGGGTGTCAGTGTGGCAGAGCCTGTCCTGGTGTGTGTGTGTTTGGATGTGGGTGTGGCAGAGCCTGTCCTGGGGTGTGTGTTTGGGTGTTGGTGTGACAAAGCCTGTCCTGGTGTGTGTGTCTGGGTGTCGGTGTGGCAGAGCCTGTCCTGCTGTGTGTGTGTCTGGGTGTCGGTATGACAGAGCCTGTGTTGGTGTGTGTGTTTGGTCATCTGTTTCCTGGCACTTAACTTACAACAGGAATTATTTAATTTAGACTTATCCAGAGATAAAATGCGCTCCTGAAGTTGTAGTGTATTGTGTTATTTACTCTATAATATTTATTTCAAGGATGGGGGAGGCGGGACGTGATGATGTGAGACGCTCAAGGAATTAGCGCTTGAGGACCACGGGGCGGAGAGCAACGAAAATCTAGTGTGCCGAAACTCCGACAGCGTTTTCAAGCCAAACATAGAAGCCTTTCAGTTTGACTATCCGAGAGTGTAAAGCCATGAGTAAAGGGTTTATAAATCAAACCTTTCAACTTGCTATACACTCTAATTATTCAAAGGTTTACTTTAATGAATAAAAGAAGGGTGCTGGATTATAGTTTAAAATGTATTTTAGTCTTAAGCACAAGTCAATCGGTTCAAACATATAACAACATTGAGGGGATGGACTATAAAGCAAAATTGACTTTATTATTTACACATGTAAATGAGAAATGAAACCTAAAAGGTTTGCTGAAGATACAAGACATGTGATGCATATCTTTAAGAGTGGATGAAGGCTAAGATTATTTGCATTACTAACTGTTATTTATTAATTGTTATCCATTAAGCGCGGAGCTCTAACTTCTACCCGCATCAGTATAAAATTTAATTTACTATATCACTGAGTAACTGCATTTAGAAAAGAGGTCTGCTCGTATTGGGTTATCAAGATAATAAAGCTGTATATGTACAAAGGATGGTGGAAGGTTAACATTTCAGACTGTTTGCATCTTTAATTGATAATAATCAGTCCTGCTGAATGCTATCACTTTAATTAAGGCATTTACCCAAACCACGTGAACTAATATACAGCAATATATAGCATGATTGAGGACAAGATGGCTACAAAAAAAGAAGAGATCAAGTGTAAAAAAAAGAGAAAAAAGGGACTTGGAGTCTAAAAAAGAGAAAAAAATTACATCAATCTTTTCACCTCAGGGCCCCAAAAAAATAGATGATCTGAGAAACACCTCTCTTGATTTATCTGATGGGAACCTGGGTGAATCAGCAAGGCTATCACTCAGTCCCAATATACAACCTTCTCTCTTGTTTACACAAGAATATTTACAACAACGCATGGAAAATCAGCTTACACTGTTTAAGGCCGAAATAGTGAAAATACACGCTGAATGGAAGGAGGAACTGCTGAAAATAGGTGAACGAGTGAAATCAAACGAGCAAAAAAAACGAATATCTGGAATTTAAGTTAAAAACTACTAAGGAAGAATCTACTCAGATGAAAAATAAGATTGCATCTCTTGAAGCAAAACTGATGGACATTGAAGATAGAGCTCGTAGGAAAAATTTAAGGATACGCGGCATACCTGAAAAAATTGAACAAGAAACAATTAGAAAATACCTAACCGATTTAATTAATAATATGAGTGTTCTGGAAGCAGAGAGAGAAGATACCATAGAAAGAGTCCACATAATTAAAA
This sequence comes from Spea bombifrons, assembly GCF_027358695.1. Taxonomy (NCBI): domain Eukaryota; kingdom Metazoa; phylum Chordata; class Amphibia; order Anura; family Pelobatidae; genus Spea; species Spea bombifrons. The sequence continues at coordinate 40,458,975 of NC_071090.1, forward strand.
AAACAAAGAACATAGCAGATTCCAAACCAAGGGATGTAATAATTTGCTTTTTTTTTCTTCTTCTATACTCTATAAGAAATTGACCCACCCGCGTCGTCACTCACTTCATGTCCATAATAACTATGTATACGGGGTTATTAGGAGTTCTCTCCTATATTTTACACAGTTTTGGGGTACCAAGGGTCTTGCAAACCCTTGTTTTAGGTTGGTTGTGTGAGAATATATGTGAGTATGGTGCATGTTTGGAACTCGATACTCACAACAACAATTTGATATCTGTAGAATGGAAAATCTAATTAAAGTGATTACGCTAAATGTGCAAGGTCTCAACTCCCTTCAGAAACGATTTTCTTTGAACGATTATTTGTTCAAAGAACATATTGATGTTTGCACTATCCAAGAAACTCATATGGGGGGGTATTCTTAGATTAAATAATAAAAGATATACAGTGATAAATCATTCATCACTCGTAAGGAAAAAAAAGGAGGGGTAGCAATATTGATCTCTAATAATATGAAGGTTGAAGTAATTTATAAACAGAGCGATACAGCTGGTAGATTCTCTTTTGTTGTGTGTAAACTGGATGATAGGTTGTTTTCACTTTTAAACATATATGCTCCAAATTACAGACAAATGCATTTCATAAATAGTACTTTACAGAAGATAGAGGACTACATTCAGGGTACCTTTTTGTGTATGGGAGATTTTAATTGCGTAATTGACCAAGAATGGGACAAACAGAGCAAAAACTCAATTAGAAATGACCATAAACAGAGGATATTATCCAGAGCTTTTTGTGATATTCTAGGAAAGTATGAGCTTTATGATGTATGGAGAACCATAAGATCATTAGATAAAGATTTTACCCTTTTCTCACATAGACACCACTCCTTTTCTAGGATAGATATGATTTTGACAAGAGCTGAATCCCTTAAAGATTGTAAAAAGATTATGATAGGAAACACGGCTTGGTCTGGCCATGATCCAGTTTGTCTTGAAATTACCAGGAAGTACAACACAGGCATACGGGCTTGGAAACTCAGGGATACACTTCTGATAAGTAATGAAAATGGGAATTATCCCAGATTACAACTCAATTCTTCCAAGAAAATTGATTTGGGAAGTGTTTGGGGAGCATACAAATGCGTATTGAGAGGACATTTAATTAAGAAAGAGGCTCAAAATAGAATAAAAGGTAGGAAGAAGATGGCTGACTTATATATCTCTCTGAGTCATGTAAAAAACAAATGTGCAGATACAGTAGATGCTGTCTCTATACCTAAGATGATCCAAGTTAAAAAAGAGATTGAGGAACAATCTATCATCAAGGCTAATATTAATGAAGCTAAAACAAAAATTTTACTATACGGGCAATAGAGAGGATAAAATGCTTACCAACCGCCTAAAAAAGCGTAATCTAAAATCAAGAATATATAAAATTACAGATCGAGTAAATCATTGTTACAGCCCAATAGAGATAGGCAAGGCGTTTGAAGACTTCTATTCTAAACTGTACAACATACCAGGACAATTTCAAGAAAGAGATCAGAGTAAAAAATACTTAGTAGAATCTAAACTCCCCAAGGTCTCAAAAGACAGAGCTATCCAGCTTGATACCCCCTTTAATGAGATCGCAATACTCAGAGCGATTAAGGCGCTGAAAATTAACAAGGCATCTCACATACGAAGTTACAATATAAACAGAGTAAAGAGGAAGATTGGTATTATATAGAGCGAGAGCTCATCGGTACATCTAACTTAGAATGTATGCTATGGCGACACCAAAATAAGTTGGAAGCTTTAAAACGCACTATGCCGACTTCAATTAAAAGCCGCCTAGAATCTTGGTTAATATTTAAGAGATGCGTTAATATGAAAGATATCATATTGGCATCATCCCCTTTAGACATTTTTACAGAAGAATATCCCCCAATTAAGCCTTTGTCACTGGAATAACTACAGGAACTGTAAGATAAAGGATATCATATCTTCGGGGAAAATAAAATCTTTTAACCAGCTCTCTAGTGAACCGAACTTATGAACAGTTTGAGGAAGTGGTATACACTATTAGAAAAACCACTATTAATTAGAAACCACTATTAAGATAAAAGCTGTAGATTCATGGCAAAAGAAATTAAATCTTCATATAGAGAGAAAGCAATGGTTAAATAGTATGTTGGAAATTAAAAGGACTACTCACTGTCTAAATATGGTTGAGTTACACTATAAAGTCCTGCTACGATGGTATTTAGTCCCTGTTAAGATAACAAAATTCACCCCAGGTACTCCATCTGACTTTTGGAGATGTAGACTAGAACAAGGCACTTTTAGTCACATATGGTGGAGCTGCCCCAAATTAGACAGACCTGGACTGAATTATTCAGTATTATTTCTAATCTCACAAGAATTAATTTAGTACCCCCACCGGATCTGGCATGCTGCATCTCAACATGGCCACTATACCCCCCAACAAGACGGCTCTGGTCATACAATGTTTTTTAGCTATGAAAATAGTTATTGCTAGGAACTGGAGACAGCAAGAGATAATACCTATTGGGAACATATTAAACCAGATAAAATCTCAATGTCAAATGGAACGGGGTTATTATCAAGCATGTCGGGAGATTCATAGGTTCCACAGAATTTGGGACGCCTGGCTGGGGTACTTCTCTTCTGCAGACGGATAATAAGTTTTAATAGGTAAAAAAACGAGCATTGAGTTCCAATGATTGAATGGTCATAAGGGTTTCTGGCAGTAAAAGGTTGGATTTGGGAGGTGGTGTTGCTTCAGATTTTTTCTTTGAGATCCAATCCTCACCAGCCTACTCCTGATTGGGAGTCTGTACGCAACTGACCTGGAAACACCTGTTATGTACACCTGTATGTCCCTTTTGTGTTGGAACTAAGTGTATATTTGTATTCATAAGTATCACAGAGCACAACAGAATCACATTTTTAAAACATAACAATGTGTGCTTAAACTGGGTTTCTTAAAGAAACACTACTGCTATCATGTGCTAGTTAATGTATATAATAGCTGTGGCCAATTTAAATTATCATCTTCTCCCTCCTGCAAATGCATGGAAGCAGAGATGTATTAAAGCTGGGTGCTGCTGTAGTCCTGTCCCAGTGCAGCACCCCAAACCTCCCCCTCCATGGCTGACATTTTTACTGTGGAGAGCACTTGGAATCTTATGCAGATCTTCAAGAAGATCTTGGAAAGAGAAATCTAAGACAGCATGGTCTTTAACTCTTCAGAACCATCAACCAGGATAGGAGTAGGGGTGTATCATGACGGTCTAGAAAAGGATTAGGAATACAATGCTTAGGAAGGGAGGCGTGAAAGACTGGATGTAGTTTATGTTGTTGAGGAAGATTCAGACAAACAGCTACAGGTCGCACCAAAGCTTGAACAGAAAAGGGGCCTATGTATCCGGGACTTAATTTCTTAGAAGAGTAATTCAACCGAAGGGCTTGTACGGTCAGCTAATTTTTTAGCAGAAGCTTGTGCCACAAACCACAAACCAGATGGGGACAGAAATGTAGTGCAATCACCTTTATTAAATATACAAAAAATAATAGTAAGTGCAGAGAAAATAATGTCCATAAGACATAGTCAAAAATCCAAGCCAGGGGTCGAGAGTCAAATAAGGAAGTCAAACAAGCCGAGGTCAGGATACCAGAGGTAAAACGGAGTCAGGGATGAAAGCAGGATTCAGGAAGCGGAGAGGAAATCAGCAAACCCAGGAGTCATACACAGGAAACTGCAGAAACACCGGAGAATGCACTTGGAGAGACTGAGACCAACGCAAGATCAATGAGACACTGAAGTGTAGCTGTTTCAATAGCCAGACTCTAGCAGGGAACTCTAGCTGGCTAATCAGCAGGAAACGGGGAAAGTAATTAGGAGCAAATTACTTCAGCTGAGGAGAGACTGGAGTGTTAGAAGCACGGGGGAAGGGTGAAAACCCTGACAGTGCCTGCATGAGAGTGTCCTTAATCAGGGCTATCTGTTTCAATAAGGACTGTAGTCTTTAAACGCTTCCTGGGACAGAAGAACTTCTGGGATGATCAGGAAGGGTGAAAACCATATGTGGCGAATAATGAAGAATTCATAGGGAGTGTAGCACCTCATGTACTGCTCCAAGGTCTGGTTGGCTGTTTCTGTCTGGTTATTAGTTTGAGGATGACAGGCAGTTGACAAGTGTTGCTTATGACAACAGCCAACAACACTTTATCAGCATATATTATGCTTTTATGTGTTAAAATACCTTTTTTTCTCACACAGGTGGGTGTTTTTACCCTGTATCCCGGTGGATTGTGCGTCTCTTTCTAAAAGAACAAATATTTGGAGTGTCCAACATACTCCTATTACCGGTTGAGACAGCCGCCACCATATAAAATTGAAGGTACCGTTCAATTTAATTATTTCAAATAATCTATACATTCAATAGCGAAACAGTAACTCTTCTTCTTCCTCTGAAAAAAAATGTTTTTGTTTGTTTTAATTTGCTTTAAATTGTTTTCCCCCCAGATTTCTAATGAATTACAGAGAGTAAGGGGGAATCCCACTGGGAAAGGAGGTCCCATGACAGGTAGGAATAATTTGTATTCACATGATCCGTACTGTATTTACTAAATACTTTACGACCTCTATACATATTAAATACTTATCTATGGATATATTTACACCGGCACGTATACTCATATACAGAATTATTCCACAGAGTGTCATTTAAAAGGCAAACTAGAAATAATGTTATTGTATTTTGTTTCTCTAGAAAAAATAACATTTTCTTTTGATGGACGTCCGTTAAAAGGAACCCTTCCCTCGAGCATCAATCTGGATCAACTGTTTTTTTGTGGACAGTCAGACGCGACTCGGTGGACAGTCGTTACCAACAAAAGGATCAGATGATGAACCATTACGCACAGGCCGCCGCGATCGCAACCAAGGCGAGCCACGCTGGGGAGCTGTCGTGTCCCCACTATATTATTCCTAAATAACCTGTAGGTAATTATTTGCCCCCTTTTCCTCTGGAAACACTCCAGAGGGCTACTTATTTTTGGGGTGAAACACGCTGTATGTATATATCTCTACTGACTCGACTGAGCTAATAATTGAGTCTTGGATGAGAAATAAGAAAATAAAATGAATGACTTTTCTTCTAGGTTGGCTTGTGCGTGAATTTAAGAAATCTACATTGGTTAGATCAGCTGCCGCTGATTCAGACGCCTTTTTCCCCCGTTGTTACAGACTCTGAGATGTCAACGAGAAACAAGCATTTATGGGTAAGAATACTTATCATGATAACTGTGTCTTCTCTGAATTATGATATGTAGGTCAGATCAAGTAGTGAGTACAGCGAGGAAGCGCGTATATTGCTATTCATTTGTGATTCATTTGTAATTTTTTCCCATTAGACGACTTTTGGCTAACTGCTGCCCAGAGTATCCTAAAGCTGGTTTCAGGAAGTCACCACAGGAGCGCCATCAGTCTGACCGGTAAGTGGAGTTAAATAAAATATATCTTTGGTGGTATGTGGTATTTACAATCATACGATACACAGCATCCCAAAGAACAGCGGGATATTAGGGCGACTGATTACCAGCTAGGATGATCCGTCCCTGGTCATCATAATAAGTTGACCCTTTTCTTACACCAGCATAGAAAAAATTTAGTTATAAAAGCTTTCTGGAACTCAGTGGTCTCTTCTTCAATCCATGTGAAAAAGAGAGCACTAATGTGTCGAGAGGTACAACAGTCTTTTGATTTTAATTGAATATCTAGGACTATTATACTGATTAAAATGCAAAAAGCTCCAATTAATTAATTTAATTTTGCCAACAGTGGCAATAGCGACAGTTCTGAAAAGTGCATTCCTTTTAACTCTGCCGTGTTCTTCTACCCAGAAAACCGCGTCCCGGCTCAGGTTATCGTCACTGCCCTACAAGCCTGCAAATCGTATCTCGCTACACTGGAACATCGAGATATTGATACAGAGACTCCTGTCGTCACCGAAGCATCGCGGAACGAGTTTTTACGCAGCTACTAACATATCATCCAGTAAGTGACGCCGCACGGCGCCGATCTATTATCTATTATCATAAACATAATTACATAATGCTAAAGCCTGAACACATAGGACAGGATGACATGAGGTTGTGGGGACAAGATAGGGTTAACACAGTTAATGTTCAGGTTAGGCAGATAGGTCATAGAAAGGTCAGGTTAGTTGAAAAAAAAAATTGTGCTTATATAACTTTAAATCCATTTGCGCCTGCGCTAGCGCTTTGCTCGTGCTGCCTTTGGGTGCCCGCGCAGGTGCCTCGCGCTGCGCTAAAGGGCGGGAATTGCACCCATAAATAGGAGCGTTCTGAGGGGTTTATTTCACTTACCTGGCGAACCGCTGAGCGATTACTGCACTGACCGTAGAGTCTGGTGAGCAGTAGCGAGGTTGGTGAGCCGAAGAATCAACATGGAAGAGGTGACGAAGATGCGCCCTCCCACCCACCCTATGTTTATTTTATATGCTTATTTGTCGTGGCTTTTATCGGGGTAAAGTTACCCTATTAAATTGGGGTGAACTGTAAATCTTTATATGCTGGCTGGCTTTCAGGGCGGTTGGCAAGGTTAAAGTGATTTAATATGGTGCTCTGGGCTTGTGCCAATGGATTGTGTTTATTTATATTATATTGGTTACAGAGTTTGAGAAAGTTACAGTTAATAGTTTTGTTATAATGGTAAAACGAAATAAAAGTCCACGGCCTGCTTCATCCAAAAGCATTGTGTTATGTCTTTATTGATAATCAGATTCTTGTATATTTATGGTTTATGTCCCTTACAACCTCATGAGTGAACATTTAGCGTTAAGACCTAATTCTTGTTTGTTTCTCGACTATGAGCTGTACCCTTTTATTGTTGCAGTGATGGAGCTACGATTGAAGACTCACATCTGTTTGTGATTCGTTGCAACGATGTGCTGCAGAAGTTAATTTATTTAAAATCCCATGGTTTTATGATAGCTCCTTATATAATAGCATCAGAAATGGAACCCCTGCACATTTCACACGTTTGGTTAAATTGACCAGTGTCTGCTTCTACTGTTACTTTGAAGCTGAGCATGTTTCCCATCTGTGAATAAGATTCTAAAGTCTACTGTTTGTTCCTGCGTAGGTATTGTTTGTATGGATCACTTAGAAGACATTCTAGAGCTGGATAAAGGTGATTCAATGACTGCAAAAGAGGAGAAATTGGTCATCCAGAAATACATTGAGAGACCGTTGCTCATTCACGGCACAAAGTTGGATGTGCGCCAGTGGTTTCTGGTGACCGACTGGAACCCTTTAACAATCTGGTTCTACAAAAAATGTTACATTCGCTTCTCATCGCAGACGTTCTCCCAAAAGAAGTACGAGAACTCGAGGAGCCGCCACCCACAGATACCTGCGAGCAACATGTGGCCCTCCTACGAGTTTCAGAAATATCTGGAGAAAACGGGAGAAGGTCGCGCCTATAAGGAGGTGATTGTGCCAGGGATGAAATCTGCCATCATCCATGCTATTCAAAGTTCCCAGGATCTGGTAGAGCATAGGAAGAACAGCTTTGAGTTATATGGAGCAGATTTCATGTTTGGAGAGGACTTCAAACCCTGGTTAATTGAGATTAACGCCAGTCCAACTATGGATCCATCAACGGCAGCGACCACCAGGCTTTGTCCTGCTGTTCAGGAGTACACTCTGAAGGTGGTGTTAGATCGGAGGCGTGATTCAAAAGCGGATGTGGGGTCATTCGAGCTCATCTATAAACAGGTATTGCTGTAACTGAGTATCCTTTCTATATTTTGTTAACCCAACACTTGGTTTGTGGATTAATGTGCTTTATAGGACAAACATGTTTTACAACACAAACCCCTTTAACCATATTTTGCTGTATTTTGTTCTTGTAGGCTCCTGTAGATGTTCCCCATTACAAAGGAAGAAATGTACATGTGGTTGGATCTGCTATTAAGAAGCCATGTCCCCCTCCTCAGAGACCTTCCCGTGGCGGCGTTAATGTGAGGATTGCTCAGAGGATAAGACAGAGTTCTCCAGCGATGGTGCAGGCAAGAGTCTCGACAACTACTTCTCAGGCTAGGCAAGAACCTAGAATTAGGTCACCGTCAATTGGGTCATTGAACAGGCCAAAGACATCGGTACTTGGGAGAGAAAACAATACATTAACTCCGACACCACCTAAAAAACCTAGAATGGAACATAAACATGAGACAGGACAGGTATACAGTGGTAGATTATATAGGAGAGGAGTATCTACCTCCCATGGTCATTTGCCAATTGACCTAAAACTGCCCCTGTCTGAGAAGCCGCTACGCCTGCATCATTCCACTGGACTCAGAGATAGAGGCTACATAGATGGAAAGAACACCCGCCTTAACTCTAATGTCTTACCAATCCTTGACAAAGGGCCAACAACAGGTAAGAAGACAGTAGCTTCTGTTTTTTGATACATTTGTATCTAGAAGTGGATTCAAGACGTGTTAGAGAATGCTTTTCAATAGTTTCAAGTTTCTTTAAAAGAACGAAGTGCTTTCCTAGAAAATGCTTCCTAGTTTCTACCCCATCGTAACACTTTTTCATGATCTTCACAAATGTCATGTGAAGTTGTCCTGAAATCTTTGGGGTGTAGAGAACAACTTTAGGGTATAATTGTCAAGTATAACCAAAGAAAAGTCACATGACTCAAGCTTTTCCTAAAACATCCTTATTCCTTTTATCCACAGGTCCCATTTACCAACAAAAGGGTCCACACGCCCCGAAGATCCCATATGCATCAGGTCTGAAAAGTGGCAAGCTACCACCTATATCCACCTCTAAAAAAAGCCACGGACGAACACAACTGTATACGTGGAATCCAGTGATCCCCGAATCCCTCTTTCTGTAAATGCCATGTTTCCTAATACTGCGGATAAGTCATCTACCGCAGAATAAATTTGACTTTCCATCAAGCCATTCATGTTTTCAGGAAAAACGCCAAGATTTCTTGGGATATTTTCATGTCAGCTACTTTTTTTATCGATGGATAAAATGCAAAAACAATTTTTCATAACCGACTAGGTGCTGTACAGAATGCCTAGAGGTGTTAGTAAATCTTGTGGGTACTAAGTATCATTAAACATTGTATTATCGCCTGCTGGTGCTATATTATCTCCCCTAGAAGAGGGACAAACTGCACATTTAAACAAAAAAAAATAGTTTTTTAACAAGTTAAATTCCGTTTCAAGGTGACGCAAAGAACACAATGATAGAAAACTACACTAGACATTGACTTCTGTGACTTGTGATATTAGTTGTGTGTCTTTTATAAAATATACATTATAATTTACATGATATATTTCATTACATAAGTTATGGTGAGTAAAGGTAATGGGAAAACCCCTCCACTTAAAATTAAGGGGGTAATAGAAGCATTATTAAACACTCATCTACAGACACCAGACAAGCCAGAAGGCTTGTTTCTCCCTCAATCAAAGCTTCATCCAGGCGTTCCTCCGTATTGCGCTCCTTATATGCACCGTTCTCTTCCTTCTTCCGTGTACTTCACAGTCTGGCATATAAAGTCTATATCCCTGTATTTCGTTCACACAGAGTCTCCCTGTCTGTCAATTAGTCTCTACTCCTTGGAAGATATTAACCCCTTCTTAACCTTTTCTCAGGACTTAGAAGTATTCTCAAAAAGATGAGAGATGTATTATATATATAGATAGATATCAACCCAAAAAGGAATTCATATATATTACAAACGAGGTACATAAAGTAAGGGATATAAACAGTGTCTGTATGCATATAAAACCTTTTAACTTCCTCTCAATAGTTATTTAATGTCCCCAATTCAAACACCCATTTCATTTCTCGTTGTCCCATATTTTTTATGTAGTTACCACCTCTCCAATATCTCTGTACTTCCTCTATAGCATAAAAAATTAAGCCTTCTAGAATTTTATTATGAGGTTCTAAAAAATGTTTCGATACTGAATCTTGTGTGGAAACCTTTTTTTATATTGCGAAGGTGTTCATTTATTGTACGTGATGCACGGCCTACATATTAAAGTCCACATGGACAAGCTAATAAATATATCACGTTAGAATGACATAATAATATTAATATTTTTATATCATATTTATTTCCATTACTATGTGATCTAAAATTCTCCACAGGAGATTTTTGTTGTTTAGTCCAGTGAAAGCACGTTGGGTATTGCTTGTATATGATCCCCACATTATTGTGCAAGAGGGAGTCTCACTTTACTAATCCTATGTAACTGAAAATATCCCTCAAACGATTAAACCGATGAGAGGGTAAATCAATGACGATGTCATCCGAACATCTCCTCAATTCAGCACTTAGACAATATGCTAGCCAATAGATCAATTGGCCCACAGGCTTCTGCTCCCCTTACATTTCTTGTAGACATAGGGTTAAGTAGGATAAGCCTTTTAAACAGGGTAACTCATCAAGACTCACTTGGCCAAAAAATGGCCAAATCTTCCATTGGACTTGCTTCATGGAATGGCAGACGATAGATAACCTTTACACTGATATAAACCGGTGGGGGCAGTAGGCAACATCTGAGTAAGACTACTGACAAAGGATATTACAAGCAGAAAGCAAACATGACAGCACGTGTAATGCAGGTGTTCATGTTTGCAAACTGTGAGTGCACATCACATATATCATCCTTTAAGCCAATGCTGACATTTAAATCATTCTTCCAGCTGTTTAACTAAAACCAGATGATACCAAGCAAAAGCAGAGTCAGCGCTACTGCCTATGAGGTGCTATAGGGCCGAAGCATGTCAGCGGGGTATAAGTGTTGCGGAAGTTTAAGAATGGGATGGGGAATATGGAAAATGGCGAGGTCGGTTACCAAAACCTTTGCAGGAAGAAAGAGATGTAATGAAACAGAAGACATCAGTCTGACTGATGATAATAGAGGTAAGCAGGTGGCAAAATAGAACGAGAATTTGTTGGTGGACGGTTAGCCCTAACTCAGACCCAGTGTAGTTTAAAGACACAGAAGATCATTTCCTATTCTTTGTGGCTATATACTTTTTTGTTCATGCATTGTAATTCTTACGTATTATGCTTATTTTGTACGTCACTGTGGTACCCAGTTTGATGTTAACTTATCATTGTACTTTGAGAATTTCAATTGGAAGCAAAGTATTCTGGATTAAATCCCATTTTAATACTATGTGGTCCCACCACCAGTGGGTTTCCTCTATGTTATTTGAGGCCAGCAATTGTTATCACACCACTTTAAGGCTGCAACAAATCACCCACAAGGAACCTTGTGAGCTTTTCCACTGATTGTAAATATACTATTTTATTTACATGACTACTCAATATATAGTTGTACTCGTGAGTATGAAGTAGAATACTCGCAGGAGAAAATCAATATATTTTACAGAAATGCACCATGATGAATTTACGGGTCCTTTGTGTAAGCATATATATCCTGTATACTTACTTAAACATCTGAAGCATGGGCAAATAATGTTCAGTGCTTGGATTATAATAATCATGTTCAATAATAATATGACATCACAGTACTACACCAATGCAATATGCTTAGACATTGGATACTATTGTGTGTCTATAGCCCAAAGTTTTATCAGAATTATTCTTCTATCTGCTTTGTACCTGGGCGTATTTATTTATATAATAGCTACGCACTTTGATAACTAAAATAAACATTGATGAGCTGTACAATCATCTTGTATGTCATGTTATTGTATACAACCAAAACTATTTTTTGTTAATATCTCACAGGTTAGACTAATGTATAAATTCTCAAATTTTGTGACTCAGCAATTAAGACATATCAATGCTAAAGCCACAATGACCAGACTGCTTGGGAAGGGAAAGCATTGATTTTCTTTTGTTTAAAAGGAGAAAATCTCAGTATAAGAAATAACAACTATTATTATTATTATTATTACTGGGAAAACCAATCTGTCAGGGACCCCAACGTAGGCCAAAGCAGTAGTAAGATATATATATATATATATATATATATATACCTAGGAGAACAGAGTTCACATGTGAAGGAATCGGCAGATATGTAGGGCAGGGATCTTGCTAGTGACAGCATCAGGCTGGGTAGGCCAGCCAACAATACAGGATTAAGAAAGATAAGACCTTGAAGTCTACCGAATTATAGAGAATCTGGCGACAATACTGAAAAGGGATCATCAGACACCAGACAAGGGTGGGTTGGCAATATAGCAAGGTATCAAGTCAAATTAAAAAAATGTATTGCTATGAAACAATGAATTTATTAATATTTTTACTAAGAAATATGAAAAAGACATTTCTATATCAACAGTTAAAAAAATACAGCATGTATCTATATGTATGTTTTAGGTGATGTGCATTCCGGTGAAATAATAAAATAAATTGAAGATGGGGAGGAAGTTTATAGAAACAAAAGTCCCATTTGAATCCTCTGAGAGGAAGATGTTGTGCATTTTACATGATTTATTAGTTGGCATTGCAAATGTACATTGATTGTATTGATTGATTCATATTAAAATACATAACAACACAAAATATAACATGGAAAAACCCCAAATAAATAGATCTTAATGTTCTGTACAAGCTGCGGCAATAATTACAAAAAGCACAATAATAATAACAGTGATAATAATAATAATTACAGAACAGGCTTACAATACTGGACAAATCCAGTCTATGTGTTACCTGGCAAGCTAACAAGTCAGTCAATAGCAGTTTCCCTC